>NC_074669.1:24047792-25397306 GCF_029448725.1 Salvelinus fontinalis
CAAACGCATTAAGAAAGAAAGAAATTCCACAAATGTACTTTTAACAAGGCACAACTGTTAATTGAAATGTATTCCAGGTGAAGCTGGTTGGGAGAATGCCAAGAGTGTGCAAAGCTGTCATCAAGGCAAAGGGTGGCTACTTTGACAAATCTAAAATCTCAAATATATTTTGATTTGTTTAACACTTTTGGTTACTACCTGATTCCAGATGTGTTAATTCATACGTTGTACAGGACATACTCAGCTCAGTACTCCTCACAGCTCATTAATAACACACAGGATATAATCAGCTCAGTACTCCTCACAGCTCATTAATAACACACAGGATATAATCAGCTCAGTACTCCTCACAGCTCATTAATAACACACAGGATATAATCAGCTCAGTACTCCTCACAGCTCATTAATAACACACAGGATATAATCAGCTCAGTACTCCTCACAGCTCATTAATAACACACAGGATATAATCAGCTCAGTACTCCTCACAGCTCATTAATAACACACAGGATATAATCAGCTCAGTACTCCTCACAGCTCATTAATAACACACAGGATATAATCAGCTCAGTACTCCTCACAGCTCATTAATAACACACAGGATATAATCAGCTCAGTACTCCTCACAGCTCATTAATAACACACAGGATATACTCAGCTCAGTACTCCTCACATCTCATTAATAACCCACAGGATATAATCAGCTCAGTACTCCTCACAGCTCATTAATAACACACAGGATATACTCAGCTCAGTACTCCTTACAGCTCATTAATAACACAGAGGATATACTCAGCTCAGTACTCCTCACAGCTCATTAATAACACAGGATATACTCAGCTCAGTACTCCTCACAGCTCATTAATAACACAGAGGATATACTCAGCTCAGTACTCCTCACAGCTCATTAATAACACAGAGGATATACTCAGCTCAGTACTCCTCACAGCTCATTAATAACACAGGATATACTCAGCTCAGTACTCCTCACAGCTCGTTAATAACACACAGGATATACTCAGCTCAGTACCCCTCACAGCTCATTAATAACACAGGATATACTCAGTAACTTTTGGTTACTTCCTGATTCCATATGTGTTAATTCATAGTTTATGTCTACAGTATTATTCTACGTTGTAGAAAATAGTACAAATTAAGAAAAACCCTGGAATGCGTGTGTGTCCAAACGTTTGACTTGTATTGTATATTAATATATTTAAGTCATTTAGTAATGAATGTTTGTGAGCTCTGCTGCTACTAATGAATGTAAAAACATCAGTATCTGCCTGGCTTCAGAGAGAGGAGGAAGAGAGGGAGGGAGAGAGGGACGAGGAGAGAACGAAGGAAAGAGAGGGGGAGAGAGGGAGGGCCTTGAGAGCTGACATAAAGGTCAAATCTACATCAGACAGACGGAGAAGACGGAGAGAGAGGGAGGGGATCAGGTCAGAGAGCGAGGTGGTCAGGTCAGAGAGGGATGGGGTCAGGTCTGAGAGGGATGGGAGGTGATGAAAGGGATGGAGGGATGCGAGGAGGGGAGGGGTCAAGCTTTGTTCATCCTGTCCAACAGAGAGGGTCTGACTCACTCCTCTCACAGCTCCTTAATAACACAGGATATACTCAGCTTAGTACTCCTCACAGCTCATTAATAACACAATATATACTCAGCTCAGTACTCCTCACAGCTCATTAATAACACAAGATATACTCGGCTCAGTACTCCTCACAGCTCATTAATAACACACAGGTTATACTCAGCTCAGTACTCCCCACAGCTCATTAATAACACACAGGGTATACTCAGATCAGTTCTCCTCACAGCTCATTAATAACACACAGGATATACTCAGCTCAGTACTCCTCACAGCTCATTAATAACACAAGATATACTCCGCTCAGTACTCCTCACAGCTCATTAATAACACAGGATATACTCAGCTCAGTACTCCTCACAGCTCATTAATAACACAGGACATACTCAGCTCAGTACTCCTCACAGCTCATTAATAACACAGGACATACTCAGCTCAGTACCCCTCACAGCTCATTAATAACACAGGATATACTCAGCTCAGTACTCCTCACAGCTCATTAATAACACAGGATATACTCAGCTCAGTACCCCTCACAGCTCATTAATAACCCACAGGATATAATCAGCTCAGTACTCCTCACAGCTCATTAATAACACACAGGATATACTCAGCTCAGTACTCCTCACATCTCATTAATAACCCACAGGATATAATCAGCTCAGTACTCCTCACAGCTCATTAATAACACACAGGATATACTCAGCTCAGTACTCCTTACAGCTCATTAATAACACAGAGGATATACTCAGCTCAGTACTCCTCACAGCTCATTAATAACACAGGATATACTCAGCTCAGTACTCCTCACAGCTCATTAATAACACAGAGGATATACTCAGCTCAGTACTCCTCACAGCTCATTAATAACACAGAGGATATACTCAGCTCAGTACTCCTCACAGCTCATTAATAACACAGGATATACTCAGCTCAGTACTCCTCACAGCTCGTTAATAACACACAGGATATACTCAGCTCAGTACCCCTCACAGCTCATTAATAACACAGGATATACTCAGTAACTTTTGGTTACTTCCTGATTCCATATGTGTTAATTCATAGTTTATGTCTACAGTATTATTCTACGTTGTAGAAAATAGTACAAATTAAGAAAAACCCTGGAATGCGTGTGTGTCCAAACGTTTGACTTGTATTGTATATTAATATATTTAAGTCATTTAGTAATGAATGTTTGTGAGCTCTGCTGCTACTAATGAATGTAAAAACATCAGTATCTGCCTGGCTTCAGAGAGAGGAGGAAGAGAGGGAGGGAGAGAGGGACGAGGAGAGAACGAAGGAAAGAGAGGGGGAGAGAGGGAGGGCCTTGAGAGCTGACATAAAGGTCAAATCTACATCAGACAGACGGAGAAGACGGAGAGAGAGGGAGGGGATCAGGTCAGAGAGCGAGGTGGTCAGGTCAGAGAGGGATGGGGTCAGGTCTGAGAGGGATGGGAGGTGATGAAAGGGATGGAGGGATGCGAGGAGGGGAGGGGTCAAGCTTTGTTCATCCTGTCCAACAGAGAGGGTCTGACTCACTCCTCTCACAGCTCCTTAATAACACAGGATATACTCAGCTTAGTACTCCTCACAGCTCATTAATAACACAATATATACTCAGCTCAGTACTCCTCACAGCTCATTAATAACACAAGATATACTCGGCTCAGTACTCCTCACAGCTCATTAATAACACACAGGTTATACTCAGCTCAGTACTCCCCACAGCTCATTAATAACACACAGGGTATACTCAGATCAGTTCTCCTCACAGCTCATTAATAACACACAGGATATACTCAGCTCAGTACTCCTCACAGCTCATTAATAACACAAGATATACTCCGCTCAGTACTCCTCACAGCTCATTAATAACACAGGATATACTCAGCTCAGTACTCCTCACAGCTCATTAATAACACAGGACATACTCAGCTCAGTACTCCTCACAGCTCATTAATAACACAGGACATACTCAGCTCAGTACCCCTCACAGCTCATTAATAACACAGGATATACTCAGCTCAGTACTCCTCACAGCTCATTAATAACACAGGATATACTCAGCTCAGTACCCCTCACAGCTCATTAATAACACAGGATATACTCAGCTCAGTACTCCTCAGGGCTCATTAATAACACAGTGGATATACTCAGCTCAGTACTCCTCACAGCTCATTAATAACACACAGGATATACTCCGCTCAGTACTCCTCACAGCTCATTAATAACACAGAGGATATACTCAGCTCAGTACTCCTCACAGCTCATTAATAACACAAGATATACTCCGCTCAGTACTCCTCACAGCTCATTAATAACACAGTGGATATACTCAGCTCAGTACCCCTCACAGCTCATTAATAACACAGGATATACTCAGCTCAGTGCTCCTCACAGCTCATTAATAACACAGGATATACTCAACTCAGTACTCCTCACAGCTCATTAATTACACAGTGGATATACTCAGCTCAGTACTCCTCACAGCTCATTAATAACACAGGATATACTCAGCTCAGTACTCCTCAGAGCTCATTAATTACACAGTGGATATACTCAGCTCAGTACTCCTCAGGGCTCATTAATAACACAGTGGATATACTCAGCTCAGTACTCCTCACAGCTCATTAATAACACACAGGATATACTCAGCTCAGTACTCCTCACAGCTCATTAATAACACAGTGGATATACTCAGCTCAGTACTGACCCAGGCTACGTCCCAAATGGCCCCCTGTTACTTATTTTAGTAACACACTGCAGTGACCACACTGAGACCACAGAGGTCAGAAGGGACCCTCCTTCAGCATCCGGGAGAATCAGACTAAAACTATCAGCCATAGATGTCAGTAAGTTCAGGGTTGAAAGAAAGACAGGGTAAAGTATCTCCCTCGTACGGTGAGTGTTGTCTTTCTATCAGTCAGTAACAGTATGTACATATCTCCTCCTCTCTCACTAACAGCATTCAGCCGTATGGCTAGAAGCGGACCGCTCTTTGTGATCCATTATCTGATAGATAGAACACACACACTTTAAGCTTTAGAATATAATAAGAGTGCCATGGTCTGTGTGACCTATCAGTTTAACTAGTGGAACCAGAAAGCAGATATTCTAAGAAGCGTCTGTGCAGACATGATTCCCAGAGCCCTGAACAGCAGAATACTGGAGATAGATCTAGCTCTATATATATGGCTCTGATTGGCCCTATCTCTGATTTATGCTAATCTCTGACCATGTAAAGCCTCACATCTTTAACAACTAAAAATAGTCTCCTTTTTTCTCCGGGCTCCACAGGGCTAAATACCGTATTAATGCTAGAAAGAATGTGATGAGCGATGTTAGAGAGATACGAACTGGAGAGAGACATATATAGAGAGACATGAAATGGAGAGAGACATATATATAGAGAGAGAAATGGAATGGAGAGAGACATATATAGAGAGACATGGAATGGAGAGAGACATATATATAGAGAGACATGGAATGGAGAAAGACGTATATAGAGAGATGGAATGGAGAGAGACATATATAGAGAGAAATGTAATGGAGAGAGACATATATAGAAAGATATGAAATGGAAAGAGACATATATAGAGAGACATGGAATGGAGAGAGACATATATAGAGAGACATGGAATGGAGAGAGACATATATATAGAGAGACATGGAATGGAGAAAGACGTATATAGAGAGATGGAATGGAGAGAGACATATATAGAGAGAAATGTAATGGAGAGAGACATATATAGAAAGATATGAAATGGAAAGAGACATATATAGAGAGACATGGAATGGAGAGAGACATATATAGAAAGATATGAAATGGAGAGAGACATATATAGAGAGATATGAAATGGAGAGAGACATATATAGATAGATATGAAATGGAGAGAGACATATATAGAGAGACATGGAATGGAGAGAGACATATATAGAAAGATATGAAATGGAAAGAGACATATATAGAGATATATGAAATGGAAATAGACATATATAGAGAGACATGGAATGGAGAGAGACATATATAGAGAGATATGGAATGGAAAGAGACATATATAGAGAGACATGGAATGGAGAGAGACATATATAGAGAGATATGAAATGGAAAGAGACATATATAGAGAGACATGGAATGGAGAGAGACATATATAGAGAGAGTAATGGAATGGAGAGAGACATATATATAGAGATATGAAATGGAGAGAGACATATATAGAGAGACATGGAATGGAGAGAGACATATATAGAGAGAGTAATGGAATGGAGAGAGACATATATATAGAGATATGAAATGGAGAGAGACATATATAGAAACATATGAAATGGAGAAAGACATATATAGAAAGATATGAAATGGAAAGAGACATATATAGAGAGACATGGAATGGAGAGAGACATATATATAGAGATATGAAATGGAGAGAGACATATATAGAGAGACATGAAATGAGGGGAGACATATATATAGAGAGATATGAAATGGAGAGAGACATATATATAGAGAGATATGAAATGGAGAGAGACATATATAGAGAGACATGAAATGGAGAGAGACATATATATAGAGAGATATGAAATGGAGAGAGACATATATAGAGAGAGATATGAAATGGAGAGAGACATATATAGAGATATGAAATGAGAAAGACATATATAGAGAGACATGAAATGGAGAGAGACATATATAGAGAGACATGAAATGGAGAGAGACATATATAGAGAGAAATGGAATGGAAAGAGACATATATAGAGAGATATGAAATGGAGAGAGACATAAATAGAGAGACATGGAATGGAGAGAGACATATATATAGAGATATGAAATGGAGAGAGACATATATAGAGAGATATGAAATGGAGAGAGACATATATAGAGAAAAATGGAATGGAGAGAGACATATATAGAGAGATATGAAATGGAGAGAGACATATATAGAGAGATATGAAATGGAGAGAGACATATATAGAGAGATATGAAATGGAGAGAGACATATATAGAGATTGAAGTTAAGGGACGAGAGATACTGTGGATTAAGGTAACTTGGATCAGGTAGGTACTGTATGTTGCCTCCACCAATCATATCACTCCATTCATTCATGACATCATCACCATGTGGTGCAGTTTGATGACGTCACTGTGGCCGCCAGAGGTAGGTACCAGGTCGCGTCTGGCATGTTGCGTGTTCTGTGTTTTGGTGACGCGTGTTGCACGTGTGTTGGGACATGCAACACGGATGTTTATATTGTAGTCTGACGGGTGTGAACTCTCTTTCTGATTGGCAGAATATCAACCAATTAGAGCTCTTTGGAGACATCTCCACACTCCCGGACATCTACTCCCCCTCGGTGAGTACACCCACCCACCTCCCTCTCGCTCTCTCCTGACATTTGATCAGGGCGTAGTTAGACCATTGTTTTGCGTGTGTGTGTCTGTTTAGCTCCCCTGAGGGTGGAAAGTAGTTTTCACCTGTTCCTCCCCATTCTCCTCTCTTCCCTCAGACCCCTGCCTCTCCAGCCAACACCCTGGACCTCTCTCTGGGCCTGCAGCCCACAACCGAACTCTTCACCCCCTTCAACCCAGCCTCCGTACCCTCAGGTAAGAACTCTCCCCTCTCTTCTCCTCTCTTCTTCTCTCCTCTCCCTTCCTCTCTTCTTCTCTCCTCTCCCTTCCTCTCCCCTCTCTTCTCTCTTCTTCTGTCCTCTCCCTTCCTCTCCCCTCTCTTCTCTCTTCTTCTCTCCTCTCCCTTCCTCTCTTCTCCGCTCTTCTTTTCTCCTCTCCCTTCCTCTCCCCTCTCTTCTCTCTTCTTCTGTCCTCTCCCTTCCTCTCCCCTCTCTTCTTCTCTCCTCTCCCTTCCTCTCTTCTTCTGTCCTCTCCCTTCCTCTCCCCTCTCTTCTCTCTTCTTCTGTCCTCTCCCTTCCTCTCCCCTCTCTTCTCTCTTCTTCTGTCCTCTCCCCTCTCTTCTCTCTTCTTCTGTCCTCTCCCTTCCTCTCCCCTCTCTTCTCTCTTCTTCTGTCCTCTCCCTTCCTCTCCCCTTTCTTCTCTCTTCTTCTGTCCTCTCCCTTCCTCTCTCTTCTCCTCTCTTCTTCTGTCCTCTCCCTTCCTCTCCCCTCTTGTCTCCTCTCTTCTTCTCTCCTCTCCCTTCCTCTCCCCTCTCTTCTTCTGTCCTCTCCCTTCCTCTCCCCTTTCTTCTCTCTTCTTCTGTCCTCTCCCTTCCTCTCTCTTCTCCTCTCTTCTTCTGTCCTCTCCCTTCCTCTCCCCTCTCGTCTCCTCTCTTCTTCTCTCCTCTCCCTTCCTCTCCCCTCTCTTCTTCTGTCCTCTCCCTTCCTCTCCCCTCTCTTCTCTCTTCTTCTCGCCTCTCCCTTCCTCTCCCCTCTCTTCTCCTCTCTTCTTCTGTCCTCTGCTGTCCTCTTTGGAGCAGAGCTGGAACAACTATGAATCTGTACATGTTCATGAGTCTGTGTGACGGTCTGAATAGGTCTGTACATGATATGACTGATGCTCATCGTGGATGTAATGATCGTAGTTCAGCAGAACCTTTAAGACACAACATTAACTGCAGAGTAAAGTAGGTCACTGCTGAGGTGGTACATGGGGTACTCTGTGTGTGTGTGTTTATGTGTTTGTTTGTGCATGAGTACAACTCTCTCCTCTCTGTGTCTAGGTTATGTGACGATGGGAGCGGTACCTCCAGGTCAGGTGTGGTCCCAGCAGGCATTTGCAGCCCAGGCAGGTCCTCTGTTCGGGGTCCCGTCCCCCCTGGGTCAGTCCCTCCCTGTGGCCCAGGTTATGCCTGGAGGCCAGCCTCTCATTTGGGGCCAGGCCAACCTCTTCCCTGCTACACAGCAGCAGTGGGCCGCCATGACTGGAGCAGGTATATGCACACAGACACATACATGTATGTATGCACGCACACACACATGCATGCACATACATACATGCACGCACACACAGGGATGCATGCACACGCGCACACGCACAGTAAAGTGTATTTTCCTGTGTCTAGGGTTCCCTGCTACAGCCTACCTCCCAACCCAGCCAGGGTCTCTGCCTGCCATGTTCCTCCCAGTCAATCAACCCTGCGACAGCCTATCATCTGCCGGCGCTGCCTCGAACCCCGCCCCCTCATCAGCCTCCAGTCCACAGCATGCAGAGAGGCAGCGGCAGAAGATGAGCAAGGTAGGATCATTTTACTCCAGTGATTTTATTTAAACCAAACAAATCAATGGAGAGTCAAGTCACATTTAGAGTAATGGCCACGACACAAAAGCTCTATACAATAGCCTTTTATTGGCCAACATCTTACATAGTGTGTCTTTAACATCTTCTACTCTTTCTGTAGGAGATGTTTAAGGACTTCCAGCTAGCGAAGCCCCCTGCCATGCCTGCTAAGATGGGGGACCAGCACCAAAGTCTAGCGGGGACCTCAGAGGCCTTCGGTTCCTATTTCAGCCGCGTGGGGACCGTCACCGATACAGACGACTGTGACGACTTTGACATCTCTCAGCTCAACCTCACTCCTGTCACCTCCACCACGCCATCCACTAACTCACGTATGTACATACACCTGGCTGGATGTATATGAGATGACTTTCTGCTTGGAAGTTCCCTCCAGCCCTCAGACCATTCGACCTCCGTGTTTGCCTCCACTCCCAGTCTTGTTTACTTTCTGTATCTCATTTGATCAATTGTATTTTGTTTTATTGTATGTGTCGCTGCAATTCATCTTTTAGCTATCATCATCATCATCAATAAAACTAAATAAACTAACTAATAAAACTCTCCTCCCCCAGCTCCGACCCCGGCCCCCAGACAGAGTTCTCCATCTAAATCGTCGCTGTCTCACGTTAGTGACCACATTGACCACATCAGTGACCCTCCCACAGACGCCACCGACCCCCCCACAGATGACTCGTTCGGCGAGGTAGAGGGCTCCCCCAGTCGCAGTGGAGAGGAGGATGCGGTGAGTGACTGTGTGTGTGTGCGTGCCCGGAGTGTGTGTGTGTGTGTGTGTGTGTGTGTGTGTGTGTGTGTGTGTGTGTGTGTGTGTGTGTGTGTGTGTGTGTGTGTGTGTGTGTGTGTGTGTGTGTGTGTGTGTGTGTGTGTGTGTGTGTGTGTGTGTGTGTGTGTGTGTGTGTGTGTGTGTGTGTGTGTGTGTATTTAGATCTGTTGATGAATAGGCTGTGCATCAGCACAGTGGGCCAGGTAATTATTCTGTCTGATTGGCTACTCTCATAGCTGGCCTGTGTGTGTGTGTGTGTGTGTGTGTGTGTGTGTGTGTGTGTGTGTGTGTGTGTGTGTGGCCAGTAAAGCATTAAATTAGCTGCTTGAAGTGTCAGATAGATCATTAAGATGTTATTAATGTTAGCAGGTAGCTCCATACATCATCTGATCTGTAGCACCATGTTATTATTCAACTGATGAACTACAGGAGAGAAAACCCCCTAGGGTCTGTTCTAGGGCAATTAATATTTATTATTCACCAAATCTATATATGAGAGAGAGACAGAGAGACAGAGAGAGAGACAGAGAGAGAGAGAGAGAGAGAGAGAGAGAGAGAGAGAGAGAGAGAGAGAGAGAGAGAGAGAGAGAGAGAGAGAGAGAGAGAGAGAGAGAGAGAGATGAAAGCACTGGAGTCACCAACCTGACATTGGTGAAAGAACTGAATTGGAAGCTATGCCTTCTACCATTGATTCTGTTGACCGTTAATTCTTAAGTATCAACCTTCTCTCTCTCTCTCTCTCTCTCTCTCTCTCTCTCTCTCTCTCTCTCTCTCTCTCTCTCTCTCTCTCTCTCTCTCTCTCTCTCTCTCTCTCTCTCTCTCTCTCTCTCTCTCTCTCTCTCTCTCTCTCTCTCTCTCTGACAGAGGGGTAACTCAGCTGAACCAGGGGGATCCAGATATTTGTTCATATTACTATGGAACAAAACCCAAATAAGAGTGAGAGAGAGGGGGGGGAGAGAGAGAGGAACAGAGAGAGGGAGAGAGCGAGAAGCAGCCTCCCACTCTGTGGTGAGGTAGTTAGTGTAAAGAGCTGAAGTGTTTCAGGAATCAATAGAGGGGACTTTTAGAACAGCTGTGTGTGTGGGTGTGTCCATCCTTTCTCTCCTTTAGTACACTGCTACTCTGTCCCTTTGCTGCCTGTATTCTCCTATTTTCATATCCTGATTTCACCTAAAACTTTTTCTCTTTTTCTTTCTTCCCTTACTTCCCTGCTCTTCTTTTTCCTCTCCTCCCCTCCCTCCACCCCTCTCTTCAGGCGTGTGGGTCTGGGTCTCCATGTCCCAGTGAGACAGCAGGTTCTAGTCCAGCCCAGACCAGTCCACCTGCCGACAGCTAGATAGATGCTGGCTGGGTGCTGGGTAGGTATCTATCCCTCCTTCCTCTCCTCCTTCTCCTGCCTCCTTCCTCTGCTTGCTGTCAGCCTGCCTGTTCCAAGCACACATTTTTTGATCTTCTGTTCATCCGCTCTACTCTCTCTCTCTCTCTCTTTCTCTCTCTCCAGTCTTCCCTTTTTATCGCTCCCTTCTCTCTCATCCTGCCTGCTGCTTGCTCTGATGATGGCATTATGTGTCTGACTGCCTGTGGTTGTGTTGTGTGGTTCTGCACCTGTGTGTGTGTGTTGTTGTGTATCTGTATTTGCTCTCCCTATAGCCACCAGAGGTGTGTGAGTATTACTGCAGTGTGTGTCTTCAAAACAATCTGATGACTTCCTTAATGTGCATGGCCATGCTGTCATGATGTTGTGTTCTGTTTGTCATGCATAGCTACATCTTTGCCATGGAATAAATATTGCGATACTGCTATTGTCACAGCCCTAGTATAATTAAGCAATAAGGCCTGAGGAGGTGTGGTATATGGCCAATATAGGGCTGTTCTAATGCACGACGCATCGCGGAGTGCCTGGACACAGCTCTTAGCCGTGGTATATTGGCCATATACCACAGACCTCCGAGGTGCCTTATTGCTATTATCAAACTGGTTACCAACGTAATTAAAGCACTAAAAATAAATGTTTTGTCATACCCGTGGTATACGGTCTGATATACCACGGCTGTCAGCCAATCATCATTCAGGGCTCGAACCACCCAGTTTATAATATATGGTATATAATGGGATGTAAAATGTATATATCCTAGACTGCCTTTCAGGTTAACAGAATGTTTTGCATTGAGAGACTTTCCACGACTGGCAGTGGCTTTACATGATCTCTGACACAATTAATCTGCTTATATAGAACTTTGTGTGTAAGGATAAGGGTGTCAGTCAGGCCCAACACAGGGAGCTATGTAATGACAGTGTTTTCCTCACTAATACTGGGCTGCCACCACTAATGACTGGTTGCTATTCATTTACATGAATTAAAACCCATGAAGAATCCTAAACCCAATCACTACTCTGCAGACAGCCATCAGACCTGCTGGGATATGTTCTCCCATTCAAGTCTCCTACACAAACACGCATGCACGCACGTACACACTTTCATATACACTCCCGTACACACACACACACACACACACCTCTGTAGGAGGGAGGCAGATTTGAGTCATAATAGCACACACACACACACACACACACACGCACACACACACACACACACACACACACACACACACACACACACACACACACACACACACACACACACACACACACACACACACACACACACACACACACACACACACACACACACACTATAGGGCTGGGAATTGCCAGGGACCTCATGATATATCACGATACTTAGGTGCCGATACGATATGTATTGCGATTCTCTCGATTATCACAATTGTATATGTATTGCGATTCAATAATGTGATTTTATGCATTTCCATGGTCCAAACGTATTGCTCACCACATGTCTGCTGCAGAGGGACAAGAGAGAGCCATGGGTTTTTATCAGTCATGGCAATAAAAGTGCTGAAAACAAATTGGCTCCCTTTTTAAAAAGAAGATGGAGAACAAGCTATGAAGGACAAATACTGGAGTTTTGGTACAGGTACAACCAACTAGAGCAAAAGTTATATTGCGATATTGTTAAAACAATACAATACGATATATCATCAACAAGAATACCACTATATGTAACTGTATAGATTTCATCCATCACTAACACTCTATCTATGCATACAACACACTCAACCCAGCAGTGTGGCTGGTCTCTCTGTCAGTAGCAGGGTGCTACTGCCCTCTGGTGTTGACAACAGGAACTGAATGTGTTGAAACTGGGATTTGAGACTAAGGAGTAGGTAGACAGAAGGGGACCTGGGTTCAGGCCCGACTCGGGTCCAAATACTTGTACTTTGAGTGTTTGCTTGAGTCTACCTGGAGTGCCACATGGGTAGGGTTTGCGATTTTGGGACTTTTTTACTGGTTTGATGAGCCAGACAAGCTCAAACAGGCACAAATAAAGTATTTGAAAGCCAGGTCTGGTCAGACCAAGTGGGTCATGCTAATGCTAACATGCTAACAGTGTCTCCTCTCTCTCTGTCTGCAGGGGAAGGATCTCTGTCTGCAGGGGAAGGATCCTCTCTACGCCCAGGTCAACAAAGGGAAGAAATAAAGAGACACACTGAACACTGGACACTGGACTGACCAACCAACGCTGACCAACCAACCCGATGTGTGTGTGTGTGTGTGTGTGTGTGTTACTCCTCTCAAGCAGCAGCCTGGCCACCCCTCTATCAAAGGATAGAACGCTCCATCTACTCCCTCTACTCTCTTTTCATTCATTCCTTTCATCTCTCCGTCTCTCTCTCTCTCCCTCCATCAAATGTTGCTAGAGACTATGCTGCCAAAAGGGGGCTGGGCCAAGTGTTGTCTCCCTTCCTAACTCACACAGTGTTATCAGACATGGACCAAATTAGTGTCTGTAGCAAGTGGATCCTGTGGGACGAGCCAAGAATGGTATGCTGGGATCCTTATTTTTGATTAGCCAGTTTATTGGGATCTTGGCATCTGATTGGCTGTTTGGGTGTTTCACCTTCATGTGAGCATCTGCTGGATGACTATGCAGAAACAGACTCTCTGGGAGCTACTCACACACACACACACACACACCGACACAGTGTTTTGCCAAATGTCTCTTCTCAGACAGATTCAGAGGGAAGGCTTCAGAGGGAATGGACTCAGCGGGGCATGGATGTTGCCAGCCTAACGGGCACCGCCTGGCATGGACGAACATTGCCAAATTACCGGGCACCCCCGCCTTCGGATGGATGTTGCCAAACTAACTGATTCTGTGATTGAACTGCTCATTCTCTATAATAGCTTTTGTACAATATCGATTAAAACAGACAAGGGGAAATTGAGTTTTTATTTTATAAATCCATCAAGACGCTCTACTGTCAGCTCTACCGGAGTTGCACAGTCACATGGCTTTAAGAGACCTGATCGTTGGTTTGCCAAACTCATTTTGTAAATAATAATAATAATAACAACAACAACAACAATGATCATGCTGTCCGCAGGACTTCTGTGCCATAAAATAGGCAGGCTTCAGTTATGCAACCAGAAGGTATCAAGCAATACCAACATCTCCTCTGTCTGTCTGTCCAGGTTTCTGTTGCTCTCTCAACCCCTGACGTTGTTTGGTCTATGATCCTATAAGTGTCTTTCCCTAACTCAGACCTCGTCTACACTGCAGTCCTTTGTTGATCAATATCCATGTGCCCTGTAACCTCGTACAGTCATACCATCATCCTGTCTGTGCGTCATATAATCTCTCAGTCTGAGTGACAGGAGCATTACCCATCATCACAACCACACCAGACACTCCCTACAGCTGTATGTCTGTCATCGGCCCCTAGTCCTGTTCGGCTGTCTGTCTCCATGTCTGTCTGTCTGCCGGTCTATCCATCCGTCTGTCTCTGCTAGTACTACATCAACTGTGATGCCAATGACTCCCTATTTTATGGCCAGAATCTCTGTGTAATTAGACTTCTCTGGACTGACAACTGATTAATAACGACGTTTGGACAAAAGAAGAAGAAGATGAGGAAGTGGACTAAAAGGGGGAAAAAATGCTGTTTGATTACGTAACATTTCTAGACATATTTTAACCTTACCTCAGATAACGGTTTCTTAATGTAAATTGACACATTATTTTTATCTTTATGAATACAACAGCATTCTACAGTGGATTTTTAGAGGACTTTTATTTTCTGTTGATTTACATCTCCACCATGTATTACAGTTCCTATTAAACACATCCCAATGACAGCTGGTTCCGGGTGATCACTACGCATGTGACGTGTGCGTGCCTAATCTCTTTGTCTTCTCTCACCTGCCTGATAGACACAGGATGGCTTTAACGATGGTTTAGTAGACTACTTGTATGAATAATATCCTACAGTACACATGTACTGTATGTTTCTCTAACTAGCCATATTGAGTACACATTACCTATTATTATGTCCAAGTTTTCACACATCCATTTAACTCTGTGTTTCTGTATCTTGTATGGCTTGTGTCTTCTGAATGCAGTTTAAATACACCTGTTCTTGGAATGCTGACAGACTCCTCAGGCTGTCTTATTTCACTGTCTCTGTTTGTCTGGAAGACGTAATAAAAGCTAGCTATAGGCACCATGGGCATAGGCCTACATATATCACTGCCATAGGCACACACAGCAATAAGATATAAGCTATCACGTCCGTGTCATTTACCTGTTTGCCTAACATTTGTGATATGACTAAACTGTAATAGCCTATTTCATTGTGGTTGGGAAACAATCGCGCTTCTATGGCACCAGCTACGAGGAATGGCACACACACTATGCATGCCGGACAACATTCCTGTTGGATGAGAGCTGTCAGAAAGTGCATCATACACGTTGCGTTGAAATGCCTTTCGCTCTCGACACCGCCGGACCCGTTTAACTGGACGGACCGTTTCTGCGATGTGCGCGTGAATATTTCTATGAGCGTGGGAGAGAGAATTCCAACCTGACTTCCATCCTAAAACCAAACCAGCTAAGAAACACATGCGGAGAGAGAGTAGGTCAATGTAAGGGTCTGTAGACCAGTCTAATCCTCTGTTAGTAGGTGAGAACAGTAACATTTGCCGGTAGCATCCTGGACTGTTGACACTGGAGAAAGTTATTCCGAGTTATTGTGTTGACTGTTTTGTGTAACTGTTTGGTGTAAGGGCGTTAAAGGAACTAGCCAGAATGAGAGGCTGAAGCTGCCACCTGGATAAAGCGAGAATAGAGGTGGAACAAGGCTACCCATAGCTGTCTGTTGCTGGTTGAATTACGCACGATGGACCAGGTAAAACTTATCTGGTGTTATTACACTTTCAGTACTAAGACTCAACTCATTCTCTCTCGCGGACACACACAGCGCCGTGCTGATATAACGTAACCATGGTTCACGAATAGAGTTCTGCGCCACTGTTACATTTTGTATTACTGTATAGATAGATAGGGAGTTGGCATGATGCCCATGCTTCTTGTCTCAACAACTATTAGTTGGTGGTTCTTCTCTCTGGTTTATTATTAGATGTGGCTGTATTGTTTACCTTCTAAAGTCGATGTCAGGGACCCCGCGGGAAATCTAATTGTCATAATAAGAAATGCCCATCAAAATCTGTCTGTTTAAACTAGAGATATAAATCTTTTTTTTTGCATGGGCTGCGTCTCAATCCACGGCATCCGCCAACGGCGGCCTTCCACATCTGTGGTGGAAGGTGGCTGAGCTACAGCGTGTTTGTCAGACAATGAGACATCCAGATAAATGGTTTGGACTACAAACTAATGCTCTATGGAAAAAATGAGAGTCTCATCTCGGTTTTACTCTATGACCCCCACAAGCATCATGGGATTAGTCTGAATTCGGTACCTCTGATCTGCCAACTTCTGTCTGTAGTCTCTGAACAGTTTGGGTGAGATTCTCAAGAACATGTACATGTCGGTTGTTTTGCTCTGGGACCCCCACAAGCCTCACAAGACTATTTTGAAGGAAGCCCTGTGCCCGTTTTAAAAATGAATGGGAGTACATTGCCTTCAGAAAGTGTTCACACCCCTTGACTTATTCCACATTTTTTTGTGTTACAGCCAGAATTGAAAAATAATTCAAACGGTTTTCTCACCCATCTACACACACCACACCATAATGACAAAGTGAAAACATGTTTTTAGAAATGTTTGTAAATGTATTGAAAATGAAATACAGAAATATATCATTTACATAAGTATTCAAACCCCTGAGTCAATACTTTGCAGAGGCATCTTTGGCAGCGATTACAGTTCTCTGGGAAAGTCTTTAAGAGCTTTCCACACCTGGATTGCGCAACATTTGCCCATTATTCTTTTCAGAAACTCCAGTGTAGATTTGGCCTTGTGTTTGAGGTTATTGTCATGCTGAAAGGTGAATTCATCTCCCAGTGTCTAGTGGAAAGCAGACTGAAGCAAGTTTTCCTCTAGGATTTTGCCTGTGCTTAACGTTTATTTTTTATCCTTTAAAGCTCCCCAGTCCTTAATGATTACAAGCATACCTATAACATGATTCAGCCACCACTATGCTTGAAAATATGGAGAGTGGTAAGTACTCAGTAATGTGTTGTATTGGATTTGCCCCAAACATAACACCTTGTATTCAGGACAAAAAGTTACCACATTTTTGCCACATTTTTTGCAGTATTACTTAAGTGCCTTGTTGCAAACAGGATGCATGTTTTGGAATAGACCTTACAGTGAAATGCTTACTTACGAGCCCCTAACCAGCAATGCAGTTAAAAAAAAAAGAAAATAGGAATAAGAAATAAAAGTAACAGGTAATTAAAGAGCAGCAGTAAGATAACAATAGCGAGACTAGAATGGGAGAGTGTTCGGTCCTCTTTTTCCTGTAGTCCACAATCATCTCCTTTGTCTTGATCACATTGAGGGGGAGGTTGTTGTCCTGGCACCACACGGCCAGGTCTCTGACCTCCTCCCTACAGGCTGACTCGTTGTTGTCGGTGACTGTTGTATCATCGGCAAACTTAATGATGGTGTTGGAGTCGTGCCTGGCCGTGCAGTCATGAGTGAACAGGGAGTACAGGAGGGGATTGAGCACGCACCCCAGAGGGGCCCATGTGTTGAGGATCAGCGTGGCGGATGTGTTGTTACCTACCCTTACCACCTGGGGGTGGCCCGTCAGGATGTCTAGGATCCAGTTCCAGAGGGAGGTGTTTAGTCCCAGGGTCCTTAGCTTATTGATGAGCTTTGAGGGCACTATGGTGTTGAGCGCTGAGCTGTAGTCAATGAATAGCATTCTCACAAGTGTTCCTTTTGTCCAGGTGGGAAAGGGCAGTGTGGAGCGCAGTAGAGATTGCATCATCTGTGGATCTGTTGGTGCGCTATGCAAATTGGAGTGGATCTAGGGTTTCTGGGATGATGGTGTTGATGTGAGCCATGACCAGCCTTTCAAAGCACTTCATGGCTATAGATGTGCTACGGGTCGGTAGTCATTTAGGCAGGTTACCTTAGTGTTCTTGGGCACAGGGACTATGGTGGTCTGCTTAAAACATGTTGGTATTACAGACTCGGACAGGGAGAGGCTGAAAATGTCAGTGAAGACACTTGCCAGTTGGTCAGCGCATGCTCGCAGTATACGCCCTGGTAATCCGTCTGGCCTTAAGGCCTTGTGAATGTTGACCTGCTTAACTTCTTCTGGCTGGGGGCAGTATTGAGTAGCTTGGATGAATAAGGTTCCCAGAGTAAACTGCCTGCTACTCAGGCCCAGAAGCTAAGATATGCATATTATTGGTGTTTGTTATTGATATGCATATTATTGGTGTATCTGGAGTTTCTAAAACTGTGATGTGAATGATGTCTGTGAGTATAACAGAACTCATATGGCAGGCAAAAACCTGAGAAAAAATCCAACCAGGAAGTGGGAAATCTGAGGTTTGTAGGTTTTCAAGTCTTTGCCTATCCAATATACAGTGTCTATGGGGTCATATTGCACTTCCTAAGGCTTCCACTAGATGTCAACAGTCTTTAGAACCTTGTTTCAGGCTTCTACTGAGAAGGGAGAGAGAATAAGAGCTGTTTGACTAAGGGATCTGGCAGAAGGGCAAAGGAATTGTCCGGTTGAAACATTATTGAAGATTTATGTTAAAAACATCCTAAAGATTGATTATATACATCGTTTGCCCATGTTTCCACGAACTGTAATGGAACTTTTTGACTTTTCTTCTGGCCTGCGCACAAAACAAACATTTATTGTGGAACTGGGATTGCTGGGAGTGCATTCTGATGAAGATCATCAAAGGTAAGTGAATATTTATGATGCTATTTCTGACTTCTGTTGAGTCCACAACATGGCGGGTATCTGTATGGCTTGTTTTGGTCTCTGAGCGCTGTACTCAGATTATTGCATGGTGTGCTTTTCCGTAAAGCTTTTTTGAAATCTGACACAGCGGTTGCATTAAGGAGGAGTTTATCTATAATTCCATGCATAACACTTGTATCTTTTATCAATGTTTATTATGAGTATTTCTCTGAATTGATGTGGCTCTCTGCAAAATCACCGGATGCTTTGGAAGCAAAACATTACTGAACATAACGCGCCAATGTAAACTGAGGTTTTGGGATATAAATATGAACTTTATCGAACAAAACATACATGTATTGTGTAACATGAAGTCCTATGAGTGTCATCTGATGAAGATCATAAAAGGTTAGTGATTCATTTTATCTCTATTTCTGCTTTTTATGACTCCTCTCTTTGACTGGAAAAAGGGCTGTGTTTTTCTCTTACTAGGTGCTGACCTAACATAATTGCATGGTATGCTTTCGTCGTAAAGCCTTTTTGAAATCGGACACTGTGGTGGGATTAGCAACAAGTTTACCTATAAAATGGTGTATAATACTTGTATGTTTGAGGAATTGTAATTTTGAGATTTCTGTTGTTTGAATTTGGCGCCCTGCACTTTCACTGGCTGTTGTTATATCGATCCCGTTAACGGGATTTCAGCCGTAAGAAGTTAAAGGTCTTACTCACATCGGCTGCGGAGAGCGTGATCACACAGTCTTCCGGAACAGCTGGTGCTTTCATGCATGTTTCAGTGTTATGTTCCTCGAAGCAAGCATAGAAGCAGTTTAGCTCATCTGGCAGGCTCGTGTCACTGGGCAGCTTTCGGCTGTGCTTTCCTTTGTAGTCTTAATGGATTGCAAGCCCTGCCACATCCGACGAGCATCAGAGCCGGTGTGGTACGATTCGATCTTAGTCCTGTATTGACGCTTTGCCTGTTTGATGGTTCGCCGGAGGGCATAGTGAGATTTCTTATAAGCTTCCGGGTTAGAGTCACGCTCCTTGAACGTGGCAGCTCTAGCCTTTAGCTCAGTGCAGATGTTGCCTGTAATCCATGGCTTCTGGTTGGAGTATGTACATACGGTCACTGTGGGGACGACGTCATCAATGCACTTATTGATGAAGACAATGACTGATGTGGTGTACTCAATACCATCGGAGGAATCCCGGGAACATATTCCAGTCTGTGCTAGCAAAACAGTCCTGTAGCTTAGCATCTGCTTCATCTGACCACTTTTTTATTGATCGAGTCACTGGTGCTTTTTGCTTGTAAGTAGGAATTAGGAGGCTAGAATTATGGTCAGATTCGCCAAATGGAGGGCAAGGGAAAGCTTTGTATGCATCTCTGTGTGTGGAGTAAAGGTCCTCCAGAGATTATTTTCCTCTGGTTGCACATTTAACATGCTGATAGAAATTTGGTAAGACCGATTTAAGTTTCCCCGCAATAAAGTCCCCGGCCACTAGGAGCGCCGCCTCTGGGTGAGCGTTTTCCTGTTTGCTTATGGCGGAATACAGCTCATTGAGCGCGGTCTTAGGGCCAGCATCAGTCTGTTGTGGTATGTAGACAACTACGAAAAAGATGAAAACTCTCTAGGTAGATATTGTGGTCTACAGCTTATCATAAAATACTCTACCTCAGGCGAGCAAAACCTAGAGACTTCCTTAGACATCGTGCACCAGCTGTTATTTAGAAAAATACATAGTCACCCACCCCTTGTCTTACCAGATACCGCTGTTCAATCCTGCCGGTAGAGCGTATAACCAGCCAGCTGTATGTTGATAATGTCGTCGTTCAGCCACGACTCCGGGAAGCATAAGATATTACAGTTTTGAATGTCCTGTTGGTAGTTTAATCTTCCATGTAGGTCATCGATTTTATTTTCCAAAGATTGAAAAGATTGCTAGCAGAATGGAAGGCAGTGGGGGTTTATTCGACCGCCTACGAATTCACAGAAGGCAGCCCTGTGACGGGGATCTGGGCCTGTTCCCGGGAAGACAGTATGTCATTCATGTTGGGCTCGTCGGACTCGTTAAAGGAAAATAAGGATTCTGCCAGTTCGTGGTGAGTAATCACAGTTCTGATGTCCAGAAGTTATTTTAGGTTATTAGAGACGGTAGCAGCAACATTATGTACAAAATAAGTTTTAAAAATTTGTTACAAACAATGCAAAGAAAAAAAACAAAACACAATTGGATAGGAACATGTAAAACGTCAGCCTTCTTTTCCTGCGCCATTATTGACCTTACGGTGAAATCCCTGAGCGGTTTCCTCCCTCTCCGGCAACTGAGTTAGGAAGGACACCTGTATCTATGTAGTGACTGGCTGTATTGATACACCATCCAAAGTGTAATTAACAACTTCACCATGCTCAAAGGGATGTCGAATGTCTACTTTTTTTTTTTTACCCATCTACCAATAGGTTCCCTTCTTTGTGAGGCATTGGAAAATCTCCCTGGTCTTTGTGGAGGAATCTCTGTTTGAAATTCACTGGGACCTTACAGATAATTGTATGTGTGGGATACAGAGATGAGGTAGTCATTCAAAAATCTTGTTAAACACTATTATTGCACACCGAGTGAGTCCATGCACCTTATTATGTGACTTGTTTTGTGACATATGTGACATTTTTACTCCTGAACTTATTTAGGCTTGCCATAACAAGAGGGTTGAATAGTTACAGTTGAAGTCGGAAGTTTACATACACTTAGGTTGGAGTCATTAAAACTTGTTTTTCAACCACGACAAATTTCTTGTTAACAAACTATAGTTTTGGCAAGTCGGTTAAGACATCTACTTTGTAAATGACATGAGTAATTTTTCCAACAATTGTTAACAGACAGATTATTTCACTTATAATTCACATCACAATTCCAGTAGGTCAGAAGTTTACATACACAGAGTTGACTGTGCCTTTAAAAAACTTGGAAAATTCCAGAAAATTATGTCATGGCTTTAGAAGCTTCTGATTGACATCATTTCAGTCAATTGGAGGTGTACCTGTGGATGAATTTCAAGGCCTACCTTCAAACTCAGTGCCTCTGCTTGACACCATGGGAAAAATCAAAAGAAATCAGCCAAGACCTCAGAAAAAAATTGTAGACCTCCACAAGTCTGGTTCATCCTTGGGAGCAATTTTCATACGCCTGAAGGTACCATGTTCATCTGTACAAACAATAGTATACAAGTATAAACACCATGGGACCACGCAGCCGTCATTCCGCTCAGGAAGTTCTGTCTCCTAGAGATGAACGTACTTTGGTGAGGAAAGTGCAAATCAATCCCAGAACAACAGCAAAGGACCTTGTGAAAACGCTGGAGGAAACAGGTACAAATGTATCTATATCCACAGTAAAACGAGTCCTATATCGACATAACCTTAAAGGCCGCTCAGCAAGGAAGAAGCCACTGCTCCAAAACACTGCTCCAAAGCCATAAAAAAGCCAGACAACGGTTTGCAACTGCATATAGGGACAAAGATTGTACTTTTTGGAGAAATGTTGTCTGGTCTGATGAAACAAAAATAGAACTGTTTGGCCATAATGACCATTGTTATGTTTGGAGGAAAACCGTGAAGCACGGGGGTGGCAGCATCATGTTGTGGGGGTGGTTTGCTGCAGGAAGGACTGGTGCACTTTACAAAATAGATAGCATTATAAGGAAAGAAAATTATGTGGATATATTGAAGCAACATCTCAAGACACCAGTCAGGAAGTTAAAGCTTGGTCGCAAATGGGTCTTCCAAATGGACAATGACCCCAAGCATACTTCCAAAGTTGTGACAAAATGGCTTAAGGACAACAAAGTCAAGGTATTGGAGTGGCCATCACAAAGCCCTGACCTCAATCCTATAGAAAATGTGTGGGCAGAAGTGAAAAAGCGTGTGTGAGCAAGGAGGCCTACAAACCTGACTCAGTTACACCAGCTCTGTTAGGAGGAATGGGCCAACATTCACCCAACTTATTGTGGGAAGCTTGTGGAAGGCTACCCGACACGTTTGACCCAAGTTAAACAATTTAAAGGCAATGCTACCAAATACGAATTGAGTGTATGTAAACTTCTGACCCACTGGGAATGTGATGAAAGAAATAAAAGCTGAAATAAATCATTCTCGCTACTATTGTTCTGACATTTCAGATTCTTAAAATAAATTGGTGATCCTAACTGACCTAAGATAGGGAATTTTTACTAGGATTAAATGTCAGGAATTGTGAAAAACTGAGTTTAAATGTATTTGGCTAAGGTGTCTGTAAACTTCCAACTTCAACTGACTCAAGACATTTCAGCTTTTCATTTTTTATTAAATTGAAAGAAAATTGAAAAACATTATTCCACTCTAACATTATGGAGTATTGTGTTTAAGTCAGTGACAAAATTGAAAATGTAATACATTTTCAATTCAGGCTGTAACACATCAACATGTGAAAAAAGTCAAGGGGTGTGAATACTTTCTGATGGCGCTATATACACTGAGTGTACAAAACATTAAGAACACGTTCCATGACATAGACTGATTAGTTGAATTCAGGTGAAAGCTATGATCCCTTATTCATGTCACTTGTTAAGTTCACTTCAATCAATGTAGATGAAGGGGAGGAGACAGGTTAAATACATTTTTATTTTTGACAATTGAGGCATGGATTGTGTATGTGTGCCATTCATAGGATGAATGGGTAAGACAAAATATTTAAGTGCCTTTGAACGGGGTATGATAGTAGGTGCCAGGCGCACTGGTTTGTGTCAAGAACTGCAATGCTGCTGGGTTTTTCATGCTCAACAGTATCCTGTGTATATCAAGAATGGTCCACCAGCAAAAGGACATCCAGCCAACTTGACACTGTTGGAAGCATTGGAGTCAACATGGGCCAGCATCCCTGTGTAACGCTTTTGACACCTTGTAGACGAATTGAGGGTATTCTGAACACCAAAGTTGGGGGCGGTGGGATTAACAATAATAATATCCTGATCTCTCAAATATAAACTCAGAAAAAAAAGAAACGTACTCTCACTGTCAACTGTGTTTATTTTCAGCAAACTTAACATGTGTAAATATTTGTATGAACATAACAAGATTCAACAACTGAGACATAAACTGAACAAGTTCCACATACATGTGACTAACAGAAATTGAATAATGTGGCCCTGAACAAAGGGGGGTCAAAATCAAAAGTAACAGTCAGTATCTGGTGTGGCCACCAGCTGCATTAAGTACTGCAGTGCATCTCCTCCTCATGGAATGCACCAGATTGGCCAGTTCTTGCTGTGAGATGTTACCCCACTCTTCCACCAAGGCACCTGCAAGTTCCCGGACATTTCGGGGGGGAATGGCCCTAGCCCTCATCCTCCAATCCAACAGTTCCCAGACATGCTCAATG
Organism: Salvelinus fontinalis; assembly: GCF_029448725.1. Classification (NCBI taxonomy): domain Eukaryota; kingdom Metazoa; phylum Chordata; class Actinopteri; order Salmoniformes; family Salmonidae; genus Salvelinus; species Salvelinus fontinalis. The sequence continues at coordinate 24,072,051 of NC_074669.1, forward strand.
GGATTGAGATCCGGGCTCTTCACTGGCCATGGCAGAACACTGACATTCCTGTCTTGCAGGAAATCACGCACAGAACGAGCAGTATGGCTGGTGGCAAGGTCATGCTGGAAGGTCATGTCAGGATGAACCTGCAGTAAGAGGACCACATGAGGGAGGAGGATGACTTCCCTGTAACGCACAGCATTGAGATTGCCTGCAATGACAACAAGTTCAGACTGATGATGCTGTGACACACCGCCACAGACCATGACGGACCCTCCACCTCCAAATCGATCCCGCTCCAGAGTACAGGCCTCGGTGTAACGCTCATTCCTTTGACGACAAACGTGAATCCGACCATCACCCCTGGTGAGACAAAACCGCGACTCGTCAGTGAAGAGCACTTTTTGCCAGTACTGTCTGGTCCAGCGATGGTGAGTTTGTGCCCATAAGCGACGTTGTTGCCGGTGATGTCTGGTGAGGACCTGCCTTACAACAGGCCTACAAGCCCTCGGTCCAGCCTCTCTCAGCCTATTGCGGACAGTCTGAGCACTGATGGAGGGATTGTGTGTTCCTGGTGTAACTCGGGCAGTTGTTGTTGCTATCCTGTACCTGTCCCCCAGGTGGGATGTTCGGATGTACCGATCCTGTGCAGGTGTTGTTACAAGTGGTCTGCCACTGCGAGGATGATCAGCTGTCCGTCCTGTCTCCCTGTAGCGCTGTCTTCGGCGTCTCACAGTACGGACATTGCAATTTATTGCCCTGGCCACATCTGCAGTCCTCATGCCTAAGGCACGTTCACGCAGATGAGCAGGGACCCTGGGCATCTTTCTTTTAGTGTTTTTCAGAGTCAGTAGAAAGGCCTCTTTAGTGTCCTAAGTTTTCATAACTGTGACTCTTAAGAGGAATATTAATACATGTCACATTATTTAGTGCAGGTAAGTGCAACACTTTTTTAAACATCTTCTGATTTGATTTTAAATCTCTGTCTTTGTCTCTCAGTGTGTGTGTATGGATGGCAGATAGATGATGTGGTATAGCAGGACAGAGTGATTCATGCTAAAGCTGGCTACTGGGTTTCTATTGGCATTTTTGTTGCCAATGGCAGTTGTGCACTCCGCCTTGAACGTTATCTAGGTATCTACACTGGATGATCCGGTCACTTAGTTTGTTTTATCTTATGTTGATTTAGACTATGAAGAGAGAGAGAGAGTGAGACCTTTAGGGAGTACTCAAAGATAACCTGTGATTTGAATTTCAATTATGATTCCTTAGTCTTTCTCCTGAGGTACCTGTTTTCCACCCATCTCACCCCCTCCCCTCCTTTATCTCTCTCTCAGGAAGAAGATCTGGACTTCAAGTCCTTGAGGGCAAAGTTCCAGGATAAGGAAGTGCTGCTGAAGCAGCCGAGGACCAAACCTGCTCTTCCTGTGAAGCCTAAAGTCCTGTCCCCTCCTCACAGCCCAACAAACTCCCTTCCTTCATTCAGCCCCACATCACACACACCCTCGAACTCATTCAACCTAAAGCCCGGAGCTCGACCCTCCCTCCAGGGGAAGGGTGACATCGCACCCCGAGTCATCTTCAAGGAGAAGGAGAAGAAGGTAAAGGGAAAAGACAAGAATGAGGGGAAGGTGAAATTACTAGGTAAAAAGAAGGCAGAGTCTGACAAAGAAAAGGCAGATAGAGAGATGAATGGCGGGAAAGACGATGTAGAAGAAGGGGTGATGTCAGATCTGCTGGACCAGAAACAGAAGACAGAGGCAGATCTAGTCATGAAGAACAAGAAGGTGTCCCTGCTGTCCCCTATGGGGTTTAAGGGGGGTAGTGTCGAGCTGGAAGACGCTTCGCCACCGCCCATAAATGCAACAGTAAAGAAGAAGGGTTTTCGGAGCATCGGGAAGCATGTGAAATCAGGGAAGAAAGGGAAAGAGAGGAAAGATGAGTTTCCTCCTCTCCGCATGCTGGACATAGCCAGCCCAGACATGGCTGGCCCTGAACCTCTCATCGCTCTAACAACCTTCAGAACCCCATCACCCCATGCTAATATACCCACACCAACTGCCCTCATCCCACCGGCCCCAGCAGCACACATTACCCTCTTACCCCTTGCCCCGAAACCTGCCCCAGTACTAGATGCCCTCTTACCCCCTGAGCTGTTACCCTCCACCCTGATGCCTGCACCAGCAGCTGAAACCATTACAGTCGTTACACCACCCGACCCCATCCCCATTCCAATGATCCTCGACCCTCCTATCGAAACCCCAGCTGAGACCATCCCAGCCCCCACCCTTTCTGTATTGGTTTTCCCCAGCCCTACCCCTTCCCCTGTTCTTGCCCTACCCAGCCCGGTACCAACTCTCCCAGTCACCCCTAACCCCTCTGCTATCCCCACCTTACCACCACCCACTATAGCCACCCTACGTCGACCTGTTATTGCCAGGCCACCCCCACCCACTGACCCTACCCCCTCTCCACCTCCTGAACCTGAACCTGAGTCTGTAGTAGTGGATGTTGCTGTTGTAGTCGAGGCCTCTGCCTCTCCACTTTCCTCTCACACCCCCCCTCCCCCAGCGGTGGACCCCCCAGTCACACCCCTGTCCACCCAGCCTGAGAGCCCCGTGTCGGTCCAGGAACGACCACGCTCAGCCCTGTCGGCTCTAGGGCGAGCAGAGGAAATGAGTACACCAAAAAAAAGAAGAACAGAGATAATCTTCAATGCTCTGGAGAAGGCCAAGAGAAAGTTTGGCAGGTGCACAATATACCTTTAATACATACACATTAACGTTAACATCAACTATTCTAACATACTATCCTAACATATTATCCTAACATCTACTGTGTCAGTCAGACAGGGAATCAGGTGACGTTGACAGTTTGTTTACAGATTGATTAACGTTTCCTGTCCATTGCTCATCCCCCAGTCACTTTAGATAAGAGTCTGCTAAATAACCATATTGTTATTATTACCATCTAATTAACTTCATCTCTTTTCCCCCAGCCCTTTGAGCACCCCCACCCCCTCCAGCCCTGTCACACCCACCATAGAGGACCAGCCCCCACTCCCCCACAAATCCCTCCCTGAGCTCCCACCAATCGACTACGATGACCAGGCCGGGGCGGGGCCCCCTACACCCCTGAAACCGGCCCTGGTCAACAGTGTTGACGTTAGTAAGTGTCTGAATCTCTCTTTCCCTGAGGCCCTTGTTCTCTCTCTTCCTCGCTCTTTCTTTCATTCTATATATCTCTCTCCTTTTTCTGTTCACTGCTTTTATACTCACTCTGAACATGAAGGACACAGGAGTGCAGCTCACCCCTACACCCTAGGTAAGACTTTGCATGGTGGAATGGTTTAGATATCTTAAGAGGGTGTCAGCTAGGTTGGTATGCAGGAGGTCAGGTATGCTGCTGGATCTAGGCTGCCAGAGAGTCCCTGGCCTGCAGTAGGTGTTATGTGGTTGTTGTTGCAACGCTGCAGACACTAAACAGCAGAGAAGGTCGAATACCTCTCTGTGCCAGAAACATATTTGTCTTGAGGAGGATGGGGAGGCAGGGTTGGGTAGGTTACTTTCTAAATGTAATCCATTACAGTTACTAGTTACCTGTCCAAAATAGTTATCAGTAACATCATTTTTGATTTACCAAACTCAGTAACGTAATCTGATTACTTTCAGTTACTTTTGGATTACTTCCCCCTTAAGCGACATTAGAATATGACAAAAAGGATCCATGGTGTGTCATCATAGTGGTCTCCGACTTGTGGTCAGACTCTCTCAGGTGGAAAAAACGTAAAACTTTTTTTTCAATGCTGAATTGAATGTCATAATGTATTTTTTCGCAAACATACTTCCTGAATTGAAAAGTAATTCAAGAAGTTAGCATCGAGTTTTTCAAAATTATCTGTAATCTGATTGGTGACATAACTGATTACAGTTAGTTTTAAAAACATGAGATTACATTTAACTGATTACATTTAATCAGTTACTCCCCAACCCTGTTGGGAAGTGAGGAAGAGAAGGAAAGGGGGAGGAAGAGAGTGGGAGAATAGGGCATAGGTGAGGAGGAGAAGGGGAGAGTAGGGCATAGGTGAGGAGAAGGGAAGAGTAGGACAGAGAAAGAGAGGTATTTAAACTATCTTTGGTGTGTCACTCTGGGGCAGCGTTTCTGTCAAAGTTAGCATGACTGGGTGCTGCTGCCATTGTCATGTGTTCTAACTCTCTTGTTGGTGATGTTTACATCGTTTTAATTTGAGGAATGTAGTTATCAGTGAAGCAGAGTGTTCCTCCTGGCTGACCTAGTGAACAGGCCAGTTCAACCGCTCAGACTCTCGCTTCACAGCGTTGCACGACAACAAAACAACAACCTACACACTGTAGTTTTCACTGCTTTATCTTTCTTAGTATTGAATAGGTTTGGGCTGTATCCATATTTTCATACCTTCATACCGTTCCTGTACCATACCAGGGGATACAGTGTTACTGGCAGTGCACACAAGTGCACATTTCTTTCCAAATGCTAAAAAATATTATAATTAAAAAAAATTAAGCATAGAACAAATTTAGGCAGCAGGGTGTAACGGTTTTCGTCGTCTGAAGAAGAGTAGTCGGACCAAAGCGCAGCGTGGTAAGTGTTCATGCTTTTTTATTAGAACAGAACACTATAACAATATAACAAGAGAAATAAATGAAACCGAAACAGTCCTGTAAGGTGCAAAACACTAAACAGAAAATAACTACCCACAAAAACCATGTGGGAAAAAGCTACCTAAGTATGATTCTCAATCAGAGACAACAATCAGCTGCCTCTGATTGAGAACCACACCCGGCCAAACAAAAAGAAATACAAAACATAGAAAATGAACATAGAATGCCCACCCGAATCACACCCTGACCAAACAAAAATAGAGACATAAAAAGCTCTGAACTAAACCGTCCCAGCGCCCCGGAGACACAGTACGCAAAGCCGGCGCAGGATACCCTGGGCCGAAACGGCGCACCGGAGACCAAGCGCGCTGAGCTGGCACAATCCGCCCTGGCTGGATGCCCACTCTCGCATGGCACTTGCGGGGGGCTGGCATATAGCGCTCCAGACTATGAGCGCGCACTGGAGACACCGTGCACTTTACCGCATAACACGGTGCCTGACCAGTACCACACTGCTTCCGGTAAGCACAGGGAGTTGGCTCAGGTCTATCGCCTGACTCCGCCAATCTCCCCGTGTGCCCCCCTCAAAAAATGTTTTGGGGCTGCCTCTCGTGCCTGCTGCGCTGCCTTACCTCATATCGCCGCCTCTCAGCTCTCGCTGCCTCCAGTTCTTCTTTCGGGCGGCGATATTCCCCAGCCTGTCTCGAGGGTCCCTGTCCGTCCAATATCTCCTCCCATGTCCAGGAGTCCTGAACCCTCTGCTCCTCCATACCACGCTGCTTGGTCCGCTTGTGGTGGGTAGTTTTGTAACGTTCAACGGATGAAGAAGGATCGGACCAAAGGGCAGCGTGGTAAGTGTTCATGCTTTTTTATTAGAACAGAACATTATAACAAAATAACAAGAGAAATACATGAAACCGAAACATTCCTGTAAGTGCAAAACACTGTGGGAAAAAGCTACCTAAGTATGGTTCTCAATGATAGACAGCTGCCACTGATTGAGAACCACACCCGGCCAAACACAAAGAAATACAAAACATAGAAAATGAACATAGAATGCCCACCCAAATCACACCCTGACCAAACCAAAATAGAGACATAAAAAGCTCTCTACGGTCAGGGCGTGACACAGGGATCTTGATCCAGGAGGGTATTGATTGCCTCTGCTGTAACCAAGAAGCTTGATCTTGCAAGCTAGCCACTTGCTAGCAAGTTAAGCAAACCAAATGCATAGCTGGAGCCTGGTTGCCACTAGTTATTGTAAAAATTTATGAAAGCAGAAATTAGCTTTTTGGACTTAATTTAAGGTTAGGGATAAGGTTAGCCACAGTTTTAGGCATAAGGGCATTTGGCATAAGGGCACAAGGCAGCTTAGCGGTTAAGAGCATTGCACCAGTAACCGAAAGGTTGCTTGTTCGAATCCCTGAGTGAAAGATGTGTCCTTGAGCAAGGCACTTAACCCTAAATTGCTCCTGTAAGTCACTCTGGATAAGAGTGTCTGCTACAAAGTAAGGTTAGCAGTATGGTTAGGTTTAACGTCACATTTTACAGTGTAGAAATAGGCAGGGTTTATGACTGGCTGTGGTAACTATTGACGATCCAGGAGCCCTGGGCTGGAGATCATTTAATTGGCACATCTTAGTTAACTTCTAGTTCTAAGCAGTGGCATAGCACAAACAGCCCAAGCTTCATACTGTCATTATGTCAAAATACCCTGGTATACTGTATATATGGTATACATGCCCAAGCCTAATATTGAACATTTCTCTCTCTCTCTTTCTCTCTCTCTCTTTAGGGCAGGTGTTTCCTGTGTTGGAGAGGATAGCAGGGGACGTGATACCAGACCTGTTGGTGGCACCCTCTCCTCTCTCGAGGAGGTGCCTTCCGGAGGCCTCCACCCTGCGACCCCTGCAAGAGAAACCCCTCCGACTCCCCTCCATGAACCTGACCGCCCATGGTACATCCTACCCACCTCCTCACACATGTTCTGTCACTAAAGAACTCCACAGCAGTGTGTTCAGAAACCACAGAAGCAAACCACATGACATTGCACATAGACAGACATATCTCTCTCACACACACACACACACACACACACACACACACACACACACACACACACACACACACACACACACACACACACACACACACACACACACACACACACACACACTAATAAACTTGGAAACTAAAAGAGAAAGGATAGAGTAGTTATCAGTGTGTGGTTCTTCATGTTGGGTAACTATCTGTCTCTCTTTTCAGCTGGGGAGATTCCTGCTCCTCTAGAGTTCTCCGTAGCCGATCCTGTTATTGACGTTCCCGAGTTTGAGGATGTAGGATCGGAGCTTCTGAAATTGGAAGCCCTAGAAATCCAGCCTGCAGACTTGGTGGAGATAGAGGGGTCAGAATGGGGGAATGGAGAATATGGTGACAACATTCCAGAGACAGTGCTTCTAAAGCAGGAGATTCTGGAAGAGGGGGAGGGGCTTCCAGAATTCGAGGACCATAGAGTTCCAGAATCAGAACCGGTGGTCGAGGTTCCATTGGAGGTTCGGGTGGAGTTTATCCAAGAACCTGTCCCTGCCTCCCCTTCCAGCCAGGACCCGCAGCCAGCGGCAGGGTAACACAACCAGCTAATTCTTACTCTCTCTCAAACGTACCTAATTCTTACTCTCTCTCAAACGTACCTAATTCTTACTCTCTCTCAAACGTACCTAATTCTTGCCTTAAAAAGAACACATCCATCTCCCGTTCTCCACTAGAATAGTGTTCTATGTCATGTTCTTGTCCCTGACTGACCGTTCCACACCCCCACCCCTCCAGAGCTGAGGCAGAAGACGGCACCTATGAGAGCTGTGACAAAGCCAATGAAGACATGCCCTCAGCCAAACAGAAGGTCAAGGGTCAACCCACCAAGAAGAAGAAGGAACCAAAGAGTAAGACACAGGAATCTAAGTTCTCACTCAGATACCATCCACCAGCATGAGAGTTTCCAGCTGTGGGTGTGAATCTGTGAGATGAGGTCAGATGTTGAGTATGTGTGTACTGTATGTAATGTTATGTAGGCCAGTGTCTCTAGCAGTGAAGCTGATGTGTGTGCTTGTCTTTTTTCTCCTATCGACCCTAGACAGACTGGCATTGCTACCGCTCTCATTGATTTGATCCTATCTAGCCATAACTGCATCCAATAAGATGAACTAACATAAAATATGTTTTCAGATGTTATCATGTTTTCTTAACTATTTCTCTTCCTGTTATCTTTTCACAGACCCATATGCTGAGACTCAGCCTCCGGTAAGGAAGATTCTGGGTCTTTTGATTGGTTGATAGCTTCATATTTGACAATATTTGACCCAGGTCTGTGTTACACACAGTAAAAGCACCTCTATCTGTCAGACACTTCTCTGCATCTATCCTGTGGGAATCGAATCACCCAGTAAAGATCTAATCAGACATGACCCTCATCTTCCTATTGTTTTCAGACTAAAGGAACACCCAGGGGTGGCTGGTCTTTTAAGAAGCCTGCTCCGGAAACCCCAGAGGAGAAAGATCTGAAGAAGAAAGAAAAACACCATCTGGAGAAGGAGAAGAAAGAACAGAAAGAGAGAGAGAAGAAGAAGCAGAAAGAGAGAGAGAAGAAGAAGCAGAAAGAGAGAGAGAAGAAGGAGCAGAAAGAGAGAGAGAAGAAAGAAAATGAGATGAAGAAGTTTAAGGTAAGAAATCCATAGAGGGGAGGAGAGTGGAATAGTGTTCTCGGTAGTAGAAACCAGTGTGATTTCATTTCTTCGAGATGGTAGATTAGCTGAACATCATGGCTACGTGGTAGTAACTTCACTTATCACAGAGCGATGTATTCACATGGTTAACTTTCCTTTTTGCAAAACTCCCAATGACGTCTATGAACGATTTTCGCAGAAGTCACAGTTGGATCTCAAGTCTGATTACTAAGGACAAGAGAGGGAGTGTGATTTATAGGAAACATCATATAACCCAAGTGTTGCTAGTACACACAGTGCACACTACACTACAACGCTCAGAAACACACAGATTAATACACAGGGTAATATCAACAGTAGCAGCCCCTCTAGCAGAGTATGACATTAATGTAAAGCCCAGCTGGAGTAACAGATTTACATTGCATTCATCACACTCTACAGTCAAAACAGTATGTGACCGCTGAGATTATATTTTCACTGTGTGTGCATGCCTGGGTGTGTATGCAGATAACAGGTCAGGAGGAGGCTATATATCAGGCTACAGTGACGGTAGCATCTAAAGGACGTAAGAACGACCTGGCTGTGAAGAATAGGGACATCGTCAGCATCATACGGACCACAAACTGCCCCAAAGGAAAATGGCTAGCCAGGGACAGCACTAATACATGTAAGTTACACACCTACCTAAACCCTGACCTCTGACCTCTACACAAATACAGATGGGCATAAAATGAGTCAAATTGTTCAACATCTACAGTAGTTGCTTGATTGTGGGATTCCAGACAGGTTGTTGTGTTGTCATTACTTGAAGACCTACTGTATGTGAAAACGGTCTTGCAGGTGGATACAACATGAGTTATATGTGTTTACAAACTATCTGTGTGTGTGTAGATGGGTACATTTCAGTAATAGCAGGTGTAATCAGTGTTATATCTATGTGTGTGTAGATGGGTACATCTCAGTAATAGCAGGTGTAATCAGTTATATCTATGTGTGTGTAGATGGGTACCTCTCAGTAATAGCAGGTGTAATCAGTGTTATATCTATGTGTGTGTAGATGGGTACATCTCAGTAATAGCAGGTGTAATCAGTGTTATATCTATGTGTGTGTGTAGATGGGTACATCTCAGTAATAGCAGGTGTAATCAGTGTTATATCTATGTGTATAGATGGGTACATCTCAGTAATAGCAGGTGTAATCAGTGTTATATCTATGTGTGTGTAGATGGGTACATCTCAGTAATAGCAGGTGTAATCAGTGTTATATCTATGTGTGTGTAGATGGGTACATCTCAGTAATAGCAGGTGTAATCAGTTATATCTATGTGTGTGTAGATGGGTACATCTCAGTAATAGCAGGTGTAATCAGTGTTATATCTATGTGTATAGATGGGTACATCTCAGTAATAGCAGGTGTAATCAGTGTTATATCTATGTGTGTGTAGATGGGTACATCTCAGTAATAGCAGGTGTAATCAGTGTTATATCTATGTGTATAGATGGGTACATCTCAGTAATAGCAGGTGTTATCAGTGTTATATCTGTGTGTGTGTAGATGGGTACATCTCAGTAAAAGCAGGTGTAATCAGTGTTTTATCTATGTGTGTGTAGATGGGTATATCTCAGTAAAAGCAGGTGTAATCAGTGTTTTATCTATGTGTGTGTAGATGGGTACATCTCAGTAAAAGCAGGTGTAATCAGTGTTTTATCTATGTGTGTGTAGATGGGTACATCTCAGTAATAGCAGGTCTAATCGGTGTTATATCTATGTGTGTGTAGATGGGTACATCTCAGTAAAAGCAGGTGTAATCAGTGTTTTATCTGTGTGTGTGTGTGTGTGTAGATGGGTACATCTCAGTAATAGCAGGTGTAATCAGTGTTATATCTATGTGTGTGTAGATGGGTACATCTCAGTAATAGCAGGTGTAATCAGTGTTATATCTATGTGTGTGTAGATGGGTACATCTCAGTAATAGCAGGTGTAATCAGTGTTATATCTATGTGTATAGATGGGTACATCTCAGTAATAGCAGGTGTAATCAGTGTTATATCTATGTGTGTGTAGATGGGTACATCTCAGTAATAGCAGGTGTAATCAGTGTTATATCTATGTGTATAGATGGGTACATCTCAGTAATAGCAGGTGTAATCAGTGTTATATCTATGTGTGTGTAGATGGGTACATCTCAGTAATAGCAGGTGTAATCAGTGTTATATCTATGTGTGTGTAGATGGGTACATCTCAGTAATAGCAGGTGTAATCAGTGTTATATCTGTGTGTGTGTGTAGATGGGTACATCTCAGTAATAGTAGGTGTAATCACTGTTATATCTGTGTGTGTGTGTAGATGGGTACATCTCAGTAATAGCAGGTGTAATCAGTGTTATATCTGTGTGTGTGTGTGTGTAGATGGGTACATCTCAGTAATAGCAGGTGTAATCAGTGTTATATTTGTATGTGTAGATGGGTACATCTCAGTAATAGTAGGTGTAATCAGTGTTATATTTGTGTGTGTAGATGGGTACATCTCAGTAATAGTAGGTGTAATCAGTGTTATATCTGTGTGTGTGTGTAGATGGGTACATCTCAGTAATAGCAGGTGTAATCAGTGTTATATTTGTTGTGTAGATGGGTACATCTCAGTAATAGTAGGTGTAATCAGTGTTATATTTGTGTGTGTAGATGGGTACATCTCAGTAATAGTAGGTGTAATCAGTGTTATATCTGTGTGTGTGTGTAGATGGGTACATCTCAGTAATAGCAGGTGTAATCAGTGTTTTATCTGTGTGTGTATAGGTGGGTACATCTCAGTAATAGCAGGTGTAATCAGTGTTTTATCTGTGTGTGTATAGATGGGTACATCTCAGTGAGCCAGGTGGAGCTGGACATTAAGGAGATGTTGGAGCTGGGGAAGAAGGCTTCTCATGCCATCAGCTATAAGGACAGCAGTACCGTGGTAGAACAGGGAGGAGAGGTGGCCAGGATGGGCAGGAGGACTTCCAATCACTACCCACTACAGGACGAGACAGGCAGCTGTAAGGACTCAGCTGTACACACGTCATATTGTGGATCCAAATGACATGTATCCCTTTCCTGCAGTCAATAACCAAAGCACTCTCTTTGGCCTCCTCATGGGTGGAATGTTATTCATATTTTTAATAATTAATAAAGATTATTTCAAAGAACCCGATGAAAATCTGGTGTTTCTATGTCAAACAATTGTGTTACATTTCAGTCTTCTGAGATGTATATAAAGTGTAATTTTGGATGCAAACTCAAAATTGAATACATTTCCACTTTATATCTGACATGGTACAGGTGTCTTCTGTTTTTTAAGCCCATAACCATGTGTGTGAGGTGTATACTTTTGTAGATTTGTTTAAGACTACCAAAGAACACTGCAGTAAAAAGTTAAACTGTGTGTGTTCTCCCTCAGTTACAGACGACAGTGAGGAGTGGACGTCTGATGACGATGAACCTCTCTCCTACCCCATTGAGGAAGATCCTACAGAGAGGTCAGTACACACTGCAACGTTAACTGTTTGAACAGGCATGTTTAGATGTGGGGACTATTCACCATTGGGACTATTCAACAGGGGCCCGATCCCGATTTAGGAATTTACGTCTTTCCTATGCACGCCTTTCCTACGCACTTCTCAGTATTTGATATTCAGACTTAACTTTTTCAGTCACGTAATACGCTCTGCAGGTGTGGCTACCTCGCTCTCTCTGAATACATTACATTCAACCGCTGAAAACCCTCCCACTTGCTGGCCAACAGATTTTCTCATGGAGTTTCCATTCAATGGGGTTTTCAGTACATTTATCTTAAGCCATCCCTTTCCAGTGTACCTTTAATTCAAATTTTGTCGACAGTCTCAATAACATATACAGTTGAAATCGGAAGTTTACAGACACCTTAGCCAAATACATTTAAACTCAGTTTTTCACAATTCCTGACATTTAATCATGGTAAAAATACCATGTCTTAGGTCAGTTAGGATCACCACTTTATTTTAAGAATGTGAAATGTCAGAATAATAGTAGAGGGAATTATTTATTTCAGCTTTTATTTCTTTCATCACATTCCCAGTGGGTCAGAAGTTTACATATACCGTACTCAATTAGTATTTGGTAGCATTGCCTTTAAATTGTTTAACTTGGGTCAAATGTTTTGGGTAGCCTTCCACAAGCTTCCCACAATAAGATGGGTGAATTTTGGCCCATACCTCCTGACAGAGCTGGTGTAACTGAGTCAGGTTTGTAGGCCTCCTTGCTCACACACGCTTTTTCACTTCTGCCCACACATTTTCTATAGGATTGAGGTCAGGGCTTTGTGATGGCCACTCCAATACCTTGACTTTGTTGTCCTTAAGCCATTTTGCCAAAAACTTTGGAAGTATGCTTTGGGTCATTGTCGATTTGGAAGACCCATTTGCGACCAAGCTTTAACTTTTTGACTGATGTCTTGAGATGTTGCTTCAATATACCCACATCATTTTCTTTCCTCATGATGCCATCTATTTTGTGAAGTGGACCAGTCCCTCCTGCAGCAAAGCACCCCCACAACATGATGCTGCCACCCCCGTGCTTCACGGTTGGGATGGTGTTCTTCGGCTTGCAAGCCTCCCCCTTTTTCCTCCAAACATAAGGATGGTCATTATGGCCAAACAGTTCTATTTTTGTTTCATCAGACCAGACGACATTTCTTCAAAAAGTACAATCTTTGTCCCCATGTGCAGTTGCAAACCGTAGTCTGGCTTTTTATGGCGGTTTTGGAACAGTGGCTTCTTCCTTGCTGAGCGGCCTTTCAGGTTATGTTGATATAGGACTCGTTTTACTGTGGATATAGACACTTTTGTACCTGTTTCCTCCAGCATTTTCACACTTTTCTGTTGTTCTGGGATTGATTTGCACTTTTCGCACCAAAGTACGTTAATCTCTAGGAGACAGAACGCGTCTCCTTCCTGAGCGGTATGACGGCTGCGTGGTCCCATGGTGTTTATACTTGCGTACTATTGTTTGTACAGATGAACGTGGTACCTTCAGGCATTTGGAAATTGCTCCCAAGGATGAACCAGACTTGTGGAGGTCTACAATTTTTTTTCTGAGTTCTTGGCTGATTTCTTTTGATTTTCCCATGATGTCAAGCAAGGAGGCACTGAGTTTGAAGGTAGTCCTTGAAATACATCCACAGGTACACCTCCAATTGACTCAAATGATGTCAATTAGCCTATCAGAAGCTTCAAATGCCATGACATAATTTTCTGGAATTTTCCAAGCTGCTTTAAAAGGCACAGTGAACTTAGAGAAGGTAAACTTCTGAGCCACTGGAATTGTGATACAGTGAATTATAAGTGAAATAATGTCCTAACCGACTTGCCAAAACTATAGTTTGTTCATTAACAATACATTTGTGGAGTGGTTGAAAAACGAGTTTTAATGACAAGTTTTAATGACCTAAGTGTATGTAAACTTCCGACTTCAACTGTACATGGAGAGAACGGGTTCAGAATATAGGGATCAATGAAAGAATGCCATCAACTCGGCAGATTCAGCCCTACAGAAACCTATAGCTTGGTTCTCCAGATTTCATCCATGCAAATTCTGAAGGCAAACAGTTAAAATTCAGAATAATGACACCGCTATTTATAGCCTATTTCACTGTGGAAAAGGGGCCGCAATACATGCCATGTTGATATGATTTTCAGTTTGCTACCGTTTCACATTTGTCTCCAGGGATCATAAGGAATAATCATCTAAAACAATTGCTATGCATATTTAAAATTCCCTTCTCCAAACGGATTGCTCATTTACCCAGCTCTTATCAATTTATACATAACAGTGCATGGAGAATGCTGTTATTTCTATTTGAAAAAATAAAGTAGATGCTTTTTCCACTTTTAACCGTCAGATTCGCACCGACCTTATTCATGGTTTCCTCGCGCGTAAAGGTGGTGGAATTATGAGGGAATTAAATCCAGGTCAGAATACAGTGTCTGTAGACACACCTCCCTCTGCCACACCTTTTATTAGAGCTCCACCTGAAATGAATAGTGGGTGAATGGCATGCTATTCTCATGCTTAAGTAGGCCGTCATTGTAAAGAAGAATTTGTTCTCAACTGACTTGCCAAGTTAAATAAAGGTAAAACATAAAAAATAAAAAAGTAAGTTTAAGGTCAGAATACGTATAGAGAAAAGCGCATAAAAAGGGAATCACGTTCACTTTACGCGTGCTTAACTCTGGTCGGAATCGGGGCCCAGGGGAGTGTTATGGTGAAGGCTATCACAGTGGGGACTATTGTCCTTTGATGTCAGGAACTTTGAATCTGCATGACACCACTTTTCTCTTTTGCAGTGGCCACATCCAAACAATGTCCATGGCGGGTGAGTGAAACACAAAAGTCAAGCCACTAGGTTTCAATGATGGTTTCAATGATCTATCAATGAGCCATGACTGACCTCAGCTTCCTGCATGTCCTGCTTATCTTTTCTTCCCCTTTCTAAATACCTAAAATACCTTTGGCTGATTACATCTGTTATTGTTTACATTATTGTGTGTGTGTTTACTTCCTCCAGGAAGCAGAGAGTTTAGCATCCACCACCAACAAACACACAATGACACCACCATAGATGGAATGGATATGCAGTGAGTCATGCACACACACAGATAATAAGACAAGGAATTTAATAGTATTAACAATATTCTATACATTAGCTAGCATTTCTCCCTTCTGATGTCTGTCTGTTCTGCAGGGTGAAACACGAAGCACTTCAGAAGCTGGCCACTTTCTTCCACAAACCTGTTGTAGAGAAACCCATCAGGAGGTACATACAGTATAATTGCACACACACACAGATGAAGGTAACGGTGAATGAATGTTTCCTTTGATGCTTACCATCTCCCTTTCTTCTCCTCCCCATCTCTCTCTTTCTTCTCCTCTCCATACTCCCCTTCTGTTTCTTCTCCTCCCCATCTCTCTTTTACCCTCTCCATCTCTCTTTCTTCTCCTCTCCCTACACCCCTTCTCTCTCTCCCTAATCCCCAACTCTTGCTTTACCCACTGTCTCCCTTTGAGAAGACCTGAAGAACCTGAACCGATCAGTAAGTGAAGAGCTATGTATGGATTCTGTGTACTACACATTCCACAAATCAGGCCTAGTCTTTGGGCTGGTTGGTCTGGCTGGGCCAGACGCAGATGATCCATTTAGCATGCCTTTCTTTCATAGTCCAGGAGAGTTTCATTTGGATCCAGGAAAGCAGCCAATAAAGGTTGAGAGAATGCTGTTGGGATTTATTGAGTTCAATGAAAGGAATCCACTGTCTACATCTGACACACTAGTGTGGAAAAATACTTTCACGTTTAAAACATCATCCTTTTTTACTTGCCAGGCCCCGTGGATATAGAAGAACCAGTGTACCCGTAAGTAGGAGAGGAAAAAAATGTCACATTGTGTAATCTGTTGTCAGACTAGTTTTCTGGGCTTGGATTGTGAATGTCATTGTGTGTGTGTGTGTGTGTGTGTGTGTGTGTGTGTGTGTGTGTGTGTGTGTGTGTGTGTGTGTGTGTGTGTGTGTGTGTGTGTGTGTGTGTGTGTGTGTGTGTGTGTGTGTGTGTGTGTGTGTGTGTCTGTCTACCATGCATGTGTGCTTCTATGTAGATGTAAAGTGGAAGCAGATTTGGAGCTTCCAGACATGATTCTTCCTCCTCCTGGCCTGTTTGCAGACAACAATCAATGACGCTTAGTAGACTACCAACTACCATCTACAGGTAAAAATTATACTTTACATTAGTCAGCTATTAAGAATCATTGATCAGTCTGTCAATACCAGTAGGCTATTGACCATGCATTGATGATGTCTGCGTCTGTTCTCTCTTCTATGAGCAGTTGGAGAGCAGAGGAACAACGACAACATGGCATGTCGTCCAGTCATCTCCATGACAATCACTCAGATAACAGAGACATGAAGGATCGTTGTTTGGACAACCTGCAATTGGATGGACTATTTCTCTGTTATAATATTGTTTAAGCCAGGATTCATTCCGAGAGCTCTAGTCAACAAAGCAGATTTTTAAGGCAATGTTACCGTCTTTACGGAGTCCGCATTCAAGATAAATGCTGCAGATGTCGACTCAATTGGAAATGATCTTTAAAACGTCAATAACGCTATAGCGTTTCAGATTGAATTTCTTGTTTTGATGTCCATCCAGGGTTATGGAGGATGAGATGAAGGATAGACAGAGAGCAGTTCTGTTTATACTAAATGTTCAATAGTTTTATACAAACACAATTATGGGATTCCATGCATAGTGTAATGTCTGTTTAAAGGTGTTTGCATTTGGCTAGATGACAAATCAACAGTCTGTATCCAGCTACTGTCTGTGTCTAAAATGACAGCCTATTCCACATGTAGTGCACTAACTTTGACCTAAGTGACACAGGGTTAACCACATAGGGCTCTGGTGAAAAGTAGTGCACTACACAGGGAATAGGATGCTTGCCATACTGTATGAGATGTCTGGTTTATATTCCCTGTGTATTTCCCATTAAGTATTAGAGAGAGAGGGAAGTAATTTGATGATGTAACCTTTAGTTGAAGTCCTGTTCATTTAGCTACCAGCTCTGCTAGTTGTCATCTGGCGATTTAATAAAAAACACAAATCAATCAGTGGTCTAGTGTATAGGTCAGTTTAATTGTGTTTGACAATAAATACTCAGTAAAGTGCAAATCAGAACAGCAACGCCATGCAATGCATATCACACAGAAAAGCACACCTCAGACGGAGAGGAAGAGGTACATTTCGCTCTCACGCACACATAGACAGAAGAGAAGAACACTTTGGTTCCAGAAGTCTGGATACGGTGACAACACACCTTAACCCTTGGAAAGAGGTACACCTTACACTGACAGAGTGGGTTTTATAACTTGAAGTAGTATGTGTGTGTAAATAACAGAATATCGGGTCATTGCATTAGTGTAGCAGCAGGAAGGAGAGTTTCTCCCTGACCTTGTAGCAGCTACCAATCAGACACAGTGTTCAAAACATTAAGAACCTTCCTAATATTGAGTTCCACCCCTTTGCCCTCAGAACAGCCTCAATTCGTCGGGGCATGGACTCTACAAGGTGTCAAAAGATTTCCAAAGGGATGCTGGCCCATGACTCCAATTCTTGTGTCAAGTTGGCTAGATGTCTTTTGGGTGGTGGACCATTCTTGATACACATGGGAAACTGTTGAACATGAAAAACCCAGCAGTGTTGCAGTTCTTGACACAAACCGACACACCTGACACCTACTACCATACCCCGTTCAAAGGCACTTAAATCTTTTTTCTTGCCCATTCACCCTCTGAATTGCACACATACAGAATCCATGTCTCTATTGTCTCAAGGCTTCAAATCCTTCTTTAACCTGTCTCCTCCCCTTCATCTACACCAGTGGTCACCAACCTTTGAGTCAAGATCACTTTCGCAAACTAAAAGCAAGCCAAGATCTACTGCTCAAATATTATTATTACATTACTTTTTAAAAATGTAACAACCTAATAAAAACAGCTCTATAGGAATGGGGTTTGTGCAGTAGGCCTAATACATTATCGCAGCATATTGGCTATATGGCTGGTCTGCCAATATTGTTCTTCTCAGACCATATTATATTTCAAAACTTGACCTTTGATAACATATCAGTTTTGCAGCACTTGCAAGGCACAGCTGATCATAAATTATATGGTACAGCACTTGCATCTGATGTCCATGGTGCTTTCAAGACAACTGTGAACTCGAGGGGGGAAAAACGAGGTCAAATCGTGACGTCTGTGATCTTGAGGTCGGAGCTCTAGAAAGATGCGAGTTTCCGACTAGGAATTCCGAGCTGGATGACCGTTCAAAAACATTTTCCCTAGTCGGATCTCGTTTTTCCAGAGTAGTTGTCTTGAACAGAGCATTATTCTCAGTGGAGGGAGGAAGAGAGCCGCAGCGGGTCCGCCTTTCACGGTCACTGCTCTCGGTGAGACAGACCAAAGAGACACCGTCTTCCACCTGATGGCGAAACTCGAGCCGCATCTGCCTCATGCACAAATTCATGCGGTTCCTATGACCAGAGAAAGTGAAATATTCCTTGATATTTAAATAGACACGACGCTAATAATAATAAAACGCAGGACTATCAATACACTTGGCTACTAATTGCAGCGCGAGTGGAGCGTTTTATGTTTTGTAATAGTGTTCAATAAAAGCAGGGTTGACAGGGCTGAATGAAAACCAACACACTCATAAAAACTGCAGCGCTTTGCTGTATTATTTTACAGCCCCTCTGTGGTCGTGGTTTTAAAAGTTATTCAATCTTACCGAGGCTAGTATCAAACGTTTTTACTGTGGCCAGGGAGGCTCTATACGGTCATTTGAGCTATTCGATTGTCAGCACAGTAGGCGCACTCGATTTAGCAACAGATCTCCCGGTCCGCTTGAATCAAGAGCACCTATCACCAACAGCGCAACACACACAAAATCAGGCCTGGATTTTCTACAGAAATGTTTGGTGACCTACAGAAATGGTTGGTGACCTACAGAAATGGTTGGTGACCACTGACCTACACGGACTGAAGTGGATTCAACAAATTACATCAATAAGGGATTATAGCTTTCACCTGGTCAGTGTGTCATGGAATGAGCAGGTGTTCATAATGTTTGTACCCTCAGTATGTATGTATATCGCAACTATGGGATATGCCAGTTTATCTGGTACACCACCCAGTTCACAAAAATTGATCGCTCCTACAGACACGGAGTCACATGGCTGTGGCTTGTCATATAAAAACAGGCATTCAGTTACTGTTCAATTGAACGTTAGAATAGGCAAAACAAGTGACTTAAGTGACTTTATCTCAGAAACGACCGCCCTCCTGAGCTTTTCACGCACAACAGTGTCTAAGGTTTACAGAGGATGGTGCGACAAACAAACAACATCCAGTCAGCAGCAGCCCTGTGGGTGAAAACAGCTCGTTGATGAGAGGTCCAAGGAGAATGGCAACAATCGTGCAAGCCAACAGGTGGGTCAGAAAACAAACTCGTCGATCCTTGTCACGGATGGGCTATTGCAGCAGAACACAACACCGGGTTCCATTCCTATCAGCTAAAAACAAGAAGTGGCTCAGGTGGGTACGCGATAACCAACACTGAACAACCGAGGAGTAGAAAAACATCCCCTGGAACTTGTCAGCGAGTTCAGTTGACTTGAGTGACCAGCGCAGTCCCCAGACCTCAACCCAATAGAGCCTCTTTGGGATGAGATGGATGTTCGCAGCATGAATGTACTGCATCCAATCTGCAGAAACTGCATGGCGCCATCGCATTAGCATGGACCAACATCCCTGTGGAATGTTTGACACCTTGTAGAATCCCCCGAAATATTCAGAAAAACAGACTACTCTCTCAGAATAGAGATGTGAAAACAGAACTGCTGCACAGGACAAATGACAAGGAAACAAATGACAAGGAAACAAATGACAAGGAAACAAATGACAAGGAAACAAATGACAAGGAAATAAATGACAAGGAAACAAATGACAAGGAAACAAATGACAAGGAAACAAGAGAGGTTTAGTGTCTTTTTTGACTCTTTAACTGGCCCAATAGAGGTCTACAATTCTCTCGGCGCAACACACACTACTGCAAATATACACAACAAACCAATAACTCCAGAGGGAGGGAAGGAAAGAGAGAGAGATACAAATGATTCTACATTTAATAACAAACCAAACAGACCACCATCATGGTACCAGAACAGACCAGAGAAATACACACACACTAGCATGCATCAGATCAGCAAGAGCCCAGCCCTCACTGGCTCCAGCAGAACAAGAGACACAGACAGGAGTCCGGAAGACTATATACTGTAAACCATTTGACAATTGGTAAAGGGAGATTTGTTCCAGTGTTCTGTCATATCTATTCCCTCTCCTCTTGTATCTTTAGTTATATTAGTCAGAACTCTAATCTCATTGGCACAGAAACTACAGTACTGTATGTCTTCTCCTGACCAATCCCTGGCAAGCTCCTGTCAGTCCTCTCCTCTACACACAGGAGTGTACACACACACAGAACAGTCTGCTTGCCATTCCGTTTCTGCAAACAAAACCGCCACCAAGCTAGAAACAACGCGTTAAGGCACCTGGAGAAAGGTTCACTACAGATACACTTCCCTCCCTCCTCCTCCGTCAGTTAGCATCAATACTAACTAATCCACAGAACAATATTGCCAGTCAGTTAGCCTCCACTCTCCCTCTCTCTCTACAACCTCTCATCACCTAAAATCTCTTAAATCCGTATATAATTCTCAAACATCAGCAGTGCTTCAATACTCAATATTCAGTCCCACACAGAGCCTATAAAACAACCTTTTTAAAATAAATAAGAATATGATATCTAAATAATAATAACAATCCTCTCTTTAACTTCGTTTCTGGTATGTTACAATCAACAGCTACTACACTACTCAAAGTGATAGTAATATAAATATATATGATAAATATGGATAACAAAATCTGTGTCGTTACAAAAACCATATAAAACCATATATAAAATGCTCAGTGTTAGTTCTACAGTGACGGCTATTCTGGAGCTGATTGGAGGTTGAGAGTAGTCAGGGGGGCGTCGCTTATCTGTAAACAAACATTATTGCCGCATTTACATGCTAGTCAGAACTAGGAAACTCCGAAATGTCCGACATGCTAACTGGTTGAACGCTGCACGTGCATAACTGCAACCAGTTAGAAATGTCAGTTTCCTAGTTTCGACTTGCACGTGAACGTGCCATATGAGAGCTACAGTAGATTTGACTTAACACACTTTTCCCCAACAAGTGAGACCTCTAACCTTTACCACGGCCAGACTGGCTCTGGCAGACTGGCTCTAGACCAGGGATGGGCAACTGGTGGCCCGTGGGTCGCATGGCCACTTTTGTAGGCCCGCAGATCAATTCCTTCCGCTGTCAAGACTAAACTAAAATGTTTATAAATCGCCAAATCTTTCTTAGGGCCTCCAAAACGCTGACTGCATGTGTGTGTATGGATGTGGGTAAGCAGTCACGCGAGCCACCGCACCCCCTAATGATGAGTTCTGATTTTTTGTGGCCCCTACCCCCATCAAAGTTGCCCATCCCTGCTCTAGACAGACAGGAAGCCTAATCAGAGATCTACGATCAGTTTATCTTGCCTAGCCCAAACCTACAACACCAGGAGGGAACAACTGACCCTAGATCTGTGGTTAGAGGCATGTCTGCCCTGCAGTAGTCAGTGTTCTGCAAAATTAGGTCAGGATCACACCAATATAAAACTGTCTAAATAGGCTCAGGGCAGTGTTCTGTTTCAGATGGTTATGCAGGCGGGACCTGGAGTTTTCCGGGCTATATGACATTGACCAGGAAAAACTCCAGGCCCCTAGTTACCCAGCGGGGGTTTACCATCTCTAGCGGGCCAGCGTGGTGATGAGACTGGCACACATCTCAAAGAAGTCCATAGTGTGGCTGCCCTGGCGTGGGGTGGGGGTGGAGGTGAGGAGGGCAGCGCTGGAGCACAGCGACCCAGGCAGAGAGGAGCTGAGCTTGGGGAGATCCACGGCAGGACAGGCTGAGTCCACACTGAGTCTGGGTCTGTGGAGCCCTGCAGTGGAGCCTGACCTCTGGGGGGTGGAAGAGCCCGACTTAAACCCTACTGCGTCCATGATGTCATCTGGGGGAGGAGAGATTAGTGTTTGTTTCCGTCATTACTCATCTTCTGCACGCAGTAATACCTTGTAAAAAGAGGAAACTCCAAATTCTGTTGTCAGAATTAACCAGATATCAACAAGTCAGTTTCCTGTTTAAATATGTTGTGCAGCTGGCGTACCGTCAATGCTTTTGAAGTCCAGCAGATAGGATCTGTTGTCTACTTGGTACAGCTGGAGACACATCTTCACCAGGTTGCCTGTTACTGGGTTCTTCCTCCGAACACGCAGGTGGTACGGGTTCACCACCTAAACACAACACACATTAAAAAGGTGCAATATGCATAAATCGCTCCGCCATTTCCTGGTTGCGAAAATTCAAAGTTTGCTTAATTTATGTTTATGTGACAAAACGATGTATAGTGTATAGGATCATTGTACCATCTAAACCACTGTTAAATATATTTTCAATAACCAATAACATTGTATTTTAAGCTGTTTGGAGACTGTGTACAAAACCGAAAGTTTAAAAAAAAATGGCACAAAAAAAAAACCACATTTAAGACCGGGAAGCATAGAAAAAGCACACAGAACCAATCTACCGCTTCTTAGACTTGCTTTCAATGAGGATGACAGATCAATAATTTCTATGTGAATTTGGTTCGGTTGCCTAAAATGTTACATATTGCAGTTAACATGTATACACACACACACACCTTAACATGTACAGTGATATAAACTCAGCAGAAAAAGAAATGTCGTCTCACTGTCAACTGCATTTATTTTCAGCAGACTTAACAAGTGTAAATATTTCTATGAACATAACAAGATTCAACAACTGAGACATGAACTGAACAAGTTCCACAGACATGTGACTAACAGAAATGTAATAATGTGTCTCTGAACAAAAAGGGGGTCAAAATCAAAAGTAACGGTCCTTAACCGGTGTGGCCAGCTGCATTAAGTACTGCAGTGCATCTCCTTCTAATGGACTGCACCAGATTTGCCAGATCCTGCTGTGAGATGTTACCCCACTCTTCCACCAAGGCACCTGCTCCCGGACGTTTGTGAGGAATGGCCCTAGCCCTCACCCTCCGTTCCAACAGGTCCCAGACGTGCTCAATGGCATTGAGATCCGGGCTCTTCGCTGGCCATGGCAGAACACTGACATTCCTGTCTTGCAGGAAATCACGCACAGAACGAGCAGTATGGCTGGTGGCATTGTCATGCTGGAGGGTCATGTCAGGATGAGCCTAAAGGAAGGGTACCAAATGAGGGAGGAGGATGTCTTCCCTGTAACGCACAGCGTTGAGATTGCCTGCAATGACAACAAGTTCAGTCCGATGATGCTGTGACACACCGCCCCAGACCATGACGGACCCTCCACCTCCAAATCGATCCCGCTCCAGGGTACAGGCCTCGGTGTAACGCTCATTCTTTCGACGACAAACGCGAATCGGACCATCACCCCTGGTGAGACAAAACCGAGACTCATCAGTGAAGAGCCCTTTTTGCCAGTCCTGTCTGGTCCAGCGACGGTGGGTTTGTGCCCATAGGCGACATTGTTGCCGGTGATGTCTGGTGAGAATTTGCCTTACAACAGGCCTACAAGCCCTCAGTCCAGCCTCTCTCAGCCTATTGCGGACAGTCTGAGCACTGATGGAGGGATTGTGCGTTCCTGGTGTAACTCGGGCAGTTGTTGTTGCCATCTTGTACCTGTCCCGCAGGTGTGATGTTTGGATGTACCGATCCTGTGCAGGGGTTGTTACATGTGGTCTGCCACTGCGAGGACGATCAGCGGTCCGTCCTGTCTCCCTGTAGCGCTGTCTTCGGCGTCTCACAGTACGGACATTGCAATTTATTGCCCTGGCCACATCTGCAGTCCTCATGCCTCCTTGCAGCATGCCTAAGGCACGTTCACACAGATGAGCAGGGACCCTGGGCATCTTTCTTTTGATGTTTTTCAGAGTCAGTAGAAAAGCCTCTTTAGTGTCCTAAGTTTTCATAACTGTGACCTTAATTAAGCTGTTAGTGTCTTAACAACCATTCCACAGGTGCATGTTCATTAATTGTTTATGGTTCATTGAACAAGCATGGGAAACAGTTTTTAAACCCTTTACAATGAAGATCTGTGTTAATAGTTATTTGGATTTTTACTGAAAGACAGGGTCCTGAAAAAGGGACGTTTCTTTTTTTGCTGAGTATATAAACATACACACGGTGCATTCGAAAAGTATTCCAACTTTTTGCACATTTTGTTACATTACAGCCTTATTCTTAAATGTATTAAATACATTTCCCCCCTCATCAATCTACACACAATACCCCATGACAAAGCAAAAACAGTTTTGAAAATTTTGCAAATGTATTATTATTACTGAAATATCCCATTTATATAAGTATTCAGACCATTTACTCAGTACTTTGCTGAAGCACCTTTGGCAGCGATTACAGCCTTGAGTCTTCTTGGGTATGACACTACAAGCTTGGCATACATGTATTTGGGGAGATTCTCCCATTCTTCTCTGCAGATCCTCTCAAGCTCTGTCAGGTTGGATGTGGAGCGTCGCTGCAAAGCTATTTTCAGGTCTCTCCAGAGATATTCGATCGGGTTCAAGTCCGGGATCTGTCTGGGCCACTCAAGGACATTCAGAGACATGTCCAGAAGCCACTCTTGCGTTGTCTTGGCTGTGTGCTTTGGGTCGTTGTCCTGTTGGAAGGTGAACCTTCATCCCAGTCTGAGGTCCTGAGCGCTCTGGAGCAGGTTTTCATCAAGGATCTCTCTGTACTTTGCTCCATTGATCTTTTCCTCAAGCCTTACTAGTCTCCCAGTCCCTGCCGCTGAAAAACATCCCCACAGCATGATGCTGCGACCACCATGCTTCACCGTAGGGATGTATTGGCCAGGTGATGAGCGGTGCCTGGTTTCCTCCAGATGTGACGCTTCACATTCAGGCCAAAGAGATCAATATTGGTTTCATCAGACCATAGAATCTTGTTTCCCTAGGCACCTTTTGGCAAACTCCAACCGTGCGGTCATGTGCCTTTTACTGAGGAGTGGCTTCCATCTGACCACTCTACCATAAAGGCCTGATTGGTGGAATGCTGCTGAGATGGTTGACCTTCTGGAAGATTCTCCCATCGCCACAGAGGAACTCTGGAGCTCTGTCAGAGTGGCCATCGGGTTCTTGGTCACCTCCCTGACCAAGGCCCTTCTCCCCTGATTGCTCAGTTTGGCCGGGTGGCCAGCTCTAGGAAGAGTCTTGGCGATTCTTAATTTCTTCCTTTTAAGAATGATGGAAGCCACTGTGCTCTTGAAGACCTTCAATGCTGCAGAAATGTTTTGGTACCCTTCCCCAGCTCTGTGCTTTGACACAATCCTGTCTCAGAGCTCTACAGACAATACCTTAGAGCTCATGGCTTGGTTTTTGCTCTGACATGCACTGTCAACTGTGGGACCTTATATAGACAGGTTTATGCCTTTCCAAATCATGTCCAATCAATTGAATTTCCCACAGGTGGACTCCAATCAAGTTGTAGAAACATCTCAAGGATGATCAATGGAAACAGGATGCACTGAGAAGGGTCTGAATACTTATGTAAATAAGGTATTTCAGTTTTTTATTTTTAAGAAATTTGCTAAAATGTCTAAAGAAATATTTTCGCTGTGGCATTATGAGGTATTGTGTGTAGATTGATGAGAATACACAATGTTTTTGATCAATTTCAGAATAAGGCTGTAACGTAAAAAAAATGTGGAAAAAGTCAAGGGGTCTGAATAATTTCCGAATGCTTTCCACACACACAGCCTCACCTTCCAGTCATACTGTAGCTGTCTCATAGCCCTGTAGACCTCAGCCATGATATCATAGGGTCTGCTCTGACTCCTGATGCCCAGATGCCACTTGGCTTTCTTCACTGCCAGGGGTTTGGCTCTGGTGGTGTTCAGGGCATCCAGCGGGCAGCGCGCCTACAGACAGACAGAGAGGAGAGAATCTTTATTATCCCCAACAAGCAGTCATAAATATATGAGGAAAAGACTTCATGCAAAACTATACTGCCAATGTTGCATTTGCTACACTGGTATCGCGGAAGAAGCACATCATCAAGTGTTTACACTTCAGAGATATTGTATCTGATTGTATATACTGTAAACATAGTACATAGAATAGAACCAGGTAGAAATAATTGCCTTGGGGCTGTCTACCAGCAGGGGGGGCATCCTCTCTGGGTGTGGTTTGACCCCGGGTGGCAGTGACATGCCATCCTCCATGAAGGAGCCCTGGGGAGGGCTGGAAGCCAGGTAGAACTCACTGGCCTGGGTCATGATGCGCCGGTTGTCTATGATCAGATGGTACGCTACTGCTAGCTGGTCCTGGAAGAGACAGATGGAGAGAGTAAGAGAGAGGGGGAGAGAAGAGGGGGAGAGGGGGAGTGCGTACTGTATGACTAAGCGTGTGTGCGTACATGCCTGTGTTGCGTGCATACCTGAGGGTCTCCGCTGTACAGGCTGGACATCACCTCAGACTCGGTGCTCTCAAACTTGTCACACACCTCTCGGACTGCCTCCTCATCCAGTATGGTGGAGTCATAGGAAGGGTCCTCAGGAAACAGGTAGCCTGGCAGGTCCTGCTTAAACCACTCATGTTCCCTACACATTCACACGTGTGAACGTTCACACACGCACACACACACACAAAGTAACAGTTACTATCCATTATTCTTCTATTCTTTTGCTCTAGACCAACCTTCAACCACCACAAACAAGCTTTTGGTTAGGTTTGCCAGTTCTATTAATCACATTAAAAACATAAGCATCATCATCAGTAGGGAAAGTTAGAGGTCAGGGGTCACCTAATGTCTTTAATGGTAGCCCTCTTGAGCGGGTCGACCTGCAGCATGAGCAGCAGCAGGGAAGCGACGGGGCGAGTGAGGTATTCTGGCATATAGAAGACACCCCCTCTGATCTTCTTAAACAGCGTGGGAACGTGTTCGTCATCAAAGGGCAGAGTCCCACACAGCAACGCATACAGGATCACCCCACTGCTCCATATGTCCACCTCAGGACCAGCGTATAACCTGTGCACAAAGTAGAGAATACACGATCACACCATAACATGTAGCCTACAGTCTCAACCTAAGGATCTGCGTACAGCCTAAACATGTGCACACACACCTTCCGGAGATGACTTCAGGAGCCGCGTAGTTGGGAGATCCACAGCTGGTCCTCAGGAACTCCCCGTCTGACATCATGTTTGACAACCCTGTTGACCAGAGCAAATCAGTTTTTCAGCATTATCTTCAAATGACAACCTTACCTAACCTTACTGTCCAAACAAACACAAGTTACTATATTCTGTCTTCCCTCTCTCCCTTCCCCTCTCTCCCTCTGTCGCTCGCTCTCCCTCCCTCTCTCTCACTCCCCGTCTCCAGTTTAAGGTGTCGGTATATTCTAAAACACAAGTGGTTTGGTTTGACATTTGCTACTGCTGATAGTGGTTATAGCTTTGTGGACAACTCAATTTGTTATGTATATGTGTGTGTGTGTGTGTGTGTGTGTGTGTGTGTGTGTGTGTGTGTGTGTGTGTGTGTGTGTGTGTGTATGTGTTCTCAATCGTGCATGTGTGTGTAGTGTACCGAAGTCAGCTATTTTGGCGTTCTTGGAATGGTCCAGCAGTACATTCTCAGGTTTGAGGTCTCTGTGCACCACCATGTGTCTGTGGCAGTAGTCTACACCGGAGATAATCTGCTGGAACAACCGACGAGCCTCTTTGTCTTCTACCTACACACAACATGAGGTACAGATTAAGAGGTTAGGAGATTATTCGTTTCTAATGTGACTACATGCTTTCACTATGAAAAATGGCACCATAAAATGGCCTGTGTCTATATCAATCAAGTAACAAGTATCCTCACTGTATAATGCTGAATAGTTTTGTTGATATATTTCAATGTTAAACAAATGACTTTAATCATTAACTCTACAATTAAAATGGCTGCTGTAGTTGTGGCTATTTCCAGCGATGCAAAAACTGATGTCAAGGAAAATGAGACCTGGAACAAGGTTGTGGGTTGAAATGCCCCAAAGGAGACTGTTTTACCTCTTTTTATCACGGAGAGAGAAATCCTGACAAAGGAGGAGGCCATAGCCAACCCCATTAAGGAGTTCTACCACAGTTCTCATACAGGAAATGAATCCAAACCACTTGAGGTCGGTACAGAGAGTATGTGCACTCTGGCGTATATATATTCTCAGTAAGGAAACAAGGGAAAAGCTTCTGATAAGAGGAATAACAGTCAGAGGAAAACATGTTGTGTTCAAAGAGAATAATCCGTTCAGGTTGAAGTTGCGCATGGCTGACCAGAACTCCATTCAAGTTACAATTAAAGAACTACCTGAATCAGCGGACCATATGTCTCTCACTATTATTGGATTATATCGACCACCAACATCTGATATCTCGTTTTATGACCATCTAAATGCCATGCTTAAAGAATGTGATCATAAGGAGATTATCTTCACGGGCGATTTCTGAGAAAACAAAACTTGCAGGAAAAAAAAACCTCAAAGAGATCAGACTATTTCAACATGACTCAAATAATACAAGGTCCAACCAGAGTAACACAGTCATCCCAGACTCAAATTGATCTGGTGTTTATTAACAGACCTGATCAAATAATTAAGTCTAGTAACTAACCAACTGGTATAACTCACCACAATGTTACATTGGTGATTAGAAAGCTCACTAACAAGAGATGTAAGAACCATATTAATGTGCAACAGTACCATAAAAAAAATCCAGAAAAGTAAACAGAGTTAACTACGATGCAGCTAGAAGTCAAATTGACTGGTCTGATCTGTTAAGCAATGAAGACCCAGAGTCTGGATACAGAACATTTCTGTCAGCTATTGACAAAGTGGATACCTCTTTTACTAGGAAATGTCAACGTAAGCCAAGACGGAAAACCTCTCTACCATGGCTCAACGAGGACCTCTGGAGAACGGGATTTCTCCTTGAAAAAAAGCACTGAAGTCTGGTAAGAATGATGACAGACGTATATTTGCATCACTGAGAAATAAGGTGGTTAGGAATATAAAAAAAGCAAAAGCTGAGTTCTTTCTTAGAGTGATCAATGAAGCAAAAGGAAATGGCAAAGTGATTTGGGAGAGGAGCTGAAAAGTTAAAAAAACATCCTGAATTAAAGGTTCATGTGATTCTAATTTAAGACTCCAATTTCATATCCACCACCTTTAACTATTTTTTTGTGACTGTCAGGGAACTGGCTTAAAGATTTTCAACCAAGACCACAGTTCTCACTCCCATTTGTAATAATAAACCAATATTCAGAATTACTGAAATTTCAGCATCAGCAGTGGACAGCATTATTAGCTTCTTCAGGAGCTCTAGAACAAAATATGTATTTGGTCTATAAACTGTGTTCATGAAGAGACACAAATATTCTCTGATTACCCCTACTGTACATCTAGTTAGTCTGTCCATCAAATATGCGTTCTTGGAAGTCTGCTGCAGTGATACCCGTTTTAAAATCTGCTGACCCAACACTGGTGGAAAATTATCAACCTAAGCATTCTTTCAGTGCTATCAAAAGTAGCTGAAAGACGGGTGGCTGATCATCTGACTGATCACCTCATTCAGGGCAACTCCATACATCAAATGCAATTTGGATTCAGAACTAACCATTCTACCGAAACAGCCAATTGTTATTTTCTGGAGTGCATTAAATCTAAACTGGACATAGGTGGTGAAGTCAGCGCAGTCTTTTTGGATCTTAAAAAGGCCTTTGATACTGTGTATCATGAAGTCCTCCTATCCAAACTATCTTCCCTTAATGTGTCCACTGAAGTTATTAGTTGGATGTATTCCTATCTGACAAACAGAAGTCAAAGGGTTCGTTTGGGGGACACTCAGTAGGACTCTCTTTACTATAACATTGGGGTCCCACAAGGGTCAATATTAGGCCCCCTTCTGTTTACCATCTATATAAATGATCTCCCACTTGCTTGCCCACAAGTTAACATGCAGATGTATGCAGACTATACAGTTCTGTATGTACACTCAAAAATAATAGACAACTAGTTGTTAACAAATTAACTGAAGCTATGGTACATGTTTCTAAATGGATGACTAATTCTTGCCTGCATTTAAATAGACAAGACTGTTTGTATTTACTTCTCTAAGAAATCCATTGATTCTTCCCACCAAGCTGTTGTTGTTAATGGGGAGAATCTGAAAGTTGTGTCTAACTTCAGGTATCTTGGTGTCATTTTGGACTCCAAATTGACACGTAAGAAACATGTGAAGGTGGTTAACACGGTCAAGTTTGGATTATCCAACTTTAGGTTTATAAAACATTTCCTTCCTCTGGAGGCCGCCAAACTACATATGCTGTGATCTTCTCACATCAGAGAAATTACCTCACATGCTGGTCACAAGCAAGAGCTACTATTCTGAAACCAATTGAATCACTCGACAAACAAACACTTAAGATTTTTGATAGCAAACCAAACAGTTACCACCATTGTCATCTAATTTACAAACATCATTTATTAGTCTGGATAGCTTTAAGCAGTATGTAGATGCAAGCCTTGTTTTTAAGATCCTGTATAGTCTTGCCCCTCTGCCCCTATGCCGGCATATCATGCTCAAGGAAAGCACCTCCAGGATAACAAGGTCAGTAACTAGAGGGGATTGCGTTGTCCCTTTTCGACACAGTAAAATTGGCCTTCTCTGTTAGCGCTACAATATACTGGAATGTAATGTCTATGGACTTGAGAAGATGCACTGATTATTGTACTTTTAAATTTGAATTGAAAACATGGCTAAATCTATCCAAACCTGTACACACGAGTTATTTGTGGTTCCTCATATGTAAGACGACAGTTGATGATAGTGTTGTTGTTGTCGTTAGAATTATATATGATATATTATTGGATGTAATGTATTTGTATTTTGTATTGTTTTAGTGAGTATTTGTATAATGGCTGTGTAATTGTCCATAGCTGCCTTGGGACTATGGGTGCAAATTAGCTTTTGGCTAACCCCGGCACATTTACATGGGTCTTGCATTATTGTAATATTGATGTTGATTAATGTGCATTATCCCCTGTAAATAAATCAAACAAACAACCAGACAGTCAGTCATTCAGTCAGTCAGGCTTCAGTCAGTCAGAGGTATGTCTCACCCGTCCGTGTTTGCAGATGTAGTCAAACAGCTCTCCTCCTGAGACATACTCCATCACCATGAAGAAATCTGTAGGAGTACTGATCACCTGGTACCTAAAAACACACCACACCACACACACAAACACATATATCTTACAGAAGCCAATATGTCTGCCATAGCTCACAATGTCACTGCGGCCTAACCCTAAAAATAACATGGAGAGAGACACCTGGAAAGGGATTTACCCAAGTAGGAATTATAAACTTTTATCTTCTTAACCAGTTTTCAGCTAACCGGAGCAAACTGATTCCTTGTGGGAGAGAGAGCAAGCAAGAGAGGTGGGAGACTAGAAACGTGGGAAGGGATTTACCCAAGCAGGAATTATACATTTCCATCTTCTTAACTAGAGATTTCCTCTAAATGGAATTCCTTGTGGGTGTGTGGGAGAGAGAGGGGGGGGGGGGCTCCTGGGGCCCATAGTAAACAAACACAGTGTGTGTGGGGAAAGAGGGGGGGGGGGTGCTCCTGAGGCCCACAGTAAACAAACACTGAGTGTATGTGTGTGGGGGAGAGAGGGGAGGGTACTTCTTAGGTCCATAATAAACAAACAGTCTGCATGCGTTATCCTCACAGTTTGATGATGTGAGGGTGTCTGAAGAGTTTGAGGTTCTGTATCTCTCGTTTGATCTTGCCCACCACGTCCAGACTCCTGATTTTCTGTCTGTTCAGGATCTTCACTGCCACCTTATGACCTGTCAACTGGTGCTCTCCAACTAACACACACACACACACACACACACACACACACACACACACACACACACACACACACACATGAACCAACTGGAATGTCCAAAGTTTGTCAAAAAAAAGTATAATAATATGTAGTGTGTTCAACTGCTGTAGGCTACAGGTCAAATATTAAAAACAGTTGAGTCTTTTCCTCTGTTGCCAAGGTCACACAGACTACACTGAGGTAGATGCTATGCTCAGCTAAACTTTCATTGCCTGATAAAGAACAAAACCCTAGCTGTTTCAGAGTAGTCAACAAGACATGATTCATCACTATTTTTACATTACTGGACTAGCTATATCTATCTATTCACAACAATAAGAAACGTAGATAACAAACCGGTAAGCAGGGAAAACACAACATACCAATTACAGTAAGCCTAAAGCCATACACATAGATTACAAGGTGAATCAATCAAGTGTGTCTGTCTGATAGTCTGTACTCTGTAGCTCATGGTTAGTCAGTCTAACAATTTAGCAATATTGTCTGTTTGCTACAATGTAGCAACACTTATTGTTGGCTAGTTCCTGGTTACACACTGTCACACTCATGTCTCGAATCAAACACACCTCCTGCAGTGCAGGGGGAAGAGGAGGGGGGGGTCTGAATTATACAAGGTCACGTTGAGACTGCTAGAAAATAGGAAACTTGACGAGGCGTTCTAGATTCTCATTCTGTCCATGCCATTGTATGGTTTACATGATCGGGGAACACTGGTGATGATGAGCACTATTAAACTATAACGTTCATGTTTATTTTCATTTAAAAATGTCCTTTCCATAGCCATATAGGGCAAGTTTAAATGTCAAACGTTACTGTCACTAGCAAAGTCAACCTCCAACATTCACTGGCGGTCAGACGATACAATTATGTGTGACCTGTTTGTTTTTACACCATCATTGTTGTCGAAGGTAATTATGTATGCTTAGCCTATCATTGGTGATAAGAAGGAGTGGACAGGCTAGCTAGATATGTTGCTGGAATAATTCACCTTTCAACAAACCTAAACCACATTCTCTACATATCAACCGAGACAACGTTAATCTAGCCTATTCGTAACTACGCAGCCACTGCTACGCATTTTGCGTAGCTATTTAAATAGTCCGCCGCAAAGTTACAATCAATAACAACAAATGTTCCCACGACATGACTGTTGACAAGCACGCGACTTAACTCTTTACTTTGCCGAAGGTGCCGACGCCCAGAGTGTCTCCTAGGAGGTAATGTCCGATCTTCACTCGGCCGCCTTCATGTTTCTGCTGTCGTTCTGCCATCTTTACCGTTCAGAACGTTACACCGTTCCGGTAGGCTCGAGCTGGCTGTCTACACGGTGCGCGGGACCGCGGTACACTAGACCTGTGCGTTCAGTTCGCTTGAACGTTTGCTACGTTGCGGAACGGTTTGTACTGAACGACACGTTTCCACAAAACGTTCTTGAACAGACTTTGAGGTACATTTGCTACCGTTTGGTGGTTGTGGCTTGAAGCAACGAGTGACGTATTTAAAGGGCAGTGGCCATGCTGACAGCGATCCCCAAACCCTTTCTGTTTTTTAACTGGTGATTCAGTACAGCACCGTTTCCGTTTAATTGAACGTCCCAGAATGTAAAAATGTATTGAACGCAGCCCTGGGTTTGGGAAAACCTGCACTAGACAAGGCAACATCTATCCTATCGAACACGACTGTGTGGTCTACAGTACAGCTCCAGTTGAGTGGAGGAGGGGTGTGGGGGTTGTGTAGGTAAAAACATGACATGAGCTTTTAAACATTCCAAACAGATTAACATTCCATATGGTATTTAGTCTCAAAGTCTGCACACTCACCAATCATTTCAGCGATTACAGTATGCTCCGTTGGCTAAAGTAGGCCTATAGGCTTAGACCTATATATTGGGTCAGAATTCTATTACAGAACAGGTCACTGATGCTAGGCCTAATGTAGGCCCATTCATGTGACCTGTTATTACAGATAATGGCCTATATACTACACATCTACAGTATTATTAGTGGGCTGAATGTCTCACATTGGTGAGAGGCACAATCCCAAACACTACTGCTGTTTTTCATTATTCTTCCCCTCTAATCAGGGACTGATTCAAACATCAGTACTCTGTCCAGATTGGAGAACAGGGCTTGTTTCTGAACCGAGCACTGTATTGGTGAGAATTATATATTTTTTATTCCCCCTTTATTTAACCAGGTAGGCCAGTTGAGAACAAGTTCTCATTTACAACTGCGACCTGGCCAAGATAAAGCAAAGCAGTGCGACAAAAACAACAACACAGAGTTAATCATGGAATGAACAAACGTACAGTCAATAACACAATAGAAAAATGTGTACCTCTACTGGGTGTAGTTAAGTATTTCCACCACCACTAGATGTCAGACAGAGCTCAGTGCTTATCCCCTGGCCTCATTGGTGTTGATCAGTCACACACTTTCATGCCTGGGATCGCTGCCCTTCGTGTTATGTCTATGAGCCTCACAAACAGACTGAAGACAACACAACTCAACGTCATTGACAGCCAGACAAACTGACAGACAGACTGACCGATGAAACTCTCAATATGCAGACAGGAAAAAAAACATATGCTTATTCTAAACTGAACTCTACACAGACAGACAATATCTATTTTGGCTTCAACAACTTTACAGTACAACGCCAGAGACCACATCAGGAGGTTTGGACATAATGGCTAAGAAGGTGTTGGACAGAAGAGACAATTGGGGGCCTGAATACCGCCAAATGGTGCTGCACTGAGATCATTGGAGGTGTGCTGAAGGACAAGAGATATTGAAGAAGGGGTTGTGTAGCATCCTTATTGCATTGCAGTGCTCAAGGCGTCACTACGGACCCGGGTTCGATCCCAGGCTGTGTCACAGCCGACTATGACCGGTAGATCCATGAGGTGGCGCACAATTGGCCCAGCGTCGTCCAGGTTAGGGGAGGGTTTGGGCGGCCGGGATGTCCTTGTCCAATTGCACTCTAGCGACTCCTTGTGGCAGACCGGGCGCCTGCAGTCTTACGGTGTTTCCTCCAACACATTGGTGCGGCTAGCTTTGGGTTAAGTGAGTAGTGTGGCTTGGTAGGGTCGTGTTTCGGAGGACACATGACTCTCGACCTTCGCCTCTCCCGAGTCTGTAGGGGAGTTGCAGCGATGGAACAAGACTGTAACTACCAATTGGGGAGAAAAGAAAGGTTCTAAGTGCACACACAATTTTTTTTTTTTACCTATTTACTCTGTTCCATTTGATCCACTGTCTCATCAGCCCAGCCAGGCATTTTATTAACTTGATCTCCACTTTAAAAAACATCTAGACTTTATCTCACATTTCTTTTAAACTAACATTTAGTTTTCAACAGTGGCGATTTATATAAACCTTTCTGTCTGTCTGTCTCTGACATTTGCAACATTGTTTTCATATTCAAATTCCATCTCCAACTGTCCCATAGTAATGAACGTGTCGAGAGTCGGGACGAGACAGACAGGCAGGCAGCGTTTCTCAGCCAGTCGAAATCATGAATCAGCTAGCATTATTTTTATGATTATAAAGAAATGTCAATAGATACAAGGTCAAACGGAAGATGTGCAGCTAGTTTGCAGTCTTTCCAGATTCAGTTTGAAGTGATTGTGTTAGCTGTGTTGTTGGCTACAATAGTGTCCTGACAAGGGAGCACATTTTCTATCCCGGGCGAAATGTATCCAAATAAATCTCTCTAGAAAACAGCTTAAACAAATGCAAATGCAGCTACTTTGCTGCTATTCTGGCTGCACTTTTTTGACGTGACTGTATGTTAGCCATAGTTGGCTAGCTAGCAAGGGATAAGAACGTTGCCAGCTGGGTCGCGTCTCTAGCAACCGAACCGGTAGAACGAACGACCAGCAACACTAGATTTGTGTCGGAACTATATCTTGTGGAAGGATGAAATAGTATGAATAAATGACTCAAAATAAATAAGAAAATATGTCAATCATTGTTTGAATATGTTGGTAACCCGTTGTATAAAAGTGATAATGCCCTCGAAGCCGGTGTTTGGAGGATATACTTAATCTCTGGCCTAACAACACCCGTGCCAATATATCCTCCAAACACCGGCTTCGAGGGCATTATCATTTAAATCAAGATACATATAGATGATTTGCACATGATTTGGAAAATTCAAATGTAGGTACAATTGACTTGTACTGGATTGTTCCAGGTGGCAAGTTACTCCAATGGAAGTTACTCCAATGGAAGGGGGGCATGTTAAACCCAATTATTGCACACAGAGTGAGTCCATAAGCAAATGTTTACTCCTGAACTTAGTTAGGCTTGCCATAACAAAGGGGTTGAGTACTTATTGACTCAAGACATTCAGCTTTTAATTTTTAATTAATTTGTAAACAAATCGAAAAACACAATTTCACTTTGACATTATGGGCTATTGTGTGTAGACCAGTAATCCATTTAATATTCAGGCTGTAACACAACAACATGCGGAAAAAGATAAGGGGTGTGAATACTTTCTGAAGCCACTGTATATACATATAAAGTGGGTAAAACAGCTTGCACGTGTACTGTCTCCTTCATCTAGATGGTAGCGAGGTGAACAGGCCGTGGCTCGGGTGGCTGAGGTCCTTGATGACCGTTTTGGCCTTCCTGTGACACCGGGTGCTGTAGATGTCTTGGAGGGCATGCAGTGTGCCCCCGTCGAGCTTGACCTCACACCCTCTGGAGAGCCCTGTGGTTGTGGTCGGTGCAATTGCCATACCAGGCGTCGATACAGCCTGACAGGATGCTCTCAATGGTACAAAGCCAAATTTCTTCAGCCTCCTGAGGTTGAATAGACGCTGTTGCGCACTCTTCACCACATAGTCAGTGTGAAAGCACCATTTCAGGTCGTCAGTGATGTGCATGCAGAGGAACTTGAAGCTTTTGACCCTTTCCATTGCGCCCCCGTCGATGTGAATGGGGGCGTGATCTGTCTGCTGTCTCCTATAGTCCACGATCAGCTCCTTCGTTTTGTTGACGTTGAGAAAGAGGTTATGTTTCTTGCACCACTCAGCCAGGACTCTCACCTCCCTGTAGACTGTCTCGTCCTTGTTGGTAATCGGGCAGACGACACACTATTGAGTCCTCTGCAAAGTTGATGATTAAGTTGGAGACGTGTGTGGTCAAGCAGTCATGGGTGAATATGGAGTACAGGAGGGGGCTGAGCATGTTGAGGATCAGTGTGGTGGAGGTTTTGTTGGCTACCTTCACCACTTGGGGTCGGCCCTTCCATGACCCAGTTGCACAGGGAGGGGTTCAGAGCCCCGATTACAGCTCAGCCCTGAGCTTAGAGGTGAGCTTGAAGGGCACTAGGGTGTTGAAGGCTGAGCTGTAGTCGATGAACAGCATTCTTACATAGATATTTATCTTGTCCAGCTGGGATTGGGCAGTGTGCAATGGTGATTGTGTCGTCTGTGGATCTGTTGGGGCGGTATGCAAATTGTATTGGGTCTAGGTTGTCAGGTAAGATGAAGACAATTTACCTACCTTGAATTTGACTGCTTTATTTAAAAAATATATTTTTTCTCTCTATACAAGTGGATTATTTATCTTTAGGCTCCCATAATGGTATATACTGTATATCTACCTCAAAAATCGTTTTGTTGGAGAGACTTACAATTTTTTGATCAGACAGAGAAAAAATGTGTTGATCAAGAGTAGTAGCAACCAGGGAAAGTTAGAAAACAAAATTGTGACAAAGTAGTTTCTGTGTGAATTACAAGCGTGTACATTAGGGAACACCGAACCAAAATGTTTTAAAACATTTGGCAAACAAATTGGAAATGAAAACAAATGTTTTTTTTGACACATTCAGACACACCCATTTCACTCCATTTCTGGGCGTTTTCTTCCGTTTCATGCCAACTGGACACGACCCAGATATTTGGCCGATGGTTTTCTCGATCAGTATCACAATACTGTAGGCCACAGTAGCAGTTTTATTTCTTTGGTTGCCTGTTTTGCATGTTATTTTGGCATTCATTTGTGTCACATATCAGTTTGCAAACAATGTAAATATACAGCTGAAGTCAGAAGTTTACATACACTTAGGTTGGAGTCATTAAAACTTGTTTTTCAACCACTCCACAAATTTCTTGTTAACAAACTATAGTTTTGAAAAATTGGTTAGGACATCTACTTTGTGCATGACACAAGTCCTTTTTCCAACAATTATTCACAGTGTCACGTTCTGACCTTAGTTCCTTTTTATGTCTTTATTTTAGTTGGTCAGGGCGTGAGTTGGGGTAGGCATTCTATGTTGTTTTTCTATGTTTTGTTCTGTTGTTATATTTCTATGTGTTTGGCCTAGTATGGTTCTCAATCAGAGGCAGGTGTCAGTCGTTGTCTCTGATTGGGAGCCATATTTAGGTAGCCTGTTTTCTATTGTGTTTTGTGGGTGGTTGTTTCCTGTGTTAGTGTTTGCACCATACGGGACTGTTTCGGTTGTTTGTTTGTGCTTTTGTTATTTTGTTCAGTGTTCTGTGGATTTATTAAATATCTCATTATGGACACTTACCACGTTGCACATTGGTCCGATCCTTGCTACTCCTCCTCAGACGAAGAGGAAATCCGTTACATACACACAGATTATTTCACTTATAATTCACTGTATCACAATTCCAGTAGGTCAGAAGTTTACATATATATATATACAGTGGGGAGAACAAGTATTTGACACACTGCCGATTTTGCAGGTTTTACTACTTACAAAGCATGTAGAGGTCTGTAATATTTTATCATAGGTACGCTTCAACTGTGAGAGACGGGGGGTGGGCATTCTATGTTTTGTTCTATGTTTTGTATTTCTAGGTGTTTGGCCTGGTGTGGTTCTCAATCAGAGGCAGCTGTCTATCGTTGTCTCTGGTTGAGAACCATACTTAGGTAGCC
Source organism: Salvelinus fontinalis (assembly GCF_029448725.1). Classification (NCBI taxonomy): domain Eukaryota; kingdom Metazoa; phylum Chordata; class Actinopteri; order Salmoniformes; family Salmonidae; genus Salvelinus; species Salvelinus fontinalis. Next base: position 24,110,995 of record NC_074669.1, read on the forward strand.
TCATTCCCACCTGTGCTTGGTGGGTAGTTGTTTTCTGTGTTGTGTGTTTTCACCATACAGAACTGTTTCGTTTGTTCGTTCATGATATTTGTTATTTTTTCAGTGTTCAGTTGATTTATTAAAATTACATATTATGGACACTTACCACGCTGCGTATTGGTCCGATCCTTCCTCATCTTCCCAGGACGAGAATCGTTACAGGCGAACTGCAAGCCTCACAAAGCAATCACGATTTTGCGTCCCCTGCCTGCTGTTCAGTGGAGAGGGTGTGTGATCTAAGTCTGGGTTTAAGGATTTTAAACATCTATCTGAAAGGGTTTCTTTTCCAAGCTTAAAAGGATAAACATTCACACACAACACCATGGGCCAGAAAAGGTTGAATACGTTGGCCATGCTGTCAATCCAGCATGACTTCTGCCCCACATTCAAAACAACCGAAAATTCAGAACTGGTAAATCTCAGACTTCAATGCATTCAAGACAACTGGGAACTTGGAGAAAAAACGAGCTTGGACTGGGAAAATACGTTTTGAACGGTCATCCTGAAGACCATTAACGTCATGATTCGACCTTGTTTCTCTCAGAGTTCCCAGTTGTCTTGATAACACCATAAATACAGAGAATGCCAGACTTTGATGACAAAGTTCGCCCACAAAAAGGACCGCCACGCCACGTTCAAAACATGTATTGTATACTGCTACATAAATTATTTAATATTCCAGGGAGATATGTATACTGTAGCTAAGAAAGTAATACTAAGTGTATGGTGTGTAGTAAGCTGTTAGTAGCCTATTTTTGCTAAAAATGTGGGGCTGAAAACAGGTGGGCCTCTGCCCCACCTGCGCTGAATGACGGGTCGCCACTGATGCCATAGTTTGTACATCTCAAGTGTTATATTGCTTATATAGGTCTATCTCATTAGTCTCTTAGTCATCATTTTAGGGAATGTTGGAATTATTTCATTGTTTTGCCCACTTTGTGTATTATAATTAGCTCATGTGCTTTTCTTCGGGAGGAGGGGATACTATATAATGTTGTTGGGTCTGTAACCAGTGACACAGTCTCTTCCCATTCAAATATTTTTGGTCAACAAAAACATCAGTAATAGACCCATGTAATTCCAGTTGATATTTCAAGGGTTCTTTATGTTGCGCAATGTGCTGTCTTGGTGCTGGAATATTGTATATAAAAGTGGATCCTCGTGATTGTATTTTCGTTCCTTTTTAGACGACACAGGCCTAATTAAATAATCAAATGTTGTGTAGTGGTTTTGCTGACATGCATCTAAACAAAATGGGTTGAGTTTGCCCCACCAAGATGTACATGTTAACATCGCCACTACACTGTAGTAGTGACAGGGGGCCCACAAACGCCCTTTCATGATGTGCTCTGTGTTGGCCTCTCTATAACCACCGCTGGGAGCAATGTCGGACTGCTCTTTATCCAGGTCCAGAGAAAGTTTTCTAGCAGGAGGTCTGGAGCTTATTACTGGGCTGTAGCAGAGAGAATATAAGAGGGCTGAGAGGAGGGGGGTTGATAAAACTACGGTCTCTCTCTCTGCGCTCAGAGCGCTATTTTCTGCCAGGCTTTGAAGCGGACTGAGAGAGAGGAGAGGGAGAAGCAGGCTTCATTCATTATAGCGCCGTTATACAAGTTTACCATCCCTAAAGCGTGGACCGGACAGACGAAAAGTTTTTATCCAGGATCTGAAGAGGCGACTTCAGTGGAAAAGTCAAACGTTTCTATAGTAGGCTAATATTTGTTTCGGACGAGGCATCGCATCGTTGCAGCACTGATACGTTTGCAGAACCTCTTCTTAGTTGGGAAGTTAGTTTCACATAGTTGGCTACTCAGTGACATTCGCTTCTTTTCGTGTGGAAGCCCTGGCGGACTAAATAACGTGATTTAGTTTGTGTTTAGCACACTTGTGGGATTTTAACTGGAGACGGAATTCTTACATGCAACAGTATTTTGTATGAGAAAGCCATGGCACAACAGAGCAGAAACGGAGGAACTTCATTAAACAACAACAACGGCATCGATAACACCAAGAGGAAACTGTTGATAGGACTGGACCTCTTCTGCCTGCTCCTAGGTGAGTTTCAAAGACATATTATGCCCAACTGTAAACACATGAAATTACTTGACAGCACCGAATGCTCTATAACGGGACAAGAACGTGACAGTACTGCCACACAGTAATGCTACCAGGGAAAAGTGCGGGCTACAACAAATTGGACAATTACATAACATATTCAACACGGTAATGGGTGTGACCAAATTGTATAAAACTGCGCTCACTATAATGTACTATCAGTGAAAACAGAATAACTGTCAGTGTGTTATAACAGAGAGAGAGAGAGAGAGAGGCGGCGGGAGTGGGTACGCAACCCTGAGCAGAGAAAGAGAGGCGGCGGGAGTGGGTACGCAACCCTGAGCAGAGAAAGAGAGGCGGCGGGAGTGGGTACGCAACCCTGAGCAGAGCGAGAGAGTGGACACAACTGCGTCCAATATGTCCAAAGAGACATACTATATTTAAAATCATGTAATATGTTAATAATTTTAACATACTATATTTCAAATAATGTAATATGTTAACATACTATATTTCAAATAATGTGTTTATGTTAACATACTATATTTCAAATAATGTAATATGTTAATACTTTTAACATACTATATTTCAAATAATGTAATATGTTAACATATTATATTTCAAATAATGTTAACAACCTGCACCATGTCCACCTAACACACTCCGTTAACGTGATCAGAGTCAGACCGTGAAATAGACGTCAGACAGTGAGAACCATGACCATGGGACTACGTTTTAAGTGCCACTGAGAGAGAACACATTGTGGTTGTTGACATGGTGTGAAGTGGTCAGCCAACATGGCATATGGTGTCCTAAAGACCACTGTCTGACTGAACAAGACTCTGACTCTGAAAATTAACCTAACTCAATTTATTAAGTTGCAGTTAAGTCAAATCGTTTATAAATGTTATTAACTCTACAGTTTTCAGAGTCTAGAATTGGATATTAGATTATCCCAATTAACAGTGGGAAAGGTGTAGACTTTAATGCTGCTTATGAGCCCTACCCAACGCAAACTTTTAAAAATCAGAAAAATACAAATAGTAACACAAGGAATAAAATACACAAGAATTAAGATATATACAGGGAGTACCAGTGCCAGATCACTGTGCAGCTATATACAGGGAGTACCAGTACCAGATCACTGTGCAGCTATATACAGGAAGTACCAGTACCATATCACTGTGCAGGAGTATGAGGTATGTGAGGTAGAAATGTACATGAAGGCAGGGTAAAGTGACTAGGCATCAGGATAGATAATAATACGAGTAAAATAAAGAACAAAGTAGCAGCAGGAAAGGATGCGTGTGAAACTGTATGTATGTGTGTGTGGCATTGGCATGCGTGTGTGTTCTGTGTGTGTGTGTGTGTGTATGTAGTGTATGTGACTGCATGGTGGTTTGTGTGAGAGTGTCAGTGTAGTGTGTGTAAGTGGGTGTATTAAATAGTGTATATACTGTATAGTATTGTGAGTGTGCACAGTCAGTGCAAGATAGGGTCAATGCAGATAGTCCGGGTAACCATTTAGCAGTCTTATGACCAGGGGGAAGAAGCTGTTCCGGAGCCTGTTGGTCCGAGAGCCACGATGTTCCAGTACAGTGTTTGCTGGATGGAAGCAGAGTGAACAGTCTATGGCTTGGGTGGCTGAAGTCTTTGTAATTTTTTCGGGCCTTCCTCTGAAACCGACTAATATTTGTATTTGTATTTATTATGGATCCCCTGGCAGCAGATACTCTTCCTTGGGTCCAGCAAAATTAAGGCAGTTTATACAATTTTTAAAACATTACAATACATTCACAGATTTCACAACACACTGTGTGCACCCAGGCCACTACTCCACCACTACCACATATCTACAGTACTAAATCCATGTGTATGTATAGTGAGTCTGTTAACGTGTGTGTGTGTGTGTGTGTATATGCATGTGTCTGTGCCAATGTTTGTGTTGCTTCACAGTCCCGCTGTTCCATAAGGTGTTTTTTATCTGTTTTTTAAAATCTAATTTTACTGCTTGCGTCAGTTACTTGATGTGGAATAGAGTTCCATGTAGTCATGGCTCTATGTAGTACTGTATGCCTCCCAAAGTCTGTTCTGGACTTGGGGACTGTGAAGAGACCTCTTGTGGCATGTCTTGTGGGGTATGCATGGGTGTCCGAGCTGTGTGCCAGTAGTTTAGACAGACTGCTCGGTGCATTCAACATGTCAATACCTCTCATAAATAAAAGTAGTGAGGAAGTCAATCTCTCCTCCACTTTCAGCCAGGAGAGATTGACATGCATATTATTAATATTAGCTCTCTGTGTACATGCAAGTGCCAATCGTTCTGCCAATCGTTCTGTTCTGAGCCAATTGCAATCTTCCTAAGTCCTATTTTGTGGCACCTGACCACACGACTGAACAGTAGTCAAGGTGCGACAAAACTAGAGCTTGTAGGACATGCCTTGTTGATAGTGTTGTTAAGTTCTATTATAGACAGACTTCTCCCCATCTTAGCTACTACTGCGTCAATATGTTTTGACCATGACAGTTTACATTCTAGGGTTACTCCAAGCAGTTTAGTCATCTCAACTTGCTCAATTTCCACATTATTTATTACAAGATTTAGTTGAAGTTTAGGGATTAGTGAGAGTTTTGTTCCAAATACAATGCTTTGTTTTAGAAATATTTAGGGATAACTTATTTCTTGCCACCCACCCAGAAACTAACTGCAGCTCTTTGTTGAGTGTTGCTGTCAATTCAGTCACTGTAGTAGCTGACGTGTATAGTGTTGAGTCATCCGCATACATAGACACTCAGTGGCATGTCGTTAGTAAAAAATTAAAAAAGCAAGGGACCTAAACAGTTACCCTGGGGAATTCCTGATTCTAACTGGATTATATTTGAGAGTCTTCCATTAAAGAACACCCTCTGTGATCTATTAGACAAGACAAGTAACTCTTTATCCACATTATAGCAGGGGGTGTAAAGCCATAACACATACGCTTTTCCAGCAGCAGACAATGATCGATAATGTCAAATGCTGCACTGAAGTCTAACAAGACAACAATACTTTTTTCACCTCTTCCATACTGACTTCAAAAGTGCACTTCTATACTTGGATGTGTAGTGTCAGCGTCTGTTGCTGGCATGTCATCCCTAAATTTGCTTATCTTGCCAATGAAAAAGTCATTAAAGTAGTTTGCAATATCAGTGGGTTTTGTGATGAATGAGCCATCTGATTCAGTGAATGAAGGAACCGAGTTGGCTTTTATCCCGAAATTTAATTTAAGGTGCCCCAAAACTTTTTACTATCATTCTTTATATAATTTATCTTTGTTTCATAGTGTAGTTTATTTTTATTTAGTTTAGTCATATGATTTCTTACTTTGCAGTACATTTGACAATCAGTTGGGCTGCCAGACCTAATTGCCATACCTTTTGCCTCATCCCTGTCAACCATACAAATGTTCAATTCCTCATCAATCCAAGGGGATTTAACAGTTTTTACAGTTTTTTTCTAGATGAGTGTGTGCTTATTAGTAACTGGAATAAGTAGTTTCATAAATGTGTCAAGTGCAGCTTCAAGATGCTCTCGATGGTGCAGCTGTATAACTTTTCAGCCTCCTGAAGGGCTCTGTGTGTGTGCGTGTGTCCAGGGGGAGAGATGTTGGAGATGTTTTAAAGTGCTATAACTTGCACATTTTACTGCACCTTAATTAAATAGCCCCCCCCCCTCCTCTCCCCTCCTGCCATCCTCCCTTTCCCTTATTGCTCATATTACCTTCTGAGCTGCCTTTCCATCTAGAGAACAGGAATGGTATGAAACGAGGACTAGAGTTTAAGAATAAAAATAGGAATGGAATGGTGTGAAATTGGAATAGAAATAGAAAAGGAATGGTGTGAAATTGGAATAGAAATAGACAAGGAATGGTGTGAAATTGGAATAGAAATAGACAAGGAATGGTGTGGAATTGGAATAGAAATAGACAAGAAATGGTGTGAAATTGAAATAGAAATAGACAAGGAATGGTGTGGAATTGGAATAGAAATAGAGATAGACAAGGAATGGTGTGGAATTGGAATAGAAATAGACAAGGAATGGTGTGGAATTGAAATAGAAATAGACATGGAATGGTGTGAAATTGAAATAGAAATAGACAAGGAATGGTGAGGAATTGGAATAGAAATAGACATGGAATGGTGTGGAATTGGAATAGAAATAGACAAGGAATGGTGAGGAATTGAAATAGAAATAGACAAGGAATGGTGAGGAATTGGAATAGAAATAGACATGGAATGGTGTGGAATTGAAATAGACATGGAATGGTGTGGAATTGAAATAGAAATAGACATGGAATGGTGAGGAATTTGAATAGAAATAGACATGGAATGGTGTGGAATTGGAATAGAAATAGACAAGGAATGGTGTGGAATTGAAATAGAAATAGACATGGAATGGTGTGAAATTGAAATAGAAATGGACAAGGAATGGTGAGGAATTGGAATAGAAATAGACATGGAATGGTGTGGAATTGGAATAGAAATAGACAAGGAATGGTGAGGAATTGAAATAGAAATAGACAAGGAATGATGAGGAATTGGAATAGAAATAGACATGGAATGGTGTGGAATTGAAATAGAAATAGACATGGAATGGTGTGGAATTGAAATAGAAATAGACATGGAATGGTGAGAAATTGGAATAGAAATAGACATGGAATGGTGTGGAATTGGAATAGAAATAGACAAGGAATGGTGTGGAATTGAAATAGAAATAGACATGGAATGGTGTGGAATTTAAATAGAAATAGACAAGGAATGGTGAGAAATTGGAATAGAAATAGACATGAAATGGTGTGGAATTTAAATAGAAATAGACATGGAATGGTGAGGAATTGGAATAGAAATAGACATGGAATGGTGTGGAATTTAAATAGAAATAGACATGGAATGGTGAGGAATTTGAATAGAAATAGACAAGGAATGGTGTGGAATTGAAATAGAAATAGACATGGTGTAACGATACTCTAAATCCTCCTCCTCCTCAGACGAGGAGAGGAGAGAGGGATCTGAAGACCAATATGCAGCGAGGTATGATGACATGATTTATTGATTTAAACAAGACACGACATAGACAGAAAACGAACTATACTTGAATAACTACAAAACAACAAACGACGTAGACGCACCTGAACATAAGAACTTACGTATAACGAAGAACGCATGAAAACAGGAACAGACTACATAAACCGAACAAACAAAACCGAAACAGTCCCATGTGGCGTAACATCACACAGACACAGGAGACAACCACCCACCAACAAACAGTGTGAAAACACCTACCTTAATATGGCTCTCAATCAGAGGAAATGAAAACCACCTGCCTCTAATTGAGAGCCATATCAGGTCACCCTTAAACCAACATAGAAACAGAAAACATAGACTGCCCACCCAAACTCACGTCCTGACCAGCTAACACATACACAAACTAACAGAAAACAGGTCAGGAACGTGACACATGGAATGGTGTGGAATTGAAATAGACATGGAATGGTGTGGAATTGAAATAGAAATAGACATGGAATGGTGAGGAATTGGAATAGAAATAGACATGGAATGGTGTGGAATTGGAATAGAAATAGACAAGGAATGGTGTGGAATTGAAATAGAAATAGACATGGAATGGTGTGAAATTGAAATAGAAATGGACAAGACCCCCTTGAGTGTTACCAATGCCAGCCATCTCCTCTGTTTCTCTCTTGTTCTCCCTCTTTCTCACCCTCTTTCTCTGAGAGCAGGATTAGGGAGCCAAGCCTAACTTTACACATTCTCTCCCAGAACCCGAAAGCAAATAAAGCCTAACTTTACACATTCTCTTCCAGAACCTTCCAGAAAATCCCCTTCAGCTGTCCGTCCCCCATCACTCTACAGCAGATTAACTTTCTCTCTCTCTCTCTCTCTCTCTCTCTCTCTCTCTCTCTCTCTCTCTCTCTCTCTCTCTCTCTCTCTCTCTCTCTCTCTCTCTCTCTCTCTCTCTCTCTCTCTCTCTCTCTCTCTCTCTCTCTCTCTCTCTCTCTCTCTCTCTCTCTCTCTCTCTTCTCTCTCTCTCTCTCTAATTGCTTAAACATGTGTTGTGTGTTGTGTGTTGTGAGGCAGGGGGAATGTCTCTCAACTGTAAACCCTGCTCTGTGCACAGAGATAGATGGGCAATTCCACGACAACCAAATTACTCTTTGAAAAAACATTGATTTCAAAGTTTAACAAACCATACAACTCTACGCAGAAGGACTACTTTGAACAATTTACACAGCAAATTTCACAAAAACACATTTACTTGAAGAACTGTGCAGATGCAAAGTTTGGTAACAGAATTACGGTAAAATCTCCCCCAGTTTTGTTATGCAACCAAATTTTCCAAAAACTCTGTTAAATATCTGCACCGAATTAAGATTCTGCAGAAAGGATGGGGTGTCAGTTATGACATAACATCTTGAAAATAATATTTGGGTTATTAAATTACAGTAGGTGAAGTGGAATTACTGGTTGTGGAATTGGAATTCCGTAACGGAATTCCGGGAATGGAATTACATCATGGGTCTCTTATCTTTACTATACAGAAATGCATAATTTTGGATATGACTATCATTCTCTTCATGGTGATGTATCCTGAATATGTACACAATGGTAGAAATATGCAATGTCCTTCTTTTGCAAATGTGGGTATTGTTATACACACTGGCTATTATTGTAATGAACTCCAAATCTAGAACAATCATAAACGTGTATGTTTCACACGTTTGTGTGCACAGTCAGTGCAAGATAGTGTCAATGCAGATAGTCCGGGTTTAGAACTCTTATTGCCAAGGGGTAGAAGCTGTTCCGGAGCCTGTTGGTCCGAGAGCCGTGATGCTCCGGTACCATTTGCTCGATGGAAGCAGAGTGAATAAACAGAACAGCACAGCAGAGCACAGGTAGGGGGTGGCAGGTAGCCTAGCAGTTAAAAGCGTTGGGCCAGTAACCGTGTAGGCCGTCATTGTAAATAAGAATTTGTTCTTAACTGACTTGCCTAGTTAAATAAAGGTTAAATAAATACAAATAAGTTAAAAATCTCAAAGTTGCTGGTTCAAATCAAAGGCTGACTAGGTGAAAAATAAGTTGATGTGCCCTTGAGCAAGGCACTTAACCCTAATTGCTCCTGTAAGACACTCTAAAAAAAAAAATAGATAAAAAAAAATAGATAAGTGTCTGCTGAATACGTAAATAATTTAAAGTAAAGTAGTAAAGTTGATATGTACAGTAAAATACAGTACACTGTATTGTTCTCTATCGTACTCTACTGTGCTGTCCAAACCTGGAAAACATAGACGTCTATGATTGGTTCAGATTTGGTCCAGCCAGGGCGGACTGACCAAGTTTCAACTACTTTTCAACATCGATGGGCGTCCGGTGTCGGTTGGTGCTCACTGGGTGAGGATGCTTGTTACAGTAAATGGAAAGAGGGTAGGTGTCATGGTAGGTGTCAGTATGAGAGGTGACATTAACTGGGGAGAGAGAGAGAGTGGCAGAGAGTGAGAGGGTGGGGTTGTCCCGACAGTTTTCACGCTCTTACTTTGACCACAAGACAACAGAAAGTGAAAGAAAACAGTTATGAGCTGAACATAACAGTATGCCAGTGGAAGGGAGGACAGTAGCAGGTGACCCAACTGTGATTTCCCATTGTGGCCTTTTAAATTGCAGTAATTCCGTTAAAGATTTTGGGGTAATTCCATCACCGATTTGGTAACAGAATGACAAGTTTCAATCACTTAATAATTCATTAACAAACTTGATATCAGTAAAAACACTATAACTAATTGGTAGGTCTACCTTTACCTTTTACTTCTGTGAACTTTCATTATCCTCCTTCCTTATGAGGTAAATAAATATTTTCAAGATATGTGGGTTTTTGGTAACAGAATTGCAAGGCAGAAGGTCCTTTTTCTTAAACTTACAGAAGATAAATAATTTCTCCATAACTCAACATAAGTGTTGATATTAGTTGTCAGGGGTCTTCAACATTATTGTCTTTTGATGTATTTCTAATACCTTTTAAGACATTTTCTGGTAGATATTTTCTAAGACCCTTCTAAGATCTGTTTGACCAAAATTCAAAGCCTTTGATTATTCCACATTTTTAGACTGGAAAATTGTTGAGAAATGTATATATACATTTACATGAAAAGTATTATTTATTATTCTTGTCTTAGCTTTCATTTGACACCCAATTTGACATCCTTTTAGAAGGAAATGTCCAAATAGATTGAGAGAGGAGAGAGGAGAGAGAGAGAGAGAGAGAGAGAGAGAGAGAGAGAGAGAGAGAGAGAGAGAGAGAGAGAGAGAGAGAGAGAGAGAGAGAGAGAGAGAGAGAGAGAGAGATGGTAGGAAATGTAGCAAGGGAGCAGGTGAAAGCGACGAACCATAATAGTTCTAACAAGTGATCTGATATTCACTGAGTGTATAATAAATTAGGAACACCTTCCTAATATTGAGTTTCACCCCCTTTTGCCCTCAGAACAGCCGCAATTTGTCAGGAAATGGACTCTACAAGGTGACGAAAGCATTCCACATGGATGCTGGCTCATGTTGACTCCAATGTTTCCTCCCACAGTTGTGTCAAGTTGGCTGGATGTCCTTTGGGTGGTGGAACTTTCTTGATACACACGGGAAACTGTTGAGCGTGAAAAACCCAGCAGCGATGCAGTTCTTGACCCACTCAAACTGGTGCGCCTGGCACCTACTACCATACCCCGTTCAAAGGCACTTAAATCTTTTGTCTTGCCCATTCACCCTCTGAGTGGCACACATACACAATCCATGTCTCAATTGTCTCAAGGCTTCTTTAACCTGTCTATTCCTCTTCCTCTACACTGATTGAAGTGGATTTAACAAGTGACATCAATAATTGATGATGCCTTTCAACTGGATTTACCTGGTCAGTCTATGTCATGGAAAGAGCAGGTGTTCCTAATGTTTTGTACACTTAGTGTAGCATTTGCTTCATAAACATATCTGAATTCAGTCTAGAAACAGTTGATTTACAACCAGTGAGTTACATTTGGTATTGCTATTGGTATTGGTATTACATTTGGTATACATTGGTATTGAAAAACCCTAGACACACACACACTGTTTCAACTATTTCATCTCTAGCATATAAACTCAGAAACAGATACACTGTTTTATATAAACTCAGAAACAGATTCACTGTTTTATATAAACTCAGAAACAGATACACTGTTTTATATAAACTCAGAAACAGATACACTGTTTTATATAAACTCAGAAACAGATACACTGTTTTATATAAACTCAGAAACAGATACACTGTTTTATATAAACTCAGAAACAGATTCACTGTTTTATATAAACTCAGAAACAGATACACTGTTTTATATAAACTCAGAAACAGATTCACTGTTTTATATAAACTCAGAAACAGATACACTGTTTTATATAAACTCAGAAACAGATACACTGTTTTATATAAACTCAGAAACAGATTCACTGTTTTATATAAACTCAGAAACAGATACACTGTTTTATATAAACTCAGAAACAGATACACTGTTTTATATAAACTCAGAAACAGATACACTGTTTTATATAAACTCAGAAACAGATTCACTGTTTTATATAAACTCAGAAACAGATACACTGTTTTATATAAACTCAGAAACAGATTCACTGTTTTATATAAACTCAGAAACAGATTCACTGTTTTATATAAACTCAGAAACAGATTCACTGTTTTATATAAACTCTTTGAGTCTTTGAATCCATGTGGAGTACATTTCCTCCACAAACCAACTTCTTCCACTTTAGAAACACAGGCTGGTATGCACACACACATACATGCACATACACGCGCACACACACACTCTCACTCTCTTTCTTTGTGATGCTAAACTTGGACAAGCTGTCTGTTTTTATTCACTGGCCTGGTTTAGTGGCGTGGGGGTGAGGGAGGGAGGGATGAATCTAGAGAAAGAGAAGAGGAGATAGAGGGGGGCTATCAGGGGGAATGAAAGGGGGAGGAATGCGAGTGTGGAGGACTTGAAGAATGTACGATTGTGAATGGGCTTTGTCCTTACCCGAGTGTGTGCTGCAAGTGGGTGTGTGTGTCTGTGTGTGTGAGAGGGCGTCCGATGGTGATTTTTAAGTGGCAGGAGAACCTCAGGGATAAGACAGGGTACTACCTGCCACTCCCCCAACACATGCAGGGTTCTGGTGAACACAGTCTAGGCAGACAGTTTATAGACCCTCCTGTTCCTCTTGTATAATTCAGAGATAATATATAAATCAGCTTCTATACTGTCAGAGAGAATAGCAGCCCAGAGAGGGATTGAGACCGACAGACAGTAAACAGTTGAGCTCTAGTCCTTAATCCCATACTGGCTGTTGGACACATTACAGCATCTGCTGATTCGCATAGTTGGAAAGAGCATGCAGGAACATTGAAAATACACACACGCCACACGCACGCACACAGCAACCCAGGGCTGTTTGGGAGATTGCAGATGTTGCAGATGTTTGTTAGAAGACGTGTTCTTGGTGGAGAGATGCTGCAGTTCTGGAGCACTGTGTGTCTGTGTGTGTGTGTCTGTGTGTGTATTTGTGTGCCTGTGTGTTCATGTTCAGACTAGAGCTGGGGAACTATTCAAGGTTGGCATCTTTCTCAGAATATTAATTCCAGTCCCTCCCTCTCTCTCCTCTCCACTCTGACTTTTAATCCAGTTGGCTGCTCAGAAAGCAACAAACAGTGAAAGTAAATTCTAAGCAAATGTCTCTATAGCGACCAATCTTATTCTGTAAGGACCGACGCCAGAGACGAGAAGCAGGTATGGGGAGCTGACATTTAATTATGAACAGACAAAGAGCAAGACAGAAACAGCGTCAGAACACAGATACACAATAACAAACAACAATCAATGCAGCAGCGGGGAACAGAGCTGGGGAACTGACAAATATAGGGGAGGTAATAAACAGGTGATTGGGTGAGTCCAGTTGAGTCCAATATCGTTGATGCGCGTGACGAGGGAAGGCAGGTGTGTGTAAATGATGGTGGCAGGAGTGCGTAATGCAGGGCAGCCTGGCGCCCTCGAGCGCCAGGGGGGAAGAGCGGGAGCAGGCGTGACAGATTCCTTATTATTAACATTTCCTAATGTCACTGAATTAGCTGAATTTGAGATTTGAGGTAATGTGTGATTGTGTGTGCAGTCTGACCTGACGTCAGTCTCTGAATAGCATTAGAGTCCAGGGCAATTTGCCGATACTAACGTTAACGTCCTATAGCGGCTGTTAGCAATAACCCTTGTCTCTACCTCCCATCATGACTTACAGCATTACATTACAGCAGTTTTACCTAACTTTAACCCATTCAATCACATACATAACTTTAACCCTATACTCTATCTCCCCAGTATGACATCAGTGTGTGTGTGTGTGTGTGTGTGTGTGTGTGTGTGTGTGTGTGTGTGTGTGTGTGTGTGTGTGTGTGTGTGTGTGTGTGTGTGTGTGTGTGTGTGTGTGTGTGTGTAGGGGCACTCAGGAAAGGGTGGGAAACAGGAAAGGTAGTGTGAGTCGGATGTAGGTGTGTCTCACTTTGCTGTGAAACGTAATACCGTCCGCTTTCCAGCCTCCTACTCCTTATCCTACTCCCTCCTCCTCCCTTCTCCTCCTCCCCTCTCCTCCACCCCTCTACCTCGCTCTAACCCCACTTTGCCAGCCCCCTCTCCCTCTCCCTCGCTCAATCAGTGGAGTGATGGTGGTAGTGGGACCCTGTAGAGGGAGGAATGTGAGTAGTTTACTTGCAGGCTGGTAGGCCTAGTGTTAGCAAGGCGCCTGTTGGATGGGTGACTAATCTAACCATAGGTGGCTCACGGCACAACTGTAAACACACACTAACACACACACACCAAACAGATTTTGGGTTAATTGTTGTGAGTGGTGCTGTTTATTCTCCAGTAGACCAAACACAGTTGTGTTTACAGATCGGGTCGGAGACCCAGATCGGGTCAGATCGGGAAGTACGGTATTACATCTTTTTACGGGTCTACTTTAGACCAGGGCTCTCCAACCCTAGCTGTCCAGGAACAAGGTCGGAGAGCCCTGTTTTAGAGGACACACAGTGACTTGGCCCACGCACTACAGACAGACAGCAGTTCGAGTGGGAGTCATCAGGCTGATATGGGAAGAGGAGCTGTGTTTAAACTCATACGGACTACCGCTATGTTTACAGACCTCTTTCCTTCAAGAGAGAACATAAACCATTATTGTGTTGACTAGAGATGGTATATAATCTCTGTAATCTATGTGATATGCTATGTATACCCCCACTCTTTTCTTTTCTTGCTCTTCCATGGCTGTATTCTGTTACAGAGGTTTTAGTCTGAGAGAGGACGGGAGGCCTGCAGTGTTATGCCTGACATTTATTGTAAACACACACACACACACACACACACACACACACGCACGCACGCACGCACGCACGCACGCACACGCACACACGCACGCACACGCACACACACGCGCGCACACACACACACACACACCATTATTTACAGTTCTGTGCATTGATACAGGGCCACACTAACCTATAGAGCCTTCAAACTCAACTCTAGACGTTGAAGACAGTTTCACAGCGTTTTCTTTCTTCATTTCCCCCCTATAATCAGGGACTGATTTAGACTTTTATGTGTGTGCAACCAGGTAGAACAGACAACCAGGAGGCTCTGGACCTCGTAGGGTAAGAGTTGAATAACCCTGCTGTAGAGGGTCACGCATGTGGACATGATGTTTATAGTATACAGGACATTTCTTGTTTGGTATTGTGATATGGTGGTCTTATGGTTGAGTTGCTATGGGGCTAGGGTTGGGCCTATGCGGTTGTTATGGTATGGATTCCTTCTCTATTCAGAGCCTGTGTTCTGTTGTGTAGAAGGTGAGTTAGCTCCTGAGGCTTTAGCTCCAGTATTACAGCCTTACATAACTAGACTTAGCTCCTTGCATGTTGTCTACGCCAACCTTCATATAGGGCACCCAGACTTCCAAGAGTGTGAGTGCGTGTTTATAATCTAAGTGACATCATGCCCAGGCTGATGTGTTTCTCTTAAACAGCCACCTGGTCTCCGGCTGCTGGTTGTACTGGTTACGTGACAGCATACACAAGAGGACGGCATATGGCAAACACACACACACACACACACACACACATACACACACACACACACACACACACACAGTCACAGCTGGTGTTTGAGGCTACTGGTTGTATGGCTAGATGATAATGATACACTTGTGGGGTTTCTGAGGCCTCAGGGCTGTCATTAGATATGTTAGTGTAACAGACTGGACTGGCTGTGCGGGCAGCGTATTTGTGCTTGCCATATGCGGTGCCCTTTGTGCTTTCTGTAGCCAGTGTGTGTGATAGGAATAATGATGACGATTCACTTGAACTGTCCTCTGCTCCTCTGATCTTACTCCTCTGTCTGTGTGTGTGGGTGTCTGATCTTGCATGTGTCTTTCCTCCACAAACAGTTTTAGAGTGGTCTTGAACTCTTGATTATAATTCCAGGGTGTTTAGCTGTATGTTCTAAGTGTGGCTTTCAAGTTGACATTTCGAGTGTGTGTTCTGTGGAATTCTGTGTGTGGGCATCACACATAAACATCTGACAGCCCCTTCTGTCTCTCTCTCCAGTCTCTCCCTCTCTCTTCGCTTTGTCCCTACCATCCTTGACAGGGCCTCATCTCTCCATCTCTTCTCTTCACTGTCACACTGGCCCCTCTGGCCTCAATACTGACTCTCTCTCTCTCTGGGGGTGGGGAGATATTCACTGTTTTGGGGAACAATGGTTCTTTTGATGCGTCTGGGCTCTTTGTGCCGCTAACGAGCACTAATAGTCCTCGGGGTAGAGAGAGAGAGGGATGGAGGGGGAGAGATGGAGAGAGGGGAGATAGAGGGGGAGAGAGAGTTAGTTCCTCACTTCTTGTGTATCTCTCAGCTACTCCCGCCCTCCCGCCGTGTCATTGGCTGGTTATTTAGTTGACAGGAGACAAATGTTACAGAGGCTTTCTGGAGCTGTATATCAGACTTCGTGATTCTATTGTTTGGATGTAGTCTTATCCAGCAAGAGGCGGTTAAGAGGCTGTTATAAGGCTGTTAGTTCTTATCCTTCTCTCTGACACTCTCTCTATCCTGTTTACATACAGAGGGCTGGAGAGGAGAGGGTCACTGCTTAACTGGAGAACAATACTGAGGCCGTTCACACTATGGCCGGGATTTAACACCCATTGTCTTGATAGAAACAGAATCTCACACTTACTTCTTTGAGCACGCAAGCACACGCACACGCACACGCACACACACACACACACACACACACACACACACACACACACACACACACACACACACACACACACACACACACACACACACACACACACACACAGTCTTGTCTTATATCAATTCAATTAAATTTATTAATCTTATATCTCCCTCACTAACTTCAAGCATCGGCTGTCAGAGCAGCTTTCCGGTCGCTGCAGCTGTACATAGCCCATCTGTAAATAGCCCATCCATCCAACCAACTACCTACCCCATCCCCATATTTGTTTTAGTTTTTTTCTGCTCTTTTGCACACCAGTATTTCTACTTGCACATCCTCATCTGCACATCTATCACTCCAGTGTTAATTGCTAAATTGTAATTACTTCGCCACTATGGCCTATTTATTGCCTTACCTCCTTACTTAATTTACACATATACCGATTTTCTATTGTGTTATTGACTGTATGTTTGTTTATCCCATGTGTAACTCTGTGTTGTTGTTTTTGTCACACTGCTTTGCTTTATCTTGGCCAGGTCACAGTTTTAAATGAGAACTTGTTCTCAACTGGCCTACCTGGTTAAATTAAGCTGAAATAGAAAATAAAAAAATAAAATTGTACAACTAATCTTGTGGGGACACAACATTCAGTCCCATTCAAAATCCTATTTTCCCTGACCCCTAAACCTAACTCTAACCTTAACCCTAACCTTAACCTCAAAACCTAACCTTAACCCTAAACCTAACGCTAAACCTAACCTTAACTCCTAAACCAAATTCTAACCCTAACACTAATTCTAACCTTAATACTAAACCCCCTAGAAATAGCATTTGACCTTGTGGGGACTAACAAAATGTCCCCACAAGTACAGTTAAACATGTCCACACACACACACGCACGCACGTGCACACACACACACACACACACGCACGCACACGCACACGCACACACACAAAGAGAGAGAGAGAGAGAGAGAGAGAGAGAGAGAGAGAGAGAACCTTCGTTACAACACTGTATATATACATAATATGACATTTGTAATGTCTTTATTCTTTTGGAACTTCTGTGAGTGTAATGTTTATTGATCATTTTTATTGTTAATTTCACTTTTGTATATTATCTACCTCACTTGCTTTGGCAATGTTAACATATGTTTCCCATGCCAATAAAGCCCCTTGAATTTAATGGAATTGACAGGGGTAGCAGGCCCTGATCTCTAGCCCAGACAGAGACAGTACACTCTTCCCTTAGTGACAGCTGGCGGTCTGCTGCTCTGAGCCTCTGATATCGGGGCCTGGCGGTAAGGATGGGTAGAGGAAGGAGGAGGGTATGAGGAGAGGGGAACGAGTAGAGAAATAGAGGAATGGAGTGGGGGTGGGGGGAGTCATCAGCTTTCAAAGGGCCTCCAGCCCTACTTTCCAGACTAGGTCTTTGTCCTACAGGGTAATAATACCATTATAGCACCAGTAGAGGAACGCCCAGCTGGCCTGACAGACGGCTCTATTCTATATACTGTTCTTTATTCTCTATACTATAAAGCCCTGGGATCTGTGTGCTGCTGGGGTCCTATGGGGTCTCGGGTTTCCCTCCTAAAGCAGATATAACATGATGGAAGCAGTGTGCTGAACTGCCCAGTCTCCATGGGGTCTGGCACAGGAGCGGGTGGAAGATCAAATCATTTGATCTCTGAGCACAGCAGCTCTGCCTCAAAAGTGCCATGTTGGGTTCCCCCTCCTATGGAGAAAAAAACATTTTTTCCCCCCTTATGAAGAGAAGACTAAAGGCGTCTGCATGCTTCCCATCCAAAACAGTTCGGAACAGTTCGTGCATATATTATGACGACATTTTGTGACGTTTCGGTTCGTTTTTGTCTTTGGCAAGGATGTTTTTCGGCTGTTCATGCACACACAAAACATTTCTCGAGGCAAGCCGAAGTCATTACTAAAAGTCTACGATTGGTCAACTTTAGGGATTCTTCAATTAAGTGTGTGTTGTCATTCAAGGACAGACGAATCGTTTTCATGCACATTTTGTCTCTTGAGATATACTGCACCAAACAAAATCAATGACAGAAATTTAAGGACTGGCCTGATATCCATGATATCAAATGTATAGTTTTAACCATGTTTTGAGGCTATGCAGTGTTTGTTAACATTTACATTGTTTACAAACATTGTGGTAAAACAAGCTTATATCTTGGGTTCTTATCTGGTAAGACAGTTGATCTATGCTAATGAGACATTTCTAAGTTATATTCTTCAAGAATCAATGGGTATGTGTCATTAATTTATAAGTCCAAAAATTGATGTAGCAAAAATTGATGTAGGATTATAGCATTAAGGCTTAGAGGTCAGGGGTAAGGGAAGCTGGAGCAAGGACCTCAGAGGCTGTCTTTTGCAGGTGCCTGTCTGTAAAGACCCCTGGCCCGGAGGCTGTCCTATCAGGTGCCTGTGTGTAAAAGGCCGGTGGTTTATTGGTGTGAATAAAATCTCTCAGAGCAAGCACCCCGCACCCCCTGCCCTGCCTAGCCCTAAACCTGCCTAGCCCTAACCCTGCCTAGCCCTAACCCTGGCTAGCCCTAACCCTGGCTAGCCCTAACCCTGGCTAGCCCTAACCCTGCCTAGCCCTAACCCTGCCTAGCCCTAACCCTGCCTAGCCCTAACCCTGGCTAGCCCTAAACCTGCCTAGCCCTAACCCTGCCTAGCCCTAACCCTGCCTAGCTGGCTGCCCTTTCACTGCAGGAGAAAAGAGGCCATTCACACTGTACAGTGCTCTGCTGATGCAGCAGCTTGTCTCTCTCTGTGTGTGTGTTTGTGTATGTGTGAGTGACATCAGCAGCTTGCACAGACAAAACTCTCTCAAACACACATCAGCTATGGAGTAGAATTGAAAAGTAGAATTGAAAATGAGAGCAGAGAGAGTAGAGGAGAGGGAGAGGAGAGGTTAGGAGAAGGAAGGAGAGGAGAAGAGAGGAGAGGAGAGATTGTAGCTGCTATGCTAAAGCTGTTCAAGTCATTGGTAGTACAGTATTTCAGGCTTGCACTGATCTCATGTGAGGGTTCTCTCCTAACCCTTAACCCCTGACTCCGTATCCTGACCTCTAACCTTGCAAAGTGGAATAGGGTCCACACATACCGTACCTTAATGCCCATGTAGCACACACACACACACACACACACACACACACACACACACACACACACACACACACACACACACACACACACACACACACACACACACACACACACACACACACACACACACACACACACCAGTCACCAAGTGCAGGGCCATATTTAACACAACATTCTCTCTAAATGACTGGACAGTGGAGTATCTGTCTTTCTCTCTGTCACTTGACTGAATGCTATTAATGCATCAATGCTGGTAACAGCCAAGCTGCTAAACAAACATGTTGTAAATAATAGGACAGTGTGTATGGGCATGGGAACCCCCACTAATTATCCTCCACCAGCCTCCTAGCCGTTCTCAGAGGTCCAGTCTCTCTCTCTCTCTCACACACACACACACACACACACACACACACACACACACACACACACACACACACACACACACACACACACACACACACACACACACACACACTGGCATTGACCGGTCAGAACAATGCCGCCGGGCTAGCGGAACTGGTGCCCAGCCACCCATTCTTCACACAGCTCCTCCTCCTGCCACACACACACACACGCACGCACACACGCACTCTCACACACAGATACATGCACACACGTACAAACAGCTTATCAGAGCAGACCAGCGACCAGGCCCCCAACTGCCCTGGGCTCAGATAGGTCCTGATAACGCAGTTAATGGACCAGACACACTAGAGCTGTGGTACCTGTGTGAATCGGGTTGCTAGGGAGTTTTAACCCTTTGTTCTAATCCGGAACTGGAGCTTAGCTAACGATTGGATTAGCAGACCTTTATTATGTCATCAGTAAGGAGCAGATAGAATGTTCACTTCCTCAGAAAGTTGTCAGGTAGCCTCCTGAACGCTTTCACCCCCTCCTTTTCGACCTCTCCCTCTATCTCTCTCCCTGTCCTTTCCCTCCCTTTTTCTCCCCAGTCTGTCCAGCTTTCTCTCAAAGAGCCTTGTCACGAGTACACACGCACGCCAGGGATGCTGTGGTGCTGTTTGTTCACCCGCACCCACCTGCAATTGCTAACAACCCGTCCCCAACCGCCAGACTATTTGTGATAAAGTGACGATCTGAGGCCCGCACCTGACCCTAAACCACTAATATAGAAAATGCGCTGTAGGCTACAGTCAGAGACGGCGGAATGAGTCTTTGACAGGGGCTTCAGATGATGTTGTTGTCATTGTTGTTGTTGTTGTTGTTGTTGTGGCCTGATTTAGAGACAGTATGTTTCTGCTCATATTTTCTCATTTCTAATAGTCAACTTGTCTAGAATTAGATACATGCAGCTTCTCTTCTTTCATTATATGTAGCCCTGGAAGACAAAGTAAATGAATCAGTAGAATGAACGCTTCAATCTACTTGACATCGGTAAAGTTTTCTCTGTCAGCTGGATGAGCTTTTTGTAGTGTTGTTTTTGATTAACTTCACCTCTGATTCAGAGGGGTTGGGTTAAATGCGGAAGACACATTTCTGTTAAATGCATTCAGTTGTGCAACTGGCTAATTAGCCTCTTTTCACTTTCGCAGAGCAAAGAAGCTTAGGGACCGGCGAAAGCAACAACAAAAAGATTGAAAAAAAATATTCTGTGCAAAATCAGTTTGACCGGTTGTAAGGAAGTAGAAAGCTGGGAAGACGACCCATTATTTTTCTGATGAGATTTCAGTGGGCTTTCGATGCATATTTTATGTGGTTGAAATACTATCAGCGTTTATGATGCTGATAAAGATAGCACCTCAACAGGCGGTATCTAACTGAGCATTCACATTCTTTCAAGATGTTCCTGAGTAAAACAGTAGGTCTGTCCAGATGTCAGTTTCCATTTAACCCATCTGAACAGCAGACATCTTGAACTTCCCTATTTGCAGTCCCCATCTTGTGACTGTTAAATGTGTATATCGCCTCACAATCATCACTGCTATCATCCTTTTTTACCACTTCGTCAGATCTTTCCCAAACTTTTCTCCCATCTCTTTATTTTCAACTCTCCATTTCTCCATTTAAACTCCGACATTGTCCTCTTTGCCTCTGTGGATTGATGTGAACTTTTCCCAAAAGCATTTGGCTATTGGCGTGTAGGCTATTTGGTGTGCGTACAGTTAGGCCCTGAAGTTTGGCCTTACGCGCTAATGCCAGATAGCCTAACATAATGAAAGACAAACCTCAAAGTAGCCTACAGATATAAATTGCACAAGAATGATACATTTATGGATTTTTTAAGGCATTGTTTATTCAACTCTTTATTCAACCTGCCCTTCATCCACACAATATTTAATGACCCTAAACTCGCCCTTCATCCACACAATATTTAATGACCCTAAACTCGCCCTTCATCCACACAATATTTAATGACCCTAAACTCGCCCTTCATCCACACAATATTTAATGACCCTAAACTCGCCCTTCATCCACACAATATTTAATGACCCTAAACTCGCCCTTCATCCACACAATATTTAATGACTCTAAACTCGCCCTTCATCCACACAATATTTAATGACCCTAAACCCGCCCCGTGGATATAACCGCTGGGACTGCGGGTTATGAGTCAACCCGCGCATCACTAATGTACGTGCGCACACACACGCACGTACACAGAGTTGCATGCACACTAATGCTGAGCTGATCCATCTTCATGCAGAGGAGAGACAGAAAAGGAGGAGGAGGAGGAGGAGAAGAGGAGGAGGATTGTAGCTTTAATAGACTAGCAGGGCGAACAGGGTCAAACCCTTTAGTCTCTTCCCCTTCCCCTCTATCCTTGACCCCTGGCCCCCTGTCTCCGCAGTCAGGGCTGGTATGACTGAGACAGCAAGACACAAGAGGAAATCCTCTGTTTAGAGCAGATCACAATGCTTCTTCCTCTCCTCTACACCTCCCATCATTCACCCCCTCCCACCCTCCCCCCCTAGTCTTCGGGGTGTAGTTCTAATCCTGCCTGTGTCTAAAGCCCTGTATAGTGCCACTAGAGTTTCAGAGAGGAATCGGTCCTCTAATTGGCAGTGGCAAAATTAACCACAAAGCCAATCAAACAGGCGCCAGCTGTAATCTCTCTCATACACGCTCACTCACACACACACGCATGCATGTACACACGCACACGCACGTGCACACGCACGCGCGCGCACACACACACACACACACACACACACACACACACACACACACACACACACACACACACACACACACACGCACAGGCCTGTGGTTGGTAATTGCTCATATTGTTGTCAGTAGATTAAAAGTTGGATATTGGAAATATATTGTGTGTAAACAGCATTCTTCCCCTCTCCCTCTCCCGTTCTCTTACTGTGCTCTCTCTCTCTCTCTCTCTCTCTCTTTCTCTCTCTCTCTCTCACGCATGTTCTGCGGTTTCTCTCTCAGTCTAGAGGAGAGAAGTGCGTACCAGAATCCGATAAGACTAATAGAAACTTTCCACTGAGCACAACCACGACTCTGCTCGTAAAACCACCCACGTCCCTCTTCCCTCCTCCCTCCATTCTCTCCTCTGTCTCTCTCTCCCTCCTTCTCCCATATCTCTGGATGTGACCCCATGAAAGATCTTTATTTAATTCACTCAAGTCCAGCTGGGCTCTCGCCAGCAGCCCTGCCCACCTCTTTCTTTCTTTCTTTCTTTTCGCCTCTCCCTCGCCCTCTCTCTCACTCACTTTGGGGGGGATGGTATGAAGAGAATGCCTACATACCAGGCTGCTCTCATAGAGATGGCATGGTGGGCAGGATAATACAGGACTGGCATCTCAACCAGATCGCTCAAGATTGACTTCGAAACTGGATGTCTGTCCATGTCCTGAGAACGTCAGGAAATGTCTTCAGAACCGGCCACTATTTATTTATTTTATTTATGGGGAACAATGCACATTAACACCAATAATGCAACATCCATGTAAACGTGCCGGGGTTAGCCAAAAGATCATTTGCACCCGTAGTCCCTGGGCAGGTAAGGGCTTTTAAACAGCCATTATACAAATACTCACTAAAACAATACAAAATACAAATACATTACATACAATAATATATAATTCTAAACAACAACAACAACACTATCATCAGCTGTTGTCTTACATATGAGGAACCACAGATACAGTAACTCATGTGTGAAGAGAGCACGACAAAACCTATTCCCCTCAGGAGACTGAAAAGATTTGGCAATGGTCCTCAGACCTCAAAAGGTTCTACAGTTGCACCATCGAGAGCATCCTGACTGGTTGCATCACTGCCTGGTATGGCAACTGCTCGGCCTCCGATCGCAAGGCACTACAGAGGGTAGTGCGTACAGCCCAGTACGTCAGTGGGGCCAAGCTTCCTGCCATCCAGGACCTTTATACTAGGCGTGTCAGAGGAAGGCCCTAAAAATGTTCAAAGACTCCAGCCCCCCTTTATGCTGCTGCTACTCTCTGTTGTTATCTATGCGCAAGTCACTTTAATAACTCTACCCACATGTATATATTACCTCAATTACCTCGACTAACCAGTGCCCCCGTACTCTGTACCGGTACCCCCTGTATATAGCCTCGTTACTGTTATTATACTGCTGTTCTTTAATTATTTTAACTTTTATTTCTTATTTCTTTTAGGTATTTTTCTTAAAACTGCATTGTTGGTAAATGGCTTGTAAGTAAGCATTTCACTGTAAGGTTGTATTCGGCGCATGTGACAAATAACATTTGATTTGATGTGTAAAGGTTTGGATAGATTTGAGCCAATTTAAATGTAAAAATACAATAATCAGTGCAGCTTGTCAAGTCCACGGGTATTGCATTCCAGTATATTGTAGCGCTAACAGAGAAGGCCGATTGACCGATTTGACTGTGTCAAAAAAGGGACAACGCAATTGTCACGATCGTTGCAATAAATATCGGACCAAGGCGCAGCGGATGTTGAGTTCCACCAAATGTAATGATAAAGTGAAACTTAGCAAAGACAAAAAACAAATAAACAATAAACTAACAACGAACCGTGACTACAGAGGTGCTACGTGCACTAACTTAAAACAATATCCCATAAACACAGGTGGGAAAAAGGCTACTTAAATATGATCCCCAATTAGAGACAACGTCAGAATCTGAAGTTAAATTGATAAAACGTTGATATCTTGTTGGGCATCTACTGGGCAGAGAGAGGGCGAAGGGAGAGAGTGAGGGAGTGGATACAGCACGGACAGAGAGCCTTTTATAAACCGGCATTCAAGGCAGAGAGGAGTGTCCGACATCAGCCTCTCTCTCTCTCTCCTCTTTATCCAACTGTTGCCCCCCCCCTCTGTCTCTCTCTCTCTTTCTCTTTCTCTCTCTCTCTCTCTCTCTCCTCATCTGTTTTTTTTGTGTGTCACCCTCTTGAGCTTCCCAGCTCTTTGAGTGGTTTAGGTAGGTTAGTGGAGGTCAGCACAGTATGTGTGTGTGTGTGTGTGTGTGTGTGTGTGTGTGTGTGTGTGTGTGTGTGTGTGTGTGTGTGTGTGTGTGTGTGTGTGTGTTTCCCACGTTTGTTAAGCCCATGACCTCCTTTCACTCCTCCTCATTAGCATGTGAATCCCCCCTCCCGCCGAGGACCCAGCGAGTATGAAGGGAGAGAGAAAGAGAGAGAAAGAGGGAGAGAGTCCTCAGAATGGGTTTGGCTGTTTACCATATGGATCTCTGGAAGTCTTACAGGGTGTGTGTATTGAAAGTAGGCTCAACAGAGCGTTCAGATAACTATCTACATGGGTGACAGAGACCTTGCCTGGCTACCCAGACTTCTTGCTTCGACCAAACGCTATGCCACGCCCATGGATGTTAGTTTCTTCTCTGCAATGAGTCTGGACCTGAGTGTAGGTTGGCATCTATTGTCATGAATCTTGCCCTGGAGGCAGCTCTGTATAGTGGTCACTAAACCTAACCCTAACCATAAACCGAACCACTAAACCTAACCCTAACTACACTGCTAACCGTAATACATAACAATAACCTTAAATTAGGACCAAAAAGCACATTTTTGTTTCAATTAATTTTTACTACTTAGACAACTTTTTCTTTGCAGCTGGCCCATCTAGCAGAAATCGCTCGGTTCTGCCTTCAGGGCAAGATTCATGACAATAACCATCAACCTGCTATCTGAGTACCTCCCCGACCCTTCACCGATTGCGAACACGTTTGGGGCCGTCTGATTGGTCCAGAAACCGATGGGTTGGGCCAGAGCCAGAACACACGTGGGTAAAGCAGTAGTTTGAAAATGAATCATTGTCTTTGATCGCTGATGACTTTGTTTTGTACAACGCCACTCGTCACCACAAACAACTTCAATGATGGCGGTCTCAGACTAAAGTGTGTAGCGAATGACAGAGAATTTTAGTGTGAGTCGTCAGGCTGAGAGACCCCCGCGCTCAGTCTCTCTCTCCTCAGTCTCTCTCTCTCCCCATTCTCTCTCTCCCCAGTCTCCAGCCACAGTTGCTGTGTGTTTTTGCAGGTGAACTCTCTGTGTACTGCCCTGTGCCATTCAGCTGACTATAGAGACAAAGAGTGGAGGGAGAGAAAGAAAGAGGGAGGGAGAAGGAAGGAAAGTCGACACATATAACTGACAGAGTAGACTGACGCAGTACAGTACAAAGTCAACAGGAGGTTGTTGACAATATAAACAAAGGGTTTAATGAATGTCCTGCTAACCACTAATCAGCATACACAGTGTACCAGAGTAGGTTTCTCTCCACAGGTCACAGGTAAGTTGACTGTGTGTGTTGCGTGCTCAGGTGTGTGTAGTCTGAGAGTTGTCCCAGGTGTGTGTTGACCTGTGTGTGTGTGTGTGTGTGTGTGTGCAGTCATGCTGCCAAGCCTGGTTCTCCACCGGTCCTCAGTGCGTCCATACCAGCGTGGATTCTACTGCAGCGACGTCAGTCTGCGTTACTCCTACAAGAACTCCACCATCCCCTCATCCGTCCTCACTGCTGTGGGGCTCATTGTGCCCATTGTGGCCGTAAGTCTGCCCTACCACAGAGCACTCTGCCTGGGGAAGGCTGGGAGGAGAGAGGGGGTATGCCTGGAGGTCTAGAGGTCTGCATGGTCAACTGGGTCAGACAGAGTGACCATATTAGATTAAAGATTTAAACAGTGGGTTAAGTTTGGAGTTAACTGGGTGGTGATTAAATCACTCCAACAACCGTCACTCTTCTAGACTCAGACGACCATGTTGGACCAACCTCTGTTTCTCTCTCCTCCTTTGCTATCCCATGTTCCCCTGGTGCAACCCGCCCCCTTCCTCGACCTTCCGTTTGTGTCCATGTCACTAACCTTATGTCTCTCTCCCCCTCTCCCTATCTTCCTCTTTCTCTCTCTCTCTCTCGTCTGTCTCCCCCCCCCCCCCCCCTCTCTATCTCTTCCACCTCTCTCTCTCTGTGCAGCTGGCCTGCCCTTCCTGATAATAGAGTCTAGCACCATACGGCCGTACCAGAGAGGTTTTTACTGTTCTGACGAGTCCATCCGGTACCCATATAAAAATGGAGACACTATCAGCGATGCTGTGCTCTGTGCTGCTGGCATTCTTATTGCCATCCTCTCTGTAAGTCCACCTCTCTTACTATCACTCCTTTCCCTCACTTCATACTCACATACTCATCCCGCCATGTCTCTGTCTGTCTCTGTCTGTCTCTGTCTCTCTGTCTCTCTGTCTCTCTGTCTGTCTGTCTGTCTGTCTGTCTGTCTGTCTGTCTGTCTGTCTGTCTGTCTGTCTGTCTGTCTGTGTGTGTGTGTGTGTGTGTGTGTGTGTGTGTGTGTGTGTGTGTGTGTGTGTGTGCTTGTGCGTTTGAACCACACACATACACTCCTGGTTTGAGCTGTTGATGTGATACACGACATTCCCATGCCTCTTGTTGCCCCCAGTGCCCTCGCTCACCACACACACACACACACACACACACACACACACACACACACACACACACACACACACACACACACACACACACACACACACACACACACACACACACACACACCATACACACACACACACACCCTGCTCTGAGTCCTAGCCCCCTCTACTATATGAGACCCTAGACTGTGCTCTGTTGGCGTCTGCCCTCATGGTGGTACAATCTAGCTACCAGCTCAGCGCTTCAGCTTATTCAAACCAGTAGTGTGTGTGTGTGTGTGTGTGTGTGTGTGTGTGTGTGTGTGTGTGTGTGTGTGTGTGTGTGTGTGTGTGTATGGTGTGTGTGTGTGTGTGCGTGCGTGTGTGTGTGTGTTCTCACAGCTCATGATGTGGGTAAGCTGGTGGATTCCACACATCTGTATATCATTAGTGGTGTCTCCTGTGATTCTGACACCAATCCTACTCGGACACACGCATGCAGACACTCTCTCACACACACACACACACACACACACACACACACACACACACACACACACACACACACACACACACACACACACACACACACACACACACACACACACACACACACACACACACACACACACACACACACACACACACACACACACACACTTTCCTAGCATGGCCTCTTGGCTGTGTTTTCCCCAGGGAAACCCCCTCCTCTCCACCCTCCTCTCCCCTCTTCTCTCCCTCCATCTCCCGCTGCCATCTCTGACAGATTCTGTCTGCACAGTGGGATGAGATAGGTAGCGTGGAGAGTGATGGAGAGAGGGAGGGAGAGATACAGAGAGAGAGAGAGATAGAGAGAGAGAGAGAGAGAGAGAGAGAGAGAGAGAGAGAGAGAGAGAGAGAGAGAGAGAGAGAGAGAGAGAGAGAGAGAGAGAGAGAGAGATGGATTCATATTAGTATATGGGGAGAATGTTGAGGTACAGTAGATCTCTAGCTGTCTCAGAGGAAAGGAGAGATATAGTGAGAGGAGAGGGTGGGTGGTTGTTGCACAGAGGGCTGTGTGGACATTCAGAGATCCATGGGGTCCGCAAATGCGATGGCGTACCCCTGTGTCTCTTGGGGGGCGGGGGGGCTAGGCTGTACCCCACCACAGCCCAGCCCTGCTAGAACAGTTCAGCTCTAGTGTTACAACATCACTGCAGGATTGTATGAGACGGTGTTAACCCACAGAGCTAAGGCCAGACCCATAGATATAAGCTGTGTTATCTCTATCTGTCTCTGTTAGAGGTGTCATCTGTCCATCTCATCCCCTCCTCCTCCCCTCCATCAGCTCCTCGGTCATTAAAGCCTCGTCATTAGTTATCATACCAGTGGTGCCTGAGGGAACGTCAGGCCATGCTCATCTCTCCATCTGTCTATTATCTATTCATCATCCTCACTGTCTCTGTCTCTCCATCCTCCCTGTTATATCCATGTCTTCACTTACTCAACATGAGAATGATTAATGATAGATTGTCACTGTGTCCATGCATGCGTGTTTGACCTAACAGCATGAGAGTTGACAGTATCACTCATCGGAGCCTCATCAACAGTTTGTTTGTAAGGTTCAATTCTTTCCACCTTTTCATTGCAAATCCTCTCCTCTCCTTTCCTACTCTTCCCTCCTCTCTCATCCTCTCTCCTCCTCCTCTATATAGATTGTTATAGGAGAGTGTTACAGGATTCACCATCGCAGGGAGGGATCTAAGTCTTTCATTGGGAACCCTTATGTCTCATCTCTCTACAAACAGGTAAGTACTAGTAGAGGTGTGGGAGGGTAGAGACGGACCATAAACACATACAATAACAAAATGTTTCCATGTTCCAACCATTAGTTCCATGGTACTAATGGTTGTTTGCATCCTCCAGGTTGGAGTGTTTATATTTGGCTGTGCCATCAGCCAGTCGTTCACAGACATTGCCAAGGTGTCAGTGGGCAGGATGAGACCCCATTTCCTGGACGTGTGTAATCCTGACTGGTCAGCCATCAACTGTTCCCTTGGATACATCACCTCCTACACCTGTACGGGCCATAAGAGCAAAGTACAGGAGGCCAGGTCAGTACACACACACACACACACACACACACACACACACACACACACACACACACACACACACACACACACACACACACACACACACAGAGAGAGAGAGTCCTAGCCCCCTCTACTATGTGATACTGTGCTCTGTTGGTGTCTGCCCTCATGGTGGTGCATGTTTGTTTGTTTTTCAGGAAATCCTTCTTCTCAGGACATGCCTCCTTCTCTATGTTTACTATGCTCTACCTGACTGTGAGTAACACACACACACACACACACACACACACACACACACACACACACACACACACACACACACACACACACACACACACACACACACACACACACACACACACACACACACTGTGGTACACAGAAACAATGGAGTGCAGATGACAGAGAGCATTATGGGAAGTAGGTTTAATGAGCTGAAGTCTTCTTCTCTTTTCCTCTTCATAGATGGATGGATGGATGGGTAGATGGATGATAGATGGATGGATGGATGGATGGGTAGATGGATGGATGGATGGATGGATGGATGGATGGATGGATGGATGGATGGATGGATGGATGGATGGATGGCTAGATGGATAGATAGATGGATAGATGGATAGATGGATAGATGGATAGATGGATAGATGGATAGATGGATAGATAGATAGATGGATAGATAGATGGATGGATAGATAGATGGATGGCTAGATGGATGGATAGATGGATGGATGGATAGATGGATGGATGGATGGATGAATAGATAGATAGATAGATAGATAGATAGATAGATAGATATATAGATAGATAGATAGATAGATAGATAGATAGATAGATAGATAGATAGATGGATGGCTAAATGGATGGATGGATGGATAGATAGACGGATGGATGGATGCTCTCCACTTCTTTTCCTCTTAACAGCTGAACACACTTCCTCTCTCCACCTGTTGTGGTTTATAGGTCAGTTTCTGTGCCCCGGGGGGCCTCCATCCTTCCAACACACTAATTAGTATTACAACCACGCCCCCCACTCTCCCTTATCTCTTTGTCTCTCCATCCCTTCTTTATCCCCTCCATCTCTCGTTCCCTCTTCTCCTCTACTACGAATGCAGATATTTCCACAACTATGCTCACTACTGACCTAGTGTGACTCAGTCAGTGTTTTGGGCTGGGCTATGTTGTGTTTAGCTTGGCTGAGCTGGATTGTACAGGCTGTTGGGTGTGCATGGTTGGTTGGCCCATGCCTCCTGGGGTATTGTGTGGTATTTTGTGGCGAGCTCTGGATATATCCCCGCCTCTCTCTGGCAGCCTCTCGGTTAGAATGGAGAGAGGGAGTGTAAAAGAGGGAGAGAAGGAGAGAGGTGGTGCTTTCAGAGCGCAGGCTTGATATTTAAACCACAAACAAGTCTTCTGGGAGGTGGAGTGTGGTGAAGTCACAGAAGAGCAAGAAGAGAGGGAAGAAGGAAAAGAGCGAGGAGAGAATAGCCAACTCTCCTAGGAAATAGAAACTGACCAACAAGTCAGATTGTACACTACACACACACAGCGACACACACATCAGCACACACTCCAAGGATCCTGTTTTTCAAATAGATGGCTAGTAAACAATATTACAGGCATTCTGTGCTGGTGCGGAATGACGGCAGGACATCTCTTTCTCTCTCTATCTCTTTCTCAGTTGTGTGTTTTATATCTGTCCCGGAGTGATTATGTGAGTCAGAGAGAACGCATCTCTCTTCTTGAGTAGAATTTTCTAAGAAACCACTAAACTTATGAGAAGACTATTATTGTTTTTTTTATTGCCGTTTTTCTTAGGACACAAACACAAAACAAATTATCTAAGACATTCCTCAGTCTGTGGTGGGAAAATGTCTCTCATACTCACACAGAAGCCTCTATCTCTCTAGGATCAGGACTGGAACTCCAGCCTGTATCTCTCTAGGACCAGGACTGGAACTCCAGCCTCTATCTCTCTAGGACCAGGACTGGAACTCCAGCCTGTATCTCTCTAGGATCAGGACTGGAACTCCAGCCTGTATTTCTTCAGGACCAGGACTGGAACTCCAGCCTGTATCTCTCTAGGACCAGGACTGGAACTCCAGCCTCTATCTCTCTAGGACCAGGACTGGAACTCCAGCCTGTATCTCTCTAGGACCAGGACTGGAACTCCAGCCTCTATCTCTCTAGGACCAGGACTGGAACTCCAGCCTCTATCTCTCTAGGACCAGGACTGGAACTCCAGCCTCTATCTCTCTAGTACCAGGACTGGAACTCCAGCCTGTATCTCTCTAGGACCAGGACTGGAACTCCAGCCTCTATCTCTCTTTTACCAGGACTGGAACTCCAGCCTCTATCTCTCTAGGACCAGGACTGGAACTCCAGCCTCTATCTCTCTAGGACCAGGACTGGAACTCCAGCCTGTATCTCTCTAGGACCAGGACTGGAACTCCAGCCTCTATCTCTCTAGGACCAGGACTGGAAATCCAGCATCTATCTCTCCAGGATCAGGACTGGAACTCCAGCCTCTATCTCTCTAGGAACAGGACTGGAACTCCAGCCTGTATCTCTCTAGGACCAGGACTGGAACTCCCGCCTCTATCTCTCTAGGACCAGGACTGGAACTCCAGCCTCTATCTCTCTAGGACCAGGACTGGAACTCCAGCCTGTATCTCTCTAGGACCAGGACTGGAACTCCAGCCTCTATCTCTCTAGGACCAGGACTGGAACTCCAGCCTGTATCTCTCAAGGACCAGGACTGGAACTCCAGCCTCTATCTCTCTAGGACCAGGACTGGAACTCCAGCCTGTATCTCTCAAGGACCAGGACTGGAACTCCAGCCTGTATCTCTCTAGGATCAGGACTGGAACTCCAGCCTGTATCTCTCAAGGACCAGGACTGGAACTCCAGCCTGTATCTCTCTAGTACCAGGACTGGAACTCCAGCCTGTATCTCTCTAGGATCAGGACTGGAACTCCAGCCTGTATCTCTCAAGGACCAGGACTGGAACTCCAGCCTCTATCTCTCTAGGATCAGGACTGGAACTCCAGCCTGTATCTCTCTAGGATCAGGACTGGAACTCCAGCCTGTATCTCTCTAGGATCAGGACTGGAACTCCAGCCTCTATCTCTCTAGGACCAGGACTGGAACTCCAGCCTGTATCTCTCAAGGACCAGGACTGGAACTCCAGCCTCTATCTCTCTAGGACCAGGACTGGAACTCCAGCCTGTATCTCTCAAGGACCAGGACTGGAACTCCAGCCTGTATCTCTCAAGGACCAGGACTGGAACTCCAGCCTGTATCTCTCAAGGACCAGGACTGGAACTCCAGCCTGTATCTCTCTAGTACCAGGACTGGAACTCCAGCCTGTATCTCTCTAGGATCAGGACTGGAACTCCAGCCTGTATCTCTCAAGGACCAGGACTGGAACTCCAGCCTCTATCTCTCTAGGACCAGAACTGGAACTCCAGCCTCTATCTCTCTAGGACCAGGACTGGAACTCCAGCCTGTATCTCTCTAGGATCAGGACTGGAACTCCAGCCTGTATCTCTCTAGTACCAGGACTGGAACTCCAGCCTGTATCTCTCTAGTACCAGGACTGGAACTCCAGCCTGTATCTCTCTAGGATCAGGACTGGAACTCCAGCCTGTATCTCTCTAGGACCAGGACTGGAACTCCAGCCTGTATCTCTCTAGGACCAGGACTGGAACTCCAGCCTGTATCTCTCTAGGACCAGGACTGGAACTCCAGCCTGTATCTCTCTAGGACCAGGACTGGAACTCCAGCCTGTATCTCTCTAGGACCAGGATTGGAACTCCAGCCTGTATCTCTCTAGGACCAGGATTGGAACTCCAGCCTGTATCTCTCTAGGACCAGGACTGGAACTCCAGCCTGTATCTCTCTAGGACCAGGACTGGAACTCCAGCCTCTATCTCTCTAGGACCAGGACTGCCCTTGACACCGCTACAGTAGGCCTAGTAAACATCATGGCTGTGAAGGACAGACAATCCTGTGATACCCTCTTCCTTTTGCCTGGTCTCCACCTTTTCCCTCCTTCCCTTCACCTTTTCCCTCTGGACCTGCGGACAGGGGCGGACTTAGTGACTTGTCTGATAATCAATTGTTAATTGATTTCTGGCTGGTCAAGTAAGTGGAGGTGGTAGCTCATTCATTAGTTTGCTCATCACTGATCAGAAACATTTAGCATGCAATAATGTAATCAATTGTATTATTTTGCTCTTGACTCTTGTATCGGCTATAGTAGCCTCGTACAGTATAATCTATCCACCATCGAGCTGTCCTGTTTTATCTAAACTTGCTTCAATATGTCTCAATCAATCATTCATTCATGTTATTACACAGCATTACATTCATGCATTTAAACAGGTGGCTGTTAGAAAAACGTGGATTATATTAATATTGATATGTATGGAAAGAAATCATGGATTTTATGATGAATTATTATTCGGCTGTATGGGGCGGGGCCTCGTGCTGATAAATTATTATTATATTCAGTTTTTATTACAATTTTTCTATTTTTTATTAAACCAGTTCACGAAGCCTCTGATGATGTCAGATGTGAGGCAATTGCCTCTTCTGCCTAATGGTAAGTCCGCCACTGCCTGCGGAAGCTATAACTCTAAACATCCCTGAGAGGAGAGAGGGAGAGAGGAATGGGAGGGTGCCTTCCTCTCCTTCCTCGAAGACAACAATAATGATGAGCTTGTCTTCCAGGAAGAGCCAGCAGCATCCTCCATACCTTCCTCTGGGAATCCATGGCATTATGGGGGAGGAGCGGGAGTTAGGCAGGGCTGTTGTTATTGTAGGTCTGCTTATTAGGACTTGGTGAGTGTGGTTGGGTGAGAGAGGGGGTGAGGGAGACCTTGGCGGCGGATGCCCCACCCAGGCTCTCAGTATATGAAGTAGAAAGACACTCACTCTGCATCTGGCTATAGGAAGCAGGATGCACAGGTCTAATTCTGAGGGTAGAAGATGAAACACAGGAAGTCCAAGGGTGAGGAGAAGAGAAGAGAGAACACAGTCCCTGTCATCTGTCATCGTACTTCTTAAAGACACTCATCTCAGTAATATAAGACAATATATTTCACACATACTGCTCAATGTCTTTCTGTGGTCATCCATTCAAATAATAATCCCTTTCACTCTCTCTCTCTCTCTCTCCCTTTCTTTCCCCTTTACCAACGAATTTCTCCTGATGAAATACATATCTACACATGTACTTCATATCTGATGTATAAATCTGTCTGTGTAACACTATAAATCTGTCTGTGTAACACTATAAATCTGTCTGTGTAATATCAAACACATACTGCTCAATGTCTTTCTGTGGTCATCCATTCAAATAATAATCCCTTTCACTCTCTCTCTCTCCCTTTCTTTCTTTCTTTCTCCCTCTCTCCATCCCTCCATCAGTTCTATCTCCAGTCCAGGTTCACGTGGAGAGGTGCCCGGTTGCTCCGCCCCCTCGTCCAGTTCACTCTGCTGATGATGGCATTCTACACCGGCCTATCACGTGTCTCCGACCACAAGCACCACCCCACAGACGTACTGGCCGGCTTTGTACAGGGCGCCCTGGTGGCCTACTGCATAGTGAGTACAGACACACACAAACACACACACGTTTAATCCTGGTCCTGGGGACCCAAAGGGATGCACATTTTTGTTTTTGCCCTAGCACTGCACACCTGATTCCACTCAGTCCCGGTTCAAAAAGCTTGATGAGTTGATTATTTAAATCAGGTGTGTAGTTCTAGAGAACAAAACAAAAATGAACACCCCTTTGGGTCCCCAGGACCAGAACTAATAAATTCTGGCCTACTGCATGATGAGTCACTGTTAGTAATCTATTGTATTGTGACTGTAAGGGTTAGGGTTAGAGGTCAGAGGTCAAGGTTAGTGTGCTGTGAGCCAGGCCAGATCAGGTAATCAGAGATATGAGGGCTGAGAGAGAGAGAGAGAATGTATTGAGGCATTAAACTACTACAAGACATTCTCCAGACCTTCTCCCCTATGTTTTCTCTCTCTCAACTCCGCCTTTCCCCTTTCCTCGCTCTCTCTCTTTCTATCTTTCTCTCCCACTCCCTCTCTCTCGCTACCTCCCTCTACCCCCCCTCTCTCCCTCTCTCTCTCTCTACCTCTCCATCTACCTCCCTCTCTACCTCTCTCTCTCTCTCTCGCTACCTCCCTCTACCCCCCCTCTCTCCCTCTCTACCTCTCCATCTACCTCCCTCTCTACCTCCCTCTACCTCCCTCTCTCTCTCTACCCCTCTGTGAAAAAAAACCAGGCTCCGAAGTGAAGAGAATCTGATTCCCTTTAATGAATAGCACATTGCCTGGAGCCAGCTCCCCAGGAGTGTGTGTGTGTGTGTGTGTGTGTGTGTGTGTGTGTGTGTGTGTGTGTGTGTGTGTGTGTGTGTGTGTGTGTGTGTGTGTGTGAGAGAGAGAATCCCTACAATCTGTAACCATCATAGCTTTACTAAGCCGTATGTTGCCAAGTAAAATTAAGAGAGAGAGAGAGAGAGAGAGAGATCGGGGAGATTGGACTTTGAAACAAAAATGAGGTTGTTAATTATTTGTTTGTTTTTTATTTGGCTGCTCTGGTTTTATCACCTCAGCATGACACACACACACTCCTGCCTTGCCCTCATTCAGTTCAGGAATGGAAATGGTTAGATTCATAAAGTGAGCGAGGCCATGGTGGCGCCTAGACTCAGCTACTGACATATCTCTGGCACTGCCACACACACCACTCTGGCAACCTTTACACACACACACATATTGCCAGGGCTGGGCAGGGGTACTGACAGCACCCCCTTTTCTTTTCTAGAAAGTTTCTACCAGGCTGAACTTAGAGAACCTTCCCTTCCCTGCCCAAAACTCCACTAGGTAGGAGAGGTTGTGGGAGAGGTTCTGATCCAATCAAAACTGTGTAAGCTGTTCTTTTTGCCCTGTCCGCATCGTCAAGCATCTGGAACAATATAAATAATATAAACAATATAAATATACAGAGGGTTCTACATGGATCCCAAAAGTGTTCTACCTAGAATCAGAAAGGATTCTCCTATGGGGACAGCCACAGAATCCTTTTGGAACCCTTTTTTCTAAGAGTGTACGAATGAGAGGACAGAGGGAGGAGCGATAGGGAAGAGGAGAGAAGGGCAGAAGGAGAAGAGAGGGAGGCGAGGAGGAGTTTTCTTAGCTCTGTGTATATGTGTATTTCATAGAGAGCTCAGCTATTCTTCAGCGCGACAGACAAGAGACCTGCACACACACACACACACACACACACACACACACACACTGCTGCAGGTCGCGGCTATCGGCTTAGCTAGGTTAACAACGCTGCTGCCTTCTCCAATCAGAGTTGAAACACAGAAACATCTGGCATCACTTTAGAGGGGCTGTTAAGAGAGGGGGAGGGAGGGAGGCAGAGATAAGGGTGATTCTAGCAATTTAGAGGTATTTAACCCTCTCAATAAGCTACAGTGGAGAGATGAAGGTTACCTGCATACCACTATCACCCACTGGCCTTTTCTGATGTCTGAAGAACTTCTATAGAAGCACACAGACATGTCAGTCTACAAAACATTAGGAACACCTTCAGAACAGCCGCAATTTGTCTGGAAAATGGACTCTACAATGTGACGAAAGCGTTCCACAAGGATGTTGGTCCACGCTGACTTCAATGCTTTCCACAGTTGTGTCAAGTTGGCTGGATGTCCTTTGGGTGGTGGACCATTCTTGATACACACGGGGAACCGTTGAGTGTGAAACACAGCAGCGTTGCAGTTCTTGACACACTCAAACCGGTGCGCCTGGCACCTAATACCATACCTTGTTCAAAGGCACTTAAATCTTTTGTCTTGCCCATTCACCCTCGGAATGGCACATACACACAATCCATGTCTCAATTGTCTCAATGCTTAAAAATCGTTCTTTAACCTGTCTCCTCCCCTTCATCTACACTAACTGAAGTGGATTTAAGAAGTGACATCAATAAGGGATCATAGCATTCACCTGGTTTCACTTGGTCAGTCTACTGTATGTCCTTCAAACTCAACTCGAAGCCAGTTCCATTGCATTTGTTCATTGCTCCCCTCTAATCAGGGACTGATTTAGACCAGGTGTGTGCAATGAATGCCCTAAGGTCGATGTCCTCCTGATCTTTATTACATCTCTCAGATATAGGAGAGACACTTCAGAACAAACTTCCTTCTGATTTTTTGTGGGGGACTATTTGTTGTTCCATGTAGTGAATCTGTTATTCAATGCGTTTGTATGGGCTATTAGAAATAAGGCCAAAAATACTTTTTTATAAAAAAAAAAAAAAAAATGTCATATATTTTTGGTCAAATATAAAATCCATAATCAAATAGCTAAATGATCCTTGGTATGACCTTCTTAAAACATTTGCGTATAGCTTAGCAGAACCCCCTACCCCGGCTTAGCAGAACCCCCTCCCCCGGCTTAGCAGAACCCCCTCCCCCGGCTTAGCAGAACCCCCTCCCCCGGCTTAGCAGAACCCCCTCCCCAGGCTTAGCAGAACCCCCTACCCAGGCTTAGCAGAACCCCCTACCCCGGCTTAGCAGAACCCCCTCCCCCGGCTTAGCAGAACCCCCTCCCCCGGCTTAGCAGACCCCCCCCCCCCCCCGGCTTAGCAGAACCCCCTCCCCCGGCTTAGACAGGGCTTAGACTGATGGGTTAATTATCGGGTTGAACAGAAAAACAGCAGGCTCCGGACTTCGTAGGGTAAGAGTTGAATACCCCTGGTCTATGTCCTGGAGAGAGCAGGTGCTCCAAATGTTTAGTATACTCAGTGTATAGAGGCTTCTCTGTTAGTGATGTTGAAGGTCTCTATATGTATTCGGACAATTCCCCATACTGCTATCTCACGCGGTCTCTGAGCGAGGAGTTAGCTTTAGAAACACACACACACCAAGCTGTAGGAGCAAGAGGTTTGCTTTAGACACGCTATGAGCTGTGGTAGGTTCTGATGAAAGCCACAGGTTGTGTCTGGCGCTGTATTCTATAAAACAGTGGGCTGTGCTTGTTCATTTTAAACATGCTCACTTCCTTCCTGCCGTACCACAATGTCTGTCTGACTCAGTGTCTTCATGATTCACATGGTGTGACAGAGGACTCGAAACATGACTAGCAGACTGCCGTCAAAAATAGTATTATGACTGCAATCTCGCCAAGGCAAATGCAGACCCGTGCCAGGCTGTATGCAGTGATGGAGGGATCTGACGAAGGGAGGGATAGAGGGACGAAACACTCGTCCATCAGAGGGGATGACTGTATCCTCTATCTATCACACTCTACACACACCAGACTTCTCCCTGACTCCCTGAGACAGTGTTCCCCCTTTAAATGTTCCGCTGGCATGTTTCCAGTAGGACCATATTTAGGAGCACACATTCCCCTACTCTCCTGGTGTCTGCTGCTGAGTCTGCATTTCTCACACAATAGGCTGGAAGGTGGTGTGTGTGTGTGTGTGTGTGTGTGTGTGTGTGTGTGTGTGTGTGTGTGTGTGTGTGTGTGTGTGTGTGTGTGTGTGTGTGTGTGTGTGTGTGTGTGTGTGTGTGTGTGTGTGTGTGCACAGGAAGCCTCTTTGCTGTGATAATGCTTGGACCAGCCAGGGGTTAGAGGTCAGAGGTGGTCAGCAGGGGGACAAGGCCTGCTCTGATTGGATGACTAGGTCCTTGTGAGGACAGTGTTTTGGAACGCATCCCGTCTGAGGAAGGGGTTTGGAATGCCGCCCACATCTTTAACTGTAGTGGGCAGATATATGATACCATTCACCACTCTGCTCAAAGCACTGCTACACACAGATGCTACAGTGATATATGTGCATGCAAAGAGCAAACAACAAGCTGCACAAGCGCTGACTACTGTAATGGTCCAGGTCACAAAGTGGCTCGGTGACTCGTGTTTGCATCGCAATGTGAAAAAAACAGTTCCTCACAGAGGGCAACAGATGCTACTGAGCCAGATGTCTATGTGTCAGGGGAGAAGCTCCAAGTGGTTCTGATTTTAAGTACCATGGCATCATACATGATTCCAACCTCTCTTTTAAAAAGCAGGTGAAAAGGGTAACTTAAATCACCAAATTTAACCAAGCTAATTTCCAATTTATACGAAATTGTTTGACTACAGAGGTAGAAAAACTGTACTTCAAATCCATGATACTCCCCCACTTAACAT
The DNA here is from genome assembly GCF_029448725.1 of Salvelinus fontinalis. Lineage (NCBI taxonomy): Eukaryota > Metazoa > Chordata > Actinopteri > Salmoniformes > Salmonidae > Salvelinus > Salvelinus fontinalis. The sequence goes on from NC_074669.1 coordinate 24,150,722, forward strand.
ACTGCTTGACTAGTTGGGCCCAAGCCTGCTGTACAACATTAAAACCCATTCAGTCTGTCTACAAACAGGCTCTCAAAGTGCTTGAAAGAAAGCCCAATAGCCATCATCACTGTTACATCCTCAGAGCTCCTGAGTTGGAAAAATCTTGTGCAATACACCGACGCATGTCTTGTATTCAAGATGCTAAATGGCCTGGCTCCCCCTCCAATCAGTACTTTTGTTAAACAGAAAACCCAAACATCCACAAGGTCTGCCATGAGAGGTGACTGTATAGTTCCCTTAAGGAAAAGCACCTTTAGTCAATCTGCTTTCTCTGTGAGAGCTTCCAATGTCTGGAATACACTGCCATCAGAAACACATAACTGCACCACCTATCACGCTTTCACAAAAAAGAGGAAGACATGGCTAATTAGACTTCTGAACATAATCCCTAGTTGTGTATTGCCGCTTTTCATGTTGTCTGTTGTCTGTAGCTTGTGAGGTGTGGAAACACTTTGTTGCTTTTATGGATTTTGTCTTGTTGCTTGTTGTGCTATGTTGCTCTGTCTGCATGCTATGTCTTGCTTGTCCTATGTTGCTCTGCTTGTGCTCACTGCTCATTGATTGTCTGTATTGTAATTGTAATTGTTTTTAATAACCTGCCCAGGGACTGCAGAAAATTAGCTGGCTGGCTAAAACCGTCACTTTTACTGAAACGTTGATTAATGTGTACTGTCTTTGTAAAAATAAAAATAAACTCAAACATGCCACATATGAATTTACATTTGTAAGTACGAATCTACACACACACATGCACGCAGGCACACACAGACATACAAACACACACACACACACACACACACACACACACACACACACACACACACACACACACACACACACACACACACACACACACACACACACACACACACACACACACACACACACACACACACACACACACACACACACACACACACACACACACAGGGCCTTGTTTTCTAGTGAAGTGTCTTTGTGTGTTGTTGAGCTGGTAGAGTCTATTATGGGTCTCTCTATGATGATGTCATGACTCCGTCAAAGGTCATTAGTAAAGGTTGTTAAAGGTCAATATCTGACAGCAGGCGGTCTGGAATATGACCCCTCCCCTTTATATCGGTCCCCATCAGCTGAGCCTGTTTGGATGTGTGGGAGAAGGAAAGAAGTAAGGAGGAGAGAAAGAAGGGGAAAAGAGGAAGAGAAAAATGGAGAGAAAGAGAAGGAAGGAGTAGTGAAGGAGAGAAGGGGTCTTCAGTGCTTAAGTCGTTATATCCCGTTGCTAAGGGCTGATATATCCCGTTGCTAAGAGCCTTTTCCATAGGCCCACTTCCTGCCCAGTCTTCCCGGTTTCCTGTTTGGCCCGATGATGTCATCAGGACCTCCATATCTCTTCCTCCCTCTCGGGAGACCAAGGGTGAGGCGGAGGGTGGAAAGAGTGGGGAGGAGAGGGGTGAGGAGGGAGGAGATGGGTGAAAGAGAAGGATAGAGCGGTGACCTCAGGAAGAGACTGGCATTCCGTTTCTCTTCCTCCCTCTGCCTCCCACGCTAGGGCACAGTGAGCTCACTACCTGAGGGGGAGGGGGAGGAAGAGGGTGGAGAGAGGGCTGAGGAAGGGAGGAACGCCTGGCTCACTGTGTTCTAGTCCTAATGATGATGATGATGATGATGATGATGTAGGGCTGTGGTCACTGTGAGCCATGTTCAGTCATTTCCTCTGGTCAAATTCCTCACTATAGCTGCTTATTAGGTGTAGGTACTTTATCTCTCTCTCTCTCTCCCTCTCCCTCCATCTCTCTCTCTCTCTATCACTCTCTAGGTGTTCTATGTATCTGACCTGTTCAAGCCGAGGGTGAAGCCTGCCTCACCCCCTCCCTCCCCCATCAAGAAGGAGCTCCTCCCCCCCGCTGACATCACCGAGCGGAACAATCACCACAACATGGTGTGAGACAGGCCCCGCCCCTTCCCATGACCGAGGAGCCTATCACAGCGCTGTTCGCCTCCCATTGGACATTAGAATGTAGCGACCAGAGAGACTATCGCCGTGTCTCATATCACACTCTGTTCCTTATGTAGTAGTGCACTACTTATCACGCGTTGTGGTCCAAAGTAGTGCACTACTTAGGAAATAGCCTGTTATTTGAGACCTGCCCTTCAAAGACCACTCTCACTATCCAGATTCTTTAACTACTATTGTTATTACTACTATTCTGATTTGAGCCCAAGTTAGAGCAAAAAGAAGATTCAAAAGCTAAAAGACAAGAAGTTACAGACAGCAGTGCAGAGCCACTGAAACAGAACACTTTGTAACTACACAAAGGGAAAAAAGTGTAAAAATAAATAAATGAATGAGTGAATGAATGAATGAAGCAAGGAAAGAAAGACAGTCTCTGTCTGAGGCCTTGACATAGGATAACAACTTCCTTAGTGATAGGAACGATATTACTGCAAAATTACTAGCAAACGACACATACAGTATATGAGTAACAATATAGAGCAGAATAACTTACAGCACTATAATCCAGTTGACTGTCAATTATCACCACTCGCCACCAGATGAAGCAGCTATTAGAACACTTGTTGATGATCATGTAGAGCAGGGGCGTCAAACTCTTTCCATGGAGGGCCTAGTGTCTGCTGGTTTTTGGTCTTTCCTTTCGATTAAGACCTAGACAACCAGGTGCGCGGAGTTTCTTACTAATTAGTGACTTTAATTCATCAATCAAGTACAAGGGAGGAGCGGAAACCCGCAGACACTCTGCCCTCGGTTGAATGAGTGTGACACGTGACGTAGAGGGTTAAAGTAAACCTGTAACTAGTTAACTTGTCCAATGCCAGCTACTGACTACTACTAGAGAAGGAAGAGACCTGGAGAGGAACCAGACCCATACTACTCTAGCTCCTCCCACCAAGTAGAAATTTGGACTAGTCTAGTTCTCAGTTCGGCAAGGCTCTTCTAGCTGCCTCTCTGGGTAACCTAACCTGGGATGATGCTTTCTGAAAGAGGGGGGTAGGATAAAGCAGGGGTTCTTGAAAGAGGGATGCTAAAAGAGTAGGGATATTGATTGGTATTAGTTTGGGGGATTCGGGGGAGGAAGAGAAGGAGGGGGAGATAAATAACTCTCAGCCACCTGTCACCCTGTCTGGGGGCGTGGCTGTGCCATGCTGCCGCTTGATTGGCTGCATATGTGGGGGTGTGGTCTGTCACCATGGACACAGGGTTGATAGACAGCTAAGCTGGGACATTATGGGATAGGGGCTCTTTCCGCTGGCAGGGAGGGGCTCTGGCCCACCCAATCACTCGTTAGCGGTATGTATGTATGCATGTGTCCTATGTGTCACTGTGTTGGTGCGTGCCAGTGTGTCTGCTTTTGTGTATGTGTGATGTGTATAGGTTTGCGTGTCTTGTGTATTTGTGTGATTGTGTGTGTGTGTGTGTGTGTGTGTGTGTGTGTGTGTGTGTGTGTCTTTGATGAACCATCCGGGTAGTGTGTGTAGAATGAACCCTCCTCACACACACCATTGTCTGTGCCAAGAATGTGTGCCACTATGTGTGTGTGTGTGTGTGTGTGTGTGTGTGTGTGTGTGTGTGTGTGTGTGTGTGTGTGTGTGTGTGTGTGTGTGTGTGCGTGCGTGCGTGCGTGCGTGCGTGCGTGCGTGCGTGTGTGTCAGAGAGGGCCAGAGGTGGAGGACTGAGACCCTGTCCAGAGAACGTTAGAAAACTGTGGATTTAATATTTTTATTTTCTGCTACGATGCATCTTTAACATGTCCAGTCATGCCATTAACTAACTGCTCCCCATCAGTCATTTTATTTTCCAGTTCAGCTTACTCAGGGCAAATCTCAAATGGCATGCTATTCCCTATAGAATGCACTTCTGGCTAAAATAAGTGCACTAGATAGGGAATAGGGTGCCATTTTGGATAGAGCCTAAGACATCTTCTCAACATCACCACTTCAAAACGTTGCACATCTTTCGAATCACGTTTAGTCCGTCCTATCATTTTGGCAAACCCTTTCCTTTTCATTTTATAAATGTATAAATAATGTATAGTTCACAAAAATTAACTGTGTAAGATATTATTTCTTATGTTTAACTATTGTCCACTATGAAACCGCAACCTCTGTTCTCTACCAAGTGCTGCTTAAAAAGCACTGATTTACAGATTTTTTTATTTAGTTAACTCAAATATTGTAGATTTGTGGTAGTAAGTTTTTAATACGCATTGAAAACAAACCTACAATTGTATTAAAATTCACTATTAGTATTTTCGTATTGTCTCATTTTGTACAAAATAAATATTAGCAAAGTTTTTGTTTCTGCTTAATGTACTTAGCTCTACTACATGTGGTTTTAAATAAAAAGCCCGTTATAAACACAACTATGTGAAGTCTTGTCTTGACTGTATGGGTTTATGTTGATGGTCTGTAGTGTCAGGTTCATGTCTGAACTGGGTCTAATGAAAATAAGGTAACACTTGAGGTGTGTTTCATGACAACTCCGTAACAGTGTCTTAAGAGCGTCCATAAGTGTCATAACACGATTCAAAACGTGGCCAAAATGTTATAAAAGCTTATGTCAACTGCAACAACTTGAGAGTCATATATGTCTATATTTCTTTACATTAGCGTAGTAAGATATTGACAACACTTATGGATGTGTCATGAACAACACTTTGAAAGCTAATTGTTACCGAAAGTAGTATTCTACACACATCTATCTTGGCACAGGAGCTGGACTCGAGAAGAACCTCCCATTTTTAAAATAGTGTTTATACTTTTCTTGAAGGTAAAATGTGTTAGTACAGACACCAGCAACCGTTCCAGTCAACAACAAACACCACAGACACCATAGGAAATAGGACTGGAAGTACTGTAATTATAAGTATTTAGGTCATACGGGTATAATTTACATACACATACACAGTGAACTCGAGAGGGCTCAAAGGAGTTGATTTCACACTTTGGCAAAGCAGAGGAGCAAGTGTATGTGTGTGCGTGCCTGGGTGTGTGTGCGTGTGAATGTGTGAGTGTGTACAGCGTCATGTTGTGTGACTGAGTAAGAAGAAGGCAATGTAATTTTCTCTGCAGTAAAGTCTGTTTTCAGCTCAGGAGAGCGAAGTCTTTTAAGAACTGAACATAACTAACTAGATGTGGTGTTGAAACCCAGGTTCTGAGTGGACAGTGTGGTGTTGAAACCCAGGTTCTGAGTGGACAGTGTGGTGTTGAAACCCAGGTTCTGAGTGGACAGTGTGGTGTTGAAACCCAGGTTCTGAGTGGACAGTGTGGTGTTGAAACCCAGGTTCTGAGTGGACAGTGTGGTGTTGAAACCCAGGTTCTGAGTGGACAGTGTGGTGTTGAAACCCAGGTTCTGAGTGGACAGCGTGGTGTTGAAACCCAGGTTCTGAGTGGACAGTGTGGTGTTGAAACCCAGGTTCTGAGTGGACAGTGTGGTGTTAGAACCCAGGTTCTGAGTGGACAGTGTGGTGTTAGAACCCAGGTTCTGAGTGGACAGTGTGGTGTTAGAACCCAGGTTCTGAGAGGACAGTATGATGTTAGTACCCAGGTTCTGAGAGGACAGTGTGGTGTTAGAACCCAGGTTCTGAGAGGACTGTGTGGTGTTAGAACCCAGGTTCTGAGTGGACAGTGTGTTGTTGAAACCCAGGTTCTGAGAGGACAGTGTGGTGTTAGAACCCAGGTTCTGAGAGGACAGTGTGGTGTTAGAACCCAGGTTCTGAGAGGACTGTGTGGTGTTAGTACCCAGGTTCTGAGAGGACAGTGTGGTGTTAGAACCCAGGTTCTGAGTGGACAGTGTGGTGTTAGAACCCAGGTTCTGAGAGGACAGTATGGTGTTAGTACCCAGGTTCTGAGAGGAGAGTGTGTTGTTGAAACCCAGGTTCTGAGAGGACAGTGTGGTGTTAGAACCCAGGTTCTGAGAGGACAGTGTGGTGTTAGAACCCGGGTTCTGAGAGGACAGTGTGGTGTTAGAACCCAGGTTCTGAGTGGACAGTATGGTGTTAGAACCCAGGTTCTGAGAGGACAGTGTGGTGTTAGTACCCAAGTTCTGAGAGGACAGTGTGGTGTTAGAACCCAGGTTCTGACAGGACAGTGTGGTGTTAGAACCCAGGTTCTGAGAGGACTGTGTGGTGTTAGAACCCAGGTTCTGAGTGGACAGTGTGGTGTTAGAACCCAGGTTCTGAGTGGACAGTGTGATGTTAGAACCCAGGTTCTGAGAGGACTGTGTGGTGTTAGAACCCAGGTTCTGAGTGGACAGTGTGGTGTTAGTACCCAGGTTCTGAGAGGACAGTGTGGTGTTAGAACCCAGGTTCTGAGAGGACTGTGTGGTGTTAGTACCCAGGTTCTGAGAGGACAGTGTGGTGTTAGAACCCAGGTTCTGAGTGGACAGTGTGGTGTTAGAACCTAGGTTCTGAGAGGACAGTGTGGTGTTAGAACCCAGGTTCTGAGAGGACAGTGTGGTGTTAGAACCCAGGTTCTGAGAGGACTGTGTGGTGTTAGAACCTAGGTTCTGAGAGGACAGTGTGGTGTTAGTACCCAGGTTCTGAGAGGACTGTGTGGTGTTAGTACCCAGGTTCTGAGAGGACTGTGTGGTGTTAGAACCCAGGTTCTGAGTGGACAGTGTGGTGTTAGAACCCAGGTTCTGAGAGGACAGTATGGTGTTAGTACCCAGGTTCTGAGAGGACAGTGTGTTGTTGAAACCCAGGTTCTGAGAGGACAGTGTGGTGTTAGAACCCAGGTTCTGAGAGGACAGTGTGGTGTTAGAACCCGGGTTCTGAGAGGACAGTGTGGTGTTAGAACCCAGGTTCTGAGTGGACAGTATGGTGTTAGAACCCAGGTTCTGAGAGGACAGTGTGGTGTTAGTACCCAAGTTCTGAGAGGACAGTGTGGTGTTAGAACCCAGGTTCTGACAGGACAGTGTGGTGTTAGAACCCAGGTTCTGAGAGGACTGTGTGGTGTTAGAACCCAGGTTCTGAGTGGACAGTGTGGTGTTAGAACCCAGGTTCTGAGTGGACAGTGTGATGTTAGAACCCAGGTTCTGAGAGGACTGTGTGGTGTTAGAACCCAGGTTCTGAGTGGACAGTGTGGTGTTAGAACCCAGGTTCTGAGAGGACAGTGTGGTGTTAGAACCCAGGTTCTGAGAGGACTGTGTGGTGTTAGTACCCAGGTTCTGAGAGGACAGTGTGGTGTTAGAACACAGGTTCTGAGTGGACAGTGTGGTGTTAGAACCTAGGTTCTGAGAGGACAGTGTGGTGTTAGAACCCAGGTTCTGAGAGGACAGTGTGGTGTTAGAACCCAGGTTCTGAGAGGACTGTGTGGTGTTAGAACCTAGGTTCTGAGAGGACAGTGTGGTGTTAGTACCCAGGTTCTGAGAGGACTGTGTGGTGTTAGTACCCAGGTTCTGAGAGGACTGTGTGGTGTTAGAACCTAGGTTCTGAGTGGACAGTGTGGTGTTAGAACCCAGGTTCTGAGTGGACAGTGTGGTGTTAGAACCCAGGTTCTGAGAGGACTGTGTGGTGTTAGAACCCAGGTTCTGAGTGGACAGTGTGGTGTTAGTACCCAGGTTCTGAGAGGACAGTGTGGTGTTAGAACCCAGGTTCTGAGAGGACTGTGTGGTGTTAGTACCCAGGTTCTGAGAGGACAGTGTGGTGTTAGAACCCAGGTTCTGAGTGGACAGTGTGGTGTTAGAACCTAGGTTCTGAGAGGACAGTGTGGTGTTAGAACCCAGGTTCTGAGAGGACAGTGTGGTGTTAGAACCCAGGTTCTGAGAGGACTGTGTGGTGTTAGAACCGAGGTTCTGAGAGGACAGTGTGGTGTTAGAACCCAGGTTCTGAGTGGACAGTGTGGTGTTAGAACCCAGGTTCTGAGAGGACAGTGTGGTGTTAGTACCCAGGTTCTGAGAGGACAGTGTGGTGTTAGACCCTAGGTTCTGAGAGGACAATGTGGTGTTAGTACCCAGGTTCTGAGAGGACAGTGTGGTGTTAGAACCCAGGTTCTGAGAGGACAGTGTGGTGTTAGAACCCAGGTTCTGAGAGGACAGTGTGGTGTTAGTACCGAGGTTCTTAGAGGACAGTGTGGTGTTAGAACCTAGGTTCTGAGAGGACAGTGTGGTGTTAGTACCCAGGTTCTGAGAGGACAGTGTGGTGTTAGAACCCAGGTTCTGAGAGGACAGTGTGGTGTTAGTACCCAGGTTCTGAGAGGACAGTGTGGTGTTAGAACCCAGGTTCTGAGAGGACAGTGTGGTGTTAGAACCCAGTTTCTATGAGGACAGTGTGGTGTTAGAACCCAGGTTCTGAGTGGACCGTGTGGTGTTAGTACCCAGGTTCTGAGAGGACAGTGTGGTGTTAGAACCCAGGTTCTGAGTGGACAGTGTGGTGTTAGAACCTATGTTCTGAGAGGACAGTGTGGTGTTAGAACCCAGGTTCTGAGAGGACAGTGTGGTGTTAGAACCCAGGTTCTGAGAGGACTGTGTGGTGTTAGAACCTAGGTTCTGAGAGGACAGTGTGGTGTTAGTACCCAGGTTCTGAGAGTACTGTGTGGTGTTAGTACCCAGGTTCTGAGAGGACAGTGTGGTGTTAGAACCTAGGTTCTGAGAGGACAGTGTGGTGTTAGAACCCAGGTTCTGAGAGGACTGTGTGGTGTTAGAACCCAGGTTCTGAGAGGACTGTGTGGTGTTAGAACCCAGGTACTGAGAGGACAGTGTGGTGTTAGAACCCAGGTTCTGAGAGGACTGTGTGGTGTTAGAACCCAGGTTCTGAGTGGACAGTGTGGTGTTAGAACCCAGGTTCTGAGTGGACAGTGTGGTGTTAGTACCCAGGTTCTGATAGGACAGTGTGGTGTTAGAACCCAGGTTCTGAGAGGACTGTGTGGTGTTAGTACCTAGGTTCTGAGTGGACAGTGTGGTGTTAGAACCCAGGTTCTGAGAAGACAGTGTGGTGTTAGAACCCAGGTTCTGAGAGGACTGTGTGGTGTTAGAACCCAGGTTCTGAGTGGACAGTGTGGTGTTAGAACCCAGGTTCTGAGTGGACAGTGTGGTGTTAGTACCCAGGTTCTGAGAGGACAGTGTGGTGTTAGAACCCAGGTTCTGAGAGGACTGTGTGGTGTTAGTACCCATGTTCTGAGTGGACAGTGTGGTGTTAGAACCCAGGTTCTGAGAGGACAGTGTGGTGTTAGAACCCAGGTTCTGAGAGGACAGTGTGGTGTTAGAACCCAGGGTCTGAGTGGACAGTGTGGTGTTAGAACCTAGGTTCTGAGAGGACAGTGTGGTGTTAGAACCCAGGTTCTGAGAGGACAGTGTGGTGTTAGAACCCAGGTTCTGAGAGGACAGTGTAGTGTTAGAACCCAGGTTCTGAGTGGACAGTGTGGTGTTAGTACCCAGGTTCTGAGAGGACAGTGTGGTGTTAGTACCCAGGTTCTGAGAGGACAGTGTGGTGTTAGTACCCAGGTTCTGAGAGGACAGTGTGGTGTTAGAACCCCGGTTCTGAGTGGACAGTGTGGTGTTAGAACCTAGGTTCTGAGAGGACAGTGTGGTGTTAGAACCCAGGTTCTGAGAGGACAGTGTGGTGTTAGAACCCAGGTTCTGAGAGGACTGTGTGTTGTTAGAACCTAGGTTCTGAGAGGACAGTGTGGTGTTAGTACCCAGGTTCTGAGAGGACTGTGTGGTGTTAGTACCCAGGTTCTGAGAGGACTGTGTGGTGTTAGAACCTAGGGTCTGAGAGGACAGTGTGGTGTTAGTACCCAGGTTCTGAGAGGACAGTGTGGTGTTAGAACCCAGGTTCTGAGTGGACAGTGTGGTGTTAGTACCCAGGTTCTGAGAGGACAGTGTGGGTTTAGTACCCAGGTTCTGAGAGGACAGTGTGGTGTTAGAACCCAGGTTCTGAGAGGACAGTGTGGTGTTAGAACCCAGGTTCTGAGAGGACAGTGTGGTGTTAGATCCCAGGTTCTGAGAGGACAGTGTGGTGTTAGAACCTAGGTTCTGAGTGGACAGTGTGGTGTTAGTACCCAGGTTCTGAGAGGACAGTGTGGTGTTAGTACCCAGGTTCTGAGAGGACAGTGTGGTGTTAGTACCCAGGTTCTGAGAGGACAGTGTGGTGTTAGACCCCAGGTTCTGAGAGGACTGTGTGATGTTAGTACCCAGGTTCTGAGAGGACTGTGTGGTGTTAGTACCCAGGTTCTGAGAGGACAGTGTGGTGTTAGAATTCAGGTTCTGAGAGGACAGTGTGGTGTTAGAACCCAGGTTCTGGGAAGACTGTGTGGTGTTAGTACCCAGGTTCTGAGCGGACTGTGTGGTGTTAGTACCCAGGTTCTGAGAGGACAGTGTGGTGTTAGAACCCAGGTTCTGAGAGGACAGTGTGGTGTTAGAACCCAGGTTCTGAGTGGACAGTGTGGTGTTAGAACCTAGATTCTGAGAGGACAGTGTGGTGTTAGAACCCAGGTTCTGAGAGGACAGTGTGGTGTTAGAACCCCGGTTCTGAGAGGACTGTGTGGTGTTAGAACCTAGGTTCTGAGAGGACAGTGTGGTGTTAGAACCCAGGTTCTGAGAGGACAGTGTGGTGTTAGAACCCAGGTTCTGAGAGGACTGTGTGGTGTTAGTACCCAGGTTCTGAGAGGACAGTGTGGTGTTAGAACCCAGGTTCTGAATGGACAGTGTGGTGTTAGAACCTAGGTTCTGAGAGGACAGTGTGGTGTTAGAACCCAGGTTCTGAGAGGACAGTGTGGTGTTAGAACCCAGGTTCTGAGAGGACTGTGTGGTGTTAGAACCTAGGTTCTGAGAGGACAGTGTGGTGTTAGTACCCAGGTTCTGAGAGGACTGTGTGGTGTTAGTACCCAGGTTCTGAGAGGACTGTGTGGTGTTAGAACCTAGGTTCTGAGAGGACAGTGTGGTGTTAGTACCCAGGTTCTGAGAGGACAGTGTGGTGTTAGAACCCAGGTTCTGAGTGGACAGTGTGGTGTTAGTACCCAGGTTCTGAGAGGACAGTGTGGTGTTAGTACCCAAGTTCTGAGAGGACAGTGTGGTGTTAGTACCCAGGTTCTGAGAGGACAGTGTGGTGTTAGAACCCAGGTTCTGAGTGGACAGTGTGGTGTTAGAACCTAGGTTCTGAGAGGACAGTGTGGTGTTAGAACCCAGGTTCTGAGAGGACAGTGTGGTGTTAGAACCCAGGTTCTGAGAGGACTGTGTGTTGTTAGAACCTAGGTTCTGAGAGGACAGTGTGGTGTTAGTACCCAGGTTCTGAGAGGACTGTGTGGTGTTAGTACCCAGTTTCTGAGAGGACTGTGTGGTGTTAGAACCTAGGTTCTGAGAGGACAGTGTGGTGTTAGTACCCAGGTTCTGAGAGGACAGTGTGGTGTTAGAACCCAGGTTCTGAGAGGACAGTGTGGTGTTAGAACCCAGGTTCTGAGAGGATAGTGTGGTGTTAGAACCCAGGTTCTGAGAGGACAGTGTGGTGTTAGAACCTAGGTTCTGAGTGGACAGTGTGGTGTTAGTACCCAGGTTCTGAGAGGACAGTGTGGTGTTAGTACCCAGGTTCTGAGAGGACAGTGTGGTGTTAGTACCCAGGTTCTGAGAGAACAGTGTGGTGTTAGACCCCAGGTTCTGAGAGGACTGTGTGGTGTTAGTACCCAGGTTCTGAGAGGACAGTGTGGTGTTAGAACCCAGGTTCTGAGAGGACAGTGTGGTGTTAGAACCCAGGTTCTGAGAGGACTGTGTGGTGTTAGAACCCAGGTTCTGAGAGGACTGTGTGGTGTTAGTACCATGGCCTTCCACCTCTCACCTGCATCCATCTAACATGTTTGTGTTTCAAACCAGACAGAAGACAACACCAGTCTAAACACATCTACTCAGTACAGGCAGATTCATGAGGAAATGTAGAGGGTATTAGAAGGTGCTACCATAGTTTTAGTAAATCCAATTATGTGAAGGTGTTAGATTACAATGAAGACAGTTGAATGGTTTCCATGCTCTCATTCAATTCTCTGACAGACTAGATGCGTAGGTGGTGGATCAGCGACGGACAATAACATGAGGGAGTAGTGATAATCTGGTTTAACCAAGATTATGTTCCAAAAGCAGGATCTTTATGGGAAAATTTAATCTTCCAGTTTCCCAAAATACTGTACATGAAATAGAGTTCATGTTTTTTTTAAATTCCAATAATGCTTTTGCTGTTGCATTAATCCAAAAAGCACATTGAGACTTAATTGAAATTACATTCTAGCATTTCTAATCAACAGTGGATATTTTCAGACATGAATCTGAGAAAATCCTGTCATCTGAAACAGACGCAAAGAGGACTGACAGAGACAACACATACACACACCCAAGCAAGCACATACAGTACCAGTCAAAAGTTTGGACACACCTACTCATTCAAGGGTTTTTTAATATTTTTTCTACATTGAAGAATAATAGTGAAGACATCAAAACTATGAAAGAACACATACGGAATCATGTAGTGACCAAAAAAGTGTTAAACAACTGAAAATATATTTTAAATTTTAGATTCTTCAAAGTAGCCACCCTTCACCTTGATGACAGCTTTGCACACTCTTGGCATTCTCTCAACCAGATTAACCTGGAATGCTTTTCTAAAAGTCTTGAAAGATTTCCCACGTACAGTTGAAGTCAGGAGTTTACATTTGAACCGGGAGCGTCCACAACAGAGTGGAATCATAACGCCTCCTTGCGGTAGAAGGCTCCGTTGCGATACGTTCTCTTAAAACTCTTAATCTTCTTCAGTCCGGCCAGAGTCCATTGAGGAAGTCACCAAACCACAGAAGAACATGAAAACACGTGATTTTTGACTATGGCTGCGTTTCAAAGGCATAAAAGACACACACTCGTCCACTTACACTCACCCTGTGCCCTTGGGGGAATCCCTGCAGCCGTATTTGAGGGCCCTGGAGTGGTCCAGCGTTGTCTGAGTTTGGCTGGTGTAGGCCGTCATTGTAAATAAGAATTTGTTCTTAACTGACTTGCCTAGTTAAATGAAGGTTAAACATATATATACATATGGCGTTGGTCCAAATGATTAGCCAAGCAAGGGAAGTTTGCAATGTAAGCCCCTCAGCCCTCGCTTTTAATGGAGTTAGTGAGTGTACAATTATGTTCACTTCGGGGCCTGAAAAGCCCCAGAAATCAATTTGTGACGACTGTACATCCGCTAAGAAAAGTCAGCCAAAACTTAAAACCACAACAACAATATACAAGTGTAAGTAAAAACGAATGTAAATAAATTAGAAATTGTGCCACTAATGCACAAACACGTCTTATAAAAGTAATGATGTTTTTGTTTGGTTAGCTTTTGGAAATTGTTGAAATAAAACATTTTCCTTCTTCAGAAGTAGCTAGGGAGGCTAACGTTAGTTAGATAATTAATTTGCCAGCTATCATACAGTAGGCGTATATTAATAATGATATAGTTGATATAAGTAGACATGCAATCATAATTGACTGAAGGGCATATAAAGCACCCAGCTACCGGTGGCTAAAAACACAATCGTTGCGGGACAAACGAATTTCCGGGCAAGAGCGGTCCATTTCAAATTAATTCCTTCCTTCCTCCCTCGCCCCTTGCCCTGCAAGTGTAAACTCGTCAGACGTCATGATATGTCATCAGAAGTGTCCACTTAATTTGAGGGCTGAGGGGAAAGGGTGCGTCTTTTACGTGTTTGGAATGCAGCCTATGGGTTTATGGGATATCTAGCAACTTGTAAACAATGACCAATTCCTATAAGTGAGTAATATAATAATAGTATGTTAAAAAATAATACACATTGGCTGTTAAGCCAGTTATACTTTATGACTGTAGCCTCCCGTTTTAGTTTATTGTGATGGTAATGATGTTTGTTTTAGATGATAATTATTAGGTGGAGGTCGCTAGCTAGCTAGCTGCTTTGTATGATAGCTTGACTTGCTAGAACGTTTTAGAAACAACTTTAGGAAAAAGTATCTTAATGAAACATGTTTTATTATCAACTGAAACAATATGTTTCTCCTGTCCTGAATGAAAACGTCATATTTTGCAATCTCCCCAAATAAATGTGATCTCTGACGAGATACTCTCCTCCACCTTGTCTTGCGTTGTGAAACCCTGTGCTCTCTGTCCAGTAGCAGAACAAGATTGCATAAAGATTATTTACGGCGTAATAAAATATGTCACGATGTAAACAGGGCAAAGGCCTAGATTCAATCAGATATGACACCCACATAAATTATGTTTTGACAGTGTTGGAGGTGTTAAAGGTGCAATATGCAGAAATCGCTCCACCATTTAATGGTTACAATTTTTTAAATAGTTCGCCTAATATCAGTTTATGTGACAAAACAAGCAAGTAAAGTGAAAAGAATAATTGTACCATCTATACCGCTGTGAAATATCTTTTCAATAACCAAAAACTGATTTTCAGATGCAGAAACGTAAGAAGAAATAGTGCACACAGAACAGATCTGCCGCTTCTTGGACTTGCTTTCAATGAAAATGACAGATCCATAACTCACATGTCAATTTAGTCAGGTCAACCAAAAAGTTACATATTGCAGCTTTAAGCGCTTTTCAGACAGTACCACACCATAATCATGCATAATCATGCAAGTACACCATAATCATGCATAAAACGTATTTACATGCAACAGAAATTATTAATCCAAAAATCCATTATGAAACAAGGATTTGTATTATTAAACGTGACTCTGTAAACTGATCGTGCTTGCCAGCCAGCTAGCTAGCTATAGCTAGAGTGGGCAAGTTAGATGGTCCTGTCGTTGGACGCATGTGCTGACGTATCACCGCACAGGCTACGTTATCTGCTGTGATCAACACCAACGGCACCGCTTGAAAAATAGAGCAGAATCCTAAGCAGTGTTCGAATACCCATTCTAACATACTCTATACTACATACTTAATGAGTATATACTACATACTATTCGTTCATTTTAGTATAGCATAAACAAACGGTTTCATTTCAGTTGAGTGTACTAGCGCTTTCCCTGTTTGATGGAAGTTGATGCTGTTGTTATGCAACTTCTTGCTAGCTTGTTAGCATAACAAATGACTAGCTAGACATCTTATGACTTCATTAACAATGTCCATTGGCAACGCACAATGACTATACCACTTAGCTAAGCTAAGAATGATGTAAATAATCAAGTCAATACACATTGGCTAGTTAGTTAGATAGCATATATAGTTAATATACTGGCAAGTTCGATGTATTAGTAGCTAACTAACCTTAGGGAGCTAGCTAACATACCGGTACAAGCAACTGCTGTAATGATATGCTATGCGGTTCATAAGGCTAGCGTAGCTAACAAATTGTCAGCCAACATAAAGTGTAATGTAACTTATTTGAAAAGTCATTACTTTATTACATTGTTTAACATTTTCTTAACACTTGTCATCATTTGTTAAAGCAATGAATTTGTATCCGCTCTCATCGGACTTCGACTGCATATTTTTCGGCATTTTTTTTCAAATCTGAAAATGCTGTGAAGCCACGCATATTTTCTGAAGAATTCCATTACAGGCCCTAAAAGCACGAAATAGTGTCCACTGCTTGTACACTTCGTGTTTTTGCGAATGTAGTACGACATCCGGGAACTTCTGGCATACTAACTATATCCATATTATGCCCAATAAGCATTCTACATACTCAATTTACTCTCAAAGTATAGACTACTGATTGCTGTCCATGGTCCTGAAATTGTGACGTCTACGCGGCACATGCCTATCGCTAGGGTATCAGATTATGAGATGCTATTGGTTGGGATTTTTCGCATGTTTCACGAAGCTATAGGCCTACGGTATCGCCGTGCTGCCATTTAGAATCCTGGCAGACGGCAATAATGTATTTACTTCAGTAATTTCAGTAATTCCGTAATTTCTAGTAATTACTTCAGTAACCCTACCTTAGCCCTACCTCTCTTGCATCTTGGATGTAATGTTAGTGCTGCGTAAAACCAGTCTATAAATGCAAATAATACATCAATCCACTGTCAAAACAACAGTTTTCTAGGGATTGTTTCATTATACAGACAATGTAATCTAGCCTACTGGCATATCTATAGCTACGTTTTTGACTGTAGAGTCCCATATTCTCCTAGGGAGAGATTTTACACGGGACATTCCATGGCGACATCCCAGCTTGAGAATGGGACTGAGGTTCGGAGGTTCCACTGGGTTAGTTAATTGTTTAATCTCACTGTTTATGAGCTCATTATCAGGCTGTCATATGAGCTGCATTCCTCAGGAGTATGTGGTGTGAATGTCTGGGAGTCTGGGGTGAGCAGTATTGGGTGTGTGTGGTGGGAATGAGTGGCTTTCACTCCTGTGTGTTCCTCTAGTGAGTTCATTAGGAGATTGCACATATTGTACATGCAAAGGCCCTTATCTTCTACCTAGCAGGGCTCCGAGGACCAGTAATAAAGCTAACTATAAGCATGCAGTCATCTACGAGCCAGTCCTCTTAGTTTTCCATGTGGACAGGTTGTTATTATTACTTCTACTGCAGACATGAACATGTTTCACGCAGAACCTGGAATATACTTGTGTTTTCTGGACACAGATGAATCTAGGCATGGACTAAGAATCCCTTTCAATAGAGGGATAGTGTTGCATGGTGTTGGGGTAGTGCAAGGGTTCCCAAAGTGGGGTACTGTATATACAGTATATATATATACTTTCAATGTAATTTTATGAATATTGCTAGCAACAACAGATTTTGGATAAGGGATAAGGGGAAGGCAGAACAAGTTTAGAGGGTGCAATACAATACAATTTAAGGGCTGCCTCGCTTCTAGTCCTTAGGAAACTTTGCAGTATTTTTTTTATTTTTATGTATTATTATTATTTCTTACATTGTTAGCCCAGAAAATCTGTTATTACATACAACCGGGAAGAACTATTGGATAGCAGAGTGACGTCAATTTACCAGCACTACGACCAGGAATACGACTTTCCAGAAGCGTATCCTTTGTCCGTACCACCCAGGGCATTTGAACTGATTCCAGAGGCTGACCAAAACAACGACACCGGAGAAGAGGTAGACGGAGCGGTCTTCTGGTCAGACTTCGGAGGCACGCACACCACCCACCGCTTCCGAGTGTATTACTCTCTAATGTCCAGTCTCGAGATAACAAGGTAGACAAAATTAGGGCAAGGGTTGCTTTCCAGAGAGACATCAGGGATTGTAACATACTCTGTTTCATGGAAGCATGTCTCTCTCGGATATGCTGTCGGAGTACAACCACCTGCACTCTTTGTGCGTCACCTGACCTAGAATTCCTCACATTCAAATGCAGACTGTATTTTCTCCCAAGGGAATTCTCCTTGGTTATTGTCATAGCCTGTATATCCCCCCTCAAGCCGATACCACGACGGCCCTCAAGGAACTTCACTGGACTTTATGCAAACTGGAAACCATTTACTGCATTTATTGTATTTGGGGAGTTTAACAAATGAAATTTGAGAACAAGGCTACCTAAATTCTATCATCCTAATGACTGTAGCACTCGCGCTGGTAAAACACTAGATCACTGTTACTCTAACTTCCGAGATGCATACAAGGCCCTCCCCCGCCCTTCTTTTGGCAAATCTGACCATGACTCCATTTTACTCCTCCCTTCCTATAGGCAGAAACTCAAACAGGATGTACCTGTGCTAAGGACTATTCAACACTGGTCTGACTAATCGGAATCCACGCTTCAAGATTGTTTTGATCACGCAGACTGGGACATGTTCCGTGTAGCCTCAGAGAATAATATTGACGTATACGCTGATTCGGTGAGTGAGTTAAGGAAGTGCATAGGAGATGTTGTACCTACTGTGACTATTAAAACATACCCTAACCAGAAACCATGGATACTGTAGATGCCGGAATTCGCTCAAAACTGAAAGCGCGAACCACCGCATTTAACCATGGAAAGGTGACTGGGAATATGGCCGAATACAAACGGTGTAGTTATTCCCTCCGCAAGGCAATCAAACAAGCAAAACGCCAGTATAGAGACAAAGTGGAGTCACAACTCAATGGCTCAGACACGAGATGTATGTGGCAGGGTCTACAGACAATCAAGGTTGACAAAAGGAAAACCAGCCATGTCACGGACACCGATGTCTTGCTTCGCTATGAGGATAACACAGTGCCACCGACACAGCCCGCCACCAAGGACTGTGGGCTCTCCTTCTCTGTGGCCGACGTGAGTAAGACATTTAAACGTGTTAACCCTCGCAAGACTGCTGGCCCAGACGGCATCCCTAGCCGCGTCCTCAGAGCATGCTCAGACCAGCTGGCTGGTGTGTTTACGGACATATTCAATTTCTCCCTATCCCAGTCTGCTGTGCCCATATGCTTCGAGATGGCCACCATTGTTCCTGTTCCCAATAAGGCAAAGGTAACGGAACTAAATGACTATCGCCCCGTAGCACTCACTCACATCATGAAGTGCTTTGAGGGGCTAGTCAAGGATCCTTCACCTTCACCCTACCTGTCACCCTAGACCCACTTCAATTTGCATACCACCCCAACAGGTCCACAGATGACGTAATCGCCATCACACTGCACACTGCCCTATCCCATCTGGACAAGAGGAATACCTATGTAAGAATGCTGTTTGTTGACTATAGTTCAGGGGCCACCCCCAAGTAGTGAAGTTAGGAAACAACATCTCCACTTCACTGATCCTCAACACTGAGGCTCCACAAGGGTGCATTCTCAGCCCCGTCCTGTACTCCCTGTTCACCCATGACTGCGTAGCCATGCATGCCTCCAACTCAATCATCAAGTTTGCAGACGACACAACAGTAGTAGGCTTGATTACCAACAGCAACTAGACAGCCTACAGGCAGGAAGTGAGGGCACTTGGAGGGTGGTGTCAGGAATACAACCTCTCACTCAACATCAACAAAACAAATGAGCAGTGCCTCTTCTACAGCGCCACTTCAACCTGAGGAGGCTGAAGAAATGTGGCTTGTCACCTAAAACCCTGACAAACTTTTACAGATGCACAATTGAGAGCATCCTGTCGGGCTGTATCACCGCCTGGTACGGCAACTGCACCGCCATCAACCGCAAGGCTCTTCAGAGGGTGTTGCGGTCCGCACAACGCATCATCAGGGGCAAACTACCTACCCTCCAGGACACCTACAGCACCCGATGTCACAGGAAGGCCAAAATGATCATCAAGGACAACAACCACCGGAGCCACTGCCTGTTCACCCCACTACCATCCAGAAGACGAGCTCAGTACAGGTGCATCAAAGCTGGGAACGAGAGACTGAAAAACAGCTTCTATCTCAAGGCCATCAGACTGTTAAACAGCCATCACTAACACAGAGGCTGCTGACTACATACAGACTTGAAATCATTGGCCACTTTAATAAATGGAACACTAGTCACTTTAATATGCCACTTTAAGAATGTTTACATATCTTGCATTACTCATCTCATATGTATATACTGTGTTTTATACCATCTA
Organism: Salvelinus fontinalis; assembly: GCF_029448725.1. Classification (NCBI taxonomy): domain Eukaryota; kingdom Metazoa; phylum Chordata; class Actinopteri; order Salmoniformes; family Salmonidae; genus Salvelinus; species Salvelinus fontinalis. The sequence goes on from NC_074669.1 coordinate 24,170,226, forward strand.
TTGCATATTGCCTATGCCACTCTGTCATTGCTCTTCCATATATTTACATTTATATATAATATTATTATTTTCCTTTACTTAGATTTGTGGGTATTAGGTAGTTATTGGGGAACTGTTAGATTACATGTTAGATATTGCTGCACTGTCGGAACTAGAAGCACAAGCATTTCACTACACTCGCAAAAACATCTACTAACCATGTGTATGTGACCAATAAAAATTGATTCGATTTGATTACAATATTAATACATTTAAATGTATTTACAAAGCCGTTCTTACATCAGCTGATATCTCAAAGTGCTGTACAGAAACCCAGCCTAAAACCCCAAACAGCAAGCAATGCAGGTGTAGAAGCACAGTGGCTAGCAAAAACTCCCTAGAAAGGCCAAAACCTAGGAAGAAACCGAGAGAGGAACCAGGCTATGAGGGGTGGCTCTTCTGGCTGTGCCGGGTGGAGATTATAACAGAACATGGCCAAGATGTTCAAATGTTCATAGATGACCAACAGGGTCAAATAATAATAATCACAATGGTTGTCGAGGGTGCAACAGGTCAGCACCTCAGGAGTAAGTGTTGGCTTTTCATAGCCGATCATTCAGAGTATCTCTACCGCTCCTGCTGTCTCTAGAGAGTTGAAAACAGCAGGTCTTTGACAGGTAGCACGTCCGGTGAACAGGTCAGGGTTCCATAGCCGCAGGCAGAACAGTTGAAACTGGAGCAGCAGCACGGCCAGGTGGCCTGGGGACAGCAAGGAGTCATCGGGCGAGGTAGTCCTGAGGCATGGTCCTAGGGCACAGGTCCTCCGAGAGAGAGAGAAAGAAAGAAAGAGATTGAGAGAAAGAATTAGAGAGAGCATACTTAAATTCACACAGACTGACCTTAGCCCCCCGACACATAAACTACTACAGCATAAATACTGGAGGCTGAGACAGGAGAAATACTCCAGATATAACAGACTGAACCTAGCCCCCTGACACATAAACTACTGCAGCATAAATACTGGAGGCTGAGACAGGAGAAATACTCCAGATATAGACTGAACCTAGCCCCCCGACACATAAACTACTGCAGCATAAATACTGGAGGCTGAGACAGGAGAAATACTCCAGATATAACAGACTGAACCTAGCCCCCCGACACATAAACTACTGCAGCATAAATACTGGAGGCTGAGACAGGAGAAATACTCCAGATATAACAGACTGACCCTAGCCCCCCGACACATAAAGTACTGCAGCATAAATACTGGAGACATTATTCAACAACAATTTATGTTCTTAACCCATAGTGGGCAACATAGTCCTGGGAGGCTCACAGGGAGAATGGTATCCACAGTACTCCATCATTGATCAATTTCTTTAACTCAATTCCCGTATTGCCCAGCATTTTTGTTTTGAACATAATGCACTGTAATTTAAGCTTTAAAACAGCTAACTTTTCTCTCTGATGAATCACAAACTATCATGAAGTTTTGATGAATAACTTTTCTCTCTTTCCATCACATACCACCAGGCCCCATCCGCCTTCCTTCTCCTCCCCCTTCCCTTCCCTCTCCCTCTGTGTGTGTGTGTGTGTGTGTGTGTGTGTGTGTGTGTGTGTGTGTGTGTGTGTGTGTGTGTGTGTGTGTGTGTGTGTGTGTGTGTGTGTGTGTGTGTGTGTGTGTGTGTGTGTGTGTGTGTGTGTGTGTGTGTGTGTGTGTGTGTGTGTGTGTGTAAGAATACGCATGTAGCTATATATTGGTCCTTCAGTTCAGTTCAATTGTTTTCGTGGCTTTGATTTCTGAAATTGTAATGGAAAAGAAATTGGAGACAGCTTAGAAACAACCTCTAATGCAGCAAGCTTAAACTGCTCTACAACTCTAGGAACGTTAAGATACTCCCAATGGGACGTGGGCACGCGCACAAGTACACACGTACACACGCACACACTGCAACAATCTTTCTTTGGCTCTGTGTAAGGATGAAGTATGTGAGTTGTGTTAGAAGGTGAGCGATCATTTATCGGAAGCACAAGCTGCTCTCCGACCTCTCACTCTCCTGTTCACTCACTTTTTCACACACTTTTTCTCCAGAATCCAGTCTCTCAGTGTGGGACTGCAAGGCCTGCATGGTAGGATCCAGTTGGACTCTGCTGTGGGGAACTGAGCAGAGGCGATTGTGTTGAGTTCACCAACACATTATGCATTTCTCAAATGTTTTCTTTCTCTCAGTTCATCCCTGTCATCTCCCTCTCTTTACCCCTGAACATAAGGCTAGGGTCAGCCCTAAACGAACCCTAAACTAACCCTAACCCGAGCTACATGTCCACACCCTGGCTCAACCTTAACACTAGCCATAACCCTAACCCTAAACCATATACCTCTGGGGGAGAGAGATGGGAGGAATGGGAGGTGGAGATGGAGAGAGGGACGGAAGGGGTAAAGGGAGAGATGCTTTTGTTTTCATGCAGACTATTTGAGTGGTAATCTCTTCCTCAGAGTGGTGAGGGGAGAAGGGTACAGTAGGTGAGAGGTGAGGGGTGCAGTAGGTGAGAGGTGAAAGGTGAGGGGTACAGTAGGTGAGAGGTGAAAGGTGAGGGGTACAGTAGGTGAGAGGTGAGGGGTACAGTAGGTGAGAGGTGAGGGGTGCAGTAGGTGAGAGGTGAAAGGTGAGGGGTACAGTAGGTGAGAGGTGAGGGGTACAGTAGGTGAGAGGTGAGGGGTAACAGTAGGTGAGAGGTGAGGGGTAACAGTAGGTGAGAGGTGAGGGGTACAGTAGGTGAGAGGTGAGGGGTACAGTAGGTGAGAGGTGAGGGGTACAGTAGGTGAGAAGTGAGGGGTAACAGTAGGTGAGAGGTGAAAGGTGAGGGGTACAGTAGGTGAGAGGTGAAAGGTGAGGGGTACAGTAGGTGAGAGGTGAGGGGTACAGTAGGTGAGAGGTGAGGGGTACAGTAGGTGAGAGGTGAAAGGTGAGGGGTACAGTAGGTGAGAGGTGAGGGGTACAGTAGGTGAGAGGTGAGGGGTACAGTAGGTGAGAGGTGAGGGGTACAGTAGGTGAGAGGTACAGTAGGTGAGGGGTAACAGTAGGTGAGAGGTGAGGGGTACAGTAGGTGATAGGTGAGGGGTACAGTAGGTGAGAGGTGAGGGGTAACAGTAGTGAGAGGTGAGGGGTACAGTAGGTGAGAGGTGAGGGGTACAGTAGGTGAGAGGTGAGGGGTACAGTAGGTGAGAGGTGAGGGGTACAGTAGGTGAGAGGTACAGTAGGTGAGAGGTGAGGGGTACAGTAGGTGAGAGGTGAGGGGTAACAGTAGTGAGAGGTGAGGGGTACAGTAGGTGAGAGGTGAGGGGTGAGGGGTACAGTAGGTGAGAGGTACAGTAGGTGAGGGGTAACAGTAGGTGAGAGGTGAGGGGTACAGTAGGTGATAGGTGAGGGGTAACAGTAGTGAGAGGTGAGGGGTACAGTAGGTGAGAGGTACAGTAGGTGAGAGGTGAGGGGTAACAGTAGGTGAAAGGTGAGGGGTAACAATAGGTGAGAGGTGAGGGGTACAGTAGGTGAGGGTTGAGGGGTACAGTAGGTGAGGGGTAACAGTAGGTGAGAGGTGAGGGGTACAGTAGGTGAGGGGTGAGGGGTAACAGTAGGTGAGAGGTGAGGGGTACAGTAGGTGAGGGGTAACAGTAGGTGAGAGGTGAGGGGTACAGTAGGTGAGGGGTAACAGTGGGTGAGAGGTGAGGGGTACAGTAGGTGAGAGGTGAGGGGTAACAGTAGGTGAGAGGTGAGGGGTAACAGTAGGTGAGAGGTGAGGGGTACAGTAGGTGAGAGGTGAGGGGTACAGTAGGTGAGAGGTGAGGGGTACAGTAGGTGAGAAGTGAGGGGTAACAGTAGGTGAGAGGTGAAAGGTGAGGGGTACAGTAGGTGAGAGGTGAAAGGTGAGGGGTACAGTAGGTGAGAGGTGAGGGGTACAGTAGGTGAGAGGTGAGGGGTACAGTAGGTGAGAGGTGAAAGGTGAGGGGTACAGTAGGTGAGAGGTGAGGGGTACAGTAGGTGAGAGGTGAGGGGTACAGTAGGTGAGAGGTGAGGGGTACAGTAGGTGAGAGGTACAGTAGGTGAGGGGTAACAGTAGGTGAGAGGTGAGGGGTACAGTAGGTGATAGGTGAGGGGTACAGTAGGTGAGAGGTGAGGGGTAACAGTAGTGAGAGGTGAGGGGTACAGTAGGTGAGAGGTGAGGGGTACAGTAGGTGAGAGGTGAGGGGTACAGTAGGTGAGAGGTGAGGGGTACAGTAGGTGAGAGGTACAGTAGGTGAGAGGTGAGGGGTACAGTAGGTGAGAGGTGAGGGGTAACAGTAGTGAGAGGTGAGGGGTACAGTAGGTGAGAGGTGAGGGGTGAGGGGTACAGTAGGTGAGAGGTACAGTAGGTGAGGGGTAACAGTAGGTGAGAGGTGAGGGGTACAGTAGGTGATAGGTGAGGGGTAACAGTAGTGAGAGGTGAGGGGTACAGTAGGTGAGAGGTACAGTAGGTGAGAGGTGAGGGGTAACAGTAGGTGAAAGGTGAGGGGTAACAATAGGTGAGAGGTGAGGGGTACAGTAGGTGAGGGTTGAGGGGTACAGTAGGTGAGGGGTAACAGTAGGTGAGAGGTGAGGGGTACAGTAGGTGAGGGGTGAGGGGTAACAGTAGGTGAGAGGTGAGGGGTACAGTAGGTGAGGGGTAACAGTAGGTGAGAGGTGAGGGGTACAGTAGGTGAGGGGTAACAGTGGGTGAGAGGTGAGGGGTACAGTAGGTGAGAGGTGAGGGGTACAGTAGGTGAGAGGTGAGGGGTACAGTAGGTGAGAGGTGAGGGGTACAGTAGGTGAGAGGTGAGGGGTACAGTAGGTGAGAGGTGAGGGGTGAGGGGTACAGTAGGTGAGAGGTACAGTAGGTGAGGGGTAACAGTAGGTGAGAGGTGAGGGGTACAGTAGGTGATAGGTGAGGGGTACAGTAGGTGAGAGGTGAGGGGTAACAGTAGTGAGAGGTGAGGGGTACAGTAGGTGAGGGGTACAGTAGGTGAGAGGTGAGGGGTGCAGTAGGTGAGAGGTGAGGGGTACAGTAGGTGAGAGGTGAGGGGTACAGTAGGTGATAGGTGAGGGGTAACAGTAGTGAGAGGTGAGGGGTACAGTAGGTGAGAGGTGAGGGGTGAGGGGTACAGTAGGTGAGAGGTACAGTAGGTGAGGGGTAACAGTAGGTGAGAGGTGAGGGGTACAGTAGGTGATAGGTGAGGGGTACAGTAGGTGAGAGGTGAGGGGTGCAGTAGGTGAGAGGTACAGTAGGTGAGAGGTGAGGGGTAACAGTAGGTGAAACGTGAGGGGTAACAATAGGTGAGAGGTGAGGGGTACAGTAGGTGAGTGGTGAGGGGTACAGTAGGTGAGAGGTGAGGGGTGCAGTAGGTGAGAGGTGAGGGGGTACAGTAGGTGAGGGGTAACAGTAGGTGAGAGGTGAGGGGTACAGTAGGTGAGGGGTGAGGGGTAACAGTAGGTGAGAGGTGAGGGGTACAGTAGGTGAGAGGTGAGGGGTACAGTAGGTGAGAGGTGAGGGGTACAGTAGGTGAGGGGTGAGGGGTACAGTAGGTGAGGGGTACAGTAGGTGAGAGGTGAGGGGTACAGTAGGTGAGAGGTGAGGGGTACAGTAGGTGAGAGGTGAGCGGTACAGTAGGTGAGAGGTGAGGGGTACAGTAGGTGAGAGGTGAGGGGTGAGGGGTACAGTAGGTGAGAGGTACAGTAGGTGAGGGGTAACAGTAGGTGAGAGGTGAGGGGTACAGTAGGTGATAGGTGAGGGGTACAGTAGGTGAGAGGTGAGGGGTAACAGTAGTGAGAGGTGAGGGGTACAGTAGGTGAGGGGTACAGTAGGTGAGAGGTGAGGGGTGCAGTAGGTGAGAGGTGAGGGGTACAGTAGGTGAGAGGTGAGGGGTACAGTAGGTGATAGGTGAGGGGTACAGTAGGTGAGAGGTGAGGGGTAACAGTAGTGAGAGGTGAGGGGTACAGTAGGTGAGAGGTGAGGGGTGAGGGGTACAGTAGGTGAGAGGTACAGTAGGTGAGGGGTACAGTAGGTGAGAGGTGAGGGGTACAGTAGGTGATAGGTGAGGGGTACAGTAGGTGAGGGGTAACAGTAGGTGAGAGGTGAGGGGTACAGTAGGTGAGGGGTGAGGGGTAACAGTAGGTGAGAGGTGAGGGGTACAGTAGGTGAGAGGTGAGGGGTACAGTAGGTGAGAGGTGAGGGGTACAGTAGGTGAGGGGTGAGGGGTACAGTAGGTGAGGGGTACAGTAGGTGAGAGGTGAGGGGTACAGTAGGTGAGAGGTGAGGGGTACAGTAGGTGAGAGGTGAGGGGTACAGTAGGTGAGAGGTGAGGGGTACAGTAGGTGAAAGGTGAGGGGTAACAATAGGTGAGAGGTGAGGGGTAACAGTAGGTGAGAGGTACAGTAGGTGAGAGGTGAGGGGTAACAGTAGGTGAAAGGTGAGGGGTAACAATAGGTGAGAGGTGAGGGGTACAGTAGGTGAGTGGTGAGGGGTACAGTAGGTGAGAGGTGAGGGGTGCAGTAGGTGAGAGGTGAGGGGGTACAGTAGGTGAGGGGTAACAGTAGGTGAGAGGTGAGGGGTACAGTAGGTGAGGGGTGAGGGGTAACAGTAGGTGAGAGGTGAGGGGTACAGTAGGTGAGAGGTGAGGGGTACAGTAGGTGAGAGGTGAGGGGTACAGTAGGTGAGAGGTGAGGGGTACAGTAGGTGAGGGGTACAGTAGGTGAGAGGTGAGGGGTACAGTAGGTGATGGGTAACAGTAGGTGAGAGGTGAGGGGTACAGTAGGTGAGAGGTGAGGGGTACAGTAGGTGAGAAGTGAGGGGTACAGTAGGTGATGGGTAACAGTAGGTGAGAGGTGAGGGGTACAGTAGGTGATGGGTAACAGTAGGTGAGAGGTGAGGGGTACAGTAGGTGATGGGTAACAGTAGGTGAGAGGTGAGGCGTACAGTAGGTGAGGGGTAACAGTAGGTGAGAGGTGAGGGGTACAGTAGGTGATGGGTAACAGTAGGTGAGAGGTGAGGGGTACAGTAGGTGATGGGTAACAGTAGGTGAGAGGTGAGGGGTACAGTAGGTGAGGGGTAACAGTGGGTGAGAGGTGAGGGGTAACAGTAGGTGAGAGGTGAGGGGTACAGTAGGTGAGGGGTAACAGTAGGTGAGAGGTGAGGGGTACAGTAGGTGAGGGGTAACAGTAGGTGAGAGGTGAGGGGTACAGTAGGTGAGAGGTGAGGGGTACAGTAGGTGAGAGGTGAGGGGTACAGTAGGTGAGAGGTGAGGGGTACAGTAGGTGAGAGGTACAGTAGGTGAGAGGTGAGGGGTAACAGTAGGTGAGAGGTGAGGGGGTACAGTAGGTGAGGGGTAACAGTAGGTGAGAGGTGAGGGGTACAGCAGGTGAGGGGTAACAGTAGGTGAGAGGTGAGGGGTACAGTAGGTGAGTGGTAACAGTAGATGAGAGGTGAGGGGGTACAGTAGGTGAGGGGTAACAGTAGGTGAGAGGTGAGGGGTACAGTAGGTGAGGGGTAACAGTGGGTGAGAGGTGAGGGGTAACAGTAGGTGAGAGGTGAGGGGTACAGTAGGTGAGGGTTAACAGTATGTGAGAGGTGAGGGGTACAGTAGGTGAGGGGTAACAGTGGGTGAGAGGTGAGGGGTACAGTAGGTGAGGGGTGAGGGGTACAGTAGGTGAGAGGTGAGGGGTACAGTAGGTGAGGGGTGAGGGGTAACAGTAGGTGAGAGGTGAGGGGTACAGTAGGTGAGGGGTAACAGTAGGTGAGAGGTGAGGGGTAACAGTAGGTGAGAGGTGAGGGGTACAGTAGGTGAGGGGTAACAGTAGGTGAGAGGTGAGGGGTAACAGTAGGTGAGAGGTGAGGGGTACAGTAGGTGAGGGGTAACAGTAGGTGAGAGGTGAGGGGTACAGTGGGTGAGGGGTAACAGTAGGTGAGAGGTGAGGGGTAACAGTAGGTGAGAGGTGAGGGGTACAGTAGGTGATGGGTAACAGTAGGTGAGAGGTGAGGGGTACAGTAGGTGAGGGGTAACAGTGGGTGAGAGGTGAGGGATAACAGTTATGTTGGGGCTTAGGTACCCTATATGTCTAGTTATCACCCTACACTCAGCCCCACCCCTGAAACAATAGTGGACAATTCCATAGTTCCACCACTGAAGGGATAGATGATTTATAGACAATCACCATCCTGTCCTCCTAGAAAGTACACAGAGAAGATGACATGGGTGAGGGAGGTTGAAGATGAGAGGAGGAGGTGTGGAGGTAATATTACACTCCACATGGACTCCATCCATCACCAAGAGCTGGGGTAGCTAGTGAGAGAGAGAGAGAGAGTTGGAGCGAAAGAGAGAGAGAGTAATATCCGTTGAAGTGCAATCTGAGCGTTTCATTAATAAACTGACATTCCGCGATGACCTCATCAGCTTTAGCCTCCAAGACCCTCTGATAGGAAGTGTGTGAGAGAGAGAGACAGAAAGGGAGATAGAGAAATTAGGGAATTTTGATCCAAGAAAACCCGTTCAGTGGGATCAGTAAGGAAAAGGGGACTACTGTTTGTGCATCAGACCCCTCAGACACACACATGCATGCTTGCAAGCACACACATACATTCACACTCACACAGAGATAGAAAGAGAGATAGCGAGTGAGAAAGAGAGGGTGATTTTGCATGTAAGGGTTTGTGATGTGTAAACAGAGTGTGTGGGTGTGAGGGACTGGGGAGGGGATGGAGGGATCATAATAAAGGAGAAGAGGGGATGGGGGATTGTCATAAAGTAGTGTTCATCTCATCCTGCGGGGAAGTTGATCTAATCAGATACTTCCTCTGTAGTCTCCTAATCCTTCATCTAGACACAAACACACACGCATGCTAACACGCACCACTACGGCCAGAGAGATTAGGGGGTTTGGAGCAGAGAATGAGAGAGAGAATGAGAGAGAGAGAGAATGAGAGAGAGAGAGAGAGAGGCATACATACATACATACATACATACATACATACATACATACATACATACATACATACTTACTTACATACATACATACATACATACATACATACATACTTACTTACATACATACATACATACATACATACATACATACATACATACATACATACATACATACATACATACTTACTTACATACATACATACATACATAGGCAACTGGTGGCCCGTTGTGTCAAATATTTGGGGGAATATTTATTAAGGGAGATTCTGGAGCGTCGTCTGAGACGGCGGTTTCCACCGCAATCGCCAAAACACCAAATTATGGAATTTCTTGTGGAAGAATGGTGTCACATCCCTCCCATAGAGTTCCAGACACTTGTAGAATCTATGCCAAGGCACATTGAAGCTGTTCTGGCTCGTGGTGTTCAGAGTTCGCCCTGTTAGGTGACCTAAACTGGGATATGCTTAACACCCCGGCTATCCTACAATCTAAGCTAACTAGTGAGGGTATATACCCTCATTCTCACACAAATTATCAAGGCACCTACCAGGTACAACCCTAAATCCGTAACCATGGGCACCCTCTTAGTTATCATCCTGACCAACTTGCCCTCCAAATATACCTCTGATGTCTTCAACCAGGATCTCAGCGATCACTGCCTCATTGCCTGCTTCCATAATGGGTCCGCGGTCAAACGACCACCCATCATCACTGTCAAACGTTCCCTGAAACACTTCAGCGAGCAGGCCATTCTAATCTACCTGGCCCGGGTATCCGGGAAGGATATTGACCTCATCCCGTCAGTGGAGGTTGTCTGTTTGATCTTTAAAAGTGCATTCCTCACCATCTTAAATAAGCATGTCCCAATCAAAAAATGTAGAACTAAGAACAGATAAAGCCCTTGGTTCCCCCCAGACTTGACTCCCCTTGACCAGCACTAAAACATCCTGTGGCATACTGCATTAGCATCGAATAGCCCCCGTGATATGCAACTTTTCAGGGAAGTCAGGAACCAATATACAGTCAGTTAGGAAAGCTAAGGCTAGCTTGTTCAAACAGAAATTTGCATCCTCTCGCACTAATTCCAAAAAGTTTTGGGACACTGTAAAGTCCATGGAGAAAAAGAGCACCTCCTCCCAGCTGCCCGATAATCGATCATTTCAATAACCATTTTTCTATGGCTGGCCATGCTTTCCACCTGGCTACCCCTACCCCGGCCAACAGCTCTGCACCCCCTGCAGCAACTTGCCCAAGCACCGCCCGCTTTTCCTTCACCCAAATCCAGACTGCTGATATTCTGAAAGAGCTGCAAAATCTGGACCCTACAAATCAGCTGGGCTAGACAATCTGGACCCTCTGTTTCTAAAATGATCCGCCGAAATTGTTGCAGCCCCTATTACTAGCCTGTTCAACCTCTCTTTCATATCATCTGAGATCCCCAAAGATTGGAAAGCTGTCGCGGTCATCCCCCTCTTCAAAGAGGGAGACACTCTAGACCCAAACTGTTATAGACCTATATCCATCCTGCCCTGCCTTTCTAAAATCTTTGAAAGACAAGTTAACAAACAGATCACTGACCACTTCAAATCCCACCGTACATTCTCCACTATGCAATCTGGTTTCCGAGCTGGTCATGGGTGCACCTCAGCCACGCGCAAGGTCCTAAACTATATCAAAACCGCCATTGATAAAAGACAGTACTGTGCAGCCGTCTTCATCGACCTGGATAAAGGCTTTCGACTGTCAATCATCGCGTTCTTATCGGCAGACTCAATAGCTTTGGTTTCTCAAATGACTGCCTCGCCTGATTCACCAACTACTTCTCAGATAGAGTTCAGTGTGTCAAATCGGAGGGTCTGTTGTCCAGACCTCTGGCAGTCTCTATGGGGGTGCCACAGGGTTCAATTCTCGGGCCAACGCTTGTTACTGTATATATCAATGATGTCGCTCTTGCTGCTGGTGATTCTCTGATCCACCTCTACGCAGACGACACCATTCTGTATATATCTGGCCCTTCTTAGGACACTGTGTTAACTAACCTCCAAACGAGATTCAGTGCCATACAACACTCCTTCCGTGGCCTCAAAACTGCTTTTAAATGCTAGTAAAACTAAATGCATGCTCTTCAAACGATTGTTGCCTGCACCCGCCCGCATGACTAGCATCACTATGCTGGACGGTTCGGACTTAGAATATGTGGACAACTACAAATACCTGGAAGGTGTCTCCTTCCAGACTCACACTAAGCATCTCCAATCCAAAATAATTAAATCTAGAATCGTCTTCCTATTTCACAACAAAGCCTCCGTCACTCATGCTGCCAAACATACCCCTGTACAACTGATTATCCTAACGATCCCTGACTTCGGCGATGTCATTTACAAAATAGCCTCCAACAGTCTACTCAGCAAACTGGATGTGGGGTGGCAGGGTAGCCTAGTGGTTAGAGCATTGGACTAGTCACCGAAAGGTTGCAAGATCTAATCCCTGAGCTGACAAGGTAAAAATCTGTCATTCTACCCCTGAACAAGGCAGTTAACCCACTGTTCCTAGGCCATCATTGAAAATAAGTATTTGTTCTTAACTGGCTTGCCTAGTTAAAGAAAATGTAGTCTATCACAGTGCCATCTGTTTTGTCACCAAGCCCCATATACTACCCACCACTGTGACCTGTATGCTCTCGTTGGCTGGCCCTCACTACATATTCGATGCCAAACCCACTGCCTCCAAGTCACCTATACGTCTTTGCTAGGTAAAGCTCCGTCTTATCTCAGCTCACGGGTCACCATAGCAACACCCACTCCCTCCAGCAGGTATATTTCACTGGTCATCCCCAAATCCAACACTTCCTTTGGGTACCTTTCCTTACAGTTCTCTGCTGCCAATGTCTGGAATGAATTGCAAAGATCACTGAAGCTGGAGTCTTCTATCTCCCTCTCTAACTTTAAGCATCAGTTGTCAGAGCAACTTACTGATCACTGTACCTTTACACAGCCAATCTGTGATTAGCTCACCCAACTACTACATCCCCATATTGTTCTTTATCCTCTTCCTCTTCTGCACCCCAGTATCTCTACTTGCACATCATCATCTGCACATCTATCACTCCAGTGTTAATGCTAAATTGTAATTATTTCGCCTCTATGGCCTACTTATTGCCTTACCTCCCTATTCTTCTACATTTGCATACACTGTACAAAGATGTTTCTGTTGTGTTATTGACTGAACGTTTGTTTATGTGTAACTCTGTGTTGTGGTTTTTGTCACACTGCTTTGCTTTATCTTGGCCAGGTCGCAGTTGTAAATGAGAACTTGTTCTCAACTGGCCTACCTGGTTAAATAAAAGTGAAATGATATATATTTTTAAACGCCCTATTAAGACACACACAACTACACACCGTGGCGGCTGAGCGTGAGGGAGCGGTGAAGGCTGTCCCTCTCTTTTCCTGTTTGGTTCTTCCTGCTTCCTGTGTTCTCGGAAATACCACTTGACTGTTTTACATTTTACAGGTTTATATTTATACTGAAATATGGCTCTAATATAAATACATGTAATAATGGATGTTTGATTGTCCTTAAAATCAACAGACACATGCACGCACGCACGCACACACACACACACACACACACACACACACACACACACACACACACACACACACACACACACACACACACACACACACACACACACACACACACACACACACACACACACACACACACACACACACACACACACACACACACACATGCACACACATATTTGCATGTACACACACACTTGCAGTCATTATTCATAAAGTGTTATGTGGGAGGATATGAATGCTGGTCTGACTGTTTGCCCAGATGTATTTCTGGGTGCATCATTCACCGGACTCTGGGTCCAACACACTAATTCACTAATACAGTGTTTTCCAAACCTCTCCTGGTATGGGGGACCACAGTGCAGTGTAGTGTCAGTGAAGGGCTGGCACAACAATGTGGGCATCTGTTGGTGAGATTGTTGTAATAGTAATATAAGAGAATCATAATTATTATATATTGATTACAGATTACGGCACTGTTGGGTTTGATTACTGATAACTGCATTGTTGGGTTTGATTATTGATTGCTGCATTGTTGGGTTTGATTACTGATAACTGCATTGTTGGGTTTGATTATTGATAACTGCATTGTTGGGTTTGATTATTGATTACTGCATTGTTGGGTTTGATTATTGATTACTGCATTGTTGGGTTTGATTATTGATAACTGCATTGTTGGGTTTGATTATTGATTGCTGCATTATTGGGTTTGATTACATATTACGGCACTGTTGGGTTTGATTATTGATTACTGATTGCTGCATTATTGGGTTTGATTATTGATGACTGCATTGTTGGGTTTGATTATTGATTACTGATTGCTGCATTATTGGGTTTGATTATTGATGACTGCATTGTTGGGTTTGATTACTGATTGCTGCATTGTTGGGTTTGATTATTGATAACTGCATTGTTGGGTTTGATTATTGATAACTGCATTGTTGGGTTTGATTATTGATAACTGCATTGTTGGGTTTGATTATTGATGACTGCATTGTTGGGTTTGATTACTGATTGCTGCATTATTGGGTTTGATTATTGATTACTGCATTGTTGGGTTTGATTATTGATGACTGCATTGTTGGGTTTGATTACTGATTGCTGCATTATTGGGTTTGATTATTGATGACTGCATTGTTGGGTTTGATTACTGATTGCTGCATTATTGGGTTTGATTATTGATTACTGCATTGTTGGGTTTGATTACTGAATTATTGGGTTTGATTACTGATAACTGATAACTGCATTGATGGGTTTGATTATTGATTACTGCATTGTTGGGTTTAGAGCTTGCAAGAAAGGCATTTCACTGTACTTGTGCACGTGACATTAAAACTTGAAACTTTAAAGAGGGAGTCACTCGACTAGCTGGGGTTTGGAGTGAGAGCGGGGACACACACATGCACACAAATCCACATGCTGTAAACATTTAAACACAACCACAAATTTTGCAGTCATTACCAGTGAGGGGACATCAGTGTGTGTATCTGCCAGGACTGTGATTCCCACAAACATCCCAACAAACCAAACCCTGGCTGGAGCTCCTCAGAACCATTCACAGCCCTGAAGACCACTGACTCTGGTTGGGCTTCTTCCAAACACACAACTCAACAACAACAAGTCCATTTGGCTGGCTTAAAGAGACCGCGTTCAATCATAGTTCTATAAGCTCACACACACACACACACATACACACACACACACAGTGAAATGCTGGAGCCATTATAATAAATGCGGAAGTCATTTATATTACCTCTAATGTTGCAATTTGTGACACAGAACAATTTCTCAGAGAGAGAGAGAGAGAGAGAGAGAGATCTCCCATTAAAGGGATACTGTGAGATTTCGAGATTTAGGTAATTTTCCTACTTACACAGAGCTAGATGAACTCATGGATACTATTTTATGTCTCTGCATTTTTATGTCTTTAGGTAAGTAGAAAAAGTATCTACATCTCAACATTTTGCAGAATCCCTTTAAGGAATGGGACCGTGGTGTGTGAATGAAGGAAGTTGCTGAAAGTTGTTCCCAAGAACTGATACAAGGGCAGATGTTATTTCATCCCTTCCAATCACCTAATAACTAATAACATTATGATTGGGCTTTGAGTAATCTGATTTGAGATCTATGTTGAAGGCAGCCCTGAGGTTGGGAGTTGTGACTTTCACTGGTTCAAACCCAAAGAGTTGTCAGAGACACCCTCTAGCGGCTGGTATAAAAACGACACTTTCATCTGTTATGTTCACTGAGACATTCAAGAAACGCCACTGTCTGTCCTTCTAGCCATGTCTTGTTGTATGCCTATGGAGGTAAATAGTCTCTGTAGGTGAATATAAAGCGTGTTTACTGCATTGGTGTTGTGGCATAGGTTCCGGCATATGGACACCGAGTGCGTTTGTCTAAACGTTCTATTAGGGGTTATGTGAAACCAACACCTCAGCACCTCTATCTGAGAGCTACACTTACTGCTGCTACTGCAGGTCAACCTGGTGGTACACACATGCACACACGTACCAAGTACACAACACATTACAGAGGAGACACCAAGTCGCTCCCAGCAGATTACCACACTCACCCACCCTCCATGACTGTTTCACTCTTAGTGCTAGTGATGGCCCATGGGAATCTACAGCCATGGACAATAGAGTGATATACAGGCTTCTATAAACAATAGGTTCGCATACAGGTTAAATATAGCAGGCTAGGAAGTAGGAGGAGAGGAAGTAAGGTGACAAATTTTTTATTTTTTTATTTTTTTATTTTACCGTTATTTTACCAGGTAAGTTGACTGAGAACACGTTCTCATTTGCAGCAACGACCTGGGGAGTAGTTACAGGGGAGAGGAGGGGGATGAATGAGCCAATTGTAAACTGGGGATTATTAGGTGACCATGATGGTTTGAGGGCCAGATTGGGAATTTAGCCAGGACACCGGGGTTAACACCCCTACTCTTACGATAAGTGCCATGGGATCTTTAATGACCTCAGAGAGTCAGGACACCCGTTTAACGTCCCATCCGAAAGACGGCACCCTACACAGGGCAGTGTCCCCAATCACTGCCCTGGGGCATTGGGATATTTTTTAGACCAGAGGAAGGAGTGCCTCCTACTGGCCCTCCAACACCACTTCCAGCAGCATCTGGTCTCCCATCCAGGGCCTGACCAGGACCAACCCTGCTTAGCTTCAGAAGCAAGCCAGCAATGGTATGCAGGGTGGTATGCTAAAACCCAGCGTCCCATGTCTTGGCTCAGAGAGCCGAGAGTTGTGCCAGCTGACTGGAGGGCGACATCCTCTTCCTCGCTCTGTGTGTATATCCATATGTGTGTCTATAGAAAGAGAAGTTACTGGCGACATCCTCTTTTTCCCCTTCCTCGACAGCAGACAGCTTCTGTCTCTTGATGTTGTTTTATTCTTGTAAATGTCTGTATAATGTCTCTGGGGTCTGTTCAGTGTTCATCCTACATACTGAGCTCTGGTAAGATGCCTCAAGATATTCCACATCATAAGTAGAGAGAGATACTAGGATTATCTCTCTCTCTCTCTCTCTCTCTCTCTCTCTCTCTCTCTCTCTCTCTCTCTCTCTCTCTCTCTCTCTCTCTCTCTCTCTCTCTCAGAGAGCTGCTGGACCATCTATTCACCATTGCTGCCTATCCTATCATTCAAGACTCCGGAGCTGAGGGCCTTAAACACAGCCATCAAAAAGGCTCTGTGCGTGGTGGCTGTTAAAGTGGCTCAGAAATACCATCAGCCATAGCTGAGGGCAACAAGGTGTGCTTTTAATGGTGGAATCATTGGGGCAATAACGTCTAAAAAAAAAATCAAGATGCACCCATGCACGTGCGCACAAACACACAGGCACAAACATGGTTCTCAGGTATGTGGGCTAAAGCAAGAGGGTCTGGTTCAGGGAATGATTGGATGGCTTTAAACGTCTTTGAAATCTGGGTGTGGCTACCTTAAAATCTACTTCGGATAATTTAAATAATCCCTCCAAATTTTGGCAAGTAGTGAAAAGTTTGGAGTGCAAAAAAGATACACTGCTTCCCAAACAATTGTTGGTAGACACAAAGATTGTAGCTGAGAGAACCTCCATTCTGAAAGCAATAAATCAGAGTTTTTCTTTTAGATGTAGGCAGTTTATTCAAAAAAGGTTAAAGGTATACTTGAGCCCCCTATGAATTTACCTGACACCCCTGTGCACTCCTTCACCAGGTTCTCCTTTTCATCCTTCTCTGTTTCAGAAGTGTGTAAAGCCCTGAAAGAAATTGATAGAGAGAAATCCCCTGGCCCTGAGGAACTAGACCCCCGCTTCCTGCACCTAGCTGCAGACATCATTGCTCCCCCCTTAACATGTATTTTTAACCTCACGCTTGATGACAAGGAGCTCCCCAAGTTATGGAAATCTGCTTTTGTACTGCCTCTCCTGAAAGGTGGAGATCCTTCGCTACTTGACAACTATCGACCCATATCAAAATTGTCTGTACTGTCAAAGGTACTGGAGTCCTTTAGTTAGTAGGCAGCTAAAGGCCTACTTCCAAGAAAACAACATCTTAAATGGAATGCGATCAGGTTTTAGGTCTGGCCACAGCACTGTTTCAGTAACATTTAAGGTTTTAAATGACATCCACTGTGCTCTTGACAAGAAGTTACATTATGTAACTTTATTCATTTATTTTTACTTATTTTTATGTCTTTATTAATTTGTCAAAGGCATTTGACACCGTGGACCATGCTGTGTTGGTGCAAAGGTTAAAATGTTGTGGGATTACTGGTCATGCTCTAGATCGGTTAATAAATTACATCGTACACAATGTGTAATGGCGGATGGTTGTAAATCTGAGTCCACAGAGTTGTGCTGGGGTGTTCTACAAGGTTCTATTTTGGGCCCACAGTTGTTCATTTTGTATATCAACAACATTGGGGATCTTATTGAAACAGCGGATGTTCATTTTTATGCAGATGATACTGTTCTTTATTCAAGTGGTAGTAGATTATCTTTAGCTTTTGAAAATGCCCAAAGAGCATTTAACATCATACAACGGAATCTGTATGATTTGAAGCTGGTTCTGAATTCTGGAAAAACAAAATGCATGGTATTTTCAAATGCCAGGCATGTTACTAATCATGTCATTGCTACATTGGATGGACATACTATAGAACAAGTCAAAGTGTAAAAATATTTGGGAGTGTGGGTGGATGACAAGCTGAGCTTCACTGTTCATGTGGAGAACTTGATAAGGGAGCTCAAGCTGAGAATAGGTTTTTATTACCGGCATAAGGCTTGTTTTCCTCTGGAGGCCAGGAAGGAGCTGGTATGATGTACATTGTTGGCGGCTTTAGATTTTAGTGATGTAATATACAGTGCCTTGCAAAAGTATTCATCCCCTTGGCATTTTTCCTATTTTGTTCAACATTTTTTACAACCTGTAATTTAAATTGATTTTTATTTGGATTTCATGTAATGGACATACACAAAATTATACAAAATAAGAACGGAAAAGTGTGGCTTGTATATGTATTCACCCCCTTTGCTATGAAGCCCCTAAATAAGATCTGGTGCAACCAATTACCTTCAGAAGTCACATAATTAGTTAAATAAAGTCCACCTGTGTGCAATCTAAGTGTCACATTATCTGTCACATGATCTCAGTATTTATACACCTGTTCTGAAAGGCCACAGAGTCTGCTACACCACTAAGCAAGGGGCGCCACCATGCAAGTGGCACTATGAAGACCAAGGAGCTCTCCAAACAGGTCAGGGACAAAGTTGTGGAGAAGTACAGATCAGGGTTGGGTTATAAAGAAATATCTGAAACTTTGAACATCCCACGGAGCACCATTAAATCCATTATTAAATTTTTTAAAGAATATGGCACCACAACAAACCTGCCAAGAGATGGACGCCCACCAAAACTCACAGACCAGGCAAAGAGGGAGAGGCATCAAAGAAAGGCATCAAAGAGACCAAAGATAACCCCGAAGGAGCTGCAAAGCTCCACAGCAGAGATTGGAGTATCGCTCCATAGGACCCCTTTAATCCGTACACTTCACAGAGCTGGGCTTTACGGAAGGATGGACAGAAAAAAGCCATTGCTTAAAGAAAAAAATAAGAAAACACGTTTGGTGTTCAGAAAAAAGGCATGTGGGACTCCCTAAACATATAGAAGAAGGTACTCTGGTCAGATGAGACTAAAATTGAGCTTTTTGGCCATCAAAGAAAACGCTATGTCTGGTGAAAACCCAACACCTCTCATCACCCCGAGAACCCCATCCCCACAGTAAAGCATGGTGTTGGCAGCATCATGCTGTGGGGATGTTTTTCATCGGCAGGGACTGGGAAACTGGCCAGAGTTGGAGGAATGATGGATAGCGCTAAATACAGAGAAATTCATGAGGGATACCTGTTTCAGTCTTCCAGAGATTTGAGACTGGGATGGCGGTTCACCTTCCAGCAGGACAATGACCCTAAGCATACTGCTAAAACAACACTCGAGTGGTTTAAGGGGAAACATTTAAATGTCTTGGAATGGCCTAGTCAAAGCCCATACCTCAATCCAACTGAGAATATGTGGTATGACTTAAAGATTGCTGTACACCAGCGGAACCCATCCAACTTGAAGGAGCTGGAGAAGTTTTGCCTTGAAGAATGGGCAAAAATCCCAGTGGCTAGATGTGCCAAGTTTATAGAGACATACCCCAAGAGACTTGCAGCTGTAATTGCTGCAAAAGGTGGCTCTACAAAGTATTGACTTTGGGGGTGAATAGTTATGCACGCTCAAATGTTCTGTTTTTTTGTCTTATTTCTTGTTTGTTTCACAAGAAAAATCTTCAAAGTGGTAGGCATGTTGTGTAAATAAAATGATACAAACCCCCCAAAAAATGTAATTCCAGGTTGTAAGGCAATAAAATAGGAAAAATGCCAAGGGGGTGAATACTTTCGCAAGCCACTGTATATGCAGGCCTCAACCAGTACCCTGAGAGCACTTGATTCAGTATATCATGCAGCCCTCAGGTTCATTACCAATCAAAAACGTTGTTTGCTGGTCTTCATTGACTTTTTGTAGGCTTAAACACTGGTATACACTGATTTATAAGGCCATACAGGGTAAAAGGCCACTTAATCTTTGTTATTTTTAAATCAGGTCAGTAAATAATATAAATTATGATCCCATTCTCATTTGTTTTTAACAGTACCAAGATTTAGAACAGGTCATGGTAGAAATAGTTTTAGTTACTCAGCTCCGTGGTCCTGGAATTCTCTCTTGAACATTTAAAAATGTGATGATCTAGTCACGATGATGGAGTTTCAACACTTGGTCGATGTAAATATCATAGAAGAGCGTAATTGTCTTTAGGACAGCTGTTTTTTAGTCTTTACGTAATATGTAATTGTTGTACTGTATGTGTGTCCGGAGTTTTGTTCGATGTTGTGTCAGTGTATGTACGTTGTTTTGTCTGAAACTTCGTTCCCCCTGCTGCTGTTGGACCAGGTTTCTTTTGAAAAAGAGATTTGATCTCAATGAGAAAAACCTGTATAAATAAAGGTTAAAAAAAATGAAAAAATAGTGATGTTCCCAGAACCTGGCCTGGTGACTCAGTCTTTCATTGAAATGTACTGATATCGCTCTCAGTTCAGTCATTGTTCTATAAGATTCCTCTACAACCAAAGAAAACTTAATCTTCCCTCCTTGCGTTTCTGTGAGAGGCTAGTTATGTTTTCTATTGGAAACAGGTTTAAAAGGGTACACCTGTTCATTGAAATGCATTCCAGGTGACTACCTCATGAAGCTGGTAGAGAGAATTCCAAGTGTGTGTTAAGCTGTTATCAAGGCAAAGGGGGGCTACTTCGAAGCGTCTCAAATATAAAATATATTTTGATTTATTGAACACTTTTTTGGTTACTACATGATTCCATATGTGTTATTTCATAGTTTTGATGTCTTCACTATTATTCTACAATGTAGAACATAGTAAAAATAAAGAAAAACCCTTGAATGAGTAGGTGTGTCCAAACTTTTGACTAGTACTGTATGTCTCTTTGATCAGGGTGTCTCTTTGAAGAGGGTTTCCCTGAAGTGAGGACTCCCCATGGGTGAAAGGTCCGGTGCAGAGGGAGACAGCGGGAGAGACGGGTACATGTCATGGAGTCTGTATAAACAGAAGTGATGATTGCTTGATGACTGGCTGTCATAACAATACCTCAGGCTCTGGTTACTGACTACAGATGAGAGCGAGAACGAGAGAGAGAGAGAGAGAGAGAGAGAGAGAGAGAGAGAGAGAGAGAGAGAGAGAGAGAGAGAGAGAGAGAGAGAGAGAGAGACCAGACACACACGTAGAGATAGATGGGTTACTGAAGACACAGAGATAAACCTCTGCCTTTAACGGCCCAGTATAACAGATCTACCTCTCTCATATGAATTTAACATGAATATAACGGCTAAGCTAAACTAAGCTATTAGTTCTAAGTATTGCTTCTAGGTTGTAACCTGGTTAGGTCGTCGTTCGTAGCATGACTAACAGTACCAATACTGCCACACACACACACACACACACACACACACACACACACACACACACACACACACACACACACACACACACACACACACACACACACACACACACACACACACACACGTTTGTTTTACTATCCTTGTGTGGACCAAACAATTGATTCCTTTTCAAAATCCTATTTTCCCTAAACCTTAACCAAACCCTAACCTTCACTCCAAACCCCTAACCGTAACCCTAAACCTAACCTTAACTCCTAACCTTAATTCTAACCCTAACCCTAAACCTAACTCCTAAGTCTAAAATAGCCTTTATCCTTGTGGGGACCGGTGAAATGTGCCCACTTGTCCGAATGTTCCTTCTTTTACTATCCTTTTGAGGACTTCTAGTCCCTACAAGAACAGTAAAACCAAAAACACCCCCACACCCCAAGTGTGTCTGTGACTGATGATGAAGACTGTTGGTATTAACATCTGTGAGTTCAACGTCTTTACTGCAGCATGACACAGTCCACAAGTATTCATGACGCTATTAGTATAACTACTACTAATGCCATCTGCAATGTGCACAACTGAGTGTGTGTAGATGACTGTTATGTGTGGCTGGGGAGTTTAATGTAATGTATGTTTACGAATAATTTTGAACTATACTATCCCTGGGTTGAAGACTACTGTTAAAACGGAAGGCTGTTTGGTTCCAGAGGGATAATAGGAGGATTAACTTCTCTTTAATGTTCTGCCGCGTTTCTTCTCCAGCCTACAAGCTAGAGGTAGTTGTAATCAACTGTACAACACACCCAATGTACTATAGCCCAGTTTGGTCCACAGAGACCTGTCTCTGTCTGTGTGTGTGTGTGTGTGTGTGTGTGTGTGTGTGTGTGTGTGTGTGTGTGTGTGTGTGTGTGTGTGTGTGTGTGTGTGTGTGTGTGTGTGTGTGTGTGTGTGTGTGTGTGTGTGTGTGTGTGTGTGTACATGTTTTACTATAGTTGTGAGTACCATAACACCTCACAGGAATAGTAAACCAACTAAAATTCAGAGAAGTGAGGACATTTTGCCGGTCCTCACTAGTAAAAAGGCTATTTTAGGCTTAGGGTTAAGGTTAGCATTAGGGTTAGGGTTTGGAGTTGGGGTTAGAGGTTAGGAGTTAGGTTTAGGGTTAGGATAAGGGGTTACGTTTAGGGTAAGGGTTAGGGTTATGGGTTAAGGAAAATAGGATTTTGAATGGGAATCATTTGTTGGTCCACAAAAAGTCCTCACAAGTATAGTAAGACATAGATGTGTGTGTTTTTTGTGTGTGTGTGTGTGTGTGTGTGTGTGTGTGTGTGTGTGTGTGTGTGTGTGTGTGTGTGTGTGTGTGTGTGTGTGTGTGTGTGTGTGTGTGTGTGTGTGTGTGTGTGTGTGTGTGTGTGTCCGCTCCCTCTCTCCCATTCTCTGTGCCTCTCTTTTTCCCCTTTTCGCTGTGTCCCTTTTAATGTGCTGAGAGCAAAACAAACTCATTTGCAGAAATATGAACCCTACCAAACCATAAGTACCCTGTAAGTTAATGTGCCATATGTTCCATATTTCATCAACCAATTCATATTTGATCATTTATCGTTACAAGTGATTGATTTGACAGATTCATGGTTGGTTTTCTGTTTGAGGGTGGGACCATTGGATGGGTGTGTCAGTTCAATATAACCAACATAATCGAACCAGGTCAAGAGAATCATACACCCTAACACAACAGCCATACACACATGCTGTAAACACACACACAAACACACACACACATCACAACGACTTTTAAGTACAGAACAATGAACCTCGTCCGCCCACTTCCACCTTTTCTCCCCGTCTTCCCCTGCCCTGTACTGTGCCTCTGTTTCTACATTCTGTAAAGATTGTCTCCACATGTTCCTGAGGAGAAACCAGAAAACACACACACACACACTCAGTCAGGGTGCAGACGTCAGTCCTTTGTCAGTCCGGTATTACCTAATAACAGCCGACATGAAGTGTTTGAACCGAGACTGGGAGTCCTTTATAACGTTACTGTAGGCCTATCGAGAGTTTGACCAACTGAAGCTAGATACGACGTGTTGCTGCCACTTTTCTTTATTCATTTGATTACATCTCCATCCTTCCATCCATTCTCTCCCCTCCACCCAAACCCAGTCATCACTCTCTAATGAGAGAACTCTAAACATGTTTCTCATTTTCCAATGTTGACTTTCTCTCTCATTTTCCCTGTTTTTCAACTGTTTCAAACTAATTGCAAACGTTTGTTTCTCATTGTTCCCATACATCTAGTTGACAGAGAGGAAAACAGTCCTGTAACAGGCTAGAGTTACAGGAAGAGTGGACAGAGAGGATGCCAAGTCAGTTGCACAATTGAATGCCTTCCGACCGAAATGTGTCTTCCGCATTTA
This sequence comes from Salvelinus fontinalis, assembly GCF_029448725.1. Lineage (NCBI taxonomy): Eukaryota > Metazoa > Chordata > Actinopteri > Salmoniformes > Salmonidae > Salvelinus > Salvelinus fontinalis. Next base: position 24,193,705 of record NC_074669.1, read on the forward strand.
ACCCAACTCTTCTGAATCCGAGAGGTGCGGGGGGCTGCCTTCATCGACGTCCACGTCATTGGCGCTCAAGGGCAGAACGTCAGATTTTCACACCTTGCCGGCTCAGGGATTCAAACCAGCGACCTTTTGGTTACTGGTCCAACACTCTTAACCGATAGGCTACCTAGAGAGGGGAGGAGAGGAGTGGACTGGAGGGTTAGAGAAAGGGGATACAGGCGAACAGCAACATCTGGAACACCGATGGATTTTATGTCTTGTACCAATTACACCATCTCACAGAGAGACCAGAGGGGAGGAGGGGAAGGATGAGGGCAGGTTGTTAACTAACTAACCATAGCGCCTGGCTGAGTGGTTCCATTCTCTCTGAGGAGTTTCCAGTAGATGAGAGAAACATGGATAAAGTAGTGAGTATCAGTAGATCAGAGTAAGTTCAGGCAAAAGACAACAAAAAAAACACCAATATGACGGGGCTTCAGATGCAGGTTCAATTTTGATATGGGGATGGTTATGTCAAAGATACTACAGCACTGACAGTCACAGAGGCCTACTTACCGTTCACCCCTATCAGCCCAGAGCGCACAGAGAGAGAATGTACTACAGATCAGGAAGTCATATTATTTCTCAAACCACAGATGTCAGAACCACCGTCAGAGAGAGGAGTATGTGCGTGTCCACTGTCAGAGGCGTCATTGTTTCTCCTCCACTCATCTGACTCACAAGTTGGTTCAACAGCAGATGATGGATGATGACTCTTGGAGATAAAGTTAGTAATTCAAGACAAAGAGTTGATCAGTCCTACATGTCCATATGTTTTACTCCCTGGCTTTACTGTGGAGCTGTTCACACACACAAGCTCCTGCAGTGTGTATACTGCTGGCCACGTTCTGGTTTCAGTTAACTGACACAAAATTAAACAACTGATCCCCCTTCCTGCCAAGAGAGTTCAAATGCACACGCACACACGCACACACACAAACACACACATGTGCACGCACACACGCACACACACATACGCACACACGTCTTACTATAATTTTGAGGACTTTCTCGGGACCAACAATTGATTCCCATTCAAAATCCTATTTTCCTTAACCCCTAACCCTAACTCGTAACCTTAACCTTAAACCTAACTCCTAACCTTAATCCTAACTCCTAACCCTAAACCTTACACTAACCCTAATCTTAACCCTAAACCTAACTCCGACCCTAAACCTTACACTAACCCTAATCTTAACCCTAAACCTAACTCCTAACCTTAACCTAAACCTAACTCCTAACCTTAACCTAAACCTAACTCCTAACCTTAACCCTAAACCTAACTCCTAACCTTAAACCTAACTCCTAACCTTAACTCCTAATTATAACTCTTACCCCTAACCCTAAAATAGCCTTTTTTTACAAGTGAGGATCGGCAAAATGTCCTCACTTCTCTGAATTTTAGTTGCTTTGGTATTATTGTGAAGACTTCTGGTACTCACAAGTATAGTTTGAAAGCAGAAGAAATGCACACTCTAGGAGCTCAGATGCAATCATTTAATACCAACGTTTCGACAGCCAAGCAGTCTTCATCAGGTATAGTAAAACGTGTACACGCACACACACACACTCACACACAGCAGTAATAGCAGGGATACAGCTCATGATCCTTACAGAGCCCCCATGAAAATCAGGACCCCCAGGCAGCGAGGCTTCTGGGAAGGAAGAGGACCAACGCAGAGCTGCTGGTCTCCACCAGAGAGAAGCTGAATGAATCAATGTGTGTGTGTGTGTGTGTGTGTGTGTGTGTGTGTGTGTGTGTGTGTGTGTGTGTGTGTGTGTGTGTGTGTGTGTGTGTGTGTGTGTGTGTGTGTGTGTGTGTGTGTGTGTGTGTGTGTGTGTGTGCGTGCGTGCGTGCGTGCGTGCGTGCGTGTGTGTGTGTGTGTGTGCCTCATTTGTGTGTGTTTGTGTGTGTCAAATCAAATTGTATTTGTCACATGCTTTGTAAACAACAGGTGTAGAATAACAGTGAAATACTTACATATGAGTCCTTTTCCAACAATGCAGAGTTAAGATAAATCAAAACAATTAAAGAAAACATGTAAATAGTGACAAGAAATAAATAAACAGTGAATAACAATAACAAAGTACAAATAACATGGCCAAATACAGGGAGTACCAGTACAGAGTGAATGTGCAGGGGTACGAGGTAATTGAGTTAGATATGTACACATAGGTAGGGGGTAAAGTGACAAGGCAACAGCATAGATAAGACAGTAGGAGCAGCTTATGTGGTGAATGTGTATGTGTGTGGCGTCAGTATGCACGCATGCACGTGCTGTGTGTGTGTGGCATATGTAGTGTGTGTGTGCTTGTATGTATGTGTTGGGATGTCAATGTAAGTATCTGTGAGAGTGTGTGCATAGATTCAGTGCAAGAGAGTTAGCGCAAAAAAGGGTCAATGCAGGTAGTCCTGGTTTGTTCCAGACTTGGTGCATCAGTAATGCTTGCTGTGCACATGTTTGTGTACGCTTGTGTGTGTACGTGGGCATATGAGAGAGAGATTGAGAGAGTGAGAAGAGAGAAGAGAGAGCGTGTGTGTGTGTGTGAGCCCTGGGGTATAACGTTTTCTGAGTCAGCGAGGGGTGGAAATGACCTCCTGGATCCAGCTGAGGTTATAGGAGACCTGTGTCTGTATGCACTACATATTGTAATGTTGTCATAAAAATGACTTACAACTCAACACTACGTCTAATGGCAGTGTTAAGACACACTGAAACCATACCACTACCCCACAAATATTCTCAATTCAATTAAATGAAACGCAATTTTACTAGTATAACATTTAGTACTCTCCCTTCCCATACTCCGTAAGGTTATGATGAGTGCTTTCCCAGAGTTCTTACCACATTCAGAAAGAATGTGTGAATCGGATCTGAAATATGTGTGTGCGTACACACACACACACACACACACACACACACACACACACACACACACACACACACACACACACACACACACACACACACACACACACACACACACACAGCTGTCAGAGAATCTGTGATATCTAGAAGCAGCAGAGCTCTCTCTCAGGCCAGTTTGAAACACTTACTGGAAGTAGTCACAGTAACAGTGTGATGCATCTGGTCAGACATGAAACCTGTACTTCTGATCAGGAATAATAGCATGAATTGACCTGTAGTGAGGTACAGAATCTTGACTGTGTCTGAAATGGAAAAAATGAAACCCTATTCCCTTAAACAGTGTTTATGTCAGTGTTTCCTTGGCAACAATCAGCAGGTGGATCAGACTTCAGACCAGGAGTGCCTGGTGGTAAGGAGAGAGGGTGTGAAGAATGGCAGATATAGACTGGCCTGGGAAGTGTGTGTGCGTTTGTGTGTGTCCGTGCGTGCGTGTATGTGTATATGTGTTTGTGTGTGTCCTTGCGTGCGTGTATGTGTATATGTGTTTGTGTGTGTATCAAATCAAATTTTACTTGTCACATGCGCCGAATACAACAGGTGCAGACCTTCCAGTGAAATGCTAAACAGTGTGCATGCATTTCTGAGTGTATGCGCTGTGCGTAAGCAGGGAGCCGGCATAGCCCTGTTATCAGTTATATGTAGCATGTTTATTTGAGCATCAAAGAGGAGCAGTGTCAGTGAGATGAGACCTGCTCCAAGCAGCTTCTGACATCTTCCTCAACAGTCCAGAACCCACAACATACTAACCCTGGGGATCGGCAATGGACTGCACATAGTTACACACACAGAGACCAAGAGACAGAGACCAAGAGAGAGACAGAGAAAGACAGAGCATGTGCGAGAAAGAGAAGTTCCTGTTGATTGACGGGTAGCAGGAGTGTAGGGGGGAGGGGGGGTCTGTCTGGAACAGCTGAAATGGTGGCGTCAGTCAGGACAGGAAGCACCAGGACAGAATGTGTGTATGTGCAAGCCTGTATGTGTGTGTGTGTGTGTGTGTGTGTGTGTATGTGTGTCTGGCGTCTGTTGTCTTATTGGTTAAACCTGAGAGCAGTAGAGTCTACAGGACACATTACTTCCTGATTTAAACCTCATAAATTTACAGGGCAGCAGGACTGAAACAAGCTGTACTACCCTGTCTATTCCTAAACACTATCCTCTTCAGCACTTGATATTTCAAGTAATTGCGATAAGGTCAATGTAATTTAAGCACACACTTGTACATAGTGCCTTCAGAAAGTATTCATACCCATTGACTTACTACACATTTTGTTGTGTTACAGCCTGAATTCAAAATATATTAAATACACACAATACGCCATTTATTTGCACATTTATTGAAAATTACATACAGAAATAAGTATTCACACCCCTGAGTCAATACTTCGTAGAAGCACCTTTGGCAGTGACTACAGATGTGAGTCTTTCTGGGTAAGTCTCTTAGAGCTTTCCACACCTGGATTGTGCAACATTTGCCCATTACTCTTTTCAAAATTCTTCAAGCTCTGTCACATTGGTTGTTGGTCATTACTAGACAACCATTTTCAAGTCTTGCCATAGATTTTCAAGGATATTTAAGTCAAAACTATAACTCGGATACTCAGGAACATTCACTGTTGTAACGTGTACGCTAATAATCAGTAAGCAAGTACAGGGAGTGAATTTAATAAATAAACGAAAATGGAACAAAACAAGAAACACGAGTAGCATACAGACATGAAACATATAAACAGAAACAATAATGCCTGAGGAAAGAATTTCAGCAGGACAATAACCTTAATTAGAGGAGAACGCAAAACACCTGCCTCTAATTAAGAGCCATACCAGGCAACCACAACCAACATAGAAACAGATAACATAGACTGCCCACCCAAAACACATGCCCTGACCTAAACACATACAAAAACAACATAAAACAGGTCAGGACCGTTACACAAGTATAGTTTGAAAGCAGAAGGGAGTGACAGATATAGGGGAGGTAATTAGGAAGGTGATGGAGTCCAGGTGGGTCTCGTGTGGCACAGGTGTGCGTAACGATGGTGACAGGTGTATGTAGTAATGAGAACTGGAGACAACAAACGCCAGAGAGCGAGAGCTTGAGTAGACGTGACAACTCTCTTCTTGGTAAGCAACTCCAGTGTAGATTTGGCCTTGTGTTTTAGGTTATTGTCCTGCTGAAATGTGAATTAATCTCCCAGTGTCTGGTGGAAAGCAGACTGAACCAGGTTTTCCTCTAGGATTTTGCATGTGATTAGCTCCATTCCGTTTATTTTTATCCTGAAAAACTACCCAATCCTTAATGATTACAAGCATACCTATAACATGATGCAGCCACTACTATGCTTGAAAATATGGAGAGTGGTACTCAGTAATGTGTTGTATTGTATTTCCCCTAAACATAACGCTTAGTATCTGTCACGTTCTGACCTTAGTTCCTTTTTTGTGTCTTTATTTTAGTTGGTCAGGGCGTGAGTTGGGGTGGGCATTCTATGTTGTTTTTCTATGTTTTGTTCTGTTGTTATATTTCTATGTGTTTGGCCTAGTATGGTTCTCAATCAGAGGCAGGTGTCAGTCGTTGTCTCTGATTGGGAGCCATATTTAGGTAGCCTGTTTTCTATTGTGTTTTGTGGGTGGTTGTTTCCTGTGTTAGTACCATACGGGACTGTTTCGGTTGTTTGTTTGTTTGTTTGTACTTTTGTTATTTTGTTCAGTGATCTGTAGATTTATTAAATATGTCATTATGGACACTTACCACGCTGCACATTGGTCCGATCCTTGCTACTCCTCCTCAGACGAAGAGGAAATCCATTACAGTATCCAGGACAAAAAGTGAATTGCTTTGACACAGTTTTTGCAGCATTATTTTAGTGCCTTGTTGCAAACAGGATGCATGTTTTGGAATATTTGGATTCTCTACAGGCTTCCTTATTTTCACTCTGTCAATTAGGTTAGTATTATGGAGTAACTACAGTGTTGTTGATCCATCCTCAGTTTTATCATATCATAGCCATTAAACTTTGTAACTGATTTAAAGTCACCATTGGCCTCATGGTGAAATCCCTGAGTGGCTTCCTTCCACTCTGAGTTAGGAAGGACGCCTGTATCTTTAGCGACTGGGTGTATTGATACACCATCCAAAGTGTACTTAATAACTTCTCCATGTTCAAAGGGATATCTCATGTATTTTTTTTTACCCATTTACCAATAGGTGCCCTTCTTTGCGAGGCATTGGAAAACCTCCCTGGTCTTTGTGGTTGAATCCGTGTGTGAAATCTATTGCTCGACTGAGGGATCTTACAGATAATTATATGTGTGGGGTACAGAGATGAGGTAGTCATTCCAAAATCATGTTAAACACTATTATTGCACACAGAGTCCATCCAACTTACTATGTAACTTGTTAAGCATATTTTTACTACTGAACCTAGTTAGCTTGCCATAACAATAGGGTGGAACACTTATTGACTCAAGACATTTCTGATTTTCATTTTTTATGAATTAGTAAAACTTTTGAAAAACACAATTCCACTTTAACGTTATAGGGTATTGTGCGTAGGCCAGTGACAAAAAAAAATCGAATCAATTTTAAATTCAGGCTGTAAGACAACAATATGTGGAAAAAGTCAAGGGGTATGAATACTTTCTGAAGGCACTATACATACGCACGTACGCATGCATACACACTCAAACACAGCAGGACCACTCAAGCACCCACAGGGAGTTCCAATATGAATGTTTGTTTGGCTTGATCCTCTGTAGTTGTGATTAAATCTCTGTAATTACTTGGTGCTTATTTCAGTGAAATGGTCTGTATTTCCCAACGAGCAGCTTTGTGTAGACAGACGTAGTTATACTGTAATATGTGGAGTGGATCATTATACTGGTCAGGATACATCCATCATTTGCTAGCAGGTCTGAGACATTTGGCAACAGCTGAAATGTGAGCAAACAATTAAACAATCTGAAATGAAATAGTGTCATTATCTTGAAGACATCTCTGGTTCTACGTTGTGTTTTTTTCATTTGAGAAAGTCCCAATAAGAAGTCAATTATCTGCAAACAGTATTTCTCAAGACGAACACAATGTAGTGTAGAACCCTCATCTGGGTTACAACATCTATTGTTTGCGTATATGTGTGCGCGTGTGGGTCTGTGATCCCAGACACATGTTTCTGAGATAGAGTCACTCCTTTAGGTGGACAGAGTTTACCCTGTGTGTCACCTGTGTGACCTAACCAGCATCATGCAGACTGACAGCTCGTCTCTTTCCCCGGTTGAAGTAAATGTAGAAAGGAGAGGTGTGATGAAACTAACGCTCTCTCCTCTGACACACACAAACATAGACACGCACACACACACGCACAAGCACACACAAACGTACACACGTATTCACCAATTCCCTGGAGTATAGGATGGAAAACACAATTGAACTTGGCCAGGTTTCAGACAAAACAAGGAAGTTCCTGAAGGTTCTCTGTGTGTGTGTGTGTGTGTGTGTGTGTTTGTATTCATTTTTCTGAAAGTTTTGAGGAATGCAGCTCCCAGAAGATGTTTTCGAAACGTTAACATTGTCTGAAATGTCCTCCAATCTCATCCTCCCCATCCAAGACACACACACACATACCCTCCCCCTCCCTCCCTCCCCAGGATGGGATGCTGTCACCCAGTTGAGGCAACAGAGATTGTATTAGTGTCAGCTAGTGAGAGGAGAAAGGTAATAATTAAAGGAATGACTGACCAGCTCGCAGCAGACAGTGAAATACCCGAGAGGAGGAGGGAGGACAGATGTGATGTTGTTGACTGTCACCTTCTGTAAAAGGATCCTCTACTCTCATTGTTTATCTGACTCGAAAGTGGGAGGCAATTTTGGGAATGAGAGAAAGTGCGAGATGGAGGGTAAAGGGGGAGGGAGATGGACAGGGCAACAGGGGAGAGGAGTCCATTAGATGGAGAGGGGGTAGAGAGTGAGCGAGAGAGAGAGAGAGAGAGAGAGAGAGAGAGAGAGAGAGGGGAAGGAGACTTGCCAGACAGACCCCAACACTAACAGGAAGCTGCTCTATTGCTGGGCTCCTGAAGTTCCCATGACGATCAGAGCATGACTTCTTTACCTTTCACCCTTGACCCCAACCCCTGATCATAACCTATATGGACCCTCGATGCTCGGAGTGTGTGAGGGATGTCTATCAGTCTGGAAACCCAGCAAGTATCAACAAACACACCACATCATATAGTGGATGTAAAGAGTTAATTGATGTGGAATAAAACACACTGCATGGGAATGCTGTTAAACATTTATTAGATTGTGAAATAGAGTTGAAGCTATGGTATGGTATTTCATGTTGATGTTTGCTGTTGAAAGCCAAGGTTATGTGCTTTCTTATTGACTAAAACAATGCATTTTCTCTGGGAGAGACACATATACAGTTGAAGTCGGAAGTTTACATACACCTTAGCCAAATAAAGTTCAACTCAGTTTTTCACAATTCCTGACATTTAATCCTAGTAAACTTTCCCTGTCTTAGGATCTTAGGATCAGTTAGGATCACCACTTTATTTTAAGAATGTGAAATGTCAGAATAATAGTAGAGAGAATGATTTATTTCAGATTTTATTTCTTTCATCACATTCCCAGTGGGTCAGAAGTTTACATACACTCAATTAGTATTTGGTAGCATTGCCTTTAAATTGCTTAACATGAGTCAAACGTTTTGGGTAGCCTCCCACAAGATTCCCACAATAAGTTGGGTGAATTTTGGCCCATTCCTCCTGACAGAGCTGGTGTAACTGAGTCAAGTTTATAGGCCCCCTTGCTCGCACACGCTTTTTCAGTTCTGCCCATAAATGTTCTATAGGATTGAGGTCAGGGCTTTGTGATGGCCAATCCAATACCTTGACTTTGTTGTCCTTAAGCCATTTTGCTACAACTTTGGAAGTATGCTTGGGGTGATTGTCCATTTGGAAGACCCATTTGCGGCCAAGCTTTAACTTCCTGACTGATGTCTTGAGATGTTGCTTCAATATATCCACATAATTTCCCTTTCCTCATGATGCCATCTATATTGTGAAGTGCACCAGTCCCTCATGCAGCAAAGCACCCCCACAACATGATGCTGCCACCCCCATGCTTCACGGTTGGGATGGTGTTCTTCGGCTTGCAAGCCTCCCTCTTTTTCCTCCAAACATAACGATGGTCATTATGGCCAAACAGTTCTATTTTTGTTTCATCAGACCAGAGGACATTTCTCCCCATGTGCAGTTGCAAACCGTAGTCTGGCTTTTATACGGAGGTTTTGGAGCAGTGGCTTCTTCCTTGCTGAGCAGCCTTTCAGGTTATGTCGATATAGGACTTGTTTTACTGTGGATATAGATAATTGTGTGCCTGTTTCCTCCAGCATCTTCACAAGGTCCTTTGCTGTTGTTCTGGGATTGATTTGCACTTTTCGCACCAAAGTATGTTCATCTCTAGGAGACAGAACGCATCTTCTTCCTGAGCGGTATGGCGGCTGCATGGTCCCATGGTGTTGATACTTGCGTACTATTGTTTGTACAGATGAACGTGGTACCTTCAGGCGTTGGGAAATTGGTCTTGGCTGATTTCTTTTAATTTCCCCTTGATGTCAAGCAAAGAGGCACTGAGTTTGAAGGTAGGCTTTGAAATACATCTACAGGTACACCTCCATTTGACTCAAATGATGTCAATTAGTCTATCAGAAGCTTCTAAAGCCATGACATAAATTTCTGGAATTTTCCAAGCTTTTTAAAAGCACAGTCAACGTAGTGTATGTAAACTTCTGACCCAGTGGAATTGTGATACAGTGAATTATAAGTGAAATAATCTGTCTGTAAACAATTGTTGGAAAATGTACTTGTGTCATGTCCTAACCAACTTGTGTCATGTCCTAAAACTATAGTTTGTGAACAAGAAATATGTGGAGTGGTTGAAAAAATTGTTCTAATGACTCCAACCTAAGTGTATGTAAACTTATGACTTCAACTGTATATTATAATTTTTTGAATTTGTCCAGAATTAGTTTGCAATGAAATTGAGAGTAACTGTAAAAACAACAGGAAAGAGGCTGTTAGGGGTTAGAAACAGGTATAGACAGGGCTGAGTTTTAGGGGGTTAGCTTAGTGTTAGGGTTCAGAGGATAGAGTTTAGAGGCAGAGTGAGACTGGGGGCCGAGGTTTAGGGGGTTAGCTTAAGGTTAGATTTCAGGAGATTGAGGTTAGTTACAGAGTGAGACTGAGGGCTGAGGTTTAGGGGATTAGTTTAAGGTTAGGATTAAGGGGTCCGCTCACCAACCAAGATTTCACAAAATGGGGCAAACACCAAATTGAGACTCTGCATGCAGAATTCTGCAAAAATATCCTCCGTGTACAATGTAGAACACCAAATAATGCATGCAGAGCAGAATTAGGCCGATACCCACTAATTATCAAAATCCAGAAAAGAGCCGTTAAGTTCTACAACCACCTAAAAGGAAGCGATTCCCAAACCTTCCATAACAAAGCCATCACCTACAGAGAGATGAACCTGGAGAAGAGTCCCCTAAGCAAGCTGGTCCTAGGGCTCTGTTCACAAACACAAACACAAACACACCCCACAGAGCCCCAGGACAACAGCACAATTAGACCCAACCAAATCATGAGAAAACAAAAAGATAATTACTTGACACATTGGAAAGAATTAACAAAAAAACAGAGCAAACTAGAATGCTATTTGGCCCTAAACAGAGAGTACACAGTGGCAGAATACCTGACCACTGTGACTGACCCAAACTTAAGGAAAGGTTTGACTATGTACAGACTCAGTGAGCATAGCCTTGCTATTGAGAAAGGCCGCCGTAGGCAGACATGGCTCTCAAGAGAAGACAGGCTATGTGCACACTGCCCACAAAATGAGGTGGAAACCGAGCTGCACTTCCTAACCTCCTGCCCAATGTATGACCATATTAGAGACACATATTTCCCTCAGATCACACAGATCCACAAAGAATTCGAAAACAAATCCAATTTTGATAAACTCCCATATCTACTGGGTGAAATTCCACAGTGTGCCATCACAGCAGCAAGATTTGTGACCTGTTGCCACAAGAAAAGGGCAACCAGTGAAGAACAAACACCATTGTAAATACAACCCATATTTATGCTTACTTATTTTAACTTGTGTGCTTTAACCATTTGTACATTGTTACAACACTGTATATATTTAATATGACACTTGTAATGTCTTTATTGTTTTGAAACTTCTGTATGTGTAACGTTTACTGTTAATTAGTTTTGTTTGTTTCACTTTTGTGTATTGTCTAACTCACTTGCTTTGGCAATGTTAACACATGTTTCCCATGCCAATAAAGCCCCTTGAATTGAATTGAATTGAATTAAGGAGATAGAGGTTAGTTACAGAGTGAGACTGAGGGCTGAGGTTTAGGGGGTTAGTTTAAGGTTAGGATTAAGGAGATAGAGGTTAGTTACAGAGTGAGACTGAGGGCTGATGTTTAGGGGGTTAGTTTAAGGTTAGGATTAAGGAGATAGAGGTTAGTTACAAAGTGAGTCTGAGGGCTGATGTTTAGGGGGTTAGTTTAAGGTTGGGATTAAGGAGATAGAGGTTAGTTACAAAGTGAGTCTGAGGGCTGAGGTTTAGGGGGTTAGTTTAAGGTTAGGATTAAGGAGCTAGAGGTTAGTTACAGAGTGAGACTGAGGGCCGAGGTTTAGGGGGTTAGTTTAAGGTTAGGATTAAGGAGATAGAGGTTAGTTACAGAGTGAGACTGAGGGCTGAGGTTTAGGGGGTTAGTTTAAGGTTAGGATTAAGGAGATAGAGGTTAGTTACAGAGTGAGACTGAGGGCTGAGGTTTAGGGGGATAGTTTAAGGTTAGGATTAAGGAGATAGAGGTTAGTTACAGAGTGAGACTGAGGGCTGAGGTTTAGGGATATAGTTTAAGGTTAGGATTAAGGAGATAGAGGTTAGTTACAGAGTGAGACTGAGGGCTGAGGTTTAGGGGGTTAGTTTAAGGTTAGGATTAAGGAGCTAGAGGTTAGTTACAGAGTGAGACTGAGGGCCGAGGTTTAGGGGGTTAGTTTAAGGTTAGGATTAAGGAGATAGAGGTTAGTTACAGAGTGAGACTGAGGGCTGAGGTTTAGGGGGTTAGTTTAAGGTTAGGATTAAGGAGATAGAGGTTAGTTACAGAGTGAGACTGAGGGCTGAGGTTTAGGGGGATAGTTTAAGGTTAGGATTAAGGAGATAGAGGTTAGTTACAGAGTGAGACTGAGGGCTGAGGTTTAGGGGGTTAGTTTAAGGTTAGGATTAAGGAGATAGAGGTTAGTTACAGAGTGAGACTGAGGGCTGATGTTTAGGGGGTTAGTTTAAGGTTAGGATTAAGGAGATAGAGGTTAGTTACAGAGTGAGACTGAGGGCTGAGGTTTAGGGGGTTAGTTTAAGGTTAGGATTAAGGAGATAGAGGTTAGTTACAGAGTGAGACTGAGGGCTGAGGTTTAGGGATATAGTTTAAGGTTAGGATTAATGAGATAGAGGTTAGTTACAGAGTGAGACTGAGGGCTGAGGTTTAGGGGGTTAGTTTAAGGTTAGGATTAAGGAGATAGAGGTTAGTTACAGAGTGAGACTGAGGGCTGAGGTTTAGGGGGTTAGTTTAAGGTTAGGATTAAGGAGATAGAGGTTAGTTACAGAGTGAGACTGAGGGCTGAGGTTTAGGGGGATAGTTTAAGGTTAAGATTAAGGAGATAGAGGTTAGTTACAGAGTGAGACTGAGGGCTGAGGTTTAGGGGGATAGGGTTTAGGTGGTTAGGGTTGGAGACAGAGAGAGACTGTGGGCTCAGTGGTCAGATTTATCCAGTATGCAGGATGTCTGATTTGAAGCAGTCCATCCATCCATGGGCCTCAGGGAGTGAAGTTTCTAAAATTGGTTCATAATTGAAGGCAGCTTTTGTTTCATCCGCTCCCCCTCCCTCTCTTCTCTCTCGCTATCTCTTCTCCGCTCTCATCCTTTCCTCTCCCCTCCCTCTCATTCTCTCTCAATCTCTCTCTCTCTCTCTCCCCTCTGCTTTCATCCTCTCCGCTTCCCCTTCCTCTCTCTCTCCGCTCTTCTCTTTCCTTCTTCAGATGTCCAGCTCTATCGCTGAGCTTTCTTTACTCTTGTCAGGTCAAACCTTTGTCATAATATTAACCAGAATAGATAATAATACTTTCATTGACTTACTGTACATTCACCAAACACACTGTAGAGATCCAAGGCATATTGCATACAATGGAAGTTTTCCAAACTCAAGTTAGAAGCCAAATGTCTCACATACTGAACCGACCCACATGTTTGTGCGTGCTGCTACTATGAAAAGCTACCTTTAAAGAGCATTAAGAAATCTAAATATCTCCTGAAACCATGTAAAGTTACTTCTACACTGACCTGGACACAGACTTCCGCAGCAATGTTATGTAAATGAGTGGTCTTAGTGTAGCAAGAGAAAGGGTCTGTTTTCTCACTCCTAACCAGAGGGTTGGCATCTTTAATCTGAGCGAGTGTGTGTGTGTGTGGATCTCTGTACATTGCTAACAGAGGGTCAGAGTGTGTGTGAGAGTGGAGTTTGAAGAAATGCTTAGATCATGTTTGTCTTGACTGCCTGAGCTTCCTGACCCCCAGAACCCATCTCATCTTCAAAGGGCCTGAATATGTGAGACACACACACACATGCGAACACGTAGGCACGCACATACACTTCTTCAAAAGGTCCGTAGATGTGTGAGAGAACCATGGGTACTGATACGTTCAGTCATATATAACTACAGGTAACTGCCAAAATAAAGGAAACACCAACATAAAGAGTCTAAATAGGGCATTGGGGCACCACGAGCCAGAGCTGTTTTAATGCACCTTGGCATAGATTCTACAAGTGTCTAAAACTATTGGAGGGATACGACACCAGAAATTCCATAAGTTGGTGTTTTGTTGATGGTGGTGGAAAACGCTGGCTCAGGCACCACTCCAGAATCTCCAATAAGTGTTCAATTGGGTTGAGATCTGGTGACTGACACACTGGAACCCTGCATGGGCATGAATTTTAAGCCTGAGCCCTACCCAAGCCAGCGACATTCAGGCCCTACCCTGCCCATGCCCGTGACATTCAGGCCCTACCCTACCCAGGCCCGTGACATTCAGGCCCTACCCTACCCAGGCCCGTGACATTCAGGCCCTACCCTACCCATGCCCGCAACATTCAGGCCCTACCCTACCCAGGCCCGCAACATTCAGGCCCTACCCTACCCAGGCCCGTGACATTCAGGCCCTACCCATGCCCGCAACATTCAGGCCCTACCCTACCCAGGCCCGGACATTCAGGCCCTACCCTACCCAGGCCCGCGACATTCAGGCCCTACCCTACCCAGGACTGCGACATTCAGGCCCTACCCTACCCAGGACCGCGACATTCAGGCCCTACCCTACCCAGGCCCGCGACATTCAGGCCCTACCCTACCCAGGCCCGCGACATTCAGGCCCTACCCTACCCAGGCCTGATTGCCGAATTTAAAGCCCGCCCTGCCCGAAACCAGAAATAACTTTCTCCGGTAATAAATCAATTAGCTGCTCCTCTCTGTCTGTCACTCACTCCCTGCATCCAGCTCGCTTTGCATGCACTCTGCTCATGGCTGTTCTTGGGCTGCAGCCCAAAAGGCTCCGCTCGGGCTGCTCTGCTCAATGACGAGACATGAGAGAGCAGTGAGCTGTTAGCTAAATTTGCACAGGAATTAAACCATCAACATATATTGATCACATTTTTACTAACGCTGCAGATATTTGCTTTAAGGCAGTATCCAAATCCATAGGATGTAGTGATCACAATATAATAGCCATATCTAGGAAAACCAAAGTTCCAAAGGCCAGGCCTAATATAGTGTATAAGAATTCATACAAGAAGTTTTGTAGTGATTCATATGTTGATGATGTAAAGAATATTTGCTGGTGTGTAATGAGGAGCAACCAGACGCTACACTTGACGCATTTATGAAACTGGGATGAGGCTAAAGGTATGGCAATTAAGTCTGGCAGCCCAACTGATTGGCAAAATTACTGCAAATTAAGAAATCATGTGATTAAACTAAATAAAAATAAACTACACTATGAAACAAAGATAAATTATATAAAGAATGATAGTAAAAAGCTTTGGGGCACATTTTGGGGAAAAAAAGCCAACTCAGCTCCTTCAGATGGCTCATTCATCACAAAGCCCAATGATATTGCAAACTACTTTAATGACATTTTCATTGGCAAGATCAGCAAACTTGGGATGGCATGCCAGCAACAGACACTGACACTACACATCCAAGTATATCGGACCAAATTATGAAAGACAAGAATTGTACTTTTGAAATCCGTAAAGTCAGTGTGGAAGAGGTGAAAAAATGATTGTTGTCTATCAACAATGACAAGCCAGCAGGGTCTAACAATCTATATGGAAAATTACTGAGGATAATAGCAGATAATATTGCCACATCTTCAATTTAAGCCTACTAGAGAGTGTGCCCTCAGGCCTGGAGGGAAGCTAAATTCATTCCGCTACCCAAGAATAGTAAAGCCCCCTTAACTGGCTCAAATAGCCGACCAATCAGCCTGTTACCAACCCTTAGTAAACTTCTGGAAAAAATTGTGTTTGACCAGATACAATGCTATTTTACAGTAAAGAAATTGACAACAGCATGCTCATAGGGAAGGACACCCAACAATCACAGCACTTACACAAATAACTGATGATTGGCTGAGAGTAATTGATGATAAAATGATTGTAGGGGCTGTCTTGTTAGACTTCAGTGCAACATTATTGATCATAATGTGCTGCTGGAAAAACGTAAGTGTTATGGCTTTACACCCCCTGCTATAATGTGGATAAAGAGTTACTTGTCTAACAGAACACAGAGGGTGTTCTTTGATGGAAGCCTATCAAATATAATCCAGATAGAATCAGGAATTCCCCAGGGCAGCTGTTTAGGCCCCTTGCTTTTTTCAATTTTTACTAACGACATGCCACTGACTTTGAGTAAAGCCAGAGTGTCTATGTATGCGGATGACACAACCCTATACATGTCAGCTACTACAGCGCCTGAAATGACTGCAACACTCAACAAAGAGCTGCAATTAGTTTCAGAGTGGGTGGCAAGAAATAAGTTAGCCCTAAATATTTCTAAAACTAAATGTGTTGTATTTGGAACAAAACACTCACTAAACCCTAAACCTCAACTAAATCGTGTAATAAATAATGTGTAAATTGAGCAAGTTGAGCAAGGTGAGATCAAATCAAATCAAAGTTTATTTGTTTACATGCGCTGAATACACCCTTACAGTGAAATGCTTACTTACAGGCTCTAACCAATAGTGCAAAAAAGGTATTACGTGAACAATAGGTAGGTAAAGAAATAAAACAACAGTAAAAAGACAGGCTATATACAGTAGCGAGGCTATAAAAGTAGCGAGGCTACATACAGACACTGGTTAGTCAGGCTGATTGAGGTAGTATGTACATGTAGATATGGTTAAAGTGACTATGCATATATGATGAACAGAGAGTAGCAGTAGCGTAAAAGAGGGGGTGGTGGTTGGGACACAATGCAGATAGCCCGGTTAGCCAATGTGCGGGAGCACTGGTTGGTCGGCCCAATTGAGGTAGTATGTACATTAATGTATAGTTAAAGTGACTATGCATATTTGATAAACAGAGAGTAGCAGCAGCGTAAAAAGAGGGGTTGGGGAGGGGGGCACAAAATGCAAATAGTCCGGGTAGCCATTTGATTACCTGTTCAGGAGTCTTATGGCTTGGGGGTAAAAACTGTTGAGAAGCCTTTTTGGCCTAGACTTGGCACTCCGGTACTGCTTGCCATGCGGTAGTAGAGAGAACAGTCTATGACTGGAGTGGCTGGGGTCTTTGACAAGTTTTAGGGCCTTCCTCTGACACCGCCTGGTGTAGAGGTCCTGGATGGCAGGCAGCTTAGCCCCAGTGATGTACTGGGCAGTACGCACTTCCCTCTGTAGTGCCTTGCGGACAGAGGCCGAGCAATTGCCGTACCAGGCAGTGATGCAACCAGTCAGGATGCTCTCGATGTTGCAGCTGTAGAACCTTCTGAGGATCTGAGGACCCATGCCAAATCTTTTTAGTTTCCTGAGGGGGAATAGGCTTTGTCGTGTCCTCTTCACGACTGTCTTGGTGTGTTTGGACCATTCTAGTTTGTTGTTGATGTGGACACCAAGGAACTTGAAGCTCTCAACCTGCTCCACTATAGCCCCATCGATGAGAATGGGGGCGTGCTCGGTCCTCCTTTTCCTGTAGTCCACAATAATCTCCTTAGTCTTGGTTACGTTGAGGGATAGGTTGTTATTCTGGCACCACCCGGCCAGGTCTCTGACTTCCTCCCTATAGGCTGTCTCGTTATTGTCGGTGATCAGGCCTACCACTGTTGTGTCATCTGCAAACTTAATGATGGTGTTGGAGTCATGCCTGGCCATGCAGTCGTGGGTGAACAGGGAGTACAGGAGGGGGCTGAGCACGCACCCCTGGGAAGCTCCAGTGTTGAGGATCAGCGTGGCAGATGTGTTGCTACCTACCCTCACCACCTGGGGGCGGCCCGTCAGGAAGTCCAGGATCCAGTTGCAGAGGGAGGTGTTTAGTCCCAGGATCCGTAGCTTAGTGATGAGCTTTGAGGGTACTATGGTGTTTAACGCTGAGCTGTAGTCAATGAATAGCATTCTCACATAAGTGTTACTTTTGTCCAGGTGGGAAAAGGCAGTGTGGAGTGCAATAGAGATTGCATCATCTGTGGATCTGTTTGGGTGGTATGCAAATTGGAGTGGGTCTAGGGTTTCTGTGATAATGGTGTTGATGTGAGCCATTACCAAAGCACTTCATGGCTACAGACGTAGTGCTACTGCTTGGAGTAACACTAGATTGTAAACTGTCATGGTCAAAACATTGTGATGCAGTAGTAGCTAAGATGGGGAGAAGTCGGTCTATAGTAAAGCAATACTCTGCCTTCTTAACAACACTATCAACAAGGCAGGTCCTACAGGCCCTAGTTTTGTCACACCTTGACTACTGCTCAGTCATGTGGTCAGGTGCCACAAAAAAGGACTTTGCAATTGGCTTAGAACAGGGAAGCACGGCTGGCCCTTGGATGTACACAGAGAGCTAATATTAATAATATGCATGTCAATCTCTCCTGGCTGAAAGTGGAAGAGAGATTGACTTCCTCAATACTTTTATTTATGAGAGGTATTGACATGTTGAATGCATCGAGCTGTCTGTCTAAACTACTGGCACACAGCTCGGACACCCATGCATACCCCACAAGACATGCCACAAGAGGTCTCTTCACAGTCCCCAAGTCCAGAACAGACTTTGGGAGGCACACAGTACTACATAGAGCCATGACTACATGGAACTCTATTCCACATCAAGTAACTGACGCAAGCAGTAAAATTAGATTTAAAAAACAGATAAAAAACACCTTATGGAACAGCGGGGACTGTGAAGCAACACAAACATTGGCACACACACACACACACACACACACACACACACACACACACACACACACACACACACACACACACACACACACACACACAATAACATACGCACTATACATACACATGGATTTAGTACTGTAGATATGTGGTAGTAAGGGCCTGAGGGCACACAGTGTGTTGTGAAATCTGTGAATGTAATGTTTTAAAATTGTTTATCTGCCTTAATTTTGCTGGACCCCAGGAAGAGTAGCTAGGGGATCCATATAAATACAAATACAAAGAACATGATTATTTACTTGTCTTATATTTGACCAGGTTGAAGCACTTCTGACACCATGTTATGATCTTAGTCAGATGTGCTCTACTGCGCAGTACAGTCATGTGCAAATGGCTCAGCTTCAAAATGTTTGTGATCAATTTAGTGACACCGGAGTCTTACCCGCACCCTAGTTATTGATGAAAAAACATCTCTTCTTCTAGCCATGGTACCCAAAATAATGGGCAACTGGGCATTTTTATATGGCCCTAAGCATGATGGGATGTTAATTTCTTAATCATCTCAGGAACCAATTCTGTGTGGATTCACCTGCTTTCAATAAACTTTGTATCCCTCATCAAGTGTTTCCATTATTTTGGCAGTTGCCTGTATATGTCCTATCGCTGGTCCTGGAGATTTTATTATGAGCATGACATGTGTCCTGTGCTTTACATTACCTACAGAATGCCAAGTGCATTAGCTGAGGTATGTGTTATGCTGTGCTCGTGTCTTTGAGGTCAAGGGGTCTCTACGGTGAGGACAGTCTGTAATTCCCTTCAACATGTCATTGGTTAATATTGACTTCTATTTGAAAAAAGGGTTGTTGGCACGCCTTATGTAGTCCGCCATGGCAAAGGTGGGCCATGTTATGTATGCAGGGTGCCTCTCTTTAGGTGATTTCTATTTGAAAGAGTGTTGTTGACTTATGAAGTTCCACTATGTGTTTCATGAATACGGTGCTGATGACGTTTGGATAGATAATTTAGCAAGGTTCTGCTGGTAATCACAGTAAGATATACAGTATGGCTCTCTTTTGCTCTGCTGAGAATCACAATGAGATATATAGTGTGGCTCTGCTGGTAATCACAGTGAGACAGATGGTTCTGCTGGTAATCACAGTGAGGCAGATGGTTCTGCTGGTAATCACAGTGAGGCAGATGGTTCTGCTGGTAATCACAGTGAGGCAGATGGTTCTGCTGGTAATCACAGTGAGACAGATGGTTCTGCTGGTAATCACAGTGAGTCAGATGGTTCTGCTGGTAATCACAGTGAGATATATGGCTCTGCTGGTAATCACAGTAATACAGTATGGCTCTCCTTTGCTCTGCTGGTAACCATCATCTGCTGCGGTTCTCTCTGTTCCCTCTGAGGAACCGGAACTAAGCCGGAACAGAACCCCAACTGAGTTAGAACAGCGGTGTGTGTGTGTGATCAGAGCAGAGTTTTAACCTCTTTAGACACAGAGATCAGTAACACACACCAGAGGCCAAAAATTACACGCCTGACTCTGCTAGCCAATGAGAACCCAGTGAGGCTTTGTCCCCCACCGAGGGCCCTGACACACGTTTAGAGCCTTGCGAAACATTGTGCTCTGCCTCCCAGCCAATGACTCAAAGCAGAACCATGAAAATAAAACCGAAGAAACATCTACAGTGCCTTCAGAAAGTATTCACACCCCTTGACAGCCTGAATATAAATTTGATTAAATGTAGATTTTTTTTGTCATTGGCCTACCCACAATAACAAATACTGTCAAAGTAGAGTTATGTTATTCAACAAAATGAAAGCTGATTGTGTTAAATAAATAAGAATTCAACACCTTTTATGGCAATCCTAAATAAGTTCAGGAGTAACAATGTGCTTTACAAGTTACATAATAAGTTGCATGGACTCACTCTTCTGCAATAATAGTGTTTATCATGATTTTTGATTAACTACCTCATCTCTGTACCCCACACATGCAACTATCTGTAAGGTCCCTCAGTCGAGCAGTGAATTTCATACACAGATTCAAAAATAAAAATAAACTGACATTGAATATTCCTTTGAGCATGGTGAAGTTATTAAGTACACTTTGGATGATGTATCAATAAACCCAGTCACTTCAAAGATACAGGCGTCTTTCATAACTCAGTTGCCGGAAAGGAAGGAAACCGCTCAGGGGTTTCACCATGAGGCCAATGGTGACTTAAAAACAGTTACCGAGTTTAATGGCTGTGATAGGAGAACACTGAGGACAGATCAACAACATTGTAGCTACTCCACAAAACTAACCTAATTGACAGAGTGAAAAGAAGGAAGCCTGTACAGAATACAAATATTCCAAAACATGCATTCTGTTTTCAATCAGGCACTAAAGGAAAACTTTAAAAAATGTGGCAAAGAAATTAACTTTATGTCCTGAATACAAAGTGTTATGTTTGGGGAAAATCCAACACATCACTCTTCAGATCTTCAAGTATGGTGGTGGCTGCATCATGTTATTGGTATGCTTGGCATCGGCTAGGACTAGCGTGTTTTTCAGGATAAAAATAAACGGAATACAGCTAAGCACAGACAAAGTCCTAGAGGAAAACCTTGTTCAGTCTACTGGGAGACAAATTCACCTTTCAGCAGGACAATAAACTAATTAACAAAGCCAAATATACCCGGGAGTTGCTTACCAAAATGACATTGAATGTTCATGAGTGGCCTAATTACAGTTTTGACTTCAATCGACTTAAAAAATGTATTTCTACACCACACCCACTTTTCAAAATGACGGCAATCATGTCCTTAATTTCTGATCAGTGTCTGTTATTGAAATTGCTTTTAGTGTATTTTTGTCTCCATTTAGCTTTGTTTCAAGTGGCTGTGAACACATTGGACAATAGTGTAATATTGCATACAGAGTTTTTAAGGAGACATAAAGAAACAGGTCTGCTGAAACTTTTGAGGGCTACTTGAATATACCTGGGCACCCTACTCGGCACTGGGGCATTATCTAATTAGACACCTACCTACTGCTTCCACTTTACTCTGTGCCTTGGATGTTTTTGGACTACTGTCAAACTTGAACTCCATTTGGTTTTACTTGGATTTACTTTTTAAACTTTCCCGCAGCCCGTTGTAGCGCTTGCCTCCCTCCCAGCATCCACTGGCCTGTACTGGAAACTACATCCCTTCCAAGGTGCTTTTCTCCTGGCTATCATATTAGTAACACGGCCTCCATTGCATTGCTGTTTTGATGGGCCCCAGCATTTAATCGCATTGAGTAAGTCACTGCTCTCTCCTTGCTGTTCTTATGCTGGTGAGTTTCGTGCCTTGGTTGTGTTTATTGTGGGTCCTAGTGCTGGCTGGTTTCTAGTCTGTGGTTGGGTTCTGGCTTGCTGCATTTAACTCTGGTGATCCTACAATCTGTGTGATTCAATCTAACTAACTATCACACTGTGTGGATTGATTGACTTTTAGCTGATTCCTCGCCAACCTATTTTATTTGTGTGGATTTTAACTGACTTTTCCCAAAATGTTGCCTACCACTTTCTGCCGTATGGGGAAAATGTATTTTTCCAGATTGGCGGCTACCACCTTAAGAGACTACGGTGATCGTTTCATCCCATGTAGGAGCTGCACCTATTTTGCACAGCTCTGGGATAATATTGACCGGACAAATTTCCAATGTGGAAACTGTCAGCTTATTGAGGAATATATGTCTGAGCTAGACATCAAGAGTAAGCAAACTGAGACATTGCAGCGTATCCTGGATAGGTCCCACTCGAATACTTTTAAAATTTCTACTCATCAGCCTGGTCATTGTGCCACTGCCTCGCCACCGTCTCACCCATCTCAGACTGACTGGCAAGGGATGCCCTGCAGAGACCCCTCCCTAATGAAGTCACCTCTCCCCTCCCATCTCACCCGCCCTTCCCTCAGAAAAGGTTGGATGTCCATGGCCTCTCGTCTTCCTCCTCAGCCATCATCATTAGTAGCTCCATGATGAGGCACATTTCGGTTCCTGGAGCAAAAACCCTGTGCTACTCGGGGGCTGCTGCTGTCGTAGTACATGTGGGATCAAATTATATCAATAAGTGTAAATCAGAGCTAATGAAACAGGATTTTATTGAACTGCTCAACACACTGAAAGGCACTGATAAGCCGCTGATTATCTCTGTTCCCATGCCGTCGCTGGGTCGCGGTTGTGAAAGGTTCAGCAGGCTCTTAGCTCTTGATATCTGTCTTAAAGACTACTGCCACTCTGTTGGCATAACTTTTAATGACAATTCTAACACTTTTTGAAAACAAAAGATGCTCTATAGAGATGAGCCTGGACCCTCTCTTCACATTTCAAGGCAGTGTTAAGATATTGACTCAGAGACAGACCAAGCCCTGCTCAAGTAATACCTCCCATCCTTTCTCAGCATTATCGCCATACTGTTGTCTATACTGCCAGGGGTGTTGTCAGTTGTAAACTCCACTCTTAGATCTGCTGTGGTCTGCTCACCCAGTTCTTTTACTACAAATGTGAATTCCATAAACTTGAATACTCCCTCAGTCAAATCCCTGAAGTGTTCACCTTCCTCCTCTCTGCCACAACAAATTTATTCAGACACTGGATTCATTTAATCACCATTTTATCACCATTTTAATTCAGCAGGCCATCTCTTTGAAATAAATTATAATCCTTTTCAATATGATATTGGGCTGGATGCTGTTGGGGGAAACTTGATGAATGATCTGAGAAATGAGTGTCAAAGCTTTTCTTTTAGGCTATTTGCTAGCAATAGACAACAAGACATCCACAGCGGCCGACCAACTGGATCCCGGTCTGCTAATGTGTGCAGCGCCCATCATTGTTGGCTCAATAACCCACATGTTTTATTTAACCCTTGTGTAGTCTTAACATTCTGTATACTCCCCTTGTCCTAAGGGTAAAAAATAACCCACCTTCAATAAACCCCTAAAACAATGCAGCTTAACCACAAATCTATTTTGCATGAAGAAACAACCTGTCAATCATCACAAACTTTGTGAATATCTGTGATTTCCCTCTTCACAATGCAGAAAGACTGCATTTAATCAGTGGACACCCCTCATTTTATTACAACACAGCTGTCATAATTGTTTTCTTTACTAAAGTAGAGGTTTATTACTTGTATAATTGCTAAAGGTACTGCATAGGTGTAAACATAACATTTGTAGCAAGAGATAGTACTTGTATAGCCTAAGAAAGTAGCAGAAATGTGCAGAAAGTAGTTTTGAATGCATTTTATTAAAGGTACCTTTTTTGGCAACATAGTGATATATTCTTATATACTGTACAATGAGGAATTCAACTACATTATACTAGTCTTCTCCCATTTTTTTTACCATTGCCCCCACCCACAAGGTGTAACAATAAATAAGAATAAAATAAGATAATAGATACAAAACAAAAACGTGAAGAACATAAATCAATCAACTCTAATTAGCACATGTATGACAGTATGCAAGTATGTGTGCATGGACTTTGCAGATGTATTTCTCACATGTGCAGCACATAGTATTTGTTTTACAGTCCTTCTTTGGGGGGCAGAATTGGCATCTCCTCCTCCCAGCTGCAGCCGCAGGTGGATCAGGACAAGATTCAGCCTCCGAACAGCTTTCACAAGCGCTGCAGAGGCTGCTGTGCGGGGGAGGCGCTTCCTTCTTTGAATGTGTGGGGTTACAAGTGCCTTTCCCAGCTGCTCCAGGAACACTCTCCTATTGTTCTGCTTATCAGGCATCCAGGTAGGGTTGATCTTGTTCCATATCATGAAGGCATTGTATGAGGACACATCAATTATGTTATGGAAGATAACCAGGTGCCAGCGGGCAGTCATCCTCCTGCAGCTGTAAATTCCAATCACCTTGTTCAGGTTGTCCTCGCCTCCTTTGTTGTGGTTGTAGTCCAGGATGATGGTTGGCTTCCTGTCCTCACAATCACAGACCTCAACCGTTTTGTGCAGTGTGCTCAGGAGGACCACATTCTTGTTCCTCTCTGGGAGGTAAGAAACTAGAGTGGTGGTGGGGGTGAAGGCAAACTTTGATGAGAAGGCCATCTCCCCCTTGTTGTGAGGAGTGCAGGGGGGAGCTCATGCTTGTTCTTTCTAACTGTGCCAACCATGGTGATCTTCCTCTTCAGGTGCTGCTGGCTGAGTTCAATCAGTAGCACACATAATCGCAATGTCTCATTCTCTCTCTCTGTGTGTGTGTGTGTGTGTGTGTGTGTGTGTGTGTGTGTGTGTGTGTGTGTGTGTGTGTGTGTGTGTGTGTGTGTGTGTGTGTGTGTGTGTGTGTGTGTGTGTGTGTGTGTGTGTGTGTGTGTGTTGTTTTTGTGGTGTGTAAATGACTGCCGGGTCAAAAATGACCCTAAAACAGTCTTTGTACCCTGGTGGTGTACAGCTTTCATGGAAATATGAACAAAGGCGATGTTTCACTTTTTCTAATGTTGGGATCACTCTAGGAAAAGTCATTATATTTCAAGTTGAAAAATATATAATTTAGGGGGTTTTCCCTGCTGTTAAACATAGTGGATGGTCACTTTTTACCCTTAAAACAACACAAGAGATAACATTATCAGAAAATATTCCGAAAGTATGAGAATTAGTTATTATGCTGCCACTCCATAAAGGTGGGATAGTAGTGATCTTAATAATTATTGGCCCATTTCAAGGCTTCCTGTCTAGTTAAGATTCGTCAATCCTTGGTAAATGTACAACTTTGCTCTTTTTTATCTGAGAAATGTATTTGGAATGTAAATCAATCAGGGTTTAGGCCATAGCTCTATTACAGCAATCACTTAAGTTGTTAATGATTTTGGTAACACTAAAATTAAATCTGTTGCTTTGTCGGACCGTTTGATACTGTTGATCATGCTATTTTATTGAATACGTTGTCCTCGATAAGTCTCAGCTCTGATGCCTGTTCATGTTTTCATGATTATCTTAGTGACAGAACTCAGGCCATCGTGATTGATAGGGTCTGAATTTCATGAAGTAGATAAAGATGCACCACAAGGGTTGCATTTGGGACCTATTCTCTTCACTATTTATAGAAACACCATTGGTCAATCTGTTAAAAATTGTAAACTTAATCTACATGTGGATGATATTATTATGTATGTTATTGCCCCAACTGTTGATCTGGTTGTGTCAAAACTACAGTCAGATTGTATAGCTACGCAGAAAACCCTTGCTGATTTGAAAACTTTTGCTTAATACAGGCAAAATGAAATGCATGTTGTTTTCAAACTGTCATGTTTCAGATGAACTACATGTTCACTCATTAGATGGTTCTCCAATCAAACGTGTTCCTGCATAGAAATACTTAGGCATTTGGATTTAAATGGATTTGAAGTTTAAAAAACCTATAGATGAGCTGGTTAAGAAGCTAAGATTTAAAGTTGTCTTTTTCTACAGAAACAGATTGTGCCTTTCTCCAAGCAGTAGGAAGCAGATTATTCAGTCAACCTTATCTGTTCTTGATTATGGTGATATTATTTATCAAAGTGCAGCTGCTACTACTCTTAAACCCTTAGATGCCATATACCATAGTGCCCTTCGTTTTGTTACAAGTGACAGTTCATACTCATCACTGCATCCTGTATCAAAAGGTTGGCGGAACTTCGCTAAAGACCCGTAGATCTCTACAGCTTCTGTCTTATCTAACTTTGTTGTTGAACTATAGACAGCTTAGTTGCCTAACCCATTCACAGGATTGGTTAACTCTTGAGGTTTCTAGGTTTTGCATTGAGCTAGGTAAATCTGCTTTTATTTTTAATGCACCGTATTGCTGGAACAAAATTCAAAATAGATTTCATCTTGATGTTCTAGTGACGCTTGGGCAAGTTCAAGTATTTATTGGAGACTTATTTGTGGAGGAACGTAACTGTTTTTCTGGGTAATTTGTGATGTTTTATTGTTGCTTCCCATGACTGTGTATTTGAATGTGTATATGTTTGGGTATAATGTGTATATTTATGTAGTATATTCAGGGCACATTTGTAAAAGAGACATAGGTCTCAATATGTTTCCTGGTTAAAATAAAGGTTCAATTAAAAAATGAAAATAAATGGCAAGACTTTAAAATGGCTGTCTAGCAATGATCAACACCCAACTTTACAGAGCTTGAAGAATTTAAAAAAGAATGTGCAAATATTGTACAATCCAGGTGTGCAACGCTTTTAGAGACTTACCCAGAAAGACTCACCGCTGTAATCACTGCCAAAGGGGATTCTAACATGTATTGACTCAGGGGGTTGAATACTTATCTAATCAAGATATATTAGTGGTTTACATTTCTTTTCTTTTTTGTCTTTTTTTACAAATGTTAGAATTTATCTTCCACTTTGACATTAGAGTATTTTGTGTAGATCGTTGACAAAAAAATGACAATTACATACATTTTAATCCCACTTTGTTATACAACAAAATCTGGAAAAAGTCAAGGGGTGTGAATATTTTCTGAAGGCACTATATATATTTCACCCATTAGATTGACCCCATAGCCATGAGGTGTAGTTTATTTAAAAATATTTCAACTCAGCCATAAAACTAAGCAACTGTCTTCTGGCTTATATCAGGGCTCTTAGCCTATAGAGGTTTTGTAAACCTGCAGGTTGTATGAAGACTGATTAGTCTGTATATCAGGCCTGATTAGTCTGTATAGAGGTAAGCCTGTGAGTCTGCTGGAGGCAGGATGTTCCCACTGTTCAGGCTATCAGGGCGGAAAATGTGTTTGTCACCCGGCTCAGTCACACAGCCATACTCTATTCATAAGACCATACACATCACTCTCCAGTCAGGAAGAAAGATAAGGCTCTGTCTCTGTTCAATGGGCATAGCTCCTTGCAGCCTCCAGTTCGGCAAACTAACCGGGCTCCCTACAATAACAGGGACTTAACTGGTTAGCCCTCGCTGTTATTGGTCTGATCCAGCTGTAGTTCTGATGATTAGGCTCTAGTACTCATGTTATTTCTGGAGTTATTTTATGTTCTTCCCCATTTGATAGTTCGATTTTTCTCTTAGCAATGACCTCAGACCTATTTTTGGGAGAGAAAGAATGGTTTTCATACCGTAAAGCAAATGCTGTTACAGCTGTCCGGAATGGATGAAATACGATTGTGAAGCTGTGACATTAACAACTGTGAAACACAGTGATAGTAAAATATGACTGATTAGTCACGTCAACCCAAAGGGACTAGCTCGTCTCTCTCGCCCTCCCTCTCTCTTTCTCTATTTCTCTCCTCTCTCTTTTTCTCTCTCCCTCCCTCACTCTCTACCTCCCAGTGGTGGAAGAGTTTTGTGTTTTTCATTCCTGAGTTATGATCGTTTCGTGTCTCAGAACTCTCTGCTTGGTTCTGTTGTCCTCTCAATGATCCCTGACCAGCACAGGAACCCCCTCTGGAACCTGGTTCCACGTCTACACTCACTCTCCAGCAGTGGTGTAAAAAGTACCAAAATATCATACTTGAGTAAAAGTAAAGATAGCTTAATAGAAAATGATTCAAGGAAAAGTGAAAGTCGCCCAGTGAAATAATACTTTAGTAAAAAGTATTTGGTTTTAAATATACTTAAGTATCAGAAGTAAAAGTAAAGATCATAAAAAATTCCTTATATTAAGCAAACCAGACAGTACCATTTCCTTGTTAATTTTATTTTATGGATAGCCAGGGGCATACTCCAACACTCAGACATCATTTACAAACAAAGCATTTGTGTTTAGTGAGCCTGCCAGGTCAGAGGCAGTAGGGATGATCAGGGATGTTCTCTTGATAGATGCGTGAATTGGACAATTTTCCTGTCCTGCTAAGCATTCAAAATGTAACGAGAACTTTTGGGTGTCAGGGAAAATGTACTACTAATGTAGTGAAGTAAAAGTCATCAAAAATATAAATAGTAAGGTACATATACCCTAACAAACAAAAGTAGTATACTTTAGAGTATTTTTACTTAAGTACTTTACATCACTACACTCAGAGAGAGCAGAGAGCATGAGAGCGCGAGAGAGAGAAGGAAGGGGGAGAGACCCCACTGGCTCTCCCTGAGAGCAGCCAGGAATGTTTTGTGCTGTCAAGTCCCGTATGGCACGCACGCACGCACACACACCTGCGTGCACACACACTACTCTGTATTGTAAAGTCCCTTGGACAGGCCTCGCATAACTTTCCTTCTTCAGAGGAGGAGAGAGGGAAATTAAGATAGAGGTAAGAGAGAAAGAGAGTACGTAGGGAAGGAAGAGAGAAATGGAGTGAGGGATAAAGTAGATAGATGATGTATTGTGAACAGGGTAAGAGACAGTAAACCTGAGACTTTAAGACTTTTGTTAGCTTACAAAGTTAATTAATCACTTTTTTTACATGACATTTTATTGATTTCCCACTGTTTTATAAGTCAGAAGACAGACCTTCCTAGGACCATGTAAACGTGTATTTGCCTCCCTCTGATGGTCGGCTGCATCATTACATCCATTTATATCACTTCACTGCAACGTTACGTTAAAGGGGTGGTCCTTAGAAAAACCTTTTATCCAGCTCGACTACTTCATGCAACGCAATCGCTGAATTTGTCTCGAGCAGGTGGATCTAAATACATAATGTTCATAGCTCTACGATAAAGAATGAGGCCTACACACTTCCTTTAAACTTAAATAAGTAAAGAAGTAATTTTGTGTGGAAGTCAAACATTTTTTTTTACGTAGGAGGCAGACACATTGCATATGCTTTACATAGCCCTTCTCCCCTGTCTATAGGAGGGAAACACGCTGTTTAAATGGCCCAAATGTTGATTTGGATGTTCACAAATGTAACAGATCTTGATTATCACCAATGTCATGATACAGTACGTTTGGTAAAGTAATAAAAAGGTGAAATATTTTGGGTAGATGCTCCTAAAACAGATTAGAACTACATATGGACATGTTATAAAGTATGAAAAGACTTATTCGTTCCAAAAAAAAACGCATATTTGTATATATATATTATTATACTTTTATTGTGTACTAGACCAGATGTTTTTTCTCTGACATAAATAAACAATTCCAGATGAAAGCCAAAGGCCAAAGGCTGGGGGGGGGTTCTACTACATTAATAACATATTGCCCTCTTGCTAGATTGATGACTAAAACTATAGCGAAACAGTGCAAAACGGCTGTCAGCTCAACTGGATTTTATAACCTGGAGAACTCCATCAGGTTTGTCAGAGTATCATCTTTCCATAGAGGGGTCATAATAGTTGGCCAAACCATTCGGAGGAAGATTTTCAGGATGTTTCCTGGTGTACCGAACACTCCTGTAGCTCTGCCACCTTCCGATATCTCTAGCTTAAACAGACAGATTTTTATGGGGATTTTTTAAATTAAGCTAATTAGATTTCTACGGGAGTGGTGACTTCGACTCTAGGGTTTTTTAAACAGTCTCCTGGTATTAGGAATGGTAACTCAACTCAGTCTTCTGCTACTGTGTGTGTGTGTGTGTGTGTGTGTGTGTGTGTGTGTGTGTGTGTGTGTGTGTGTGTGTGTGTGTGTGTGTGTGTGTGTGTGTGTGTGTGTGTGTGTGTGTGTGTGTGTGTGTGTGTGTGTGTGTGTACAGTGCATTCGGAAAGTATTCAGACCCCTTCACTTTTTCCACCTTTGTTATGTTTCAGCCTTATTCTAAAATTCATTCAATTGTTTTTGTTTTTTCCCTCATCAATCTACATACAATACCCCAAAATAACAAAGTAAAAACAGGTTCTAATAAATGTTTTCTAATTTATATATATATATATATATATATATATATATATATAAATGAATTTACATAAGTATTCAGACCCTTTACTCAGTACTTTATTGAAGAACCTTTGGCAGCGATTACACCCTCGACTGGTCTTGGGTATGACGCTACGAGTTTGACACAGCTACATTTTGGAAGTTTCTTCCCTTCTTCTCTGCAGATCCTCTCAAGCTCTGTCAGGGTGGATGGGGAGCGTCGCTGCACAGGTCTCAAGTCCAGTCTCTGGCTGGGCCACTCAAGAACATTCAGAAATTTGTCCCAAAGCCACTCCTGCATTGTCTTGGCTGTGTGCTTAGGGTCATTGTCCTGTTGGAAGGTGAACTTTCGCCCCAGTCTGAGGTCCTGAACGCTCTGGAGCAGGTTTCAGATCTCTCTGTACTTTGCTTCGTTTATCTTTCCCTCAATCCTGACTAGTCTCCCAGTCCCTGCTGCTGAAAAATATCACCACAGCATGATGCTGCCACCACCATGCTTCACCATAGGGATGGAGCCTGGTTTCCTACAGACCTGACGCTTCGCATTCAGGCCGAAGAGTTCAATCTTGGTTTCATCAGACCAGAGAATCGTGTTTCTCATGGTCTGAGAGTCCTTTAGTTGCCTTTTGGCAAACTCCAAACGGGCTGTCATGTGTCTTTTACTGAAGAGTGGCTTCCGTCTGGCCACTCTACCATAAAGGCCTGATTGGTGGAGTGCTGCAGAGATGGTTGTCCTTCTGGAAGGTTCTCCCATCTCCACATAAGAACTCCGGAGCTCTGTCAGTGTGACCATCGGGTTCTTGGTTACCTCCCTGACCAAGGCCCTTCTCCCCCAACTGCTCAGATTGGCTGGGCGGCCAGGTCTAGGAAGAGTCTTGGTGGTTCAAAACTTCTTCCATTTAAGAATGATGGAGGCCACTGTGTTCTTGGGGACCTTCAATGCTGCACTAATCTTTTGGTAAACTTCCCCATATCAGTGCCTCGACACAATCCTGTCTCAGAGCTCTATGGACAATTCCTAGGACCTTATGGCTTAGTTTTTGCTCTGACATGCACTGTAAACTGTGTGACCTCATATAGACAGGTGTGTGCCTTTCCAAATCATGTCCAATCAATTGAATTTACCACATGTGGACTCAAATCAAGTTTAAGAAACATCTCAAGGATGATCAATGGAAACTCAATTTCAAGTCTCACAGCAAACAGTCTGAATACTTATGTAAACAAGGTTTCTGCTTTTTATTTGTAATAAATTAGCAAAAATGTCTAAAACATGTTTTCACTTTGTCTTTATTGGGTATTGTGTGTAGATTGATGAAAACAATGATTTAATCAATTTTAGAAGAAGGCTGTAATGTAACAAAATGTTGAAAAAGGGAAGGGCTCTGAATACTTCCCAAATGCACTGTATGTGTGTGTGTGCGTTACATACAGCGCAGTGGCTTTATTTTGAGAATAATATACCCCTGGAATTTAATTTGGTGATTTAATTACTGGCTGCATCATGTGGGATCCCTGAGCACACCAACCATCAGACTTTTATAGGTGAACTGCTAAGTGGAATTATTTAATGCTTATGCACACGTGTTACTGACATCACGTTGCTTGTTTAGCGATTACCACTTGCCCCTGATTTGGCTCATACCTGGCTCGAACTCGGGACCTCTGCTTTGCTAACACACGTGATCGCCCTCCTTGACAAGCTATCCCATACTTTTTCATTTGTATAGAAGTTTTGCACAATTCCTAGATTGTTTTGGAAAATGTGACCATATGTTACTTTCTTCGTATGTATTGGCTGTTGAAATCAAATTGACCCATCTTAATCTTAACTTAAAAAAGACTGATACACTTGCAGTAAAAATACATTTAATATGAAGCGGTATCATGTTTATTGAAATCAAAGGGACACAGTAGATATCATTATTAATTCCTTGTTAATGTTCTGATAATAGAAAAAAACATTAAATGTGGGCAATACCTAGCCCAGCACAACCTGTTCTGAAATGTATAGAATACATTTAGCCATGCTTTAAAAACATTTTACTCTACTCAGAATCTTCTTTTCAGAATGTGGCTTTTCTATAATCGACGTGTTGACGTTAGTGTTTACATTAGTTTTGACCCTCGACACTGCTAGAACTCCTCCTGTCCCTCCTGACGCCACAGCTCCTACTACTCCACGTATTGCTCTACAGGTGTGAAAGCTAAGGCTGTTGCTGCTCCAGTAGCAATACCAGCTCCTGCGACTATAGCCCCTTTCTTTGCCATCGCCAATATCTCTTTTTTTTTATTTGTTGTACCTCTCTCTGGCTCTTCTTAAACACCTCACTGTTGTAGCCTTTTCTTCAATCATCTGCTCCATCATCCTCTACAGATTTGTAACCTGATCATGGTCTTCCATATTATCATTAGAATGCCTGATATCTATCCCCAAAGCACTTGTTGAGGGCTTTTAGAGTTAGATTGTTTTCCCAGAAAATCATCTATTGTTTGATCCTTAATCAGCTTCTTGATATGCCACACCTGTCAGGTGGATGGATTATGTTAGGCAAATGAGAATTGCTCACTAACAGGTATGTAAACACATTTGTGCAAAAAAACTTGAGAGAAATACGCTTTTTGTGCATATGGAACATTTCTGTAATATTTTATTTCAGTTCACTTTACATGTTGCATTTATATTTTTCTTATATTAAAATACCAGAACACAGTTATGAGGAGCACAAATAAAACATCACAAATCACCCAGAAAAACAGTTACATTCCTCCACAAATAAATCCCCAATCAATACCCGAATGGCAGCAGAATATCAAGATGAAATGCATTGTGAATTTTGTTCCAGCAATACGGTGCAATAAAACTAAAAGCAGATTTATCTAGCTTGGTGGAGACGCTAGGAACCTCAAGAATTAACCAATCCTGTGAACAGGTTAGGCAGTTCAGGTGTCTATGCTTCAACAGCAAAGTTAGATAAGATGGAAGTTATGAAGTAGGGCCTTGTAAACAAAAAAGAGAGTAGTGCAGAGATCTACGAGTCTTTAGCAAAGTCCAGCCAACCTTTTGGTACATGATGCAGTGATGAGTATCAAAATTGTAACAAAACGAAGGGCACTATTGTAGGTGGTATCCAAAGGTTTAAGAGTAGTAGCAGCTGCACTTTGATAAATAATATCACCACTTCATTCATACTGGCTATGTTTAGTATGAAGGAGTTAGCATGAAGGAGTGTTGCTAGCAGAGAGAGGAGTGGTCATTTACTCTTTTGTCTCATATTTTTATTTCGATTTAGGTCGTTAGCTTGATTACATTTATTTACGGTTAGAGATCCGTTTTAGGCTGGGGTTCAAAGCAATTTTGATAAACGACAAACTTATCAGATATACAGGAAACCACCGTAAGTCAACTCGATGTAGCCTACTCACCTGTACCACATGTCATTTCACTTCCCTCCAACATTAAATGAGCTGTTGAGAAAACATTTATAAGATTTACCCACATTGTCCCCCACTATTTCCATGGCAGAGCCAGTACATTCACAGGTCACACTTTATTTGGATAGTCCGGATTTTCCATCTATAGATCCTTTACAAATGGTCATATTATCAACAAACTATCCGTTGATAAGCAACTGCTTGCTAAGGTTACGGTTAGGTTAAGAATAAGGGTTATGGTTAGGCATACAAATAAACTTGCTTTTAATAATTTGTTGTTCAATGGCTCTGTTTCTGTGATTCAGTGACTACTTACTCACTTTTCATTCTGAGGATGAACACAATCAAATAAAATCTCATTTTATTAGTGACATGCGCCAAATACAACAGGTGTAGGTAGACCTTACGGTTAAATGCTTACTTACGAGCCCCTAACCAACAATGCAGTTTAAAAAATATATGAGTAAGAATAAGAAATAAAAGTAAAAAGTAGCAGAGTAAAATATCAATAGCGAGACTATACACAGGGGTACAGAATCAATGTGAGGAGACATCGGTTAGTTGAGGTAAAATGTACATGTAGGTAGAGTTATTAAAGTGACTATGCATAGATGATAACAACAGAAAGTGGCAGCGGTGTAAAAGAGGGGGGGGGGGGGCAATGCAAATAGCCTGGGTAGCCATTTGATTAAGTGTTCAGGAGTCTTATGGCTTGGGGGTAGAAGCTGTTAATAAGCCTCTTCGACCTAGGCTTCGCGCTCCGATACCGCTTGCCGTGTGGGAGCAGAGAGAACGGTCTATGACAAGGGTGGCTGGAGTCTTTGACAATTTTTAGGGCCTTCTTCTGACACCGCCTGGTGTAGAGATACTGGACGGCAGGAAGCTTGGCCCCAGTGATGTACTGGGCCGTACGCACTACCCTCTGTAGTGCCTTGCAGTGATGCAACCAGCCAGGATGCTCTCGATGGTGCAGCTGTAGAACCTTTTGAGGATCTGAGGACCAGTGCCAAATCTTTTCAGTCTCCTGAGGGAGAATAGGTTTTGTCGTGCACTCTTCAAGACTGTCTTGGTGTGCTTGGACCATGTTAGTTTGCTGGTGATGTGGACACCGAGGAAGCTCTCAACCTGCTCCACTACAGCCCCGTCGTGCTCGGTCCTCTTTTTCATGTAGTCCACAATCATCTCCTTTGTCTTGATCACTTGAGGGAGAGGTTGTTGTCCTGGCACCACACGGCCAGTTCTCTGACCTCCTCCCTATAGGCTGTCTCGTCGTTGTCGATAATCAGGACTACCACTGTTGTGTCATCGGCAAACTTAATGATGGTGTTGGAGTTGTGCCTGGCCATGCAGTCATGGGTGAACAGAGTGAACGCCGCCTCTAGGTGAGTGTTTTCCTGTTTACTTATGGCGGAATACAGCTCATTCATTGCTGTCTTAGTGCCAGCATCAGTCTGTGGTGGTATGTAGACAGCTACGAAAAATACAGATAAACTCTCTAGGTAGGTAGTGTGGTCTACAGCTTATCATGAGATACTCTACCTCAGGCGAGCAAAACCTTGAGACTTCCTTAGATATCGTGCATCAGCTGTTATTTACAAAAATACATAGTCCACCGCCCATTGTCTTACCAGACACCGCTGTTCTGTCCTGCCGATACAGCGTATAACCAGCCAGCTGTATGTTGATAATGTCTTCATTCAGCCACGACTCCGTGAAGCATAAGATA
Source organism: Salvelinus fontinalis (assembly GCF_029448725.1). NCBI lineage: Eukaryota > Metazoa > Chordata > Actinopteri > Salmoniformes > Salmonidae > Salvelinus > Salvelinus fontinalis. The sequence goes on from NC_074669.1 coordinate 24,229,132, forward strand.
TTACAGTTTTGAATATCCCGTCGGAAGTTTAATCTTCCGCATAGGTCATTGATTTTATTTTCCAAAGATTGCCTGTTTGCTAGCAGAATGGAAGGAAGTGGGGGTTTATTCGATCACCTACGAATTCTCAGAAGACAGCCATCTGGCCCCTTTTTCTCTGCCTTCTCTTCACACAAATGGCAGGGATCTGGGCCTGTTCCCAGTGAACCAGTATATCATTCACGTCGGGCTCGTCGGTCTCGTTAAAGGAAAAAAAAGATTCTGCCAGTCCGTGGTGAGTAATCTAAGTTAAATTTTTTGGGGTCATAAGAGATGGTAGCAGCAAAATGATGTACAAAATAAGTTTAAAAAATAAGTAACAAACAACGCAAAGAAACAAACAAAAAAACACAATTGGTTAGGAGTACGTAAAATGTCAGCCTTGTTCTCCGGCGCCATCAACAACATGTTTGGGAAATATATGTCAATGGAATCAGATCCACATGTGATCGTGAATCAAACCACCATTTACACTGATAGGAACACAACCCAGCTCTTTGGTTCTGCCTCCCCTCCCCTCCCCTCCCCTCCCCTCCCCTCGGCATTACAGTAATGAGTTTATCCATACTGTGGCCTCTAATTCAATACAGATGGACTAATGTCCATGTTTGCTTTATATATACTCTGTCCAAAGAAGACCTGAGGTGTGTGTGTGTGTGTGTGTGTGTGTGTGTGTGTGTGTGTGTGTGTGTGTGTGTGTGTGTGTGTGTGTGTGTGTGTGTGTGTGTGTGTGTGTGTGTGTGTGTGTGTGTGTGTGTGTGTGTGTGTGTGTGTGTGTGTGTGAGCGTGAATGCGTGTGTTTGTGTCTAACTTCTGACATTCTAAAAGAACTCTAAGAAGCTGACCTGCAAATGTAATTTAATTGAAAACCTTTCAGACATTCATTTATGGAGACAAATACAACACAGTCCCACTGCAACTTCATTCCCTGTCCCCCAAAGGCAGTAGTTGGAGTCCAAGCCAAGCTTTAACAGGATGTGCATGCGTGCATTTGTACTCTCAATATGTGTTTGGGAGATCTCTTTCAATTATTATTTTTCGATATCTCACAGTTGGATTAACCAGAATATGTAAGCAGCTCGAAGAATCAATCCCACACGTCTGTCAGAGACAGACAGGTTGAGTGGCAAATGAGGGAGCCCCTCCTCTCATACTAACCAGCCATTTGCCCGCCCTTTGATAATTCTCACCTCTCTTCCTCACAGAAAAGTTCTACTGAGCTCTCCTCAGCACGACTTGATCTGTTTCCTGTTCAACTGTTCACAGGTGTGCTGCGAGGTTACGCCCCGAGCACAGGCTTTTCAGCACTTGATTTTGGTGTTGGATGACTTTACCGAAAGAAAACTTTTTGCATCTGACATAGAACATGTGGACAACTATAAATACCTAGGTGTCTAGTTAGACTCTAAACTCTCCTTCCAGACTCACACTAAGCAACTCCAATCCTAAATCACATCTAGAATTGGCTTCCTATTTCGCAACAAAGCCTCCTTCACTCATGCTGCCAAACATACCCTCGTAAAACTGACTATGATACCGATCCTTGACTTTGGCGTTTTCATTTACAAAATAGCCTCCAACACTCTACTCAGCAAACTGGATGTAGTCTATCACAGTGCCATCCGTTTTGTCACCAAAGCCCCATATACTACCCATCTTTGCGACCTGTACAGGCGTGGCCAAAAGTTTTGAGAATGACAAAAATATAAATTTTTCACAAAGTTTGCTGCCTCAGTTTGTATGATGTCAATTTGCATATACTCCAGAATGTTATGAAGAGTGATCAGATGAATTGAAATTAATTGCAAAGTCCCTCGTTGTCATGCAAATGAACTGAATCCCCAAAAAACATTTCCACTGCATTTCAGCCCTGCCACAAAAGGACCAGCTGACATCATGTCAATGATTCTCTCGCTAACACAGGTGTGAGTGTTGACGAGGACAAGGCTGGAGATCACTCTGTCATGCTGATTGAGTTCGAATAACAGACTGGAAGCTTCAAAAGGAGGGTGGTGCTTGGAATCATTTTTCTTCCTCTGTCAACCATGGTTACCTGCAAGGACATACGTGCCGTCATCATTGCTTTGCACAAAAAGAGCTTCACAGGCAAGGATATTGCTGTGGTCAATCCTCAAGAGGCGGGTGGAAAAACAAAACCCCACAAATTCTGACAAACTCCAAGCATTGATTATGCAAGAATGGGCTGCCATCAGTCAGGATTTGGCCCAGAAGTTAATCGACAGCATGCCAGGGTGGATTGCAGAGGTCTTGAAAAAGAAGGGTCAACACTGCAAATATTGACTCTTTGCATCAACTTCATGTAATTGTCAATAAAAGCCTTTGATACTTATGAAAGGCTTGTAATTATACTTCAGTATTCCATAGTAACATCTGACAAAAATATCTAAAGACACTGAAGCAGCAAACTTTGTGGAAATTAATATTTGTGTCATTCTCAAAACTTTTGGCCAGCTCTCGTTGGCTGGCCCTCGCTACATATTTGTCACCAGACCCACTGGCTCCAGGTCATCTATGTCTTTGCTAGGTAAAGCCCCGCCTTATCTCAGCTCACTGGTCACCATAGCAACACCCACCCGTAGCACGCACTCCTTACAGTTCTATGCTGCCAATGACTGGAACGAATTGAAAAATTCACTGAAGCTGGAGACTTATATCTCCCTCTCTAACATTAAGCATCAGCTGTCAGAGAAGCTGACACTGATCACTGTACCTGTACACAGCCAATCTGTAAATAGCACACCCAACTACCTCATCCCCATATTGTCATTTATCATTTTACTATTTTGCACCCCAGTATCTCTACTTGCACATCATCATCTGCACATCTATCACTCCAGTGTTAATGCTAAATTGTAATTATTTCACCTCTATGGCCTACTTATTGCCTTACCTCCCTACTCTTCTACATTTGCATACACTGTACATAGATGTTTCTATTGTGTTATTGACTGTATGTTTGTTTATGTGTAACTCTGTGTTGTGGTTTTTGTTGCACTGCTTTGCTTTATCTTGGGCAGGTTGCAGTTGTAAATGAGAATTTGTTCTCAACTGGCCTACCTGGTTAAATAAAGTTGAAATAAATCAAATAAATAAAAAGTATCAGCTTTTCCACTTTTCCTCCGTTTGTCTTCTGTGGTTAGTTACTGGGACTTGGCTAGCTTACCTGCAAGACTTAGCTAACCTGGCTAGCTCGCCAAAAGACTAACTATCCTACTCAGTAGTTTTTATTCCTGGAAGGGTGTAATTACTAGGTCGCTCTTTCGTTTAGCTCAACCTATTGCAGTTCCACGTTGACTAGACTGACCATCCTAGCTTCACTGCTTTTCAGTCGAGAGCTACGCTTTTGTTCATCACCAGACCAACATAGTGCTAGCTTCCTTTGGCTAACATTGTGCTAACTAGCTAGGCTACTAGCCTGGGTCTCGAATGTGACGAAGGACCCCCCACATCTATGCTGCAATAGTCTATGTGCCGGGGGGCTAGAGTCAGTCTGTCCTGTCAGGTGTAATTCTCCGGTCTTATCTGGTGTCCTGTGTGATCTTAGGTATGCGCCCTCTAATTATTCCCTCTCCCCCTCCTCCCGAAGTACCTGAGCCCTACGATCATGCCTCGGGACTACCTGGCCTGACGATTCCTGGCTGTCCCCATCCCCAATCCGCTTGGTCATGCTGCTGATCCAGTTTCCACTGTTTTGCCTGTGCCAATGGAACCACATCTGCATTGCTTGCTCTTTGGGGTTTTAGGCTGGGTTTCTGTATAAGCACTTTCTGACAACTGCTGATGTAAAAAGGGCTTTAGAAATACATTTGAGAGATTAATTGATTGACTGAAGTAACGTTCGACGATCCCCAGTCGTCCATTATAGGGATTTTTCTGCTAACACTCTGTCTGAAAGTGCACAAGGCAGCCCAAAGGTTTGTCTTCTGTTCTGCCTTCAAGCGGGAGACTGCCTCACCTACCCAGCCATCATGGGTAGATGTTACCGAGGACCTTCACCCACTTTTCCAGGGCTTTGCCTCAGAGGAGGGGAAAGGGGACCTCGTCATCGACAACGTTTATGGCGAGGGCATGACAGACCACCTCCAGGAAGCGAAGGAGGAAGAGGACGAGGAGGCACAAACTGTTGCCCCTAGTCCCAGTTCCGCCCTTAGCGTGGCATCTGTGGCAGATTACAGATATTTGTTCATCGACGTTTTCATACAGGAAGCGGCCAGACTCAGAATCAAGCCAGTGGTGGTCGAGCAGTCACTGGCTAACCACCTCAACCCCAGTGCCTCGTCACTGACAGACAAACCGTTTCTCTGAGTCCATCTACCAAAAGGTTTACATGTCTGTCACAAATTCTGTATGGGCGTTGAACTGCCGGCTTACCAGGCTGATTTAAGGCTAGAGACACACAATCGCTTAGCTATCGACATGTCTAACCTAGACCTTTGGGATGAGATCTTTATAATCACAGACCTCCGAGCATCCAGGGGCACCATTCAAGGCTGTGGCTGTTCCATGAGCCTTGCGGTGGTTGGGGAGAGAGCCCTGTGGTCATGTTGTCCAGCCTGTCGGATAAGGAGAAAGCAGATTTCCTTGACGCTCCCGTCGAGCCAAAGGAATTGTTTCGGACAGCTGTCACCGCCATGCGGCAGAAAGGTGGACTTTGAAAATAAGAGAGTGAAGCCTTCAACTTCTACCTGCTCTGTAGACCCAGGAATCGTGGATACCCGGCCTAGCTCTCCATGAGTCAAGGCTTCGTGGCAGGGAGAAGGCAATTCGATGGCACCAGGGCTTTCCAGCAGGAATCCCCCAGCAACGCAGCAGGCATCAATCCCACGGATTGGATCCCCAAACAGAGGCCGACAGTGGGGAAAACGGTCCTTTGCTGCAGGCACATTGAGTTGCCTGATGAAGACCTAAGGGTCGAAATGTTGTTATAAATAAAATCACCTGGGAGCATGAGCAGCAGCGTGCAGCGTTTTCTTTTCTGTTTTGCATTGAGGTCCCACCCATTTCATCCCACTGCAGAGAAGAAGGAGCGCCCGACCTAGGGGTACGCCCCCTGTGGCAGAGAGGGGCAGCCAACAGTTCACCCCATCTTCTGGCCTGCCACCTCTCGGGTGGAGCACAGATCCCCACAATGGGGGAGACGCACGTTTGTGCACCTCCTAAAACCCTTCCCTTTGTGCAGCAATGCATTCTCATGTGTTCACTCTCAAGGAAGACGGAGGTGGTGTGGTGTGGGGGCTGTGCTTTGGCAAAGTGGGTGGGGTTGGGTGGGGTATCGTCGGATGGGGCCACAGTGTCTCCCGACCCCTCCTGTCTCAGCCTCCAGTATTTATGCTGCAGTAGTAATGTGTCGGGGGCTAGGGTCAGTCTATTATATCTGGAGTATTTCTCCTGTCTTATCCGGTGTCCTATGTGAATTTAAGTATGATCTCTATAATTCTTTCTCTCTCTCTCTCTCTCTTTCTTTCTTTCTTTCTTTCTTTCTTTCTTTCTTTCTTTCTTTCTTTCTCTCTCTCGGAGGACCTAGGACCATGTCTCAGGACTACCTGGCCTGATGACTCTTTGCTGTCCACCTGGCCGTGCTGCTGTTCCAGTTTCAACTGTTCTGCCTGCGGCTATGGAATTCTGACCTGTTCACCGGACGTGCTACCTGTCCCAGACCTGCTGTTTTCAACTCTCTAGAGACAGCAGGAGCGGCAGAGACACTGAATGATCGGCTATGAAAAGCCAACTGACATTTACTCCTGAGGTGCTGACCTGTTGCACCCTCGACATCCACTGTGATTATTATTATTTGACCCTGCTGGTCATCTATGAACATTTGAACATCTTGGCCATGTTCTGTTATAATCTCAACCCCGGCACAGCCAGAAGAGGCCTGGCCACCCCTCATAGTCTGGTTCCTTTCTAGGTTTCTTCCTAGGTTCTGGCCTTTCTAGGGAATTTTTCCTAGCCACCGTGCTTCTACACCTGCATTGCTTGCTGTTTGGGGTTTTAGGCTGGGTTTCTGTACAGCACTTTGAGATATCAGCTAATGTAAGAAGAGCTTTATAAATACATTTGATTTGATTTGAGGTAATCTACCCCCTATTGTCCTCCGTGCCATGGCTCTCCCTCTGGCTCTAGTTCAAGCAGCCTGGGCATGAAGACTAATTGTCAGTCGTCACCATGCACTGTCCCCATGTTCCAATGTGTCAACACTGCCCTTTTCAATAACAAAGTACTGCTGTATCCAGGCGTTTTGCTAAGGTCACAGAGCAAAATATAAATTGAAAAGGACACTTGCTCCATTGCCACCAGAGGATTCTCCAGCACTAACGGTGAGCGAGAGTCTACTGACCTGTGGACTACTCTCCACCAGAGCAGGGAACTTGCACGCACGCGTAGTCCAGCCCTGGGTCTGGTCCACAGTTACGAAGGGGTACAGACTGCAGTTCGTTCTGAGACCACACGTTTTTAACTTCATTTTGGAATCAGAAGCAACTGGCGACTCAGCATGCATACTAAAGCATCCTCTCTATTAAGCAAAGGGGCTATCAGGGCAATACCAGCGGACGAGAGCCACCTCGGCTTCTACTCCCCGTACTCTCTGGTTCCCAAGAAATGGGAAGTGTTCATCCCATTCCGGACCTACGGGGCTTAAACAGCTATCTGAAGAAGTTCACGTTCATCATGCTTAAGTTCAACGTGCTGTCTTGCTCTATTTGTTGAGGCGTCTGGTTCACAACAGTCGACCTGCAGGACACTTATTTTCACATAAGCATCCTGCCAGCACAAAGGAGGTTTCTAAAGTTTGCTTTTCAAGGCACAACCTATGAATACCTCACCGTCCCTTTCAGGCCAGCGCTAGCTCCCACACCTAAGCAAGTGTGTAGAGGCAAAATTCTCGAGCGACCGCATCACCAAATTCATAGGTAGAAATACATTCAACATGAAACATTGGCTTCAGAAACCACTAGAAGCTTCTGTTTACCACATAGAGTTTGATTCTATCTGTTTCCTGGCTGGCAAAGTACAAGGGTGTTGTCCCATGGTTTTGAATCTGAATTAGAGAACTACATTTTAAAACTGAATCTGAGTGCATCTGATAAACTTGAAATATTAGTTTATTGGTGCCTTTAGTAGTGGTTTATTTGCAGCAATTCGACCATGAAGGCCTGATTCACACAGTCTCCTCTTAACAGTTGATGTTGAATTGTCTGTTACTTGAACTCTGTGAAGCATTTATTTGGGCTGCAATCTGAAGTGCAGTTAACTCTGGGTCTTCCATTCCTGTGGTGGTCCACATGAGAGCCAGTTTCATCACAGCGCTTGATGTTTTTGCACTTGGAAGAAACTTTCAAAGTTCTTGAAATGTTCCGTATTGACTGACATCGTGTCTTAAAGTAACGATGGACTGTCGATTCTCTTTGCTTATTTGAGCTTTTCTTGATATAATATGTACTTTGTCTTTTACCAAATAAGGCTGTCTTCTGTATACCACCCCTACCTTGTCACAAAACAACTGATTGGCTCAAATGCATTAAGAAAGAAATACATTCTACAAATTAACTTTTAACAAGGCACACCTGTTAATTGAAATGCATTCCAGGGGACTACCTCATGAAGCTGGTTGAGAGAATGCCAATAATGTGCAAAGTGTGGCTACTTTGAAGAATCTCAAATCTCAAATATATTTGATTTGTTTAACACTTTCAGTTAGTACATGATTCCATATGTGTTTTTTCATAGTTTTGATGGCTTCACTGTTATTCCACAATGTAGAAAATAGTAACAATAAAGAAAACCCCTTGAATGAGTAGGTGTGTTCAAACTTTTGATTGGTACTGTATATTCAAATTTTGCCTCTCTATATTCCTTCTGCTCCCCTCCATCTCTCTTCCTCCCCCTCTCCCACACTCGGTCTCTCCCTCTCATCCTTCTCCTCCCTCTGTACTCTGAGTCATCTGCTGACCTGATTACTCCACATGCTGTTGGCAGTTTTAATGAGCCCTTCAAGAAACCTCCACATTACTACTTACTGTTGGAGATCATGACCACAGATCAACCACTCAATGGCCACACACACTGACCAACATCGACCACATCCTGGGGAGTGATGAGAGAATATGGACCGCATGGTCATCTGTGTAACTTCATCCAAAAAAATAAAACAGGGGAAAAAACTAGGTGAAACTTGTCCAATAAGAAACACTCTCTTTTTTTCTACATCGTGTCCTGCTGAACACACCCAGGTCACACAGCACAGTTGAGGAGGAGGAGATTCTCAAGGGAACAAGCATGTCTTCTTGCTCTGTGGTGTGGTTTTCAAGAGGTCAGGGGCCTTGAGGATTTAAAAGACACTCAACTTGAGCAGTTCAAGAATTGCCTTCATTTATGAGCACAACCCACTGGGCACAGACAACAACTCAAAGTCTATTCCACATTGGTTCAACGTAATTTAATTGAAGTGCCCTGGAAACAACATTGATTCAACCAGTGTTGGTCCAGCGAGAAGCATCTCACTCTGGAGAAAGCTGCAATCGTTGCAGATGAGTTTATGTTGACACAAAACTACAAACAAAGCACACAGTAGCTATCCCTACACAAAAAGCAATCCAGAGGTGTCACTTCCTACTACGAGGTTTCAGTCTTGTTCCGCAGTGCCCAAAGATAAGGATTGGCAAAAACAGTTTTTTTGTATCTGCCAGTTTGTCATTACTTACGTGAGAAAAGACACATTGTCTCTGTGTCCTAAGTTGAAACAGAAAAATTTGGGAGAAAAAAGCTATTTCTTCTTGTGGGAGCCCTCCAGACAGTTAAGGCTCTGGTTGGGAATGGATTATCTCCTAAACAAGAGTTTGGATCAGATGTGTATGAAGCCTTTGTTTCAGACGGGTTCGTGTCTCTGCAGAGTGGTGATGCTGTTGAACAGCCTGTGAAGATACTGCAAGACACTTGGGCAGCCCAATCCTTGATTTTGTTTATCCTTTGTCTGACACTTCAGCAACTGGTTACAGTGTGTTAGTTCAAGGCGTGGAGATGGGTTGCATGGAAGTTCCTTTCTATAATGTCAAACTCAAATCTGGTCTTGCTACTGGGTCGGTCCGTCGTCGTTGGAGTGAGCGAAGGGAGTCTCTTTAATTTTAGGCAACGATTTGGCTGGTGGGAAGGTCGTGCCAAGTCCTGTTACTTGTAAGGAACCCAGAGTAGAGGAACCTGATGTGTTATCAGAAAGGTACCCTAGAGTGTTCCCTGCGTGTGAGGTTACACATGCTGTCTAAGTAGAGCAAGTCTAGAGTTGAGGAGGACGTCAGCGATCCCACCATGTTCGATCTGTCTGAGACATTTATGTGTGGTTCTGATTTCAGTAGACCTCCTGAGTTGACCTCTCCTTTGAAAACACCAAATGTCAGCGAGTTTCTAGGACCTCTAAAAGAAGAGAGGGTCCCTACAGTTAACACTTCAATGTCTAGGAAGCAGCTGATTGCTGAACAGAGTAAATATGCTTCCCTCTCCCCTCTTTTTGCTGAGATGTGTCCAGAGGAGAAGTTTGATGAAATTCGTGTGGGTTACTTTGACAGAGATGGTGTTCTGATGAGGTGTTGGGGAACAGCAGGACAGTCTGCGGCTCTGCTGGTAATGTAAACATGACGTCATACACTGGACATTACAACAGCACAGCAGACAGGCTGGAGAATGGGTTATTGATAGACATGTGGCTCGCTCATGTGTTTCTGAATGGTGAGGAGAGATTGCCCAGGAAATTAAGCGATCAAGGGAGGGAGGGAGGGAGCGAGAGATGACAAAGAGGGGCAGATAACTCAGCCTTTAGTGTGGAGGAGAGAGAGAAGGGGGGATGGAGGCGGAGGGAGAAGGGAAGGTTAAATGAAAACCACATGCAGGTTGAATCTCTCTTATTGTCTTCAACTCAAACCAGCTGGCTGCTCCTGGCTTATCCTTCAATATAAACATCCCTGCAGTCTCCCTTGCACAAACACACATATACACACACACACTTACAGTATACATACACACACGAATGCACTCAGTGTTCTCAAGACCAGTGAACTTAAACAGCCAAGATCATATACTGCCTCATGTACCTGCATCCCCCTACACACTCTCTCTCTCATACACACACATACGCACGTTGGTGGGGGGGGGGGGTGGGGGGGGGAGGCAGGAAATAGCCTCTCCAGCTCCTCTCCTCTGCTGTTGATCTTGGCATGCTGCAAAGCATGCTGGGGGATGAACTGCAGCTGAGTGGACTAACAGGCCTGCCCTGGCTAACACACACACAGAGAATGTGGAGTGTGTTTTATGGATTATTGCTGAGTCACATATCGCTATTCTCCATTTCCTCCTCTTCGTCTCTGTTTCATCGTTCTCCTTCTTAGTGTTGCTCTCTCTCCCCCTCTCTCTCTTTATCGCTCTGTTTCGTAGACCTGACATCAGTTTATCGAGCCCTGACATACATCCGCATGCACACACACACAAATATGCATGTGTGTTATAACTTGTGTGTGGCAGGATTGTGGCCAGAGAGTTGATTGCTGTTTTCTCCCTCCAACAATAATGGCTAGTAGACCGACAGGTCGGAACAACTGAGAATAGAAAGAAAGGGTTGCAGCATGTTTTTGTTGTTGAGTCATTAGTCTGCCTGTTGTTTGTCCAAACATCAGACGCTTTCTGTTTATGACTGCTGGGGAGTGTGTGTGTGTGTGTGTGTGTGTGTGTGTGTGTGTGTGTGTGTGTGTGTGTGTGTGTGTGTGTGTGTGTGTGTGTGTGTGTGTGTGTGTGTGTGTGTGTGTGTGTGTGTGTGTGTGTGTGTGTGTGTGTGTGTGTGTGTGTGTGTGTGTGTGTGTGTGTGTGTGTGTGTGTGTGTGTGTGTACTGGACCCTATCCTCCTACCAGATGCTATTGATCTGAAGGTAACTACTAGTACAACTCTCTGTTCCTGAGCCAGGTACACATGCCAGCTCTCATTCTCTCTCTCTCTGTGTATGAGAGTGTTGTGCGTGCTTATGTGTGTGTTGGCAGGAGATGTGACAGCAGGAACAGTCATCAGCAGGACAGACTAAGGGGCCGGAGAGGGTCTACAGTTCATAGTTCAACATCGCAGATCTGTGATAGGCCAACGGTCCATAATGACCAGTAGGCTGGTAAGTATAACGGGACGGAACTATCATGGCCAACTCAGCTGTAGACACATCAAGGGTGTTCTCATTTCCTATATATGATGATGCCCCTATGAGAGAGTGGGTCAGTTAATGGCAGTGGGTGAGGAGGAAGAGGATGGTTGGGGAGGGATGAGGCTGACACAGACACAGATGTGTGTGTCTGTGGTCTGGTGCCACTCTGGCTCCTGGCACTCTCTAATGAGCTATTTCAGAACTGCTTCCGCACGCGCGCACACACACACACACACACACACACACACAATGGGTGGACTGTAAATAGCGCTGATGGACTCTTGATGATCTTTTTCCTGGAGAGAGAAGCAGGAAGAGGAGAGGAGATGAGACAGTAGGAGTTTGCTGCCATCTTGTTACTGCTACTGTGCACCTGAACACATACACACACACATACACTGTTTGAGTAATCAGTTTGAGTTTCTGCTTGAGTAATCAGCGTTTCCAGAGAGATTCCCGTCAGGCCCCAGGGTTATCCCTGGGGGAAGGATATCAGCACTCTGACCCACCCGGAGCTCTGAAGCACCGACTCTCTCTCTTCCTCTCTCTCTCTCTCACATCGTTGTTCTACTACTGGCTCCGAGTGTTTACTGGAAGCTTCATATTTACCTGGCTGAGTGAGGCAATTTCCACTGAGGAGAAAAGCATCTGTGTTTCCTCCGTTGAAAATCTGTGTGTGCAGTCTAGCACCTAAAAGGGTTCTTCGGTTGTTCCCATAGGAAAACCCTTTGAAGAACCCTTTTTCATTCCAAGTAAATGGAATCCAAAAGTATTTGACCTGTAACCAAGAAGGGTTCTCCTATGGGGACAGCTGAAGAACCCTTTTAGAACCCTTTTTTCTATACTGTACAATTCATTCACTACAACGCTTTACCAATATAACCTTTCACAGGATAGGGACAACTGCAGTGTTTTCATAATGTAACTGCAACCATTACATAATAGTTTCTTATTGACTGATACACTGACAGCTGAAACGCAGTGAGAACATGTCGCTAACGACCCCCAAGGAAAAATCTATCCCATAATGCTTATGGTGGTCTGGGGAAGAGTTTACTCTGTACAAGAGGTCAATCCTACATGAGCTGTACACCAGCAGAGAGGTGTGTGTAAGCATGCATGCGTAAAGGAAGTCACGCTGCTTGCTTAGCGAGTACCACTTCCTTCTGAATCAGCTCACACCGAGGCTCAAACCCAGGACCTCTGCCTTGCTAGCAAACATGACCACCCTCCTGGAGCATCTTACCAGTCGGCACCACGAAGAAAAGATAGACCACGCTTCTCTAAGATCTCTGAAATATGTGGGTCCTTTGCACCTGTAATGTCTAGAGCCAGGTGTTTTGGTTGTTTTTTGTGAGTTTTCTTTGACTGTTATTTCCAGCACTGGGTGTGCTGCAGTCCAAAAATCCTAGGAAACGCTCTTTAATTGACACAATTAGTCTCCTATCAATTATTTAATGTCTGGTTGTGCATGAGTGTTTGGTGGTGGGGGATTGCCTAAACTAGGGGAGGAATACTATTTGTAGATCAGTGATTCTGCACCTCACTTTGCTCAAGCTGATCCTCTCCAATAGACTCAATCCCTGATCATTGGAGGTTATAAGAATGGGCAATTAGGACAGTAAATGGGGAGAGACTAGGAATCCAACCAGAACCCAGCTAGCACAGAACATTCCTGTAACGTTTCCTAAAGGTTCTCTTTTGGTTCTTAGAAAAATAACTTTCACAGGGACCTTTGCTATTTTGGTAAGTTAGAAACACATTGTTCTGAGAACGTTCAAATAAAATAATGTTATTTTTTGGTCAATTAGAACTTTCACTTAACGTTCCCTGTGGTTCCCGTTTGGTTGATGGAAGAGAAAAAGTTCTGGGAACGGAGCATATCTAAGGGCCATATTGGATCAAACTGCTGAAAGAGGAGAGAAAGTGTGTGTGTGGAGGTGAGTGCACATCATTTTGTAAATAACTTGTTTTTTCTTCCACCCAAAAAAATTGGAAGAAAGTGGAGCATATTAAACATTACACATGCCTTCTGAAAGATCTGGTGAAGGTGATGGACAAGAAAAAAAGGAGAACAGAGGAAATGTTTATGAAGAAATATGGAATGAGGAACTTCACAGAACTTTTGGAAGAACTGAAGGAAATTGAGAGTGAGGCTGAATTAGATGTGAATCAGATTGCAGATTTCTCCGAACCAGTGATATACAACAAATTGATAACTGCAATTATAATTGTGTTAATAGTTCATATGTAATTGTGTAATCCCGGGTGTGTGTGTGTTCCCAACTTTGTAACTTTCCCAGAACGTTAAGAAAACCAAAATATGTTATCTGTGACAATAACAAAAATGTAAATTCACAATATCGAAGAAAAAAAAAGAGCGCTAATACCCCACTGGGACGCATTACAGACGAGAATATATTCTGCAAAACCTGCAATTTACTCTGAACAAAAATATAAACACAACATGTAAAGTGTTGGTCCTATTAGTCCTGAAATAAAAGATCACAGAAATGTTCCATACACACAAAAATAGTATTGTTCACAAAATTGTTTACATTGCTGTTAGTGAGCATTTCTCCTTTGCCAAGATAATCCATCCACCTGATAGGTGTAGCGTATCAAGAAGCTGATTAAACCGCATGATCATTACACAGGTGTACCTTGCACTGGGGACAATAAAAGGCCACTCTAAAATATGCAGTTTTGTCACACAACACAATGCCACAGATGTCTCAAGTTTTGAGGAAGCGTGCCAATGTCATGACGAATGCAGGAATGTCCGCCAGAGCTGTTGCCAGAGAATTTAATGTTACCTAATTTCTTTACCATAAGCCGCCTCCAGAGTCGTTTTAGAGATTTTGGCAGTTTGTCCTACCGGCCTCAAAACCGCAGACCACGTGTATGGCATCGTGTGGCTGAGAGGTTTGCTGATGCCAACGTTGTGAATAGAGTGCCCCATGGTGGCAGTGGGGTTATGGTATGGGCAGGCATAAGTTACAGACATTTTGAATGCAGGCAATTTGAATGCACAGAGCTACCGTGACAAGATCATGAAGCTCATTGTCGTGCTATTCATCTGCCGCCATCACCTCATGTTTCAGCATTATAATGAAAGGCCCCATGTTGCAAGGATCTGTACACAATTCCTGGAAGCTGAAATTGTCCCAATTCTTCCATGGCTTGCATACTCACCAGACCTGTCACCCATTGAGCGTGTTTGGGATGCTCTGGATCGACGTGTACGACAGCATGTTCCAATTCCCGCCAATATCCAGAAACTTCGCACTGAAGAGGAGTGAGATAACATTCCACAGGCCACAATCAACAGCCAGATCAATTCTGCGAAGGAGATGTGTCACACTGCATTAGGCAAATGGTGATCACACCAGATACTGACTGGTTTTCTGATCCACACCCTACTTCTTTTTATAAAGGTATCTGTGACCAATATCTTTATTCCCAGTCATGTGACATCCATAGATTAGGGCCTAATTTATTTATTTCAGTTGACTGATTTCCTTATATGAACTGTAACTCAGTGAAATCTTTTAAATTGTTGCATGTTGCTTTTACATTTTTGTTCAGTATATTTCCTCCCTTAGTTTCTGGCAATGGTTTTATCTAACGGACTGCTCAAATAAATCCAATCAGACCTCCTTAGATGGAATAATATCCCAGTTGATTTAAAATCGACAGAATATCTATTGTCAAAATTAATATATTACCATGGCTGAATTTCTGGCTATTGGGATAAAATTCATAGTGCAGTTTCAAAATGTATATGGCAAGGTAAACGATAACGAATACAATGTAACATACAAAGAGGAGAAGATGTAGGAGAACTATCCGTACCAAACTTGAAGTTGTATTTCCAGGCACTAGTATTTTGCCACATCTTGATACTCAGCCAGGGGCAGACGAATCATGTCTAAACCAATTATTGAAAAACATTGTAACTGGGAATCAAAATGACATGCTCATACTCCAATGTTTCACAATAATGCCTTGCGATCTGGAGCGCGGCTGTTTGCATCCCACCAGCGGTCAAAATGTGGAATCCGTACGCTTGCCAAAATTACGGACAGTAATGGGTTAAGAACATTCCAAGTTTTGAAAGATACATACACATTACCAGGCAACTCCTTTTTTCAGCATCACTGGCTTCTGGAGTCCTTTGGGTAACCCAACTACTGAACCATCCAATGATGGGATTTATAAATAAATTATCTGCGCTCCCAAAAGGTCTGATCGCTATAATATTTAAACAACCTTTTGAAAGTTTGTAATCTGAGCTAGCCATTAAAAGTACAACCCTTTAACTGGAACAGTATATGGAAAAATATGATCATGGCATCCCATAATCTGAAGCGTCAATTTATAAATTTTAAGTTTGTTCACAGATTGTATTTAACACAAAGGAAGATGTTACGATTAAATTGGCCCCAACTCCCAATTGTTCATATATGATTTTGATTTAAAAAAATATATATATATATTTATTTAACCAGGTAGGCTAGTTGAGAACAAGTTCTCATTTGCAACTGCGACCTGGCCAAGATAATGCATAGCAATTCGACACATACAACACAGAGTTACATATGGAATAAACAAAACATACAATCAATAATACAGTAGAGAGAAAAAAAAAAAAAAGTCTATATACAGTGAGTGCAAATGAGGTAAGGGAGTTAAGGCAATAAATAGGCCATGGTGGCAAAGTAATTACAATATACCAATTAAACACTGGAATGGTAGATGTGCAGAAGATGAATGTGCAAGTGGAGATACTTAGGTGCAAAAGAGCAAGATAAATAAATAAATACAGTATGGGGATGAGGTAGATATATGGGCTGTATACAGATGGACTATGTACAGGTGCAGTGATCAGTGAGCTGCTCTGACAGCTGGTGAGGGAGATATGAGTCTCCAGCTTCAGTGACTTTTTGCAGTTCGCTTCAGTCATTGGCAGCAGAGAACTGGAAGGAAAGGCGACCAAAGCAGGAATTGGCTTTGTGGGTGACCAGTGAGATATACCTGCTGGAGCGCATGCTACGAGTGGGTGCTGCTATGGTGACCAGTGAGCTGAGATAAGGCGGGGCTTTACCTAGCAGAGACTTGTAGATAACCTATAGCCAGTGGGTTTGGTGACGAGTATGAAGCCAGGGCCAACCAACGAGAGTGTACAGGTCACAGTGGTGGGTAGTGAATGGGGCTTTGGTGACAAAACGGATGGCAATGTGATAGACTGCATCCAATTTGTTGAGTAGAGTGTTGGATGCTATTTTATAGATGACATCGCCGAAGTCAAGGATCGGTAGGATGGCCAGATTTACGAGGGTATGTTTGGCAGCATGAGTGAAGGATGGAAGCCAATTCTAGATTAAATTTTGGATTGTAGATGCTAAATGTGAGTTTGGAAGGAGAGTTTAAAGTCTAACCAGACACTTAGAATATGTGGACAACTACAAATACCTAAGTCAGAGCCGTCCAGAGTAGTGATGCTGGACGGGCGGGCAGGTGCAGGCAGTGATCGATTGAATAGCATGCATTTAGTTTTACTTGCATTTAAGAACAGTTGGAGGCCACGGAAGGAGAGTACGGCATTAACGCTCGTTTGGAGGTTAGTTAACACAGTGTCCAAAGAGGGGCCAGAAGTATACAGAATGGTGTCATCTGCGTAGAGGTGGATCAGAGAATCACCAGCAGCAAGAGCAACATCATTGATGTATACAGAGAAGAGAGTCGGCCCGAGAATTGAACCCTGTGGCACCCCCCATAGAGACTGCCAGAGGTCCGGACAACAGGCCCTCCGATTTAACACACTGAACTCTATCTGAGAAGTAGTTGGTAAACCAAGCGAGGCAGTCATTTGAGAAACCAAGGCTGTCGAGTCTGCCAATAAGAATGCAGTGATTGACAGAGTCGAAAGAATTGGCCAGGTCGATGAAGACGGCTGCACAGTAATGTCTCTTATCGATGGCGGTTATGATGTCATTTAGGACCTTGAGCGTGGCTGAGGTGCACCCATGACCAGCTCTGAAACCAGATTGCATAGCGGAGAAGGTACGGTGGGATTCGAAATGGTCGGTAATCTGTTTGTTAACTTGGCTTTCGAAGACCTTAGAAAGGCAGGGTAGGATAGATATAGGTCTGTAGCAGTTTGGGTCTAGAGTGTCACCCCCTTTGAAGAGGGGGATGACCGCAGCAGCTTTCCAATCTTTGGGAATCTCAGAAGATACGAAAGAGAGGTTAAACAGTAATAGGGGTTGCAAAAATTTCGGCAGATCATTTTAGAAAGAGAGGGTCCAGATTGTCTGGCCCGGCTGATTTGTAGGGGTCCAGATTTTGCAGCTCTTTCAGAACATCAGCTATCGGGATTTGGGTGAAGGAGAAATGGTGGGGGCTTGGTCGGGTTGCTGTGGAGGGTGCCGGGCAGTTGACCGGGGAAGGGGTAGCCAGGTGGAAAGCATGGCCAGCCGTAGAGAAATGCTTATTGAAATTCTCAATTATAGTGGATTTATCGGTGGTAACAGTGTTTCCTAGCCTCAGAGCAGTGGGCAGCTGGGAGGAGGTGCTCTTATTCTCCATGGACTTTACAGTGTCCCAGAACTTTTTTGAGTTTGTACTACAGGATGCAAATTTCTGTTTGAAAAATCTAGCCTTAGCTTTCCTAACTGCCTGTGTATATTTGTTCCTAACTTCCCTGAAAAGTTGCATATCACGGGGGCTATTCGATGCTAATGCAGAACCCCACAGAATGTTTTTGTGCTGGTCAAGGGCAGACAGGTCTGGAGTGAACCAAGGACTATCTATTTCTGGTTCTACATTTTTTGAATGGAGCATGCTTGTTTAAGATGGTGAGGAAGGCACTTTTAAAGAATAACCAGGTATCCTCTACTGACGGGATGAGGTCAATGTCATTCCAGGATACCCCGGCCAGGTTGATTAGAAAGGCCTGCTCGCAGAAGTGTTTTAGGGAGTGTTTGACAGTGATGAGGGGTGGTCGTTTGATCGCAGACCCATTACGGATACAGGCAATGAGGCAGTGATCGCTGAGATCTTGATTGAAAACAGCAGAGGTTTATTTGGAGGGCGAGTTAGTTAGGATGATATCTATGATGGTGCCTGTGTTTATGGATTTGTGGTTGTACCTTGTAGGTTCATTGATAATTTGTGTGAGATTGAGGGCATCAAGCTTAGATTGTAGGTTGGCCGGGGTGTTAAGCATGTCCCAGTTTAGGTCTTCTAGTAGTACGAGCTCAGAAGATAGATGGGGGGCAATCAATTCACATATGGTGTTGAGGGGACAGCTGGGGGCAGAGGGTAGTCTATAGCAAGTGGTAACGGTGAGAGACTTGTTTCTGGAAAGGTGCGTTTTTAAAAGTAGAAGCTCAAATTGTTTGGGTACATTCCTGGGTAGTAAGACAGAACTCTGCAGGTTATCTTTGCAGTAGATTGCAACACCGCCCCCTTTGGCAGTTCTATCTTGGCGGAAAATGTTATAGTTAGGAATGGAGATTTCAGGGTTTTTGGTGGTTTTCCTAAGCCAGCATTCAGACACGGCTAAGACATCCTGGTTGGCAGAGTGTGCTAAAGCAGTGAGTAAAACAAACTTAGGGAGTAGGCTTCTAATGTTAACATGCATGAAACCAAGGCTTTTAAGGTTACATAAGTCAACAAATGAGAGCACCTGGGGAGTGGGAGTGGAGCTAGGCACTGCAAGACCTGGATTAACCTCTACATCACCAGAGGAACAGAGGAGAAGTAGGATAAGGGTACGGCTAAAGGCTATACGAACTGGCCTTCTAGCACATTCAGAACAGAGAGTGAAAGGAGCAGGTTTCTGGGCAGGATAGCATAGATTCAAGGCATAGTGTAGAGACAAAGGTAAGGTAGGATGTGAGTACATTGGAGGTAAACCTAGGCATTGAGTAATGATGAGAGAGATAGTCTCTAGAGACATTTAAACCAGGTGATGTCATCGCATATGTAAGAGGTGGAACAACATGGTTGGTGAAGGCATATTGAGCAGGGCTAGAGGCTCTACAGTGAAATAAGACAGTAATCACTAACCAGGACAGTAATGCATGAGGCATATGGATATTAGAGAGAGGCATGCATAGCCAAGTGATCATATGGGCCCAGTGAGTGGTTGGGCTGGCTGGGGACACGGCGATTCAGACAGTTAGCAGGCCGGGGCTAACAAGCCAGCAGTTAGTAGGCCGGGGCTAACAAGCTAGCAGTTAGCAGACCGGGGTTAGCAAGCAAGCTAGCAGTTAGCAGACCGGGGCTAGCAAGCAAGCTAGCAGTTAGCAGACCGGGGCTAGCAAGCAAGCTAGCAGTTAGCAGACCGGGGCTAGCAGGCTAGCAGAAGGGCCTTTGGGGGATGTCGCGATGGAGGAAAGTCTGTTTTTGCCTCCTCGTGCGGTGGCGTCGATAGACCAGTCGTGGATTAGTAGGGTTCCAAGTAGCTCTAGATAGCTAGCAGGCCGCGGTTAGCAGAATGGGCCTTCAGCGGACGTCGCGTCTGAGGGGCCTGTTGGAATCTTCGGGCAGAATATGTCGGTATTCCAGTCGTAGAGGATCGGCGGGGTTCCGTGCCCCGTACCGGCAGTAGAAGGGGTCCGGATATTGTAGCCCAGTAGTGGGCTTCGGTGGTAGCTTCAGGCAAATTGGTGCTTGCTCCGGGATGGAAACGATCGCCAGGAGTAGTCACCCGGGATTGCGGTTAGCTAGTTGTTAAGATCCAGATGAAAGTTTGCGGTTCAGAGTTTGCGGTAGGAATCCAGGGATATGGAGAGAAAAATAGATCGGTTATGCTCTGGTTTGAGTCAAATTGTACGAACTGGCGAGAGCTTTCCGAGCTATAGGTTAGCTGATGATCGCTAGCAGTGGTTTGCTGACTGATAGCTGGTAGCTTGTTAGCTGGCTAGCTTCAGTTGAGGGATTCCAGATCCTAAGTAAATAGAAATACTTTCTGGAGAAAAAAAGCAGATCCACGCCACATTGGGTGAGGCGGGTAGCAGGAGAGTATTTAGAAGTTGAGGTTTAGGAAAATATTTTTAAAAGATATGCGAAGAAAAATATGTAAAAATATATATACAAGGGACACGACAGGACACAGATGTCTGACTGCTACGCCATTTTGGATGCTTGGATGATATGGGAGTGTCCTAATGTTAAATGCTTCTAGAGCAAAGTTAGAAAATTATGTTACTTAACTATGATAGCTTCTTTACTCTCTCAATTAAAATCTGAGAATATTATTGCTGGCAGGCAGGACTGCCACAAAAAAAAAAACATGTTGGCTCTTAGATGGCACGTCAATCTCTCCAAATTCGCCATTGTATACAAATATTATTTGAAGTTATAACAAAATAATTTACAGCAAGAATGAATGGTGCTAGTCAAGGAACACTTGAGGACTGGAGAAATATACTTGATTCTGTAAAGAATAATCTCAGCTAAAGCCCAACACATACAAATAAACAATCCATAAATCCCAACACATACAACAAAAATATATATACCCATTTTAATATTTTGTATTTTATTTGTTTTCAGGCCCACAGAGAAAGGGTGGTATGGGGAAGGTTCTCTCTGGTCACCAGGATGGGGATGACTGGGAAACATGGTTTCTAGGGGTGGGTGAGGGGGAGTTGATGGAGACATGGGTGATGGGTGGGGTTGTGGGATGGGAGGTTGTGGGTGGAGACCCACTTATTATTGTTTTTCTTTTCCTGTTCATTCTTAATTTATTATTATTTAAACTCTGCATTTTAGTTTATTTATTTTGAGTGTACATGTTTTATAAATGTACACATTTAAATGGATAATGTAAATAGTAACCCCCCAACAAAAAATGACAAAACAAATAAAAACTTAGTCAAAAAGAACATAAATGGCTAGTCTATTTTCATTCGCTATAGAAATAACAACTTCTCTAACTCCGTTAACACCGCAGTATTTGGAGAGATACGCTTCTACGCCTCCACAATGCTCATGTAAAAGTGCAGGTACTCCGAATTATATTCTGACATTTGAATAGATCTCTGCCTGTAAATACACTCAGCCAGAACAACGGTAACGTCTTCACCCAGCTCTCCCACAAAATACAGTTTGAATAACATATTGGTATTGTGTGCAGCGGTGACCCACAGCCCAACCTGTTTAGCAAAAAAACGAAACATGTTATTTTATGTAAAAAATGCATTCCTGTTTTGAATGTTATTTTGGCATTAATACATGTCACATATCAGTTTTCAAACAATATTTAAAAAAAAATTATAATGATAATTGTTAGTTTGTTTTTTGCTTTCTTGAGTAAGGCAGCTCCAAAATGCAGGTGTTTCAACCTAGCTCGGTGCTCTCTGTGGTGGTGGTTCAGCCAGTAGAAAATATGGAGCGTAGGGGTAGGGAATCTTCTCTAGTTGCGCCGTGATTAGTTCAGTGTTCTGTCACTCATGGCGACACTACATCACCGCAAAATCTACAGGGAATAGCTTGAAAATTCAAGCCCCTTGGGTGCTGCCATAGAGTTACAATAGAAGTGCCCATCCAAGAAGGCTCAAGGTCATTGGGCACAGATAGAATGACATCAAATCACATTGTCAGCATCATACTTTTAAAATCTTAGCTAGCAAGCTAGCAGTCATCATCATGGATCAAGTCGACAATCTACTGGCAAATCCTTTTCAATCCTTGTCATATGAAGAGACATTATAGATAAAACGTATCGGTGCTCATCGGCCATAAACATTACACAACAAGTTGGAAATCGCAAATTCTACAATGAGCGGTTTGGAAGGAAACAGTGGGTAATTGCAAGCACTGCAAAGCAATCACTAGGTGTGTGGTCCAAGTCTGGGTTTAAGGGTCTCTTTCCCAAGCTTAAAAGGATAAACATTGGCCATGCTGTCAATCCAGAACTGGGAAATCTCAGACTTCAGTGAGTTCAAGACAACTGAGAACTCGGGAAAAAACTAGATCTGACTAGGAAATAAGTTTTGAACAGTCATCCAACTCGAAATTCCAAGTCGGGAACTTGGGCCTCTTTCAAGAGCTCCGACCTGAAGATCACTGATGTCATGATTTGACCTTGTTTTTTTCAGAGTTTCCAGTTGTCTTAAAAGCACCCTAATTCAGAGAATGCCAGGCATTGATAACAACATTTGCCCATGAAGGACCACCGCCACCTTCCTGATCAAGTGAGCACAGCACAACAAAGTGAGTCCAAAAATGTATTGTATGTTGCTTCATAAATTATGTAATATGCCTAGGAGATATGCATACTGTAGCTAAGAAAGTAATACCAAGTGTATTTTCTGTGGTAAACTGTTGGTAGCCCAAGTGCTTAACCCTAATAATTTGGTCCCTTTTCCCCATACCTTAGCCTACTGTTCAGACTTGGTTGTGCACATTTAGCCTATAGTCTGTCTTAAATGTAATCATTGGATATTGTAAGAGCTTTCATTGTCTGTATTTGCCACGTTTATTTATCCTACGGTTCTGACTTGGTGTACAGGGAGAATACTGTAAGAACGGCCCATGTTCTGAATTCTGTCGCTGTACATTTCAAAAGTGCTGACCAAATAGTTATATTGACTCAGTCCGTTCCGTTCATTAATGTCTAAATCGAAATGACCTATCCGTTCGTCGTCCCCTTATGCCATAGTTTGTACATCTCAATTGTCAGTAGAAACCACATTTGTTTAAGCAAGTCAGCCATATCAGCTCTATTTTTTTAAACGGCAGTAAATGAGGCTGAATGAATTGTTTTGCTGCCAGTCAGGTGTAGCAGTGGTAAGATGTTGGGACTGCTGTTGGGACAGCTTTATGTAGGCTCTAAGAGTTTTTGGGCACCGTTTGTCACTGTTATAGTGCAATTAATGTATTGTTTAGTGTTGTGGCTTTGCTGGCATGCATTTTTTTTTTTTTATTGAGTTTGCCCTTGTGCTAAAAATCACCACTGCTTGTGTATCAGTGGATTCATCTGTTATTATGGAGATGCTTTTAGTTTCTTTGACCAGACTGCACCTCTATTCTTTACATGGGTGTTAATGAATGCGCAGATTTTGGGATTGTCAATTTTTTCAGTATTTTCGTTTTTAAATATATATTTCTATAGCGAATGATAATTTCAATTTTATTTTGGAAATAGGCAAACTTTTCTTAGATAAAATGCATCTTAGTCCCATATGTTGATAACAGACAATTCAGAAATGCAATATTTATGTTGATAGTGTCCTTAAGATAGCGTAAATCACACAATTATTAGCCTAAAGCATAGACTGCTGATGAGAATAATTTTCGGCAAACAAGTCAATCCACATAGTTTGGAATTTATTTTGGACTAATTGGATAATTATGTTAGAAGATCATGGTATGCACACGTGACAATTAATTCACACATGGCATGAGAAGGTGCTATATCGGCCTCTCGAAGTCCAATGATTGAAATGCTGGGTAGGAAAAAAATATAAAAAACGCCTGGAACTATTAATGCCTGACTCTGGATCTAATTAAAAGGGACATTGAATTATGAAACATGATCCCAATGTTTAAATACCATATATACAGTGGGGAGAACAAGTATTACTGGTTGGTAGGTTGATACTGGTTAGTAGGTGATCAAATACGTATGTCATGCAATAAAATGCTAATTAATTACATAAAAAACATACAATGTGATTTTCTGGATTTTTGTTTTAGATTTCGTCTCTCACAGTTGAAGTGTACCTATGATAAAAATGACAGACCTCTACATGCTTTGTAAGTAGGAAAACCTGCAAAAATCGGCAGTGTATCAAATACTTCTTCTCCCCACTGTATATATAAAATATAAATAATATCAGAGGGGAAGACTCACACCCTTCCACATCCTTGCCTATTTCCA
Source organism: Salvelinus fontinalis (assembly GCF_029448725.1). NCBI lineage: Eukaryota > Metazoa > Chordata > Actinopteri > Salmoniformes > Salmonidae > Salvelinus > Salvelinus fontinalis. The sequence continues at coordinate 24,253,261 of NC_074669.1, forward strand.
TTTCCGTTCCTGTTTTCAGGACATACTTTATAGAGTATCAATTACACACATGCACACACACAGCCCGACGCCAGAGGAAACAGGGCTGTTGTGAACGTTGAAACAAAAAGACAATTTTAGAAAGTTCCTCCTGAGCGTGGAAACAAAGGGGGGAAGAGAGATGACGTCGCAACATCGAGAACTAGTGTCAACTTGTGGCATGTTTGACACACCCTGGGAACTCACAGTACAAGGTCTACACACACACACATTTTAATTACAAATGAAAAGCTGACATGTCTTGAGTCAATAAATATTCAACCCCTTTGTCAAGTCTAAAAAGTTCAGGAGTGAACATTTCCTTATCAAGTCACGTAATAAGTTGCATGGACTCACTAAAAGTACAATAATGCAATAACAGTGTTTAACATGATTTTTGAGCAACTACCTCTGTACCCCACACATACAATTATCTGTAAGGTCCCTCAGTAGAGCAGTGAATTTCAAACCAAGTTTCAAAGACAAGGGAGATTTTCCAAAGCCACGCAAAAGGCACCTATTGGTAGATGGGTTCAAAATTATTATGATTCTTTTTTAAATTAAGCAGACATTGAATATCACTTTGAACATGGTGAAGTTATTAATTACACTTTGGATGGTGTATCAATAAACCCAGTCACTACAAAGATACAGGTATCCTTCCTAAATCAGATGGTGGAGAGGAAGGAAACCACTCAGGGATTTTACCTTTAGAAAAGTTAGAGTTTAATGGCTGTGATAGGAGAACACTGAGGATGGATCAACAACATTGTAGTTACTCCACAAAACTAACCTAATTGACAGAGTGAAAAGATGGAAGCCTGTACAGAATAGAAATATTCAAAATCCTGCATCCTGATTACAACAAGGCACTAAAGTAATACTGCAAAAAATGTGGGAAAATAGTGGTGGCTGCATCATGTCATGGGTATGCTTGCATCCCTAAGACCGGGTGTGGTAACTCGTATGTCTAAAGTTTAGTAAAGATGTTCGGTACAGTGTGACTTTTAGGAAAGGGGCTTTATAAATGAAAACATAGCAATGTATCAACCTACGTGACATCAAAGAGGGCCAACCAACTTTCTGGTAGAGAATGCAGCCATGAGTACTAACATAGTCGTCTGTAATAAAGTGCAGTGCGCTATGATAAACTGAATCTGACAGCTTTAATGAAGTGGCAGCTGTGTTCATATAGATGTCACCGTAGACTAGGACCGATAGGAACATCGACTGAATTTGCTTTCTACTATTTAGCGAAGAAGCCCATTTTATTCTCAGTTTAACTAACTCATCAATATGATTTTTAAAAGACAGCTTTTCATCTATCCAGATATTTGTAAGCAGGGACACAACCAATATATACACTATCCAAAGTACATATGCCTAAATCAGAGTTATTTTATGCGCTCTAGAAAACATTCAATACTAATTTCAGGTCAATAAAGTTTTTCTGTAATACAATGAAGGCAGACTGTAGTTCAGTAGAGCCTGGTCAACCGTGGGGGCAATTGCATAGCCAACAGTATCATCAGCATGCAAGTGCAGGTTACAATTTTCTACAGGAAAGTTGATATTGTTCATGTAAACAGTAAAGCCCAGAATCGACCCCGGCGGGACACTTTTCGTGATATCCACGAAAACTGATTTAACACCATCAGTAGATACACATAGAGTTCTACAGTGTATTGCAAAAGTATTCACCCCCTTGTCATTTTTCCTATTTTGTTGCATTACAACCTGTAATTTAAAATTATTTTTATTTGGATTTCATGTAATGGACATACACAAGAGTCCAAATTGGTGAAGTAAAAAAATTTAATAAAACTTATATTCACCCCCTTTGCTATGGAGCCCCTAAATAAGATCTGGTGCAACCAATTACCTTCAGAAGTCACATAATTAGTTAAATAAAGTCCACCTGTGTGCAATCTAAGTGTCACATGATCTGTCACATGATCTCAGTATATATACACCTGTTCTGAAAGGCCCCAGAGTCCGCAACACCGCTAAGCAAGGGGCACCACCAAGCAAGCAGAACTATGAAGACCAAGGAGCTCTCCAAACAGGTCAGGGACAAAGTTGTGGAGAAGTACAGATCAGGGTTGGGTTATTAAAAAATATCTTAAACTTTGAACATCCCACAGAGCACCATTAAATCCATTATTAAAAAATGGAAAGAATATGGCACCACAACAAACCTGCCAAGAGAGGGCCGCCCACCAACACTCACAGACCAGGCAAGAAGGACATTAAATCAGAGACAACAAAGAGACCAAAGATGACCATGAAAGAGCTGCAAAGATCGACAGCAGAGATTGGAGTATGTCTCCATAGGACCACTTTAAGCCATACACTCCACAGAGCTGGGATTTATGGAAGAGTGGCCAGGAAAAAGCCATTGCTTAAAGAAAAAAATAAGCAAACATGTTTGGTGTTCGCCAAAAGGCATGTGGGAGACTCCCCAAACAAATGGAAGAAGGTACACTGGTCAGATGAGACTAAAATTGAGCTTTTTGGCCATCAAGGAAAACGCTATATCTGGCGCAAACCCAACACCTATCATCACCCCGAGAACCTCATCCCCACAGTGAAGAATGGTGGTGGCAGCATCATGCTGTGGGGATGTTTTTCCATCGTCAGGGACTGGGAAACTGGTCAGAATTGAAGCAATGATGGATGGCGCTAAACACAGGGAAATTCGAGGGAATTCTGTTTCAGTCTTCCAGAGATGTGAGATTGGGACAGAGGTTCACCTTTCAGCAGGACAATGACCCTAAGCATACTGCTAAAGCAGCACTTGAGTGGTTTAAGGGGAAACATTGAAATGTCTTGGAATGGCCTAGTCAAAGCCCAGATCTCAATCCAATTGAGAATCTGTAATATGACTTAAAGATTTCTGGAACCCATCCAACTTGAAGGAGCTGGAGCAGTTTTGCCTTGAAGAATGGGCAAAAATCCCAGTGGCTAGATGTGCCAAGATTATAGAGACATACCCCAAGAGACTTGCACCTGAAATTGCTACAAAAGGTGGCTCTACAAAGTATTGACTTTGGGGGGGGGGGGGGGGGGGGGGATAGTTATGCACGTTCAAGTTTTCTGTTTTGTCTTATTTCTGTTTTGTTTCACAAAAAAAATTATTTTGCATCTTCAAAGTGGTTGTGTAAATCAAATGATACAAACCCCTCAACATTCTATTTTAATTCCAGGTTGTAAGGCAACAAAATAGGAAAAATGCCAAGGGGGTGAATACTTTCGCAAGCTACTGTATTTGCAAGTCATTTTTTAAAAACATTTACGTGCAGCCCGGTCTAGGCCAATTGAGGAAAGCCTCTGAATTAGCAGTAAGTTATCAACACTATCAAAAACTTTTGACAGGTCAATGAAGAAGGCAGCACAATGTTGCCTTTTATCCTTACAGTTAAACACATAATGTATAAATAGGGATGCAGCAGAGATAGTAATATGACCTGGTCTAAAACCCGAATAATGTACATTTAGAATAAATTTCAAGGATAAGAAATATCTTAGCTGGGAATTAATCAAGGATTCTAATATTTTAGCTAGGCAAGAAAGTTTAGAAATAGGGCAATGATTATTTAGGTCTCTAGGGTCACCACCTTTGTGAAGGGGAAGTACATGGGCCACCTTCCAAACCTTGGGGATAGTACCATATATAATCGTCAGGTTAAAAATATGGGCTAATGATTCAGCAATCAGGGGGGCAGCGGGCTATCAATCAATCAAGTTTATTTTCTATAGCCCTTCATACATCAGCTAATATCTCGAAGTGCTGTACAGAGACCCAGCCTAAAACCCCAAACAGCTAGAATGCAGGTGAAGAAGCACTACAGCAAAAATGAATAAAGCATATCAGCCCCAGTGGATTTTTGAAATAATGCATGGCCCCATGTCGCAAGGATCTGTACACAATTTCTGGAAGCTGAAAATGTCCCAGTTCCATGGCCTGCATACTCACCATACATGTCACCCATTGAGCATGTTTGGGATGCTCTGTATCAACGTATATGACAGCGTGTTCCAGTTCCCACCAATATCCAGCAACTTCACACAGCCATTGAAGAGGAATAGGACAACGTTCCAAATGCCACAATCAACCGCCTGATCAACACTATGCAAAGGAGATGTGTTGTGCTGCATGAGGCAAATGGTAGCCCCTACTTTTAAAAAAAGGTCTTTGTGACCAACAGATGCATAGCTGTATTCCCAGTCATGTGAAATCCATAGATTAGGGTCTAATTCATTAATTTGAATGTAACGATTTCCTTATATGAACTGTAACTACGCAAAATATTTGCAATTGTTGTAGGTTGCGATTTATATTTATATATACGTATACACACTACCGATCAAAAGTGTTAGAACACCTATTCATTCAAGGGGTTTTATTTATACTATTTTCGACATTGTAGAATAATAGTGAATACATCAAAACTATGAAATAACACATATGGAAACATGTAGTAAACAAAAAAAGTATTAAACAAATCAAAATATAATTTATCTTTTAGATTCTACAAATAGCCACCCTTTACCTTGATGACATCTTTGCACACTCTTAGCATTCTCTCAAAAAGCTTTATGACGTAGTCACCTGGAATGCATTTCAATTAACAGGTGTGCCTTGTTAAAAGTGAATTAGTTTCCTTCTTAATGCGTTTGAGCCAATCAGTTGTGTTGTGACAAGGTAGGTGTGGTATACAGAAGATAGCTCTATTTGGTAAAAGACCACACTCATATTATGGCAAGAACAGCTCAAATAAGCAAAGGGAAACAACAGTCCATCATTACTTTAAGACAGGAAGGTCAGTCAATACGGAACATTTCAAGAACTTTGAAAGTTTTTTCAAGTGCAGTCGCAAAAAACATCAAGCGCTATGATGAAACTGGCTCTCATGAGGACCACCACAGGAATGGAAGACCCAGAGTTACCTCTGCTGCAGAGGATAAGTTCATTAGAGTTACGAGCCTCAGAAATTGCAGCCCAAATAAATGCTTCAGAGTTCAAGTAACAGACACATCAACATCAACTGTTCATTAGAGACTGGTGGGTGGCTATTTGAGACTGCGTGAAATCAGTCATTCATGGTCAAATTGCTGCAAAGAAAACACTACTAAAAGGACACCAATAAGAAGAAGAGACTTGCTTGGGCCAAGAAACACAAGCAATGGACATTAGACCGGTGGAAATGTGTCCTTTGGTCTGGAGCCCAAATTGGACATTTTTGGTTCCAACCGCCATGTCTTTGTGAGACGCGGTGTGGCTGAACGGATGATCTCTGCATGTGTATTTCCCACCGTAAAGCATGGAGGAGGTGGTGTTATGGTGTGGGGGTGCTTTGCGGGTGACACTGTCTGTGATTTATTTAGAATTCAAGGCACACTTAACCAGCATGGCTACCACAGCATTCTACAGCGATACATAGCACGCGCTCCAGCAGGTATATCTCACTAGTCACCCCCAAAGCCAATTCCTCATTTGGCCGCCTTTACTTTCACTTCTCTGCTGCCAATGACTGGAACAAACTGCAAAAATCACTGAAGCTGGAGACTCAGATCTCCCTCACTAGATTTAAGCACCAGCTGTCAGAGCAGCTCACAGATCACTGCACCTCTACAGTCATTGCCAAAAGTTTTGAGAATGACACACATATAAATTTCCACAAAAGTTTGCTGCTTCAGTGTCTTTAGATATTTTTGTCAGATGTTGCTATGGAATACTGAAGTATAATTACAAGCATTTCATAAGTGTCAAAGGCTTTTATTGACAATTACATGAAGTTGATGCAAAGAGACAATATTTACAGTGTTGACCCTTCTTTTTCAAGACCTTTGCAATCCGCCCTGGCATGTTGTCAATTAACTTCTGGGCCACATCCTGACTCATGGCAGCCCATTCTTGCATAATCAATGCTTGGAGTTTGTCAGAAATTGTTAGATTTTGTTTGTCCACCCGCCTCTTGAGGATTGACCACAAGTTCTCAATTGGATTAAGGTCTGGGGAGTTTCCTGGTCATGGACCCAAAATATCGATGTTTTGTTCCCCGAACCACTTAGTTGTCACTTTTGCCTAATGGCAAGGTGCTCCATCATGCTGGAAAAGGCATTGTTCGTCACCAAACTGTTCCTGGATGGTTGGGAGAAGTTGTTCTCGGAGGATGTGTTGGTACCATTCTTTATTCATGGCTGTGTTCTCAGGCAAAATTGTGAGTGAGCCCACTCCCTTGGCTGAGAAGCAACCCCACACATGAATGGTCTCAGTATGCTTTACTGTTTGCATGACACAGGACTGATGGTAGAGCTCACCTTATCTTCTTTGGACAAGCTTTTTTCCGGATGCCCCAAACAATCGGAAAGGGGATTCATCAGAGAAAATGACTTTACCCTAGTCCTCAGCAGTCCAATCCCTGTACCTTTTGCAGAATATCAGTCTGATGTTTTTCCTGGAGAGAAGTAGTTCTTTGCTGCCCTTCTTGACACCAGGCCATCCTCCAAAAGTCTTCACCTCACTGTGCATGCAGATGCACTCACACCTGCCTGCTGCCATTCCTGAGCAAGCTCTGTACTGGTGGTGCCCCGATCCCGCAGCTGAATCAACTTTAGGAGATGTTCCTGGCGCTTGCTGGACTTAGTTGGACGCTCTGAAGCCTTCTTCACAACATTTGAAACGCTCTCCTTGAAGTTCTTGATGATCTGATAAATGGTTGATTTAGGTGCAATCTTACTGGCAGCAATATCCTTGCCTGTGAAGCTCTTTTTGAGCAAAGCAATGATAACGGCTGTTTCATTGCAATGATGACGTGTTTCCTTGCAAGTAAACATGGTTAACAGAGGAAGAACAATGATTCCAAGCACCACCCTCCTTTTGAACCTTCCAGTCTGTTATTCGAACTCAATCAGCATGACAGAGTGATCTCCAGCCATGTCCTTGTCAACACTCACACCTGTGTTAATGAGAGAATCACCGACATGTCAGCTGGTCCTTTTGTGGCAGGGCTGAAATGCATTGGAAATGTTTTTGGGGGATTCAGTTCATTTGCATGGCAAAGAGGGACTTTGCAATTAATTGCAATTTATCTGATCACTCTTCATAACATTCTGGAGTATATGCAAATTGCCATCATTCAAACTGAGGCAGAAGACTTTGTGAAAATGTATATGTGTCATTCTCAAATTTTTGGGCCACAACTGTACATAACCCATCTGTAAATAGCCCATCCAACTACCTCATCCCCATACTGTAATTCTTTATTTATCTTTCTCCTTTGCACCCCAGTATTTCTACAGTATTTATATTTCTACATTCTCCTTCCGCACATCAATCACTCTCGTGTTTCTAATTGATATATTGTAATTACTTCGCCACCCTGGTCTATTTATTGCCTTACCTCCCTTATCTTACCTCATTTGCACACACTCGATGTAGACTTTTTCTACTGTATTATTGACTGTATGTTTGTTATTCCATGTGTAACTCTGTGTTGTTATTTGTGTCGAACTGCTTTGCTTTATTCTTGGCCAGATCGCAGTTGTAAATGATAACTTGTTCTCAACTAGTCTACCTGGTTAAATAAAGGTGAAATAAAATGTTAAAAAAATAAAAAACACCATCCCATCTGATTTGGGCTTAGTGGGACTATCATTTGTTTTTCAAAAGGACAATGACCCAACACACCTGCAGGCTGTGTAAGGTCTATTTTACCAAGAAGGAGAGTGATGGAGTGCTGCATCAGATGACCTGGCATCCACAATCCCCTGACCTCAACCAAATTGAGATGGTTTGGGATGAGTCGGACCGCAGAGTGAAGGAAAAGCAGCCAACAAGTGCTCAGCATATGTGAGAACTACTTCAAGACTGTTGGAAAAGCATTCCAGGTGAAGCTGGTTGAGAGAATGGCAAGAGTTGGCAAAGCTGTCATCAAGGCAAAGGGTGACTATTTGAAAAGTATAAAATATATTGATTTGTTTAAAAAAAAATGATTACATGATTTCATGTGTTATTTCATAGTTTTGATGTCTTCACTATTATTCTACAATGTTGAAAATAGTAAAAAAAAAAAAAGAAGAAAAACCCTTGAATGAGTAGGTGTTCTACACACGACAGTATTTGCGGACTGATATAGCTGTCTGGAGTGTTAACAACAACAAAAAATCGTGCCTGCCAGTGATAGGAGTGGAAACAGGTGTGGTCGGCTGCTGCAATTTCCCATCCGTGACAAGGACAGACGAGTTTAGCATTGTGTGCTCCGAGATGCTGTTCTGTACTACGCCTTTATTTGCCCGTTTGTGGCGGACCTGTTAGCTTGCACGATTCTTGCCATTCTCCTTCAACCTCTCATCAATGAGCTGTTTTCACCACAGAACTGCCGCTGACTGGATGCTTTTTGTTTGTCGCACCATTCTCGGTAAACCTTAGACACTGTCATGTGTGAAAAGCCCAGCAGGCCGGCCGTTTGAGACCTTGACGATAATACTTTTTTTGCCCATTCTAACGTTCAATAGAACAGTAACAGAATACCTCGTTGCCGGGATGTCTGATTCATATAGCAAACCATAGCCACGTGACTCTGTAGGAGCGAACCTTTTTTGTGAACTGGGTGCTGTACCCAATAAGTGTATATATATATATAGGGCTATATTTTAACAAACCTAATGCATTGGTAAATCTAAGATCAGGCTGTGCCTTACAGGTTCTAACGGCGAGTTGACGTTCTCTCTTTCTATTTATATTGGATCAATGTCCAGCAACTGTGAACAGTTTGGAGGCGCATAAACCCCCCATAGTCAGCTTTGTTTTAATATTATATGCCCACAGGGGGAAATTATGGTGCCTGTAAATCTGACATCGCCTATTTAAAGCAAGTTGTTTTGTTTAGCATTTGATTATAATTATTCATTCTATTTTTTTAGCCTTATCAATTATTAATTTAACCTTGCTTATTGACAATGTTTGTCATGTCCATGCTCAGCCATAATGCAATTTACAGTAGGTCTGGCCCCTATATCAGTGTGAATGCTATTGAAGCCATGCAATTACTTGGAACAATGTGGACTACAAATGCGTTAAAGATAGGTCTACATTTTGTTATTTCGTTTCTGTAAGCGATTTAACAAACTATAACGGACTAACATCGGAATTTGAGTTTATTCCGAGGCAAAGCATAAAAGACAGTTAATACACAGCTTGATGCAACCACATATTTCGCCATGGAGGACGTTCTGATTGGCCATTGAGGGGGCAAGCCTCTTCACACCCACAACTTGTTAATTCATCAAAACCCAGCCCTTTTGCGACAACGCTAGCAAGTGCGCCTATAATTGTGACAGGGACAGAGAGAGGAGGCATGGAGGTCTACAGTTAGTCAACCCCCCCCCCCCCCCCACCACACAAAACGTGGGTTCAGGAGTCACCCCATGGAGGTGGATGTTTTTGTGGTACACATACACACATCACTTATCTATCACAGCCACAATGTGAACCACATGGATGTAGTTGCTGGTAATGCCATCCAGCCTGGAGGAGGGCTGTGAAATGAGCAGAGCAGGGGTCCGGACTAGGGGAGGACACACACAGCAGGCATCTGGACCAGGTTAGATGTGCTCTATTTATTGTGTGTAAATATCTCTGAAGCTGGGGGCCCATGCCATCAATCAGAAGCATAGTGGTACACACACACATGCACGTACACACATACCCTGCTGTGGCCTGCAGGTAGGGGGAAGTATTTACCCCTAGCTAGCAGAGATAGAGTTAACAGCCTAACGCACAAAATTGGTTGGTTTATGACGTCATAGTCAGGTTGTATGACATTTTATTAACGTATTTAAAAAGAAAAATCAACAGAAATACCTAAATATTTAATCGCCATGAAAAAGATGCCTTTACCAATAGTTGTAATCTAGTTATGCCATCTTCTCAACCAGAAAACATATTTACAACCAGAAAATGTGCTCATTATGACACACACCAACTCTAAACTATGATCAATCGCCAAACTACTCAGATATTTTTATTCTCTTAGACAGGAAATTTGTGACTTGTTAATTTAACAAAGAAGTGCTCTGTCTCTCTCGGTCACCCATATGAAGTGTCAACCACAACGATGACCACTGACTGACCAGCACTCTATCGGGACAGAAGATAGCTGCTAGGTTCTGCAGGCCAAGTAAGGCACTATGCTGTTTACTCTGAAGTTAGTGGTGTTCAGTATTTATGTTGCGGTTTGTTGGTCTCTTTGCATGAGACAGTGTTTGGGGGTATTTATACTGAACAAAAATATAAACGCAACATGTAATTCATTGGTAACATGTTTCATGAGCTGAAATAAAAGATCCCAGAAATGTTCTTATTTCTCTCAAATTTTGTGCACAAATTAGTTTACATCCCGATAGGGAGAATTTCTCCTTTGTCAAGATAAGCCATCCACCTGACAGGTGTGGCATATGAAGAAAGGTGCACCTTGTGCTGGTGACCATAAAAGGCCACTAAAATGTGCAGTTCTGTCACACAACACAATGCCACAGATGTCTCAAGTTGAGGGAGTGTTCAATCGTCATGCTGACTGCAGGAATGTCCACCAGAGCTGTTGCCAGATGATTAAAAATGTATGTCTCTACCATAAGCCGCCTCCGACGTAATTTTAGAGAATTTGTCAACTGGCTTCACAATGGCAGACCACGTGTAACCACGCAGGCCCAGGACCTCAACATCTGGCTTGTTCACCTGCAGGATCATCTGAGACCTGTAAAATCTGAGATCTGTAAAATCATTGAAATTGTTGCATTTATATTTTTGATCAGCGTAGTTTCAAATCAAATCTTATTGGTCACATACACATGGTTAGCATATGTTAATGCGAGTATAGCGAAATGCTTGTGCTTCTAGTTCCGACTATGCAGTAATATCTAACAAGTAATCTAACAATTTCACAACTACCTTATACACACAAGTGTAAGGAATGAATAAGAATATGTACATGTAAATATATGGATGAGCGATGGCCGAACGGCATAGGCAAGATGCAGTAGATGGTATAGAGTACAGTATATACATATGAGATGAGTAATGTAGGGTATGTAAACATTATATAAAGTGGCATTGTTTAAGTGACTAGTGATACATTAATTACATCAAATTTTTAATTATTAAAGTGGCTAGAGATTTGAGTCAGTGTGTTGGCAGCAGCCACTCAATGTTAGTGATGGCTGTTTAACAGTCTGATGGCCTTGAGATAGAAGCTGTTTTACAGTCTCTCGGTCCCAGCTTTGATGCACCTATACTGACCTCGCCTTCTGGATGATAGCGGGGTGAACAGGCAGAGGCTCGGGTGGTTGTTGTCCTTGATGATCTTTTTGGCCTTCCTGTGACATCGGGTGGTGTAGGTGTCTTGGAGCACAGGTAGTTTTCCCCCAGTGATGCGTTGTGCAGACCTCACTACCCTCTGGAGAGCCTTGTGGTTGTGGGCGGAGCAGTTGCCGTACCAGGCGGTGATACAGCCCGACAGGATGCTCTCGATTGTGCATCTCTAAAAGTTTGTGAGTGTTTTTGGTGACAAGCCAAATTTCTTCAGCCTCCTGAGGTTGAAGAGGTGCTGTTGTGCCTTCTTCACCACGCTGTCTGTGTGGGTGGACCATTTCAGTTTGTCCGTGATGTGTACACCGAGGAACTTAAAACTTTCCACCTTCTCCACTACTGTGCCAACAATGTGGAGAGGGGGGTGCTGCCTCTGCTGTTTCCTGAAGTCCATGATCATCTCCTTTGTTTTGTTGATGTTGAGTGAGAGGTTGTTTTCCTGACACCACACTCCGAGGGCCCTCACCTCCTCCCTGTAGGCCGTCTCGTTGTTGGTAATCAAGCCTACCACTGTAGTGTCGTCTGCAAACTTGATTGAGTTGGAGGCGTGCATGGCCACGCAGTCATGGGTGAACAGGGAGTACAGGAGAAGGCTGAGATGCACCCTTGTGGGGCCCAAGTGATGAGGATCAGCGGGGTGGAGATGTTGTTTCCTTCCCTCACCATCTGGGGGCGGCCCATCAGAAAGTCCAGGACCCAGTTGCACAGGGCGGGATCGAGACCCAGGGTCTCGAGCTTAATGACGAGTTTGGAGGGTACTTTGGTGTTAAATGCTGAGCTGTAGTCGATGAACAGCATTCTTACATAGGTATTCCTCTTGTGCAGATGGGTTAGGGCAGTGTGCAGTGTGATTGCGATTGCGTCGTCTGTGAATCTATTGGGGCAGTAAGCAAATTGGAGTGGGTCTAGGGTCGAGGTGATATGATCCTTGACTAGTCTCTCAAAGCACTTCATGATGACGGAAGTGAGTGCTACGTCATTTAGCTCAGTTACCTTAGCTTTCTTGGGAACAGGAACAATGGTGGCCCTCTTGAAGCATGTGGGAACAGCAGACTGGGATAGGTATTGATTGAATATGTCCGTAAACACACCAGCCAGCGGGTCTGCGCATGCTCTGAGGACGCGGCTAGGAATGCCGTCTGGGCCGGCAGCCTTGCGAGGGTTAACCTCTATGGGATATGTGGGATGGTAGTGTCCCACCTAGCCAACATCCAGTGAAAATGCAGAGCGCCAAATTCAAATAAATTAAACTTTCATGAAATCACACATTCAATATACCAAATTAAAGCTACACTTGTTGTGAATCCAGCCAACGTGTCAGATTTCAAAAATGCTTTACGGCAAAAGCAAACAATGCTATTATCTAAGGATAGCACCCCAGCTAACAATCACAGACCATCATATTTCAACATTCGCGAAACAAAACGCAGAAATAACGATATAATTCATGCCTTACCTTTGACGAGCTTCTTCTGTTGGCACTCCAATATGTCCCATAAATATCACAAATGGTCATTTGTTCGATTAATTCCGTCGATATATATCCAAAATGTCCATTTATTTGGCGTGTTTGATTAAAAAAAAAACCACTAGTTCCAACTTCCACAACGGGACTACAAAATATCTCAAAAGTTACCTGTAAGCTTTGTCCAAACATTTCAAACTACTTTTGTAATACAACTTTAGGTATTTTTTAACGTAAATAATCGATAAAATTGAAGACGGGATGATCTGTGTTCAATACCGGAGGAAAACAATGTGTAGCATGCTTTCTGGTCACGCGCCTCTAACAAACAGTTACACTTCACTGGAGCCTCATTCTGAACATGACTACTTCATTTCTCAAAGGAAAAACCTCAACCAATTTCTAAAGACGGTTGACATCCAGTGGAAGCGATAGGAAATGCAGGAAGGTCCCTTAGAAATCTGGATTCCCAATGAAAACACATTGAAAAGAGTGACCTAAAAAAAAAGAAAATCTGAATGGTTTGTCCTCGGGGTTTTGCCTGCCAAATAAGTTCTGTTATAGTCACAGACATGATTCAAACAGTTTTAGAAACTTCAGAGTGTTTACTATCCAATACTAATAATAATATGCATATATTAGCATCTGGGACTGAGTAGGAGGCAGTTTACTCTGTACACACTTTTCATACAAACGTGAAAATACTGCTCCCTATCCTAGAGAAGTTAACACGTTTAAATGTTTTACTCAGGTTGGCTGCGTTGAAGGAGAGTCCACAGGTTTTGGTAGCGGGCCGTGTCGGTGGCACTGTATTGTCCTCAAAGCGAGCAAAGAATTTGTTTAGTTTGTCTGAGAGCAAGACATCGGGGTCCAAGACGGGGCTGGTTTTCTTTTTGTAGTCCGTGATTGACTGTAGACCCTGCCACACTCCTCTCGTGTCTGAGCCATTGAATTGCGACTCTACTTTGTCTCTATATTGACGTTTAGCTTGTTTGATTGCCTTGCGGAGGGAATAGCTACACTGTTAGTATTCGGTCATGATTCTGGTCGCCTTGCCCTGATTAAAAGCAGTGGTTCGCATTTTCAGTTTTGCGCGAATGCTGCCATCAATCCACGGTTTCTGGTGGGGGAAGGTTTAAATAGTCGTTGTTGGTACAACATCACCGATGCACTTGCTAATGAACTCGCTCAGCGTATACATCAATGTTGTTGTTCGACACTATCCGGAACATATCCCAGTCCATGTGATTGAAGCAATCTTGAAGCGTGGAATCATATTGGTCAGACCAGCATTGAACAGACCTCAGCACGGGCGTTTCCTGTTTTAGTTTCTGTCTATAGGCTGGGAGCAACAAAATGTAGTTGTGGTCAGATTTGCGGAAAGGAGGGCGAGGGATGGTTTTGCATGCATCTCGGAAGTTAGCGTAACAATGATCCACAATTTTCCCAGCCCGGGACGGACATTCGATATGCTGATTAAATTTAGGGAGCCTTGTTTTTAGATTAGCCTTGTTAAAATCCCCAGCTACAATAAATGCAGCCTCAGGATATGTGGTTTCAGGTTTACATAGAGTCCAATTAAGTTCTTTCAGGGCCGTCGAGGTGTCTGCTTGGGGGGGGGGGGTGTACACAACTTTGATTATAATCGAAGAGAATTCTCTTGGTCGATAATGCGGTCAGTTTCTGATAAGGAATTGTAGGTCAGGTCAACAAAAGGACTTCAGTTCCTGTATGTTGTTATGATTAACGAGTCGTGGTGTGATCATAAGACATACACCCCCGCCCTTCTTATCAGAGAGATGTTTGTCTCTGTCGGCCCGATACGTGGAAAAACGAGGTGGCTGTACCGACTCTGATAACGTATCCTGAGTGAGCCATGTTTCCGTGAAACAGAGAATGTTACAATCTCTGATGTCTCTCTGGAAGGCAACCCTTGCTCAGATTTCGTCTACCTTGTTGTCAAGAGACTGGACGTTGGCTAGTAGTATACTCGGGAGCGATGGGCGATGTACCCGTCTACAGAGCCTGACAAGAAGACCACTCCGTCTGCCCCTTCTGCGGCGCCGCTGTTTTGAGTCACCTGCTGGGATCCGATCCATTGTCCTGGGTGGTGGACCAAACAGAGGATCCGCTTCGGGAAAGTCGTATTCCTGGTCATAATGTTGGTAAGTTGACGTTGTTCTTATATCCAATAGTTCCTCCCAGCTGTATGTAATGAGACTTAATATTCCCTGGGGGGACAGTGTAAGAAATAATACATTAAAAAAACAATATACTGTGTAGTTTCCTAAGAACGCGAAGCGAAGATCTCTGTCGGCGGCGAAGATAAGATACATTGTCGTTCCTCTGACCCCTCACCAGTCTCCCCCATAGGGACTCGGGTGCCTGTAGGTCTGGGAGACAGTGGGACCGGCAGTGACCTGGTACCAGTTACACATGGTGCTGAGAACAGAGATGTACCACATATCAAAGGAGAAAATTGAAAAACACATACGCACTTCATGAATACAACTGAGCTTTTCCAGAACCCCTCACTTACTCAACAGTGTGGTGTGGCATCCTGCCCTGCTATTGTAATTGGCCATCTTGATTGATGTTTGATATTTCTCATATCATATTTCTCAAGGACTTTTGTGGTCAGTACCAGTAAGAACAGTCTGTGTGTACGCATAATATGTTTATGTGCCAATACTGGCTAGTGTCCCATCTATCTTTCTATCCATCTAGAGCAGGGGTTTTCAAACCTCTGCTCGGGGACCCCCAGCTGTTCCATGTATTTTAACTTATCGACAGCTAGCACATCTGATCAACTTGAACTAATCATCAAGCCCTTGAATAGGTGAATCAGGTGAGCTGGTTTAGGGCTACAACAAAATTGTCAAACATCTTGGGGTCCCAGAGGAGAGGTGGGAAAACCCCTGATCTAGAGTGTGTGATTGTCAGGCTTTATGTCGGTCTTTCAGTGGTTACAGATTCATATAATAAATCAGAGTAAACTGTATTGGCACTTGAAGGGACATCCTCAGGGAGCCTACAAATAGACTGTAGCAGGCCTCGATCACGCCTCCCTTTAAGACTCTTTGGGCCTCCTGAGTGGCGCGGCGGTCTAAGGAACTGCATCGCAGAGCTTGAGGCGTCACTACAGGCTGGGTTCGATCCCAGGCTGTGTCATAGCCGGCCGTGAGCAGGAGACCCATGAGGCGGTGCACAATTGGCCCAGCATCGTCCGGGCTAGGGGAAGGTTTGGCCGGCCGGGATGTCCTTGTCCCATCGCACTCTAGCAACTCCTTGTGGCGGGTCGGCGCCTGCAAGCTGACTTCGGGTTGCCAGTTGTACAATGTTTCCTCTGACACATTGGTGCGGGTTAAGCGAGCAGTGTGCTTCCGGGTTAAGCGAGCAGTGTGTCAAGAAGCAGTGTGGCTTAGCAGGGTCGTGTTTCGGAGGACACATGGCTCTCGACCTTCACCTCTCCCGAGTCCGTACGGGAGTTGCAGCAATGGGACAAGACTAACTACCAATTGGAGAGAAAAATGGGTAAAAGTACAAACATAAAAATAAGACTCTTTCTTTAGCAATAAAGAGTTGGATGATGGGGGAAAGAAACCAGAGCCTCATTTAATTCTCCCTCCCTTGTCCCATTCCCCTACGTATCGGATTTAACCCTACGTATCGGATTTAACACCGCATATGCAGCGTTACACCCATGATGCTGTCTCAGCGAGTTGACCGTCCTGTGGCGTGCAGACAACCTGAGTTCAAACCGAGTTTGTCATATATTGTACCCCCTGAAGATTGTAAGTTGTAGCAACAAGAGAAAACACCATGTTGAAGCATTTATCGACTAGGGGAGAAAGAGAGGGAGGAAGAGGTAAATAATGTTACATTATGAATAATGAGCTGGGCCTTCACTGGCCTAATGACAGAGACCTGCTTTAGATTAAGCCCCTACAAACAAACACACACACACACTCACAACCCCCATGCAGCCACTTACACACAGGAGAGCAGTGCAGGAGGCCGTATCGGCATCCGCTCTGATAATCTATTGCCCCTGGCAATGGGATCAGATTTGCTTTGCTCCAGGACAAAAGAGGGAGAGAAGGGAAGGGGATAAAGAGAACGACAGAGGGAGAATTGGGCCTGTAACCGAAAGTTACTGGTTCAAATCCCTGAGATGACTAGGTAAAAAATCTGTCAATGTGCCATTGAGCAAGGCTATTAACCCTAATTGCTCCTGTAAGTTGCTCTGGGTATGAGGGGGTTTGTGGTTAGTTAGGATGCAGAGGGGGTCTGTGTGTGTGTGGTTGGGGTCCGGGAGAATGTTTCAGTGGAAATGTGAATCAACAATGTTGACTGGGAGATCACACCCTAGTCTCACATACACAGCCAGCACTTCATTATGAACATGGAGTACCGCTTCCATCTGCTGGCCAAATGACAACACATCAGTTTCCTTCACAGATGTATTATTAGTTCAAAGTGAATGTTTTCAGAAGATACATTTTACACATGCTGCAATCAAACATGTATGGCAATGCTTTTAAGGGACATTAGTATACACAAGCAAAAAAGTATTATAAAGATTATAAAAAAGGTTTGAATTCAGTTCATGATTCCAGCAGAGGAAAACATTTAAAGACGCTAAAGTCCATCAGTAGAAAAGTGAATTTAGTTGTCATCTTCTTAGCTGTGTAACTTCAAGGTTAGAAGGAGGTTGGTGATTCTAGGGTAGTGTGCACCAAGGTAGGGGTCAATTCACTAAATCCAGGAAGTAAATTGTCATTGTGACAGGACGACACAGAGCGGCCTGGAATGTTGCTAACAGGAATATGGCCTCAATAAACAACCCAAAGCCCCATCTACAAGCAACTTTAATGAGCCAACAAAAATTATAATACTAGGTCTAACATCTGGGATATCCCTCCAACCAACCCCAGGCTACCTCACACCTCTCTATATAAGGCTGGTGTTGTAAAGATGTGGGTCTTGCTTCCTCAGATCAAATGGGTTAGTCTACAGACGGGGAGAAGGAGGACCAGTACCCCCTCAGGCCTCCTCCATCAACCCCTCTTCCTCCTTTCCTTATATTCTTCTTCCATATTTACTCTTCATCATCGCTTCTCCAGTTTCTTGAACTTGGCCTCTGCAGAGAGACAGACAGATTGACTGTGCAGGAAGGTTAGTTAGTCTCACACACACACACTTAGGAGTAGTGTCCAAGGGAAGTTAATTTTTAGCTGTTCATTTGGGACAGTGTGCTAGCGCTCTCTGCTGTTGGAGCTCAGGGTGTAGAGGTGAACTTAAACAGCAGAGGGCACCACAAGTACATTTTTAATATGACACTATGAGGTTGAAATAACACAGCCTGTTCAGGTGGGATGGAGTTTTCGGCCCAGATCATGACATCACAATCTGATCTGATTATAAAAGACCAATAACCGTTCATCAGGGTAAGCAGGTGGGCTCTAGATCATCCTATCAGCCAATCAGGGCTGTGTATGTGAATATCTTCAAATTTCTTTCCTAACGCCCACACGATCAGACTGAGCATTTCAATGGCTAAAAGAGGAACAGGGTAATAAATAACACAAATATATATTTAGGAGTTGTTTAAATAAACAGTGATTTATTACATATACAGTGAAGATGAAAAGAAATACATTAAAAACACTGCATGGGGCTTTAATGTTGAGCTGAACACTGCAGCACGGCTATTCTTAGCACATCTGCCATAGAGACTGCTAGCAGATTCTAATAGAGAAGCCTTAGTGACCGAGCTAACAGATATTTATTTCTATCTACCACTTTTCTCCCCCTGTCAGTCTGGTGAGGGTTAAGGTTACACACTGGAACTCAGTAGGCTCTTTTCCACTTACAGCCCTGGTATAAATATAGACTTGCAATATGAAGCTACGGTATGTGTTTCCACAGGCATGCCACTCTGTCTGTGTGTGTGTTTCTGTCTTACCAAGCTTCTTGGAGTAGGTGTCCAGTTTATAAGCAGCCTGCTCCAGAGACGACACTTGTTCCTCAATCTGGTTTATCTGGTCTAGATAGGGCTGGAGGCTGGCGTCTGTAACACACAAAACAATATATTTTTCAGTTAAATGAAGGTAAAAAACAACAACATAATTTTCATAAAGGGTCGCAAGCGTTCCCTTCATGTTTGAAAGGCTAATAAACATACACTTGAGGTTGAGGTCCTGCAGGTTCCTGCTGATATTAATGCTGATGTCTTTCATCTCCATGTACTTCAGACTGGTCAGCTTGTTCATATTCTCCAGCAGACGGTAGTCCTCACAGGTGCCTGGGAGAAGAGGGAAACGGGGGAGCATGAAACTTTCTCCACAACAGAAGATTATGACATTGTTGTTATGCTGAAGACATGACAGTATTCACTGAGTGTAATAAAACAACTCAATATTTGGAAGGTGTTCGTAATGTTTTGTACACTCAGCGTATACTAGTATGCAACTGTATAGACAATGTAGAGGGAGAGACAAAAGACAGTCAGGCATGCAGGAATACAGACAGATAGACAGGCACACCTGTGAGTTCTCCTTGTAGGAAGACCGCCATCTTATTGAACATGTCTGTACAGAGCTCATTGATGTCTGGTTCTACAGCCTCCTCTGCAGTCTCCACCCCACCGTCACCTACACACAGCAGTTACACACCATTGACATGTTGTAGAAACATCTCATCATCCGTACTCTGGAGGATTCAGTTGGCTCCTACCTCAGATGTAGGACCAATTTGCCAGTTCCTTGGCATGATGCTGTGATAGTCGGCTTAGCTACTGCATTCTAATGTAATAAAAGGTACTCATGGTCGACTCCAGGCATAAGCAGTTGCTTAATAAACTCTCAAATTGTGTGCATAAATTTGTTTACATCCCTGTTGGGGAGCATTTTTCCTTTGCCAGGATAATTCGTCCACCTGACAGGTGTGGCATGTCAAGAAGCTGATTAACCAGCATGATCATTACACAGGTGCACCTTGTGCCGGGGACAATATACAGTAAGGTCACTCTAAAATGGGCAGTTTTGTCATACAACACAATGCCACAGATGTCTCAAGTTGAGGGAGCGTGTAATTGACATGTTGACTGCAGGAATTTTCACCAGAGCTGTTACCAGATAATTGTATGTTTATTTCTCTACCATAAGCTGTCTCCAACGTAATTTTAGAAAATTTGGCAGTACGTCCAACCGGCCTCACAACTGCAGACCACTTGTAACCATGCCAGCCCAGGACCTCCCCATCCGGCTTCTTCACCTGCGGGATTATCCGAGACCAACCACCCAGACAGCTGATGAAACAGGAGTATTTATGTCTGTAATAAAGCTCTTCTTGGGAAAACTCATTCTGATTGGCTGGGCCTGGCGCATCAGTGGGTGAGCCTATGCCCACCCAGGGCTGCCCCCCTGCCTAGTCATGTCAAATCCATAGATTAGGGCCTAATTTATTTATTATTTCAATTGACTGATTTCCTTATATGAACTGTAACTCTGTAAACTCTTTGAAATTGTTGTATGTTGCATTTATATTTTTGTTCAGTATATACTCATAAATATATAAAAAGTATGTGGACAACCCTGCAAATTAGTGGATTCAGCTATTTCAGCCACACACCCATTGCTGCCAGGTTTATAAAAAACAAGCACACAGCCATGCAATCTCCATAGTCAAACATTGGCAGTAGAATGGCCTCACTGAAGAGCTCAGTGACTTTCAACGTGGCACCGTCATAGGATGCCAACAGTACACCAAGTCATTTTGTCACATTTCTGCCCAGGGCAACTGTAAGTGTTGTTATTGTGAAGTGGAAATGTCTAGGAGCAACAACGGCTCAGCCGTGAAGTGGTAGGCCACACAAGCTCACAGAGCGGGACCGCCGAGGTCTGAAGCATGTAAAAATAGTCTGTCCTCAGTTGCAACAATCACGACAGAGATCCAAACGGTTTCTGGAAGCAACATCAGCACAAGAACTGTTCATCGGGAGCTTCATGAAATGGGTTTCCATGGCCGAGCAGCCGCAAACAAGCCTAAGATGCGCAATGCCAAGCGACGTCTGGAGTGATGTCAAGCTCACCGCTATTGGACTCTGGAGCAGTGGAAACGCATTCTCTGGAGTGATGAATCACAATTCACCATCTGGCAGTCAGACGGACGAATCTGGGTTTGGCTGATGCCAGGAGAACGCTACCTGCCCCAATGCAGTGTCAACTGTAAAGTTTGGTGTTGGAGATAATGGTCTGTGGCTGTTTTTCATATTTCAGGTTAGGCCCCTTAGTTTCAGTGAAGGGAAATCTTAACACTACAGTATACAATGACACTCTAGACAATTCTGTGCTGCCAACATTGTGGCAACAGGTTGGGGAAGGCCCTTTCCTGTTTATGCATGACAGTGCCCCCCCGTGCACAAAGCAAGATCTATACAGAACTAGTTTGTCGAGATCGGTGTCGAAGAACTTGACTGGCTAGCACAGAGCCCTGACCTCAACCCCATCGAACACCTTTGGGCTGAATTGGAACGCTGACTACGAGCCAGTCCTAATCACCCATCAGTGCCAGACCTCACTAATGCACTTGTGTCTGAATGGAAGCAAGTCCCAAAAGCCACGTTTCTAGTGGGGGGGACCAACTCCATATTAATGCCCATGATTTTGGAATGTGATGTTCTACGAGCAGGTGTCCACATACATACATGACCAAAAGAGCATGTGCGTGTGTGTGTATACACACACACACACATATATACATACACACAGTCAAAAGTTTGGACACACCTACTCATGTATGTTTTTCTTTATTTGTACTAATTTTCTACATTGTAGACATCAAAACTATGAAATAAAATACTTTTTATTTCACCAGGTAGGCCAGTTGAGAACAAGTTCTCATTTACATCTGCGACCTGGCCAAGATAAAGCAAATCAGTGTGACAAAAACAACACAGAGTTACACATGGGATAAACAAACGTACAGTCAATAACACAATAGAAAAATCTATATACAGTGTGTGTAAATGGAGTAAGGAGGTAAGGCAATAAATAGGCCATAGTAGCGAAGTAATGACAATTTAGCAAATTAACACTGGAGTGATAGATGTGCAGATGATGTGAAAGTATCCATGTTGGCCGGGGTAGCCAGGAGAAAAGCATGGCCAGCCGTAGATAAATGCTTATTGAAATTCTCGATTATCGTGGATTTATCAGTGGTGACAGTGTTTCCTAGCCTCAGTGGGAGGAGGTGCTCTTATTCTCCATGGACTTTAGTGTCCCAAAACTTTTTGGAGTTAGAGCTACAGGATGCAAATTTCCATTTAAAAAAGCTAGCCTTTGCTTTCCTGTGTGTGTTGGTTCCTGACTTCCCTGAAAAGTTGCATATGGCGGGGACAATTCGATGCTAGTGCAGTACGCCACAGGATGTTTTTGTGCTGGTCGAGGGCAGTCAGGTCTGGAGTGAACCAAGGGCTACATCTGTTCTTTGTTCTACATTTTTTGAAAGGGGCATGCTTATCTAAGATGGTGAGGAAATTACTTTTAAAGAACCATCATGGAGTCATATAGTAAACAAAAAAAATAAAGTGTTAAACAAATCAAAATATATTTGAGATTCTTCAAAGTAGCCCCCCTTTGCCTTGATGACAGCTTTGCACACTCTTGGCCTCCTCTCAACCAGCTTCATGAGGTAGTCACGTGGAATGCATTTCAATTAACAGGTGTACCTTGTTAAAAGTGAATTTGTGAAATTTCTTTCCTTCTTAATGTGTTTGAGCCAATCAGTTGTGTTGTGACAAGGTAGGGGTGGTATACAGAAGATAATCTTATTTGGTAAAAGACCACGTCCATATTATGGCAAGAACAGCTCAAACAAGCAAAGAGAATCAACAGTGCATCATTACTTTAAGACAGGAAGGTCAGTCAATATTGAACATTAAGAATTTTGAAAGTTTCTTCAAGTGCAGTCGCAAAAACCATCAAGCGCTATGATAAAACTGGCTCTCATGAGACCCAGAGTTACCTCTGCTGTAGAGGATAAGTTAATTAGTTACCAGCCTCAGAAATTGCAGCCCAAATAAATGCTTCAGAGTTCAAGTAACAGACACATCTCAACATCAACTGTTCATAGGAGACTGTGTGAATGAGGCCTTCATGGTTGAATTGCTGCAAAGAAACCACTACTAAAGGACACCAATAAGAAGAAGAGACTTGCTTGGGCCAAGAAACACGAGCAATGGACATTAGACCGGTGGAAATTTGTCCTTTGCTGATGAGTCTGTGATATTTTTGGTTCCAACCGCTGTCTTTGTGAGACGCAGAGTAGATGAACGGATGATCTCTGCATGTGTGGTTCCAACAGTGAAGCATGGAGGAGGTGGTGGTGTGATGGTGCTTTGCTGGTGACACGGTATGTGATTTATTTAGAATTCAAAGCACATTTAACAAGCATGGCCACCACAGCATTCTGCAGTGATACGCCATCACATCTGGTTTGCGCTTATTGCGACTGTCATTTGTTTTTCAAGAGGACAATGACCCAACACACCTCCAGGCTGTGTAAGGACTATTTGACCAAGAAGGAGAGTGCTGCATCAGATGACCTGGCCTTCACAATCACCTGACCTTAACCCAATTGAGATGAGTTGGACCGCAGAGTGAAGGAAAGGCAGCCATCAAGTGCTCAGCACATGTGGGAACTCCTTCCAGGTGGATCTGGTTGAGAGAATGCCAAGTGTGCAAAGCTGTCATCAAGGCAAATGGTGATTAAAGATCCTAAAACATATTTTTACTTGTTTAACACTTTTTTGGTTACTACACGACTCCATGTGTGTTATTTCATAGTTTTGACGTCTTCACTATTATTCTACAATGTAGAAAATAGTAAAAATAAACCTTGAATGAGTAGGTGTGTTCAAACTTGACTGGTACCGTACATACACACACACACAAAAGTATGTGGACACCCCTTCCAATTAGCAGATTCACCTATTTCAGCTACATCTGTGCCGACACATCTATAAAATCGAGCACAGACATGCAATCTCCATAGACACACATTAGCAGTAAAATTGCCCGTACCGATGAGCTCAGGATGCCATCTTTGTCAGTTCATAAAATGTCTGCTCTGCTAGAGCTGCCCTGGTCAACTGTAAGTGCTGTTATTGTGAAGTTAAAACATCTAGGAGCAACAACGGCTCAGCCACGAAGTGGTAGGCCACACAAGCTCACAGAACGGGATGACCGAGTGCTGAAGCGCATAGAAATCGTCTGTCCTCAGGTTGCAACACTTGCTGAATGGAAGCTAGTCCCCACAGCAATGTTCCAACACCTAGTGGGAAGCTTTCCCAGAAAAGTGGAGGCTGTTATAGCAGCAAAGGGGGACCAACTCCATATTAATGCCCATGATTTTGGAATATGTTCAACGAGCAAGTGTCGACATACATTTGGTCATGTAGTGTATATATATTAACTCAGTTGGGGTCTCAACTTACTGTTTAGAGTTAGAATACACAAGGTGCAAGTTCAACATGTGGTTGTTACATCAGCAGTTTCTCTTGTTTTATCAGTCAGTCACTCAATTAGCCATGTCAGTTAACAATTTTTAGATTGGTATGTTAGTCTAGTCAGTTATCATGGCCAAATACCACCCAGGCGCACTAACCTCCATGGGAGCCCCATTGATTTTGTGAGTCACTCTCACTCAGAAACTGTATAATTAACATGGCATCATGGCAAAATGTGTAGAATTGCAGGTGCCCCTCACTTAGGGTCCCCAAAAGGCTAGAGTCGTCCCTTAAGGTACTAACGTCAGTCTAGTATCAGAAGATGGCCAGAGTAAACAACAAACAAAGTGTTAATCTTCTTGCTCTCAATAACTAAAATAGCGCATCAACTTGCAGCCAGGGCGTCTCCATTGGCCCATTTGTGTTTGTTGACCTGCTACGGCTAGCTGGAATTGGAAGCTAGCAAGCACCACTCACTGCTGCTGGTAGGCTTCTTGGGCGCAGCGGGCACAACCTGGCCGTCAGCAGCAGTCTCGCCAGGCTCTCCCCGGGTTTCGGAGCTCCCTCCCAGGCTGAGGACGGTAGGATGGGCCGGAGCTACTCTGGAGATGCTATCCATCGCAGCAGCCTCCTCTCCCGTGGCCGCCATCTTGCCTTTCCGTCAGTCACATGATGGAGTTTCACGTGACATTTATTGTCGTCTCTACCTTCTTGCCCTTTGTGCTGTTGTCTGTGGCCAATAATGTTTGCACCATGTTGTTGTCGTGTGTTGCAGCTATGCTATGTTGTTATCTTAGGTCCCTCTGTAGGTAGTGTTGTGGTGTCTCTCTTGTCATGATGTGTGTTTTGTCCTATATTTTTATTACATTTTGTAATGTTTAATCCCAGCCCCCGTTTCCGCAGTAGGCCTTTTGGTAGGCCGTCATTGTAAATACGAATTTGTTATTAACTGACTTGCCTAGTTAAATAAAGGTTAAATAAAAAAATAATAAAAGGTTAAATAAAATTATAAAAATTAATTATTCCCCCTCTTCTGAATTCGAGCTACACCAGTTTACTTGACAGGTGCGTGCTACGTCGTGTGGTTGTCAACACTCACCATCATCACACAAACAATATCACGATTCATTTATATTTTTCCTATTCATATTGATTGATAGTTTTATATTGTTTTGTCATTGTTCGAGTGTAGTGAGCTCGAGCTGTCCATGCTGTTATGCCTGTAGTCGTGTTGCATTATGAACCCTTCGAATCAGTGTGAAACATAATGTTAGTGTTTGCAGAGCGAACTAGTCAGCCTAATGTTAGATGTTTTGGGGTAAAAAAAAGAGGATCCTCAAGTCCTCTCTTCGGTTCATATGGGTGGGTCAGAGTGCTGACGTTCTACGCAGGAAGTGTCCAGTGAACCATCGTGACAGCCTGCGTGATTGTAAACATGGCGCCATGCTTCGCTACAGGACTGTGCTGTTTTACATCCCGTTTGTAGCTAGCCTGAGACACAAAACTTAACCATGGAGACAGAAGAGGAGCAACATATGACAACTCTCCTCTGCATGGGTTTCCCAGATGCAGTGGCGATACGCAAGGCGCTACGCCTGGCGAAGAACGACATCAACGAGGCTGTGGCGCTCCTGACCAACGAAAGCCCCGGTCTTGGGTATGGATATGAACCGATGGAGAGTGGCCCTGCCCCAGGCCCAAGTGGAGACGGGGAGTCCAGCGGGCGGACTGGAACTGGAGGGTTCGACCCACCTCCCGCATACCACGATGTGGTGGAGAGCGAGGTAAGGGTGAAGAAGGATAGTAACGTTAGTTCGCTGGCTTCGTAAGCTAGAACACAAGCTAGCTAACGTCGTTAGCGCTATCAAATCTAGCGATGATGATGGTTAGGTAGCCAGACAGGGCTCGCCCTACAATACTGCATAGCGAGCTCCGCTCATGCTTGGCTGTCAAAATATAGAAGGAAAATCCGCGGCATGCATAACTCAATTTACAGTTAGCTCAATCTCGGTCTGCATAAATTCGACACCCGGCTAGTTGAGTTGTAAATACAGCACTATATACTTTCATCATCAGTATTGACATTGGGTGCACACGAGCCACCATCCGAATCAGAATGTAGCTGTTGTTAGGTAGTTAGCGGGGAATGCGCGAATCTCTAACGTTACATGGGCAAACTTGCTAACCAACTAACTAGGGTTTGCAATAGTTATTAATAAAGCCGGCAGAGTGAATGTGGTCATATTAAGATCTTCGCATTCATTATCTTGGGGAAATGCACATCTGTATGCAGCTTAGCATAATGTAATGGCGCTAGTGATAATGCCCGAGAAGCCGGTGTTTGTTGGATATTGGCACCGGTGTTGTTAGGCCGGAGACGAAGTCCATAGGTAGCCTAGCGGTTAAGAGCGTTGGGCCAGTAACCGAAAGGTCACTGGTTGGAATCCCTGAGCCCACTACGTGAATAATCCGTCGATGAGCAAGGCACTTAACCCTAATTGCTCATGTATGGGCTCTGGATAAGAGCGTCTGTTAAATGACTAAAATGTAGCTAGCCAACGTTAGCTACGCGAACTAAGCTGGCTATAACTAGGTACATTAGAGAAGCTGAGATTTCGCAATCGCCCGTGAACCTGATGTGGCCATCTTGTGCTTTAAATATTGTCTAATAAAGAAAGTTATTTTAAATTGTTCATAGTCCAGTGACAACGTGATGTCTAACCCGTCTGAACTACATGATGTCTAACTAAACTCCAGCATACAGCAGCTGCAAGCTAGCTAGTGAGCATCAAGGAGGGGCAGGGCAAAACCGTTTTGGTGATTTGGGTATCATCAAAATAACTCAATCTTAGACGTTTTTGGTCTCATTCAGCGGTTTTTACCTGATTTAAGTAAAATACCATTGGACATTTTATGTTGAAAGATCAGTTTGTATTCCTAATACTTAAGTTGAAAATGATGCTGTTGCTGCTTCCTGTTAAGACTTAATGATAGTCCAATGTCAAAACAGTTTTAAAGTGTCCAAATCAAGAACCAATAACAGTTTGTGAGAATATTGAAAACATTAAATGTACCATCTACATATACATGTGCAACAATAGTAATCGTATGTTTTTTTTTTAAGGAGCTACTTATAAACTGCCCAAGCTCCAAAACCTTGTTGTTTTGTCAAGTGGCAATACATCACTCAACGATTGGGGTGGGGGTATGCACTGTTTAAACTACCACAACTCTAAAACCACATGGAACTGGATAGGCAGTATTTTTACATCACTGGTTAGAGGACAACCTCCAGAACAGTCAGCTACATTTGGGAATGTTGCACTTTGATAAGGGGGTCAGAAGCCAGGACAACAACCTCTCCCTCAACGTCAGCAAGACAAAGGAGCTGATCGTGGACTACAGGAAACAGAGGGTCGAGCACGCCCCCATTCACATCGACTGGGCTGTAGTGGAGGGGTCGAGAGCTTCAAGTTCTTCCGTGTCCACATCACTAAGGATCTATCATGGTCCACACACACCAACACAGTCTTGAAGAGGGCATGACAACACCTCTTCCCCCTCAGGAGGCTGAAAAGATTTGGCATGAGCCCTCAGATCCTTTTTTTATTTTTTATTTACAGCTGCATCATTGAGAGCATCTTGGCTGGCTGCATCACCGCTTGGTATGGCAACTGCTTGGCATCCGATTGTAAGGCGTATCTCTCTAGTCTAGCGGTTAGGGTACCATCTCCATTCTCTACACACAGCAGACTATGTCCTCTGTCTTCATTGCTGTGCGAAACCGTGTGCATGGTGACGTTGATCACCAGGGTGTGGGCGTGTGTGTGTGTGTGTCTGACACCCGGGTTGCATTCAGTAGGTCACAGCATTGCAAAATGTTTTCAAATGGACCCCATTTTCCAGGAACCGTCTGCATCAAAAGCAGCCCTGTTTTGTTTTTATATTGAAAACATGTATTTCAGGTTACATATTCAAATGGTTCACATTCACACCTTTGTGCCAGACAAATCTCTCCGGCTCACTCTTTCTCCTCCATCTCTCTCTCCAGCTTGTTTTTTGCGTCTCTGCTGTTCGAGCCTTAGGAGGCATGTCACGGTCTGTGGCCCTGCATTCTCATCCTAAATATAGCTCCACACACACAAACATCCCTACATTCTCATATGGTTACTTAGCTGCCCTGCGCAACATACGTACATAAACACAGCAGCACACACACTCATTAAAAACACACACACCAGAAAGACATAGACACACTAACAAACACACCACACCCTGTCCTCCTGAGAGAAGCCCAGAGCTCCAGTCCTCCCCTTAGGAGAAGCTCAGGCAGGAAAACAGCACTAGTACTGTTATTGTTACTGTGTTAATAATGCTTAGAGGAAACAGTGATAACTGCCTATTGGGTCTGACCTGTTAAGAGACAGGTCAACAGTTCATACTGTCTTCTTGACCTCAAAAAGAGGTCTCTGATTGGACTGTGCTGTTCAGAGGTTTCTGATTTAGTAGGTGCTCCTCAGCAGTGAAATGTTTGGCTGTTGACGTTTCTGTCTTAGAGAAACGCTCATCTCTGACTCCCTCCATCCACCCATCCATCTAGAGCTCATCTCTCTTTACTTTTTTTTCTATGAAGGAAGATAGCTGAAACCTGATGCTTCTCTCTCTCCCTCCTTCCCTCCCCCTTCATCCTTCCATCGATCATATATTGGTATGCTGTACTGAAAGGGCAGAGGGATTATAGAACACACACACACACCTCTCACAGCCTGTTGTGTTGTGTTCAAGACAACGAAAGCGAGACCGATTTTTATAGACTGGAGCAAATCGAGTCTGAGTCAAGACCGGGAGGGGGGCGAGTCAAGACAGAGATCAGAAAAATTAAGTCCAATTCAATACCATGATTGTAATTGTGTCAAATAACCACCATAATGAGTTTAAAATGTCCAGTATTTCTGTGTTTATATTTCAGACGAACATATTGATTCTTTAGACAGTCAGAATGGTGAGTGAATGCGTGCTGATGACAGAGAACCACTCTACAGATGATCACTAACCCAAGCAGGTCTCTAATAGATAGAGACAAAATATGTTCCAACTTCCCCGTCTCCCCAAATAATTGTGAGCGCACAACTTTCAAACATTCACCGCATTCATGCCAGCGAATCAAAGGACATTCTGTCGAGCGTGACAGTTTGAGGATATTTTTCAATGAAAGTGAAGGACAGTAATGTTACGAGTAAAGTAGGAAGCCCAGGTTTGAATAGGCGATAAGATGTTAATGTGTCGTGAAAGGAGGGTGGCTGTGTGGCTCGACCAAGCAGTTTTATACGCTGAGTCTGACTGAATGGGAGCTGGTAATTGAGTTTCTTACTCCGCTGGTCTCGAAGAAATTACGAGTCCTCAATGTCCGAGACGGAGTAATGTTATCTGAAACCTAGACAAGACCAAGACTCTCAAGACCGGTCTCGAGTACTACAACACTGGTCGAACTATAAAATGTTTCTGTGTGTTTCAGAGGAGTAATGATGAGAATGGGAATTGTTCGGGCAGCAGTATGGAGTTCCCCACCACTAACCTGTATGAACTGGAGAACAGAGTGTTCACTGACCACTGGTCCATCCCCTACAAGAGAGAGGAGTCACTGGGCAAATGTCTGGTCGCAGCCACCTGCCTCGCCAAACACGGTAAGAGAGAGCGAGTAAGTGTGTGGGGTGGGTTTGTTGTTGTGTGTTTTGTGACTTGTAACTGTAGGATGCTTTTCACACATTATTTTACACCCAGTTGTCTCTCTCTTTCTATCTCTCACTCTGTCTCTCTCTCAGGTCTGGCGGATGCGGATGAAAACTGTAAGCAGTTTATGGACAGGTGTATGCACGAGGCCTTTAAAAAGGTGAGTTGTGTGTATGCATGAATGAAGCCTTTAAGGGTGTGTTTGTGTATGTGTGCATAACATTTATAAGTGAGTGATGTACAACCTGTTTCAAACACAGTTCCCCTCATTTTCAAGAAAGGAGGCCTATTTGAACAGGACTTTTTGGTGGAATATTGACACGTTCACTCACTCTGCTTGCTCTCGCTCTTCCCATCCCTTTCTAGCTCCTGACCAGTAGTGCGGTCCATAAGTGGGGGACAGAGATCCATGAGGGGATCTACAACATGTTGATGTTACTGGTGGAGCTGGCGGCTGAGAGAGTCAAACGGGACCCCATACCTGTTGGCGTGATGGGTGTACTGACTATTGTGGGTACACACACAGACCTCATGCATACAGTAAACATACACACACACCACGTCACATGAAATAGCATTCACACACCTCGCCCCTTAAACCATTAGCTGTCTGTCTATAGGCCTTCAACCCAGACAATGAGTACCACTTTAAGAACCGTATGAAGACGTGTCAGAGGAACTGGAGCGAGGTGTTTGGAGAGGAAGCCATGTTTGCTGTGTCACCTAGCAACAGCTACCAAAAGGTGAGGCTGTAATATGGGTGTGGCTTTAAAGCACAAGTATAAAATAAAAAACAGAAAATCGATGTGTGACTGATCACGTGTGTGTGCCTTTTGTTTCTACAGGAGCCTCATGGCTGGCTGGTAGACCTGGTCAATCGGGTAAGTCCTCCCACACACACCTCTGTGATAGTTCAGGGCAGTTTCATGGTAACATAATTATTCTGAGAACTCATATTTTTCACTTTAAAATGTATACCAAAAAACCCCACTGATATCAAGGTTTAACAAACCATATATCTCTATGCACAATGACTACTTTTAAAGCCCCCCCCCAACCAACCAATCTGCAGTTCAAACCATAACAAAGATGTCATTCCGCTACTGTTTTGGTAATAAGATGATGGATGGAGAAATGTAACTACTCTCAAATTCCATCCACGATATCAACATTCTAGTTTAAACCACGTTTTGAGGTAATACAGTGTTGGTTTACATATACCACAAACCCTTGACATGCCTTATTGCTATTATAAACTGGATACCAACGTCATTAGAACAGTAAAAATAAAATGTTTTGTCATACCCGTGGTATACGGTCTGATATACCATGGCTGTCAGCCAATCAGCATTCAGGGCTGGAACCACACAGTTTAAAATCTTCAAGAATCAATGGCTATTTATAAATCATTTAAAAGCAACTTCAGATTTCCCTTTAACACCAAACATCAGTTCAACAACTGCAGAGTATATGCTTCTGTTTTTAAGACAGTACTTACTAGTGTTAATCAGGGCCCGGTTTCCCAAAAGCATCTCACAGCTAACTTGGTTATGAATGAAAGTTAAAAATAAGTCATTTTATAGGCATCTATTTTTGGGCGAAATCAAGGATGGTCCGGACCGGACCAAAAACCAATGTCCGTGGATGTGTGAATCAAGGCCGGTCCGGACTGCACCAAAAAAGTCCAAAAGGCACCGGCGTCAGACTGTACTTACTGAGGTGTAGCCTGAAATTGAATTTTATGAATGCCCATCTATGTGGTAAGCCTACCATTTGTAAAACACCCCAAAAAGACTTGCGGACAGAGGTGTAGCCTACAATGTCAGCCCTCGCTGGATTTTTATGAATTCCCATCCATGTGGTAGGCCCACTATTTAAGATCTGAATATCAGCTACCTAACTTTATCAGGAGTTTTTGTGAGCTTATTTTCAATGTGATTACACAGCGGGAAATGCAGAAGTATTTTCTTTTTCGCAATGAACAGCTTGTCAAGACTTCGCCACAGATTGCAACCACTGGCCTATCTTTGATTTCGCCATATATTTTCTCAAGTTTTGTCATCTCCCATAAATTGCGGCTGCGAATCCACCATAGAAATAGTTAGAAAAAATAACAGACCTGCCAACATGCACGCATTGTGCGTACCAGCTATGTAATTCTCTGTCCATGTACGAGATCCGAGTTATAAGTACGCAGAAATAAACGGGGCCTGATTTGTTTTTTTATTGTTAATGAATAAAAAGTGACTCTAACATCCTGATTCTCGAGCTGCAACACACAGACATGTACGGAGTTTGTGTCAACGGACATGCAGATTAATACATCATTATTCGACGTAGCTACCCCGTCTGCCCCGCCTCCTGTTTGTTGTGATGCTGAGTTTGCCGACTGTCAGCTGTACGTAAACATGTGGACAAATCCCTTTTCGACTCTGTGTGTTGTGGAAAGGTAAACACTAATTGTTTCAAGCTAACGTTAGCGAACTTAAGATGGACGTTCAGTGGGCTCTAAAGTGGCAGCAGTTCATTTGCAGGTGAAAGAAATTAAATGCAAATACTAAAAACAACTGGTCGCATTTGTGCGAGTGTGATATACATTTAATTCTGCGTCCCTTTAGTTGTATTTCCCACAACATTACGAAGATCATGCAACCTGATTGACTGTAACTGTAATTCTGATCCACGTCACAAAAAGTATCATCAAAAATAAATATAAACATCTTTGCATTAAATGGAGTGGGGAGTTTAGAAGAGTGAGCGATGAAGAATGAATGAGTGTCCGGTATTAGCTATAGAGGCAATGCTTCTAAAATACCGTTGCACTAGATTTGAGATTTTATCAATTTTGAAAATCTGAAATGATGTATGCACTGTAAAGAAATACAATAGGCACCTTTACATAGGCTGAAACACAGCCTACTTAAGCTTTGTGTATCCAGTGTGCGGTCTGTATTTATGCGATCATTAGTTTTTATGTTTTCAAAATGATTTTACTTTTAGTGTTGATTAGGAACCGTGTCTAAAAAAAAAAATCCAATACTAGTGACTGGCCCTGTTTGAGAGGTGACAAGCGTTCCTCTACTATAGAGACTGAACTTGGGTGCCAAGGCAAGTTGGATCTGAAGACCTATGCAGATGTCAGAAACTTATTTTCTTCTGCAGTAGACTGTTGCTGAAATTTCCATTTGGAGATGTGTTCCTCCAGCATGCAGTGGTCGCTGACATTGCCAACAGGCAGACTGCCAAGTTCTTATCCCTCAACTTTTTCATGGCACGCTTTCCCTGCATTATTCCTGAGGGAGCTTCTATTGATCTGGTGGAAGATGAAGTTAGACTCTCAGGCAACAACCTTTGAGCAGAGTCTGGTCAACATGCGCACGGATCAGGCCTGGAGAGAAATCGTCACAATGAAAAGGGGGGGCAGCCTGGTCTACTCCCACCTTTTGGCTGTGATGCTGGGCATATTGGTCATATTCCACCAACATCCCCAGCAATGCAGACTGTGAATGAATATTCAGTCTCGTTTCCAAGAACAAAACCCAGTACAGAGCCTCCCTCAGTACCGACATGCTGAGTGCCCTCGTTACCAAGAAGGTTTCTATGATTGCCAGAGGAACTGTTTTCCACAGAGAAGTCTGCCCTGCTGTGTAAGGCTAAATCTGCTAGCTACCAGGCAAATTTGTCTAGGAAATGATTTCCTGAACATTTGAAGGTCTCCAGAAGATTTGTTCTCACGCACTGTTTCCTATCATAGCGTTTTCGTTTTTACTATGGATAACATGTTTATTTGATACTGATGCTTTGCTTCAAACATTTGTTCTTATCATATCAGAGGTAAAAAATAAAAAATAAAAAGTTTTGAATTATCGTGCATAAGACGTTTGTACATGTTGTACCTAGACAAATAACTTATTTGTTTAATAACATTTTTTTTTAAACTCCAAGAATTAAGGCCCTTTGTGTGTTCTTTCTAATTAAATCTTGTTAGTGACTTTTACCATGTGTGTAAATGGAATGCTGTCAAGAAAAAGTATTCCAACCTTTTATAGACTTGATTTGGTACAATTCTATATTTGCGATCACTCACAAACAGCGTGCGGGCAGGCTTCGGCTGCGGTACAGCAAAAACAATGCTCATGGTTCTCATGGGAAGTGAAATGATAGGCTACAATGACTTTGCTCATGATCATGGTTACAAGTGCCATGTAACTAACTAAATTCCTTGAATTTTCTTTCGCGTGTGCCTTTTCGTTATCTGCATAGACACTTGTGGTTTCTAGCTATTGTTACACCAGTCAAGGCAGTGGAGCGTGTAGTGTAGCAAAACATGAGCGGTCAAAACCATTCATCTTGCGGCGACGGGGGAGCATGTTTTCAAAATGCTATCACATCACACAATTATACCATTTATAAAGGGGTGGCTAGTTTATTAGGTACACCCATCTAGTACTAGGTCGGATCCCCCTTTGCATCCAGAACAGCGTGAATTCTTCGGGGGATGGAAATGTTGCTCAATTGGTATCAAGGGACTTAACATGTGCCAGGAAAACATTCCCCACACCATTACACCACCAGCCTGTACCATTGACGCCAGGCAGGATGGGGCCATGGACTCTTACGCCAAATCCTGACTGCCATCAGCATGACGCAACAGGAACCGGGATTCGTCAGAACAGGCTGAAGTTTTTCCACTCATCAATTGTCCAGTGTTGGTGATCGCATGCCCAATGTGGCTGCTTCTTCTTGTTTTTGGCTGATAGGAGTGGAACCCAGTGTGGTCGTCTGCTGAAACAGCCCATCTGTGACAAGGACCAACGAGTTGTGCGTTCCGAGATGCTGTTCTGCACACCACTGTTGTACTGTGCAGTTATTTGTCTGTTTGTGGCCCGCCAGTTAGCTTGTATGATTCTTGCAATTCTCCTTCGAACCCTCATCAACGAGTTGTTTTCGCCCACAGGATTGCCCCTGACTGGATATTTTTTGTTTGTCGCACCATTTTCAGTAAACCGTAGACACTGTCCTGCGTGAAAAGCCAATGCCGGACGTTTCTGAGAAACTGGAGCCGACGTGCCTCTCACCGATGGTCATACCACGCTCTGTCGCTTAGGTCACTCGTTTTGCTCATTCTAACGTCCAATCGAACAGTAAATGAATGCCTCGACGCCTGTCTGCCTGCTTTTTCTAGCAAGCCACAACCACGTGACTCACTGTCTGTAAGAGGAAACCATTTTCGTGAACGGGGTGGTGTAACTAATAAACTGGCCGCTGTGTGTGTGTTTTTTTTTTTTATACTCTTGCTAACAAATCAGTGAACATTTGCAAGTGATCTAAAGGAATCTGATACATTTTTTGTTAAACAAGTTTGCACCCCTTATTTTAATTTGCTCCATGGCTCAGTGAACACAAGTCTGTTTGGATCATTTCAGTCGCGAAGAGGAATACAATTGCAGCTGTTTCTGATTAATATACAATGCCATGCTGGTGGGTGGTAATGTTAAAATAAAACCCAGTCCTGAAACAAATGTAGGCTGACAATAATGTGTATGTCATATCATAGGAAAAGATACTGCATTCATGTGGATTTACATGGAGTGCGCAGTTTGGATTTGTCACCTCAAGCCTAAATATACAGTATCATACTTTGACTAAAACGATAACTTATTGACTTAAATCGTTGTGCAACATCATGAGTAAGCTCTGGCCATCATCTTTCCGCTCAAAAAAGTGGATTTTACCATAATTATTTTACCACACTTTGCATCTGCAGTTTTTCCAGTAAATGTCTTTATAAAAAAATACATTTTTTTAAGTAGTCATTGTGCATAGAGCTGTATGGCATGTTCAACTTGGAAATCAGTGTTTTTTTGTTTGCCATTTTAAAGTGAAAATTCTGTGTTCCGTTAGTCGTATTGCCATTCATTTTTGTTTCTGTCTCTTCTTCTCTCAATGTCCTTTCCCTTCTTGCTCTCTCTAGTTTGGAGAGATGGGAGGGTTCACTGCTATCCAGGCTAAACTCAATACACAGGAGATAGAGATTGGGGTAAGGACACACATGCATACTTGTGTGGCTACTCTTAGATCTCCTTGTATGAGTCCTTCCTTTTGAAGATTCTAACCAGAACAACACACACATTGATCCCTTTCGCAGCAAAGACCATCTCCACCATTAGCATGTTAATCTCTCTCTTGCACTGGAGACTGTAGCTTCTCAAGCCCCCCCCCCCCCCCCCCCCACCCCCTCACCCTTGGGAGACAACCATTTAAAAAATGTTTTTAGAGTATGTGTGTATGCAACTGTCTGTCTCTCTGCAGTGTGTGTCTGCTCTGGTCCAGCCTCTATCTGTGTGTGCAGAATACCTCAACTCCAGCCTGGTACAGGTAAGACATTTCCCTCCAATACACACTAAGACACGCAACATATGGTACATCCTCAGCATGATGATTAGTTCATGAGACTAATAATAATGTCTGCGTGTTTGTAGCCCATGTTGGATCCTGTTATCCATAAGATGATCACCTATGTTCAGAACCTGGAGGAGAAGGACCTGAAAGACAAGGTACCACAATACCCCCCTGCCTTGTATACCCACAAGACTCTGCTCTACATGCCTTGGGATGCTCCTGGAAATGTTATAAATATCAGTGTCCAACGTCTAGAACTGTTCATTCAGAGCATAAAGTCTGAAACGAACAGTCAGACTGTACAGAGTTTCCTATGAACACAGCATCAGATGATGATTAATACCGTTTCTCCTGTAGAGGCTGGTGAGTATCCCAGAACTGCTGTCGGCCATAAAGCTGCTGTGTATGAGGTTCCAGACCACCCTGGTCACTGTGGTGGACGACCTGCGCCTGGACACTCTGCTACGCATGCTGAAGACTCCTCATTTCTCTACCAAGATGAACTCCCTCAAAGAGGTGAGAGGTCAGGGGTTACACGGTGAAAGGTTAGAGGTTAGGTTAAACTCAGGGGTAAAACAGGAAGCCTTTGCCAAAGTCAGCAGGACCAAGACAAACTGGTGTCGCTCTCCTTATTGTTATGCTATTGTCCATGTGGATGCTTCTTACTATAAACTGTATGAAATGTGTTTATGCGTGTGTCTAGGTGACTAAGCTGATTGAGGAGAGTACTGTGTCTAAGACGGTGAAGAATGCCATTGACACAGACAGACTGCTGGACTGGCTGGTGGAGAACTCTGTCCTCTCAATAGCACTGGAGGGTAAAGACAATGTTAATGTTAGCACTGGAACAACATATTTGTACTTTTATCTATCTTGACATGTGATTCCAGGTAACAGAAAGCAGTAATAGGTGTGTGTGTGTGTGTTCTAGGAAACATAGACCAGGCCCAGTATTGTGATCGAATAAAAGGCATCATTGAGTTGCTGGGCAGTAAACTGTCTCTGGACGAGCTCTCTAAGATCTGGATGATACAGGCAGGACAGTCGTCCACGGTGATTGAGAACATCCACACCATCATGGCTGCAGCTGCCGTCAAGTTCAAGTTAGACCAGCTCAGCCACCTGTTTGTCCTTATACAGAAGGTCTGTATGTGTGATTAGGAACAACTCTGTGTCTGTTCGTGTTCATTTTATGCCCTGCAAATATTACTAACACCCGCCAAATGCTGGTAGATTTAGCTATTGGCGGGTAAGAATGTCTAATGTTGGGGGGTGGTCAATTTGCAGGCTCTACACTGCACGCATTACATTCGCATTTGTTAATAAAAATAAGAGTCAGAAGTCAAGTATGAGCATGTGTGAGTTTTCTAAATATTTCTGCTGTTTTGTTTCGTAGCTGCTAATCGCACAAAGAAATACAAATCCTACATATGACTTCGCGCAGCAACAGCTTTGCGCACTGTGAGTGAAGTGCTGATAGATACAGTTTTGGAGGTGCTGGCACAGGCATAAATGTTGGTTTTAATTTACTCAAGTCAGCAAAGTGAGACTTTGTCCTGTTATTTCTTGGCTATTTACATTGTTTTGTTCACAAGCTCGGGTTGTTTTTCAATGTTCGTTTGAATCTGCTGCTTCAACTGATAGCAGAGATGCTGTAGATGCTGTCTACTACTAG
This sequence comes from Salvelinus fontinalis, assembly GCF_029448725.1. Classification (NCBI taxonomy): domain Eukaryota; kingdom Metazoa; phylum Chordata; class Actinopteri; order Salmoniformes; family Salmonidae; genus Salvelinus; species Salvelinus fontinalis. Next base: position 24,291,434 of record NC_074669.1, read on the forward strand.
TCACATCCCACATCTCACACAGACACAAGTGACATGATTCGAGTGGTCCGGTTACCACGGTAACCTGCCCTTAAAGGGGAAGTGGATTTTTTTTTAATCTGATATTTTGGGTAAAAGACTCTGGTCACAAAAAATGAAATGAAATTGAGCAATATTACCACATTTTCTAATACATTTCTTGTTTCGGAAAAATCACAAAGCGTGGTTGTTTATTTTTTTAAATGTAATTATAACAAAAATATTTTGTCTGGTAAAAACAATCTGATTGGCTGGTTGATTAAAAAAAAAAAAATGTTATCTACCAGCCATCATAGCTGGTGGAACAAAAAGTTAATTTTAGGCCCTGTGTGTGTGTGTGTGTTCCAGAGCTGGGAGGTAGAGAGTGACCGTGTGAGGCAGAAGCTGTTGAGTCTGATTGGGAGGATCGGTAGAGAAGCCCGGTCTGAGGCCACCACAGGGAAGGTGCTGGAGGTGCTGTGGGAGTTAGCCCACCTGCCCATCCTGCCTACCTCCCTGGTACAGCAGGCGTCTGAGGAACATCTGGCCATCCTCACTGACGCATATGCTGTGAAGGAGACTGTAAAGCGCTGCTACATCATCAAATGTATAGAAGACATCAAGAAGGTGAGAAACACCCACACTTTCTATTTCTCTGTAGGTTGAAGCGCTTTGTCACTCACAGCCTTTGAATATCAATGTATGTTTTTTTACACGCACGCACACGCCCTGAATAAGCCAGTTTATGTTTGTAGACTCAGACTGAGGAGCAGGGTAAAACCAGCGACATTCAGAGCTCGTTTCTTACTGGCTCCTGGGGCAAGAAGAAAGCCAAAGAAAACTCATTGGCCAAAGTAAGAGAAGCCCCTCCACTTCCAACTCTACTGACCAGTCAGCATTCACCTACAATCTTGTCAATGCTACACACCAACCAATTCTGGAGGAGTGCTGGATCACGGGGGGGATTTGATTGGTCACTGAAGGATTGCTGCACTTGATTTTAATGCTGCGTTCATAACCAAGTGGGAAAGTGGAAATTACAAGTTGTGAAGTCGTAAATACCAGTTGAATGCATTCACGTGCTTTGAACTCGTTGAGATACACAGATTGGCTAATGGCCAACAAGCTGCGTCAACCATTAACTAAAAGTGCAGCTATCATGCTTGTAAAGAAATTATAGGGTTCAATAACCATATTTATAGATTGCTTTGTTTTTGCATTTAACTGCCCAAAATGTTGTTATTGATGTAATTTACTTAGTTGTTGACGTCAGAGGTCAGCATGTGGAGAAGTCTGAGCTCAGGGATGATAGACGAGTTTCCCACTAGTAATTACAGGTTGGAGGGGCATTCAAGTGGATCCTTCCTAGGTGTATGTGGTAAATTCCACATTCCCACTTGGTTCCCACAGGGTAACATGAGCTGTTTCAGTACTACATCAGGTGTCTAATTTTCTGTGGAATGGGCCAGTCTTCATTGTGTGTGTTGGTGGGAAGTCCAGGTGTATGAGTCAAGGAGTGAGGTATTGATTGGATAAGGTTTGTGTTTGGGCATCAAGGTGTAAGGTGTGTGTGGGGGGTGGCTCTGGTGTTCTGTGTCATGTGATTGGATGAGCTGAAGGAATCTGACGCTACTGCTCATCTAGTGTGTGTGTGTGTGTGTGTGTGTGTGTGTGTATGTAGTCTTCACAGCAGGGCAGCCCCCAAGCGGTCTGGGTGGTTCCAGCTCTGCGGCAGCTCCATGAGATCACACGCTCCTTCATCAAACAGACCTACCAGAAACAGGACAAGGTACACACACACACACACACACACACACACACACACACACACACACACACACACACACTACCCCTGCAAGAGAGACCTTATCCAAGATGGCAGCAGTCGACAGCATTAAAAGTACATGAACACATTACGTGACACATTTTAAAATGTACAGACACATCTTCATAGCACATGTGCTTCCCCAGCAGAGCATCATCCAGGACTTGAAGAAGAACTTTGAAATCGTCAAATTGATCACAGGATCTTTGGTGGTCTGTCATCGATTGGCTGTGTCTGCAGCTGGGAGCAATGGACTGGCCGGATACACACTGGTAGATGGACGATACACCTACCAGGAGGTACTGCAGCGTGTCTGCTTGTGTCTGTGTGTGATTTGCTTTGATGTGTTGTAGAGCTTTGGTAGGAGTTTATGTGGCTGAGATTAGGGCTGTGACGATACCAGTATTGCAATAATTTTTCCATGGCAAAAAAGAACACCAAGCAGACAACTCTTTGGTCCTTAAAAAAGTCTGTTGCATGGCCTCCTGAGTGGCGCAGCGTTCTAAGGCACTGATTTGCAGTGTTGCAGCGTCACTACAGCCTTGGGTTCGATCCGGCCATGAATGGGAGTCCCATAGGGCGGCGCAAAATTTGTCCAGCGTCGTCCGGGTTAGGGGATGGTTTGGCCGGGGGGGCTTTACTTGGCTCATCGCGCTCTAGCGACTCCTTGTGGCAGGCCGGGTGCCTGCAGGCTGACTTCAGTTGTCAGTTGAATGGTGTTTCCTACACACATTGGTGTAGCTGGCTTCCGGGTTAAGTGAACGGGTGTTAAGAAGCGTGGCTCGGTTTCGTAAGACACATGACTCGACCTTCACCTCTTCCAGGCCCGTTGGGGATTTGCTGCGATGAGACAAGATCATAATCACGAAATTGGGGAGTAAAAATTACAACAACAACAAAGAATTCTGCTGAATGTAAAATATAGTGTGACATAGCTTGGAAAATATGTGACTGGATGACCACATAATGATGTTTGTTTCCAACATTGGGCTGTTTTTCTGAAGACGTTGAGTCTGCTTTCGTGTTTTGTTACCTTGTCACGATACTAATATCACGATACTCGTATCTTCCCGGCCCTAGTTGAGATGATGGACTGAGGATTTTGACCTCTGTGAGATTTTGACATTTTAATGTCACAAGTACAGCAAAAGGCATTTCTCGCATGTTCTAAACCAAACAATGCAATAATCAAAAACAATGTTTTACTAGAAAAAAGCACATGAGAAATAATAAATATGAAATACACAATTTTAATCAAGTAAGCATACTATATACAGGAAATATTTAAAAAGTCAGTTCCAATACCAAATTTTCATGTGCAGCGATACTGGAGTGAAGGAGGTATATATATGTACAGGGGTAAGGGGACTAGGCAACAGGATATAAGAAACAGAGTAGTAGCAGCAGCTTGCATGTGAGCTCGTGTGTAGAGTCAGTATAAATGTATATGCATATTATATGTGAATTAGCAAATGATGGAGTGAATGTTTGTGTGTAGGGCCCTGTGAGTGTGCAAAGAGACAAATATAAAGGTAAACTGTCCGTTTAGCTATTTTGTTAGCTATTTATCAGTCGTATTGCTTGGGGATAGAAGCTGTTCAAGAGCCTGTTGTTGTGAGACTTGATCCAACGGTACCTCTTGCCGTGCGGCAACAGAGAAAATTGTGTGGTTGCTTGGGTGGTTGTGGTCTTTGATTTTTCCGGGCCTTCTTTTCACATCGCCTGATATAGAGGTCCTGGATGGCAGGGAGCTCGGTCCCAGTGATGTACTGGGCTGTCCGCACAACCCTCTGTAGTGTCATGCGATTGAGGGCGGTGCTATTGCTATACCAAGCAGTAATGCAGCCAGTCAATGTGCTCTCAATGGTACAGCTGTAGATCCTTTTTAAGGATTTGAGGGCCCACTCCAAACTTTTTCAACCTCCTGAGGGGGAAGAGGCACTGTCGCGCCTTCAAGACTGCGTGTGTATTTGGAACATTTTAAGTCTTTAGTGGTTTCGACAACGAGGAACTTGAAGTTGTCTACCTGCTCCACTGCCACTCCGTGGATGGGGGTGTCCGTGCCCTCAGGTTTCTCTAGTCCACGATCAGCTCCTTGGTCATGCTGACGTTGAGGGAGAGATTGTTGCTCTGACCTTCACCCTGTAGGCTGACTCATTGTCGCCGGTGTTGGAGTTGTGCGTGGCCACACAGTCATGGGTGAACAAGGAGTACAGAAGGGGACTAAGCACACATCCCTGTGGGGCTCCTCTGTTAAGGGTCAGCCTGGTGGAGGTGATGTTGCCTACCCTCACCACCTCGTGACGGCCCGTCAGGAAGTCCAGGATCCAGTTGCAGAGGGAGGTGTTCAGACCCAGAGTCCTAAGCTTGGTGACAAGCTTGGAGGGGATAATGGTGTTGAATGCTGATCTGTAGTCAATGAACAGCATTCTCACATAGGTATTCTTATCTCAGTGGGTGAGGGCAGTGTGGAGACCAATTGAGATTGTTGGGGTGTTATGCAAATTCGAGTGGCTGGGATGGTGCCGTTAATGTGTGCCATAACCAGCTTCTCAAAGAACTTCACGTTTACAGAAGTGAGTGCTACAGGGTGGTAATCATTGTCGCATGAAGCCTTAGAGTTCCTCGGAACAGGGATGATTGTGGTCAGGGACGATTGTGGTTTGAAGTACATGCTAGCCTCTGACTCTTTCTGCCTCCCCTCCTCAGTATCTAGATGGCCACCTGAAGTTCCTGGCCTTCTTCCTCCAGGAAGCCAGCCTCTACCTGGTCTGGAACAGAGCCAAAGAACTATGGGACTGCCTGGTCTCTGGGCCCGAAGTCTGCGAGCTGGACAGAGAGGTACCTACACATGTTACATAGTCGTCTCTCTATCTCTCTCTCTGTCTCTCTCTGTGTGTAAATAAATAAAAAAAGGTATCTTTACTTGTACTCAAGTATGACAATGATGTACTTGTTCCACCAATCTGACTTTACCTGTGTGTGTAGATGTGTTTTGAGTGGTTCACTAAGGGCCAGCATGATCTGGAGAGTGATGTTCAGCAGCAGCTCTTCAAAGAGAAGATCCTCAAATTGGAGCCCTACGAGATTACTATGAATGGTGAGACACACACACACACACGCACACAATGTATCTTTTGTTTACATTTTTGTTGGCAGTCCACTCATTGACATAAAGTGCATTTGGAAAGTATTCAGACCCCTTCACTTTTTCCAAGTTTTGTTTAATCAATTCTAAAATTGATAAAACATGTATTTTCCTCATCAATCTACTCACAATACCCCACAATGACAAAGCAAAAACAGGTTTTTAGAAATTTTTGCATATTTATTACAAATAAAACACAGAACCTTATTTGCGTAAGTTTTCAGACCCTTCGCTATTAGACTCCAAATTGAGCTCAGGTGCATCCTGTTTCCATTGGTCATCCGTGAGATGTTTTTACAACTTAATTGGAGTCCACCTGTGGTAAATTCTATTGCTTGTACAATATTTAAAAGGCACACACCTGTCTAGATAAGCTCCCACAGTTGACAGTGCATGTCAGAGCAAAAACCAAGCCATGAGGTCTAATTAATTGTCCATAGATCTCCCAGACATGATTGTGTCGAGGCACAGATCTGGGGAAGGGTACCAAAAAATGTCTGCAGCATAGAAGGTCCCAAAGAACACAGTGGCCTCCATCATTCTTAAATGGAAGAAGTTTGGAACCACCAAGACTCTTCCAAGAGCTGGCTGCCCGGCCTAACTGAGCAATCGGGGGAGAAGAGTTTTGGTCAGGGAAGTGACCAAGAGCTCAAGAGTTCCTCTATGGAGATGGGAGAACCTTCCAGAAGGACAACCATCTCTGCAGCACTCCACCAATCAGACATTTATGGTAGAGTGGCGAGACGGAAGCCACTCTTCAGTAAAAAGCACATGACCGCTCGCTTGGAGTTTGCCAAAAGGCACCTAAAGGACTCTCAGACCATTAGAAACAAGATTCTCTGTTCTGATGAAACCAAGATTGAACTCTTTGGCCTGAATGCCAAGCGTCAGGTCTGGAGGAAACCTGGCAGCACCCCTACGGTGAAGCGTGGTGGCTGAGATTGCTGTGGTGATGTTTTTCAGCAGCAGGGACTGGGAGACTAGTCAGATGAACGGAGCAAAGAAAAAAATATAAAAAAAACTGCTCCAAAGTGCTCATGAGCTCAGACTGGGCCGAAGGTTCATCTTCCAACAGGACAACGACCCTAAGAACGCAGCCAAGACGATGCAGGAGTGACTTCGAGACAAGTCTTAATGTCCTTGAGTGGCCCAGCCAGAGCTGAGACTTCAACCCGATCGAACATCACTGGAGAGACCTGAAAATAGCTGTGCAGCGACGCTCCCCATCCAACCTGACAGAGCTTGAGAGGATCTGCAGAGAAGAACGGGAGAAACTCTCCAAATACAGGTTCGAGAAGACTCAAGGCTGTAAACACTGCCAAAGGTGCTTCAACAAAGTACTGAGTAAAGGGTCTGAATACTTATGTTTACAAACATTTCTTAAAAACAGTTTTTGCGTTGTCATATGGGGTATTGTGTGTAGATTGAGGACAATCAACAATTTAATCCATTCTACAATAAGGCTGTAACGTAACAAAATGTGGAAAAAGTCAAGGGGTCTGAATACTTTCCGAATGCACTGCATATAGATCTTACATAGTGGCTTTTGTTAACTCGAAATGACACAACGACAAGGTTCCAGTTTAACAAAGTTTACTCTACTATATGAACACACTACAAGGTAGCCATTACACTCCAGGCTAGGTCCAACAACGACTAGACTTCCTGCGCATGCGCACTCTTGACTGAGTGATAGCCCCGTAATAACAGAAATATAGGGATACTTAAAACATGAACTTAACAGCTTTAACCAGGGTTTTATTTGGGATTTTTTCAGGCTTCAATCTGTTCAAGACCTTTTTTGAGAACGTCAACCTGTGTGACCATCGCTTGAAACGCCAGGGGACTCAACTGGTGAGTCAGTACACGCACGCACAGTCTTGTTTTACTAACATTGTGGGGACACAATTGATTCTCATTCAAAATCCTATTTTCCCTAACCCTAAACTTAACCCCAAAACTTAATCCTAACCCTAATTCTAACCCTAACCCTAATTCTAGAAATTTGAGTTAAAGATCTGTCAGAAGTTTCATTTTAGCTTTTTTTTTTTTTAACTTTCGGTTTTGTACACCAGCTTCAAACAGCTGAAAATACAGTATTTTGGTTATGGAAAATATATTTCACAGCTGTTTAGATGGTACAATGAATCTCTACACTATACTTGCTTGTTTTGTCACTATCTGAAATTAAGCAAACAATTAGAATTTTAGAAACCAGGAAATGGCAGAGCGATATTTGCATTGTGCACCTTTAATAGGCATTAATAATACTTACTATAGTCCAGGTATACCCAAACTGGGGGTACGCGTAATGCCGTCAGGGGTACGCCAAATAAAAAGGTGATTCACATTTTTTTTACATTTAATTTCTAATTTTCAAACAGTACATTTATATTTTCCAATGGGACTATACATTTGGGTGAGTTTTTTTTTCTCTCGCCTGAGTAGCCTCGTTTCATTGGCAAAAATAAAATTAAACCATCTAGTGTTAAGCGAAGTAATACCATGTCAAATACAGTAGCCTAGTCAAATATTTAACATTCAAACACATGAACCATTACTCTCTTGCAGGAAACCTTCACTCTTGCGCAGACATTTAGAAACGAAACATGACAATTTGATAAATAAGCCACGGGAGTTTTTTGAGCGAGAATAAAGATGACTTTCGAGTAGTAAGACATGTATAAAAGCAACAGATACCATTAATAAGAAGGGGCTAGAAGCGCCTTATATGGTGAACTACCGAGTGGCTAGGACAGGCAAGCCCCATACTATTGTGGAGGACTTAATTCTTCCTGCTCCTGCGGATATGGCTAGGCCAATACTGTGGGAAAAGGGCAAAAAAAACTATACAGACAATGTCTCCATCAAACAACACTGTTTCACGACTCATCAGTGACGTGGCAGGAGATGTTTTGAAACAATTACTGCTTTGCATACAAGCCAGTGAATTATTATATGCGTTACAGCTGGATGAGTCAACAGACGTGTGTAACGTGTGCTGGGAGTCGGGAAGCAAGTTCAGGGAGTGAGTGTTTTTAATAAATAAACAACATAATACAAAACAAGAAACGCGAACAACGCACAGACATGAAACTGAAAAAATTACTCCTGGGGAAAGAACCAAAGGGAGTGACATTTTTAGGGCAGATAATCAAGGAGGGGATAGAGTCCAGGTGTCATAATGCACTGATGCACGTAACGATGGTGACAGGTGTGCGCCATAACGAGCAGCCTGGTGACCTAGAGGCTGGAGAGGGAGCACATGTGACAATGTGGCGGGCCTGGCACAGCTCCTGGTATATGTCCGTTACGTTTATGGGGTGTCAATTAAGGAAGACATCCTCTTCTGGAAACCAGAACAACATGAGATGATATTTTTAAAGTACTGGACAGCTTTGTGACATCAAATGGACTTTGGTGGTCAAGATGTGTTGGTATCTGTACTGATGGCGCAAAAGCCATGACGGAGACATGGTGGAGTGGTAACGCGCGTGCAAGCATTTGCCCCCGACACCACTTGGGTACACTGAAGCATCCATCGAGAGGCTCTTGCTGCCAAGGGAATGCCTGACAGCCTGAAATATGTTTTGCTTTAGCAAATCGCGCTGTTAAGACACTGATGCCCTTTGCAACCACATACCTACGTGAGAGTGGATTCTTGGCCCTCACTAGCATGAAAAGTAAATCCAGGCACAGAATGTGTGTGGAAAATAATTTAAGACAGACTCTCTCCAATACAACCCAACATTGCAGAGTTATGTGCATCCTTTCAAGCACACCCTTCTCATGAACCGGTGGTGAGTTATTCACAATGTTTGTTGAACAAATAAGGTTTTATATGTAAGATGGCTAAATAAAGTGCAATATTATTGATTATTATTATTTGTGTCCTGGTCCTATAAGAGTTCTTTGTCACTTTCCACGAGCCGGGTTGTGACAAATTCACTCATTCTTATGTTTAACAAATGTATCGTATAGTGTGTGGCAGGCTTACAATGATGGCAAAAAAACAGCATTTGAGAGGGTTGCTGACCCTGGTGTACGCAGCTGGAGGTTGAATGTTTGAAGGTGTACAGGACTATAAAAAAGTTTGGGAACCACTGCTATAATCTTTTTTTAAATGTATTGTAATTAACATTTATTATGTTGAACATATATGTGCTCTATATAACAATGTTAAAATGAGGCGAAATCAAAAGAAAAATCACCAAGTTACACATCTCAAAAGACACTGACATGGTGGAACGACCCCTTTTTATTAAATCATTTGGTTCATGACATGTCTAGACAGTCGTTCATCTCCATATCAGTATTAAGACATTATTTTCAGAGCTGGAAAATAATTTCTGGACTCCAACAATCTGACCAGTTTCTGTCAATTTATTCAGCATATGAGGCTAACACTAGCAAGACCGTTAGGATTAATGCACCTGTGGGGCCTAAACACCCCAACCCTTTTATCATTACGGTCCTGTGTGTAGTGTGTGGAGCGGCTGGACCTGTCTGGGATGGACTTTATCTGGCGCATCGCCATGGAAACGCCTGACGAGGAGATCGCTAACGAGGCCATCCAGCTCATCATCACCTACAGCTACACCAACCTCAACCCAAAGATGAAGAAGGTGTGTGTGTGCAGGGTTTTATGACTGATTACTTGAGAAAGGTAATCAGTTACTGATTAGAGATTACATGACAGTAAAAGTAATTAGTAATATAATACATTGGCATGAGTAACGCAATCTGATACTTTTGGATTACTGGGTTAGCCAGCATCTGCCACATCAGTTTATGCTGCAGACTGATGAGTGACCTCTCTGCCCACCTATCTCCCCTCTTGCCCACCCAGCTCACCAGCATCTTTGGGCAATTGCTGGCTCAGATGCCTGTTGCATCTTCTTGATGAAATGGCATCACTGCTAAAAAGTCAGCTTCACTGTCAAGTTGTAGGGAAAGCATACCCAACTCTCGTTTTTTGATTGTGGAGTTATAGGCCTACTGCACCCAGCCACCGAGCAGATAGTTCTCAGTAAAAGAGGAAATGGTCATTTGATTGTCTGGCCCACCTTTAACATAACAGTCTGGAACGATAAAGTAGTCATATGTAACGGATCCAAGATAAATCTGATTATTTCATGAGTTGGATGATCAATTGTACAAATATTCTGAATGTAGACTATTCTCAGTTTGCAAAAACACGTAGATCTGTCTGCCAAGGCTGACAGGTATATTTCAGTGTACTTATTTCCACTGAAACTAGAGGGTTAGCTGTGCAAGCAGCTGATTTGTCATGTGTGTCATCCCAGGGCTTAGGAAGTGAACAAACAGGATGGAGCTGTGTTAACTAAACTAAAGTGTCCTTTTGACATAACGATCCTTGTGAAATGGGGGATGATTTAGTGCTCAGTAAGTGGGGGTCTGATGTTTTTTTGTTTAAAGAAAGTTTCTGTGGAGACAACCAAGGAAAGTAATTTGGCAGTTTTGGAGATATTAAATAGATTCATACCACTGCTGGCTTGCTTCTGAAGCTAAGCAGGGTTGGTCCTGGTCAGTCCCTGGATGGGAGACCAGATGCTGCTGGAAGTGGTGTTGGAGGGCCAGTAGGAGGCACTCTTTCCTCTGGTCTAAACAATATCCCAATGCCCCAGGGCAGTGATTGGGGACACTGTCCTGTATAGGGTGCCGTCTTTCGGATGGGACGTTAAACGGGTGTCCTGACTCTCTGAGGTCATTAAAGATCCCATGGCACTTATCATAAGAGTAGGGGTGTTAACCCCGGTGTCCTGGCTAAATTCCCAATCTGGCCCTCAAACCATCATGGTCACCTAATAATCCCCAGTTTACAATTGGCTCATTCATCCCCCTCCTCTCCCCTGTAACTATTCCCCAGGTCGTTGCTGCAAATGAGAACGTGTTCTCAGTCAACTTACCTGGTAAAATAACGGTAAAATAAAAATAAATAAAAAATTCGAACAGGAAGGAGAAGTATCCATTTCCACTAAAAGGTGACTTACACTCAGCACAGCTCTCAAAAACCTGCAATTTCTATTGCAGCAAACATCTTGATATTAGATGAAGTAATACGTTGTTTTTAAGAATATAACTAATTTGATTACGCCATATTTATTTTAAGCAATCTGGGCTGGTAGTTACTTCATTTTTGTAATCCGATTACATAATCCCTGTTACATGCAATCCGTTAGTACCCAAACCTGTATGTGTGTGTGTGGGGGGTGGTCATGGTTACGATCTCTGCTATTGACTCTCAAATCAAATAAAATGTTATTTGTCACATACACATTGTTAGCAGATGTTAATGCGAGTGTAGCGAAATGCTTGTGCTTCTAGTTCCGACCGTGCAGTAATATCTAACAAGTAATCTAACCTAACAATTTCACAACCACTACCTTATACACACAAGTGTAAAGGAATGAATAAGAATATGTGCATAAAATATATGAATGAGTGATGGCCGAACGGCATAGGCAAGATGCAGTAGCTGGTATAGAGTACAGTATATACAAATGAGATGAGTAATGTAGGGTATATAAACATTATATAAAGTGGCATTGTTTAAAGTGGCTAGTGACACGTTTATTACATCAATTTTTCCATTATTAAAGTGGCTGGAGTTGAGTCAGTATGTTGGCAGAAGCCACTCAATGTTAGTGATGGCTATTTAACAGTCTGATGGCCTTGAGATAGAAGCTGTTTTTCAGTCTCTCGGTCCCCGCTGTGTGTGTCTGTAGGATTCTGTGTCTTTACACAAGAAGTTCATTGCTGATTGTTACAAGCGACTCGAGGCGGCCAGTTCAGCTCTAGGAGGCCCCACGTTGACTCATGCTGTTACCAGGGCAACCAAGATGCTGACGGCCACCGCCATGCCAACTGTTGCTACGTCGGTCCAATCACCTTCCAGGTCCACCAAACTGGTGATCATTGAGAGGCTGCTGCTATTGGCTGAGCGTTACGTCATCACTATCGAGGTAAGACCTCACACTGACCAAAATATGTAACACGTCATTTATAATTTTAGTTTAAACGTTAGACTACTCTCACCCGTATGTCGTTATAAACAATTCAATTTGGGGAATGAGAGCGTGACATGCAAAGATAGAAAAATGACTGTGTGTGTGTAGGATCTGTACTCTGTGCCTCGTACCATTCTACCTCACGGAGCTTCGTTCAACGGCCACCCTGTCTCTCTACACGTCACCTATGAGTCCACCAAAGACACCTTCACCCTGGAGGCCCACAGTAATGAAACTGTAGGCAGCATCCGCTGGAAGATCGCTGAGCACCTCAGCTGTCCAGTCGACAATGTCCAAATCTTTGCCAATGATAGCGTGGTGAGTGTGTGTGTGTGTGTGTGTGTGTGTGTGTGTGTGTGTGTGTGTTACTTGTGTGTCGATGACTGAACAGTGTGTGTGACAGCGTAGTAAGCCAAAGGATGGAAGTGTGTGTGTGACTGTGTATCATATGTATCTGTGTGTTTTGTTTAACTCTCTCTCTCTCTCGCTCTGTAGTTGACAATGAACCGGGACCAGAAGCTGCTGTCCCAGCTGGGGTTCAATGATGAGCAGTCTCTGACAGTGAAGAGCTCTGGCACCGGCACGCCCTCTGGTGGCAGCTCTGAATCCTCCGCCTCCGCATCCTCCTCTAGCTCTGCGGTCTTCAACTCCGCCTACGCTATGGAACAGGTAAACCACACACAATCACTCACTGACATGTATATACGAACACATTGAGTTCATGTTTGTGTCTGATTATGTGCTAACGGTGTGTTTGTAGGAGAAGTCCCTTCCAGGTGTTGTCATGGCGTTGGTGTGCAACGTGTTTGAGATGCTCTACCAGCTGGCCAACCTGGACGAACCCCGGTGAGTTGTGCACGAACACACACAGATCCTTCAAGGACCTGGACCTGAATGAATGACGTTCTGTGTGTGTGTGTTCCAGGATAACCCTGCGTGTGCGTAAGCTGCTGCTGCTGATCCCAACAGACCCAGAGGTTCAGGATGCTCTAGATAACTTTGTTCCCAAAGAGTCCAGTGTCTGGAGTCACCAGGTACATTTACATTAACTAGTTCTATAGCTACTAACCCTTCAGTACTATAATAATCTAACCCTGTACTAGCAACCATCAGGCCCGGTGGGTTAGTTTGTGTTTGGGTTGAAATGATGAGGACAGTTCAACCCCTCTGACCAGAGCCAGGGTGATAACATGTATGCGTTTCCTGTGTGTGTCTGCTGTAGAAGACGCTGTTCACCCTGGGTCAGGGGTCAGGCTCTCGGTCTCCGTCTCTGGGTTCTAAGCAGCAGCACCAGCCCAGTGCTGCCTCCATCTTGGAATCACTCTTCAGTTCCTCTGCTCCCGGGATGTCCACCTTCAGAGTCCTCTACAACCTAGAGGTACACACACATTCCTATACACACACACACACACACATTTGTCCACGGACACACTTCACACACTTCTTTCTGTGGCCTCTCTCTTCTCCTTTCTCTCTTTCTTTCTCAAGGTGTTGAGTTCTAAGTTGATGCCAACCTCAGATGATGAGATGGCTAAGACCAGTGTCAAGTCTTTCTGTGAGAACTTCCTGAAAGCTGGAGGTCTCAGTTTGGTGGTGAACGTGATGCAGCGAGACTCTATTCCCTCTGAGGTGGACTATGAGACCAGACAGGGAGTCTACTCCATCTGTCTACAACTGGCCAGGTACACAGACACAGACACAGGCAGACAGACAGACATACACAGTGGCGGTTCCAGCTTGTATGGCTCCCTGGGCGAATCCCCACCCACCATTCTGCACTAACTAATTTTTATTCAGACATTTGGAACAACACAAATAAATAATCATAAAATGTAAAACTATATAAATATAAAATATATACAAAAATAAGTAACAAAGACACTTTGGCACTCGAGCATCAATACATTACCCATCCCCCAACACTGTCAACCAAGAGTCAAGACTAAACCAATTCACCTTGGTGGTGTGCAGACTGGTTTTATATTATTCTTAACGATTTCGCTCAAACCAGAAAAAAATGCAACAATATGTCTGTGAAACTATATATTCACAGTATTATGAATGAATTGTAGTTTGTTTGGTAGCAATTCGTAGTGTGACTGATTGTACTAATTGCATTAGTACTGTACAACGTTAGAGGTGCGCTATTTGATAGATTCCCCGCTTCCCCTACCTCGGGCTTCCAGTGGGGAGCCCTGAGGTCAACCTACTCCCGCCCCCCTCCCCATCTCGTATTTCTGAGTGGGAGACCTTCCCAGGCAACTAGAATCAGGGCGCCCACTCCGACAAGGTTAATTGACCTTCAGTCCCACACGGTGACATGATATCATTGACGTGATGTGCAAATGAGCGATAGAAAACCGATCGCAAATGTCACCATTCTGAATTTGGGCGGCTGTCCATGTCGCCTATAACGAACTCCACCACTGCACACACACGTTTAGATAAGTTGTTTGAGAGGTTGAATGTGATTGGATCTTTCTTTCCCCTGCAGGTTCCTTTTGGTTGGCCAGAGTATGCCGTCGTTGCTGGATGATGATGTCATCCGAGAGGGCGACACGCTGTCTAGTCGGCCGTTCCGTAACGCGGGGCGACCGGGGAGGCAGCTGTCACTGTGTGGAACGCCAGAGAAGAGCTCCTATAGACAGATGTCTCTGTCTGAACGCTCCTCCATCAGAGTAGAGGAGATCATCCCTGCTGCACGCGTAGCTATACAGGTACACACACACACACACCCTAATGCATACCTAACAGAAACATGCACCTAATACACACACATCTTACACACACCTCTAACCATGTCTCTCCTCCATAGACGATGGAGGTGGGGGACTTCACCTCGACGTTGGCGTGCTTCATGCGTCTGACATGGGCAGCAGCCGCTGGCCGATTGGACCTCGTCGGCAGTCCACAGCCAATCAGACCTGAGCACAGCTCGCTCCTCCCACTTGGGGTCCGCACCCGTGTCAGCAGCACTGGTGAGACACACATACAAGGCACTGGTGGAATATGTTGACACACATGTAACAACATACACATCAGCCTGAATTGTGAGCAATGAAATGGATTGTCTGTTACTCTCTTCTGATTCTTTAGCCTTATGCTGAGGATTTCTCTCTCTCTCCTCTCTCTCTTTTTACTGCTCTCTCTCTCTTGACAGGAAGTAACTGCAGCTCCAGCAGTGAGGGCGAAGCGCCGCCCACAGCTCTGCATGCTGGGATATGCGTGAAGCAGCAGAGTGTTTCTATTAAAGACTGCATCATCGCTAGAGAGGCCCTGTCACTACTGGTCACCTGTCTACAGCTACGAACACAGCAGCTAGGTAACACACACACACACTCTGTCTCTACTGGTCACCTGTCTACAGCTACAAACACAGCAGCTAGGTAACACACACACACACTCTGTCTCTACTGCTCACCTGTCTACAGCTACGAACACAGCAGCTAGGTAACACACACACACACACACACTCTGTCGCTACTGCTCACCTGTCTACAGCTACGAACACTGCAGCTAGGTAACACACACTGACATTTTCAAACCCTGACCCAGTCTGTAATACCTACATGTTTCAAGGAGACCACCATAGTCCCTGTGCCCAATAATGCCAAGGTAACATGTTTAAATTACTATCGCCCCATAGCACTCACATCTGTAGCCATGAAATGCTTTGAAAGGCTGGTCATGGCTCATATCAACACCATCATCCCAGAAACCTAGACCCACTCCAATTCACATACTGCCCCAATAGATCCACAGATGACGCAATCTCTATTGCACTCCACACTGGCCTTTCCCACCTGGACAAAAGGAACACCTATGTGAGAATGCTGTTCATTGACTACAGCTCAGCGTTCAACACCATAGTGCCCTCCAAGCTCATCACTAAGTTAAGCTCCCTGGGACTGAACACCTCCCTCTGCATCTGGATCTGGGACTTCCTGATGAGCTGCCCCCAGGTGATGAGGGTAGGCAACAAAACATCTGCCATGCTGACCCTCACCGCGGTTGCCCCTCGGGTGCGTGGTTAGTCCCCTCCTGTACTCCCTGTTCACCCACGACTGCGTTGCCACGTACTACTTCAACACTCATTAAGTTTGCTGACGGCACGACAATGGTTGGCCTGATCATTGACGATGATGAGACAGCCTATAGGGAGGAGGTCAGAGACCTGGCAGTGTGGTGTCAGAACAATATCCTCTCTCTCAACGTCAGCAAGACAAAGGAGCTGATCGTGGACTACAGGAAACAGAGGGTCGAGCACGCCCCCATTCACATCGACGGGGCTGTATTGGAGGGGTCGAGAGCTTCAAGTTCCTCGGTGTCCACATCACTAAGGATCTATCATGGTCCACACACACCAACACAGTCTTGAAAAGGGCACGACAATGCCTCTTCCCCCTCAGGATGCTGAAAAGATTTGGCTTGGGCAGATCCTCAAAAAGTTATAGTGCTCAGAATTGAGAGCATCTTGACTGGCGGCATCACCGCTTGGTATTGCAACTGCTTGGCATCTGACCGCAAGGCCCTACAGAGGGTAGTGCGTATATCACTGGGGCCGAGCTCCCTGCCATCCAGGACCTGTATACCAGGCGGTGTCACAGGAAGGCCCTAAAAATGGTCATTTACTCCAGCCACACAAGTCATAGACTGTTCTCTCTGCTACTGTATGGCAAGTGGTACCGATGCACCGAGTCTGGAACCAACAGAACCCTGAACAGCTTCTACCCCCAAGCCATAGGACAGCTAAATAGTTTGGGTAGCTGTTTAACAAACTATCTGCATCGACCCTTTTTGCACCAACTTTTTTTTGTCTATTATCTGTGACTTTATTCTTAGTTCTATGTACATATCTACCTCAATTACCTCGTACCCCTGCACACCGACTCGGTATTGGTGCCCCGTGTGTAGAGCCAAGTTATCGCTGCTCATTGTGTATTTATTATTATGTGTTTTACTTTTCTATGATTTCTCTATTTTCTTTCTCTCTGCATTGTTGGGAAGTGCCCGTAAGTAAGCATTTCACTGTTAGTCTACATCTGTTGTTTACAAAGCATATGATGAATACAATGTGGCTTTGATTTGACACACAGACACTGTTTTGTAAAGACAGAATGCTAACCGTGTGTGTGTGTCTCTCCAGGCTCATTCTACATCCTCCCCTGTGTCAGCGACTTCATCATCGACATCCTGCTAGGATCAGCCAGTGGAGAGGTACCTAGGATGTGTGTTGGTGTGTGAGACTGAGTGTGTGTGTGTGGGTTCTAACCCGTGTCTCTGTCAGATCCGGCGCGTGGCATGTGACCAGCTGTACACTCTGAGCCAATCCGACAGCTCTGCGTTCCCTGAGATCGTCAAACCCAACGTGTTCCTGCTCCGAGTCGTCCTCGCCTCCCAGCTGCCTCTCTGGAGCCCCACGTCTGTCATGAGAGGAGTCAACCAGAGGTACACACACACGTGTTGTTGTCGTTGCTACTGGAAGGCAGTAGTAAGTTATGTTAAACAGCAGATGGCGCCAAATTACCCGTGACAGATGATAGATGGACTAACATGCTGACCACACCGCTTATAATGATTTGAATAACATACATGTTATTCAATCATTGCATCCAAACTGCTCGCGTGTGTCAATGAGCGTCTGCGTAGCCAGGCGCTAAAATAGAGCTTGGTTCTATTTGTGGCGCTTAATGCGCTGCAAGTCCCGTCTCTCCCATCTCCTCATTGGTTTTTAGGAGCATAGACCCACGTGGGTGATTGAAAGATGAACTGAGGTCCGCATTCCAGTCCAGTTGGTGGTGGTAATGCACCTAAAGTTGGTTGCCAACCACCATATAACGTCCAAAGAAGAAGACTGACGGCGGAATGATTACTAGCAACAAACTCGGTTTACCCTTTTATCTGTGGATTAATTGTTAGAGTAGAGGACCTTGTGCATTTCAGGTAAAATAACCTGAAGTTTATATCCCAGGAAAAATTTGTTGGCAACATCAATCTAGCTAGCTAAATTACCATGAATGTTTAATGCTTCTCAACCTGTCCCCAAATTAATATAGTTGGTTCAGAGTTTGTTTCAACCTGCGTGTCCTGATCGCGTCTGGACAAAATCAACATGCACGCGGATGCCTGCGCGCGCCTGGTCTAGTCAGCATGTAACTTGGAAAATATCACTTAAAAGCTGATGTACAGCGTCATATAGCTGTAGCTAGTTGTAAGTGTACATGGATGTATAGCGCCACGGCCTGTTTTGTTCTGTGTATTTTGTCCTGTCTGTTGTGTCTATATCTGAGTGTAATATATTGTTTTGTCTGTCCAGGTTGCTGTCACAGTGTACAGAGTACTTTGACCTGCGATGTCAACTACTGGATGACTTGACCAGTAAGTTTACACGCATGCACACACACACACACCAACATTTTTCCAACACTCATTGACACATGATGAATGCTCCTGTCCCACTCCAGGTTCGGAGATGGAGGTGTTGTCAGTGAGTGCGGTGGCCATGTTGGAAGATGAGATCAGCTGGTTGGATAACTTTGAGCCCAGCTGGAGCTCTGAGATGGAGACCAGCGAGGCTGACAACATCCTGCAGGCTGGACACCTCCGCCTCATCAAAACACTACTGTCACTCTGTGGCACAGAGAAGGAACAACTGGGTGAGTATACACACGTTCATATACCGTGTCTTCGGAAAGTATTCAGACCCCTTGACTTTTTCCACATTTTGTTATGTTACAGCCTTATTCTAAAATGTATTAAATAGTTTTCCCCCTCATCAATCTACACACAATACCCCATAATGACAAAGCAAAAAGAGTTTTTATGAATTTCTGCAAGTGTAAAAAAACAACAAAAAAACATAACATTTACATAGGTATTCAGACCCTTTACTCAGCACTTTGTTGAAGCACCATTGGCAGCGATTACAGCCTTGAGTCTTCTTGGGTATGAAGCTACAAGCTTGGCACACCTGTATTTGGGGAGTTTCTCCCATTCTCTGCAGATCCTCTCAATCTCTGTCAGGTTGGATGGGGAGCGTCGCTGCACAGCTATTTTCAGGTCTCTCCAGAGATGTTCGATGGCTTCAAGTCCGGGATCTGTCTGGGCCACTCAAGGACATTCAGAGACTTGTTCCGAAGCTGCTCCTGCGTTGTCTTGGCTTTGTGCTTGGGGTCGTTGTCCTGTTGGAAGGTGAACCTTCGCCCCAATCTGTCAAGGATCTCTCTGTACTTTGCTCCGTTTATCTTTCCCTCGATCCTGACTAATCTCCCAGTCAGTGCCGCTGGAAAGCATTCCCACAGCATGAGGCTGCCACCACCACCATGCTTCACCGTAGGGATGGTGCTTGGTTTCCTCCAGACGTGATGCTTGCCATTCAGGCCAAAGAGTTCAATCTTGGTTTCAGAGAGAATCTTGTTTCTCATGGTCATAGTCCTTTAGGTGCCTTTTGGCAAACTCCAACGGGGCGGTCATGTGCCTTTTTTACTGAAGAGCAGCTTCCGTCTGGCCACTCTACCATAAAGGCCTGATTGGTGAAGTGCTGCAGACATGGTTGTCCTTCTGGAAGTTTCTCCCATCTCCATAGATGAACTCTGGAGCTCTGTCAGAGTGACCATCGGGTTCTTGGTCACCTCCCTGACCCAGGCCCTTCTCCCCCGATTGCTCAGTTGGAGAGTCTTGGTGGTTCCAAACTTCTTCCATTTAATAATGATGGACTGCCACTGTCTTCTTGGCGACCTTCAATGCTGCAGACATTTTTTTGTACCCTTCCCTAGATCTGTGCCTCGACACAATCCTGTCTTGGAGCTCTACGGACAATTCCTTCGACCTAATGGCTTGGTTTTTGCGTTGACATGCACTGTCAACTGTGGGACCTTATATAAACAGGTCTGTGCCTTTCCAAATCAAAATGTGGAAGAAGTCAAGGGGTCTGAATACTTTCCCAATGCACTGTACATATACACCATCAGAACACAGTGTGTACACACACACACACACACACACACATCAGAACACAGGCAAGCCATACATACACACATATAGATCAGATCCTTTAGGTTACATTTCCCGAATGCTTTGCAGTGGTAGGGAGACGCTACAGCACAATTGCAAGTTACACTGAACAAAAATATAAACCACATATAAAGTGTTGGTCATGTGGTTCATAAGATTAAATAAATGATCCCAGAAATGTTCCTTACGCACAAAAAGCTTATTTCTCTCAAATTTTGTGCACAAATGTGTTTATCTCCATGTTAGTGAGCATTTCTCCTTTGTCAAGATAATCCATCCACATGAGGTGTGGCATATCAAGAAGCTGATTAAACTGGATGATCATTCCACAGGTGTGCTAGGGACAATTAAAGGCCACTCTAAAGTGGGCAGTTTTGTGTCACACAGCACAATGTCACAGATGTCTCAAGTTTTGAGGGAGTGTATAATTAGCATGAATGTCTAATGTTAATTTCTTTACCATAAGCCACCTCCAACGTTGTTTTAGAGAATTTGGCAGTACGTCCAACCGGCCTCACAACCGCAGACCCACATTTATGGCGTCGTGTTGGCGAGTGGATTGCTGATGTCAACATTGTGAACAGAGTGCCCCATGGTGGCGGTGCGGTTATTGTATGGGCAGACATAAGCCACGTAAAACAAACACAATGCATTTTATCGATGGCAATTTGAATGGCGAGATCCTGAGGCCCATTGTCGTGCCTGTCATCGGTCGCCATAACCTCATGTTTCAGCATGATAATGGACAACCCCATGTCGCAAGGATCTATACACAGTTCCTGGAAGCGAGAAAAATGTCCCAGTTCTTCCATGGCCTGCATACTCACCACACATGTCACCCATTCACCATGTTTGGGATACTCTGGATCGACGTGTACAACGGTCTTTTCCAGTTCCCGCCAATGTCCAGCAACTTTGCACAGCCATTGAAGAGGAGTGGGATAACATTCCACAGGCCACAATCAACAGCCTGATCAACTCTATGTGAAGGAGATGTGTCGGGCTGCATGAGGCAAATGGTCACACCAGATACTGACTGGTTTTCTGATCCACACCCCTACCTTTTCTTTTCAAGGTATCTGTGACCAACAGATGCATATCTGTTTTCCCAGTCATAGGAAATCTATAGATTTGGGCCTTATTTTTTTTTTTTATTGACTAATGTCCTTATATGAATTGTAACTGTATAATCTTAGACATTTTTGCATGTTGCATTTTTATATTTTTGTTCAGTATCATTTCCTGTCTTCTAACATTACAAGACAGTCCAGGCAGTTCGGATTTCAAAGTCGCTTAATACAAGACGTTCACATTTACAGCATGTGTGTGTTTTCTCCACAGGTCCCTCTCTGATCCAGCAGCTGTTAGATGACTTCCTCTTCCGAGCATCCCGCATCATCCTGAACACGTCTAACCCCGCCTCCAGCTCCCCCCCCAGCCACGACTTCTTCCCCAAGTGCAGTACGGCCAGCAGTAGACTGGCAGCCTACGAGGTGCTGGTGATGCTGGCAGACAGCTCTGTGGCCAACCTACAGCTCATCACCAGAGAACTGCTGTCCATGCACCACCAGTCAGACCCCTCGCTCAGCAAGGAGTTTGACGTGAGTCTCACACACATTTTTTCTCTCATGCGCGCGCGCGTTACACCCACACACAGATGGGTGTAACGGTTCACCAAACCCGCCGTTTGGTACGTTTTACGCTCACGTTTCACAATGTTCAGCATTCACAATGTTCCTGACGTTGTCTGTTGTGACTGGATTGTTATGTTGGGCCTCAAGTTTCCACTCTGATGCTGCATTTGTGGGAGGTGGGAGTTGACCAGTTATGAAGTCGTAAATACCAGTTGGATGCATTCATGTGATTTGAACTCTGTTTGAGAAACACCGATTGGCTAATGGCCAACACACTGCGTCAACCATAAACTAAAAGAACAGCTATCATGCTTGCAAACAAATTATAGAGTTCAAAAACCACATAAGTAGATAGCTTTTTCTTATAAATAATGTTTTGTTGCATTTAACTGCCGAAAATGCTGTTGTACATTTCTTTAGTTGGGGACGTCAGAGGTCAGCATGTGGGTGAAGTGGGTTCTCAGGATGATGTACTAGTTTCCCACTAGTAATTATGAGTTTGACGGCCGTTCAAGTGGATATTTTCCCTCAGTCGTATATGGTAAATTCCCTCTTCCATCTTAGTTACGAACGCACCGTGACACTGCCTCCTTCAGTGCCAGATGGGTACTTGTGACTCATAAAGGGAGCTTGTCTGTAGCATAATACATCTCCTTCCGGGGTAATGTGATAGGCATTAACTGTTAAGTAAGCCCAACACAGTGTACATTGGCCAATTCATGGAAAGCTTTGGCTTGCTTATATAGAGTGGGTAGTCTACTACCTGTTTGCTAAAATGGGTGCGAGAGGGAACTTCGTAACGTTGGCTCGAGTACTTTCAAGAAAAAAACTATTCTCAACCACAGAGAATAGCCTACCTATCGCTCTTGTAAGTTCTTTGGCTCTGTCACAATCAGCTGCCAAGGGCTGTTTGAATGCAGAGGAGGCGATGTGTTGTTTTCTTTGCGTTTCTGTCTCCGGTATACTGGGGTGATGTCGGCGTAAATGTGTCGACCATATTTGAGGCGTTGTCCATCATCGGTGTACTCTACTGGGAAGCCGAAATGTTCCCAAACGGGAGATTTAAACGATGGTGGTGGGAACGTCCAATCCTGGCTTATCGACCCCAGGACAGTTTGAAATGTGGCAATTAAGATTGGAATTTGGATTACAACGTGTCCATAGGCTCTAGTTGTGTTAACGGAATAGCCTGAAATATCTTTTCAGCTCAGATTTACTGGAGACATTGGCCTACCATGCAGCGTAGGCACAGCCTATAGGCCTAGTGTTTTTATGTATTCATTCGGGTGCACAGTGCGGAACAAACGGGGTCTCTGTACCGAACGGTTCTGTATGAATACGTGTGCCGTTACTCCCCTGGTGTGCGTGTAGGACTGAAGCGTTTACAGGTATGTAATGTTTCTACCTTCAGTGTCTAACTCTCTTCTCCTATTCCCTCCTTCCGTGCCCCTCTCCCAGTTCCTCCCGCCGGTGGACAGTCGCTCTGTGTCGGGGTTCGTAGGGTTAAAGAACGGTGGAGCCACCTGCTATATGAATGCTGTTTTCCAGCAGCTGTACATGCAGCCTGGCCTGGCTGAGGCCTTTCTGTCTATAGAGGATGACACGGAGCAGCCAGACGAGAGTGTTTTCTGTCAGGTCCAGTCTCTGTTCGGACACCTGATGGAGAGCAAGCTGCAGTACTACGTCCCTGAGAACTTCTGGAAGGTATCTGAACATGCGCGGACGTGCACACACACTCATTCAAGTACACTACACAGTACATACTCAACTAACTACCCGTGTTTCCTTTGAAAATAACTCATGTTTTTGTTTCTGTAGATCTTTAAGATGTGGAATAAGGAGCTGTATGTACGAGAGCAACAGGATGCTTATGAGTTCTTCACTTCACTGGTGGACCAGTTGGACGAGCACCTTAAGGTTTCACACACTCCACTATTCACATCTACTTATCACACATATTTGTACTATGATGTGACACACACCTTTTATGATTGACATATTGAGATGTTGTCCGTTTTGTTCTTTAGAAAATTGGCCGTGAGCAGTTCTTTAAGAACACTTTCCAGGGAATCTTCTCTGATCAGAAGATCTGCAAAGACTGTCCTCACCGGTGAGCTCACACATGCGTGTACACACACACACACACACACACACACACACACACACACACACACACACACACACACACACACACACACACACACACACACACACACTCAGCCATCACTTCTAAACCCCTAACTATAACCTCTGACCCCTGATCGTAGATATGAGCGAGAGGAGACGTTTATGGCGCTGAACCTGGGTGTGACTTCGTGTCAGAGTCTGGAGATCTCATTGGACCAGTTCGTCAGGGGGGAGGTGCTAGAAGGAACCAACGCCTACTATTGCGAGAAGTGCAAGGAGAAGGTGTGTGTGTGTGTGTTAATGTAGGCATAAAGAGAATGTGTGTGTAAACAGGATGTTTACTAAGTCGATGTCCAGTGTTAGTGTACATGTACGTTAACTTGGTGTGTGTATCTCTCCAGCGTACCACAGTGAAGCGCACCTGCATTAAGTCCCTGCCCAGTGTTCTCTGTATCCATCTGATGCGTTTCGGCTTCGACTGGGAGAGCGGACGCTCCATCAAATACGACGAGCAGATCAGGTTTCCCTGGGTGCTGAACATGGAGCCCTACACAGTGTCTGGCATGGCTCGTCAGGATGGGGGGGCGGAGGGGGGAGAGGGCCGGGGGGAGGCAGGTGGCTCACCCAGGAAGAAGGTCACTATCTCTGAGAACTACGAGCTGGTGGGAGTCGTAGTCCACAGCGGACAGGCACACGCTGGACATTACTACTCCTTCATAAAGGACCGACGGTGAGAGACTAACAATTAAGTGTTATAAACAAATATCATATTTTTAAGACAAGGAAATTACATTGATCATAAATAGTCACCTTACCATTCTGCTCTCCTCTCCTGTAGGGGAAGTGCTAGAGGAAGGTGGTATAAGTTTAATGACAATGTGGTCGAGGAGTTTGACATGAACGATGAGACACTGGAATACGAGTGCTTTGGAGGAGAGTACCGGCCTAAAGTCTACGATCAGTGTAAGTCCTATTTAGGTAGACCAAATAGTGGATGTAAATGGAACATTCACAGCGCTAACATTTTTAGGGTCCCTCTGGGTAGTGTCCTTGGTCCACTTTTTTTCAGTTCCTTCTGTACATTAATGACAAACTTATAAAATATCCAACCTAACATCACTTTGTTTGTGTGTAGCTAACCCCTACCCGGATGTGCGGCGGCGGTATTGGAACGCCTACATGTTGTTCTACCAGAGGATCAGTGACCAGAACTCTCCTGTTCTCCCTAAGAAGAGCAGAGTCAGCGTCATGAGGCAAGAGGCAGAAGACCTCACGCTGTGAGTCTCACACACACAGCCTACATACACACACCTCATGCACACACACACACAACTCACACTGTAACCCTCTCTCTTCCATGTAGTTCGGCGCCCTCTAGCCCAGACGTCAGTCCCCAGTCGTCCCCTCGCCCTGCCAGGGCCAACAATGACCGTCTCTCTGTCCTGACCCGCCTCGTACGGAAGGGAGAGAAGAAAGGACTGTTTGTGGAGAAGATGCCTGCAAGGATCTACCAGGTAACTACACTGGACTGGTTCGGTGGACCACATTTTGTAATCAGTCACCTTGCCTGAGACCTGAGGACTTTAAAAAAGCACCCTGTGTTAATGCCTAGGCTTTAGCCCAGTTCGCTAATCAAATGTTATTGGTCACATACACATATTTAGCGGATGTTATTCTGGGTGGAGCGAAATGCTTTTGTTCCTAGCTCCAACAGTGCAGTATAACACTGTCTTGTGGCACACAGACAAACTCCTCTCCCCTTCGCCCTCCATTTCTGTGTTTCTCTCTCTCTCTGTGTTTGTCTCTCTCTGTGTCTCTCTCTGTGTCCCTCTCTCTCTCTGTGTCTCTCTCTGTCTATACATCTCTATAGATGGTGAGAGATGAGAACCTGAAGTTTATGAAGAACAGAGATGTGTACAACAGCGACTACTTCAACTTCACTCTGTCACTGGCCTCCGTCAACGCGGTATGTGTTTGTGTGTGTGTAAGATAAACAGAGACGTGTCTGCATAATTCAAAGTTATGCCTGACTCTTTTAAAACTGTTCTTATAAGGTGTGTGTGTGTTGCAGACAAAGCTGAAGCACCCAGCCTATCAGGCCATGGCCAGAGTCAGTCTCCAGCTAGCAGTCCACTTCCTGTTCCACACCTACCTCCACACCAAAAAGAAGCTGCGGGTGGACACAGAGGAGTGGATGACTACGGTGGAGGTGCTTCTGTCTAAAAGCAGTGAAGCCTGTCACTGGATGGCTCAGTACCTGGTGGGACCTGAGGGACGAGAGATCACCAAGTCAGTACTACTATAGTACTGCTATTATACTACTATTCTACTACTTAGAGCTGTTGCGGTGACCGTATTACCGTCACACCGGCAGTCATGAGTTATGTGACCATTGAGTCACGGTAATCTCCTCTTATGCACTTTGAACATGTTGGTAGTACCCAGCTCCCTAACGACCGTCAGGTCATAATGGCCTGCTACTCAGGGCTCTATTGTTCCTCTAACCACTCTGACATCAATGCACATGAAATCAGAAATCACATCAAACACTTATCAAAACAGTATCATGCTTTTAAAACTCACCATTAGGCAAAAAATATTTACCTCACTGTGATCAATTTGAAGAAAGAAGTTCAACAACAGGTTGAAACTGAGTGGAGAATGTGGTCGTTGTGGATGTTTCAATGCCAAACGCAGTGACATGGACAGCCCTTTCTAAGGTGATGATTCAGTCCAAGTGTTTAAAATGTTGCATGTAGAACCTTCATTTGCATATTAGAGCTTATGCAAACTCTTTCAAATAGTCAATAGCCTATAGTCGCATCATGAAGCCCATTTTATGTTTTGATTCTGAAGACAGACAGGTTTGTATAATTCAAAACTAAATCTAGAGTATAAGACCTGTTTCAAATGATCACTTTTATGCTCAACGAAACCACTTCATATGCGCACTTGCTCCGGAATGGGATTTTTTATTTATTTAATTATATTCAATTATATTATTCTAACAAAAAAAATCGGATATAAAATAATGGGACTTATAGGCATATATTTTCTGCAAAATGAACTAGCCTACAGCCTATGGCATGGTGCATATCCAGAAAGCATACATTAGGCCGATTCCTATTCTGTTCTTCTGAATATATTTTCTTCATATCATAATGTTTATTTTAGACCAGACTAAAATAAATAATGGATTTATTGTGATGGTGTATATTAAATAGATTTATTCAACTTTTTGAATGTAGATGTTCCAAAGGCGCACATCGCCAGGTGGTAAGGGTAGGTAACAACACATCTGCCTCGCTGATCCTCAACATGGGGGTCCCTCAGGGGTGCGTGCTCAGTCCCTTCACCCATGCCTGAATGACCAAGCACAACTCCCAACACCAAGTTTTCCGACGACACAACAGTGGTAGGCCTGACAACGATGAGAAAGCCTATAGGGAGGTGGTCAGAGACGCCAGGATAACATCTCCCTCAACGTGATCAGGACAAAGGAGATGATCGTGGACTACAGGAAAATAAGGGCAGAGCACGCCCCCATTCTAAATCGACAGGGCTGTAGTGGCGCAGGTTGAGGGCTTCCAAGTTCCTTGGTGTCCACATCACCAACGAACGATCATGGTCCAAACACAACAAGACAGTTGTGAAGAGGGCACAACAATGATTATGGCCCCTCCGGATATTGAAAAGATTCAGCATGGGTCCTCAGATCCTCAAAAGGTTGTACAGCTGAACCATCGAGAGCATCCTGACTGATTGCGTCACCACCTGGTATGGCAACTGCTCGGCCTCCGACCGCAAGGTACTACAGAGGGTAGTGCATACGGCCCAGTACATCACTGGGACCAAGCTTCCTGCCATCCAGGACCTCTATACCAGGTGGTGTCAGAGGAAGGCCCTAAAAATTGTCAAAGACTCCAGCTAATCTAGTCATAGACTGTTTTCTCTGCTACCGCACGACAAGCGGTATCCGGAGCGCCAAGTCCAGGTCCAAGAGGCTTCTTAAGTTTCTACCCCCAAGCCATAAGACTCCTGAACAAACAATCAAATTGCTACCCGGACTATTTCCATTGCCCCCCCATTTTTACGCTGCTGCTACTCTGTTTATTGTCTATACATAGTCACATTACCTCTACGTACATATTGCCCTCAATTAATTTGACTAACCTGTGCCCCCGCACATTGACTCTGTACCGGTGTATATAGCCTCGCTACTGTTATTCTATTGTTGCTCTTTAATTATTTAAATTATTTTTATTTTTTACTTCAGTTAAAGTATTTACTAAAATACTTATTTTTCTGAACTGCGTTGTTGGTTAAGGGCTTGTAAGTAAGCATTTCAATGTAAGGTCCACACCTGTTGTATTCGGTGCATGTGACAAATAACATTTGATTTAATTTGTATGTGTAGAGACCTGAAGATGCCAAACAAATATTTGTTAATTAATGGTAAATTGCCAGCATTTCTCTATGGCTGGCCATGCTTTCCTCCTAGCTACCCCAACACCGGCCAACAGCTCCGCCCACCCGCAGCTACTTGCGCGAGCCTCCCCAGCTTCTCCTTCACCCAAATCCAGATAGCAGATGTTCTGAAAGAGCTGCAAAACCTGAACCCGTACAAATCAGCTGGGCTAGACAATCCAGACCCTCTCTTTCTAAAACTATCCGGCGCAATTGTTGCAACCCCTATTACCAGTCTGTTCAACCTCTCTTTCGTATCGTCCGAGATTCCTAAAGATTGGAAAGCTGCCACGGTCATCCCCCTCTTCAAAGGGGGTGACACTCTAGACCCAAACTGTTATAGACCTATAGCCGTCCTGCCCTGCCTTTCTAAAGTCTTCGAAAGCCAAGTTAATAAACAGATCACTGACCATTTCGAATCCCACCGTACCTTCTCCGCTGTGCAATCTGGTTTCCGAGCTGGTCACGGGTGCACCTCAGCCACGCTCAAGGTACTAAACGATATCATAACCGCCATCGATAAAAGACATTACTGTGCAGCTGTCTACATCGACCTGGCCAAGGCTTTCGACTCTGTCAATCACCGTATTCTTATCGGCAGACTCAATAGCCTTGGTTTCTCAAATGACTGCCTCGCCTGGTTCACCAACTAACTCGCAGATAGAGTTCAGTGTGTCAAATCGGAGGGCCTGTTGTCCGGACCTCTGGGAGTCTCTATGGGGGTACCACAGGGTACAATTCTCGGGCCGACTCTTTTCTCTGTATATATCAATGATGTCACTCTTGCTGCGGGTGATTCCCTGATCCACTTCTACGCAGACGACGCCATTCTGTATACGTCTGGCCCTTCTTTGGACACTGTGTTAACTAACCTCCAAACGAGCTTCCATGCCATACAACACTCCTTCCGTGGCCTCCAACTGCTCTTAAATGCTAGTAAAACCAAATGCATGCTTTTCAACCGTTCGCTACCCGCCCGCCCGACTAGCATCACTACCCTGGACGGTTCTGACCTAGAATATGTTTACAACTACAAATACCTAGGTGTCTGGCTAGACTGTAAACTCTCCTTCCAGACTCATATTAAACATCTCCAATCCAAAATCAAATCTAGAATCGGCTTTCTATTTCGCATCAAAGCCTCCTTCACTCGCGCCGCCAAACTTACCCTAGTAAAACTGATTATCCTACCGATCCTCGACTTCGGTGATGTCATCTACAAAATAGCATCCAATACTCTACTCGGCAAACTGGATGCAGTCTATCACAGTGCCATCCGTTTTGTTACCAAAGCCCCTTATACCACCCACCACTGCAACCTGTATGCTCTCGTCGGCTGGCCCTCGCTACATATTCGTCGCCAGTCCCACTGGCTCCAGGTCATCTATAAGTCTATGTTAGGTAAAGCTCCGCCTTATCTCAGCTCACTGGTCACTATAACAACACCCATCCGTAGCACGCGCTCCAGCAGGTATATCTCACTGGTCATCCCCAAAGCCAACACCTCCTTTGGCCGACTTTTCTTCCAGTTCTCTGCTGCCAGTGACTGGAACTAATTGCAAAAATCACTGAAGCTGGAGACTTATATTTACCTCAGTAACTTTAAACATCAGCAATGTGAGCAGCTAACCGATCGCTGCAGCTGTAAATAGTCCATCTGTAAATAGCCCACCCAATCTACCTACCTCATCCCCATATTGTTTTTATTTACTTTTCTGCTCTTTTGCACACCAGTATCTCTACTTGCACATCATCTCCTCATTTATCACTCCAGTGTTAATCTGCTAAATTGTAATTACTTCGCTGCTATGGCCTATTTATTGCCTACCTCCTCACGCCATTTGCACACACTGTATATAGACTTTCTTTTTTTTCTATTGTGTTATTGACTACGCTTGTTTAATCCATGTGTTGCACTGCTTTGCTTTATCTTGGCCAGGTCGCAGTTGTAAATGAGAACTTGTTCTCAACTAGCTTACCTGGTTAAATAAAGGTGAAATCATTTATTTATTTTAAATACTATAATACTACTACTCTACACAGAACCACTGTAGTACTACTACTTATATCTTACATTTCTACTCATCAATCTAACTGATCTTCTCTTTCTCTCCCTCACCTCTTCTTTTTCTCTCCTCCCCCCTTCCAGAGTGTGTCTGTTGGAGTGTGGGGTGAGGGAGGTGAGGGTCGTAGTGGCAGCCATCTTGGAGAAGACCTTAGAGAGTGCGCTCCACTTCGCTGACACTGGATTAGACAGCCTGACCGACGCGCTCCTCTCCCTATTGGACAAAGACGTTCCTGAGAACGTCAAACACTGCAACCAATACTTCAGCCTCTTCAGCAACTTTGCTCAGAGAGGCTCTGGTCCGTGCCATTTGTTGTTGAAACACTCAGCGTATCGCAGGATGCTCATCTTTCTCCTCGGACCCAACAGACAGAACAACCAGGTACTCACAGCACACACACTCAATTCTTACTCCGCTGCAGAGAAATGCATATGACAGGATGTTGATGGTTCTGGAAGTGAATGACCTTTTTTCCCACTCTCTCTCTCTGTCCCTCGCTCCCTGTTCCTGTGATTCCTTCTCCCACTCTAGAATCGCAGGTGGAGTCCAGCCCAGGCCAGAGAGTTCCTGCACCTCCACTCCACTCTGGCCCTGATGACTCTCTACTCAGACCTCAACACACAGCACACACATGGTAACACACTCGCCTTACCGCAGTTAGGATGGTTCCATAATACGCTGATGTGTGTAACCTGATGTGATTGTGTGTGTTTCTCAGATCAAGGTGTGTGTAAGCTGATTGTGAGCAGTATCCCTGCCTCCTCCCGCCTCCTCCCCCTCGACGCTGACATCATGGCCTCGCTCTTCAGCCCCGAGGGACAGCCTTACCTGCTAGAGGTAACATACACACGGTCTCACACACACGCACACTGAGGAGTATTTCTGTCTGTAATAAAGCCCTATTGTGGGGGAAAACTCATTCTGATTGGCTTGGACCGGCTCCCCAGTGGGTGCCCTCCCAGGCCCATCCCTAGCTGCGCCCTTGCCCAGTCATGTGAAATCCATAGATTAGTGCCTAATGAATTTATTTCAATTGACTTATTTCCTTTATATGAACTGTAACCCAGTAAAATCGTTGAAATTGTAATATTTTAGTTCAGTGTATATGGAAGAGGCAGTTATATATTTTGTGTGGCTGTAGGTGATGTTTGCGATGCGGGAGTTGTCCGGCCCTCTGACTGTGCTGATAGAGATGGTGATGTACTGCTCCTTCTGTAACGAACCCTTCTCCCTCGGAGTACTACAGCTGCTCAAGGTAAGAACTACCAGTTGTGAACAAATCCATTTCCACAGATGACTCCAAATCCCAGCACAAAACACATCATTACTATTCTGATCTGTGTGTGTGTGTGTGTGTGTACATTTATGTATATAGACCCAGTTGGAGACCGCTCCACCCCATGAGTTGAAGAACGTGTTCCAGCTGCTGCAAGAGCTGCTGGTGAGTGACCGCTGTCAATCAAACCTGTCTGTGCATTAGGGTTGAGCGATTTAACAGAAAATAATTTGTTTGGGATGGGGAATCCATGCCCCGACGACGCGGTGTAATACACACGGTGTAACGTGTGTTCTCAGGTGGTAGAGGACGCTCTCCAGACCCAGAGACTGAAGTACGCCTTTGAGTCAGAGAAAGGCCTGCTAGGTAGGCTACCTTCCACTGGAAGTGTGTGCAGGGCGTGTGTATTTGTAAGGCGTGTGCAGGGCGTGTGTATTTGTAAGGCGTGTGGAGAGCGTAAGTGTGTGTGATACTCTTCTCTTGTTTGCAGCATTGATGCACCAGAGTAACAACGTGGACAGCAGCCGCTGCTACCAGTGTGTCAAGTTCCTGGTTACCCTGGCACAGAAGTGAGTTCCTCCAGA
Source organism: Salvelinus fontinalis (assembly GCF_029448725.1). Classification (NCBI taxonomy): domain Eukaryota; kingdom Metazoa; phylum Chordata; class Actinopteri; order Salmoniformes; family Salmonidae; genus Salvelinus; species Salvelinus fontinalis. The sequence continues at coordinate 24,323,602 of NC_074669.1, forward strand.
GACCAGGAAATATGTTCATGTCGCCACCCTTTTGTCTCGGGCTGAAAATATTGAATGGAAGTAGATTTGAACGTTGCAGCAAGTACATGAAAGTAACAAAGAAATTTCAGTTCAGTTAAAACCTCTAATTTCATACTTCCTGATTTCACATCAAGTGTTTGTCTGTCTCTTTCTCCAGGTGTGCTCCTGCTAAGGACTATTTTAAAGATCTGTCTGGTCACTGGAGCTGGGCAGTGCAGTGGTTGCAGAAAAAGGCAAGCATCAAGCACACAATTTCAGATGTTTGTGTGTGTAGAGTATGGGTTAGTGTAACAGTGTGTGTTTCTGTCAGATGTCAGAACACTACTGGACTCCTCAGAGCAACGTGTCCAATGAGACGTCTACAGCCAAAACGTTCCAGCGCACCATCTCAGCCCAGGACACGCTGGCCTACGCCACAGCACTGCTCAACGAGAAGGAGCCATCTGGCAGCAGCAACGGCTCTGACGGCAGCCCAGCCAACGAGAACGCAGACCGCAGCCTCCGACAGGTACAGCTTCACAGAGAGGTAGCAAGTATGAAGAGCTCAGTAGCGGGCCTAGAATAGAGACTTGTCACTTCTCAGGACTGGGTTGAGCTCAAAATCTTGGCTGGAGAGTTTTGTATGAATCGGTTTCATAAAGATCTCTTACTCTGAGATGTCACGTCTCCTGTAATCTCTCTCTCCCCTCTTTCTATATCTCAGGGTTCCGAGTCTCCCATGATGCTCGGTGATTCAAAGAGTGATCTGGAGGATGTCGACCCTTAGCTCCTCCTACCAGACACAATCCCTCCAATGGAGAGAAGGCTCCAGACAGCCAATCAAAAGACTGCTTTTCACCTCTGATTGGCCAGAGTTTTGAGGGAGAGGCCCGCTACAGCCTGGTCGGCGGAGCGACAAAGGATGCGTGAAATATCTTGAGTGACTTCCGGCCAGACTAATGGAATCAGAGCTGGAGGAGAGTTTACAGACCAGACTAATGGAATCAGAGCTGGAGGAGAGTTTACAGACCAGATTAATGGAATCAGAGCTGGAGGAGAGTTTACAGACCAGATTAATGGAATCAGAGCTGGAGGAGAGTTTACAGACCAGATTAATGGAATCAGAGCTGGAGGAGAGTTTTGAGACCAGATTAATGGAATCAGAGCTGGAGGAGAGTTTTGAGACCAGACTAATGGAATCAGAGCTGGAGGAGAGTTTCGAGACCAGACTAATGGAATCAGAGCTGGAGGAGAGTTTTGAGACCAGACTAATGGAATCAGAGCTGGAGGAGAGTTTCGAGACCAGACTAATTGAATCGGAGCTGGAGGAGAGTTTTGAGACCAGACTAATGGGTTACAGTGCAGTTTATTATTTTACTGGCTGAGTCAGAAATGTCACCCCTTTGCCTTTGTAGTTCACTACTTTTGGCCAAAGGTTCAGTGACAGCTAGTGGTACTGAACTGTATAAGCCAAAGGTTCAGTGACAGCTAGTGGTACTGAACTGTATAGGCCAAAGGTTCAGTGACAGCTAGTGGTACTGAACTGTATAGGCAAAAGGGTGTCATTTCAGGTGTAGCCACTATTGTCTCACAAGGAAGGGATGGGTTTGTTTTGTAAGTTGTTGCTCATATTTGCCAATGTAACTAAACAGACCATATTCGTTATTGTAAAGATCTGTTCGATAGCTGTAATTTGAAATGTAAGATACTATTTTAAAGTCTCCTGTGCTCCACTCTGTAGAGGTGTGTATGTGTGAGCCCGCTGTATGACCTGCTCTGGAAGAACACACACGCACACATGCACACACATATGTTTAACCAGGGTTTTTAAGTATGCACTTTATAGTCCACCCCAGTCTATAGTGGAGTAGAGCAACAGTGATCAGGTCCGCTAGAGCAGCTTAACCATCCTCAACACACACACCATCACACGCACCTGTCTTTCTTTTGGTGTTAGCACTTCTTATCACATCAAACTGAGTTTTCAGCTTCTTACACACACACACACACACACACACACACACACACACACAGTACACATAGCCGATGCCATCGTAGAGAACACGGGCTCCTATGGCTATGTCTGTTGCTCCGGTAACCACAGTGGTATCTAGGATGACGCAGTCTACAGAGGATTCTAGAACACGAATGGAACCAAGCCAACCAACCATTCAGCGCTCTCCCTTCCCCTACAGCGAACCACAGCGCTGGATTTTAGGTATTTTAATTTCTTTGTTTTTGGTTTCTTCTGACGTCACTGTACTCATGCCTTATGCCGCCACCACCACTGCCCTGTGACACACACACACACACCAGAGAGAAGGTCATCGTGCCACCCAGAGGAGAGATCAGGAGCAAGTTTTACTTTGGGTGCCAATGAAATACACACACTGTCTTCCCCTCTTTTTTATTTATATATATATATATATACACACACACACACACCATACTCTCTGTGCTTTATCATTATTATTTGGCGCTGGGTTTTTCTTTTTTTGCCTTTTTATCTTTGTCTGTTCAGGTTTGCCTTTGAACACAGAGGGGCATAACCTCTGACCCCTAAGCTCTGATACCAAACCCCACCCCACCTGGACCTCTGACCGCTAACCTCTTGACCTAACCCAACTCCTGGGAGAATTCTAGTGCCTTCATCTCCCAACTCCCCTCACCTCTCTGAAATCAAATTTTATTGGTCACATACACGTGTTTAGCAGATGTTTTTGTGGGTGTAGTGAAATACAAAGTTTCCTAAGAGCTCGAAGCGAGGCATCCCTCTGTCGGTGCCATTTTTAAGCATCCCTCCTCCCCCTCACACTTCTCACCCTTGTCCATCTCACACCAATCCCCTACCTGGCAACAGATGACTTTCTATAATGAACTGTGTGTATGTTACCATGCTGCGTATTGACCAGCAGACTGACCGGCCCTAGTCCTGCTCTTAGAAGGCTGTGTCAGAGCTTTCAGGTGTGTTCTAGGTCTGGTGTGCCAGTGACACAGCACTCCTCACTCAGAGCCTACTGCTCAGTTTGACCCTCAACAGCATCTGTAGTACTTCTCAGAACAGTACCAACCAATCAATAATTTATTTGTATCTGTGGTGTGTAGTGGGGGGGTTAAGGGGGGGAGGGAGGGATGGAATTACGGAATGACATGGATCCAGGTTTTTATTCTGTCTCATTCTGCTTTGAGCGTCACTCCTGCTGAAGGCCAGTCCGAGGCAGGACCATTCATGTTGAAACCCAGTTTTCATTTGTACATCAGTTTGATTATGGGGAAATTTGATATAAAATAAACTGGAATGCCCAACTGTTTCGTAAACCTTGTCTTGTTCTTTGTGTGTCTGTGAAACAGGAGTGATCACAGTAAAATATAAAATCCATAAAAGATGTTTATTTCAGGTCAAGCCAGGTGTAGTATGGGACAGCTGTGGGAAGAGTGGAGCTGGAGGACCAGAGGGACAGACAGGGCAGGGCTGACCTTGTTATCATGGAAACCAGCCAGTGTAACTCTGAGAGAGAGAGAGAGAGAAGGGGGAGATACGTCAGTCTTGTATCTCAATGCTCAATCACAAATATACATTCATGATCACATTACTTCCTAGTAATACTACATATATATTATAGTATATTACTGGAGTGTGTGTATACAGCACCTGATGTTTTTCTCCCCTGCATCAGCATCCATGCTGTCCTTGGCTCCCCTCTCCTCCAGGCTCTGAGAGATCATCACCACCTGACACACAGAAACACAGATTTAATGACCATGTTTGTTTATTCCATGCACATGCTCATTCTGTGTTTATTATGGCTCTGGGAGACTACTATACTGAACAAAAAAATAAATGTAACATGCTACAATTTCAAAGATTTTACTGAGTTAGTTTGGAGAAGGAAATCAGTCAATTGAAATAAATGAATTAGGCCCTAATCTATGGATTTCACATGACTGGCAGGGGCGCAGCCATGGGTGGGAGTAGGCCATCCCACTGGGGATCCAGGCCCAGCCAATCAGAATGATTTTTCCCCCCACAAAAGGGCTTTATCAAAGACAGAAATACTCCTTAGCACTCTTCTCAGATGATCCTGCAGGTGAAGAAGCCGGATGTGGAGGTCCTGGGCTGGCGTGGTTACACATGGTCTGCGGTTGTACGGCCGGTTGGATGTACTGCCAAATCCTCTAAAATGACGTTGGAGGCGGCTTATGGTAGAGAAATGAACATTAAATTCGCTGGCAACAGCTCTATTGAACATTTCCGCAGTCAGCATGCCAATTGTACACTCCCTCAAAACTTGAGATGTCTGTGTGTGTGACAAAACTGCACATTTTAGAGAGTCCTTTTATTGTCACCATGATCATACTGTTTAATCATCTTCTTGATATGCCACACCTGTTAGGGGGAGGGATGATCTAGAAAAGGATAAATAATCACTAACAGGGATGTAAACATGCATATGGAACATTTCTGGGATCTTTTCTTTCAGCTCATGAACATGGTACCAACACTTTACATGTTACGTTCATAGTTTTGTTCAGTATAAATCACAGTTGTCCAAACCACCATCCTGTTCAACACACACATTAATACTTTATCTCTTTCATACACAGATGTAAGGTGGTTCGTGATTGCTTGATTGATAACCTTACCTGGGACCTGAAGACTTGCGTTGGCTGGCTCCCTGAGGTAAGTTTAAACTTGAACATACACACACACCTGTCCTTACCTTAGGGTAGCACTGGCAGAGGCTCCACGCGGTGCCAAGGGTGACCATGATGATCCCCAGAGAGCAGAGTGTTGCGTAGATGTGAGGTCGCTCCTGAGTCATAACGAACAGACCGACTAACAACACACACATCCCCGCCGCGATCAGACCATACCGGTACGGCTTACCCTCCGCCATGCGACCCTGACCAATGAAGTCTGAACCAAACCCACTCCCCCTTACTATGTAGCTTAGCTAAGGCTATGTTATGCTCTAGGTCAGATACTACTGAAGGTGAGGGAGAGAAGGAGGTTCAAGATTTGTAATTCAGCAACAGAGTTCCACTCTGTTGGTTATTACAGCCTGCAGACAGAATAAGGTGTGTGCATGTGGACGTTTATAACTATACTGTGGGGACCAGAAGTCCCCACAAGAATAGTAAACAAACAAAAATCTGACCAACTGGGGACATTTTGTTAGTCCCCACAAGGTCAAATGCTATTTCTAGGGTTGGGTTTTTGGGTTAGGGTTAGGGAAAATAGAATTTTGAATGGGACTGAATTGTTTGTCCCAACAAGGTCAGTTATACAAGACTGTGTGGTTTTAAACAAGTACAGTTCTGACAAGTGGGGATATTTTGCCAGTTCTCACAAGGAAAAATGCTATTTAAGGCTTAGGGTTAGTTTAAGGGTTAGGTTAGGGAAACTATGATTTTGAATGGGAATCAATTGTTTGGTCCCCACAAGAATAATAAAACGTTTGTGTGTGGTGGCCAGTGGTGGGTCACCTTGTCCTACCTCCAGTTCTACTTGAAGTAAATGCTTTCTCAAGGAGAGATGAAGGGGAGAAGGCTGTCATGGTGCCTCTGCTAGGAGGCCCACAACTCCTCCTTCTCCACCGTCCTATTTTCCTCTCCCTTTTATCTCTCTCTCTCTCTCTCTCTCTCTCTCTCTCTCCTTGAAAGCATTTACTTCAAGTGTAAATGAGGTTAGAACATAACAAAGAAACTGAGCAAACATACAGTGCATTTGGAAAGTATTCAGACCCCTTCACTTTTTCCACATTCTGTTACGTTACAGCCTTGTTCTAAAATGTATTAAATATTTTTTCCCTCATCAATCTACACACAATATCCTGTAATGACAAAGTGAAAACAGGTTTCAGAATTTTTTGCACACATTTATTTAAAAAAAAACTGAAATACCTTACTTACATAGGTATTCAGACCCTTTGGTATGAGACTCGACATTGAGCTCAGGTGCATCCTGTTTCCATTGATCATCCTTGAGATGTTTCTACAACTTGATTGGAGTCCACCTGTGGTAAATTCAATTGATTGACATGATTTGGAAAGGCACACACCTGTCTATATAAGGTCCCACAGTTGACAGTGAATGTCAGAGCAAAAACCAAGCCATTAGGTCAAAGGAATTGTCCGTAGAGCTCCGAGACAGGATTGTGTCGAGGCACAGTTCTGGAAAAGGGTACCAAAAAATGTTTTAAGCATTGAAGGTCCCCAAGAACACAGTGGCCTCCATCATTCTTAAATTTAAGAAGTTTGGAACGACAAAGACTCTTCCTACAGCTGGCCGCCTGGCCAAACTGAGCCATCGGGGGAGAAGGGCCTTAGTCAAGGTGGTGACCAAGAACCTGATGGTCACTCTGACAGAGCTCTAGAGTTCCTCTGTGGAGATGGGAGAACCTTCCAGAAGGACAACCATCTCTGCAGCACTCAACCAATCAGGGTTTTATGGTGGAGTGGTCAGACAGAAGCCACTCCTCAGTAAAAGGCACATGACAGCCTGCTTGGAATTTGCCAAAAGGCACCTAAAGGACTATCAGACCATGAGAAACAAGATTCTTTAGCCTGAATACCAAGCGTCACCTCTGGAGGAGACCTGGCACCAGCCCTACGGTGAAGCATGGTGGTGGCAGCCTCATGCTGTGGGGATGTTTTTCAACCGCAGGGACTGGGAGACTAGTCAGGATCGAGGGAAAGATGAGCAGAGCAAAGTACAGAGCGATCCTTGAGGAAAACCTGCACCAGAGCGCTCAGGACCTCAGACAGGAGGCGAAGGTTCACCTTCCAACCAGATAACGACCCTAAGCACACAGCCAAGACAAAGCAGGAATGTCTTCGGGACAAGTATCTAAATGTCCTTGAGTGGCCCAGCCAGAGCCCGGACTTGAACCCGATCTAAAATCTCTGGAGAGACCTGAAAATAGCTGTGCAACGACGCTCCCCATTCAACCTGAGAGTTTGAGAGGATCTGCAGAGAAGAATGGGAGCAACTCCCCAAATACAGGTGTGCCAAGCTTGTAGCGTCAAACCCAAGAAGACTCAAGGCTATAATCCCTGCCAAAGGTGCTTCAACAAAGTACTGAGTAAAGGGTCTGAATACTTACGTAAATGTATTCCGTTTTTTTTTATACATTTGGTCAAAATCTTTAAAAACCTGTTTGTCATTATGGGGTATTGTGTGTAGATTGATGAAAGGGAAAAAACGATTTAATCAATTTTAGAATAAGGCGGTAACGTACCAAAATGTAGAAAAAGTCAAGGGGTCTGAATACTTTCGAATGCACGGTATGCTATAACAATATCTTAACACTCACAACTGAGACACAAACAACTCAGAGATCTTTGGTTATTAATTTACTAAAGTTGATCATGACATCCCATTTAAAAAATGAAGAGAGAGGGGAAAAAAAACTGTTACAAGCGTTTACTACTGTAACAAGGCACTTCTGGTTGAAATCATCTCTGCCCACATTTTATTACATTGTCAAAAAAGCAAATCAGTGAAAATGATATTAATTTTAATATTGTACCTGTAAACCCACCAAAGGAAAAAAAAAATGAGAATCAGTGGTGCATACAAGACCACAGAAGCACACACACTCGCTACATCGCACTCACTCACATATACATACATACACACACACACCTTCTCACTCACACTAGGGAATGACACTTAACTCCCTCCACAGTCACAGCACACAGCTAATGGAGTCCAAGGCCGCAAGAAAGTCTGATTGGGGTTTTAAAGGCTGGCTCCATTGAGACTGGTAGTGAAGGCTTAGTGCTGGCGGTGTGCTGGGCTTGTCGCCTGGTGTAGCACGATGCCACTAAAAAGTCCAAATATATGGCTGCCGGGCAGTCTTAAACTAAAAAGTAACAGCAGCAACAACAATTTTAGGTGATGTAAAGTTGAAAAAAGTATTTATTTGTAAATGACTTAATAAGAGTGCAGTGTATTTACGCTGTAGTAGTCTTAATAGTAGCAATATAACGCACTCATTCTTCAAACAAGTATGTAAACAATGTTGGTGGGTTCAACCCCTTACTGCCTCTGCGTTCCCCTCCATTCCTGAACAATGTCTCTCCCAGCACGGGTGTGCTTTATTTAGCTCACTGTGTAATGGCAGCAAGGGAATGCAACAGAGTCAAAGAACAGTAGTCCCATCCTAGCCCTCAGAGGTCAGAAGGACCTCGGCTCTTCATGACAGAGTCGTAGGAGGGGGGTGCCTCCAGGTCCCAGGGAGGAGGGGTGGGGGGCAAGGGGAGGGGTAGAGAGGGGGTCACTTGCACAGAGTCCTCTGACATCTCTCTACGTATCCGGTCCAACCTCCTAGGGAGAGAGAGACGGATTATAAAGTATCTTGACATATAGTGACAAACTCCCATGTCGTTCAAATTGCATTGTTTCATTGTCTCCTGTCCATCCTGCTCACTGTTATTGACCGTTAATTAACAAACCCATTTAGCATCTCCAGGCCTTCACGCATACAAGCCGCTGATGCGCACCTTTGGAACATCTACATTTTTTTTAAGTATAATAAATCAATTTAATACACAACATCACAATAAATAAATAATTTATTTTAGTCAGGTCTAAAGAAACATTATGATATGGATATAATTTATTTAATTAGAACAGAATATGAGTTGGCCTACTATATGTTATCTGGCTATGTGCCATGCCATAGGCTTGTTCATTTAGCAGGTAAGATATGCTTGTAAATCCCGTGCCATTATTTTCATATTATACGATTTTATAGTAAAAATATAATTGATAATAGCTGCATAAAATAAAGGATATTTTTCCCATTTTGGAGCAATTGCGCATATTAAGTGGCTATATTGAGCATGAAAGTGATCATTTGAAACAGGTCCTATATGCTAGATTTAGAGATTTGACAACTTTAATTGTGAATGATACAACCTTAGAAATCAAAACAGAAACTCAGCAAAAACAGAAACGTCCTCTCACTGTCAACTGCGTTCATTTTCAGCAAACTTAACATGTGTAAATATTTGTATGACCATAACAAGATTCAACAACTGAGACATAAACTGAACAAGTTCCACAGAGGGCCCTAGCCCTCACCCTCCGATCCAACAGGTCCCAGACGTGCTCAATGGCATTGAGATCCGGGCTCTTCGCTGGCCATGGCAGAACACTGACATTCCTGTCTTGCAGGAAATCACTCACAGAACGAATAGTATGGCTGGTGGCATTGTCCTGCTTGAGGGTCATGTCAGGATGAGCCTGCAGGAAGGGTACCACATGAGGGAGGAGGATGTCTTCCCTGTAACGCACAGCGTTGAGATTGCCTGCAATGACAACAAGCTCAGTCCGATGACGCTGTGACACACCGCCCTAGACCATGACGGACCCTCCAACTCCAAATCAATCCCGCTCCAGAGTACAGGCCTCGGTGTAACGCTCATTCCTTCGACGATAAACGCAAATCCGACCATCATCCCTGGTGAGACAAAACCGCGACTCGTCAGTGAAGAGCACTTTTTGCCAATCCTGTCTGGTCCAGCGACGGTGGGTTTGTGCCCATAGGCGACGTTGTTGCCGGTGATGTCCGGGGAGGATCTGCCTTACCACAGGCCTAGAAGCCCTCAGTCCAGCCTCTCTCAGCCTATTGCGGACAGTCTGAGCACTGATGGCGGGATTGTGCGTTCCTGGTGTAACCTGGGCAATTGTTGTTGCCATCCTGTACCTGTCCCGCAGGTGTGATGTTCAGATGTACCGATCCTGTGCAGGTGTTGTTACACGTGGTCTGCCACTGCGACGATGATCAGCTGTACGTCCTGTCTCCCTGTAGCGCTGTCTTAGGCGTCTCACAGTACGGACATTGCAATTTATTGCCCAGGCCACATCTGCAGTCCTCGTGCCTCCTTTTAGCATGCCTAAGGCACGTTCACGCAGATGAGCAGGGACCCTGGGCATCTTCTTTTGGTGTTTTTCAGAGTCAGTAGAAAGGCCTCTTTAGTGTCCTACGTTTTCATAACTGTGACCTTAATTGCCTACCGTCTGTAAGCTGTTAGTGTCTTAACGACCGTTCCACAGGTGCCTGTTCATCAATTGTTTATGGTTCATTGAACAAGCATGGTAAACAGTGTTTGAACCCTTTACAATGGATTTTTACGAATTATCTTTGAAAGACAGGGTCCTGAAAAGGGATGTTTCTTTTTGTGCTGAGTTTATATTGGCTGCATGATGTGCCTATAGGCTATTGATGATTTGAGAAAGTCACAAAAAAAAGCTTGTGCTCTGTTCCTTGTCTCAGGCTGCACAGCTGTTATCTCATCAAGTGGTCATATTTTCAATTTAATCTTGTCTTTACTAATATGTAAAATTCGTTTAGATTTAGATTGGCCCATTATCAAATAGGCAAGAACAGACGCAGAGGGAAAAAGACATTCACTCTGTATGCACTGGAATAGTGAATGGAGGCCACTTTCCTGCTGGTTTGTTTTTCAATCAGGAAGGGTAAACTACTCTGGTTATTTGAATCCTTCCATCAACCACTGTTTGAGGCTCATGCAGCCTCCCGACAGGTGATATTCTACCCAGTACTCTGTCTGCCATGGGCTCTCAAACCCTGTTCCTGCAGCTACCCAGTACTCTGTCTGCCATGGGCTCTCAAACCCTGTTCCTGCAGCTACCCAGTACTCTGTATGCCATGGGCTCTCAAACCCTGTTCCTGCAGCTACCCAGTACTCTGTATGCCATGGGCTCTCAAACCCTGTTCCTGCAGCTACCCAGTACTCTGTATGCCATGAGCTCTCAAACCCTGTTCCTGCAGCTACCCAGTGCTCTGTATGCCATGGGCTCTCAAACCGTGTTCCTGCAGCTACCCAGTGCTTCATTTGGGAAACCAAGTGAAATCTGTTCGGGAACATTGATAGTAACATGTTGTCACAGCTAAAAATATTTAATTAAACTGTTGACAGCCCCTATGCGTGCTCGGAAAGGAAAATGTCCAATACAATTTCACTATAATTGTAAGCTAACTCTGTAAACCACCCTGCACAATCAATGAACCAACCGCATCGCTTAGGCCTATACATTTTTTCCCAGACTCATGGATAGATAGTTTAGAGCGTAGCGTAAGGTAACCAGTCCATCTATCAGGTATCAAGGTAAGACCCAGATGCAGACCGTGTCAAAGTAACAATGTTTATTACAGCAGCAGGGGCAAAAGGTACAGGACAGCAGGCAGGGTCAGCTCAGGAAGAGGTCGGTAATCCAGAGGTGGGGCAAAGGTACAGGACAGCAGGCTCAGGCGGGTGGGTACAGGGTCAGGACAGGCAAGGGTCAAAAACCAGGAGGATGAGAAAGGAGACACTGAGGAAAAGCAGGACCTGACAAAAAAAATGCTGGTTGGCTTGACAAACAAGATGAAATGGCAACAGAGAAAACAGGTATAAATACACAGGGTATAACGGGAAAGATGGGCGACACCTGGACGGGGGTGGAGACAATCACAAAGACAGGTGAAACAGATCAGGGTGACACCATCCAGTATGCATAATAATACAGTCCACACTCAAAGGCGATTACTAGAATTTGTTTGATTTTGGAGTATAGGCTCGACCAATTATGTACCAAAGACATCTTAAATCTGTTTTTTTGTTATGTTTTTCTGCTGTGCGTAATAAGGCATTATGTAACGGACGGCACAATTATTATTTTAATTTGGGGGGGTTCAGGCTTGGGCTCATATATAGGCCTATGTATATGCATAACCTCTAATATACGTATGTATGTTTTTAATTAATCCTCACCTTAGAAAGGGCTGTCCATTTCCTTGTGTTAGGCTTTGAAAGCACACCCAAATGGACCATGTTTTCCACTCAGTTTCAACCCATTGTTGAACTTCTATCTTCAAATTGATCATCACATTGAGGTGAGTTTTAAACGCACAATACTGTTTTGATGATGAGTTTGATGTGATTTTTGATTGCATATGCATTGATGTCAGAGTGGTTACAGGTACAATAAAGTACCAGGCCATTAGGACCTGATGGTCGTTAGTGTGTTTGGTACTACCAATGCATGTTAAATCAAATCAAATCAAAAAATATATTTGTCACATGCTTCCTAAACAACAGGTGAAGACTAACAGTAAAATGCTTACTTACGGGCCCTTCCCAACAATGCAGGGAGAGAAAAAAAGATGAAAAATAGACAACACGAGGAGTGCATAAGAGGAGATTGGTCCCGTGTGGCTCAGTTGGTAGAGCATGGCGCTTGCAACGCTAGGGTTGTGGGCTCATTCCCCACGGGGGGACCAGGATGAATATGTATGAACTTTCCAATTTGTAAGTCGCTCTGGATAAGAGCGTCTGCTAAATGACTTAAATGTAATGTAAATGAGATTACCATGACTCAACGGTCACGTGAAATTTTACTGCGGTCATGACTCATGACTGCCGTAACAGCCCAGTGTGTGTGTGTTTACCTCTGGATGGCCAGGGCCTGGTGTGGGCTGTAGCGTGTTCCTGTGCGGGGGTGTAACAGGAAGTGTCCAGGTACGTCCAACACCTGTAGCGTGGTCATGACAATACAGAGTCCCGCGGTGGACAGTGTTGCTCCGGTAACAGCCATCAGCACCCCCAGCCAGAGGGCTGGACCTTGCAGAGTCAGGAAACCCCCTACTACCTACATACATACATACATACATACATACATACATACATACATACATACATACATACATACATACATACATACACACATACATATATACATACATACATACACACATACATACATACAGTAAGCCAGGACACCATCTTTATACTTGTTAACAAAATAAACACACACACAGCTAGAATGCTGCACCCTCCTACCATCATCACTGGGCCTATAGATAGCAGCATGCCCTGGGGAGATGGCCTCCTTCTCTCCCCCTGTCTGCCTGGAGTTACTCCCTGACTTGGCTCACATACACTACACTCCTCCTGCAACACCATCATACACAATCTGCAGGAGAGAGAGAAAGATGAATGAGTGTAATGTTTACTGTTCATTTTGTATTGTTTATTTCCCATTTGTTTCTTGTCAATTTCACTTGCTTTGGCAATGTAAACATATGCTTTCCATGCCAATAAAGCCATTTAAATTGAATTTAAATTGAGATATCAAAGAAGAGGGTTAGAGAGTTATCAGATGATCACTTGTTGATTGAACTAGGGCATACTATTTTACTACTTTACCTTCTGAAGAGGCTTCCAGTTGCCCAGCCGGGGATAAAGGAAGGAGATGATTATTTAGTTTCTAAACATCTCCGTTGTTTTTTTTTTACTAATCTCTTCTTCAACTAGTTTAACTTCCTTTATGCTTTCCATGTGGCATGCGGGGTTGTGGTTGTTATCTAAACAAAAATTAAGAATCTCCAGAATCAAATGATTCTACTCGAACGAGACATATCATTTAAAACTCATCCCGCTTGCTTTGCCAGAGGTAATCTTTATCGATCCTTTAAATCCGTTATAACGTTGCATCGCGGTCGACATTGAATGTGTGTCGAGTTGTGGGCAGGGCAGGACACTCGCCCCCGGTAGTCACACAGCCCCTGTGCGTGGTAAAAGGAAGTCGGTTTCTGAATGTTATTCGGTGACCGTAGGGGGAAAAGATCAAGACAGCGAGAGGGGGCGGGAACGGAGAGAGACAGGGTGGGGCAGAGAAGAGAAAGATCTGGATATCGTCAGTGTTTTATCAGAAACATGTTTGGCTGTTGATTAATCTAGACGAAGCTGTGTGAGGAGGGGGGAGGATATATGCCATTCCTATTGTGTGGTGTAATTAATTATCCATAGACTAGTTTTAAATTAGTTGGACAATGTAGGTTATTATCTCTGAAGCAGATCACTTTGGTTCAAATTGTTTCAGTGAACAAGCAAACCTATAATCTTCAATGATTAAAATGTGATGATTGACTGGCCAGTCAGTCATCTCTATTACCAGAATGTGTTGATCGAGAGAGCCTAACCTGGAGCCTCATTTATCAATGTAACGTTGCGTAGAAACTATTCTAAAATACTACTTCCGAACGGTATTTAGAACGTACATATGCATATAACATTTATGATTTATCAAACAATCCTACGAGCGTTGTACGCACACCAGAAGGAGATAACCATTGATAAATAACAATTGTTCTTAGCCTCAGTGGTTGTGCACGACCTTGGCTAGTTGCATTTCGAAACCTCCCAAATGAACCATATTTGGTCAAAATCTTCCTTTTAAAGCTTCCAGATTGTTGGGTCCCTTACGGGACGGTTGAGCTGACTTAGGCTAAAGCAATTAGCATGAGGTTGTAAGTAACATGAACATTTCCCAGGACATAGACATAACTGATATTGGCAGAAAGCTTACGTTCTTGTTAATCTAACTGCACTGTCCAATTTACAGTAGCTATTAAAGTGAAATAATACCATGCTATTGTTTGAGGAGAGTGCACTGTTTTGAACATGAAAAGATATAAACAAATTAGGCACAGTTGGGCAGTCTTGATGCAAAATTCTGAACAGAAATGCAATGGTTCATTGGATCAGTCTGAAACTTTGTACAGACACTGCTGCCATCTAGTGGCCAAAATCTAAATCGCACCTGGGCTGGAATAATACATTATGGCCTTTCACTTGCAGTTCAAAGATGATGGTACCATGAAATTGAAAAAAAACGCTTGTTTTTCTCTTTGTATTATCTTTTACCAGATCTAATGTGTTATATTCTCTGACATTCCTTTCACATTTCCACAAAAGTAAGTGTTCCCTTTCAAATGGTACCAAGAATATGCATATCCTGAGCTACTGGCAGTTCGATTTGGGTATGTCATTTTAGGCAATCATTTAAAAAAGGGTCCGATCCTTAAGAGATTTTTAAAGCCCAAGGGGAGTATACAACGTTGTTCCATGAAATTCAACGCGCAACCAAACAAAGTGAAGAAAAAACACTTCCCAGACTGAAATAAAGGTGCTACTGTCAGAGATTGAGTAAAATCAACAACAACAAAATTGGCTCGCTCAGTTGTGGCGCGACCAGTAAAAATAAAAACATGCTAACATTGCTGTTCTGTAGAATGACCGAGTAGTGCGTTCCACCTGGCCACCACATTCAGCAGCGTCTTTTTGCGCATCACATAACCTATCACTTGCACATTAAGCATGGAAACCTGTTCACATAGTTGAAATTGTTTGAGGATATACAGTTGAAGTCGGAAGATGACATACACTTATGTTGGAGTCATTAAAACTCATTTTTCAACCACTCCACAAATTAACAAACTATAGTTTTGGCATGTCAGTTAGGACATCTACTTTGTGCATGACACAAGTAATTTTTCCAACAATTGTTTATAGACACAGTGAATCATAAGTGAAATAATCTATCCCAATTCCAGTGGGTTAGAAGATTACATACACTAAATTGACTGTGCTTTTAAACAGCTTGGAAAATGCCAGAAAATTATGTCATGGCTTTAGAAGCTTCTGATGGGTAAATTGACATCATTTGAGTCAATTGGAGTACCTGTGTACCTGTGGATGTATTTCAAGGCCTACCTTCAAACTCAGTGCCTCTTTGCTTGACATCATGGGAAAATCCAAATAAATCAGCCAAGACCTCAGAAAAAAAAATGGTGGACCTCAAAGTCGAGTTCACCATTGGGAGCAATTTCCAAATGCTTGAAGGTACCACGTTCATCAGTACAAACAATAGTACGCAAGTATAAACATGGGACCACGCAGCCGCCATACCGCTCAGGAAGGAGACACGTTCTGTCTCCTAGAGATGAACGTACTTTGGTGCGGAAAGTGCAAATCAATCCCAGAACAACAGCAAAGGACCATGTGAAGATGCTGGAGGAAACGGGTACAAAAGTATCTAAACTCAGCAAAAAAGAAACTTCCCTTTTTCAGAACCCTGTATTTCAAAGATAATTCGTAAAATCCAAATAACTTCACATATCTTCATTGTAAAGGGTTTAAACACTGCTTCCCATGCTTGTTCAATGAACCATAAACAATTAATGAACATGCACCTGTGGAACGGTTGTTAAGACACTAACAGCTTGCAGACGGTAGGAAATTAAGGTCACAGTTATGAAAACTTAGGACACTAAAGAAGCCTTTCTAATGACTCAGAAAAACACCAAAAGAAAGATGCTCAGGATCCCTGCTCACCTGCGTGAACGTGCCTTAGGCATGCTGCAAGGAGGCATGAGGACTGCAGATGTGGCCAGGGCAATAAATTGCAATGTCCGTACTGTGAGACACCTAAGACAGCGCTACAGGGAGACAGGACGGACAGCTGATCGTCGACACAGTGGCAGACCACGTGTAACAACACCTGCACAGGATCGGTACATCCGAACATCACACCTGCGGGACAGGTACAGGATGGCAACAACAACAGCCTGGGTTACACCAGGAACGCACAATCCCTCCATCAGTGTTCAGACTATCCGCAATAGGCTGAGAGAGGCTGGACTGAGGGCTTGTAGGCCTGTTGTAAGGCAAGTCCTCACCAGACATCACCGGCAACAACTTCAGGCACAAACCCACCGTCGCTGGACCAGACAGGACTGGCAAAAACTGCTCTTCACTGACAAGTCACGGTTTTGTCTCACCAGGGGTGATGGTCGGATTCGCGTTTATCGTCGAAGGAATGAACGTTAGACCGAGGCCTGTACTCTGAGTGGGATCGATTTGGAGGTGGAGCGTCCGTCATGGTCTGGGGCAGTGTGTCACAGCATCATCGGACTGAGCTTGTTGTCATTGCAGGCAATCTCAACGCTGTGCGTTACAGGGAAGACATTCTCCTCCTTCATGTGGTACCCTCCTGCAGGCTCAACCTGAAATGACCCTCCAGCATGACAATGCCATCACGCACAGAACGAGCAGTATGGCTGATTTCCTTGGCCAGCGAAGAGCCCGGATCTCAATACCTTTGAGCACATCTGGGACCTGTTGGATCGGAGGGTGAGGGCTAGGGCCATTCCTCCCAGAAATGTCTGGGAACTTGCAGGTGCCTTGGTGGAAGAGTGGGGTAACATCTCACGACAAGAACTGGTAAATCTGGTGCAGTCCATGAGGAGGAGATGCACTGCATTACTTAATGAAGCTGGTGGCCACCAGACACTGACTGTTACTTTTGATTTTGACCCCCCCCCCCCCCCCCCCCCACACACACACACACTTTGTTCAGGGACACATTATTCCATTTCTGTTAGTCACATGTCTGTGGAACTTGTTCAGTTTATGTCTCAGTTGTTGAATCTTAACACATGTTAAGTTTGCTGAAAATAAACACAGTTGACAGTGAGAGGACATTTATTTTTTTTGCTCAGTTTATATCCACAGTAAAACGAGTCCTATATCAACATAACCTGAAAGGCTGCTCAGCAAGGAAGAAGCCACTGCTCCAAAACCGCCATAAAAATGCCGGACTATGGTTTGCAACTGCACATGGGGACAAGATCGTACTTTTTGGAGAAATGTCCTCTGGTCTGATGAAACAAAAATAGAACTGTTTGGCCATAATGACCATCATTATGTTTGGAGGAAAAAGGGGGAGGCTTGCAAGCCGAAGAACACCATCCCAACCGTGAAGCACGGGGATGGCAGCATCATGTTGTGGGGGTGCTTTGTTGTAGGAGGGACTGGTGCACTTCACAAAATAGATGGCATAATGAGGAAAGAAAATTATGTGGATATATTGAAGCAACATCTCAAGACATCAGTCAGGAAGTTAAAGAAAGGTTGCAAATGGGTCTTCCAAATGGACAGTGACCCCAAGCATACTTCCAAAAATGGCTTAAGAACAACGAAGTCAAGTTATTGGAGTGCCATCACAAAGCCCTGACCTCAATCCTATAGAAGATTTGTGGGCAGAACTGAAAAAGCGTGTGCGAGCAAGGAGGCCTACAAACCTGACTCAGTTACAGCAGCTCTGACAGGAGGAATGGGCCAGAATTCACCCAACTTATTGTGGGAAGCTTGTGGAATACTACCTGAAACACTTGTCCCAAGATCAACCATTTAAAGGCAATGCTACCAACACTAATTGAGTGTATGTAAACTTCTGACTAACTGGGAATGTGATGAAAGAAATACAAGCTGAAATAAATCATTCTCTCTACTATTATTCTGACATTTCACATTCTTAAAATAAAGTGGTGATCCTAACTGACCTAAGGCCGTGGAATTTTTACTAGGATTAAATGTCAGGAATCGTGAAAAACTGAGTTTAAATGTATTTGGCTAAGGTGTATGTAAACTTCCAACTTCAACTGTATTTTATGTGGGTGCGTCATTGCTCCGTTCATATTTGGGAACCCATCTTTGCAAATAAATCTCTTGACTTCAAAATCAAATCAAATGTATTTATATAGCCCTTCTTACATCAGCTGATATCTCAAAGTGCTGTACAGAAACCCAGCCTAAAACCCCAAACAGCAAGCAATGCAGGTGTAGAAGCACGGTGGCTAGGAAAAACTCCCTAGAAAGGCCAAAACCTAGGAAGAAACCTAGAGAGGAACCAGGCTATGAGGGGTGGCCAGTCCTCTTCTGGCTGTGCCGGGTGGAGATTATAACAGAACATGGTCAAGATGTTCAAATGTTCATAAATTACCAGCATGGTCAAATAATAATAATCACAGTAGTTGTTGAGGGTGCAGCAAGTCAGCACCTCAGGAGTAAATGTCAGTTGGCTTTTCATAGCCGATCATTAAGAGTATCTCTACCGCTCCTGCTGTCTCTAGAGAGTTGAAAACAGCAGGTCTGGGACAGGTAGCACGTCCGGTGAACAGGTCAGGGTTCGATAGCCGCAGGCAGAACAGTTGAAACTGGAGCAGCAGTATGGCCAGGTGGACTGGGGACAGCAAGGAGTCATCATGCCAGGTAGTCCTGAGGCATGGTCCTAGGGCTCAGGTCCTCCGAGAGAGAGAAAGAAAGAAAGAGAGAAAGAGAGAACATACTTAAATTCACACAGGACACCGGATAAGACAGGAGAAGTACTCCAGATATAACAAACTGACCCTAGCCCCCCGACACAAACTACTGCAGCATAAATACTGGAGGCTGAGACAGGAGGGGTCAGGAGACACTGTGGCCCCATCGATGATACCCCCAGACAAGGCCA
Source organism: Salvelinus fontinalis (assembly GCF_029448725.1). Taxonomy (NCBI): domain Eukaryota; kingdom Metazoa; phylum Chordata; class Actinopteri; order Salmoniformes; family Salmonidae; genus Salvelinus; species Salvelinus fontinalis. Next base: position 24,342,752 of record NC_074669.1, read on the forward strand.
AGCAGGAAGGATATAACCCCCCCTTCCTTTACCAAAGCACAGCCCCCACACCACTAGAGGGATATCTTCAACCACCAACTTACCATCCTGAGACAAGGCCGAATATAGCCCACAAAGATCTCCGCCACGGCACAACCCAAGGGGGGGCGCCAACCCAGACAGGAAGATCACGTCAGTGACTCAACCCACTCAAGTAACGCACCCCTCCTAGGGACGGCATGAAAGAGCACCAGTAAGCCAGTGACTGGTATGTGTTACTGTTCGTTTTGCTGATGATTGCATACAAAACATTGGCTCATCGCGTGCTGTGAGATGCCGATCAGCAAGCTCCCGCTGAAAAGTGCCTGTTTTGAAAAGTGCCTGTTGTCGATAGCACTTGGATGTACACCGGAATGGCATATGTTTGCCTTTTTTAATGTAGGTCTTAAATCCCCGCATTTAATGTAGGTCTTAAATCCTATAACATTGGTTTTGGGAAACAATATCTGATGAGCCAATCTGTACTTTGTAGAAAAACTCCCACCTGTCTCAAAAAATGAGCTCTCTGGAAAATGCAGCATGTGCCAAATCTTCCAAAAGCAAAATCAGCCATCTCTCATTCGATTACCCATTATCTCAGTATTTTATAGTATTTCAACAATAGTTCAGTTTCACACACAGGCCTACCTCTAATTTAACAAATTCTGCTTTATATGGATTGTTATCTTAACAAATGCACTGATGTGGTCAAATTATAGGCTATAGCAGGTCAAGATACTTTTGTATATATAGTGTATGTGGACACCCCTTCAAATGAGTGGATTTGGCTATTTCAAATCAAATTTTATTGGTCACATAAGTGTTTAGCAGATGTTATTGCGGGTGTCGCGAAATGCCTGTGTTTCTAGCAATAGTGAAGTAATATCTAACAATTTCACAACATATAGCCAATACACACAAATCTAAGTAAAGTAATGGAATTAAGCAAATATAAATATATGGACAAGCAATGTCAGAGCGGCATAGACTAAGATACATTAGAATAGAATACAGTATATACATATGAGATGAGTAATGCAAAATATGTAAACATAATTAAAGTGACTAGTGTTCAATTTATTAAAGTGGCCAGTGATTTCAAGTCTATGAAGGCTGAGCACGCACCCTTGTGGGTCCCAGTGTTGAGGATCAACGAAGTGGAGGTGTTGTTTCCTACCTTCACCACCTGGGGGCGGCCCGTCAGGAATTCCAGGACCCAGTTGCGCAGGGCAGGCTTCAGAGCCAGGACCTCAAGCTTAATGATGAGCTTGGAAGGTACTATGGTGTTGAATGCTGAGCTATAGTCAATAAACAGCATTCTTACATATGTATTCCTCTTGTCCAGATGGGATAGGGAAGTGCGATGGTGATTGCATTGTCTGTGGATTTATTGGGGTGGTAAGCAAATTGAAGTGGGTCTAGGGTGACGTCAGCCACGGAGAAGGAGAGCCCACAGTCCCTGGTAGTGGGCCGCTGCCATCTATCCATGGTTTCTGGTTAGGGTAGGTTTTAATAGTCACAGTGGGTACAACATCACCTATACACTTCCTGACAAACTCAGTCACCGTCTAATTATATTCGTTAATGTTATTGTCGAAGGGTACCCGGAACATATCCCAGTCCGCGTGATCAAAACAATCTTGAAGCGTGGATTCCGATTGGTCAGACAAGCGTATAATAGTCCTTAGCACGGGTAATTACTGTTTGATGATATGGTCGACATTTGATTGAGGTATTCTAGGTCGGGTGAACAAAAGGACTTGAGTTCCTGTATGTTATCACAATCACACAATGAGTCGTTAATCATGAAACATACACCCCCGCCCTTCTTCTTCCTGGAGAGATATTTATTCCTGTCTGCGTGATTGGACTGGGTCAAACAGTATATCCCGAGAGAGCCATGTTTCTGTGAAACAGAGTATGTTACAATCCCTGATGTCTCTCTGGAAAGAAATCATCGCCCTGAGTTCGTCAACTTTATTATCCAGAGACTGAACATTAGCAAGTAATATTCTCGGAAGCGGTGGGTGGTGTGCGCGCCTCCTAAGTCGGACTAGAAGACCACTCCGAGTACCTCTTCCAGCAGTGTTTTGGGTGGGCCTCTGGAATCAGTTAATTTGCCCTGGGGGGTGCGAACAAAGGATCCGATTCAGGAAAGTCGTGTTCCTGGTCGTAATGCTGGTAGAGCTGGTGAGTTACAGCTGCTCTGGTATCCAATAGTTCTTCCCGGCTGTATGTGATAACACCAAGAAATAATAAATTATAAAAACGAAAAACAGCAAAGTTTCCTAAGAGCTAGAAGCACGGCAACCCTCTCTGTCGGCACCATTTCATTGTTATTTCAGCCACACCCGTTGCTGACAGGAGTATAAAGTCGAGCACACCGCCATGCAATCTCCATAGACAAACATTTGCAGTAGAATGATCTTACTGAAGAGCTCAATGACTTTCAACATGGCACCGTCATAGCCGCCACCAATGCCACCTTTCCAACAAGTAAGTTCACCCAATTTCTGCCCTGCTAGAGCTCCCCCGGTCAACTGTAAGTGCTGTTATTGTGAAGTGGAAACTTCTAGGAGCAACAACGGCTCAGCTGGGAAGTGGTAGGGCACACAGCTCACAGAAAGGGACCTCTGAGTGCTGAAGCGCGTAGTGCGGAAAAATCATCTGTCCTCCGTTGCAACACTCACTACCGAGTTCCAAACTGCCTCTGGAAGCAACGTCAGCACAAGAACTGTTCATCGGGAGCTTCATGAGATGTCTTTCCATGGCCCGAGCAGCCGCACACATGCCTAAGATCACCATGTGCAATGCCAAGCATTGGTTGGAGTGGTGTAAAGCTCACTGTCATTGGACTTTGGAGCAGTGGAAACGAGTTCACTCGAGTGATAAATCACGCTTCACCATCTGGCATTCCTGGTTCAGGGAATTCATATTTTTATTTGAACCTTTATTTAACTAGGCCGGCCAAACCCTCCCCTAACCCAGACGATGCTGAGCCAATTGTGTGCCACCCTATGGGACTCACGATCCCGGCCGGTTTTGATACAGCCCAGGATCGAACCAGGGTCTGTAGTGATGCTTCTAGCACTGAGATGCAGTGCCTTAGACTTCTGCGCCACTCGGGAGCACTAAAAGATAGTTATGGCTAGGCCCCTTCGTTCCAGTGAAGGGAAATCTTAATGCTACAGTATACAATGACATTCTGTGCTTCCAGCTTTATGGCAACAGTTTGGGGGAGGCCCCTTTCCTGTTCCAGCATGACAATGCCCCTGTCCATACAGAAAGTGTTTGTCGAGATCGGTGTGGAAGAACTTGACTAGCCTGCACAGAGCCGTGACCTCAACCCTATCGAACACCGTTGGGATGAATTGGAACACACCAGGCCTAATCGCCCGACCTCACTAATCATCATGGCTGAATGGAAGCAAGTCCCTGCAGCAATGTTCCAACATCTAGTGGAAAGCCTTCCCAGAAGAGTGGAGGCTGTTATAGCAGTAAAAAGGGGACCAACTCCATATTAATGCCCATGATTTTGGAATGAGATGTTTGACGAGCAGTGTCCACATACTTTTGGTCATGTAGTGTATGTTGCATGAATTCACAGTGGAAATACAATGGAATAAAAAAAATATTTAATGATTACTCTCCCAACTAAACACATTTTGAACATATATTTTCCCCATTCTACACTTGACAAGCAGTTCCCTTATTCCACCACTTGCCACTGTGCTTAAATTTGTGCAGACTCAATCCAATGTTCATATTGATAAATCTCACACTTTGCGTGGAAATTATCCCACGCATTGTTTACACACAGATTTGTGCCTATGCATTATTGATAAATGTGGCCCCTGGAATCTAATTCTTAAATTCATAGTCTTATACAACCAAATTGCACAGAATAACAATATGTGCATTTATAAAGTACCATAATTTAATCATTAATCAGCCAAGGAGATACATCTCTGGGCTGATTGTGTATGTGGAGCCTGTTTCTACATACGACATTCTCCTTGTGGCAGGACAGGTGAGTCATGTGTTACAGATTGACCATGCAAAGCGTTTACGGGTCATGTCTAGATGGGATACAGCTTTTGTCAAATTTGACGTCACGTTTATTTTTTATTTTAGCTAACCCTTTTCCTAAACTTAACAACCTGCTACATTAATGATCCTAAACCGCTGCGTAAATTCTATGCTTGATCCGAAAATGTGGTAGGAGACACCATATGGAGGGTGTGATGCAATTGCGTGGCCTCCGGAGTCATGCAGAGGCCAAATTGAGCTCCATACCGCATCACCATGCGCCTCCCAAATTTTGTATCAATGTGGAGGGATCCATATAGCGCTGTATAGCGCTGCATTGACATGATTGGTAGATGGGGGCGGGAGGTCCTGTATAAACACAAACTCACTTCCTTGACAATTTACTTCATAACAGCTCTACTCAACAGCTCTGCACTGATCCGCGAAGCACGAATGCCCTGATTTATGCAGAGGCCGTCTCACCATAAATGCTTCACGGCAAATGGAGACGACAGATTGACAATGCATCGCCTTTAAACCTTCTATGAAAATTCAATGTTGACTAAAGCTGTATCCCTTCTAGACAAAACCCTTTAGAGTGGTCTGGATGTGGTATTTGTAGGGTTTTACTTGTCTAGCATGTCGACTGACCACTAGATGTCCTCGCAGACACATTCATGTGTCACATTTGGATTTCAAAAGGACTACTAGATGACATGAAATAATTTCAAGTATTCAGACTATTTTGTTGAACTTTACATAATTAAACAGTATTTAACTTTAATATTCTGTTACACATGCATATACTGTAAAGAGCTAGCAGAGGCAGGGAGACGCACTGCGGACATTGAGTGTGGTTTGCACTTTTGGGCTATTCCATCGGTTCCTTTGCACCAGGCAAACTCAATGTCTCATTTAAAAGGTAGCTTGTGAAAACATGCTCAACTACAGGTTGTTGAAGACAGACAGATAATATGCTGCTCAAGAGTGTTGCTTTAGGGCAATCTCCTATTCCTGCTTTTTCCTATGGGCTGACAGCTGATTGGAAGAGCCTGAGTGAAGGGTGTGGCCACAGTATTCCTCCTCCAGTGTGGTGGGTGGAGGCAGTGTGTGGGCCTGTCTGAAGTGATGTCACACCTCAAAGCTGATCTCCCGTGATCGGCCAAACAGGGGTTCCGAGGCCAGGTGTGTGTCTGAGTAGGCGCGGCGCAGGTGGGTGGAGCTACAGGTGGTCTTTATGGCGACCTCGTAGGGAGGTGGGGGGCCCAGCCCGGGGGGGTAGCGGGAAGGGGGGCTGAGTGGGGGGTAGTCCACATTATTAGCCCCATACACACCTCGCCGCTGGTGCTCGGTCCTAGACCCAAACACACACATAAAGGACAGTTACAATACATGCACAGTGCATTGTAACCTTTCATTTACCTTCTATGTACTTTAAATTCAACAATAACAATTCAAGAAGGATGTGTTACCTCTGCAGTAGGGCTGACTGGGACTCTGGGAAGTGTCCAACAGGACCACGGGGGCTGAAGAGGACGTGTCCCAGGTCAGGATGGGTGTACCGGCCAGGGTAGTTGAGGTCTGGGTGTGGGTAGGGATAGTTGGGATGTTCTGCCTGGTGGGGGTATTGGGGGAAGTTGGGGTACTCTCCCTGGCTGTACTCTACCTGGTGCTTGTTACTCATGGCCCAGAGAAGCCCCAGGATCAGCATGACGGCTCCCAGCACCACACAGCACAGAGAGAACGCCTGCAGGCGGCTCTGTAATAATAATAAATAACATTATTTGATTATTAACCATAATCATAACAGTAATAATAATAGATTGTACATTGTATCTCTTTATAGTACCCACCTGTGAGGAGGTGAGAAAGGCAGTGGAGCCGCCTGTCGCGATGAGAAAGACTCCGAGGAAGATGGCGCCGTGGTGGAGGGAAGGCATCGCTCTGGGACCTCCGGGGATGAGGTTTGTGTGTGTGTTAGTTTCTGTGGTTCAGGGAAGGCATCTCCCTCTCTATGGGATCACCAGGGATGTAACCCCCTGGTAAATAACCCGTTAGGCGTGCTCTGTTCTGGTCAGTTCCATGGGACCAGGTCCCATTCCAAGTGTGGTTCCCAGGTCCGTGTGGGTTATTTGGATTCAAGAAGCAAAGATGATGAATGGATTTGAAGTTAAATGAGAGTTAAAGTTGAAAAACATTTGCACAGAGTCCCATTATCTTCAGGTACAGCAGTAGAAATACAAATTAAATGGAGGAAATGTTGGTTTTCTTTTATTCCTTCCAGACTGGATGATGAAATGAAGACGAAAGATGAGGTGATCACCATCAATTTCTTTTAGAATAATAGAGACCCATTTTCCAATGATATCCAGAAGCTCACATAAAAAAATGTCAATATCATACAGTTTCTTAAATGAAGACACTGAAAGCAGGAGAGAATCATCCGGGAGGGCTGAGTGAGTGTGAGAGAGAGAGAGAGAGAGAGAGAGAGAGAGAGAGAGAGAGAGAGAGAGAGAGAGAGAGAGAAAAAGAGAGAGAATTAGTGTGTGGTGTGTGTGTTCCGGGCAGGAGAGACAGACAAGTTGACAGCAGAGCCCATTAATTACTGGCGCCCCACCCTCTGTCTAATGTGTGTGTACAATTCACCAGCCAAGTAATGCTCCATTCATGTGTGTGCATGCCTCGGTGTATGTGTGTTCTCATGTTCATTCCTTTTCATATGACCCAACAACTGAAAGTGAATTAAACTGAAAACAATCAGTCAAATCTCTCCTGTGCCAGTGCTTGACTTGGACTGAAATAGGAGTCGATACTCATTCTGGGTACTGGTACTGTTTATATTTAGGTGCAGGAGCTCCACAATACTTTTGAGCTACTATTCTATACGAGGAACAGGAGCTCAAGCAGTAGAACATTTGAGGTGTTGGTACTCAGCTCCGGTGAGCTCCTCCTGCCCAAGTCAAGCATGACTCCTGTCACTGTGACAGTTCATAGATGTGGCTAAAGCAATGTATCCAGACCTACCTCCCTGTATGGATAGGGTATATGCTATTATTTATCTAGTTTGATTTCAGACTAATAGTTAACTATGGATATTTAAGGATGTATTCACACTGTATTCACACATTCCATTTTCTTTCATTGGTTAGTGTTTCATGTATCCTAATAATCAATGTAGTTTTATTACCTGTTTTATGGTAGTAATTGGTATAGTTTTATTTCCTGGCTATATGATCGCAATAACTACTATTGTAATTATATGGAAGTTATAATAGTTTGTTATAGTTTAATTAATATAGCCTATGTTTTTCATACAGTTTAATAATTGTATCATGCATACAATAGGATATTGAAATACTGTAGGCCTAGTGTAATATTGGTTTAGTTTTTTGGTTTATTCGTTTTACAAAGTTTTATTGATTTATATCATGTATACACTGTATTACCTAACTGTTGTATGTTAATGAAGGCATGAGCAGGGGGTGAATGGTGTGACGAGCTTTCTGCTCTCTGATTGGACGAAGCGCGCCGACATAGCAACTGGAGTTATGCCGATTGACGCATTGTTCGCCAATGAGCACCAGCCAGAGGCGGGGCAAGCCTACCAACCAGCCAGACTCGCATATCAGAGAGAACGACAGGAGTGGCTGGATCCTAACTTCAAAATTTACACACCTATCTATGTGTGTGAATTTATGTGTGTGCGTGTGTTGGCATAAAGAATCTGTGTTGGATTTTAAAAGCAGAAGCTTTTTAATCTTGCATCGCTCGCTCCCAGCTAAAGGTCATAGAAGATCGATTGTTCCTAGAAGGGATTGTCTCTCTGGAAAAGTCCCACTGGACCATCATCAGGCCAAGTAGACCAACAGAGCGGTAAAAATGGATCCGTTGCTGTATCTTGGTGGACTGGTAGTACTATTTCTGTTGTGGATCAAGGTGAAAGGCTTAGACTACGTGATCGTTCATCAGAGATGGATATTCGTCTGTCTGTTTCTGCTGCCGCTCTCAGTCATATTTGATGTGTATTATTACCTGCGCGCGTGGCTCATCTTCAAGATGTGTTCCGCGCCTAAACAGCACGACCAGCGCGTACGGAACATCCAGAGACAAGTAAGGGCACGAGGCTGAATATCAATTATGTATCCACTCCTGTGATTATACTCTATTTAAATAAATGTTTAATATTAAAGGCCACGAACAGTCATTCTGATTACCATGTAAAATAGCCACTTGGGTGACTAAAATATCACCCATAATATTTGTTTTGGATAGGAGTGGAAATTTATTTTAGAAAATTACTAACTACCAGGAAGTTTTAAAAGACAGTGTGAGTGGGCGGGGACCTTAAATTCATGAGCTTGCCTTGACTGACAGCTCTAAAACGCCTATGTCAAGCAACTTGGATGCAGTGTTGCAGTAATCATCAAGAACATTTGGTGATTCACAAAGCAACTCAAACAACATTGAAATTGCATCAATGATGTCAACTTTTTTTTATACATCTCCCGTTTGGCATGTCTCTTGTTATGTGGTTCCCTTGCCAACTGCTTAAGGGTTTTGAACGACCCTCCCCCCTTTTGTTCCATGCTGGCTGAAGCCCTAGGTAGCCAGTAACTAGCTAACACCAGACACAGATGAAAGGGGAAACATGTAAGTATCTTTGCCAGAGATGAATAGGCTAAACTTTTAAATATATTTGCTGACACCCTACTGTAAAATGTTGGCACCAGTCGAGTAGCTATCTAGCTATATAAACCACGCCCCTCTGCAAACGCGCCTTCAATGTAGGTTACAAAGCGGTACTTATTTCAATTAGGTAAGAGAACATCATGTTATCATTGGTGTATTAAAATGAGGGTTAGGGTGATGTCACCTTAGTGTTCCCACACGGCCGTATCGCCTTGCTACAGCGGGTGTTTAAGGAAAACAGACGGAAGACAAGAGGCGACCACCTGTGCTAATTAGTTATCTAGCATGTGTGTAAGTGTAACTCAGGAAGTGTAGCAGAAGTGTCGTTTTGTTGGATGGACACACCCATAGCTGAATGGATCTGTGCAAACACTAGCTGTAGTAGTTATCTTTTTTATTTGAAGTATTGTTTCTCACTGATGAAAGATAAGGGCCATATGTTTTGAAAGCCGTATCGCAAGCAAATATGCGTAGGCCTACTGTCTTAATAAAACACAATCATCAACATTTCCAGATGTTGCACACCCGTTCAGACAATCAGGTTGCAGCAGTCTGTTGTTTACCCCTGCCTGAACACAGTGCAGCAACATCAGGATGTAGCATTAGCCACTCTAGCATGGTGGTGGAAAATATTGTTTTATTAAGACAGTACGCATATTTTCCTAGTTCTTTTTGATCGGTGGACCATTAAATCGAGTTGAGGAAACCGACGCCTTTGCAGCCTGAATGAAGGATGTTTTATGTATGAGCCGGTCGCTGGGGGAAACAATTGCATAGCCGGCTGAGCACATTGAAGTCAAACTCAGATTAAACAACATAGAAGGAATAATAGAGCCATCTGGTGGCCGGTTGGGCCTCTACTAGAGGTCTACGGATTCATCGGAATGGCTGATTTAATTAGGGCCGTTTTCAAGTTTTCATAACAATTGGTAATCGGCATTTTTGGACACCAATCATGGCCGATTGCATTGCACTCCACGAGGAGACTGCGTGGCAGGCTGACTACCTGTTATGCGAGCGCAGCAAGGAGCCAAGGTAAGGTGCTAGCTAGCATTAAACGTATCTTATAAAAAACAATCAATCTTAACATAATCACTAGTTCACTACACATGGTTGATGATATTACTAGTTTATCTAGCTTGTCCTGCGTTGCATATAATCGATGCGGTGCCTGTTCATTCATCATTGAATCACAGCCTACTTCGCCAAACGGGGGATTTAACAAGCGCATTCGCGAAAAAAGCACTGTCGTTGCACCAATGTGTAACTAATCATAAACATCAACGCCTTTCTTAAAAGCAATACACAAGTATATATTTTTAAACCTGCATATTTAGTTAATATTGCCTGCTAACATGACTTTCTAAAATAGGGAAATTGTGTCACTTCTTTTGCGTTCTGTGCAACAGAGTCAGGGTATATGCAGCAGTTTGGGCCGCCTGGCTCGTTGCGAACTGTGTGAAGACTATTTCTTCCTAACAAAGACAGCCAACTTCGCCAAACGGGGGATGATTTAACAAAAGCACATTTGCGAAAAAGCACAATCGTTGCACAAATCAATACACAGAAGTATATATTTTTTAAACCTGCATATTTAGTTAAAAGAAATTCAGGTTAGCAGGCAATATTAAACTAGGGAAATTGTGTCACTTCTCTTCTCTCTGACGCAGAGTCAGGGTATATGCAGCAGTTTGGGCCACCTGGCTCGTTGCGAACTAATTTGCCAGGATTTTACGTAATTATCACATAACATTGAAGGTTGTGCAATCTAACAGCAATATTTAGACTTATGGACGCCACCTGTTAGATAAAATACAGAACGGTTCCGTATTTCACTGAAAGAATAAACGTTTTGTTTTCTAAATGATAGTTTCCGGATTTGACCATATTAATGACCTAAGGCTCGTATTTCTGTGTGTTATTATATTATAATTAAGTCTATGATTTGATAGAGCAGTCTGACTGAGTGGTGGTAGGCAGAAGCAGGCTCGTAAGCATTCATTCAAACAGCACTTTACTGCGTTTGCCAGCAGTTCTTCGCAATGCTACAAGCATTGCGCTGTTTATGACTTCAAGCTTATCAACTCCCGAGATTAGGCTGGTAATACTAAAGTACATATTAAAACATCCAATAGTCAAAGGTATATGAAATACAAATAGTATAGAGAGAAATAATCCTATAGTAACTACAACCTAAAACTTCTTACCTGGGAATATTGAAGACTCATGTTAAAAGGAACCACCAGCTTTCATATGTTCTCATGTTCTGAGCAAGGAACTTAAATGTTAGCTTTTTTACATGGCACATATTGCACTTTTACTTTCTTCTCCAACACTTAGTTTTTACATTATTTAAACAAAATTGAACATGTTTCATTATTTATTTGAGACTAAATAGATTTTATTTATGTATTATATTAAGTTAAAAATAAGTGTTCATTGTTCATTCAGTATTGTTGTAATTGTCATTATTACAAATATATATATATATATATATATATAAAAATCGTCCGATTAATCGGTATTGGCTTTTTTGGTCCTCCAATAATCGGTATCGGCGTTGAAAAATCATAATCGGTCGACCTCTAGCCTCTACTCTACTACCCTACATGTAAAGGCCTATTAATTGATAACTTGTGCAGTGCTATTACAGTCTAAATTCGAACATGTTATGTTATCTGGACCTTAACACAGGTTCCTGATAACAACCCCAGATGCGTGCGTGCGTGTGTTCCTAAACACAGATCCCTGATAACAGATCAAATTATAATACATTTTGTGTGTGTGTGTGTGTGTGTGTGTGACTGTGCTGTGAAATTCCTGGGGTGAGGGACCTTAATCCCTCTCTTCCTAAAGGGATTTTGGAAAGAACAAGGGATTTGGAAATGGAAGAGATAACAAACTGTGCAGGGTTCACTGCGTAGATCTCGGAATGTGTGCCAGTGTGTGAGTGTATTCTGGGAGCTCAGCATTTCTTCTTGGTATCAGATATTGTACACTGCTCAAAAAAATAAAGGGAACACTTAAACAACACAATGTAACTCCAAGTAAATCACACTTCTGTGAAATCAAACTGTCCACTTAGGAAGCAACACTGATTGACAATAAATTTCACATGCTGTTGTGCAAATGGAATAGACAAAAGGTGGAAATTATAGGCAATTAGCAAGACACCCCCAATAAAGGAGTGGTTCTGCAGGTGGTGACCACAGACCACTTCTCAGTTCCTATGCTTCCTGGCTGATGTTTTGGTCACTTTTGAATGCTGGCGGTGCTTTCACTCTAGTGGTAGCATGAGACGGAGTCTACAACCCACACAAGTGGCTCAGGTAGTCAGGTACATCAATGCGAGCTGTGGCAAGAAGGTTTGCTGTGTCTGTCAGCGTAGTGTCCAGAGCATGGAGGCGCTACCAGGAGACAGGCCAGTACATCAGGAGACGTGGAGGAGGCCGTAGGAGGGCAACAACACAGCAGCAGGATCGCTACCTCCGCCTTTGAGCAGGAGGAGCACTGCCAGAGCCCTGCAAAATGACCTCCAGCAGGCCACAAATGTGCATGTGTCTGCTCAAACTGTCAGAAACTGACTCCATGAGGGTGGTATGACACCACCGTGCAGGACGTTTGGCATTTGCCAGAGAACACCAAGACGTGACAGAGTCTGGAGACGCCGTGGAGAACCTTCTGCTGCCTGCAACATCCTCCAGCATGACCGGTTTGGCGGTGGGTCAGTCATGGTGTGGGGTGGCATTTCTTTGGGGGGCCGAACGGCCTTCCATGTGCTCGCCAGAGGTAGCCTGACTGCCATTAGGTACCGATATTAGATCCTCAGACCCCTTGTGAGACCATATGCTGGTGCGGTTGGCCCTGGGTTCCTCCTAATGCAAGACAATGCTAGACCTCATCTGGCTGGAATGTGTCAGCAGTTCCTGAAAGAGGAAGGCATTGATGCTATGGACTGGCCCGCCCGTTCCCCAGACCTGAATCCAATTGAGCACATCTGGGACATCATGTCTCGCTCCATCCACCAACGCCACGTTGCACCACAGACTGTCCAGGAGTTGGCGGATGCTTTAGTCCAGGTCTGGGAGGAGATGCCTCAGGAGACCATCCGCCACCTCATCAGGAGCATGCCCAGGCGTTGTAGGGAGGTCATACAGGCACATGGAGGCCACACACACTACTGAGCCTCATTTTGACTTGTTTTAAGGACATTACATCAAAGTTGGATCAGCCTGTAGTGTGGTTTTCCACTTTAATTTTGAGTGTGACTCCAAATCCAGACCTCCATGGGTTGATAAATTTGATTTCCATTGATAATTTTTGTGTCATTTTGTTGTCAGCACATTCAACTATGTAACGAAAAAAGTATTTAATAAGAATATTTCATTCATTCAGATCTAGGATGTGTTATTTTAGTGTTCCCTTTATTTTTTTGAGCAGTGTATTTCCATTGTGCCGGTTCAAAGTTCAAGTTCTTGCTTCCATGTGTAATGTTCTGTAGGGATTAATTTACAGGGGAAAGCAGGAGTACGGCTTTAACAATTGAACCCAGGACAAGTCTACTACCTATCCATCTTCTATGCAGTGGTGATTTTAGCATTTAAATCTTGGTGGGGTAAAAAAAAAAAAAAAGTGGGATGCATGCCAGCAAAGCCACAACACTAGCCAATACATTAATTGCACTATAACGGTGACACACGGTGCACATAAACTGTTAGGGCTTACATAAAGCTGTCCCAACAGCAGTCCCAACACCTTACCACTGCTACACCTGGTCTCTGACGAACCATCAAACAGCAAAGCGTCAATACAGGACTAAGATTTAATCATACTACACCGGCTCTGACGCTCGTCGGATGTGGCAGGGCTTGCAAACCATTACAGACTACAAAGGGAAGCACTGCCGAGAGCTGCTTAGTCACGAGCCTACCAGACGAGCTAAACTACTTCTATGCTCGCTTCGAGGCAAATAACACTGAAACATGCATGAGAGCACCAGCTGTTCTGGAAGACTGCGTGATCACGCTCTCCGCAGCTGATGTGAGTAAGACCTTTAAACATGTCAACATACACAAGGCCGCAGGGCCAGACGTATTACCAGGACGTGTACTGCGAGCATGCGCTGACCAACTGGCAAGTGTCTTCACTGACATTTTCAACCTCTCCCTGTCCGAGTCTGTAATACCAACATGTTTTAAGCAGACCACCATAGTGCCTGTGCCCAAAAACAAAGGTAACCTGCCTAAATGACTACAGACCCGTAGCACTCACGTCTGTAGCCATGAAGTGCTTTGAAAGGCTGGTCATGGCTCACATCAACACCCTCATCCCAGAAGCCCTAGACCCACTCCAATTTGCATACAGCCCAACGAGATCTGCAGATGCAATCTCTATTGCACTCCACACTGCCCTTTCCCATCTGGCCTATGTGAGAATGCTATTCATTGACAAAAGCTCAGCGTTCAACACCATAGTGCCCTCAGCTCATCAATAAGCTAAGGATCCTGGGACTAAACACCTTCTGCAACTGGATCCTAGACTTCCTGACGGGCCGCCCCCAGGTGGTAAGGGTAGATAACAACACATCCGCCACGCTGATCCTTAACACAGGGGCCCCTCGGGGGGGCGTGCTCAGTCCCCTCCTTTACTCCCTGTTCACTCATGACTGCACGGCCAGGCACGACTCCAATACCAACATTAAATTTGCCGATGAGAGAACAGTGGAACAGACAAGACAGCCTATAGGGAGGAGGTCAGAGACCTGGCCATGTGGTCCAGGACAACAACCTCCCCCTCAATGTGATCAAGGCTAAGGAGATGATTGTGGACTACAGGAAAAAGAGGACCGAGCACGCTTCCATTCTCATACACGGGGCTGCAGTGAAGCAGGTTGAGAGCTTCAAGTTCCTTGGGGTCCGCATCACCAACAAACTAACATGGTCCAAGCACACAAAGACAGTCGTGAAGAGAGCACGACAAAACCTATTTCCCCTCAGGAGACTGAAAAGATTTGGCATTAAATCAAATTTTATTGGTCACATACACATGGTTAGCAGATGTTAATGCGAGTGTAGCGAGCGAAATGCTTGTGCTTCTAGTTCCAACTATGCAGTAATATCTAACAAGTAATCTAACAAATTCACAACTACTACCTTATACACACAAATGTAAAGGGTTGAATAGAATATGTACATATAAATATATGGATGAGCGATGGCGTGCGGCATAGGCAAGATGCAGTAGATGGTATACAATACAGTTGAAGTCGGAAGTTTACATACACTTAGGTTGGAGTCATTAAAACTCGTTTTTCAACCACGCCACACATTTCTTGTTAACAAACTATAGTTTTGGGAAGTCGGTTAGGACATCTACTTTGTGCATGACACAAGTAATTTTTCCAACAATTGTTTACAGACAGATTATTCCAATTCCAGTGGGTCAGAAGTTTACATACACTAAGTTGACTGTGCCTTTAAACAGCTTGGACAATTCCAGAAAATTATATCATGGCTTTAGAAGATTCTGATAGGCTAGTTGATGTCATTTGAGTCAATTGGAGGTGTACCTGTGGATGTATTTCAAGACCTACCTTCAAACTCAGTGCCTCTTTGCTTGACATCATGGGAAAATCAAAAGAAATCAGCCAAGTCCTCAGAAAAAAATTGTAGACCTTCACAAGTCTAGTTCATCCTTGGGAGCAATTTCCAAACGCCAGAAAGTACCACTTTCATCTGCACAAACAATAGTACGCAAGTATAAAGACCATGGAACCACGCAGCCATCGTACGACTCAGGAAGGAGACGCGTTCTGTCTCCTAGAGATGAACGTACTTTAGTGCAAAAAGTGTAAATCAATCCCAAAACAGCAAATCAAATCAAAGTTTGTCAGGTGCGCCGAATACAACAGGTGTAGACCTTACAGTGAAATGCTTACTTACAGGCTCTAACCAATAGTGTAAAAAAGGTATTAGGTGAACAATAGGTAAGTAAAGAAATAAAAACAATAGTAAAAAGACCGTGAAAATTAACAGTAGCGAGGCTATAAAAGTAGCGAGGCTACATACAGACACCGGTTAGTCAAGCTGATTGAGGTATTATGTACATGTAGATATGGTTAAAGTGACTATGCATATATGATCAACAGAGAGTAGCAGTAGGGTAAAAGAGGGGTGGTGGGTGGCGGGACACAATGCAGATAGCCCGGTTAGCCAATGTGCCAGAGCACTGGTTGGTCGGGGCAATTGAGGTAGTATGTACATGAATGTATAGATAAAGTGACTATGCATATATGATAAACGGAGAGCAGCAGCAGTGTAAAAGGGGTTGGGGGGCACATAATGTAAATAGTCCGGGTAGCCATTTGATTAACTGTTCAGGAGTCCTCCTTTTCCTGTAGTCCACATTCATTTCCTTAGTCTTGGTTACGTTGAGTGATAGGTTGTTATTCTGGCACCACCCGGCCAGGTGTCTGACCTCCTCCCTATAGGCTCGTCGTTGTCTGTGATCAGGCCTATCACTGTTGTGTCGTCTGCAAACTTAATGATGGTGTTGGAGTCGTGCCTAGCCATGCAGTTGTGGATGAACAGGGAGTACAGGACTGAGCACCCACCCCTGGGGGGCTCCAGTGTTGAGGATCAGTGTGGCAGATGTGTTGCTACCTACCCAGGGGGCGGCCCGTCAGGAAGTTCAGGATCCAGTTGCAGAGGGAGGTGTTTAGTCCCAGGATCCTTAGCTTAGTGATTAGCTTTGAGGGTACTATGGTGTTGAACGCTGAGCCATAGTCAATGAATAACATTCTCACATAAGTGTTCCTTTTGTCCAGGTGGAAAAGGGCAGTGTGGAGTGCAATAGAGATTACATCATCTGTGGATCTGTTTGGGCGGTATGCAAATTGGAGTGTGTCTAGGGTTTCTGGGATAATCGTGTTGATATGAGCCATTACCAGACTTCAAAGCACTTCATGGCTACGGACGTGAGTGCTACGGGTCTGTAGTCATTTAGGCAGGTTGCCTTTGTGTTCTTGGGCACAGGGACCATGGTGGTCTGCTTAAAACATGCTGGTATTACAGACTCAATCAGGGACATATTGAAAATGTCAGTGAAGACATCTGCCAGTTGGTCAGCACATGCCCGGAGCACACGCCCTCGTAATCCGTCTGGCCCCCCGTAGCCTTGTGTATGTTGACCTGTCTAAAGGTCTTACTCACGTCGGCTATGGAAAGCGTGATCGCACAGTCATCCAGAACAGCTGATGCTTTCATGCATGCCTCAGTGTTGCTTGCCTCGAAGCGAGCATAGAAGTGATTTAGCTCGTCTGGTAGGCTCGTGTCACTGGGCAGCTCGCGGCTGTGCTTCCGTTTATAGTCTGTAATAGTTTGCAAACTCTGCCACATAAGACGAGCGTCGGAGCCGGTGTTGTATGATTCAATCTTAGCCCTGTATTGATGCTTTGCCTGTTTGATGGTTCGTCACAGGTCATTTCTTGTAAGCTTCCGGGTTAGAGTCCCGCACCTTGAAGGCGGCAGCTCTACCCTTTAGTTCAGTGCGAATGTTGCCTGTAATCCATGGCTTCTGGTTGGGGTATGTACGTACAGTCACTGTGGGGACGACGTCCTCAATGCACTAATTGATAAAGCCAGTGACTGATGTGGTGTACTCCTCAATGCCATCAGAAGAATCCCGGAACATGTTCCAGTCTGTGATAGCAAAACAGTCCTGTAGTTTAGCATCTGCTTCATCTGACCACTTTTTTATAGACCGAGTCACTGGTGCTTCCTGCTTTAATTTTTGCTTGTAAGCAGGAATCAGGAGGATAGAGTTGTGGTTGGATTTACCAAATGGAGGGCGAGGGAGAGCTTTGTATGCGTTTCTGTGTGTGTAGTACAGGTGATCTAGAATTTTTTTTCCTCTGGTTGCACATTTAACATGTTGATAGAAATTTGGTTTCCCTGCATTAAAATCACCGGCCACTAGGAGCGCCGCCTCTGGGTGAGTGGTTTCCTGTTTGCTTATTTCTTATACAGCTGACTGAGTGCGGTCTTAGTGCCCGCATCTGATTGTGGTGGTAAATAAACAGCCACGAAAAGTATAGCTGAAAACTCTCTAGGCAAGTAGTGTGGCCTGCAATTTATCACAATATACTCTACTTCAGACGGACAAATTTGAGAGACTTCCTTAGATTTTGTGCACCAGCTGTTGTTTACAAATATGCACAGACCGCACCACCTCGTCTTACTGGAGTGTGCTGTTCTATCTTGCCGGTGGAGCGTATATCCCGCTAGCTGAATATCCATTTCGTCATTCAGCCACGATTCCGTGAAACATAGGATATTACAGTTTTATTACAGTTTTTGATGTCCCGTTGGTAGGATATGTCTCGTTGGTAGGACCTTGTGAAGATGTTGGAGGAAACCGGTACAAAAGTATCTATATCCACAGTAAAACAAGTCCTATATCGACATAACCTGAAAGGCCGCTCAGCAAGGAAGAAGCCACTGCTCCAAAACCGCCATAAAAAAAAGCCAGACTACGGTTTGCAACTACACATGCGGACAAAGATCGTACTTTTTGGAGAAATGTCCTCTGGTCTGATGAAACAAAATAGAACTGTTTGGCCATAATAACCATTGTGTAATACCAGTCTCAACGTCAACAGTGAAGAGGCGACTCCGGGAGCTGGTCTTCTAGGCAGAGTTGCAAAGAAAAAGCCATATCTCAGACTGGCCAATAAAAATAAAAGATTACAATGGGCAAAAGAACACAGACACTGGACAGAGGAACTCTGCCTAGAAGGCCAGCATCCTGGAGTCGCCTCTTCACTGTTGACGTTGAGACTAGTGTTTTGCGGGTACTATTTAATGAAGCTGGCAGTTGAGGACTTGTGATGCGTCTGTTTCTCAAACTAGATTCTCTAACGTACTTGTCCTCTTGCTCAGTTGTGCACCGGGGCCTCCAACTCCTCTTTTTATTCTGGTTAGAGACAGTTTGCGCTGTTCTTTGAAGGGAGTAGAACACAGCAGTGTACGAGATCTTCAGTTTCTTGGCAATTTCTCACATGGAATAGCCTTCATTTCTCAGAACAAGAATAGACTGATGAGTTTCAGAAGAAAGTTCTTTGTTTCTGGCCATTTTGAACCTGTAATCAAACCCACAAATGCTGATGCTCCAGATACTCAACTAGTCTAAAGAAGGCCAGTTTTATTGCTTCTTTAATCAGGACAACAGTTTTCAGCTGTGCTAACATAATTGCAAAAGGGTTTTCTAATGATCAATTAGCCTTTTAAAATGCTAAACTTGGATTAGCTAACACAACGTGCCATTGGAACACAGGAGTGATGGTTGCTGATAATGGGCTTCTGTACGCCTATGTAGATATTCCATAAAAAAATCAGCCGTTTCCAGCTACAATAGTCATTTACAACATTAACAATGTCTACACTGTATTTCTGATCAATTTTATATTTTAAGACAAAAATGTGCTTTTCTTTCAAAAACAAGGACATTTCTAAGTGACCCCAAACTTTTAAACGGTAATATTACCGTTCAAAAGTTTGGGGTCACTTAGAAATGTCCTTATATATATTTTTTCTTTCTTTGCCCCACCTGCCCTGAATGACGGGTCACCACTGCTTCTATGCCATAAAGTTCCAGACCTTTAGGCAGGGGCCATAGCGTTCAGAGTGGTTAGAGAGGCAAGCCAGCAACTGGAGGGTTGCCAGTCCGAATCCTGGGTCTGACAGGGAAAAAATCAGGCGTGAAGTGAGCTGGCAACAGGATGGTTGCTGGTACCAAATCCTAGAATCCATTGTTGTGCCCTTGAGCAAGGTACTTAACCCCCCACAACAACAGCTCCCCGGACACCCTGTGTGGCAGCCCCCCCTCACCTCTCCAAAACCTGTATGTGTATGTACACGTGTCTTTCGAAGGGTTGGGTTAAAAGCGTAAATCAAATTTTGGTTGGACCTTGTGTGCAATTTACAAATAAATTGAGCTTAATCTTAATCTACAGTATAATACTGTCTGTGTGTTGCAGGTGCGCGAATGGAGGAAGGAGGGGGGGAAAACCCACATGTGTACAGGTCGTCCAGGCTGGCTGACTGTCTCTCTCAGAGTGGGGAAATACAAGAAGACCAATAAGAACATCATGATCAACATGATGGACATACTGGAGGTGGACACACAGAGACAGGTAGGAGATCAAACACACACACTAGCTCTGTATATAAAAGTGTGTGTGTGTGTGTGTGTGTAAACCCGTATGACCTGGACATGTGCATGTATAACAGGTGGTTCGTGTGGAGCCCCTGGTCAACATGGGCCAGATAACTGCTCTCCTCAACTCCCTGGGCTGGACTCTGCCTGTGCTGCCAGAACTGGACGACCTCACTGTCGGTACGCTACGCATCTCGTTACCATATCATCTGCATATCATCCTCATATATTGGTTGTATATGGCTCAGGTTATATTGTGTGGTGGTATATGTTATTTTATGAACTGGGTGGTTCGAGCCCTGGATGCTGATTGGCTGACAGCTGTGGTATATCAGACCCTATACCACAGGTATGACAACATTTTTACTGCTCTAATTACGTTGCTAACCAGTTTATAATAGTAATAAGGCACCTCGGGTGTTTGTGGTATATGGCCAATATACCACGTCTAAGGGCTGTATCCAGGCACTCCATGTTGCGTCAGGCTTAAGAACAGACCTTAGCCGTGGTATATTGGCCATATACCACAAATCCCTGAGGTGCCTTATTGCTTAGGTATATGGTTTGGGGTTATAATGTAGTATATATTGTTGTATGGCTATGTTATATGCTAGATTTTGTTTGATTGTTGTTCTCTAAACACGCTCATGATATGATGCTGAAGTACAAAAATCAAACTAGTAATAGTATTTTAAATGTTAATAAAAAAAACTGTGGTACACATTAATGTTATAAAATTATCGTTCTATTTATCGTTATCGCATCAATTCAGGCAATTTATCGCAATATGGAATTTTGTCCATATCGCCCAGCTCTAGTATATACACTGATTGTACAAAACATTAAGAACACCTGATCTTTCCATGACAGACTGATCAGGTGACTCCAGGTGAAAGCTATGATCCCTTATTGATGTCACCTGTTACATCCACTTCAATCAGTGTAGATGAAGGGGAGGAGACCAGTTAAAGAAGGATGTTTAAGTCTTGAGACAACTGAGACATGGATTGTGTATGTGTGTCATTCAGAGGGTGAATGGGCAAGACAAAATATTTAATTGCTTTTGAACGAGGTGCCAGGCGCACCGGTTTGTGTCAAGCACTGTACCGCTGCTGGCTATTTCACACTCCAGTTTCCCGTGAGTGTGGTCCCGTGTGGCTCAGTTGGTAGAGCATGGCGCTTGCAACGCCAGGGTTGTGGGTTCAATTCCCACGGGGGGACCAGGGTTCAATTCCCACGGGGGGACCAGGATGAATATGTATGAACTTTCCAATTTGTAAGTCGCTCTGGATAAGAGCGTCTGCTAAATGACTTAAATGTAAATGTAAATGTAAGTATCAAGAATGGTCCACCACCTAAAGGGCATCCAGCCAACTTGAAAAACAATCCAAATCTACACTGATTTGAAGTGGATTTAACAAGTGACATCAATAAGGGATTATAGCTTTCACCTGGTCAGTCTATGTCATGGAAAGAGCAGGTGTTCATAATGTTTTGTACACTCAGTGTATGGTGGGATATGTTGTTGTCCTATACAACGACTGTCAAACTGTCATCCAGAGGGGTATACTACAAAGCCAAATATTCTGAAAAAAACGTTTTGTTTTTTTTAATGTTTTTTTAAGATGAGCGTGAAATGTGCATGGTCTAATTCACTCAACAACCAAAAACACATATCTATGTTTAGCTTTCTTAATCTACGGGATCGGTGTCCCTATACTGGGACGGTTGAGCTAACGTGCGCTAATGTGATTAGCATGACGTTGTAAGTAACAAGAAAATGTCCCAGAACATAGACATGTCTTATATGGGCAGAAAGCTTAAATTCCTGTTAATCTAACTGCACTCTCCAATTTACAGTAGCTATTACAGTGAAAAAATACCATGCTGTTGTTTGAGAAAAGTGCACATGTAACGGATGTGAAATGGCTAGCTAGTTAGCGGTGGTGCGCGCTAATAGCCTTTCAATCGGTGACGTCACTTGCTCTGAGACCTTGAAGTAGTGGTTCCCCTTGCTCTGCAAGGACCGCGGCTTTTGTGGAGCGATGGGTAACGATGCTTCATGGGTGACTGTTGTTGATGTGCGCAGAGGGTCCCTGGTTCGCGCCCGGGTCGGGGCGAGGGGACGGACTAAAGTTAAACTGTTACACACAACAAAAACTTATCACGGCAACTGGTTTGATACATTCACCTCTGAATGTAAATAATGTACTTCAGTACTCTTGCTCTGATTTGTCATCCTGAGGGTCCCAGAGATAAAATGTAGCATAGTTTTGTTTGATCAAATACATTTTTAAATTCAAATGTAGGAACTGGGATCTACAGTTTGAACGCCTGCTGTCTCTGGCTCCACACCCACCCCGCCTGGCCATCTAGATGTGTGCAAGTTAGTGTATAAGCTAATTATCTATCATGTATGACATTCCTGGGAGTGTGTAAACTTTTATTTTGTATTACCATATAATTTTTGTATGTTCTCTATAGTTATGTACTTGAAAATGAATCAATTGACCAATTCAGAACATTTGGGCAGACTTGATACAAAATATTGTCCAGTATTGCAAGGCTTCACTGGATCAATCCGAAACTTTGCACCCACACTGCTAAATCTAAATTGTGCCTAAACTGCAATATTATATGATGGCCTTTCTCTTGCATTTCAAAGATGGGAAAAGAGAAAAAAATATAAAAACCTAGTGTTTTTTTGGTTTGTATTATCTTTTACCAGATCTAATGTGTTATATTCTCCAACATTCATTTCAAATTTCCACAAACTTCAAAGTGTTTTCTTTCAAATGGTATCAAGAATATGCATATCCTTGCTTCAAGTCCTGAGCTACAGGCAGTTAGATTTGTGTCATTTTAGGTGAATATTTAAAAAAAGGGTCAGATCCTTAAGAGGTTGAACCCGAAAATCAGTAGATATTTCTGGTTGTTTATCAAAGTTAGCTGGCTAACTCATTGATTGTAGTATCCTCCTCTGTAGCTTAGCATTTCCATGGCATATCATCCATCAGGGTTGTTTATTTCGGGTTGTGATAACCATCACACTCTCTTATTGGATTGGATGATACATGGTTTATAGATGGTAGAGTTCCGAAGGTGAAACTCAGAGGAAATGGTTTCGGAAGTGCACAGCGCCCCTGGATCAGATTCCATAATGGTTTTCCCGATCCATGAATGTTAGATCAACAGCTTAATGTTTTCCCATCAGCACGCTGTAGATTCATCTGGATTTCCACAGAGACTCTCTCTCACACACACAACCGAGGAACTGTTTGAGTGTTTACCCTGCTCTCTGCTTTTTCACCTGTGAGGGTATTGAGTTCCCCGAATCCCTAAAGTGTCCTCACTTTTGTCAGTTTTGTTATTGTTGTCCTGTGCTGTTCTATGTTGTTATTATTATTATTATTTTTAACAGTTTTTATTATTATTCTGTTTTCAATGAATCATCAGAATAAACAGCATTTGACAAATACCTTGTCAGTCCATATCACATAATAATAATCATTACATGCTTATCAATAACATACTGTAAGGAGCATTCATAGTGCATGCAAGAAACAATAGACGCTATGCTAATTGATTTCAACATTATAAGAAAAACAAAAAATAGAATAAATAAAAAAAATACCCCCCCCCCCCCAAAAAAAAAAAAAAAAAACATCCCACCCGAGTGACCCTTTTGATTTAACTCCTCATAGCAAGAGATCTTGCACTTTTAGCTGCATTTCACCACATTAACAAGGTTATTTCATTGTCGCCTTGAGAATGAGAAGTGGACAATTCCAAAAGAACAATATCTAAAAACTAGAAGACCCATTGGAGCCATGCCAGTGTATGTGGGGGCTTCCATCTTAAGGCAAGGTACTGTTGTATCTTGACTGTTCCTGAGCATTTGGGCGGCAGGTAGCCTAGTGGTTAAAGCGTTGGGCTAGTAACCGAAATGTTGCTAGACCGAATCCCCGAGCTGACAAGGTAAAAACCTGTCGTTCTGCCCCTGAACAAGGCAGTTAACCCACTGTTACTAGGCCGTCATTGTAAATGAGAATGTGTTCTAAACTGATGTTCCTGGTTAAATAAAGGTTAAATAAAAAAAATAGTATTCCCCCATATTTTACTAAATAATCAAGCCTACTCTCTCTCTCCCTCTACTCTCTCCCCTCTCTCTCTCTAGGAGGTCTTGTGATGGGTACAGGTATTGAGTCGTCCTCTCATATCTATGGACTCTTCCAGCACATCTGTGTTGCCTTTGAGCTGGTGCTGGCTGATGGCAGCCTGGTCCGCTGTACTGAGGTGAGCAGAGCTCTCTTTACAGTTTGACTCTTTGAGAGAACCTTGTAGTCGGAGAAGAGCAATACTACAGACCTCCAGTTCTATAACTGAGTAATACTACAGACCTCCAGTTCTATAACTAACAGAGTAATACTACAGACCTCCAGTTCTATAAAAGAGTAATACTACAGACCTCCAGTTCTATAACAGAGAAATATTATAGACCTCCAGTTCTATAAAAGAGTAATACTACAGACCTCCAGTTCTATAACAGAGTAATATTATAGACCTCCAGTTCTATAACTAACAGAGTAATACTACAGACCTCCAGTTCTATAACTAACCGAGTAATACTACAGACCTCCAGTTCTATAACTAACAGAGTAATACTACAGACCTCCAGTTCTATAACAGAGTAATACTACAGACCTCCAGTTCTATAACTGAGTAATACTACAGACCTCCAGTTCTATAACTAACCGAGTAATGCTACAGACCTCCAGTTCTATAACTAACCGAGTAATGCTACAGACCTCCAGTTCTATAACTGAGTAATACTACAGACCTCCAGTTCTATAACTAACAGAGTAATACTACAGACCTCCAGTTCTATAACTAATAGACTAATACTACAGAACTCCAGTTCTATAACTAACAGAGTAATACTACAGACCTCCAGTTCTATAACTAACAGAGTAATACTACAGACCTCCAGTTCTATAACAGAGTAATACTACAGACCTCCAGTTCTATAAAAGAGTAATACTACAGACCTCCAGTTCTATAACAGAGAAATATTATAGACCTCCAGTTCTATAAAAGAGTAATACTACAGACCTCCAGTTCTATAACAGAGTAATATTATAGACCTCCAGTTCTATAACAGAGTAATATTATAGACCTCCAGTTCTATAACTAACAGAGTAATACTACAGACCTCCAGTTCTATAACTAACAGAGTATTGCAACAGACCTCCAGTTCTATAACTAACCGAGTAATACTACAGACCTCCAGTTCTATAACTAACAGAGTAATACTACAGACCTCCAGTTCTATAACAGAGTAATACTACAGACCTCCAGTTCTATAACTGAGTAATACTACAGACCTCCAGTTCTATAACTAACCGAGTAATGCTACAGACCTCCAGTTCTATAACTAACCGAGTGATACTACAGACCTCCAGTTATATAACTAACAGAGTAATACTACAGACCTCCAGTTCTATAACTAACATAGTAATACTACAGACCTCCAGTTCTATAACTAACAGAGTAATACTACAGACCTCCAGTTCTATAACTAACCGAGTGATACTACAGACCTCCAGTTCTATAACTAACAGACTAATACTACAGACCTCCAGTTCTATAACAGAGTAATACTACAGACCTCCAGTTCTATAACTAACCGAGTAATGCTACAGACCTCCAGTTCTATAACTAACCGAGTGATACTACAGACCTCCAGTTATATAACTAACAGAGTAATACTACAGACCTCCAGTTCTATAACTAACATAGTAATACTACAGACCTCCAGTTCTATAACTAACAGAGTAATACTACAGACCTCCAGTTCTATAACAGAGTAATACTACAGACCTCCAGTTCTATAGCAGAGTAATACTACAGACCTCCAGTTCTATAACTAACAGAGTAATACTACAGACCTCCAGTTCTATAACAGAGTAATACTACAGACCTCCAGTTCTATAACTAACAGAGTAATACTACAGAACTCCAGTTCTATAACTAACAGAGTAATACTACAAACCTCCAGTTCTATAACTAACAGAGTAATACTACAGACCTCCAGTTCTATAACTAACAGAGTAATACTACAGACCTCCAGTTCTATAACTAACAGAGTAATACTACAGACCCCCAGTTCTATAACTGAGTAATACTACAGACCTCCAGTTCTATAACTGAGTAATACTACAGACCCCCAGTTCTATAACTGAGTAATACTACAGACCTCCAGTTCTATAACTAACAGAGTAATACTACAGACCTCCAGTTCTATAACTAACAGAGTATTGCTACAGACGTCCAGTTCTATAACTAAGAGTATTGCTACAGACCTCCAGTTCTATAACTAACAGAGTAATACTACAGACCTCCAGTTCTATAACTAACAGAGTAATGCTACAGACCTCCAGTTCTATAACTAACAGAGTAATGCTACAGACCTCCAGTTCTATAACTGAGTAATACTACAGACCTCCAGTTCTATAACTAACAGAGTAATACTACAGACCTCCAGTTCTATAACTAATAGACTAATACTACAGAACTCCAGTTCTATAACTAACAGAGTAATACTACAGACCTCCAGTTCTATAACTAACAGAGTAATACTACAGACCTCCAGTTCTATAACTGAGTAATACTACAGACCTCCAGTTCTATAACTAACAGAGTAATACTACAGACCTCCAGTTCTATAAAAGAGTAATACTACAGACCTCCAGTTCTATAAAAGAGTAATACTACAGACCTCCAGTTCTATAACAGAGAAATATTATAGACCTCCAGTTCTATAAAAGAGTAATACTACAGACCTCCAGTTCTATAACAGAGTAATATTATAGACCTCCAGTTCTATAACTAACAGAGTAATACTACAGACCTCCAGTTCTATAACTAACAGAGTATTGCAACAGACCTCCAGTTCTATAACTAACCGAGTAATACTACAGACCTCCAGTTCTATAACTAACAGAGTAATACTACAGACCTCCAGTTCTATAACAGAGTAATACTACAGACCTCCAGTTCTATAACTGAGTAATACTACAGACCTCCAGTTCTATAACTAACCGAGTAATGCTACAGACCTCCAGTTCTATAACTAACCGAGTGATACTACAGACCTCCAGTTATATAACTAACAGAGTAATACTACAGACCTCCAGTTCTATAACTAACATAGTAATACTACAGACCTCCAGTTCTATAACTAACAGAGTAATACTACAGACCTCCAGTTCTATAACAGAGTAATACTACAGACCTCCAGTTCTATAGCAGAGTAATACTACAGACCTCCAGTTCTATAACTAACAGAGTAATACTACAGACCTCCAGTTCTATAACAGAGTAATACTACAGACCTCCAGTTCTATAACTAACAGAGTAATACTACAGAACTCCAGTTCTATAACTAACAGAGTAATACTACAAACCTCCAGTTCTATAACTAACAGAGTAATACTACAGAACTCCAGTTCTATAACTAACAGAGTAATACTACAGACCTCCAGTTCTATAACAGAGTAATACTACAGACCTCCAGTTCTATAACTAACAGAGTAATACTACAGACCTCCAGTTCTATAACTAACAGAGTAATACTACAAACCTCCAGTTCTATAACTAACAGAGTAATACTACAGAACTCCAGTTCTATAACTAATAGAGTAATACTACAGACCTCCAGTTCTATAACTAACAGAGTAATACTACAGACCTCCAGTTCTATAACTAACAGAGTAATACTACAGACCTCCAGTTCTATAACAGAGTAATACTACAGAACTCCAGTTCTATAACTAATAGAGTAATACTACAGAACTCCAGTTCTATAACTAACAGAGTAATACTACAGACCTTCAGTTCTATAACAGAGTAATACTACAGACCTCCAGTTCTATAACAGAGTAATACTACAGACCTCCAGTTCTATAACAGAGTAATGCTACAGACCTCCAGTTCTATAACAGAGTAATACTACAGACCTCCAGTTCTATAACTAACAGAGTAATACTACAGAACTCCAGTTCTATAACTAACAGAGTAATACTACAGAACTCCAGTTCTATAACTAACAGAGTAATACTACAGACCTCCAGTTCTATAACAGAGTAATACTACAGACCTCCAGTTCTATAACTAACAGAATAATACTACAGACCTCCAGTTCTATAACTAACAGAGTAATACTACAGACCTCCAGTTCTATAACTAACAGAGTATTGCAACAGACCTCCAGTTCTATAACTAACCGAGTAATACTACAGACCTCCAGTTCTATAACTAACAGAGTAATACTACAGACCTCCAGTTCTATAACAGAGTAATACTACAGACCTCCAGTTCTATAACTGAGTAATACTACAGACCTCCAGTTCTATAACTAACCGAGTAATGCTACAGACCTCCAGTTCTATAACTAACCGAGTGATACTACAGACCTCCAGTTATATAACTAACAGAGTAATACTACAGACCTCCAGTTCTATAACTAACATAGTAATACTACAGACCTCCAGTTCTATAACTAACAGAGTAATACTACAGACCTCCAGTTCTATAACAGAGTAATACTACAGACCTCCAGTTCTATAGCAGAGTAATACTACAGACCTCCAGTTCTATAACTAACAGAGTAATACTACAGACCTCCAGTTCTATAACAGAGTAATACTACAGACCTCCAGTTCTATAACTAACAGAGTAATACTACAGAACTCCAGTTCTATAACTAACAGAGTAATACTACAAACCTCCAGTTCTATAACTGAGTAATACTACAGAACTCCAGTTCTATAACTAACAGAGTAATACTACAGACCTCCAGTTCTATAACTAACAGAGTAATACTACAGACCTCCAGTTCTATAACTAACAGAGTAATACTACAGACCTCCAGTTCTATAACTAACAGAGTAATACTACAAACCTCCAGTTCTATAACTAACAGAGTAATACTACAGAACTCCAGTTCTATAACTAATAGAGTAATACTACAGACCTCCAGTTCTATAACTAACAGAATAATACTACAGACCTCCAGTTCTATAACTAACAGAGTAATACTACAGACCTCCAGTTCTATAACAGAGTAATACTACAGAACTCCAGTTCTATAACTAATAGAGTAATACTACAGAACTCCAGTTCTATAACTAATAGAGTAATACTACAGAACTCCAGTTCTATAACTAACAGAGTAATACTACAGACCTTCAGTTCTATAACAGAGTAATACTACAGACCTCCAGTTCTATAACAGAGTAATACTACAGACCTCCAGTTCTATAACAGAGTAATGCTACAGACCTCCAGTTCTATAACAGAGTAATACTACAGACCTCCAGTTCTATAACTAACAGAGTAATACTACAGAACTCCAGTTCTATAACTAACAGAGTAATACTACAGAACTCCAGTTCTATAACTAACAGAGTAATACTACAGACCTCCAGTTCTATAACAGAGTAATACTACAGACCTCCAGTTCTATAACAGAGTAATACTACAGACCTCCAGTTCTATAACTAACAGAATAATACTACAGACCTCCAGTTCTATAACTAACAGAGTAATACTACAGACCTCCAGTTCTATAACAGAGTAATACTACAGAACTCCAGTTCTATAACTAATAGAGTAATACTACAGAACTCCAGTTCTATAACTAATAGAGTAATACTACAGAACTCCAGTTCTATAACTAACAGAGTAATACTACAGACCTTCAGTTCTATAACAGAGTAATACTACAGACCTCCAGTTCTATAACAGAGTAATACTACAGACCTCCAGTTCTATAACAGAGTAATGCTACAGACCTCCAGTTCTATAACAGAGTAATACTACAGACCTCCAGTTCTATAACTAACAGAGTAATACTACAGAACTCCAGTTCTATAACTAACAGAGTAATACTACAGAACTCCAGTTCTATAACTAACAGAGTAATACTACAGAACTCCAGTTCTATAACTAACAGAGTAATACTACAGAACTCCAGTTCTATAACAGAGTAATACTACAGACCTTCAGTTCTATAACAGAGTAATACTACAGACCTCCAGTTCTATAACAGAGTAATGCTACAGACCTCCAGTTCTATAACAGAGTAATACTACAGACCTCCAGTTCTATAACTAACAGAGTAATACTACAGAACTCCAGTTCTATAACTAACAGAGTAATACTACAGAACTCCAGTTCTATAACTAACAGAGTAATACTACAGACCTCCAGTTCTATAACAGAGTAATACTACAGACCTCCAGTTCTATAACAGAGTAATACTACAGACCTCCAGTTCTATAACTAACAGAATAATACTACAGACCTCCAGTTCTATAACTAACAGAGTAATACTACAGACCTCCAGTTCTATAACAGAGTAATACTACAGAACTCCAGTTCTATAACTAATAGAGTAATACTACAGAACTCCAGTTCTATAACTAATAGAGTAATACTACAGAACTCCAGTTCTATAACTAACAGAGTAATACTACAGACCTTCAGTTCTATAACAGAGTAATACTACAGACCTCCAGTTCTATAACAGAGTAATACTACAGACCTCCAGTTCTATAACAGAGTAATGCTACAGACCTCCAGTTCTATAACAGAGTAATACTACAGACCTCCAGTTCTATAACTAACAGAGTAATACTACAGAACTCCAGTTCTATAACTAACAGAGTAATACTACAGAACTCCAGTTCTATAACTAACAGAGTAATACTACAGAACTCCAGTTCTATAACTAACAGAGTAATACTACAGAACTCCAGTTCTATAACAGAGTAATACTACAGACCTTCAGTTCTATAACAGAGTAATACTACAGACCTCCAGTTCTATAACAGAGTAATGCTACAGACCTCCAGTTCTATAACAGAGTAATACTACAGACCTCCAGTTCTATAACTAACAGAGTAATACTACAGACCTCCAGTTCTATAACTAACAGAGTAATACTACAGACCTCCAGTTCTATAACTAACAGAGTAATACTACAGACCTCCAGTTCTATAACTAACAGAGTAATACTACAGACCTCCAGTTCTATAACTAACAGAGTAATACTACAGACCTCCAGTTCTATAACTAACAGAGTAATACTACAGACCTCCAGTTCTATAACTAACAGAGTAATACTACAGACCTCCAGTTCTATAACTAACAGAGTAATACTACAGACCTCCAGTTCTATAACTAACAGAGTAATACTACAGACCTCCAGTTCTATAACTAACAGAGTAATACTACAGACCTCCAGTTCTATAACTAACAGAGTAATACTACAGACCTCCAGTTCTATAACAGAGTAATACTATAGACCTTCAGTTCTATAACTAACAGAGTAATACTACAGACCTCCAGTTCTATAACTAACAGAGTAATGCTACAGACCTCCAGTTCTATAACTAACAGAGTATTGCTACAGACCTCCAATCCATTAGTAAACACAAGCCAACACCTAGCTACAGCTAATCTGGAAACAAAGGTTTGACAGTACAACGAGAGAGAGAGAAGGAAAGAGATAGAAAGGAGTAGGATAGTTTCTGTTCTCTGTTGTGTGGCTCTCTTACAGGAGGGGAACTGTTGTTCTGTGTGTTTGTGGTCTCTAACAGGAGGAGAATTCTGACCTGTTCCACGCGGTTCCTTGGTCCTGTGGAACTCTGGGTTTCCTGGTTGCCGCGGAAATAAAGATCGTCCCTGCGAGGTTGTGGGTTCGTTTGCAGTATGAGCCAATCAGAGGGCTGGAGAACATCTGCCGTCGGTTCAGTGAGGCGTCTGAGGACAAGAACAACACGTTTGTAGAAGGACTACAGTACTCACTGGATGAAGCTGTTATCATGACTGGCACAATGACTGACACCGCTGAACCCGACAAGGTGAGAGAGGGAAAGCGAGAAAGAATGACAGGGGTGCACTGAGAAGGACAAGAGAGGAGGAGAGTGCTGTCTGTCTGCAAGATCTAACCATAACTCTCCTGTGTGTGTGTGTGTGTGTTAATGTGTGTGTGTGTGGTGTATGGTGTGTGTGTGTTTCAGATCAACCGGATCGGCCTGCACTATAAGCCTTGGTTCTTCAAGCACGTTGAGAGATACTTGAAAGAGAACAAGAAAGCAGTAGAGTACATCCCTCTACGCCAATACTACCACAGACACACACGATCCATCTTCTGGGAGCTCCAGGTACACACACACACACACACACACACACACACACACACACACACACACACACACACACACACACACACACACACACACACACACACACACACACACAATGCATTAGACAGATGATACAAAGTGACCCTTTTATCCTGCAGATTTCAGCATGTCATCATATTCTCCCCCAGCTCATGCATTAGTATCCCTAATGCACACACACACACACACACACACACACACACACACACACACACACACACACACACACACACACACACACTGCCATTAGGAAGTCATGTGTGGTTTGCTGGTAATTGTTTCTTTCCTAACCTTAAATGATGTTATAAATAATGTAGTTTTTCTCTGGCAGACGGAGGATGTTGTTGTTGGGGGAGGGGGAGAGGATGGGTAAGGAGGCAGTTTTACAGCTTCCTGATATTCTATCCTTATTGAGGGTCGTGGTTTGTAGGGCGTACAGTACAATAGCTAAACGTTATTAAATGTACTGGACACCACTGCACTGCTGGAAAGTGGATTCCTGTTAACATGAATGTGTGTCTCCAGGACATCATCCCGTTTGGGAACCACCCAGTGTTCCGGTGGTTGTTTGGGTGGATGGTTCCTCCTAAGATCTCTCTGTTGAAGCTGACCCAGGGAGAGACCATCAGACAGCTGTATGAGCAGCACCATGTTGTCCAGGACATGCTGGTCCCCATGAAACACATCCAGACCGCTATTGCACGCTTCCACCAGGACATCCACGTAAGACACATACTTTGCATGATTCCACAGCGTAACATATACCCTAATAAATTAGACAAACTCAAGTGTGACTGAGTTGGTAGATCTCGTTTTAAGGGTGTGACTGAGTTGGTGCAGTATGTCTTGTTGTAGGGGTGTGACTGAGTTGGTATGTCTCGTTGTAGGGGTGTGACTGAGTTGGTATGTCTCGTTGTAGGGGTGTGACTGAGTTGGTATGTCTCGTTGTAGGGGTGTGACTGAGTTGGTATGTCTCGTTGTAGGGGTGTGACTGAGTTGGTATGTCTCGTTGTAGGGGTGTGACTGAGTTGGTATGTCTCGTTGTAGGGGTGTGACTGAGTTGGTATGTCTCATTGTAGGGGTGTGACTGAGTTGGTATGTCTCGTTGTAGGGGTGTGACTGAGTTGGTATGTCTCGTTTTAAGGGTGTGACTGAGTTGGTATGTCCCTCCCTGCAGGTGTACCCTCTGTGGTTGTGTCCGTTCATGCTCCCCCCGGGCCGGGGGATGGTTCATCCTAAAGGTGAGGAGGCAGAGCTGTATGTGGACATCGGAGCGTATGGAGAACCCGGAGTTAAACACTTCCAGGCTAAAGCCTCGTGTAGACAGCTGGAGCAGTTTGTCAGAGAGGTGCACGGGTGAGTTTAACACACACACACACCAACCCTTACACACACGCACCCCAACAGGGGCTATAGACAGTAGGGAGTTAGGGTTCAGATTGTGATGATGTGTGTGTGTCTCCAGGTTCCAGATGCTGTATGCTGATGTGTACATGGAGCGCAGTGAGTTCTGGGAGATGTTTGACGGGACGTTGTATCACCGTCTGAGGAAGGAGCTTGGCTGTCAGGACGCTTTCCCCGAGGTCTACGA
This sequence comes from Salvelinus fontinalis, assembly GCF_029448725.1. NCBI lineage: Eukaryota > Metazoa > Chordata > Actinopteri > Salmoniformes > Salmonidae > Salvelinus > Salvelinus fontinalis. Next base: position 24,376,544 of record NC_074669.1, read on the forward strand.
CAAGATCTGCAAAGCTGCACGACACTGACCTCTAACCTCTGATACTTTCAACTCTGCCATCCCACCAGCGACAATATGAAGATGAGAGCCTTTAAGGAGTGTTTGCACCGTGTTCACATCCTGTTTGTATTGTAAATTCCTCTGAATGTGAATGTGCTGATGAAGCAAACACAGCCCTAACACCTGCCTGTTTTGATGTCTAACCTCTGACCCCTAACCCCAACACCAGCCTGCCCTGACCTCTAGCTCATAACCCTAGGAGACCTGTGCTGTCATTTGTTTGTTTTAACATTCCATAATTTGACTATCAAGGGGTATATTTCCTTTGTAAGATGTCCAGTCACTTGAACTGACTGTAGCTTTAATGATGTAATGCCCTCTGCCTGTTATACAACACATATCCAGTCTGCTCTTCCATCTATCATGTGTTTAGAATCTATCCTGACATATGGAGCATGTTTCTTTGTGTCCACTGTGATCACATCACTCTGCCTTAAACTCATCTGATGATTATTGGTTCGCACGTCATCTGTAGTGTTTAATCAATCACATTTTCCTCTGGCTTGTGGAAGAACAGTCACCTGTTCTCAGTCCGTGTGTGTGTGCGTGTTCAGAGAGAAAGGACGTCACTGTTGTATGGTAATAAAGTTTGATTTGTCAACAGTAAATCTCTCTACTACTTTCTACGGTACCAAACATAGACATCTCATGTTGATCAATATAGATTTGAGTATAGTTGAAAAACAAAACTTTGAAATCTGATGGTTGAATCCTAAGTCTGGGGCGTGCTGCTTGTGTGTATGCCGTGTGTCTTTGTAGCTGTCATCAAAGCGTTCCTTCTGGACGGCACCAGGAAACTCCCTGAAACGCACAAGCTCTGTCAGAGAAAGGTCTCTGTCGTTTCAGGTCAGGTATCACTGTGTGTCTTACTGTGTGCTTGTCTCTGTCAGGTTTGTGAAGGTTTCTCCGTGTCTGGGATCTGAAGGAGGAGGTGTGGCCATTGTCAGTCTTACTCCACCCCTTTTCTGCAATGTCATAACAACCAGAACCAACTCTGATTGGAGGAGAGGAAAGGAATACATGGGTCATGGTTAGAGGTCAGAGTTAGAGGTGAAGGGTTAGGTTTAACGGAGGTAGAGGAAGGGGGAGGGGTGTGACTGTCAGAAGTGCACGGGACTAGGAACATCTGAGGAGAGAGAGATGGAAAGGACAAATAAACGGGGAGAAGAGAAGAGTATTATTTTTTCTTCCACCAATTTGGGTCGGGTTGGATGCTACAGGTTACCTAGAATGGTTGGAACGCATTGGAGCAGGGTTAGGCGTCAGCGTTTAGGGTACTCTGGGTACTGATCCAACATTCCAAACACACCGTGGTTCTGCGTCTCATGACGACACAGCTCCTCTCCAAACCCCATATACACACCAGGGTACTTCCTTGGAGTCAGGTTCATACACTTCTGCCCCCTAGAGAGAAAACGGTTGGTGGTGGTCACTCGCAGTTTAATATGTTCTAAGGTGTGTCTGTGACGGTGGGAGATTGTGTGTGTGAGCCAGGATGTAAGGGTGTGATTTTAGTGTCTGTATGTTTACCGAGGAGCTGAGGTGCAATATGGGTGCTACATTTGGCCCCGCCCTCTTCTCTTCCAGCGCTGCCCATGGAACACTCCCTTTACCCTAGCAACCAGTGCCTGGCATCCAGCTCTGTACACACATATGTTGAGGCAGAGTTGTGGTGTAAGGCGCTTTAAGCATCACAGAGAAAGATTGATCCAAATCTAATCTACCTTGAATGATTGTAGCCAGTTGATACCTGCTATTAACATGGTATTACCATGGGACATATCGTCCAGTGTGCTGAGTATAACATATTGTGTTCTCTTGCCCTCTAGTGGTGTACTGTGGTACCTGTGTGTGTGTGTGTGTGTGTGTTGGGGTACCTGTGCGTTTCTGAACCTCTCTACTCTGCTGTCACACTCCTCTTACGCTGCCTGGTTTCTTCTGTAGCTCCTCTATAAAGTCTGCTGTTCTGTAGGTTCATGGACCCACTTTCATTTTCTACAGGACAGACAGACAGACTGAGGTTAGGGGTCAGGTATGTGTTTGTGTGCATGTGACTGTGACCCACCAGGAAGCGTTTGTTCTCCCAGGCCCCTCTATAGAGGAGGTGGGGTATGACTGCATGCCTGGCTGTCTACTGGGCCCTGTGCCACCCCTGCCCTTTGGCCCGCTATGTCAGTCCCCACAGCCGGCAGAATCATATGACCCCGGTCCCGACCGCCTCTGCTGACATAAACAACACACATATTATTAACAGCAAACTTAAACAAAACTTAAGTGCCATGTTCATTATGATAATGAAGCATAGATAGATAAATGCTAATCTCTCACCATTATAATAACAGTGGAGGTTAGCATTTTTGGGTGGGTATGATAACTAACTTTCTCACTCTTCATTATTCACTATTCATTAAAGATTATCTGTAATCATTGTAACATCCTCATTAACTGACTCCGCCCTCCAACCCTGAGGAGGTCAATCTGCATGTCCCAAACTCTGGGCCATCGTCCAGCCCTGAGGCAGCCACCCTGCTATCTTCTAAATCTCAGCCTCCTTCAGCCCAAAGGAGGCCAAGCCAAAGCCGACCTCCCCATTGAAGCAGTCAACCTGCTGCCCTGTCATGCTGAAGGGGACTGAGCTGCCACTGCCTCCTTGGCCTAAGGTGTTCTCATGTCCGGCATGAGAGCCAGACTGAGTCTGGCCAATACCCCCTGTGAAACCAGAGGTGCTATCAAAACTACAGTCCCTCGCTGTGTCACAAGGGGCAGCACCTAAACTGCAGTCCCTTACTGTGCCACCAGGGGCACCGCCAAACTGCAGTCCTTTGCTATGCCACCAAGGGTACTACCCATACTGCAGTCCTTCGCTGTGACACTAGAGGTACCGCCCATACTGCAGTCCCTTGCTGTGCCACCAACGGCACCGCCCAAACTGCAGCTCCAGCAACGCCTCCAATGCTGAAGCCACAGCCTCTCTCACTACCATCCCTACCTGGCCTCCTGCTAGGTAGCTTGCCCTTATTGGCCAACCACACCTTTGACCCAGGGGGATAGGTGGCCGTAGAATGGCCAATCTTCAGTCGGCCAATGGCCTCCATTGAGGAAAGAAGTTAGGCGGTGTAAAGGCAAACCCTCTTACCATGCCCTTTCAACAGTTTAGCAAGCTGATACTGCTCACATTCAGGGAGAAAGGACTGGAGTCAGCAGCAGACAAGTTGGGGGCTAAAATACTTTCAGTTTAAGAGAAACCTCAGTTACTGAAGCTTTACTTTAAGCTACTTATTGTTGAGCATTTATGTTTGTAAAATGATCAGTAATTCTAGTCAACCACAGGAGGCTGTTGAGAGGATGATGACTCATAATAATAGTTGGAACGGAGAAAATGGAATGTCTTCAAACATCTGGAAACCATGTGTTTTGACGTATTTGATACCATTCCGCTGAATCCACTCTAGCCATTACCACGAGCCCATCCTCCACAATTACGGTGCCACCAACCTCCTATGTAGTCAACGTCAACTCATCGCTTAATGCTTGCTTGTATATTTGAATGATCTTTAATGAGTCAGATAAACATTTGAATAGGATAATTGCTCAGTCTTATTATTATGAGTTGCATGTGAGGTATTTATAATATCATATAATACAGTACCAGTCAAAAGTTTGGACAGACCGACTCATTCAAGGGGTTTTCTGTATTTTTACTATTTTCTACATTGTATAATAATAGTGAAGACATCAAAACTATGAAATAACACTTATGGAGTCTTGTAGTAACCAAAAAAGTGTTTTATTAAAAATAAATTAAAACCCTGGAATGTGTAGGTGTGTCCAAACTTTTGACAGGTACTGTATATCAAATATTACCCCACTACAGTAAATGTGACCCCGACATGATATAACATTAGGAGTTTGTTTATTATATTGATTACTTTGGAGGTAAAGTAAGGGGCGACTTGATAATATCTTACGGAGACTTTAGATCAAATATTAGTTAATTCCATTAGATTCCCCGATATATAACGAATATGTAGCTTACGTGATGGAGAATATTAAGTCAGGCTGACTGGCTCTCGTTCAGGCAAATGAGAAATAAGTGCACTCAGGCTATCCGGAAGGCCAAAGTGAGTTACTTTAAGGAGCAGTTATCTCTCTGTGGGTCTAACCCCAAGAAGTTCTGGAAAACGGTTCAAGACCTGGAGAATAAACCCTCCTCGTCACAGCTGTCCATGTCCCTTAATGTTGATGATGTAGTTGTCACTGACAAGGAGCACATGGCTGAGCTCTTTAATCACCACTTCATTAAGTCAGGATTCCTATTTGACTCAGCCATCCCTCCTTGCTTGTCCAACATTTCCTCATCTCCCACCCCTTCTGATGCAACCTTTATAATCTGTCCCTCCTCTCTGGGGAGGTTCCCATTGATTGGAAGGCAGCCACTGTTCGTCCTTTATTTAAAGGGGAGATCAAGCTGATCCTTATTGTTATAGGGATATTTCTATTTTGCCCTGTTTATCAAAAGTGTTGGAAAAACATGTCAATAATAAACTGACTGGCTTTTTTGATGTCTAAGGTATTCTCTCTGGTTTGTAATCTGGTTTCCGCTCAGGTTATGGATGTGTCACTGCAACCTTAAATATCCTCAATGATGTCACATTGCCCTTGATTCTAAACAATGTTGTGCTGCTATTTTTATTGACTTGGCCAAAGCTTTTGATAAGGTAGACCATTCCATTCTTGTGGGCCGGCTAAGGAGTATTGGTGACTCTGAGGGGTTTTTGGCCTGGTTTGCGAACTACCTCTCTCAGAGTGCAGTGTATAAAGTCAGAACATCTGCTGTCTCAGCCACTGCCTGTCACCAAGGGCGTACCCTAGGCTCCACGCTCTTCTCAATTTACATCAACAACATAGCTCAGGCAGTAGGAAGCTCTCTCATCCATTTATATGCAGATGATACAGTCTTATACTCAGCTGGCCCCTCCTTGGATTTTGTGTTAAACGCTCTACAACAGAGCTTTCTTAGAGTCCATCAAGCTTTCTCTACCCTTAACCTTGTTTTTAACACCTCCAAAACAAAGGTCATGTGGTTTGGTAAGAAGAATGCCCCTCTCCCCACAGGTGTGATTACTACCTCTGAGGGTTTAGAGCCTGGGAGTATGGCTTGACAGTACACTTTCCTTCTCTCAGCACATATCAAAACTGCAGGCTAAAGTTAAATCTAGACTTGGTTTCCACTATCGTAATTGCTCCTCTTTCACCCCAGCTGCCAAACTAACCCTGATTCAGATGACCATCCTACACATGCTAGATTATTGAGATGTAATTTATAGATCGGCAGATAAGGGTGCTCTCTAGCGGCTAGATGCTCTTTAACATTCGGCCATCAGATTTGCCACCAATGTTCCTTATAGGACACATCACTGCACTCTATACTCCTCTGTAAACTTGTCATCTCTGTATACCCATCGCAAGGGGGCTCCCGAGTGGCGCAGTGGTCTAAGGCACTGCATCTCAGTGCAAGAGGCATCATTACAGACGCTGATTTGATTCCAGGCTGTATCACAACTGGCCGTGATTAGGAGTCCCATAGGGCAGCGTACAATTGGCCCACCGTCGTCCGGGTTTGGCCGGGGTAAGCCATCATTGTAAAAACTGACTTGCCTAGTTAAATAAAGATAGAAAATAAAAAAGACCCACTGGTTGATGCTTATTTATAAAACCCTCTTAGGCCTCACTCCCCCCTATCTGAGATACCTACTGCAGCTCTCATCCTCCACATACAACACCCGTTCTGCCAGTCACATTCTGTTAAATGTCCCCAAAGCACACACATCCCTGGGTCACTCATTCTTTTCAGTTCGCTGCAGCTAGCGACTGGAACAAGCTGCAACAAACACTCAAACTGGACAGTTTTATTTCAATCTCTTCATTCATAGACTCAAACATGGACACCCTTACTGACAGTTGTGGCTGCTTTGCATGATGTATGTCTCTACCTTCTTGACCTTTGTGCTGTTGTCTGTGTCCAATAATGTTTGTACCATGTTTTGTGCTGCTACCATGTTGTGCTGCTGCCATGTTGTCATGGTGTATAGCTACCATGCTGTGTTGTCATGTGTTGCTGCCTTGCTATGTTGTTGTCTTAGGTCTCTCTTTATGTTGTGTTTTATTTATTTTTATTTAACCTTTATTTAACTAGGCAAGTCAGTTAAGAACACGTTCTTATTTACAATGACGGCCTACCAAAAGGCAAAAGGCCTCCGGCGCTGAGATTAAAAATAAAAATAAATTAAATAAAATATAGGATAAAACACACATCAAGACAACAGAGACAACACAACACTACATAAAGAGAAAACTTAGACAACAACATAGCATGGTGGCAACACAACATGGCAGAAGCACAGCATGGTAGCAGCACAAAACATGGTACAAACATTATTGGGCACAGACAACAGCACAAAGAACAAGAAGGTAGAGACAACAATACATCATGCAAAGCAGCCACAGCTGTCAGTAAGAGTGTCCATGATTGAGTCTTTGAATGAAGAGATTGAGATAAAACTGTCCAGTTTGAGTGTTTGTTGCAGCTCGTTCCAGTTGCTAGCTGCAGCGAACTGAAAAGAGAAGCGACCCAGGGATGTGTGTGCTTTGGGGACCTTTAACAGAATGTGACTGGCAGAACGGGTGTTGTATGTGGAGGATGAGGGCTGCAGTAGGTATCTCAGATAGGGGGGAGTGAGGCCTAAGAGGGTTTTATAAATAAGTATCAACCAGTGGGTCTTGCGACGACGGCTATACAGAGGTGACCAGTTTACAGAGGAGTATGGAGTGCAGTGATGTGTCCTTTTAAGGAGCATTGGTAGCCGAATGATAAAGGACATCTAGGCGCTAGCTCTCTTGTCGTGATGTGTGTTTTGTCCTATATTTTTTTATGATACATTTTTTTAAATCCCAGCCTCTTACCCGCCGGAGGCCTGATAGGCTGTCATTGTAAATAAGAATGTTCTTTTAACTGACTTGCCTAGTTAAATTAACGTTAAATAAGATAAAAATATGCAAGCAACAGATTATTTGAATTATGGAAATCATCTCGCATTAATGATTTGATCAAAAAAGGCAAACAATGTCTCACATTTGATTAGACTAGGGTTGAAATAAATAATTGATTACTTGCACACAATTGACATGCAAAATAAGGAGGCAGAGAAACCAAATTCTAGAGGTTAGTGCGCATTTGCTTTGCAAACACCAAAACAGGGAATTGAAGAGAAATATATGCATTTTGGAACTCTTCTCTGAAGTTGCCTCCTTAGAGCCGGAGGTGACACTTTTGAAGCAGCAATGTGAAGTGCTAGAAAAAGTGTCTGGACACTGAACACCCGGCCGACACCTCTGCTTTGAGGCAGACCATTCAGGCACTGATGATGTTTCAGACACCGATAGTGGTGTTGGCTTTACAGACGATTGTGGAGAGCGCAGCCACACTCCAAAACGCACGTTTAGGCGCCCGCATATTCGAAATCACAGCCGTTGTCGCACTCCTCATAGACTGGCGAGTCCATTTAGGGCAATGGCAGCTCACGTTTCAGTCATCAGGACATTGACAAACAACACAGAGTCTGTCATTTCGCGCAGGTTAACATGCAGCGATACCACCTCTCACTAAAATGTTATTGTAACATTCCCAGTGAAATCTTCATTCACACCATGGAGTCCTAGATTCAAGGCATGTTCCGTTGCGTCTAACGTTAACAATGTTTCTAAACAGTACAATAAACAGTGTTCTCACAAACGAACGGGACATGTAGTGAAAACGTGTTGGGATCTGGGGAGGGGTCGTGCACCCAGGCATTTCAACCAAGGTGTAGACTCTTACACTCCCATGACGGGTCATCTAGCATCGAAGTGTTGGAACCCTGGATACCGGAAAACACATTTCTTTATGCTTCTTAAACTAGACACAAAGCAAATGTTTCAGACTTGAATAGGACTTCGGTGTTGGATATTCACGCTTTCAAACCACTTGAGCCACAGGCTCCAAATAAGTGTCATGATGTTGGGAAAATTGCGCACAACATTGCACAGGTCTTATTTTCAAGATTTTGACTTTAATTCGCTTTCTAAAGCTAATAAACATGTGGAAAAGTGAGCAGTAATTTGTATTCCAAGTTGAATTAGTTAGGGAATGTAAACAAAGTACAAACTTTTTTACATTCACATTTCAATAGCTCCTTGGTCATGTGACATACGGACTTCAAACGAGGTTCAGAATGTCCACTGACTACCCTTCTATATTGCACACCCTTTAGTTTGTCCATTTTCATCTCACAAGATTTTACATTAATTTTTCAAAATGTAACATTTCAATAGCTCCTTGGTCATGTGACCTGGTGACTTCAGACAAGGTTCAGAATGTCCACCCAGTGGCCCTACACATTGCACACTCTTTAGTTTGTCCATTTTCATCTCATATGGTTTTACATGAATTTTTCAAAATTTTGAATTTCAATAGCTCCTTGGTCATGTGACCTAGTGACTTCTCGTGCTATTAGACTTAAATCTGTAAGCTTTGTAGGCCTTCATTTTACATGGGTGTTAAAAAATATATTTTAAGTCAACAAATGTTCCATCCTCGCAATAACTATCTTCCACATGGACACTGAAAAGATCCGCAAATGGCTGTATGTGGTATGGAATAAAGGACAGGAGAGGTGTTCGAACAGAGGTGCTTAAAGGACTGGAGAACTTATATTTGTATTGCTTTTAAAAAATAATAATCTTATTAACACTTTGTTCTAGCTAGCTATTTGTGTAGGTAGCTATCAAGTAAACACAATGATATAGTAACTTGTTGACTTAACTCTAGAATGCCTACTTCAAGTGTTTTAGTACTAGTCTGTAATCTCAGGACTTAACCTATGCCTCATGAAGGTCGGCCTCATGAAAACAATGTTTCATATGCTCTTTTTAATCACAGTAATAGGCAGGGATTTGTCAGTCAGTGAGCTTGATAACGTGAAAGAATCCTTTTCATAGCATCCCTTTCATATACTGTACATTAAGACAAATCCTTCTACGTTGAATATTAGAACGCAGTTTACATAACCTGATAATGACTTGATATTTAAATGCATTCACAACAAGCCACCTGCAAACAACTTACAAAATGCAATAGTGCATTTGAGGGTTTGTTTTTCTGATGAAAAAAGTTATTTGATGCATGGCCTACTATTTCTAACTGGGAAAATAAATTCCTGCGTCTTTTGTGAGTAAAATCCTTTTTTCAAAATTGATTTGGGTACATTTTTGTGAAGGGGTATGAGGGTTGTGAAATGGGTCATTTAATAGTAAAATCATTTAAGGGATCAATACATTTATATGTTGCTTCCCCAGTATCTGCATGAACCATCAGGCCAAGTGTTTTTGGTTGACCCTGCTGGACAGAAAGAGAAGGAGGAATCGAAAAACCCTGCATTCAAATTCAGGTCTTAGTTATTCCATTGTACTGGATCTAATACATATTAGCATTATACATACATTCATAAGTGTAATACTTTTTTATGACATACTGTGAAAAACTCTCTTGGCTGCTGGCTCTGTCACTTTCAGACATAGCAGAGCAGACTTGAACCACAGGGGTTCTCTGTAAAGAGAGAGTAATCCAAAAGGCACAGACACACCCCTTGACTTTCAAGTGGCACCGTTGACCTGTATGCATTCTCTCCTGATTGGCTCTGTGGTGTACAGTCTGGCAGTCTGACTAAAGTGCCAGAGGTATGAGGAGAGACATCCTACCTTGTATTTATGGGAAGAAATATTTCCAAACACTTTGGATCCTATTCTTGGACAGATAGAAGACACAATGCATCAATGCACATTTTTTTATTACTAATTACTGTCCATGAGTAACCTCAACCTTGTGGGTCTGTGGGTGTTTGGGCCAATAAAGTTCTAACTCAATTCTACCACTGACTAGTCTCTCATGCCCCTATGAACAGGGACACATGGCAATAGTTTTTAATCTAAACCAGCCCTTTTTTACTGGAGTACACTAACCCCTAATTGGGGCTCTTTTCTTGACACATAGTAGCAGTTTAACAGATAACAAGTCAAGGAGATCAAAAAGTAGATTGTTGTAAGGGTATATTACATCCTGTGCTGGCCCCATTGTCATATCCATTCTGGATTCTGAGTGGTAAAATCATAGCTGAAAAATGCCTTTATGTATGTGCATACCTTTTCCGCCTAGACAGAACAATCTACTGCAGAGACAGCCTGCAGAGTTCTGTCATGCTATCCAGGTCTGTGCCCAAACAGTTCGAGCTTCTACTTTTAAAAATACACCTTTCCAGAAATAAGTATCTTACTGTTGTCGCTTGTTACAGACCCCCCTCAGTCCCCAGCTGCGCCCTGGACACCATATGTGAATTAATTGCCCCCCCCCCCCATTTATCTTTAGAGTTTGTACTGTTAGGTGGCCTAAACTGGGATATGCTTAACACCCCAGACGTCCTACAGTCTAAGATAGATGCCCTCAATCTCACTCAAATTATCATGGAACCTACCAGGTACAACCCCAAATCCGTAAACTCGGGCAGCCTCATAGATATCATCCTGACCAACCTGTCCTCTAAATACACCTCTGCAGTCTTCAACCAGGATCTCAGCGATCACTGCCTCATTGCCTGCGTCCGTAATGGGTCTGCGGTCAAACGACCACCCCTCATCACAGTCAAACGCTCCTTAAAACACTTCAGCGAGCAGGCCTTTCTAATCGACCTGGCCCGGGTATCCTGGAAAGGTATTGACCTCATTCCATCAGTAGAGGATTCCTGGTTATTCTTTAAAAGTGCTTTCCTCACCATCTTAAATAAGCATGCCCCATTCAAAAAATGTAGAACCAGGAACAGATATAGCCCTTGGTTCACTCCAGACCTGACTGCCCTTGACCAGTACAAAAACATCCTGTGGCGTACTGCATTAGCATTGAATAGCCCCCGCGATATGCAACTTTTCAGGGAAATTAGGAACCAATATACACAGGCAGTTAGGAAAGCAAATGCTAGCTTCGTCCAACAGAAATTTGCATCCTGTAGCACAAACTCCAAAAAGTTCTAGGACACTGGCAACGTCCATGGAGAATAAGAGCACCTCCCAGCTGCCCACTGCACTGAGGCTAGGAAACACTGTCATCACCGATAAATCTACGATTATCGAGAATTTCAATAAGCATTTTTCTATGGCTGGCCTTGCTTTCCACCTGGCTACCCCTACCCCGGTCAACAGCTCTGCACCCCCCACAGCAACTTACCCAAGCCTTCCCATTTCTCCTTCACCCAAATCCAGATAGCTGATGTTCTGAAAGAGCTGCAAAATCTGGACCCCTACAAATCAGCTGGGCTTGACAATCTGGACCCTCTCTTTCTAAAATGATCTGCCGCAATTGTTACAACCCCTATTACTAGCCTGTTCAACCTTTCTTTCGTATCGTCTGAGATTCCCAAAGATTGGAAAGCTGACGCGGTCCTCCCCCTCTTCAAAGGGGGAGACACTCTAGACCCAAACTGTTACAGACCTATATCTATCCTACCCTGCCTTTCTAAGGTCTTCGAAAGCCAAGTTAATAAACAGATCACTGACCATTTCGAATCCTACCGTACCTTCTCCGATATGCAATCTGATTTCCGAGCTGGTCATGGGTGATGCCATGATGCCTCAGCCATGCTCAAGGTCCTAAACGATATCATAATCGCCATTGATAAAAGACAATACTGTGCAGCCGTATCCATCGACCTGGCCAAGGCTTTCGACTCTGTCAATCACCGCATTCTTATCGGCAGATTCAACAGCCTTGTTTTCTCAAGTGACTGCCTCGCCTGGTTCACCAACTACTTCTCAGATATAGTTCAGTGTGTCAAATCGGAGGGCCTGTTGTCCGGACCTCTTGCAGTCTCTATGGGGGTGCCACAGGGTTCAAATCTCGGGCCGACTCTTTTCTTTGTATATATCAATGATGTCGCTCTTGCGACTGGTGATTCTCTGATCCACCTCTACGCAGACGACACCTTTCTGTATACTTCCGACCCTTCTTTGGACACTGTGTTAACTAACCTCCAGATGAGCTTCAATGCCATACATCTCTCCTTCCGTGGCCTCCAACTGCTCTTAAATGCAGTAAAACTAAATGCATGCTCTTCAGCCGATCGCTGCCCGCATCTGCCCACCCACCTAGCATCACTGCTCTGGACGGTTCCGACTTAGAATATGTGGACAACTACAAATACCTAGGTGTCTGGTTAGACTGTAAACTCTCCTTCCAGACTCACATTAAGCATCTCCAATCCAAAATTAAATCTAGAATCGGCTTCCTATTTCTCAACAAAGCATCCTTCACTCATGCTGCCAAACATACCCTCGTAAAACTGACTATCCTACCGATCTTTGACTTTGGCGATGTCATTTACAAAATAGCCTCCAACACTCTACTCAGCAAACTGGATGCAGTCTATCACAGTGCCATCCGTTTTGTCACTAAAGCCCCGTATACTACCCACCACTGCGACCTGTATGCTCTCGTTGGATGGCCCTCGCTTCATATTCGTCGCCAAACCCACTGGCTCCAGGTCATCTATAAGTCCTTGCAAGGTAAAGCCCCGCCTTATCTCAGCTCACTGGTCACCATAGCAGCACCCACCCGTAGCATGCGCTACAGCAGGTATATTTCACTGGTCACTTCCAAAGCCAATTCCTCCTTTGGCCGCCTTTCCTTCCAGTTCTCTGCTGCCAATGACTGGAACGAATTGCAAAAATCACTGAAGCTGGAGACTCATATCTCCCTCACTATCTTTAAGCATCAACTATCAGAGCAGCTTACAGATCATTGCACCTGTACGTAGCCCATCTGTAAATAGCCCATCCAACTACCTCATCCCCATATTGTTATTTATTTAATTTACATATTTTTGCTCCTTTGCACCACAGTATCTCTACTTGCACATTCATTTTCTGCACATCTCACTCCAGTGTTTATTTGCGAAATCGTAATTATTTCGCCACTACGGCCTATTTATTGCCTTACCTCCCTAATCTTACTTAATTTGCACACACTGTACATATACTTTTGTATTGTGTTATTGACTGTACGTTTGTTTATTATATGTGTAACTCTGTGTTGTTTGTGTCACACTGCTTTGCTTTATCATGGCCAGGTCGCAGTTGTAAATGAGAACTTGTTCTCAACTGGCTTACCTGGTTGAATAAAGGTGAAATAAAAATGTAAAAAATACTGTATGTGGGAATGTCTTATGTCCGTCCTACATGTTGTGGTAGGTACATGGAGTATTCCTCAACTGCATATATCATAAATTGCTCTTGCAAATAGAAGTATTATGTTCAACAACTGACATTTTCAGATATTATTTTGACAAACACACTTTGGTGCTTACAATTCATTCTCTATTTTCATAGATTTGGTGGGCACTGTCATCTGTGATCTTTGTCATATTACTTTCTTTAACTTCTTATGGCTGCAGGGGCAGTTTTGAGTAGCTTGGATGAAAGGTGCATAGAGGTGACCATAGTAAACTGCCTGCTCCTCAGTCCCAGTTGCTAATATATGCATATTATTATTCGTATTGGATAGAAAACACTCTGAAGTTTCTAATACTGTTTGAATGATGTCTGTGAGTATAACAGAAATCATATGGCAGGCAAAAACCTGAGAAAAAATCCAAACAGGAAGTGGGAATTCTGAGGTTGGTCGATTTTCAACACAGCCCCTACAGAACACACAGTGGGATATGGATGAGTTTGCACTTCCTACGGCTTCCACTAGATGCCAGCAGTCTGTAGAACCTTGTCTGGTGCCTCTACTGTGTAGTGGGGCCGAAGGAGACAGGAAATAGTCAGGTCTACCATGACCTGGTCATGCTCTGACCATATGCGTTCACATGAGAGGGAGCTCTGTTTCATCGCACATCTGAAGTCAATGTAATTCTCCGGTTGGAACGTTACTGAAGATTTATGTTAAAAACATTCCAAAGATTGATTCAATACATCGTTTGACATGTTTCTACTGACTGTTACGGAACTTTTTGACATTTCGTCAGCTTTTAGTGAACACACTTTCGGACTTTGGATTTGTTTACCAAACACGCTAACAAAAATAGCTATTTGGACATAAATGATGGACATTACCGAACAAAATGAACATTTATTGTGGAAGTGGGAGTCCTGTAAGTGCATTCTGATGAAGATCAGCAAAGGTAAGTGAAGATTTAGAATGCTTTTTATGAGTTTTGTTAACTGCACAATTTGGCGGGTAACTGTATGGCTTCCTTTTGTGGCTGAACGCTGTTCTCAGATTATTTAATATTGTGCTTTTGCCGTAAAGCTTTTTGAAATCTGACACAGTGGTTGAATTAAGAACAAGTGTATCTTTAATTGTATGTATTTAGTATTTATGTTATTTGACGTGGCTCTCTGCAATTCCTCCGGATATTTTGGAGTCATTTCTGAACATGGCGCCAATGTAAACTGAGGTTTTTGGATATAAATATGAGCTTTATCGAACAAAACATATATGTATTGTGTAACATGAAGTCCTATGAGTGTCATCTGATGAAGATCATCAAAGGCTAGTGATTAATTTTATCTCTATTTCTGCTTTTTGTGACTCCTCTCTTTGGCTGGAAAAATGACTGTGTTTTTCTGTGATTTTGAGGTGACCTAACATAATCGTTTGTGGTGCTTTCGCTGTAAAGCCTATTTGAAATTGGACACTTTGGTGGGATTAACAACACGATTACCTTTAAAATGGTATAAGACACATGTATGTTTGAGGAATGAGATTTCTGTGAGATTTCTGTTGTTTGAATTTGGCGCCCTGCACTTTCACTGCCTGTTGTCATATCATCCCGTTAACGGGATTGCAACCATAAGAAGTTTTAAGCACGTACTGATGAAACTACCACTTAATATTTTTTTCTTAAAGTCTACAAACGCTCTACATTTATTCACTCTGTGATAGGTTTGGATCCTATATGCTACTTTTATTATTTTATTATATTATTTCCATAAAGTGGAAAGGAGGGGAAATAACTCACACCATGCAGCAGAACACCTTCAGCTGTGGGGTCTTTGTAATGCAGGTTTGATAGTTATATTTTCAATAATGAATGGTTAGCTGTTATGTGACAATTAGGTCAAAAACTCTATTTTATTTTTTGGTGAAGATGGCCAAGGAAGTTGAACAGAACTTCCCCAACATCCCCTCCCAAATTGATATGGAACCTTCAAAAACACATGGAGCAACTGCGAAACCAAATGGCTGAGGATTTACTAAAAATGTCTGGTATGTAACGACATTTAATTCAAAGTAAATGAACATTCTTTATTTTTAAGTAGTAGTGTGGGACAGCCATCATGTGTGCCACTGATAAAGAACCTGGATGTGGCCCAAAGACTGACTGGGTTAGTAACTTTATTTAACATGTTTATCATCTTTTGACAACAGTGACGGCATGTAAGACAATTTATGATATAACACAATGGATGGCTAATTCGTCATTCATCATACTGCATTGATATTTGATATTATTTTTAACGTGTTACACTTTGTTTTGATAGAATGTTTTGCATGCCAACGGTGGTTCCATGTGCTGTGCCTAGGAATGAAGACAAAAGAGTTCAACAGAGTAAAGAATACAAACTGGAAGTGCAGTCTTTGTTGTTGAAAATGTATGCTATACCCCATCCACACTGAAGAGGCTCTGAAATGTACATCAACCAGGGATAAAGAGAAAGTTAACACTGTGAAATGTTTCATACTTGATTGAAGTTAAGTGTCTGTTGACATGTTGAGAAAGATTAAAGGTCTACAATTTCTGTTTAATTTGTCAA
Source organism: Salvelinus fontinalis (assembly GCF_029448725.1). Lineage (NCBI taxonomy): Eukaryota > Metazoa > Chordata > Actinopteri > Salmoniformes > Salmonidae > Salvelinus > Salvelinus fontinalis. The sequence goes on from NC_074669.1 coordinate 24,392,504, forward strand.
TATTACATTTTTATTCATTGATTTACTGGCCACCATTACTGTGGTTACATGTTCAGTATATGTATTGACCAGCAAACCCACTGCAGCCTACCTCACTAGCTCACTCTCCATCCCTGCTTTTATATCCACTGCATGCTTCTTAGGTGTGTAATGGACATGACCAAGGAGCTATTGCAAATTTGAAACTATGAAAAATGTACATTACACTGCGTGATTTTACAGTACACAAACAAGAGTGTGCAATATAGAAGGGTAGTCAGCGGACATTAGGTCACATGACCAAGGAGCTATTGAAATTTTACATTTTGAAAAATGTATGTAAAAACGTGTGAGATGAAAATGGACAAACTAAAGGGTGTGCAATGTGTAGGGCCACTGGGTGGACATTCTGAACCTTGTTTGAAGTCACCAGGTCACATGACCAAGGAGCTATTGACATTTTACATTTGGAAAAATTAATGTTAAATCATGTGAGATGAAAATGGACAAACTAAACAACACAGTCTCACATTCAATTCGCGCATATATGTACAAAATGTATTTCAGCAGATTTCGTGCGTTTTTGTGCATTTTTGGGGTGGTTCAATTCGTTTGAAAATACACGAATTTCTGTGCTTAATTCGTGCGAAAATACACGAATTTCTGTGCTACTTAATTCGTGCGAAAAGACACGAATTTAACCAGTAGGCGACACAAGCCTTTGCAACAACCATATAGACGCGATAATTTATATTTCATTTTTGTTCTTCTTAATGGCTAATTCAACGTCATGAATATACAGAAATGTTGTCTTTGTTTAACCATGTTTTAAAATGTGTCGTTGTATGCCTATATGTACTGCTTTAGACTTGCTGAACAGAATTTTTGAGAAAAGACGCACATTTACCTGCGACTTAATTCGTGGGAAATATTGTTTTATTAATGCCAATGCTGTTTTCTGTGCTTGATTTCGCTTAATAATTTGGATACTGGTGCACTTGTAATCAGAACGCCTTTTTGTCATGTAGGCAACCATACACGATTTTCTTCATAACCCATTTCATATTTTGTGGAGCCTAAATTACACCATTTTCTTCATAATGCATGTATTACATGTTAATGTAAAATAATGAATTATGTTGGCTTACACTTATGGCCTTTCCAAGGCCTTTCCATACCTTAAGGGAACATTTTAGCACTCGCCATATGGTTAGTGAGAAACGCCACATTGCAAATGTAAGGTCCCTTACTAGACGTCCTGCAACGTTTCTAAAATTCGCGGACGGCGTCGGGCCGTGAGCGGGGGAGAGATCTTTCAGGAAGTCATCAAACTAAATCTCTCGGACGTTCGGTTTCCGTTTTATAAAAATAACACATTTTGGTCATTTTTACGCAGTCTAGGAAATTCCCACCAGAGGGAAAATAAATAATATTGCAAATGCACAAGCACATTGCAAATGCATGTGGCCTTTTCTCCTAAACGGAAAATATTTCGAAGACGTAATGGACAGTTGGCCCCGAACAAGATGGCGTCGAGGCCTCAACGCTTTTTGAGTTATGGCCATTTTTCTGGGATTAAAGGTCAAAAACGTAAAGTAGGGTTCTAATTTGACCGCTTCACGTCAAAGTACATAAGCATACGGTGTCAGGAAAAAAAGAACCAGCCATTTATCTATCGTAATTTAAGAGAAATCGTACATTGACAAATTGGTCATGTTCACAAAAAGGAGTTAAAAAAAAAAAAGTTACAGATCCAGTTGCAGTGTGTTCAGACGAACATTTTTTAAGTGGGTCTCGAAGCTCTGCCACTGCATCGCAGTGCTAGCTGCGCCACCAGAGTCTCTGGGTTCGCGCCCAGGTTCTGCCGCAGCCGGCCGCGACCGGGAGGTCCGTTGGCCTAGCGTCGTCCGGGTTAGGGAGGGTTTGGCCGGTAGGGATATCCTTGTCTCATCGCGCTCCAGCGACTCCTGTGGCGGGCCGGGGCAGTGCGCGCTAGCCAAGTGGGCCATGTGCACGGTGTTTCCTCCGACACATTGGTGCGGCTGGCTTCCGGGTTGGAGGCGCGCTGTGTTAAGAAGCAGTGCGGCTTGGTTGGGTTGTGCTTCGGAGGACGCGTGGCTTTCGACCTTCGTCTCTCCTGAGCCCATACGGGAGTTGTAGCGATGAGACAAGATAGTAATTACTAGCGATTGGATACCACGAAGAAAAGGGGATAAAAGGATGGAGTGAAAAAGTACGGTGCTTAAAGACACACAAAGCCTGCAATGGCATTGCCATTATCTCCAGGCCGTGCCGAGTTCAACGAGATGCCCCGCTTGACCGTAGCTAGCTCGGTCTGAGTGCAGCGACAGGGACAAGAAGAAGGACCCAAATGACCCTTTAACCTCAATTTCATATTTTTTTGCTTTTGGGAGACAGAGAGAGAACCGTTAAGGTTAGAAGCACAATTTGACCTCAGGAACGTTCCTAAGGTCCTCCCGATCTGTGCAAGCCTAACATTGACCGTGTGGCATTAACCCTTAATAGTTAAAAAAAGGTGTTTACATCAAACAGTTTACAATGACATCTCACCCCATAGGAATACATTGCCTGCTCCCCTAAATTCAACCTGAAGCCTATGTGGGTTAATAATGCCTTATGAACCTGTCTTCGATGACAATCCATCAGGCCACTAGGAGGTCTACCTGTGTCGATTCTAAGCTTCCTGGAGCAACCGGAAGTGGTTAAATCACCCTAAAAGTGTTTGCCATACCCAACCTGCAGTTTGAGAGAAATAGTGCATTCAACCCTATGTAAATCAGTGAGTTCTTAACGTATAGACTTAAAACTCAGGATTCTGTAAAAGCCCACTCCAATGAGGATATGTGTTTACTTTCAGCTTCCTGTGCCAACCGGAAGTGCCATAATTGGTGTCAAAAGGGCTGTTTCGAAGGGTTAAAAAAGTCAAATCTTTCCAAAACTTAATATATGTGAATAGGCAACCCTCATGAACTGTAAATCAGTCATTCATCCCATCAGATTTCAAGGAAAAATGTACACACCCACACAGAAAGGATGGAGTGACACACTGAGGGGCTTAGAGGCAGACAGTGCCTGCAATAGTTACTTTTGTTTGAACTTTTAAAGAACCGTCAGACCTAGAGTTCTGAAACTTTACAAACCTGTTCTAGAGCTCAGGTCGATTAAGCACCGTGAGTTATGTGGCTCTAGAAGGTTCTCGGACCGATAAAAAGCCTCGGTGCATTTGCATTGACTTCAATTCGTTTTGAGCATTACAAAATTGTGACATTTAGAAAAGTCCCAGAGTTGCAAGACTAGGTGCATTGAAACCGGCTCGGCCCATAGAGACGGACCCCGACATTTCTGTCCGATAGCTCATTCAAGGACCCCGTAGCAAGGCATGGAAAAAAGTGGAATTTCAGCACCAATTAAGGTTTTGCTCGGGCACCGAATGACCTATCGAGCCGAAACTTGGGATTTGAGGTCGCTTCACATAGGGCTAAACATAATGTGAAAACTGGACCCGCAGCTAGAACATAACTACGTATTATTTGTTTTATTATGGTTTAAATGGAAGGCGCTGTGAATTTTGGGCCTGCTCTGAAATATGTGATAGTTGGCTTCTAAACGAGTTGGAAAAAGTGAGTTTGGAGTCAGATGGTATCAGTTTGGTGTCTGAAAATATCTAATTGGCTGATGGACACTGACTTGCTAGTTGACTTTTGTGCATTTGCAATATGTTTCAACAGTGAAAAAACACCAAAATAGCATTCTGAAATCACCACTAAAAATGACATCACCATAGCCGTGCCGAGATCAACGAGATGCCCCGCTTGACCGTAGCTTGCTCGGTCTGAGCGCAGCGACAGTGAAATGAAGATGACCCTTGACCTACATTTCAAGTCTTTTGCTTTTGGGAGACAGAGAGAGAACTGTTAAGGTTTAGAAGCACAATTTGACCTCAGGAACGTTCCTAAGGTCTCTGTGCAAGCCTAACATTGACCGTGTGGCATTAACCCTTAACAGTTAAAAGAAGGTGTTTACATCAAACAGTTTACAATGACATCTCACCCCATTGGAACACATTGCCTGCACCCCTAAATTCAACCTGAAGCCTATGTGGGTTAATAATGCCTTATGAACCTGTCTTCAATGACAATCCATCAAGCCACTATGAGGTCTACCTGTGTTGATTCTAAGCTTCCTGGAGCAACCGGAAGTGATAAAATCACCCTAAAAGTGTTTTGCCATACCCAACCAGCAGTTTGTGATATATAGTGCATTCAACCCTGTGTAAATCAGTCAGTTCTTAACGTATAGACTTAAAACTCAGGATTCTCTAAAAGCATACCCCGATCAGGATAGGTGTTTACTTATAGCTTCCTGTGCCAACCAGAAGTGCCTTAAAATGGGGTCATAGGTGCTGTTTCGAAGGTTTAAAAAAGTCAGATCTTTCCAAAACTTTAAATGTGTGAATCGGTCAACCCTCATGAACTGTAAATCAGTAATTTCGCTAAACAGATGTCAAAGAAAAGCTCTCTCACACACACACACACACACACACACACACACACACACACACACACACACACACACACACACACACACACACACACACACACACACACACACACACACACACATACACATACACACACACAGCAAGGATGGAGTGAAAAAGTATGGTGCTTAAAGACACACAGAGCCTTAAATGCTTTTAGGGGGGATCCAGACTTCCATACCCGCTCTGGGAGCGCTATACTACCGCCCCAAATCAATGGGTGCTGGCCTGAGTGATTTATGGAGGTTTTCAAAAAATATTCTGTTTTTTCTTCTGGAAAATATTTTATGTTTTTTCTTCTCGAGTCAATGGCCTGAGTGATTTATGGAGGTTTTCAAAAAATATTCTAAGTCCAAACTTTTCATGCACCTGGTATTTTTTTGGGGTTACCAGGCGTCATTTTTCAAAACGGTTGAAATTGCTTTTAGGGGGCATCCAGAGTGTCACATGACCGGATGAGTTAACTATTCTTGTTCTTCTTGTAACTTTCCGGTAGGCTAGAAGCTTTCCGGTGTTTAGCTGCTCGACACAGGTCGACGCAGGTATTGCACTTGATTTATCGTTATCGTAACCGTAGGTGCAGCCAAGTGGAAATACGAAAGCTTTCTAGCTATTTCGCACTGACGGTAATTTTAACACAAGAACGTTTCTAGTGAAAAGGTGCTTACACTCAGAGCCATGTATTTACACTCAGCCACCCTAGCCTTATTACGGGTTAACGTTTTGGTAATTTTGGTTGGCCAACAAAATGTAAGACTACAATGACTGCATACGTTTCCCCAAATGTTATATGAAAAAAAAATGTTTTGTTATTGATGGACAATGGCAAGGCTGCCATTGTATTTTCAGTTACATTCTGTTCAATAAAAATGGTTTACACGTTTATTTTTTAAGAAATACATGGAACTACAACCGAATAAAACACCATTAACCATCATGCATTGCTTACATTCATTCTATCCTGAAAAGTCTGTTCAGTAAAATCGAAAACAGTACATATAGGCATAAAACCACAATGCTTTAATAGGGATTAAATAAAGACAATATATATATAACCTCTTATGGTTAAATGGTTAAAAAAAGACAAAATATCTATATATTCATAACGTAAATACAGGCGATCGCGTCTATGGTTGTTGCAACGGCTTGAGTGTCGCCTACTGGTTAAATTCGTGTCTTTTCGCACGAATTAAGTAGCACAGAAATTCGTGTATTTTCGCACGAATTAAGCACAGAAATTCGTGTATTTTCAAACGAATTGAACCACCCCAAAAATGCACAAAAACGCACGAAATCTGCTGAAATAAATTTTGTACATATATGCGCGAATTGAATGTGAGGCTGGGCTGAACTAAAGGGTGTGCAATGTGTGTCTATGCCATCGGGTTAGCTACAACCAGTTTTGAATTTTTTCGGAGTAATGGTTCTATTGAAATTAGAAAATGTAATTTGTCACCATGTTGACGGCCCTTTACTGCTGTTGGTGGACGTAAGGAAAACTACAGGCGAATACCCGTCGAATATCCAACCTGAAACTGTCTCTGTAGCCTACCTGGTGGTGGCCGCATCCGTGCCTCTCTCCAGCAACCAGAGAGGCCAAGTTAACCAGACAGAGCTCAGCCATTTTTTATATTAATTTAAACTCTAATTCGTGAAGCGTTCATTGTTTTTTTTTAACAAGAATAGCACGTTTTAACCAACAACGGGATCATTGGACAGACCGCAGTGTTTCTGGGAAACATGTGCGTTTATTATGCTGCGGTTGTCTTGGTTGCGCATAGGACAGGTTTCAGATTTAGCGATGACAATGTATAGATATTCTCTCAATGCGTGGCGTGAGCGGATAATCATAGATCAAATGATATATATCCTATGATAAATATCCTGTCTTGTTTGAGAAACGGTGCAGACTCTATCCCAATGTTTTAAACTCAAAATGCAGTTGCCTGAAGCTCAGACGCTCGGGAATAACTGTAATTCTAACAAAGCCGGGTAGGCTGCAACAACGTAGTCTCAAACATATGTTTGTAACATTTAACCCTTGTAATCTTGTGCGTGGTAATCAGTTGTGTTAGATTTCTGAGTGTGATTTATATTCCTATTCCTATGCGTATGGCCAAATCCATCTGATATGTGGAGATGTGTGGGTGAGTTATGAATTTTCCCTCATCCCTCTGCTAGTGGATGGCATGTGGATGGCTGGGGGGGTGTTTATTGATAGGCTACACAGGATGGTCTAAGGTATTGATAGACATTTCATATGTTTACATTTATTTTCTTGTTATATTGATGATTTACTATTTTCCCTTACACAGAAAATTTGACATATCCGACTGATTCGATTCCAAAATTCAACTTTTTATTATTCAACCTATGGATGTTGATACTTTTTCTAGCATTTTAGCTAATCACTGACACTATAGAAAGCTGATTCCTTGGATTAATTTCTTAGCTTCTGCTCGACTCCCCTTTTATGTGTAAGATAAAAGAGAATCACATTGGCCTTGCTGGTTTTCGATACCAAGCTCAGCTCTCAATATGAAGCAGTAGATTTGAATGCGTTTAAAATCAGAGATTATGATTATCCCACTTTTGAACTGACTCTGATTGAAGTCCTTGGCCAAGGCAACGCCTCCACTTTGTCCCATATTGCCCTATGTTTGTCTATGATATGTGTTCCACGATCGTTACATGCTCCACGTCTTACTTGTTGAATGTTTCTCTCCTGTATTGAGAATAACCCAACATTTCGCTCAAGATTTACACTGACAAGTTTACTAACACACAGCTAATGCCTTGTTTTAGGTTTGTTTTAGGTTTTGCCCGAAACAATTTCAACCCTTGTGAGGTGGCCACATTAAATGTAACTGTTCTCACTTTGTTGTCACACACAATGTTTGACAAAATGGTTTATGTGGTTGTGCAAAGGATCAGATTAATGTTGATGCGGCAAATAAAGTTAAATCTTCCTGTTGATGACACCCAACTATGGATGTGTGTGTGTGTGTGTGTGTTCAAGGGGGGGGGGGGGGGGGGGGGGGGCACAGATTGTGTTTACAAACTACTGAATTATTCATATTTGAATTGCACAAGCACTGGGTGAGTTTTGGATCTCACTCCCAAGTTTTATTTTCCTCACCTGATAGAAGGTGACTTGCTAAAGATAGCATCGTTTTTTAATTAATCTTTGAATGTGATTTTGTCAGGTTTGAAATACATTTAGTTAAATATGACAGCTCTGTCTCCAGAGACAGAACAGTGACTAGTTACATTCCATTTAATCCATGTTTAAAGATCCAGTTAAATCCCTACTTCCTGATTGGGTCTAAAAGCATTTCAACACATTTACTATGCTGGTTTAGAAACCAGTTCGAAATTGCAATTGCTTTTATGACCTATTGGCAGAGAATATGACATGTCAGCCGAGAACATGGAAATCATTTAGCAACCAAATATATATTTTTTGATGCTAATATTGATTGATGCTAATTCTTATTACACATAGGCATATGTGTCACTACCTTTAATGTTGTTATTCAATTGTCTTACAGAAAATGTATTTGCATTATTTGCATTGTGCATTGTGGCTTAACATGAAGTGTTACTATTATGTTCTGTTTCTAATAATATAAGCTCAAGAATTGATCTTGGGGTGATTTGTTTTCATAAATATGTTTTTCATATTTTCAAGGCAAACTTCCTCCCAGAGGGGAGGCTTTTTCAATTGAACTTTCTGTTTTTCAAAAAAGAAGGTACAATTTAACACTTGTGATAGTGCTACTTTAATTATGCATTTAATGGCCATTCCTTCAATTTTATATCCATCTGATTCATACTTAATAAACTTTGAGAATACAATTGACCAAGCCAACCAATCTGACCAACACACAAAGCCAAACATTGACTAGTAACTCTTGACTGTAATAATGCTTCATCAAATGTTGAGAACTGATTGAACTGTTGTAATCTTTCTGCCGTTAACAAAGAATGACGTTTTATTGAGCTTGGTATGTACCTAGGGACAGTTGCATGTCTAAAGTGCATTGTCAACGATCCCCCGGATGACACTTCTGATGTCATGGGCCCAAGACTAGAAGTTGGATTCCATAAATTGGACTGAAGACTCAAGAAGGAACAGGTATGTGGTGTGGGCCATTTCTTTCTGAGTTGGACACAGGCTGTCCATGTACAGCGTAGGTCCAGGGGGGATTCGTAGGCTAGGCCCTAATTTATGCGTTTTCTGTCACCTGAAGCTGCATGGCAAATAGTCCAAGAACACAACAAAAGCACAAAGGACAATCCCTAAGGCCTAGTCAGCTCTTCCCCCTCCGAGGGCCCAAAATGTTTATCTGTTACAGTATCCAGAGGACTGACTATTGAATGTGTGATAGAATAATGCTAGTATCCATGTCTGGTATATATCTGAAACTTGTCCCCTAAACAGGACTCAGAAACTTTCTATGTGTACAGTACCAGTCAAAAGTTTGGACACACCGACTCATTCCAGGGTTTTTCGTTATTTTTCTATTTTCTACATTACTTTAAGACATTAAGGGGCGGCAGGACGCCTCGTGGTTAGAGCGTTGGGCCAGTAAGCGAAAGATTGCTAGATCGAATCCCGAGCTGACAAGGTAAAAATAAGTCATTCTGCCCCTTAACAAGGCAGTTAACCCACTGTTCGTAGGCCGTCATTGTAAATAATATTTTTTTCTTAACTGACTTGCCTAGTTAAATAAAGCTTAAATAAAAAAATTAAGGTCAGTCAATTTGGGAACATTTCAAGAACTTTGAAAGTTTCTTCAAGTGCAGCTGCAAAACCATCAAGGGCTATGATGAAACTGGCTCTCATAAGGACCACCACAGGAAAGAAAGACCCAGAGTTACCTCTGCTGCAGAGGACAAGTTCATCAGAGTTACCAGCCTCAGAAATTGCAGCCCAAATATATGCTTCACAGAGTTCAAGTAACAGACACATCTCAACATCAACTGTTCAGAGGAGACTGTGTCAATCAGGCCTTCATGGCCAAATCACTTAGTGGGACTATCATTTGTTTTTCAACATGACAATGACCCAACACATCTCCAGGCTGTGTAAGGGCTATTTGACCAAGAATGGAGAGTGGAGTGTGGCATCAGATGACTTGGCCTCCACAATCAACTGACCTCAACCCAATTGAGATGATTTGGGATGAGTTGGACCGCAGAGTGAAGGAAAAGCAGCCAACAAGTGCTCAGCATATGTGGGAATTCCTTTAAGATTGTTGGAAAAGCATTCCAGGTGAAGCTGGTTGAGAGAATGCCAAGAGTGTGCAAAGCTGTCATCAAGGCAAAGGGTGGCTACAAAGAATCTCAAATATATAATATATTTTGATATGTTTAACACTTTTTTGGTTACTACATGATTCCATATGTGTTATTTCATAGTTTTGATGTCTTAGCTATTATTCTAGAATGTATAAAATAGTAAAAATAAAGAAAAACCCTTGAATGAGTAGGTGTGTTCAAACTTCTGACTGGCACTGTATATGATCTCTGTGGTAACTTGTATTTGTACAAGGTGAACTCTAAATTACTCTATGCAAAGGGGGTTTTAAGTTCATCTCAGGAATTCTGTCTTATTTACACTGGTCTCTTCCCCCATACAAGCATTTAGATGTTCTTACACCCTGTGGAGATTGGGCCTGGTTACTCTGTAAACTTGTTATCGTGTGATTGGTCAATGGTGGTTGGTTTTGGGCTGAAGAGTTACACCTTCAGATGTTAGAAATGTAATTAAATGCCTTTGTTGTCTCTCTTATCCTGTATCCCATCCATGGAGGAAGGTTGTATGATCAATTCTCATTTCCTAGGCATCTCTTTGTTCATGCGTTGTCTTGTAAGTTAACTTTAGACTCTATATGCTTTGAATAATGCCTTGAAATGCTTGTTAATGCTTGTAACTAAAGCTTTATGCCTTGTATGTGAATTCATTCATTTTACAATATTATATAAATATCTTCCTTTGATATAGACAATTCTCAGATCAATTCTTGCTAGTCAATGTCAACTCATTGCCTATTGCTTGCTTGTGTATTTTAATTATCTTTATGGAGTCAGATGAACATTTTAGTAGGCTAATTGCTTAGTCATGAGATATATAGAAATTAATGTAAAAATAATTAAAGCATTTCATGATTCTACTAAAAGATGTCCACCATGAAAATATTGTTGCATTTACATTGCGTAATTTATTGACAGTCTCTAATTAGCACCAGAGATAAAACTTTGTCACAGTTACACACCAGCCGACGGAAGCTAATTGGCGAAAGAAACTAGCTAGCCTAGACGACTTCAAGACACAAGCATGCTTCTTACTGTTCCTGTAGACTTCTAGTTTAGACTTCTGTAGACGCTAGTTAGCACTGGTTCATGAAACTATCTTTAACTTCCTTCATACTGGACGCAGAGACATAAAAACGGTATCCACAATAATATTATGTTGCAGCTAGCGATGTTCATAAAATAATTATTTTTTACAAAAAAATCCCACAACATATTTAACGAAATAAATAAATTGCAGGCCCCCTGCAGTACCCCAGTTTGAAGCTAATTTGTTGTTTGTAGCCGGCAATCAGTAGATCCTCAACAGGCAGACCAAGTGTAATGTGTAAACCCATGTTTCTCATGAACAATCAATTATTGAACTAAAAATGGTGTTGATCAAAAACCTTCACTGGTGAAAAATGTACTGCATTTATAGGTAATGTATCCAGGGAAGTGTGGATGGTTAATCATGACACATTGCCTGAATCGTAAAAGTGTCATGTTACATTAGGTTTACCTTCATGGCACTGTAGAAGAATTCCTAAGACAGATACTGAGGGTATTTCCCAAATGGTACACTATGCCCTATAGGGCTCTTATCAAAAGTAGTGCACTATGTAGGGAATAGAATGCAATTTGGGACATACAAGGACACTGAAAGTTATTAACTATTAACACCCAGAAGAGAGGCACTATCTTTCTTGACCTCTTTGTGACCTGTGGTGGAGAGTAAGTCTGAAGGTGTTAGCTCCACTGGTTAGAAAACGTAGTACAAATATGTTCATAGTTTCTACAAACTTCCTACTCGTGGTTTGTTAACTAGGATATATTGTTTCATTAATTAATGTCAAATATATTCCTGTGTCTGGCCAAATACCCCTTACACCCCAACATGGACACAAATAAAAAAAAATAGAAGGAAATGATAGGAAGGGGTTGCTACTGGAACTGAGTCTGTGTGTTTATATTCATGACATCTGCCTCCCTCTCACTCTATCAAACCTCTTCCACTTCTCTGAGGCTTGGACAAACATTAGCTAGTGCTTTCACTGCTGCCCACACAGCTGCCCACACATTACTGTAGCTGTATTATTCTTCTCTCTGGGCAAGCTAACTGTACTGCTGGGGATGAATATTATAGGGCTGTTCGCTTTTTAAAAAGTTGGACAGGGAGAGTTGTAGCTTGCAGCTGTGTCATCGTTTAACCATTAAACCATAGTGGCCACCCCCTGTTTGATTCCAGTTCCATCGTTGACTTTGTTCTTCTCATTAATGTCTGACCACTGGGACTTTGACTGAGCCAGCAGCACAGGAGATTCTGTCTTAGTTGTGTTCTTCTCCATAGAGGATGTTGGTGAGGATCCTGGTTCTGCTCTACCTGGCGGGGGCACCAGCCCTAGCACAAACCCTCTGCCAGCCTAGTAAGTTACTCAGATTGATCTAAAGAAGACGCTTATGTCCTCACAAGTTCTACTTGTTTTATTGGTTTTGTGTTTGGTTGGTTGTCATTCTTTAGTTTATATAAGTGTTACAAAATGTTATGTTTACAACTTCTTATTGTGTCCCTGAATGTTTCTTTTAGCTAGTTTGCCAAATATCTATAGTTTAATGTAGGGAGAGAGAGACTGTGCAATACTTGCCAGCTGATCAGAGTTTTCTTGAGGAAGACGTTCACGTGAATGAGTATGGTTATAATGAGTATTTTCATGATTTAAATGGTCTTTGATGTTGTTCAGTTGTTCAGTTGTTTATGCATTGTCATGTACTACATAGAGGTTTCTAGTTCAACAGTGAATGTTTGAGTGGACACAAAGTAAATACTGTATGGTTGTACAGATAGTTCTTTATCAGGACGGTTTGAAGAACACTTTGTGAGGGATGTCCTATTTACTGTTGGTTTCATTGTCCTGTTTCTTTTTTTTTTTTACTATTTTTATCTATCAACCCATGTGATTCAAGCCCACACGTTTGTGTCCTCTAAAAAAAAAAAGAGTGTGTTCTTGTACGCTCAATGTTTCATGGTGAATCCAAAGATTATTCAAATGTGTTTAAGACGGGGGTGAGAATCACTCATCAAGATAAGTCTTATTCTGTCTGTAGATGCATCAAATGGCTGCAGAGTGCGAATCAGCATCAAAACTGCTTTGGGAAATCAGGCTGTACGTACTATGCTTACAAGTGTTCTCTCACATCATTGGTCCTTTATGAAAAGTTTTAAATACAACATTTAGAACTACATTGTGCTGGGTGATGAAATGTCCTTTTTTGTCTGCAGTATGAATGGAATGAGAATGAAATTTTCCTTTTCCGAGCAACTATGGCCTTTGCCATGAGGAGGTACTACAAAACAGAAACGTACAAGTAAGAAAATCTACAGTTCCCTAACAACTTGTGCCATATATTTAAACTGAAATCAAAGCACAGTGTAGTACAGCATAATGTTATTTCACTTCCTGCAAAGATTAATTTCCAGCATTACTGTGTGCATATTTTATGACTTCTGTTCAAGTCAATAAAAACGTATTCCCGGTGTGTTGGTGTAATGCTGACAACATGGCATTTATGGCATTATGATGTTTGTGGGACTTTTCCAGTGTCGACAACATTATCATGTGTAATCAGACTCTGAGGGTGTCCTTCTGGTTTGTGGTGACGTCACCTGAAAACTCCACCATGCTTATTCCTAAGGCAGATGTGGAGAAAGCTGTGAGGTAATTTCTTGGTCTACTTTAAAAGGAAAATATCCTGGTATACACCTGTAGATGAACTGAACTCTGAAGTAAAAAGGTGAACGTAAACAGCCACCTGAGTATCTGATGGATAAAACAGAAAATAGATATTATGCTTACAATCTGAACCACAAGGCAAGTGGTATTTACACAGATTCAGAGACCTGTAAAAGATGAGATTTACCAATTGGACCTAAAGTAACCCATTCTATGTCCAACAGGATGTCAAGGCATCGCATCAACAACGCCTTCCTCCTGACAGATAGGACCCTGGAGTTTCTGGGCATCCACCCCACACTAGCAGCGCCAGTCAACCCTGACACCCCTCCCTGGCTCATCGTGTTTGGAGTGGTCATAGGGGCTGTGTTTGCTGGAATCATCGCCCTGCTCGTATCCTCTCTGCTTCAAAAGAGACGGTGAGTCCACCCTTTGACAATACTTCTGTCTCTCTGTTGATAATGCTGTGTTTTGTTAATGAACTATGGCTCATTCTAACCTAGGAAAGAGAAAGGGATGATGGAGGATGGACAGGATGAAGAGGACAGGCAGATGAAAGGAGTGGAAAATGACAACGTCCTGGACGGCATCTACAACAGAGGATTCACAGATGATGATCGCTTCACAAAGCTGTAAAGGCTTCCCCTGTAAAATGCTACCAAGCAAGCACAGGATGGGCCAAGAGACATTAAAAACCATTACAAATAGACTTTTATGCACTGTGTCTACAGTTTAAAACTGCATTTGCTGTTTATTTTGGTTGTGTTTAAAACGATTTTGTGCCCAATAGAAATAAATAGTAAATAATGTATTGTGTCATTTTGGAGTCATTTTTATTGTAAATATGAATAGAATATGTTTTTAAACACTTCTACATTATTGTGGATGCTACCATTTCTATTGGGCACAAAATAATCTGAAAGACAACCAAAACAAACAGCAAATGCATTCAACAAGTTTGTAAAGTCACAAGCTTGATGTAATCATTGCATGCTAGGAATATGGGACCAAAAACAAAACTTTGGACTACTTTTAATAATACACATATAAGTGAATTTGTCCCAATACTTTTGGTCCCCTAAAATGGGGGCGACTATGTACAAAAAGTGCTGTAATTTCTAAATGGATCACCCAAAAGTGATGGAAATACCCACACATTAAAGCTGACAGTCTGCACTTTAACCTCATAGTCATTGTATCATTTCAAATCCAAAGTGCTGGAGTAAAGAGCCAAAACAACCAAACACGTGTCACTGTCCCAATACTTTTGGAGCTCACTGCAAGTTAAAAAAAACTGCTTTGAGATAGGCTATAGCGAACACAACACCTTTCAGTTCTGTTTTATCCATGGCTTTAGTTAAGCATTTCTGCAAACCGAGTAGGTGGCATCTGGTCAACAATTTTGATTTATATTTCAAATGGTCAAATAATAGAATCCCTTAATAAACAGTGATCTTGTTCATTTAGAAATCATGAGTACTTCTTCTCAATCACAAATCTGAAAATAATGAAAATGTAGCAACAGAGAGGCACAAATATATCTGAGAGGGAGGAGAACCACCATGATAATTGATTTACATGTAACTAAGAAATTATTGATGTAATGTCTTCGGTAGCTCCAGCATCTAGTTAAATGTTAACCACCTATTCAAGTTTTTTACTGCTTTGTTTTGCACAATGTGATCAAATGAAGAAGAACCCCAGAACAGATGGGTTTAAATGTGGAATATGTACATTTCCAGTCATTGTTTTAAAGAGCACCCATTTTGATTTCATATTGTTTGTTTTGAAAAGCTATTGTGTGAATCAGAGGAAATACAAACAAACTGTAATTTAGATATGTCTCTTCCTTGGCTATTGCAGAATCTCTCTTCCAACCTCTCTAGTCTGTTGAGATTAAAACAGGTTAAACCTCATTAAGGACTACCTATTTATTCAGCTACAGCACATGGAGAATGATTAAAGGGAACGGGGAATACCTAGTCAGTTGTAAAACGGAATGCCTTCAACTGAAATGTGTCTTCCGAAATTTAACCCAACCCCTCTGAATCAGAGAGGTGCGGGTGTAACAGTATAACTTTATGGCGTCCCCGACCTCGGGCGCGAACCAGGGACCCTCTGCACACATTAACAACAGTCACCCACGAAGCGTCGTTACCCATCGCTCCACAAAAGCAGCGGCCCTTGCAGAGCAAGGGGAACCACTACTTGTAGGTTTCAGAGCAAGTGACGCAACCGACTGAAAGGCTGCTAGCTCGCACCACCGCTAACTAGCTCGCCATTTCACATCCGTTACACTGGGGGCTGCCATAAATCGACATCCACGTCTTCGGTGCCCGGGGAACAGTGGGTTAACTGCCTTGCTCAGAGGCAGAACGACAGATTTTTACCTTGTCATGGACACATGATGGAACACAGAAACACATTCAGTCAGTGCCTGCAATTACACATGCATATGTGGTAGATGCGGTGTCAAATGTAACACAATTTGAATTTTACACGCTGTTCTAAACCAGTTCCTCAGTAATAATTAAATGGCTAAATGGGTGGCTCTAATCTTCCTTAAATATCTCTGATGGGTAGGTCTTCTACCAGTTCCAGCTCTGGTAGTGGAACACACAAGGTCCTTTAATTTATTTTGATCAAATGTAGCATCAGCAACTCTAATGCAGCTGGCAACAAACTCAATTGTGCTGCTCAAGTGCCTTTGATCCCTCACCAGAAAGGACAACATGTTACAAGGGGAAAGCTTATGTGATTAATTGACTTGAGAACACCACAACAACCACATTGGAAATTGGACAGTGTAAGCTAGCTAGTCCTACAATTTTGATGATTCAATACATTTGAGGATTGTTATTAGCATTTCACTAATATATAATTGAAAATGTAACTTCTTAACTCAGGAAATAGCTAGCTATGTCTAAAAGTTTGTTGTTTTTGACCTGGGTAAATTGAAAAGCTAGCTAACTAGATACACTGTATATCTAACTGTAGCTAGCTAGCTAACATTAGATAGCCACGTAGCTAACTAGCTATGTTCAATAAAGTTAAAGAGAAAGAACACTGACAAATATCATACCTAGCTAAAACCAGAGCAGGAAAAGAAGACTGTCACAGCTAAAGTAGTGTCTAGCTAACTGTCATGTGTTTCGGTCTGTTTCTGTACCTGTCATCCTCCATCTCATCTGCTTTGTTTTTGTTTTCTCCCTATCTCAGATTATACTCTTTGGCCCTTCTGGGTAGATATCCATGTGGACCCACCACTTCAAAGGCAATGTGTGAGTTTCCTGATCAAAAATCGTGAAATTGATTGATGAGTTGCAAGCTAGTGATGGTTTAGGCTATGTTCTTCTCTAAATCCTCTCCAATTCTTACACAAATTACATTTCAGCCATGTCTTTGCAGATTTCTAATAATATCACAACTTTCCCTACATGGGAGTGGTGTTGGATGCAAGGAGAGAAAATCTAACTGTACCAAGAAACAATGGTACACTTCTCTACATGACCAGGGGATCCAGATTGGAGTGGCATCACGGTTAGTTCACACAGGAATCAACTGCATGCTATTTTATTTTATAATCTGATTAAATATCTATGTAAAACTTCTTTAGACAATGGCAATTTCTGTTCTTAGCCTCTAGATTGGTAATTCTTTGAAATAACATGCCAGCATTGTAAATTATTTAAATGTTCCTTCTATTCCCCAGCACAGGGGAGGTGGATGGAGCCAATCAGCTGTTGTCCCTCTTCAATCTCAACCAATACATATCCTTCAAGGAAATATACCCATGGTCAAAGGTCCCTTACTTCAAAAAGTATGTATCTAAACTTGAGATTATGCGACCACTGCCACCGGTCCTGAACGATTCTTCTGTCTTCAACACGAATACTGTTAGTTGGAGAATGGAAGTGTGTGTTTGTGTGTTTCAAATCAAATCACATTTTATTAGGCACATGCTTCATAAACAACAGGTGTAGACTAACAGTGAAATCCTTACTTATGGGCCCTTCCCAACAATGCAGAGAGAGAGAAAATAGAGAAAAGTCATAACACGTCATAATAAAAGTAATAATAAATACCCAATGAGTAACGATAACTTGGTTATATAGACACAGGGTACTAGTACCGGGTCGATGTGCAGGGGTACATGGTAAAAGAGGTAGATATGTAGATATGTACAACAGGATAGATAATAAACAGTGGCAGCAGGGTATGTGATGAGTCAAGAGTTAGTGCAGAAAGGGTCAATGCACATAGTCCGGTTAGCTATTTGGTTAACTATTTAGCTAACTATTTAGCAGTCTTATGGCTTAGGGGTAGAAGCTGCTCAAGGTCTTTTTGGTTCAAGACTTGGTGCATCGTTACTGCTTGCCGTGCAGTAGCAGAGAGAACCGTATATGACTTGGGTGGCTGGAGACTTTGACCATTTTTAAAGCCTTCCTCTGACACTGCCTAGTATACAGGTCCTGGGTGGCAGGGAGCTCGGCTCCAGTGATGTACGCATTACCCTCCATAGGGCCTTGAGGTCAGATGCCAAGCAGTTGCCATACCAAGCGGTGATGCAGCCAGACAAGATGCTCTCAATGGTGCAGCTGTAGAACGTTTTGAGGATCTGAGGACCCAATGCCAATTACTTTCAGCCTCCTGAGGGGGAAGAGGCATTGTCATGCCCTCTTCATGATTGTGTTGGTGTGTATGGACCATGATAGATCCTTAGTGATGTGGACACCGAGGAACTTGAAGCTCTCGACCCGCTCCACTACAGCCCTGTCAATGTGAATGGGCCGTGCTTTGCCCTCTGTTTCTTGTAGTCCACGATCAGCTCATTTGTCTTGCTGACGTTGAGGGAGAGGTTGTTGTCCTGGCACCACCTCCTCCCTATAGGCTGTCTCATCATCGTCGGTGATCAGGGCTACCACCGCCGTGTCGTCAGCTAACTTGATGTTGTTGGAGTCGTGGGGGGCAACAGGGAGTACAGGAAGGGACTAAGCACGCAACCCTGAGGGGCCCCTATGTTGAGGGTCAGCGTGGCTGATATGTTGTTGCCTACCCTCATCACCTGGAGGCGGCCCGTCAGGAAGTCCAGGATCCAGTTGCAGTGGGAGGTGTTTAGTCCCAGGGTCCTTAGGTTAGTGATGAGCTTGGATGGTACTATGGTGTTGAATGCTGAGCTGTAGTCAATGAACAACATTCTCACATATGTGTTCCTCTTGTCCAGGTGGGAGAGGGCAGTGTGGAGTGCAATACAAATTGCCTTATCTGTGGATCTGTTCGGGGCGGTGTGTGAATTGGAGTGGGTCCAGGGTATCTGGGATGATGATGTTGATGTGAGACATGACCAGCCTTTCAAAGTGTTTCATGGCTACAGATGTGAGTGCTACAGTCATTTAGACAGATTACCTTGGTGTTCTTGGGCACAGGGACTATGGTGGTCTGCTTAAAACACGTAGGTATAACAGACTGGGTCAGGGAGAGGTTGAAAAATGTCAGTGAAGACACTTGCCATTGGTCAGTGCATGCTCTGACTATGCTTCCTGGTAATCCGTCTGTTCTTGTGAATGTTGACCTGTTTAAAAGGTCTTACTCACATCGGCTACAGAGAGCGTGATCACATAGTTGTCCTGAACAACTGTTGCTCTTATATCATGCTTGCCTCAAACCTGCCATACAAGGCATTTAGCTCGTCTGGTAGCCTCAGGTTACTGGTAAGCTCACAGCTGGGTTTCCCTTTGTAATCCGTGATAGTTTGCAAGCCCTGCCACATCCGAGGAGCATCAGAGCCGGGGTAGTAGGATTCGTTTTTAGTCCTGTATTTTTGCTTTGCCTGTTTGATGGCTTGTCGGAGGTCGTAGTGGGAGGATAGAGTTACGGTCAGATTTGCCAAATGGAGGGCGAAAGAGCTTTGTAATCGTTTGTGTGTGTGGAGTAAATGTGATCTAGAGTTTAGTCTCCTCTAGTTGCACATGTGACATGCTTGCAGAAATGAGGTAAAACCAATTTCAGTTTCCATGCATTAAAATCACCGGCCACTAGGAGCCCCTCTTCTGGACGAGCATTTTATTGTTTGCTTATGTCCTATACAGTTTGTTGAGTGCGGTCTTAGTGCCAGAATCGATTTGTGGTGATAAATAGATATATAATATAGATGAAAACTCTCTTGTTAAAAACACTGAACAAAAATATAAAGGCAACATGTAAAGTGTTGGTCCCATGTTTCAGCGAAAATAAAATATCCCAGAAATTGTCCATACTGCACAGAAAGATTATTTCTCAAATTGTGTGCACATATTTGTTTACATCCCTGTTAGTGAGCATTTCTCCTTCGCTAAGATAATCCACCTGACATGTGTGGCATATCAAGAAGCTAATTAAACAGCATGATCATTACACAGGTGCACTTTGAGCTGGGGACAATAAAAGATCACTAAAATGTGCAGTTTTGTCACACAACACAATGGCACAGATGTCTCAAGTTGAGGTAGCATGCAATTGGCATGTTGACTGCTGGAATGTCCACCAGAGCTGTTGCCAGATAATTTAATGTTCATTTCTCTACCATAAGCTGCCTTCAACATAATTTAAAAGAATTTGGCAGTATGTCCAACTGGCAGACCACGTGTATGATGTCATGTGGGTGAGCGGTTTGCTGATGTCAACGTTGTGAACAGAGTGCCACATGGTGGAGGTGGGGTTATAGTATGGGCAGGCATAAGCTACAGACAACGAATACAATTGCATTTTATCTATGGCAATTTGAATTCACAGAGATACAGTGATGAGATCCTGAGGCCCATTGTCGTGCATGTCATCTGCCGCCATCACCTCATGTTTCAGCATGATAATGCACAGCCCCATGTCGCAAGGATCTATACACAATTTCTGGATGCTAAAAATGTCCCAGTTCTTCCATGGCCTGCATACTCACCAAACATGTCCCCCATTGAGCATGTTTGGGATGTTCTGGACCAACGTTTATGACAGCGTATTCCAGTTTCCACCGATATCCAACAACTTCGTACAGCCATTGAAGAGGAGTGGGACAACATTCCACAGCCCACAATCAACAGCCTGATCCACTCTTTGCGAAGGAGATGTGGGGTGGTCACATCAGATACTGACTGGTTTTCTGATCCACGCCCCTACATTTAAAAAAAAGGCATCTGTGACCAATAGATGCATATCTGTTTTCCCAGTCATGTGAAATCCAAAGATTAGGGCCTAATTAATTTATGTCAATTGACTGATTTCCTTATATGAACTGTAACTCACAAAAATCTCAAATTTTTGGGCATTTATATTTTTGTCCTGTATATTATGGTCTACAGTTTATCATGACGGAATCTAACTCATGCGAGCAGAACCTTGAGACTTCCTTATTAGATATCGAGCACCAGCTGAAAGACATACCCCTCCCCTCCTAACCTTACCCGACGCTGCTGTACGGTCTTGACGATGCATAGAAAAACTAGCTAGATGTGTATTATCCATGTCCTTGTTCAGCCACGAATCAGAGAAACATAGGATATTACAGTTCAGGTCCCATTGATAGAATAGTCTCAAACAGAGCTTGTCCAATTTGTTCTCCAGTGATTGTACTGTACGTTCGCCAATAGAACGGAGGATAGAGGTAGATTATTTATACGCCAACATAGTTTCGATAGGGTGCCCACATGCTGGCCTCTCTTACGCCGCCTTTTCCTTTTCCGAGTCTCGATGTTTAGTTCCTGGTCCGGGGTGTGCAGTATTTCCTGCGTCGCCGACTCGAGAAGAAATCTTCATTCAATTCGAGGTTAGTGACGAGGTTAGTGACAGCTGTCCAGAAGCGGTTTTGGGTCATAGGAAACGATGGCAGAAACATTATGTACAAAAATTATGCAAAAAAAAACACGCACTATAGCAGAAACGGCAGCTATCCTTTTCGGCGACATTCTTTCATGTTTGTGTTTATGCTTGGGTAACTGGTCGTCAAAGTGTGTTTGTAGTGGAACTCACTGTCATTGTGTCTTTGTTCAGGCTCCAGACAGACAGTGGATTCAAGCTTCAGTGAGATGACTTTCTTTGATGCTGAACATAGGAACATCAAAGACATCATTCGACTAGGTACTTTCCACCTCCATAAAGTATATAAACTCAAACCAATTTATAACTTCATGAAGTCCACTCTAACTTCCAAAGTCATTAAAATATATACACAACAGAGAAAATATATCGATGATTTCAAAATGATTCAATACCAACTTAGCAAGTGTTACGAACTGGCTCGTAGCCTGTAACAAAAAGGGAGACAACGTGGAGATATATTTTTATTATATAAAGTCAACTAAACTCAGCAAAAAAAGAAAAGTCCTCTCGCTGAGAGGTTTATTTTCAGAACATAACAAGATTCAACAACTGAGACATAAACTGAACAAGTTCCACAGACATGTGACTAACAGAAATGGAATAATGTGTCCCTGAACAAAGGGGGGTCAAACTCAAAAGTACCAGTTAGTGTCTGGTGTGGCCACCAGCTGCATTAAGTACTGCAGTGCATTTCCTCCTCGTGGACTGCACCAGATTTGACAGTTCTTGCTGTGAGATATTACCTCACTCTTCCACCAAGGCATCTGCAAGTTCCCAGACATTTCTGGGGGTAATGGCCCTAGCCCTCACCCTCCGATCCAACAGGTCCCAAACGTGCTCAATGGCATTGAGATCCGGGCTCTTCGCTGGCCAAGGTAGAACACTGACATTCTTGTCTTGCAGGAAATCATGCACAGAACGAGCAGAATGGCTGATGGCATTGCCATGCTTGAGGGTCATGTCAGGATGAGCCTGCAGGAAGAGGACCACATGAGGGAGGAGGATGTCTTCCCTGTAACACACAGCGTTGAGATTGCCTGCAACACACAGCGTTGAGATTGCCTGCAATGACAATAAGCTCAGTCCGATGATGCTGTGACACACCGCCCCAGACCATGACAGACTCTCCACCTCCAAATCGATCCCACTCCAGAGTACAGGCCTCGGTGTAACGCTCATTCCTTCGACGATTAACGAGAATCCGACCATCACCCCTGGTGAGACAAAACCGCGACTCGTCAGTATAGAGCACTTTTTGCCAGTCCTGTCTGGTCCAGCGGTGGTGGGTTTGTGCTCATAGACTACGTTGTTGGCGGTGATGTCTGGTGAGGACCTGCCTTACAACAGGCATACAAGCCCTCAGTCCAGCCTCTCTCAGTCTATTGCGGACAGTCTGAGCACTGATGGGGAGATTGTGCGTTCCTGGTGTAACTCGGGCAGTTATTGTTGCCATCCTGTACCTGTCCCGCAGGTGTGATGTTCGGATGTACCGATCCTGTGCAGGTGTTGTTACACGTGGTCTGCCACTGCGAGGATGATCAGCTGCCCATCCTGTCTCCCTGTAGCGCTGTCTTAGGCATCTCACAGTACAGACATTGCAATTTATTGCCCTAGCCACATCTACTGGGTTCTGCAAAGCCACTTTTGTGAGTCAAAACTCATCCGCCAAAACCGCAGCTTCAAAGACAGCCTTCACTTTTCGTTCGCTAATATACGTGGCTAATTGATCAGGGATTGTGTCCTTAAATTGCTCTAGCATAATCAGATCACACAGCCCCTGGAAAGTCGTAACCGCAGAGGCAGAACACCAGCGATTAATCTGTGAAGATAACTCTCGCACAAACTCAATATGAGTCTGTTTATCAGCCCTTTTTAAAGTTCTAAATCATTGGCGGTAAGCCTCAGGAACCAATTCGTAAATCTGTAGCACAGCCATTTTAACCTTAGCATAGCTGAGACTGTCGGCTACACCAAGAGCTGAATATGCTTCCTGCGCTTTACCAGTCAACACACACTGCAACATTAAAGTGAGATCAGAATTAGGCCAACTCCTAGCGCCAGCATCAGACTCAAACAACGAAAATAAGTCTTAGGGTCCTTCTCATTAAATTTTGTCAACAGCTGTAAGTTTCCAACAATATCATATGTGTCCGGGGCACGACCGAGAGACCCCTAGCTAAATCAGGGTCACCTTCCCTAAGCAAACTCTCCCCGAGAGCTTTCCTTCTCTAACCAATTCTAACTGCTCTTGTTGCAGCTTGATTTTAGCACGCTCCAAATCGTGTTTAAATTCCTTTTCATGCTTAACACAATCAGCATGCTCCAAATCCTGTTTAAGTTCCAATTCCTTTCCATGCTTAACACGATCATGCTCTAGCTGTAACAGCTGATAAAAAAGACTACTAGGGCTAACAGATGGAACGGACAATGTAGCGAAATGGGAAGATGGCTTAGGGGGGTGGCGATTCCTCAGCAGAGTCTGCCCCAGTGATACCTACGAGTATGCCAATCTCTATCAGCTTGGCCTTCAATATCAACCTAACATCATTTTTTGACGCATTTCACTAATTTCAACCTAGTAGTGTTCAGCGATATTCAACAGCTGTTCTTTAGTACATAATTCTAACAGTTCCTCTGATGGAGCGCAAATGAACTAGTCTACATTAGACGCCATAGTCACAAGTAACTGCAAAAAAAAAATTTGCTCTGCCCCTCTGCTGAGCACACCAGACCGAACCACAACAAGAGAAGCACCAATCAAACTGGGCACCACAGGAGAGAGATGAGATATATCAGGAGCTTCTCCAAATCCTACAATAACGCAACCCTAGTCTTGGTGCAGATTTGTGGTGCCCAACGTATTCCAAAGTGGAACATGTCACTAGGCCTAACAGGGGAAAAGACAGGCTATAGCTCCGGGTCGCAAATAGCACTACCCTACCCAAATCTCCCACTGAGTTACACAGGTGATTGAACTGACCTCCTCGGACCGATGTCCCAACAGCGAGTAGAGCAAGAGCTTCCAGCCTGGGCAGGGGCCTGGAAACTAACCAATGTTACTCTCTCCAACACAGCATACAACTAACTAACCACCGCAGTGGCAAGTCTACCAAACAAAGGCAACCAACCCTGGGCACCAAACAGCGCAAATCAAAGAAAGTTGTAACAAGAGATGCAAACAAAGCACATACAGTGTTAATCAAACACTGACTTCATGTTTTCTCCCAAACACAATACTCATACCAGTTAGCCTAACGACACAAGTATTAGTCCTACTTACATACTTTCCAAGCCTATTATCATCGGACAACACTTATAACCAACACTTATAAGACTAGGCAGTGAATATCAAACAAAGTGCATCCCAATTAACATTAACCCATCATAATGCAACAAAATACTATACGCCAAAATGTCTAGCATCCAACCTTATGATCCCGGACGAGCCCGCACTTGTTACACACCGGCTCATAACCCGTAACAAAGAGGGATACAAACATTTTCATTAAATAAAGTAAACTATATCCAAGTAATAATGGAATGTGTTGTCAGTAGTGTGAGTGGATGCGTGCACAGATGGTGATAATGAGGGGTGTTGAGAGATGCCAAAACAAATGAACATAAAGAAGCCTCAAAATGCCACAACCAAAAATAACAGTGTGTATGCATGAAGAGAGTCTCCTCAATGTATGGGGGAAAGGTGTATTTATCCCTGGGACCTGGGCCCAGGTGTGTCCCACTTCGCTGACGACCCTCCCGGCTCCGCCCACCGACAAAAGCAAAGAGAAAGAATTTGGTAGACAGAGTGGGAGGGTCGTCACACAAGTATGTTGCATAAATCGTTCACTCCCAAAGGAGATAACAAGACAAGTAACTTTACTTCAATTTGTGCAGTGTGTTCTGGTTCCGAAAGGAGTGACTGTGAGACTAGTGGTTGAAGAGATTCTACAGTTCTCCCAGGGTGCAAAATGAGTACTTGAGGACAGAGTTGATGCATTGATGCAATGCATAGACTTGACCTCTGTGGGCAGTGTTGCACTGCCACAAACCTAAATATCAGCACTTCACTGTTTTCAACATTACTACACTTTTAATGTGTATAACCAACATAATGTTTTTTTATACTGTATAAAACACAACTGTACATAGTCATGGTAATAATTTCCCTCATACTTTGTTATCTCTTTGTCATTAGTTTGGTATTAATGTAAATACTCAACTCGTCCTTTCTTTCATTTACTGTTAGGACATTTACATTTACATTTAAGTCATTTAGCAGACGCTCTTATCCAGAGCGACTTACAAATTGGTGCATTCACCTTATGACATCCAGTGGAACAGCCACTTTACAATAGTGCATCAGATCTTTTAAGGGGGGGGGGGCAGAAGGATTGCTTTATCCTAGGTATTCCTTGAAGAGGTGGGGTTTCAGGTGTCTCCGGAAGGTGGTGATTGACTCCGCTGTCCTGGCGTCGTGAGGGAGTTTGTTCCACCATTGGGGGGCCAGAGCAGCGAACAGTTTTGACTGGGCTGAGCGGGAACTGTACTTCCTCAGTGGTAGGGAGGCGAGCAGGCCAGAGGTGGATGAACGCAGTGCCCTTGTTTGGGTGTAGGGCCTGATCAGAGCCTGAAGGTACTGAGGTGCCGTTCCCCTCACAGCTCCGTAGGCAAGCACCATGGTCTTGTAGCGGATGCGAGCTTCAACTGGAAGCCAGTGGAGAGAGCGGAGGAGCGGGGTGACGTGAGAGAACTTGGGAAGGTTGAACACCAGACGGGCTGCGGCGTTCTGGATGAGTTGTAGGGGTTTAATGGCACAGGCAGGGAGCCCAGCCAGCAGCGAGTTGCAGTAATCCAGACGGGAGATGACAAGTGCCTGGATTAGGACCTGCGCCGCTTCCTGTGTGAGGCAGGGTCGTACTCTGCGGATGTTGTAGAGCATGAACCTACAGGAACGGGCCACCGCCTTGATGTTGGTGGAGAACGACAGGGTGTTGTCCAGGATCACGCCAAGGTTCTTAGCGCTCTGGGAGGAGGACACAATGGAGTTGTCAACCGTGATGGCGAGATCATGGAACGGACAGTCCTTCCCCGGGAGGAAGAGCAGCTCCGTCTTGCCGAGGTTCAGCTTGAGGTGGTGATCCGTCATCCACACTGATATGTCTGCCAGACATGCAGAGATGCGATTCGCCACCTGGTCATCAGAAGGGGGAAAGGAGAAGATTAATTGTGTGTCGTCTGCATAGCAATGATAGGAGAGACCATGTGAGGTTATGACAGAGCCAAGTGACTTGGTGTATAGCGAGAATAGGAGAGGGCCTAGAACAGAGCCCTGGGGGACACCAGTGGTGAGAGCGCGTGGTGAGGAGACAGATTCTCGCCACGCCACCTGGTAGGAGCGACCTGTCAGGTAGGACGCAATCCAAGCGTGGGCCGCGCCGGAGATGCCCAACTCGGAGAGGGTGGAGAGGAGGATCTGATGGTTCACAGTATCGAAGGCAGCCGATAGGTCTAGAAGGATGAGAGCAGAGGAGAGAGAGTTAGCTTTAGCAGTGCGGAGCGCCTCCGTGATACAGAGAAGAGCAGTCTCAGTTGAGTGACTAGTCTTGAAACCTGACTGATTTGGATCAAGAAGGTCATTCTGAGAGAGATAGCAGGAGAGCTGGCCAAGGACGGCATGTTCAAGAGTTTTGGAGAGAAAAGAAAGAAGGGATACTGGTCTGTAGTTGTTGACATCGGACCATTCTCTCATTGGGCCCTAGACTATTCATTCACAGTTTTCTTTTATTCCTCTTTCTCATTGCCATCTCTGTTCTTCTTGTAAGCCTCGGGTCAATCTCCACACCTCATTTTTCACCCCAAAGAGCTATAGATTGTTTGTCAAATTTCTCAAGTTCAAATCGAATTCTCATTAAGATAGTTGGTTGATTAAGATTTAATTTCCCCTGGTTAGCCTGGTGGGACAAACAAACAGCAGTTTGGCCAAGGCCCCAGGTCTCTGCTAAATTTAGTCATCACACAGTAATCGAAAAATTCTAAAAGCAATTCGTTTTTGCAATAGTAGTACAAATGAGCCATACAGTGTTATCTCAATCTCAATATCTTTTGGGGGAGATATTGATAGGTGGTCATATGAATCATTCTTTAGTTCAATTATGAATAGTAAAGTAAACAGTACGATTGCGTGCGTAAGCTTACCCAATTCCATGTCCGTTTTTAAAGAAAGAGAAGGATTGTGCAGTTCGATGGATTGCAAAGATGAAATGAGTAATAGATCAGTCAATAAACAGGTTTCTAGCTGAACTATCTAGGAAAACTCTCATGTGGGAAATAACGTGGCACAACAGACATCTTCTTTAACACCAACCATTTAATCACTACAAATGATGAAATAATGACAGTGTTTGTCATAAAGGGACACTTTCGTGGTCTGTGTGAAATCCTCCACTCAATAATCACCACATGGCAGAGGATGATATTTACAGTATGCACATAATCATGTCGATATAGTAGGAAACATATTCAACTTTTTACAAGGCTTCTTTCTTCAAAGACGTATTATGTCTAGTCAGTGTGCAAATTGCATAGTGTTTCATAGAACCTATTACTGTGATTATAATTACTGGGACAATACATAGCCTGGGTGTCAAAGTCTATACAATTCTGAAGAGCTACCTCCTGATTGTGACATAATATCATCACCCGAACAGCTTTCATTTGACTGGATGTAATGTGCACAGATTCACCCTTATATATTCACATTAGCTCTATAAGTGTGTGTCTGTGTGTATGCCTACAGTATGCAAGTGTAGAAGTGTGGAATTGGTATGCTTTTTAGAATGAGTTCAATTCAGTTATCCATGTTTAAATGTCGCCTTTGGGAACAACAGTGTTCTAAGTGAAAGTGCACCTAATTAACTATCAAACATTAAATATCACGATTCCCTTTCATTTTTCATGAGGCCTATTTTCCAACAATGCAGCTTTCAGGGCTGGGAATCAATATTTCAGAAAGTGCATTTTTCATAACTTCAGTGTAGAAAGCCTAGGTGCATTATTCATATCCGTTACAAGGAAAGTCTAAAAGTGACATTTTTGATATGCTGTTTAATAAACACAAGGGTGAGTTTATGAGATGTGCTAATGGATCCTCCGGCATGTCTCAGCTGTGCTGCATAGCCAACAAGCAGGAAGTTTAGTCATTGAACAGAACAGAACAGAACAATTTTCTCTCTGAAGTCGTGCATAACACCCCCGTATTGCTTTTAAATTGCATCTGTTGGAGTGTTTCTCTCTCCTTTCCAAACTCCTATTCAGTCTCTTTGATTTGCAGGTTCCCTAAAAATCCCACCTTGAGACCTCTTTCTCTTCATCAACACTCTCTGTTTTGCTCATATCGTTGACATCCAAACCCTGGCTTCTATCTTCTGCCCGTGTCGTCTCCTCCACTGAACTTCTCTCACACTCCTTTTCTTGTTCTCTCTCTTCGATTATCTTCACTAGCCTATGGAACTTCTGGTCCAACTCGTCTACCGTTTCCCTCCCTCTCTCCTCCTCCCTCTCGCCCTCGCTTTCCAGTGAGCTCAGTGACCCTGCCCGGGAGTCCCCCCCCTCAAACTCATAGGTTTGCAGTGAGTCGTAGGGTGGCTGGGATAGGTCAGTCACCTGGTCCAAACGGTGCTTCAGGAAGTCCTCCATCCTCAAAGGCAGGGAGGGGTTACAGTTAGCCCCACCCTTTTCCCCTGCCCTGTTAGACACCAGTCCCCGTGCACAGCCCCACCCCCTGCCGTATCCCAGCATGCCTCCAGAGAGGCTCCTACCAAGCGCGTACATGTTCAGGAATTCTGCACTGCCTGGATACAAAGTAGTCCCGGTCACAGGTATCCCTCCACTGCCCTGGTTTAGTGAACCCACAATGCTGTATGTTGACTCCCCCAGTGTTTTAGTGTGGGTGTCACCAACAGTGTCTTCATTCTTCTCTGAGCTGGGGAGAGTAGAGGAATCTGTGTCTGTGTCATCTACTGCAGAGCTGGAAGCTCCAGTGGTGGTGGTGGTCTGTGAGGGAGAGGACTCTGTCTTGTTCTCCTGCTGCTCTGAGGAAGAGATGCTACTGCTGTGACTCTGGGAGCACGAGCCATTTGGGACAGAGTAGGTCAGAACCAGTGCTTCATCTGTCAGTACAGACTCAGGCTGTGTCTGGGGAGGAAATACACAATGATTTTATGAGGAATTATAAATACTTTAATAGGAAAAATGGTCAGAGATTGACCAAAATCTCTGAGGGAGATAATAACAACATTATAAACACCCATTATATGTGAAAGTTAATATCTGACCCTGATTGGTCCCTGGTCCGGATGCAGCTGCTGTTGCTGGTTGTCAGTGTTGGTCTCCCTGCCTCCCTCTCTCTCTGTGGGTCTGCTGTCAGCCATCATGCTCTCTGGTCCTTCTCTGCTGGGGAACCGTGGCTCAGCAGGATTGAGATGAACCGCTCCAGACTCTAGCAGATCAAATGAGCCCTGGTTCTGGATGACTAGGGAATTATTAACGTTACCCATCTGATGGCCAGGAAGCCCATAGGTTTCCATCAGTTTGGCCAGCTGCAGACCCGACTGGAATGGAGTGCGCCCCTCGGGAAGGTCTCTGAGGACAGGCAGGGTGTGGATGCTGTAGCAGAGGTGTCCGTACACAGGGGTTGAGCCTGGATGCCTGGGGTCCAAAGCAGAGTGTGGGGTCCGGCTCCAGCTGTACGTCCTAGCCCTGGCCTGATTCTGCTGTGTGTACCATCTGGGCAAAGAGATGAGCATAAGGCAGAGGAACACACATGCACGCAAGTACACACACACAGACACATGCCCTCACACACACTACACAAACCAACGTCACAGCTCACATGTTCCTGCTGTCCTGCATGCGCTGTACTCTGTGCATGCTCTGGAGCGCGGTGATGTCAAAGGCAGCAGTGTCTGCTTCCCCTCCCCCTTCGTCATCGTAGGTAATGATGTTCTCCCTCACATCATCCTCCTCAAATGGGGAGTGGGAGTCTCGCTTCTGATGCCGCAGAGACAGAGACAGAGCACAGACCACTAGGGAGGCAGGGAGGCAGGGAGGGGGAGTGGGAGAGAGAGAGAGAGAGAGAGAGAGAGAGAGAGAGAGAGGGAGAGAGAGAGAGAGGGGTACATGATGGTAAATACCACACACTGCTGTCCATTTCATGGGATACAGATCTTCAGATAGAAGGACAGACAATGAATAGACAGACAGACATACAGTATAGTGCAAACAGTACAAACAGGCATGTACTATACATTGATTTGACAGTAGTCCTACTACACAGAGAGTCTTACCCAGCAGCGTGGTGACACAGGCCAGCAGGGCCAGCAAGGTGACCATACTGAAGATGAGGGATGGAGAGGCGGAGGGCAGGGGCAGACATACTGTCTGTCTCTCCCAGCCCCTGTCCCTCTGCCTGCCCCTCTCCTCGGCCTGCATGCCTCCTCTCAGACATGGACACACGGTGACGGTGACCGTCCCGGTGTTGGTGAGGCCGGACGCCCCATCCCGCAGCACGATGGGCACGTACAGGGTGAGGAGGGAGGAGGAGAAGCCAGCGAGGGGCTGCAGGGCCGACTGGAGCACCAGTCTCGCTGTGGCACCTGGGGTTAAATAAGACAGTAACACCAGAAACACAAGCCAGTCGTCAGGTCACTGGTACAGGAATGGCATTCTCCAGTTGCACTATGTCAGTCCTAAAATTAATATTTGAAGTTCGACAGGCTTATATACTATGAGATGTAGGCACACTGTCATCAAGCATGTCAAAAAAATGATCCCGTTGCAGAATTTCGGATTTGACATGCATTAGGCAGAGGGCTGAGGAGGGTGACAATTTGACACAGAGGTTGAATATTGCTCGAGGGCACCTCCACTCTCCCTGATGGTGAGGTTTAGAGCAGAACTGGACTCTGGAGGGATGCTGAAGTGGACTGTGGCGTCCTGTCCTTCCTGGTCCCTATCCACCGCCCGCAGTACCTGAACAACCTGGGAGACAGAGCAGAGAGAGGAGGACTTCTATTGGACCTCACAGTCACAGAACTGAGCCAATGGCATTGGAGAAAAAGAAGTCAGCCAATGGCATTAGAGAAAATGAACTCAGCCAATGGCAGGCTAGAGAAACAGGAAACAGTTATCTGACATCAGGTCCAATTTCATAAAAATGAGACAATAAAAGGAATAGGAAATCTTCAAAGACTTCTAAGGAGAATTGTCCTCTAAAGGTTGGAGTAAAAAAAATGGCATTATGGTTATCAGCATGCGGGGCTATAGATAGATAGACTGATAAAGTGCAGTGTCAGAGTTTACCTACGTTCCGTAGGTAAGTGTTAGCAGCAGCACTGACCTGTCCAGGGGTACTGGAGTCACACACAGACGTTGTGTACTGCCTGTCCAACTCTGGTGCATTATCATTCTGGTCCAGCGTCTCTATGGCAACCACAACTCTGCTCACAAGGTTAGGATTGTCTGGAACAGGAAAGGAGTGCCTGGTGAGTTCTACATCAACTTCATTACAGCTTTTCACAGCTCTCACCCCAGGGCTACAATGAGTGATATGGGGGGAAAACATGACTGTACTAAGCCAGAGTGCGTGTATTTCCTGGGGGCGGCTGAAGCTGAGAGGAGAGAGGGGGGAAGGCCTCATACCTCTCTGTGTGGCGATGACAGTGATATTATGCCACTGCTCGCGCTCCCGGTCCAACTCCATCACCGTGGTGATAAGGCCGCTGTCAGAAGCAATACGGAACAGAGCCTCAGGGTCAGACTGAGGGTCAATAGAGTACCTGAGAGAGTGACGGACGGGGGGGGGGGGGGGGGGGATAGTTTGAGAAAAGATAATGTGAGTGAGTGAAGGACAGATTGACTGACTGACGAACGGACTGACTGGCTGAGTGTAGGCTACCTGATGTTGGAGCTTTGTCCCGTGTCTGGGTCCACAGCAGACACCCGACCCACGCTGCAGACAGGGGGACAGTTCTCAGGCACATCTAGACGGTAACGTGACCGGGAGAAGCGGGGGGGCTCGTCTGCATTGAGGACCATGACCCGTACGGTCGCCCGGTCCTTAAAGGGACCCTTCCGTAGGAACCGTGCGTCCACTACGGGGTTCATAACCTCCACTGAGAATGAGTAGGAACCGCACCTCTCATAGTCGAGCAGCTGAGGAGAGAAATACAGTACCACCAATTAGATTTGACTTATGTCCTTTCCTATAACCAGTTTTATCTACTAATTCTCTCTTTCTCCTTTGCTCAAACACTCTCTCTTTCTTCTTCTTTTCATCATGCCCCTTCCCCAGCCCTGGTTCCATAATTAATTTGCTCCCATGTTGATTCATCATTCCCACATTCTATCTCATACTCTCACCCTCATCTCACACACTTTGTTAAATGGAGCTTGCGATGCCCCGTGTACTTGACACCACACTGAGGAAAACACAGGCTCACAACCTATTTTCTGGTTGGCGATTTCAATTCAACTGCTAGATGAAATCTTTCATTTTTCAAATAGTTGTGCATAAATTCCAGTGTATTTGCATCTCTTTGTCTATTTCCAAGCAAACCAAGGTGAGATATGTTTTGTTTAAGTTAATTACGTTTGTGACATTGCCTGCAATCACACAACAGGATTGCTAGGAAAAATGACTGAGGAAAAACTGTTAAAATACTGTTTCCAGACCAAATATTTCTTTATTCAAAGCATCCTATTATCAGACCTGATTGTTGCTGACTGAAGTCTCTGCAGGCAACACCGTCCTGCTGTTTTCTATGTTTTCACTGAATGAACTTCCTTGTTAGAGTAGCTTGGAGGAGCAATGCTTAGTTTAGCCTCTCATTTTACACCATTGTGGATGTTTTTTGACTTGAGTCTGATTAGGAGCTATGTATCTTATTGCTCACCTTGTTTAACACAATGACAGCCTCTTGGTCTCTTCCGGTGATGTTAAATGTGTCCCCCTCCTCTCCGTCCAGGATGGTATATTCCAGCATGGCGTTCTCTCCCAGATCAGCATCTGTGGCCGAGAGGCGACCCACCTCCACTCCTGGTGCTGCCAGCTCAGAGATAGAGAATGACCAGGCACCTAAAGAGAGAGAGAGAGCAAAAGAGAGAGAGAGAGAGAGCGAGAGAAAGAGGGAGAGAACGAGAGAGCGAAAGCGAGAGAGAGCGAGAGAAAGAGAGAGACCACACAGATGAGTGACATGGCATAGACATACCATTTAGATCCTAAAATGAGAGTAGGCATTCCAGTAGTCCTCAGGGAAAATGTTTACAGTAATGATGAAAACCAAAAGACAAACTTCTCTTTGAGTGTCCTGTATCCAAGGAAACGGCAGCCAAAGTGCAGTAGTCTGTGACAGCAGGGTTTGGCAGTTCCCTGGCTCTCAACGATGAGTCTGTCTGTCTCTCTTTGATTCTACACAGTGAGTGACTAACTGTAGTATTCCTACCATGGTCTCCCTCTAAACAGTATGGAAAGGACACACTTTCATCTAATGACACTTGTTAATAATTCAAAGCTTTGCGAATTCAACACACACGTCTCTATCTCCACAGATGAAACAAATAAGTTTGTTTAGACTCACTCCGCATTAGTGTCAGATAGAGAATCACGAACATGCACACAGTGAGCTACAGTAGGACGACAGCTATAGTGCTTAATAAATACTGTGCATTTGGAATTATGAAATTGCTTGAGAGAGAGAGCGAGGGAGGGGTGAAGTCAAGAAAGAGAGGAATGGGAGAGTGAGAGAGAGAGAGGGGCATATATTACAGAGGAATGTATTGTATGACTGAGAATGTTATATTCTGCAGTGATTCTACTGTCTGTTGGAGCAGAATTGACTGGATGGCAGATCAAATATGAATAGAATAGAATGCAGAAGCGCTTGGATAAGAAAAGACTTGACCATGATCTCTCCCTGTTTTTCAGGAACAGCTTAGTGTTGAGAAACCTAACAGAGAAATCTCAAAATATTTTATCAACTCAGATTGATGATGGTGATGAAGATGACGGTGAGGAGGAGGAAGAACAGATAAGCAGCTCATTCATGGAATTGATTCATTAGTTTGCCATGAGGAAACACGAGCCATATGCACACATCAAGGAACACTCCATAAAATGGCTTCAAAATCCACTATAAGCACAGCGCTGCTGTGTGACAATCCTGGCAGAGAAGATCCTAAAGGTGCTCTTAGTAGCAGCGAGAGATCAGTGCACCATCACAAGTGCCACATTGCAAGGCATTTCATCACAAACATACACACACACAATCAGACAAGCACACACGCAAAATCAAACACACAAAATCACACACACGCAGACACACACAGAAACACACACACACAGAGAGAGAGAGAGAGAATACAGAAATATGTCCTAAGAATGTTTCAACTGGAGTTATAGAAGTTGAAAGCTATAACCGCAATAGCATGACAATTGCCAATAACAAAACCGTAACTGTAATGTTCTCACTCTTTCTGAAGTGAGGGGGGTTGTCGTTGACGTCACTCAGCCTCACAGTGACTGTGGTCGTCCCTGACATCCCCCCCAGGTGCCCCCCCATGTCTTTGGCCTCCAGGACGACCAGATAGGTGTCCTGACTCTCCCTGTCCATGTCAGTTACAGCAGTACGCAGGACACCTGGCAGAGAGGACGATGAGAGGACAGTAAATAAGCACATGATGCATTACATTACATCACAGCTGAAGGGACAAGCAGACCTAAATGCTGTAGTGGGATGAGTCACCTGCTTTAATGTCACATATAGCTATGTCACAAGCCTTTATGTCAGGGGTAGGCGACAAGATTCAACCCCGGGCTGTTTTTGTCAGAGCGGATGTTCGGGGGAGCCAGAACATAATTATAATATTTTTAGACTACAAATTGAACACAACTAAGCCCAAAAGGAGATTGTATTTAAATTAAGACATGATTACATATCTCTATTTTTTATTAGAACAAATTTTGGACCGCGGGCTACCTGTTGCTGACCCCTGCTTTTTGTAGAGTACACAGAATACATCAGACCACAGAAGTTACACCATATAATATCTTTACAAATCAAAGGGTCATACTGTAGTGTCAGTTCATCAGCATGGCTACCATATGGTTAACATGTAGCTTGATAAGAGTCTGCATTGTAGGCCCACCAGACCTGTCTGAGGATCCACAGAGAAATACCGCTGGCCCTGGGTCACAGCATACACCAGCCTGGCACTGTTACCATACGTAGGATCGTCTGCATCCGTGGCTGTCACCTGGATTATGGATGTACCTGTTAGAGAGAGATGGATTGGTGAGACTTCAGGAATGACTAATAAGCCCTTGAGGCAGCTTGTCTAGACTGTAATGTAAATCACAGATCAAGACCGAAGCCCTGTCTGTCACATGTAATACCTATATTGGCCATCTCGGGCACAGTGGTGCTGTATGGCTCATTCTGGAAGACAGGTGGGTTGTCATTGATGTCCTGCACTCTGATGATGAACATGGACGAGGGTTCGAGGGCGTGGCCCGTCTGGCGGTCGGTTACTGTGGCGATGAGGCGGTACTGGTCCTTCTCTTCTCGGTCCAGGGACTTGGTGACGTGGATGTTGCCCGTGTTCCCATCGATGACAAACACAGACCCCACCCCCTCTCCTTCTAAGATGTACTTGGTACGCCCATCACC
This sequence comes from Salvelinus fontinalis, assembly GCF_029448725.1. NCBI lineage: Eukaryota > Metazoa > Chordata > Actinopteri > Salmoniformes > Salmonidae > Salvelinus > Salvelinus fontinalis. The sequence goes on from NC_074669.1 coordinate 24,428,644, forward strand.
TCGGTCCATATCTGTGTGCAGCTGCAGGAGATATATGTGTATAGAGAGAGAAATATAAAGTCATAAAATATCTATGGATTCTGCATTGAGCCTTGCCTAATGAGTGGCTTTAGTTTTCTATGATCTTTTCTCTAAAAAGAGGGTTTACAGTTGAACTTATGCTTTGTTGTTTGACATTTTGTGTCCAAGCCACCACTGACTCAGAAAACGCATCCCTCATTAGCATAATTGATCATCTACCTAAACAATAGTTTGTGAAATTGGCGGTTGAATCAAGTCCAAGATGTGGTGTTCAGTCAGTGTGAATTGAATGGCACCAGGTGTGAAGGGGACAGAGGGGACCAGAATGTGTACTGATGCGTACAGCTAATTAACTCATTGGACCAAATAGGCCACCGGGGGATTGTTAGGGGGTGAGAGCACATGACTGTGGACAGTGGCCCCCAAATGTCGCTCTGTCTGTCTTCTGTTCTGTCCATCTGTCTGTTTTCGTTCCCTCTCTGAATCCATCTGTTTGCCTGTCTATGTATCTCTACCTTTGTCTTTCTGTCACCCTCGCTCTCTCTCAATTCAATTCAAGGTGCATTATTGGCATGGGAAATGAGTTTACATTGCCAAAGCAAGTGGCAATAGACAATAAACAAAAGTGAAATAAAAAATAAAAAATGAACATTTCAAAATGTCATATTATGTCTATATACAGTGTTGTAACGATATGCAAATAGTTAAAGTACAAAAGGGAAAATAAATAAACATAAATATGGGTTGTATTTACAATGGTGTTTGTTCTTCACTGGTTGCCCTTTTCTTGTGGCAACAGGTCACAAATATTGCTGCTGTGATGGCACACTGTGGTATTTCACCCAATATATTTTGGAGTTCATCAAATTTGGATATGTTTTCGAATTCTTTGTGGGTCTGTGTAATCTGAGGGAAATATGTGTCTCTAATATGGTCATACATTTGGCAGGAGGTTAGGAAGTGCAGCTCCGTTTACACTTTTGTGGGCAGTGTGCACATAGCCTGTCTTCTCTTGAGAGCCAGGTCTGCCTATGGCGGCCTTTCTCAATAGCAAGGCTATGCTCACTGAGTCTGTACATAGTCAAAGCTTTTTAATTTTGGGTCAGTCACAGTGGTCAGGTATTCTGCCACTGTGTATTCTCTGTTTAGGGCAAAATAGCATTATAGTTTGCTCATTTTTTTTGTAAATTATTTCCAATGTGTCAAGTAATTATCTTTTTGTTTCTCATGATTTGTTTGAGTCTAATTGTGTTGCTGTCCTGGGGCTCTGTGAGGTCTGTTTGTGTTTGTGAACAGAGCCCCAGGAATAGCCTGCTTAGGGGGCACTTCTCTAGGTTCATCTCTCTGTAGGTGACGGCTTTGTTATGGAAGGTTTGGGAATCGCTTCCTTTTAGGTGGTTGTAGAATTGAATGGCTCTTTTCTGGATTTGATAATTAGCGGGTATCAGATTAATTCTGCTCTGCATGGTCTCATTTTGATGTTTGTCCCATTTAGTGAATTCTTGGTTGGTGAGCAGACCCCAGACCTCACAACCATAAAGGGCAATGAGTTCTATAACTGATTCAAGTATTTTTTGCCAGATCCTAATTGGTATGTCAAATTTTATGTTCCTTTTGATGGCATAGAAGGCCCTTCTTGCCTTGTCTCTCAGACGTTCACAGCTTTGTGGAAGTTACCTATGATGCTGATGTTTAGGCCGAGGTATGTAGGGTTTTTTGTGTGCTCTAGGGCAACGGTGTCTAGATGGAATTAGTTTTGTGGTCCTGGCGACTTGACCTTTTTTGGAACACTATTATTTTTGTCATCACTGAAGATCTAGGTGCAGAAGATCTAGGTGCTGCTGTAGGCCCTCCTTGGTTGGGGACAGAAGCACCAGATCATCAGCAAACAGTAGACCTTTGACTTCATATTCTAGTTGGGTGAAGCCGGGTGCTCTCGCCAATTCGTTGATATATATGTTGAAGAGGGTGGTGCTTAAGCTGCATCCCTGTCTCACCCCAAGGCCTTGTGGAAAGAAATGTGTGTTTTTTGATAATTTTAAACTTGTTGTTTGTGTACATGGATTATATAATGTCATATGTTTTTCCCCCAACACCACTTTTCATCAATATATATTGCAGACCCTAATGCCAAATTGTGTCAAAACGTTTTTGAAATCAAAGCATGAGAAGACTTTGCCTTTGTTTTGGTTTGTCTGTTTGTCAATTAGGGTGTACAGGGTGGCAGACGTGGTCTGTCATAAGGTATTTTGGTAAAAAGCCAATTTGACATTTGCTCAGTACATTGTTTTCACTGTGGAAATGCATGAGTCTGCTGTTAATGATAACGCAAGGTTGCTGTTGACGCATATTATTGTTATTCTTATCTCGCAGTTTGTTGGGGGGGGGGGGCATTTTTCTTAAAACTGCATTGTTGGTTAAGGGCTTGTAAGTAAGCATTTCACTGTACACCTGTTGTATTCGGCGCAAATTTGATTTGATTTGATATCCCACAGTAGATATTGGGGTAAAATGTGTCTCTCTCTCTCTGAGAACATACCTCTGACAGTCCATCTGCCCATCTGTTTCTCTCTTTCTGTCTGTCTACCTGTCTCTGTTTGTCTGCCCATTTTACTTTGCAGTGAAGAGTGCTAGCTTGTTCAGTATTTAATAGCAGTAGGGGGATATTACAGGGAGCTTGGTGGGTAAAAGGCCAGACACACAGAAATAGAAAGCTAAAGAGATTACTCAGCCTTCATCACACAAGGAAGGCTTTCTGACCAGGAACCTTCACATCTCTCTCCCCTTAAGGCACATCTACACATGCTCATAATCCACTAGGCTTACTCACATCACATCCTTTCCTCCCCTCCGCTGCGACCCTCCATCTTAGACCAACACAACCTCTGTCTAATGAACCACAACCGATTCTTTTAACTATAGTAAGTAGCATGGGTTGTTTGATATTGGCTGAGCAATATTACTGTAGATTTTCACATCAATTAAGGTCTGTATATATACTGTAGGTTCTTTCATATGAAAACAGCTTTGTGGTCTCTGTGGTTATTATTTTTTTCACATGAGAATTACGTACAAGCCAAGCCATGGGCAAGGAAAATTGTTAATATTATTATGTGACATAAGCCTGGAGAGAGCAAGCATAAGAAAGTATTACGGCCCTAGGCCTTTAATCACATAGATGTGCATTTCTTCTACCCAAGAATACCAAAATGGTGCATAAAAACATTGGTATACATGTCAACTGTAATTCATAAACCCCGGGTGTATACAGCCAAGTGTGTCTGTGTGCAACTGTGTGTGTCAGAGAGAGCGAGTCAGTGTGTGTATGTGTGTAGTTGAGCGTGCAGTTAGGGATTAAAGAAACACATGATAACACAGTAAAAAAATGCTATATATTCATCCTCCTTAAATCTGCTTTGATTCGGATCCCATACATCACCACGAGAGACATCTTTGTCAGTCTCCTTCCCTATCTTACTCTCCTAACATCCTTCCCTCCTAGCCCCCACCCTGTCTCTCACCAACCCCTACACTCCTAGTCTCAATCTAATTGCTAGCTCAGTCCTGCTGTGCATCAGTCGCCATGGCAAAAGAAAATCCTCTGTGGAGTTTAAACTTATCCAATCCATAAAAACATGATTTTTTGTTGTTGAAATGATCTCTGATAGAATTCCCAGACGGCTACTTTCCCCATGCCGTTGTCACTCTCCCCCACTCTCTTTCATCTCAATGTTCTCTTCTCCTTGCTCTTACAGTGTGGCAGGGATCTTCAGTCTATCTTCACCTTGCTGATTTTCTCTCCCAGTAAAATTCTCATTCATTGCCATGATGTACTGTATCTTACCCCCCCGCTCACCGATTTTAGCAATGTCTTTCAAACGGCATAGCACATACACTCTATACATGTATGTGAATCTGGGCATTGATGTATGTATGATCTTATCAAACTCATAGCCCTAACAAGCTGGAACATGTTTGACATAACATCCAAACAGCATCCTAGCCATCTCAAGCCCTGAATCAGACTTGCACACTTACTACAACAACAACAAGAAAGAGTATATTATTTCTCCACCGACCGCACTGACATCCCTCCCTGACTGTTTCAATAACAGACAGAGAGGAAGATGAAACATTTACGAGGTGAACACAGTGTTGGTTGGGGAGGCTCCAAACTGGGGTGTCACGATAAAGTATGCTGCCTCTGCTACTGTGAGTTGGCAGAGTTCCCTGTAAGCGTCACAGCTAATATAATCCACACACACACACACTAAAGCTGCCAACAGATGCATTAGCAGCCCAACACTTTGCCTGTGAAGTGCTACAAGTAACTTCCACAGATCTAGATGGTTCAGGTGTGTTCTGATTTAAAACCCCTCCAATCATCTCATCATCACACCGTCTGAACACTGATTTCCTGTCAGCTCTGCGGTGTTGTTGGTGTGGTGCGACCTACCCTACTTATTGGCTAACCCTAATGATTTAAAAAAAAGAATGTTTATTTCACCTTTATTTAACCAGGTAGGCTAGTTGAGAACAAGTTCTCATTTGCAACTGCGACCTGGCCAAGATAAAGTATTGCAATTCGACACATACAACAACACAGAGTTACACATGGAATAAACAAAACATACAGTCAATAATAAATAATAAAAATTAGTCTAAAGTATGTAAAGTAAAGTATGTCAACTGACTAGTAGTGTACTGAAGTGGTTCCCAAACTGTGGGGTGTGCGAAGGACCACCCCGCCCACTTACTCCTGGAAGTTGTAATAGTAGAATGCACAAGGTGCTATTTCCAAATTGGGTAGTGCATCATCAGTTTTCCTCGTCAGGTCAGTCATTGCAGACCTTAGAGAGATCATTTCCAGATCAACTAGCCCGTGTCAGCTAAACGTTTTATAGCTCGGTTTTTTAGCCCATAGTTTTTGTTGTAATGTTTGGGTCAATCAAACATCACATGAACACACATACATTAATTTAAGACATGGCAAAATGTGTAGAATTGTAGGAAATAAGCTTTAAATCTGCAAAATTGTCTCTCTGCCAACAAGAGGGGTGTGAACAGTGTGTGTCATAAACAGTGTTTGTGCCTATAGAAAGAGATGTGGGGGGCGCGGAATGTTCACCATGAATGCTAGAAGGGGGGCTTTAGTGAAAAAGTTTGGGAACCCCTGGTGCACTATATCCTCAGGCTGTTGTTCTAGGAATTTACCAAAGATACATTTATGGATATTTCTGATAGCACTGAAATCATACTGTACTTTAATGACATTGGTTGTGATGAGGTCTTACCCGTCCGATGAGCACTGGCTCTGGTCCTCTGTACTCCTCAATGACAAAGAACTGGTTCCACTGCCAGCTCCGCTTACGACGAGAGTGAGGCCCCACCCCTATTAGAGTTAACCCAGCCCCCCGAGAGACTAAGCCCCGCCCAGAGATACTCTCTGGGAGAACTCTGGACTCTGGATGCGAGACAGTCTGGAGCTTCACATGATGTTTGGGGTCTCCATTGGCCTCTGCCTCCATGGACTGCTGGGCCTCAAGTGACTGAGTGTGAACATTATCCCCATTATCCACATGGTCACTCTTGGATGTAATTACATTCCATATCTTTCCGGGAGTCAAAGTGGTTTGAAGGGTAAAGTCTGGAGTTTGAGTTGATATCTGTACTATTTCATCCATGCCATTCTTTTCTTTGTCTGTTAATCCAGGAGTCAGTGGGATGTGGGATGTCATAAGAACCTCAGCATTCTGACCATGATTCACCAGAGAGTATTCTGCAGCCCTCAGTTCAATTAGGTCTTCCTGGCTGTTCTGAGCTGTAATCGGTAAACTAACAGTTAGTGAACTACATCCTCGCTGCTCCTCCCACATACAAACCAAAACAAGAAGAAGCACCGTTGGGATGGTCATAGTGGAGGTGGTGTGTTAGTCAACTCGTTTAAAAAAAATATATATATATTCAGAGATTATTTTATCCTCTCCTTGGATTCTGTTCATCTTCTCCCCACATTGTGATTTCCTTTGCTATCCGCAGGGTCAGTCTTGATTCTGGTTTACTTTTCACTCTCACACTAACTCATTCCCGTTCTGCTGTACACATGAGGCAGGACTCCCTCCCGAGGCCGCAGCAGAGCGGAGCTGGATTACCTGAGTAGAGAGATAATTAGAGTAATCTCAGCTGTTTTAATTAAAAGGAGAGCAAACAGCTCCGAGGTGCAGGAGGCATGAAGACATGCAGAGATGTTGACACTATTCTCATTAACTCCTCGAGACCTGAGGAGAACTGGCTGCCATTTTACAACTCCACATTGTGGGGAATATATTGCAATAGTCTGTACTGTGTTTTTGCATCCAGTCTATGTGGAGATTTGTCCATCGTTTAGTGTTTAGTGAATTGCAGGATTAGACACCACAGTCATCAGCTTATAGAAAACCAGAGGCTATGTTCAGTCTGTTGTAAAATTGCAGCATATAAATACCTATTATCTATTTATAACATAATAAAACATTACAAGGGCTCATAGATGCTCGTAACTAGTAACAAAGCATTACATATTTTGGTTTAAAGCGTCACTGAATACTTTGTGACAGAATGGGGCATAGTGTAATGAGACTATTGTGTTAGGTTATGAGCTCATTATAATGCATGTAAAGGAGATCTGTCTCTGGAAGCTGAGTTTGGACCTGAAGGGCAGAGGGTGGGGCACAGCTCCACTACTTTACTGTGTCAGACACAATTGCCAGTCCATCAGATGATTGATGTCGTCCTAAAGATGGCCTCCTCATGCCTCAATGCCAAGTAGTGGAAGAAGTCCCCCTTCAAAGATTAATTGGACTCATACATATTTTAATCAATTTCTGTCATCATTTCCCAAAAGTTTAACGATCCGAGTTTCGTTAGTATTAGAGTCAGACCCCGGCCATCGATCTTCCAGGCTTTGTGAAATGAAGGCTGTCACCAACTTAAGACTGAAAATGTGTAATCTCTCTCTCTCTCTCTCTCTCTCTCTCTCTCTCTCTCTCGCTCTCTCTCTCTCGCTCTCTCTCGCTCTCTACACTCATATACAATGGTACATATTTATTTCTGTCTATAAGAACAGAATGGCTGCCAACCTACAATCCCTGACTTGGCATGCCCAAATCCCATGTTTATATTGAAAAGCCTTATCTGAGCTCCATTTTACTGTGTAATTAAAACATCTGCAATTGTATTACAAAACCCATTCATTTAGATGCACATGAGGGCCTAAGTTAAAACACTATTAACCCAAAATGACTGTGTAATATTTATCAGAATGTTTAATTTATTAAATGTTTTTATGTTTACGACAGGAACAGAATACTCATTCATTCCCATTCAGCAATTGCCCTAGTTTCTTAATGCTTGATAACAAAGAACTAATTTGAGCTATATATTCGACTTTGTTCTACCCCTCCCTTCCACATGAATTCTTTCACCGAGGAGAAAAATTAACTGTTTAAAAGGACTAATGCTCTTTTTTTGTATTTTGCACACATTAATGCCACTTCATCAATATTAATGCCAGATGTGCACTCAGTCTCTCTGAGCCGATATGTCTGTTCCCTCATCTTTAAACCATCCCATATACTGTATCTCCACTAACACTTTTACAGCCATTCCCTTTCTTCTGTATAATGCTGCATCTTTGAATCCATTAATACTACTTCCTGGCCCATTTTAAAACAGGTAGTTTGAGTGTTGTTCATATTGCTCTCATGTCTACTGCTCCACAATTACAGAAAAAACATGTCATTTCATATTATTTTTCAGCATTTGAGATGTAAGTGTTAGTGAGAAGCATGTGTGAGGGGATAGCTGGAGAGAGATAGAGCGATAGAGATAGATAGGCAATGAAAGACTGAGGGTGAATTTACTGTTGCTGGCTCGGAGGGGGATGATGAGTGTCACACAGGCCTAAATTGCAAATCGCTGTTTCAGTCTCACTTCACTCTGTGTCTCGCTTCACTGCAAGAAAGCTGTTTCATTTTTATTAAAAATAGACTGTGCATGTCAAGCCTTTACATATATATAGAGAGAGGAGGGGGGGTAGAGGGAGAGAGAGAGATACAGAGAGGGGGGAGGAGTGGGATGGAGGGAGGGAGAGGGGGAAAGAGAGGGAGTGAGGGGGAGATAGAGGAAGAAGAGAAGAGAGAGGGGGGTATGTGATGAAGGGAGAGCTTGGCTGGCTTAAGCAACGAAGACAGGCAAAGAGATTCTGCTCCACTCGTGCATCTCCCTGACATTCTCTTCTTCCTTCCATTCATCTTAATGTTTTAAGACTGCTCTGCCTCTCTCTCTCGACCACCTTCTCTCTTTCTCTCTCGGTGTGTAGACAGTCCTCCCATTCTGTCCAAACCAAACTGATGAGAGGCCTCACTGTGACTGTACTCAGCACATCACTCATCTTGCTATTGTCAACATCTGACATTCAGACAGTCAGTCAAAGCCTCAGTGGTATGACAACCTCCCAATCTAAGTGCTGTGTTGTGGCAGACGCGTGCTCGCTCTAACAATGTGTTAGCATTTATGACTCAGCTGTACATTCACTTGACAAATTAATGAGTTCCACAAATACTATATCTATACTGGCTGTGTGTGTGTGTGTGTGTGTGTGTGTGTGTGTGTGTGTGTGTGTGTGTGTGTGTGTGTGTGTGTGTGTGTGTGTGTGTGTGTGTGTGTGTGTGTGTGTGTGTGTGTGTATTATGTGCTGAGTGGAAATGGCTGATAATGATCTTCTCTTCTCCTTTTTGATGTCCAAAGTCAAAGTGTTGTTGACGTGCAAATTTGGTACATGGTGTCTTATTCCAACGGTCTGTTATTTCTCTCCCTACTTCCTCTCCTCTTGTGTCACACACACACACACACACACACACACACACACACACACACACACACACACACACACACACACACACACACACACACACACACACACACACACACACACACACACACACACACACTCTTCAAAGCTGTTCATTAGCATACTGTAGATAGGCCTACACTGAACAGCCTGGAGCACAACCTTGTCTTGTTAGAGAATTCTGGAGCTGTGACCCCTCTGACGCATGTTAATGTGATTTACACACTTGGTCTAACTATAATAATGAATGCAACGCTAACAATTCCGAGCAACTGGCGACGCGGCGGCAAGCTCATCATTTTCATTAGGCGAGCGCAAATCCGTGCGGAACCAGTGCGTTCTGCAGGTGAGCTTTTTTTTGCGCGCGCTCCACAACGCACGAGTCCAGGAAGGACAACAAGCTCTCACAGGCTCAAGTTAAAATTAGACGTTCATCCATGTTTTTCAAACGTTTAATTTCGAAGTTGTTCCAAACCTCAAATGTCCAAGTATTTAAGGTTAAGTTTAGCCATTAACTTCAACATCTTAAGGTTAGGCATTAACTCTGAATGGTTAAGGTAAGGGTTAAGGTTTGGGATAGGCTTATAACCAAAATCTCTTGGACCAGAGGCAGATGCTTACGCCCATCCACAACACCCTCACTGTTGGCCTTCGTGGCCGGTTTCCACTTCATCTGAAGATGTCCTCAGACATGGCTGGACATCTATACTAAGCAAAAATATAAAACGCAACATGCAACAATTTCTAAGATTTTGCTAAGTTACATTTAGGGCTGTTACAGTGTTCATATAACCGCCACACTGGCAGTCACGAGTCATGACCACAGTCAAATTCCATGAGACCGTTTAGTCACGGAAACTAGGCGGTACCTGGTAGTCATTAGTAGCCTACCAAACTTGCTAACTGACAGTCGCTAATGGTCTTGTACTCAGCGCTCTCAACGCAAATGCAATCAAAAATCAAATCAAACACTTCATGAGAGCCCTGGCATTCAGAGCTTGAGTGGAATAGGATCACCTGTTGCTCAGTGAGAGACAGCTCCTCATAGCTGGTTGATGCATGGAATGAAATAAGTGTTCCTATACGCTCATGTTGCGCAACATTTCTATAGGCTATGCTATGCAATTTCATGAGAAAGAGTTTTGATGGCCTCTATTAAAAAGAGGATCCAATCAGATTTCTATACACTAGGCCTATTATATTTATTTATCATCTTTCCTAATATTAAGCACATTGTTTCACTTTACAACCGGATTAGCCTACCTGGCTGGCATGAAAATTAACCATGGGAAAAGCGTCCTCCATTCGCTATTCAAGTGCATACGGATTACAATGCTTTTTTCCCCCCTGCACCTGTTCCAACAGATAATGGCCCATTCTAAATCCAAACTAATTTCACACATATTTTATTTAGTGTATGTACAGACTAGATTCAATTGAGAATAGTCTGATTGGAGTGAGAATACTATCACTTGTGAATGATGCCCAGAATGTGCAGCCTGTGCAAGAAACAGAGCAGAGCGCATGCCTTTCATGCAACTTTTTATAAAATTATTATTATGTATTAGAAAATCTAAACATATAGCCTAACGCTTGTATCACAACTAAAGTTGCATAAATAACTCTAAATTAAGCATATAGGAGGACCTGTTTCTTTATTAACCACTCAACACAGAATAGCCGCATGTGTCACTCCTTCAAAAATCGTTTGGGGAAACTATCCTTTCTATTTTATTCAGCTATGTTCCATTTTATTGTTCTCACTATAAAACAATATAAAATAATGCCACGGGAATTATAAGCAATTCTTTCCTGCTAAATGAACTAGTGTAGCCCACAGCTATATGGCATTGCCAGATTAGGGCCTAACATAATGACAACTCAGAATATGCTATTCTGTTCTTCTGAAATAGGTTACATTTTCTTCATATCATTTTGTTTCTTTAGACCGGCCTAAAATAAATCATTGATGTATTGTGATGGTGTAGGCTATATTAAGTGTATTTATTAGACTTTTTAAAATGTAGACGCTCCATAGGTGTGCATCAATGGCTTGTAGGCTATTTCTTGGAAGCCGGAGATGCCAAATGTGTTTGTTAATAAACAGTCAAATACCGTGAGATCGGCAGTTATTTGCATGACAATCACCGCCTGACAAAATGTCATGACCGCCACAGCCCTAGTTACAGTTCATATAGGGAAATCAGTCAATTTAAATAAATAAATTAGGCCCTAATCTATGGATTTCGCATGACTGGGCAGGGGCGCAGGCATCGGTGGGCCTGGGAGGGCATAAGCCCACCAACTTGGGAAGCCAGGGCCATCCAATCAGAATGAGTTTTCCCCATAAAAAGGGCTTCATTACAGACAGAAATACTCCTCAGCTCCTCAGACAATCCCGCAGGTGAAGAAGCTGGACGTGGAGGTCCTGGGCTGGCTTGGTTATACGTGGTCTGCGGTTGTGAGGCCAGTTGGACGTACTGCCAAATTCTTTAAAACGCTGTTGGAGGTGGCTTATGTTAGAGAAATAAACATTTAATTCTCTGGCAACAGCTCTGGTGGACATTCCTGCAGTCATCATGACAATTGCACACTCCCTCAAAACTTGAGACATCTGTGGCATTGTGTTGTGTGACAGAACTGCACATTTGAGTGGCCTTTTGTCTCCAGCACAAGGTGCACTTGTGTAATGATCACGCTGTTTAATCAACTTCTTGATATGCCACACCTGTCAGATGGATGGATTGATTATCTTGACAAAGGCTAAAATGCTCACGTACAGGGATGTAAACAAATTTGTTCACAATATTTGAGAGAAATAAGCTTTTTGTGTGTATGGAACATTTCTGGGATCTTTTATTTCAGCTCATGAAACATGGGAACCACACTTTACATGTTGCGTTTATATTTTTTTTTCAGCGTAATAGTGACTTGTCTGGGTAGGAAGGGAAGCTGACCAACACATTAAAACAGTCGTTACTAGTTACCACAGCCACAAAGTCATAAAGCCCACCTATTTCTACAATTTATCTTCTTAAAATCTGTTTTTAAACCTAACCACAGTGCTAACCTTATGCCTAACCCTAAGCTTAATTAAGACCAAAAAGCTCTTCTTTTTTTTTTCATTCATGTTTACGATATTTGTGGTTGTGGAAATCCATAGGTACCTTATGTCAAATCTCCGCGCTTAGTTTAGTCAACCAGAACATTCGCAGTTTGGTCCCTTCCAACGGATCTCCTGGATAACTCTGTATTATGTCTACATTATTATGTCTGCTAAAACAGCTAACATCTGAAGACAAACATTCTTATGCACATTGTATTTGACATAGGCGCGCGCGCCACACAATTTTGTCTTTTTGTCAGATTCACCACCATGGAACATGTATCGACATTGGAAGAAACATTTTCTTCGCATGCATAAGACTTTCAACAGCAGCTATAATACATTGAATAACTGATAACCTATTTATTCCGTAAAATGCATCGGCTACAGTGAAAGTAACCTACGAATAAAACCGAATCCCATTATGAAAAAGAAAACGTTTTGTCCCGATGCATTTTTCTCACGCGAATTGCAATCTTACCTTTTAATATAGATATAATTGGGTAGCTCCTTCATCTGCCAGCGATTTAATAAGTGAACGCGCTGAATGAAATACAACTAGATTCCAAAGTGGGAAAGAAGCCGGTCTTCTTCACTGGGTGCCTTTAAGCGCGCGCTCTCACTCTGGTGCTCGTGAGACTGTTCCAGTAAATAACATATCACCCCCCCTCTATCCTCAGACCCCTATCCTTCTCGCGGGGCTGACAGTTTGATTCTCGTTTTGGGGGATATTGTAGACTAGGCTACTATTTTTTCAGTCTTCATGCCACAATGTAATTGTGGGCATGTTTGCTTTGCATCCTGTGAATTGCGTATCCTATTCTTGTACTTTCTCATCCTAACGCCTGTGACCCAGTACATATTATCACTGCAGTCCAGTGGTTGCATGCATCAGCCAAACGTAAACAATGTGGTCTTTTTTTGTTATGGGAAAGTTAAATAGTTTTAGAGCCAGGAAAATAGTCTGTCAGCTTGCAGCCTTGCACTCTTAAATAAGAATGCTCAGCAGTAGTCCTCTCCCTGTCAGTTACTCTTCAATTGTCTCTTTCTTCAATAGCTGTTGAAAGAGTGACAAAGGAATATGCTGAGTTGAGTAAAACTGAATACATATATTAGACCTATACTAATGTGGTAGTAAACCATGACATGTGTACACAGGGGGAAAACTGTTTCAGCAAGTCTGCACAATTTCCCAAGTGCATGGAACCCCTGGTGGCTGTAATTGTTATGTCTGGTATGTGTACTGAACCTTACTTCTCCTGGTACATTAATTCAGCCTTGAAAAGGGAGAGTTGCACTATGGCTGTTTCACTGAACGAAAAATATATACACTACTGTTCAAAAGTTTGGCGTTGCTTAGAAATGTCCTTGTTTTTTAAAGGAAAGCACATTATTTGTCTATTAAAATAACATAAAATTGATCAGAAATACAGTGTAGACATTGTTAACGTTGTAAATGACTATTGTAGCTGGAAACAGCAGATTATTTTATGGAATATCTACATTAGGCGTACAGAAGCCCATTATCAGCAACCATCACTTCTGTGTTCCAATGGCACTTTGTGTTAGCCTTTTAAAATGATAAACTTGGATTAGGTAATTGATCATCAGAAAACCCTTCTGCAATTATGTTAGCACAGGTGAAAACTGTTGTTTTGATTAAAGAATCAATAAAACTGGCCTTCTTTAGACTAGTTGAGTATCTGGAGCATCAGCATTTGTGGGTTCAATTACAGGCTCAAAATGGTCAGAAACAAATAACTTTCTTCTGAAACTCATGCCTTTTCTTGTTCTGGGAAATGAAGGCTATTCCATGCGAGAAATTGTCAAGAAACTGAAGATCTCATACAACGCTGTGTACTACTCCCAAACTGGCGCAAACTGGCTTTAACCAGAATAGAAAGAGTGGGAGGCCCCGGTGCACAACTGAGCAAGAGGACAAGTACAATAGTGTCTAGTTTGAGAAACAAAAGCCTCCCAAGTCCTCAACTGGCAGCTTCATTAAATAGTACCCGCAAAACACCAGTCTCAACGTCAACAGTGGGATGCTTCACCATCTGGCAGTCCAACGGACGAATCTGGGTTTGGCGGATGCCAGGAGAACTCTACCTGCCCCAATGCATAGTGCCAACTGTATAGTTATGGTGGAGGAGGAATAATGGTCTGGGCTTGTTTTCATGGTTCGGGATAGGCTCTTTAGTTCCAGTGAAGGGAAATCTTAACGCTACAGTGTACAATGACATTCTAAACAATTCTGTGCTTCCAACCTTGTGGCAACAGTTTGGGGAAGTCCCTTTCCTGTTTCAGCATGACAATGCCCCCGTGCATAAAGCGAGCTCCATACAGAAATAGTTTGTTGAGTTCGGTGTGAAAGAACTTGACAGGCCTGCACGGAGACCTGACCTCAACCCCATTGAACACCTTTGGGCTGAATTGGAACGCTGACTACGAGCCAGTCCTAATCGACCAACATCAGTGCCCGACCTCACTAATGCATGTGGCTGAATGGAAGCAAGTCCCCGCAGCAATGTCCCAACATCTAGTGGAAAGCCTTCCCAGAAGAGTGGAGGCTGTTATAGCAGCAAAAGGGGGACAAACTCCATATTAATGCCCATGATTGGAATGAGATGTTCGACAAGCAGGTGTCCACATACTTTTGGTCATGTAGTGCATCTCCTTTGCCTTAATCCTTCATGGCAATAATGGGATCTGTAAATGATTACTGGTCTGTTCAATTCACTGCTACCAATAAAAAGGCACACGTTAGAAAGATGAGAATGAATGAGAACATTTATTGAAAACTTTAGAGCAGTCAAAAGGAAAGAAATCTGAGTTAAGTCAGCAAATCCACTGGTTAACAGAAGGAACACCCCTTTATCCCAGGCACAGTAAAGAACATGTAGTGACAGCAAGGTTACTTATATTCTTTAAAAAAGGTCATTTTTCAATAGACCAGATACTGTGCCAAGTTCGAATGTGTGTAAACACTTTTTTATAAACTGAATGGTCCCTCTGGCTATCATTCTTTACCCCTCCCCCTCCTATACCTTCTCTGCCTGGTACTGTTGGTGCAGCATTAAGACATCTGACTGGGACACCCTGTTCCAGCCCTCACTGTGTACATGGTACAGGTTGACCTGTCCTCCACTGTAGGCGTCGCGGTAAGTGGCCTGGTAGATGGCCCTGCGGCCCAGATCACAGGCCTCCTCCACAGTCAGGTCCTTCTGCTTCAGACCGCTGTCCACGATGCCATACGCATACATAGAGCCAGATCCCACAGCAAACAGGTCCCCGCAGACACGGTTCCCCTCAGAGTCCACGTAGTAGAGGCCTGGAAGGCGTTAGAAGGTGAAATGTTAACCCTCTACTACTGTACATCGTTGCCCCCAGGCAACAGAAAAACATTTGCCCCTCACACCCCTCAATATATTTTTGTTTGTATTCCTACACATGACAATAATGGCTGTACCCAATTCAATGAGGTGCAAAAGTTGGTATGATATAAATTGGGGGAGGGACCTTATTTTAGGAAGCAGAGCAACGTGAGCACAAGGTGTGAGCAAATGGTAAAATATATGCAAAGAATTAAATGTATAACGTGACAATAAAAAAATATGTTATTGTGTATGAACCCCTAAAGAAGCATATTTTGTTTTTATACACATTAAAAATATATATACACTACCGGTCCAAAGTTTTAGAACACATATTCATGGGTTTTTCTTTATTTTTACTATTTTCTACATTGTAGAATAATAATGACATCAAAACTATGAAATAGCAAATCTTTTTTTATTTCACCAGGTAGGCTAGTTGAGAACAAGTTCTCATTTACAACTGCGACATGGCCAAGGTAAAGCTAAGTAGTGCGACAAAACAACAGAGTTACACATGGGAAAAACAAAAGTACAGTCAAGAACAACAAAAAAATCTATACAGTGTGTGCAAATGTAGTAAGAAGGTAAGGCAATAAATAGGCCATAGTAGCGAAGTAATTACAATTTAGCAAATTAACACTGGAGTGATAGATGTGCAGATGATGATGTGCAAGTAGAAATACTGGTGTGCTAAAGAGCAAAAAAGTAAATAGAAACAATATGGGGATGAGGTAGGTAGTTGGTTGGAAGGGCTATGTACACCAATCGGTAAGGTGCTCAGATAGCTGATGCTTAAAGTTAGTGAAGAAGATATGTCTCCAACTTCAGCGATTTTTGCAATTCGTTCCAGTCATTGGCAGCATAGAACTGGAAGGAAAGGTGGCCAAAGGAGCTGTTGGCTTTGGGGATGACCAGTGAGATATACCTGCTGGAGCGCATGCTACGGGTGGGTGTTATGGTGACCAGCGAGCTGAGATAAGGCGGGGCTTTACCTAGCAAAGACTTATAGATGACCTGGAGCCAGTGGGTCTGGCAATGAATATGTAGCGAGGGCCAGCCGACGAGAGCATACAGGTCACAGTGGTGGGTGGTATATGGGTCTTTGGTGACAAAACGGATGGCACTGATAGCAAACTGGATGCAGTCTGAGTAGAGTGTTGGAGGCTATTTGGTAAATGACATCGCCAAAGTCATGGATCGGTAGGATAGTCAGTTTTACGAGGGTATGTTTGGCAGCGTGAGTGAAGGAGGCCTTGTTGCGAAATAGGAAGCCGATTCTAGATTTAATTTTGAATTGGAGATGCTTAATATGAATCTGGAAGGAGAGTTTAACATTCTAGCCAGACACCTAGGTATTTGTAGTTGTCCACATATTCTAAGTCAAAACCGTCCCGAGTCGGGCGGGCGGGTGCGGGCAAGCTCATTTGTTAACACAATGCCCAAAGGGCCAGATTTATACAGAATGGTGTCGTCTGTATAGAGGTGGATCAAGGAATCACCAACAGCAAGAGCGACATCATTGATATATACAGAGAAAAGAGTCGGCCCGAGAACTGAACCCTGTGGTACCCCCATAGAGACTGCCAGAGGTCCGGACAACAGGCCCTCCGATTTGAAACACTGAACTCTGAGAAGTAGTTGGTGAACCAGGCGAGGCAGTTATTTGAGAAACCAAGGCAGTCATTTGAGAAACCAAGGCTGTTGAGTCTGCCGATAAGAATACAGTGATTGACAGAGTCGAAAGCCTTGGCCAGGTCGATGAAGACGGCTGCACAGTACTGTTTTTTTAATCGATGGCGGTTATGATATCGTTTAGTACCTTGAGCGTGGCTGAGGTGCACCCATGACCAGCTCGGAAACCGGATTGCACAGTGGAGATGGTACGGTGAGATTCGAAATGATCAGTGATCTGTTTATTAACTTGGCTTTCGAAGACCTTAGAAAGACAGGGCAGGATAGATATAGGTCTGTAACAATTTGGGTCTAGAGTGTCACCCCCTTTGAAGAGGGGGATGACCGTGGCAGCTTTCCAATCTTTAGGAATTTTGGACGATACGAAAGAGAGGTTGAACAGACTAGTAATAGGGGTTGTGACAATGGCAGCGGATTATTTTAGAAAGAGAGGGTCTAGATTGTCTAGCCCAGCTAATTTGTACGGGTCCAGGTTTTGCAGCTCTTTCAGAACATCTACTATCTGGATTTGGGTGGAGAAGCTGGGGAGGCTTGGGCAAGTAGCTGCGGGGGGTGCAGAGCTGTTGGCCAGAGTTGGGGTAGCCAGAAGAAAAGCATGGCCAGCCGTAGAGAAATGCTTATTGAAATTCTCGATTATCGTGGATTTATCGGTGGTGACAGTTTTTCCTAGCCTGGGAGGAGGTGCTCTTATTCTCCATGGACTCTACAGTGTTCCAGAACTTTTGGGAGTTAAAGCTACAGGATGCAAATTTCTGTTTGAAAAAGCTAGCCTTTGCTTTCCTAACTGACTTTATGTATTGGTTCCTGGTTGCTACTTGGAATCATGTAGTAAGCAAAAAAGTGTTAAACAAATCAAAATATATTTTAGAATCTTCAAAAAGCGACCCTTTGCCTTGATGACAGCTTTGCACATGCTTGGCATTTTTTGTTCCAACGGCCGTGTGTGGTATATCACCGGCTGAGTGTTAACGGACGGTGGCAATTAAACATGTAGAATCACCGGGAAATTAAATTACAATTTTATTAACTTATTTAACTACGCAAGTCAGTTAAGAACAAATTCTTATTTACAATGACGGCCTACCAAAAGACCTCGTGCGAGGGCTGGGGTTAAAAATAAAAATATAGGACAAAACACATCGCGACGAGAGAGACATGCGGCTGATGTTGTGGTCGTTATGGTGTGTCCCGTCTCTTATTATTGTAGTCTATACTGCACTCTTTAGCCACAACAACTTTAATATGCAGCGTGATAGGGAGGAAAGGCACCTCTCCTTTTTAAGGGGAAGGATGTGCCATACATTCGTAACTCATGGGAAATATGACATTTAGGCTACTGCAATCTTTATGTGGCTCACGTGTGCAATTCAAAATTCAGATCCATAGTTATCTAATTTTGCAGTCTAGGACAGCATGATCTGATAGAGACTAGGGACAGTATATCAGCATGGAGTATATGGTGTACTCACATTATTTTTTTCCAAGTACTTGACTCATCAAATCAAAAAAAATATAGCTATTTTTAGAATGAGGGCCACACTAGAAAAAATGTGCACATTTATCTACAGTGGTTCCTCCTTTAAAAGTTGCGAGTTTACACCGTGGGACTTAGAAGTACCCAGCATCACAGCTTCATTGCTCCAGATCACCACAAGGGGGAGTTAGAGCACTCATTATGCATTTGGGTCCCAAGGTTTTTATATGACCAATCATATCGAGTGGTTCCAATGACGAATTTGATGCGAGCCACCCGCCCCTGGTGGCTTTCTTCAACAAATATGGTTGACAAAACATTACGAGGGGAGCAGATGTAAGTAGTTATAACGAGTCAAGCTAAAAATGTACAATTGAGAGGAATATGTTAGTTAATGTGCCAACAGTGTGCAACAATACCTAATTTATAACCATTACAGATAACAAATCCTAATTGCATCATACCCCCCCCCCCCAGTCAATAAAAAAACAAGTGCCGTTTAAGATTAATTAATTGAAACTAATATCAACTGGTTATATTATATCTCCAATCTTCAAAAAAGGTAGTAACCTCAACAGTGTGGCACTTGATTAGAAGCCTATGGCTGTGCAATGGCATAGCCGTGTTTCGTTAATTTTAAGCAGACAAGATGCTCTTATTTCCCGAGCCCTTATCACAGTCAAGACACATATTTTATGGTAAGAAAATATGATGTAACAGAATAGAACAGAAGAGTGCGAAGTGATTGGCTTATCGCGTCTGGAACAGTTATTCTCAAAGAGTGATCATTTGGAACGGGGCGCAATTTGGCAAGTTGAAAGACATTTTTCAGGGTTACAAACTAAAATCTGCCTTCTTTTCAATATACAGACATTCGGTTTATTGTATTATGTCAGTTCCTAGGAATTTTCTAAATGGATTAACAATCCTACATTGAAGTATGGCCATGACATAAGTTTGGTGAGTAGACCTAGGTTTAATGATTCTGATGAAAATGTGCTCTGTCTTTATCAAACTAATGTTATTGCATATTGTCAGTGTGGAAACTGTCTGTTTGGGGAGGGGTAATAGCCTAGGTCAGAGATGGGCCCCCAACTTACAATTATTATTTATTTTTTTTACATAAAAAAAAAAAAAAATCACTCGAGGTCTCAACTTGCTGTTGAAGAGTTAGAATAATAGAATACACAAGGTCCAATTTGGAAATGTGGTTGTGCATCAGCAGTCCCTCAATTAGCACGTCAGCATTTGTTTTAGATTGGTAAGTTAGTCTACTTAAACTTGTAGTAAGTGTGGTCGAATTACAGACCGGGGTGGGTCACATTTATCATCAGTTATCATATAAAAAAAAACTGCAAATATTTGTAACCAGATCATTTGTATTCAGATCATGTATCCAAAACAGATAATTTCTCTCCGCCCCATGGCAAAATGAGTAGAATTGCAAGAAATGAACTTTAAAACATTTTTTTATTTTAAATCTTCGCTGTCACGAGGGGGGGCGCTAAAATGTTTTGCCACTAGCAGTATGCAAAGTAGGGTAGTCACAAAGTAATAAACCCTAGCCTGTTCCTACAATTTCACTTCTTACATCAGAGATTACGATACAGTTAAGTGGTTTGTGATGATTTGGCTCAGTTGGTAGAGCATGGCGCTTGCAACGCTAGGGTTGTGGGAATTGAACCCACAAAAAAAAGTATAAAAATGCAAAAAAGTATAAAAATGTATGAACTCACTACTGTAAATTGTTCTGAATAAGAACATCTACTAAAATGTTAAAGGAATGAATGGACCATTTCAGTTTACACATAGAAATAAGTTGCATTTGCAAAGTATTTCAAGAAACTGGAAAACAAAGTATTTTTTATATTTCACAAGTATTATCAGATTAACTGTTTTGTACAGGAAATTATCAGATTGAAGTTACAAATGCTGGTTAACACTCAAATTCAAATAAATTCAGTTATAAAAATGATCACAAAAGTAGTGCACTGGTCCTTTACTAGTCCTATATTAGCAGACTGATAAAGTAGTGCACTGGGCCTTTACTAGTCCTGTATTAGCAGACTGATAAAGTAGTACACTGGGTCTTTACTAGTCCTATATTAGCAGACTGATAAAGACATCTTCAGCGCGGGTTAAGAAAAAATATTTCTGCATCACACCCCCCACCAAAACATCCCAGCATCCCCAAACTACTTCCCGCGGCTATGCGTACTATAAGCTCACTCCACAGTAGAGGTCGACCGATTATGATTTTCCAACGCCGATACCGATTATTGGAGGACCAAAAAAGCCGATACCGATTAACCGGGCGATTTTTTAAAATGTATTTGTAACAATGACAATTACAACAATACTGAATGAACACTTATTTTAACTTAATATAATACATCAATAAAATCAATTTCGCCTCAAATAAATAATGAAACATGTTCAATTTGGTGTAAATAATGCAAAAACAAAGTGTTGGAGAAGAAAGTAAAAGTGCAATATGTGCCATGTAAGAAAGCTAACGTTTAAGTTCCTTGCTCAGAACATGAGAACACATGAAAGCTGGTGGTTCCTTTTAACATGAGCCTTCAATATTCCCAGGTAAGAAGTTTTAGGTTGTAGTTATTATAGGAATTATAGGACTATTTCTCTCTATACGATTTGTATTTCATATACCTTTGACTATTGGATGTTCTTATAGGCACTTTAGTATTGCCAGTGTAACAGTATAGCTTCCATCCCTCTCCTCACCGCTACCTGGGCTCGAACCAGGAACACATCGACAACAGCCACCCTCGAAGCAGCGTTACCCATGCAGAGCAAGGGGAACAACTACTCCAAGTCTCAGAGCGAGTGACGTTTGAAACGCTATTAGCGCGCACCCCGCTAACTAGCTAGCCATTTCATATTGGTTACACCAGCCTAATCTCGGGAGTTGATAGGCTTGAATTCATAAACAGCAGAGCTGCTTGCAAAACGCACAAAAGTGCTGTTTGAATGAATGCTTACGAGCCTGCTGGTGCCCACCATCGCTCAGTCAGACTGCTCTATCAAATCAGACTTAATTATAACATAATAACACACAGAAATACGAGCCTTAGATCATTAATATGGTCGAATCCGGAAACTATTATCTCGAAAACAAAACATTTATTCTTTCAGTGAAATACGGAACCGCTCCGTATTTTATCTAACGGGTGGCATCCATCAGTCTAAATATTCCTGTTACATTGCACAACCTTCAATGTTATGTCATAATTACGTAAAATTCTGGCAAATTAGTTCGCAATGAGCCAGACGGGCCAAACTGTTGCATATACCCTGACTCTGCGTGCAATGAATGCAAGAGAAGTGACACAATTTCACCTGGTTAATATTGCCTGCTAACCTGGATTTCCTTTAGCTAAATATGCAGGTTTAAAAATATATACTTCTGTGTATTGATTTTAAGAAAGGCATTGATGTTTATGGTTAGGTACACGTTGGAGCAACGACAGTCCTTTTTCGCGAATGCGCACTGCATTGATTATATGCAACGTAGGACACACTAGATAAACTAGTAATATCATCAACCATGTGTAGTTATAACTAGGGATTATGATTGATTGTTTTTTATAAGATAAGTTTAATGCTAGCTAGCAACTTACCTTGGCTTCTTACTGCATTCGCGTAACAGGCGGGCTCCTCGTGAGGCAGGTGGTTAGAGCGTTGGACTAGTTAACCGTAAGGTTGCAAGATTAAATCCCTGAGTGGACAAGGTAAAAATCTGTTGTTCTGCCCCTGAACAAGGCAGTTAACCCACCGTTCCTAGACTGTCATTGAAAATAAGAATGTGTTCTTAACTGACTTGCCTAGTTAAATAAAGGTGTAAAAAAAAATAAAAAAATAATAATAATAATTATTCTGCAAAATCGGAATCCTAAATGACCAATTTCCGATTGTTATGAAAACTTGAAATCGTCCCTAATTAATCGTCCATTCCAATTAATCGGTCGACCTCTACTCCACAGCTTCAAATATCTACACTCGGGTCGCCGAATTGCCAGCTTTTTGGCAATGCAACTGGCTAGCACGTGTTTGCGAAGCAGAGAATCACTAGTTCGAGCCCAGTAAGAGGCTAGGGACAGTGAAAGAAGCTTTACTGCTAAACTAGCACATTGACACCAGTTAGACAGCATCATATCACATCCATACCTGGTCCAGTCTTATCCCAGCCACACACCATGGTTCCCATGCTGAGGCCCATGCCTTTGTACTGGTACACCATGTTGGCCAGTAGCTTGGAGGCAGCTGCCACAGAGATGCGCTCCTTGTTGCGGAGCTCGTAGACGCGGCACTGGCGGGCCAGCAGGCGCTCCCAGAAGCTGCAGTCAGCAGCCCCTCCAGCCATTGTGCCCAACAGGTAGGGGTTGATCTCTATCACCTTCTTCACTGTCTGGGAGGCGATGTAGGCGCCTGCTGTGGCCCTGGAGTCCACCGCCACGATCACACCATGCTGGAACTGAGGGGAAAAGGACATGGAGGCAGAAGTTAGACAATGGCTAGCCAAGGGGTAATAGCTAGGCCTATATAACCCTAGACTTGATTATTTCAGATGTCATTACATTTTACATTTACATTTTAGTCATTTAGCAGACGCTCTTATCCAGAGCGACTTACGGTAGAGTGCATACCTTTTTATTACATTTTACATACTGAGACAAGGATATCCCTACCGGCCAAACCCTCCCTAACCCGGACAACGCTATGCCAATTGTGCATCGCCCCACGGACCTCCCGGTTGCGGCCGGCTGCGACAGAGCCTAGCAACTCTTTAATGTTAGCTAACTAGCTAAGTTTAAACAAGAAGTAGCCTATCTGACTAGCTAAAATGGCCATTGGCATGAAGCAGTCATTTTTGCCTGCTTATGTGCTCATTTATTGTGTTGTTTATATCTTCAGTTGCGTAAGGACACTTACGCAGGGTTATAGGTCACTGGTAACGTGATTGCGTACACAGTTGACCAGCAAGAGTTAGCACAGGTGAGAGGCGCTTGTTATGGAATGCACATCACGTTGGTACGGCAATACTTAGTTTTGGAACTATGCATTTAATATTCTGCAACAAAAAAAATGTACATTCAACCTTTATTTAACTATGCAAGTCAGTTAAGAACAAATTCTTATTTACAATGACGGCCTACACCGGCCACCGCTGGGCCAATTGTGCTCCGTCCTATGGGAATCCCAATCACGGCCGGTTGTGATACAGCCTGGATGAATGGCCCATACAAAAGATCTAAATGGCTAGCCAACGGGGAATCCAGTTGTAACGTTATGTGAGCGCGCAATTAATTGCACTCAAACAATGGTTACTTGTTAGCTAGCATATCGTGCAAACGGTTTAAAGACGAAGCGAGTCATCCCACTCCCTCATTCTTTCTGGTTTATGTACAGTAAACGAACTGAACTAAGCAGACCAGCCGCTAATGCGTTGGTGCCTAAACCACCCATTAAGCCGACCTTAACTGATGTCTTATTTTCCAATGGTAAACGGCCTCAGTGGGACGTCTTCATTTATCCACCATATTTGTTAGCGAGTAACGTTACACTTACTTTGAAAGCTAATGTGGTTGTGCCATGAAGGAATTCTATCTTTCTTTCTGGCCCATCTTCGTCAGAGCAGGCGGTTCTCACAGCGAAAGAGAGGCTATCTCCCCCTACAGACTCCAAACCCAACTCTGTTTCATACAAACCACTGGCGAAGCCACGCCGCTTGCGACCATAGTTTGAAAAGTCTACTGACTCACTCTGCAACACATTAGCAAGAGCCATCTTTAAATAAGAATGATGAAAATACCACTTCCGTTGTTATCAAAACAGTTTTCCCGGTAAAGGAAATGCGTCACAGATTTGCAGTTTTGCACCTCGTTCAGTTTTCTTCGAGATGGCCCCCCAATAGTTCATTATCGACTTCGCAATATCGATTACAAAAGTTCACTATGGGCTTATGTAAACATTTGTTTACCTATGATAAAGAAACACTCTTAAAAATGTGATGATTCACAATGATGCAGTGTTAGCCTACAAAATACATTTATTATTATTTGTGCGACTGGTCGCAAGCGTTGTGGCTTCGCCAGTGGTTTGTATGAAACAGAGTTGGGTTTGGAGTCTGTAGGGGGAGATAGCCTCTCTTTCGCTGTGAGAACCGCCTGCTCTGAGATAAATACATGTCGTTTTTCAATTACTAAAGATCTCTGTCTGGACACAGTGTGATTTACCCATAGTCACTTCAATGTATTTCCCCCACCCCCTCCCTCACTATACTTAAACAATGAATTCCATCACAATTCTAATGTCATAAAAGCAGTGTTGGTCTCTGGCAATTATGCTGCATAGGTCTAATTTTCTAAAGATGAGAAACTTGTCATTCCAATAACTTAATTTCCAATTTTCACTATGAAGAGGAAAGGTGTGAGTGCAACATTCTTGTGGTGATACAGCTTTTTTATGTGTAGTTGCTCCACACACAAGATGTAGTCCATGCACATACAGTAAAAGACAGATAACTGCAAACAAAGATGTCAAAGACAAATATCAGGAAAGTTTCAGAGATTACCTGTCTGCTGCTGACTCTGTTGAGTCTTGGAAGTCTCAACCCTACTACTCCAAGGAACCATGGATGTCCTTTGATGAGCCGGCGTACCCAGCAGAAACGTCCTGGATTTACTTCCCCTGGCAGATAGCGCCTCCTTCACCCCATCGCCAGCGCTGAGCCTCCAGCATGTGGAGAGATATGGACAAGGGAGATGAGCCAACCCCAGAGGTGAGCTTCCTTGACAACCTCTATGAGCCTTACCACAGACTTCCCATGTTTTCCTCTATGACAGGGCCCAGTGACAAGTGCCAAGCCTCCAGCATGTGTTACGATATGGAGAAGGCCTGCTCATCCTCATGCAACCTGAGCTGACCCCAAGTGAGATCCTTCAGCTTTACTGCAGACTCCCCGTGTTTGTCTCTTTGATGAGGGGGAAGGGGGCAGACGCAAGTTTAGGACCAGGATGTGGCCCAGCTTCTGCTCTGCAGTCCAGGGACATCTGAGGACCAGGTTGTAGCCTAATTTTCTTTCTGCAGTCCAGGGACATCTTGCATTGAAGCTTCTAGTCCAGAGACTTCTTATCAATTCTCTGACATTATCAATCTGATGACTTCTCAGAAATACAATATTTTCTTAACTCTGTCACTGTTGTCCGAGACAGATTAGATACAAGTACTTGATTTAGAAATCAAAGTCAAAAATGTGATTTCCTAGGTTACATAATGTGAATAATGTTGTTATTATGAACAGAGGGGAGTCTCGTGCTTTCAAGCGGGTCCACTAGGTTTTAAAGTCAATTAAAACATGCCCTCTGATGTTTATAAAAATTATTAACATTAATGTAGGCTAACATTTCATTTCAGTAATACTCTAAAAGGCTGCAATTATTGGCTCATACATTTATTATTTTCTTTCTTCTGCTAAGCTTCTCTCTCCTCATACTAGCCTTCTTTATAACCCTAACTACCGATCTCCTCATCCTTTTCCCCCTCTCTATCCCTCCTCTCCTTTACCTTCACTCTTTCTCTCTCCTTCTCTCTGTAATACTCCTCTCTCAGCTCTTCTCTGTCCGTGCAAGTTCACCCATGTGAGGTGACATGATACACATCCACAAAGTTACCAGAGATTACGTCTCTATGTGTGGCCCTGTACACAGCCTCCCTGTCCAGTGAGAAGAGTTCCTCCAGCCCCCATCGCAACCCTCCATCCAGCACAGAGTAGGCATAGAACAGCTTTCCCTGCAGCCGTGTCCCATCACTGCAGACATATTACAGGCTCGGGCCAGACAGCACCTGCCTACCTCTACCTCCAGCAGACATTTCACTGTACTTGTGCACTTGACATTAACAATGCGAAACGTGAACAGTGCTGCCCACTCATGGCTGGTGAGAGGCACTGCCTCTTATCCTGTCCCTCTGCTTGAGAGATTGGTTCACTTGCAGTTGTCTTTGCCTGATCATCTGTTTCACTCCCCATCATTGATCTTTTCTCCTGAACCATCCCTCTGCTGCCATGCTCAAGAGGACGTGTCTCCACCTCTCTTCCATCACAGCCACACAGAGTGGCCGCCACACACAGCTCAGTGCCCTTAACGGGTCCATCATGTGGTTTAGCAGCTTGGCAGCACCAGCTGTGGACAGTCTCCTGGCGTGGCGAAGGTGGTAGAGCCGGAGTTCCTGAGTCAGAATCCTTCTCCAGGGGGCACAGTCGGCAGACGTGATGAGGTTTGGTGCAATGTTTGGGTTGATTTGGCCAAACTGTATGGGGCTTTCACTTAGGTATCAATATAAAGATGCAGTGGGCTTCAACTGTAGCTCCACGACAAGTCACTGCTTGTTGTATCTCTGGTTCTCTTCCCAAAATGCAAGGAGGTGTTTTCCTGGTCTATTTGAAGTGACGCTGAAAATTTCATCTGGAGGCAAGAAAAGAGTCCTTGAAACCATACAGATCCTGTAATGCCATTGAAAAAAATGGGTCCGTTAATATGTCAAATTACTTATTTATTGATTATTTATTTCCTCTCCAATGTCAATTATTGATTCTAATGTTTTTAGTTTTTGAGAGTCAGTCGAGGTCTGTTTGTCTCTGAGAGTGGGGATGCACTGATCTAATTGTAATAAAAAGTATGATTTTTATACAGTAAATGATCCCTCAGTTGTATTGTCTAAACACGTAGCGTGATATCAATAGCATTACGTTACCTCATTACCGGGATGCATTAAATATGGAGTAAACCACGGCAGTCATCAAAAACTGTGCCTGAACATGATATCTGTCTCATAAATCATATTGGTATGCTGATTGTACTTGTGTTGATTTAGATTTATGAAATTAGATTGTGTCTGTAGTTCAGTCTATCCCCCTATTGGTGAGCCAAAAACATGCACACCTGTGTTTAAAAAGTAGGATGCACATTGGCCTGTGTACAGAGGTAGACTATTTGCCTGATGACTCATCCTGAATTTAAATTTGCTGGGTTAGTGCTATCTGGAATCCTTGGGAAATTCCCTTGCCTAAACCCTAAACTTTACCATAACCCTTACCAAACCCCCTTACTTTAACCATTTTAAAGTTCAACTTCAATGAGGTGACTTCCAGGGGAGAACAACTGCCCCCTCATTGAAGCCATGAAGTTCAAGAACGATGTATGTCCTTGAACTGATTATTTTAAAATGGCACACAGAAGACGTTATTAGGGCAATTTAGTTGCAGGCTAGATCAGTGCTGCCCCCTCATTGAGTAGCTGAAGTTGAAGGCCAACACTGTACTTCAGGTTGCCGTTAGCAACTAAATTATCCTTAACTTCTTCTGTGTGCGATTTTAAAATAGTCAGTTCAAGGACATACATCTGGTGTAATTGAAACAATTATTGGTACCATGATTGACTTCAAAACATATATTTATTTACACGAAGATTGCCATTTTTCCATTCACTATAATAGGGGATCCTGTTTTCTGCAAACAATTCCTGCAGTACAGCGGTTGGCCTTGAACCTCATGGCTTCAATGAGAGGTGGCTGTCATTCTCCCCTGACTACTATTCACATACAGTCATTGGGTGACTTCCGAGTCGGAACGTCCGAAGAACACAGAGGTTCTTGACCACCTTTGCCAAGGATCCTCTTTAGACTTTTTTTTTGGCACCATACAGGAAACATTAGTGAGCGTGGCGTTTGGTCAGAGGGTTGTGATTGGGTAGCCAGGCAACCAGACTATAGCAATCATTCCATAAAAATGTAATGAATAGAAAAGGCGTCTCCATTTAAGTCAATGATTGCATAATGGACTGGCAGCTATTTTGAGTGTACCTATGACAGGAAGTAAAAGCAGGAAGTGTACCTTTCAATCTGTGCTGTGATTTGTTGCGTCAACTCAACTGACATTATAAAAAATACATTCCATTGCATGAGCCCCATCAGTTTGCATAATTTGAATTCACTTTCTACATTACCATGGCAATCCAGCATTAGTTCATAGAAAATTGATTGTATTGTTGCATCACAATGCCAGGCAGCCATTGTGAGTTTGCCCATGAGTGTACCAGTCAAATTGCCAGGGTTAGAGCTTCCAAGCCCATTCTTTTCATTTTATTTCTATGATTATTTCTATGAATATGCAAATGTTGCTCTCTGCCCAGGTGTTCTCTGCAAAAGTAAAAGTCAGGTAGCCTACCTGGCACTGCATATACTACTATAGATTTGCAGAACAGGTGGCACCGCATAACTCCACCTGTTATGAGCCACTGAACTGATGAGTAGAGACAAGGCTACAGACAGCTGCATTTGGACAAAAAAATCTCACATTATTTTAAGTTCAATGAATTCTAACCCCGAATTGATTGTGAATTCAATAGCATTCGATTCAGTCCTGGAACAAATTCGGGAAGACAGAATGTCAAGCATTGCATGAAGTGCACTCTTGAAAATGAACGTTTTTAAAAGTTGGAACCCTTGTGGATATGCTATCACTGTTGTTATTTTGTTCTTGCTTGGAAGAAATACAAATGATTGACTATCTTATATAATTCAAATGCGGTAGAGTGATTAGTCCATAGGCAATTTTAAACTTGAAGAATGCAAACAATTTCTGGGTAGTCTATTTAAATAAGTTGCAAACGTGTGTAAATATTTGTCTAGTGTGTGTATTACAACTATTCCTATCATTATGTTTACAGGCTGCCTCCACACATCACTTTATTTTCCTCACAACTTACAGTATTTCCACAAATGTCACATTAAGCTCCTGCTCATTAAATGGAGCTCGTTTAAAATATGATATTTGTTCAACATATGATGTTTAATATGTGGATACCATACTAGGCCCACTATGCTTCTGGCACAGTTCATCAATTTAAATCTGAATGCATATGCGTCTTACCAGTGTTTAAAATTCTAATAAAATAGATTATATTCCAGCCACACACTGCTAGTCACCAGTGCCAGAGGCATCTCAGAACGAATCTTACAAACAAGTTATACTAAGTGAGGAAAAGTCCTGAGGCTTTACTCATTATTTCTCTTGATTTGATAAAAGATAATACCCATGTAAAGATAATACCCACACAAACCAAGACAGGAGTCCGGGTCTTCAAGAGGAGATGGAACACATTCAGAAGATCACATTCCCTCCAGACATGGCCTACAGAGAGGACTTCTTCATCAGGCGCACATTGGACGTCCGTAATGTGATTGTTAGAGCCTGGTTGGACCACCTCGACCAAGGCAATAGAGACAAATGCAATGGGACCAACAGCACATACCATGGGTCCCTGGTGAGGTCATTCAAGGTGCTCCAGGCAGTACCGCCCTCTAAGAGTCCAGTCAGACTTACCCTGGGTGTCCCTCGTGGATGGCTGATCTGAGGTGGCAGCTGACCAGAGGCAGAGTACGCCATTGCCCACATGAGTCCGGCCATGTCTAAATCAACCAATCATGTTTTGTTTATGTGTGTTTAAATTAAACTCACCTGGCTGTCACTTATAATTTGAACAGTTTAAGGTTCCCATGTGTTATGAATTTCCTACCAGAGGCTCTCTGCACACCATCTCACAGCCCACTCTCAGGGACACAAACTCTGCAACTTTCTAACTCCTGCAGTAGGCTCCCCACCCCCTCTGGAGCCTAGCAGACTAGGCTAAAGGTCGTAAACTGGCCCTTCACACCTCTGGTCCTAACCAAACCGATTGGTTGCTAGGGGTCATGGTTGCCAGGGGCCTTATTACATGGTGGGATCAGCCAATCAAAGGCAGTTATCTTTATTTTTCCTTCACGCAGTCACAGAGAGAGCAGCAAGCTCATCTCTGTCCTGCACAACAACAGCTGGACTGGTATCTCTGAACTTGTGCGTGCACAAAGTGATTTGTGTGCCATTTGTATATTGTTCTTACTATTGTTGTATGCTGCCTTTGTGTATAGCTGTGTTGTAATATGTGCCGGTAGTATGTAAATTTTCATACAGTCCTTCCCTTGTTATAAAAAACATGTTTCTCTACTTGTGCTATAAGTTATTGTATTGTGTACAGTGCATTCATTACCTGTTTCTCCTGTTTCAGAACCACTACCATTCCACTACCTTTCCATGTTCATTTTATCAGTGTGTGTGTCAATAAAGTATCTGTGTGTGTAACTCTGAGGTTGCCTTATTCCCCTCTTACCAGAGAAGGTTCTAGTGGGTCACAGATCAACCCAAACAGATAGATGCTCTCTTTCACCATGAATTGAGACAGGAAATAAGCACTGACATATTATTTGGTTAAACATGGTGTCCTCAGTCCTTATAGTTGTAGTGTATACTAATGTTTTGTTTTCCTTTTATTGATTTGTAGACACTGTAGATATGTTGACATTCCCAATGGTAAAGGGAAAGGGGGGATACCTAGTCAATTGTACAACTGAATGCATTCAACTGAAATGTGTCTTCTATATTTAATCCAACCCCTCCGAATCAGAGAGGTGCGGGGGGCTGTCTTAATCGACATCCACGTCATCGGTGCCCTGGTTAGCACTGGAGAGAGTTTTGAAGTGATTTACAAGATCCACCCTTTCATCAACATAGATCTTGAGAGAACCCGCCTCCTCACTGTGGAGCAGCCCAGGTTTGGATCTGACTTCCCTCTAAATTGTATAGTTTATTTACATTTATGACAAACTTCCTTACATTGTCATGACAGCTGATAATTTGGGTAATCTTGTGGGCAACAAGCTCTCTGCTTGTGTAATGACAATGTCACCTGGAATGACTCACAACAACATGAATAGTTATAACCGGTATAATGCCAAATTAATTATACAGTTTTGTGGCCTCTTACACAGTGGGTTCATTTAAAGTTCAACTAAAAAAGTCCATGAACTAGCACTTTGAAAATGATAGCATCTGCCATCCAAAGTTTCTGACTCCAATTAACCCCCTTAGGTCAGTTACAGTAGGCTAAGATCTGTGTCTCTTTTCAAGGCTGACACCTCATTTCACTTCCATTTTTGATTCCACTTAACAGATCAGTTTCCACATGGTACAGTTAAAAAAAGAAAAAAGCCTTTGATAAACTAACACTCATTTGAGCCTTTCTCCTCTTACTAGCTCTGATTTTGCTGATAGCTACTTTTGTAGGAGAAATGTACTTGCTATGACTGTGATATGTGGTTGTCCCACCTAGCTAACTTAAGGTGAATGGACTAATTGTAAATCAAATCATATTTAATTGGTCCATACACATATTTAGCAGATGTTATTGGGGGTGTAGCGAAATGCGTGTTAAAAAAAAAAATAACACAAAAAAAATGGATACTGCAAAGTTGCTAGAAGCAGAGTTGCCATGTCTGTCGGAGCCATCTTCTTTACCAATCGCTCTGGATAAGAGCATCTGCTAAATGACTCAAATGTACACATTTAAATGTACTTTATTGTCTACATGCTTTGAAAGATCAGCAAAAAACATATGTTGAAGATGATACCAGTGGGTGGGTGTGTTTTATGGATGCTTAAGGATGGATGCATAATCTAAGATGTAATCACAGCTTACAATGACACAAATTCATTCAATCTCCTCCCTGAGACAGCCATGGAACAGTGACAGTGACACAGGAAATGGAATGTGAAAGATCTCATTAATCTCTTTTTCCCCAGGGTAACAGTGTCTATGTGGGTCTATCTGGTGCAGTGGTGTGACAAGAAGATCCTCCATCACGTTGATCAGAACAGTAAATATGACACTCCTCTAATGCAGCTCACTAACCAGGCGAGGCATAGCATGGCAGCTTGTTGTGGATTCACCAGATAGGATGTCACTGTGTATTTGTCAGAGTTTTGTTCTCACTTGATACTTATGATGCCATGCTAGGCTGTGAATGTGATGAAGCTGTCCTTGTGCGATAGGTAGTGGTATGATTGGATATCAACGTGCATTATGGGAGATGTACATTATGTCTTATGATTTAATAAAGGACATGTCATCATGTCTGCTGTTTAGGAGAGATCTTAATTCAGGTGTGTGTGGTGTCTAGGGGAGATCAGACATTCATAGCCCATACATCTCTGCCTCTCTGGACATGGATCAGACTAGACTTCTCCATACAAGGCTCTAAGGTACCATACAATTGAATTGAATACACTTTATTAATCCCACAAGGGACACTACAGCAACAACATACAGTATGTATGTGCTCCTAACCAACTATGTTATTTTGTTAGTTTTCTTGCGTTGTTTGTAACTTATTTCTGAACTTATTCTGTACATAATGTTGCTGCTACCGTCTCTTATGACAAAAATAACTTTTGGACATCAGAACAGCGATTACTCACCACGAACTGGAAGAATCTTTTTCCTTTCTCAAGTCCGATGAGAAGGATATACTGCTTCCCGGGAACAGGCCCAGATCCCCGTCATTTGCGTGAAAATTCAATCGCTATTGTTTGCCTATCCGTGTCTTGCTTGTTTGTTATGCTGTGTAGGCTACATACTGTATTGCTTGCCTAAATAGCTGCATGTAACTCCCCTCCTGCAATAGCCTACTGTCACAACAGACAAATAACTAAGTTATTTGAGCCAGACATCCTCCTGTTTTGGCTACCACCTCCACCACCACGCCTCTCTGTTACTGGCTACCATCCACATGGCTGGCCTGGGGGTCCCTGTGGACCAACAGCAGGTAAGGACCACACAACAGTCACCTGCTACTAATGGCACATCTATGCTCAGCTGTATGTGTGACCCCTGACCCATGAATGACCTTTTTATGACCTCTGTGTATTTCAGGGTCATATTTACAGTCTGATTAGTGTACTGGGAGACAACCATTAAGCCCTCATGCATTTGGGCTACAAACACACACAAGGAATTGACAAAAACTGACATGGGGTATGGTTACTACTCCATTGTTGGGGCATAGACAACTATTGACCAAGGGATGGTATTGGAACAACAAGTGAGTTTATAGAGAGAAATTAGGGACTTTAGTTATACTGTGTTTGATGAGTATAACGTTAACCATTCATTTCTTCTTATTCCAAGCAATCTATAACTATAGCACATTCGTATAAGCAACGAGGACCATCTGAACAGCCTGAGACAGGTGACGCCTTTCAGTTTCTCAAACTTCAAGCTGACAGAGGAGACGTTGAATCACAGTTATATCAAAAGACTTATACATAATTTAGCTTTAGTTCTAGACTACAGTAGCTAGAAATGTCTTCTCTGTCAAGTTAGGAAAGATCCAAAGGAATAAATTTGAAAATGACATAACTCTTCATTTATGCAGAAACATCTAGCAAAGCTTCTGTTCTGGGGTGAAAAGGGTGTCTCTAAGGATGGAAGGAATGCAGTTAAGTGGTACGCTAAGAGTGCCATGGAGCTGGAGGATTCTTCAACCATGTATGACTACTCTATCTTATTACTTTAGGTAAGCATCATGTCCTATGCAAATAGGGGACTTCAAATGGAAAGAACCCAAACCACTCAGAGAGGAATGAGGTAGGACCACAGCTCATTTTTAAAATCAACTTGAGTTTTAAGTTGAAAACCTTTGACAGATTTATGAAAGGTCTAATAATCGGTGTGTTTCCTGTACTCTCTGTACTCCTCCCTGAATGGCCACGTGGTCGGGGCGGTGGAGGCAGCCTGGTACCTGTCCACAGGAAACCTGGACAGGGTCTCCCAGGACACAAAGAGGGCTGTGATATTAGTATTTTATCCACTCAGTGAGTGAAGAGAGCTCCTGTTTGGTCCACTGCACCGGAGGGTAGCCTGCAGCAAAGTGTCATCTGACTCAATGACAAGAGCTAATGCAAGGACAGGTCTTGGGTATTTGCATATCTAAGAATAAGTGCCATGTCACAGTGTGGCGTAGAGAGAGAATGACCCTGCTTATTGTTGAGGCACACATGTCTTATGAATCCCCAGATGAAGCAGTTAGTGTCCCACACATTTTCTTAGATTCTAAAGAGTAACGAGTTAGTTGATGCCAGAGAAAACCTTTAATCACTGAGGTTATTGTAGGTCATGGTAATAATGATGTAATGATAATGTAATAACCATACTTAGCTGATTTCGATATGTGATGAACCTCCTTGGTGGTTCAATTAGGTTTTTCATGTATCATTTATTATCTGCTCTGTCCTCCAGCACGCTAAAACAGATTTGCGAGCAGAATGGTTACATGCGATATGTGGTCAGAGAGGCTCTCCAAGCCTACCTCCAGGGCTCCCTGGTGAGAGAAGCAAAATAGACTCTAGAACATCCGTCCAATTTGACTCACATTAATTTGATTTGGCAAATCAAATTACCGATGTTACGGTGTGTGCGTGTGTTTGTGTGTGCGCGTGTGTGTGATTATTCTTCCTAAAGGGGTGAGGCTCTGGTGAGGTATGCTCTGGCAGCAGCAACAGGTCTAGTTGTGGCACAGAATAATGTTGCCTACCTATTTGAGGTAAGGAGTCTGGCATTTTAAATCCAATTTTCTTATGCAAAGTTACATCATCTCTCATATTATTCTGAAATAATTTAGTTCAGATGTAGAGAAGCATTCATTTGAGACAAGGCCTTAACAGAAAGGGACGTGAATAACCATAAGCCATTATGATATCTTCACTTACACCTGAGTTACCACTCTTTTTTAATTGCAGGAAATGAAGGAGAGATATGACTGTCAATTGCTGTATTACAACCATTCCACAATGAACTATGCCCCACATGACTCTGGTGAGTTTCTGTCTTACAGACTACAATGTCATCACAAAGCCTCGAGTCACTGGTGGAAAAGCTAGTTTACATAAAGCACCTGTCTCTCTGTTAGCCTGGTCCCAGATCTGTTTGGGCTCCTGCAAACTCCATTGATGTCATTGTCAAGCCAAACATTTGGCATGACCAGAAGTGACAAGGAGTTGGCACAGACTGGCACTCAGGCTATCTCTCTGTTTCCAGGTTTCCTGAAGATGGTAGACTACTACTAATCTAGCAGCATGCTTGGAACTGTTGATCAGGCCATATCAGTGTACAACAGATCAGCCCTTGCAGGCAGTTCCCAGGTGACTGTCATTTCCTGTATGCTATGATCAAGCCTCTAGAATTCAGAATTACTCTTATGTAAAAGTAACCATCAGAAGTTGTACAGATCCAAACAGATCAATACTCATTATTTTCCTCATGAATCCCCAGGGAATATATAAATTGGTGGTTTTGGCAGAGGAGGGATATGATTTCCCATTGATACATCAGAAACAGATTAAACGTACACTACATGGCCAAAAGTCGAATATCTCATTCCAAAATCAGGAGCAAAAATATGGAGTTGGTCCCCCTTTTGCTGCTATAATAGCCTCCACTCTTCTGGGAAGGCTTTCCACTAGATGTTGAAACATTGCTGCGGGACTTCGTTCCATTCCATTGGGGCAGCAGGTAGAGTGTTGGGCCAGTAACCGAAAGGTTGCTAGATCAAATCCCCGAGCTGACAAGGTAAAAATCTGTCATTCTGCACCTGAACTCGGCCGTCTTTGTAAATAAGAATTTGTTCTTAACTGACTTGCCTAGTTAATAAAAGGTCAAATATTTATAGTAAGATCAAAAATATTAGTGAGATCAAAAACTGATGTTGGGGGATTAGACCTGGCTTGCAGTCGACGTTCTAATTCATCCCAAAGGTGTTCGATGGAGTTGAGGTCAGGGCTCTGTACAGGCCAGGAAAGTTCTTCCACACTGATCTCGACAAACCAATCTGTATGGACCTCGCTTTGTGCATGTCATGCTGAAACATGAAAAGGCTTTCTGCAAACTTTTGCCATAAAGTTGGAAGCACAGAATCTTCTAGAATGTCATTTTACACTGTAGCTTTAAGATTTCCCTAAGGCGCCTAGCTCAAACCACGAAAAACGACACCAGACCATTATTTGTTCTCCACCAAACTTTACAGTTGGTGCTATGCATTCGGGCAGGTAGCGTTCTCCTGGCATATGCTAAACTCAGATTTGTCCGTCGAACTGCCAGATGGCGAAGTGTGATTCATCACTCCAGCGAATGCATTTCCACTGCTCCAGAGTTCAATAGCGGCGAGCTTTACACCACTCTTGTCATGGCCATCGTTAAAGGAAGACCAAGGTGCAGCGTGGTGAGCGTACATTTTCGTTTATTTGAATAAATGTCGCCAACAAAACAACAAAACAAGAAACGACCGTGAAGCTTACAAGGGCTTTAGTACCCCAAACAAAGACAACTTCCCACAATGACACAAGGGAAAAAGGCTGCCTAAGTATGATTCCCAATCAGAGACAACGATGGACAGCTGTCCCTGATTGAGAACCATACCCGGCCTAAAAATAGAAATACACAAACCTAGAAAACAGAACATAGAATGCCCACCCCAAATCACACCCTGACCAAACCAAACGGCTCCTCCTCTGCAGTGCAGGGGGCGGTTCCTCCTGCAGGCAGAGGAGGGTCGTTAAGTGATTGGAGCCACCTGGGCTCAGGGTATAAAACTGCTTACTAATCACCTCTGTCTCTCTTGCTCTCTCTCTCTCTCTGCTCCTCCAGGTATGCTCATGATTTGTTTGTTCCTTTTTAGTTTTGCATAGTTTTCACTCAGTCATGTTCACACACACATATTCATGCACCCATGCACTTTACATACACCTTACATTATGATACATCCACACCTCATTCCTTTTTCTTAGTTTAAGTTAATAGTTTGTTTAATAATAAAGAACACTTTTGAATTGGCCTATACCTGTTGTTCGTGTCCCCTCATTTTTGTCACAGGCTATGAGCCGGCTTGTGACAAAATAGTGACATAAAAATGCTCTCTAAGGCCAGGGCGTGACAATTCTATGCAACGCTAGGCATTGCACATGGTGATCTTAGGCTTGTGTGCCGCTGCTCGGCAATAAAAACCTTTTCATACAGCTCTGACAAACAGTTCTTGTTCTGACGTTGCTTCTAGAGGCAGTTTGGAACTCGGTAGTGAGTGTTGCAACCAAGGAAAAGGCGAATTGTAAGCGGTCCCGTTCTGTGAGCTAGTGTCGCTTACCACTTCGCGGCTAAGCCGTTGTTGCTCCTAGCCGTTTAGACTTCACAATAACAGTACTTACAGTTGACTGTGGAAGCTCTAGCATGTCAGAAATTTGATGAACTGACTTGTTGGAAAGGTAGCATCCTTAGACGGTGCGATACTGAAAGTCACTGAGCTCTTCAGTACGGGGGGTTGTCAATGTAAATAGTCCGGGTGGCCATTTGATTAATTGTTCAGCAGTCTTGTGGCTTGGGGGTAGAAGCTGTTAAGGAGCCTTTTGGTCCTGGACTTGGCGCTCCGGTACCACTTGCCATGCAGTAGTAGAGAGAACAGTCTACGACTTGGGTGACTGGAGTCTTTGCCAATTTTTTGGGCCTTCCTCTGACACTGCCTAGTATATAGGTATATAGGATGGCAGGAAGCTTGGCCCCAGTGATGTACTGGGCCATACGCATTACACTCTGTTGCGCCTTACGGTCAAATGTCGAGCAGTTGTCATAAAAGGCAGTGATGCAACTGGTCAGGATGCTCTCGGAGGTGCAGCTTAAAACTTTTTGAGGATCTGGGGACACATGCCAAATATTTTCAGTCTCTTGAGGGGGATTAGGTTTGGTCGTGCCCTCTTCACAACTGTCTTGGTGTGTTCGGCCCGCCTTTCCTGTAGTCCACGATCAGCTCCTTTGTCTTGCTCACAATGAGGGAGAGGTTGTTGTCCTGGCACCACACTGCCAGGTCTCTGACCTCCTCCCTACAGGCTGTCTCATCGTTGTCAGTGATCAAGCCTACGACTGTTGTGTCGTCAGCAAACTTAATGATGGTGTTGGAGATGTGTTTGGCCACGCAGTCACGGGTGAACAGGGAGTACAGGAGGGGCCTAAGCACGCACTCCTGGAAGGACAGTTCCACTAGCGCGTCGTGAAACACCTTCCACGTCATTCATTATTTTCCATAGAACGCATAGTCCCTCGTTGATTATCCCTTACATATGTTGAATCTTACATATGTTGAATCTTACTTACACTGTTGAATCTGCAGACGTGTTGCTGTGCGTTTTGTTGCTGTGCGTTTTGCTGCCAACTTTACTTTACTTTGCTAGCTGACAACTTTACGTTTTTTGTTTTGTTTCTGTTTTTAATTACCGTTTATATTTTTAGTTTTTCCATCGCAACTTTTTTCCCTCATTCAACTTTTTCACTCCGGACGCTTTATCTGGACATGGTTCGTCAACACCTTCAACAGCCGAAGCTAAGTAGTAACATTAACATGATGTCTTCTAATTGCAGTCGCTGTACTCATAATATACAGGAGAATGATCGCCTTACGGCGAAAATAGCTGTGCTGCAAGCCCAGCTTCAGACGCAATCGTTAGGCAAGGGTAATTTCAGTGTAGGAAAGGAAGAAACAGCGTCTGTGCCACCAGTAAGTACAGATAGTAACGTTAGTATAAATCCCCCCGCACAGTCCCCGCAGCCGGACAACTTTCTCATGGCTTCTGGAGGGAAATGCTGTTGGAATGCTCAACCGGTGTCGCTCATTCAGCCGACAGAAACTTTCAACCGGTTTTCCCCATTATGTAGCGAGTCGGAGTCTGAGTCTGAGTCTTCTCTTGTCTCTACTCCTCCCGTTACGGGGTCTGAGACGCCGAAGGCTCCCACCATTAGCTCTGACAAATTGAAAACCCTAGTCATTGGCGACTCCATTACCCGCAGTATTAGACTTAAAACGAATCACCCAGCGATCATACACTGTTTACCAGGGGGCAGGGCTACCGACGTTAAGGCTAATCTTAAGATGGTGCTGGCTAAAGCTAAATCTGGCGAGTGTAGAGAGTATAGAGATATTGTTATCCACGTCGGCACCAACGATGTTAGGATGAAACAGTCAGAGGTCACCAAGTGCAACATAGCTTCAGCGTGTAAATCAGCTAGAAAGATGTGTCGGCATCGAGTAATTGTCTCTGGCCCCCTCCCAGTTAGGGGGAGTGACGAGCTCTACAGCAGAGTCTCAGCACTCAATCTGAGTTGAAAACTGTTTTCTGCCCCTCCCAAAAGATAGAATTTGTAGATAATTGGCCCTCTTTCTGGGACTCACCCACAAACAGGACCAAGCCTGACCTGCTGAGGAGTGACGGACTCCATCCTACCTGGAGGGGTGCTCTCATCTTATCTACCAACATAGATAGGGCTCTAACTCCTTTAGCCCCACAATGAAATAGGGTGCAGGCCAGGCAGCAGGCTGTTAGCCAACCTGCCAGCTTAGTGGAGTCTGCCAATAGCACAGTCAGTGTAGTCAGCTCAGCCATACCCATTGAGACTGTGTCTGTGCCTCGACCTAGGTTGGGCAAAACTAAACATGGCGGTGTTCGCCTTAGCAATCTTATTAGGATAAAGACCTCCTCCATTCCTGCCATTATTGAAAGAGATCGTGATACCTCACATCTCAAAATAGGGTTACTTAATGTTAGATCCCTCACTTCAAAGGCAGTCATAGTCAATGAACTAATCACTGATCATAATCTTGATGTGATTGGCCTGACTGAAACATGGCTTAAGCCTGATGAATTTACTGTGTTAAATGAGGCCTCACCTCCTGGTTACACTAGTGACCATATCCCCCGTGCATCCCGCAAAGGCGGAGGTGTTGCTAACATTTACGATAGCAAATTTCAATTTACAAAAAAAAAAATTGGCGTTTTCGTCTTTTGAGCTTCTAGTCATGAAATCTATGCAGCCTACTCAATCACTTTTTATAGCTACTGTTTACAGGCCTCCTGGGCCATATACAGCGTTCCTCTCTGAGTTTCCTGAATTCCTATCAGACCTTGTAGTCATAGCAGATCATATTCAAATTTTTGGTGATTTTAATATTCACATGGAGAAGTCCACAGACCCACTCCAAAAGTCTTTCGGAGCCATCATCGACTCAGTGGGTTTTGTCCAACATGTCTCTGGACCTACTCACTGCCACAGTCATACTCTGGACCTAGTTTTGTCCCATGGAATAAATGTTGTAGATCTTAATGTTTTTCCACATAATCCTGGACTATCGGACCACCATTTTATTACGTTTGCAATCGCAACAAATAATCTGCTCAGACCCCAACCAAGGAGCATCAAAAGTCGTGCTATAAATTCTCAGACAACACAAAAATTCCTTGATGCCCTTCCAGACTCCTTCTGCCTACCCAAGGACGTCAGAGGACAAAAATCAGTTAACCACTTAACTGAGGAACTCAATTTAACCTTGCGCAATACCCTAGATGCAGTTGCACCCCTAAAAACGAAAAACATTTGTCATAAGAAACTAGCTCCCTGGTATACAGAAAATACCCGAGCTTTGAAGCAAGCTTCCAGGAAATTGGAACGGAAATGGCGCCACACCAAACTGGAAGTCTTCCGACTAGCTTGGAAAGACAGTACCGTGCAGTACCGAAGAGCCCTCACTGCTGCTCGATCATCCTACTTTTCCAACTTAATCGAGGAAAATAAGAACAATCCAAAATTTATTTTGATACTGTTGCAAAGCTAACTAAAAAGCAGCATTCCCCAAGAGAGGATGGCTTTCACTTCAGCAGTAATAAATTCATGAACTTCTTTGAGGAAAAGATCATGACCATTAGAAAGCAAATTACGGACTCCTCTTTGAATCTGCGTATTCCTCCAGGGTTTAGCTGTCCTGGATCTGCACAGCTCTGCGAGGGCCTGGGATCGGGAGAGACACTTAAGTGTTTTAGTACTATATCTCTTGACACAATGATGAAAATAATCATGGCCTCTAAACCTTCAAGCTGCATACTGGATCCTATTCCTACTAAACTGCTGAAGGAGCTGCTTCCTGTGCTTGGCCCTCCTATGTTGAACATAATAAACAGCTCTCTATCCACCGGATGTGTACCAAACTCACTAAAAGTGGCAGTGATAAAGCCTCTCTTGAAAAAGCCAAACCTTGACCCGGAAAATATAAAAAACTATCGGCCTATATCGAATCTTCCATTCCTCTCAAAAATTTTAGAAAAGCTGTTGCGCAGCAACTCACTGCCTTTCTGAAGACAAACAATGTATACGAAATGCTTCAGTCTGGTTTTAGACCCCATCATAGCACTGAGACTGCACTTGTGAAGGTGGTAAATGACCTTTTAATGGCGTCAGACCGAGGCTCTGCATCTGTCCTCGTGCTACTAGACCTTAGTGCTGCCTTTGACACCATCGATCACCACATTCTTTTGGAGAGACTGGAAACCCAAATTGGTCTACACGGACAAGTTCTGGCCTGGTTTAGATCTTACCTGTCGGAAAGATATCAGTTTGTCTCTGTACATTTCGGTGTTCCTCAAGGTTCCGTTTTAGGACCACTATTGTTTTCACTATATATTTTACCTCTTGGGGATGTTATTCGAAAACATAATGTTAACTTTCACTGCTATGCGGATGACACACAGCTGTACATTTCAATGAAACATGGTGAAGCCCCAAAATTGCCCTCGCTAGAAGCCTGTGTTTCAGACATAAGGAAGTGGATGGCTGAAAACTTTCTACTTTTAAACTCGGACAAAACAGAGATGCTTGTTCTAGGTCCCAAGAAACAAAGAGATCTTCTGTTAAATCTGACAATTCATCTTGATGGTTGTAAAGTCGTCTCAAATAAAACTGTGAAGGACCTCGGCGTTACTCTTGACCCTGATCTCTCTTTTGACGAACATATCAAGACTGTTTCAAGGACAGCTTTTTTCCATCTACGTAACATTGCAAAAATCAGAAATTTTCTGTCCAAAAATGATGCAGAAAAATTAATCCATGCATTTGTTACTTCTAGGTTAGACTACTGCAATGCTCTACTTTCCGGCTACCCGGATAAAGCACTAAATAAACTTCAGTTAGTGCTAAATACGGCTGCTAGAATCCTGACTAGAACCAAGAAATTTGATCATATTACTCCAGTGCTAGCTTCCCTACACTGGCTTCCTGTTAAGGCAAGGGCTGATTTCAAGGTTTAACTGTTAACCTATAAAGCGTTACATGGGCTTGCTCCTACCTATCTTTCCGAGTTGGTCCTGCCGTACATACCAATACATACGCTACGGTCACAAGACGCAGGCCTCCTAATTGTCCCTAAAATTTCTAAGCAAACAGCGGGAGGCAGGGCTTTCTCCTATAGATCTCCATTTTTATGGAACAGTCTGCCTACCCATGTGAGAGACGCAGACTCGGTCTCAACCTTTAAGTCTTTACTGAAGACTTATCTCTTCAGTAGGTCATATGATTGAGTGTAGTCTGGCCCAGGAGTGTGAAGGTGAACGGAAAGGCTCTGGAGCAACGAACCGCCCTTGCTGTCTCTGCCGGGCCGGTTCCCCTCTCTCCACTGGGATTCTCTGCCTCTAACCCTGTTACTGGGGCTGAGTCACTGGCTTGCTGGTGCTCTTTCATGCCGTCCCTAGGAGGGGTGCGTCACTTGAGTGGGTTGAGTTACTGACGTGAACTTCCTGTCTGGGTTGGCGCCCCCCCTTGGTTGTGCTGTGGTGGAGACCTTTGTGGGCTATACTCGGCCTTGTCTCAGGATTGTAAGTTGGTGGTTGAGGATTTCCCTCTAGTGGTGTGGGGGCTGTGCTTTGGCAGAGTGGGTGGGGTTATATCCTTCCTGTTTGGCCCTGTCC
Source organism: Salvelinus fontinalis (assembly GCF_029448725.1). Classification (NCBI taxonomy): domain Eukaryota; kingdom Metazoa; phylum Chordata; class Actinopteri; order Salmoniformes; family Salmonidae; genus Salvelinus; species Salvelinus fontinalis. The sequence goes on from NC_074669.1 coordinate 24,471,922, forward strand.
GGGGGTTTCTTCGGATGGGGCCACAGTGTCTCCTGACCTTTCCTGTCTCAGCCTCCAGTATTTATGCTGCAGTAGTTTATGTGTCGGGGGGCTAGGGTCAGTTGGTTATACCTGGAGTACTTCTCCTGTCTTATCCAGTGTCCTGTGTGAATTTAAGTATGCTCTCTCTAATTCTCTCGTTCTCTCTTTCTCTCTGAGAACCTGAGCCCTAGGACCATACGTCAGGACTACCGGGCATGCTGACACCTTGCTGTCCCCAGTCCGCCCGGCCTTGCTGCTATTCCAGTTTCAACTGTTCTGCCTGCGGTTACGAAACCCCTACCTGTCCCAGACCTGCTGTTTTCAACTCTTAATGATCGGCTATGAAAAGCCAACTGAGATTTATTCCTGATTATTATTTGACCATGCTTGTCATTTATGAACATTTTGAAAATCTTGGCTCTCTCTAATTTTCTCCTTCTCTCTTTCTCTCTGAGGACCTGAGCCCTAGGACCATACGTCGGGATTACCGGCCGTGGTGACTCCTTGCTGCCCCCAGTCCGCCTGGCCTTGCTGCTATTCCAGTTTCAACTCTTCTGCCTGCGGTTATGGAACCCCTACCTGTCCCAGACCTGCTGTTTTCAACTCTTAATGATCGGCTATGAAAAGCCAACTGAGATTTATTCCTGATTATTATTTGACCATGCTTGTCATTTATGAACATTTTGAAAATCTTGGCTCTCTCTAATTTTCTCCTTCTCTCTTTCTTTCTCTCGGAGGACCTGGGCCCTAGGACCATGCGTCGGGACTGCTGCCCGTGGTGACTCCTTGCTGTCCCCAGTCCGCCTGGCCTTGCTGCTATTCCAGTTTCAGCTGTTCTGCCTGCGGTTATGGAACCGCCACCTGTCCCAGACCTGTTGTTTTTCAACTCTTAATGATCAGCTATGAAAAGCCAACTGAAAATTATTCATGATTATTATTTGACCATGCTTGTCACTTATGAACATTTTTGAACATCTTGGCATAGTTCTGTTATAATCTCCACCCGGCACAGCCAGAAGAGGACTGGCCACCCCTCATAGCCTGGTTCCTCTCTAGGTTTCTTCCTAGGTTTTGGCCTTTCTAGGGAGTTTTTCCTAGCCACCGTGCTTCTACACCTGCATTACTAGCTGTTTGGGGTTTTAGGCTGGGTTTCTGTACAGCACTTCGAGATATTAGCTGATGTACGAAGGGCTATATAAAATAAAATTGATTGATTGATTGATATCAATGTAATAGTGAATCGTCTTGATGTCCACGTGTAATGATCACATTTCCAGCTCTTATGACCCTGTATGTATGGGTTATCTAAATATTTATGCCACAAGGTGGTAATATTGGCCAACTTGATTATCTGTCACAAACTAGTTGTGTTACAGCTAAAGCCTTAAGGTAAATACATCAGAGAAGGCTAGTGAAGGGAGGACGACTCATATTAATGGCTGGAATGGAATCAATGGAACAGTATCAATGACTTGGAAACCATGTGTTTGATATGTTTGATAAAGTCCCATTTATTTCATTCCAGACATTAAAATGAGCCAGCCACCACTGGAATACTGTGCCGTTCTGCTCCTGACATATTTATTGTTGTCTTCTTCGTTGTAGATATTGGAAGCTCAGGTTAAATGTGTAAAGTTACCCATTGTTTTATCATACCAAACATTTATTACATCAAAGCATGACTGGGGAATTGATTCTTTGCCCCCAGAGTGTCGCCAAGTAGACATCCCACCTAGACAACGTAGACATACTGCTGACCGTGCAGTAAAGGACAGGACAGGGACATCCCCTGTCATTCAAGCAGAAGTTAAGTGGACGGCAGGATCAGAATGATCCCATCAGAAGAGAAGACATGTCTAGAACTGTTAGAATGGCCCAGGGACTACACTCTTAGAAAAAATAAGATAATCCTTTTAAGTTCCAGGTGGAACCATTTTTGGTTCCAGGTAGAACTCTTTTGAGTTCCATGTAGAACCCTCTGTGGAAAGGATTATACATGGAACCAAAAATGGTTCTCCTATGGGACAGCTGAAGAACCGTTTTAGGTTCTAGGCAGCACCTTTTTTTCTAAGAATGTATGATTCATTTTCTGTATACTCCATGGCTCCCGAGCGGCGCAGCGGTCTAAGGCACTGCATCTTAGTGCAAGAGACGTCACTACAGTCCCTGATTTGAATCCAGGCTGAATCACATTCGGCCTTGACTGGGAGTCCCATAGGGCGGTGCACAATTGTCCCAGTGCCAGGGTAGGCCATCATTGTAAATAAGAATTTGTTCTTAACTGACTTACCTAGTTAAATAAACACAGAGGGTTGGACAGAGAGTGCAGGGGACAGCTGACCTGGCTGTCTCAGTGCTCTCTGCACATTGACAACTGAATGCATTCAACTGAAATGTGTCTTCCACATTTAACCTAACCCTTCTGAATCAAAGAAGTGTTGGGGGCTGTCTTAATCGACATCCACATCATTGGCGCTTGGGGATTCGTGGGTTAACTGTCTTGCTCAGGAAAGAACGATAGATCTGTACCTTGTCAGCTCGGGGATTTGATCCAGCAACTTTTTGATTACTGGCCCAATGCTGCTACCCACCAGGCTACCTGCCACCATCCTCCAACATCTGCTCTGATGGATGTCTTACACAGCATAGGAAATTACAACACAGGAAATACCTGAGGCATGAGATTACTTATAAAGGAATGTATATGTTTTATGTTGGGTAGAAGACCTGTAAATATTTTGGAGACATCTGACTCATTTTAACTGAAAGTGGGAGTAAATAGACTGATGTGATTGATAGTATGAGTCTGCTGGTAGTTTTGGTTCAGCCACATGTTGCTGATTTGATACATTTCTTAAAGATTGCTTTGCTTTGTGTTTGAGTGAAGAATTGTGTGAGTTGGTATGGTTACATAGGACAGAAGGTTACTTAAGGCAAAAAAAATATTTTTTAACTACTTTACAACTACTTAGCATGTTAGCCAACACTAAACGTAACCCCTAACCATAACCCCTAGCTAGCCACCTAGCTAACATTAGCCACAACAATTTGGAATTAGTAACATTTAATACGTTTTGCAAATTCGTAACATATTGTATGAATTGCACTTCGTAACAAATTCTACGAATTGCAATTTGTAACATATTATATGAAATTATTGATGGACATCCACAAATTAATACATACCAATACAAAATGTAGCATATCATACTCCCGGATTTACATTTACTATGTTACGTCTACCCCTGAGTCCAGGTTGGATTTGTGATGCTCTGCAACATATTTCTAGACAGGAAATTGGAGCTTAGGTTACCGCAGAGAAATAATGTGCTGCACTTGTTTTTCAAAAAAATACGCTTAAAAAGAGATAATTCGAATTAATTAATTGATTGGTTGGAATGTTCCGTAACAATCCAGTAGGGCTCTAATATCAACAGGAATGACCCTGTAATTAAAAACATCAGTAGATAACCAATTGGCTTGGTGGATACAACCACAGGACCTGAAGTGAAAGCGGGTTGGTAAGAAAGGGAGAGCTCTGTTTAAAAAATATATATATTTACCCCCTTTTTCTCCCCAATTTCGATCCTGTCTCATCGCTGCAACTCCCTAACGGGCTCAGGAGGCGAAAGTCGGGTCATGCGTCCTCCGAAACATGACCTGCCAAACAGCAGGTATTTTTTGTATTTAATTTTTTTACATTGAATATCCGAAACATACAATATACTTGCAGTGATGCCGCTCAACAACTGCATCATACCAGTCATCCAACAGACTCCCATTCAGAGTGACACACAGAAGCATCCAGGGTCAAGGCCCTGGGTTCCTCCTAATGCAAGACAATGCTAGACCTCATGTGGCTGGAGTGTGTCAGCAGTTCCTGCAAGAGGAAGGCATTGATGCTATGGACTGGCCCGCCTGTTCCCCAGACCTGAATCCAATTGAGCACATCTGGTACATCATGTCTCGCTGCATCCACCAATGCCACGCTGCACCACAGACTGTCCAGGAGTTGGCGGATGCTTTAGTCCAGGTCTGGGAGGAGATCCCTCAGGAGACCATCCGCCACCTCATCAGGAGCATGCCCAGGCGCTGTAGGGAGGTCATACAGGCACGTGGAGGCCACACACACTACTGAGCCTCATTTTGACTTGTTTTAAGGACATTACATCAAAGTTGGATCAGCCTATAGTGTGGTTTTCCACTTTAATTTTGAGTGTGACTCCAAATCCAGACCTCCATGGGTTGATAAATTGATAAATCCATTGATCATTTTTGTGTGATTTTGTTGTCAGCACATTCAACTATGTAATGAAAAAGTATTTAATAAGAATATTTCATTCATTCAGATCTAGGATGTGTTATTTTAGTGTTCCCTTTATTTTTTTGAGCAGTGTATATTAGTAATTAGTAATTGACTGTCTCTCCAGATCTCCTAACAGTACTATTTCTAGGGTCAATTTTTTGCTCATACGATTTGAAAAACGAATCATCAGGAGTAGGCAGCGCCATAAGTAAGTGAGTAAACTGAGATATGACTAAGGAGTTAATCAGGGCAATTTTTCTGTAAATAGACAGTTATTTACCTCTCCATGGTTGCAGGATCTTGTCTAGATTTACAAGTTTTCTATTGAAATTCATTGTGGAGAGATTATGTATATATTTTGTGATATGAATACCAAGTATGTCTACTTCACCATCAGCCCATTTATGGGTAAACTGCAGGGTAATGTAAAAGTTCAATTTTTTAAGATCCAATACGTAATATTGTACACTTATCATAATTAGGTTTTAGTCCAGAGAGTTCAGAAAAGTTATCTATATCTTCAATGAGACATTGCAAGGATGTAGCTTGTGGACTTAATATAAAACTTGAGTCATCGGCATACATGGACACCTTTGTTTATAAGCCTTGGATTTCTAATCCTCTAATGTTGTTATTGGATCTGATTTTAATAGCGAGAATTTCGATGGCCATAACGAATAGATATGGTGACAGCGGACACCCTTGTTTAACTCCTATTGACAATTCAAAACTCTATGAGAAGTAGCCATTATTTACAATTTTACACCTGGGGTTGCTATACATTATTTTTACCAATTCCATTAAGGAATTACCGAAATTGAAAAAATCCAGGCATTTATAAATAAAATCCAGTCTTACTTTATCAAATGTCTTTTCAAAATCAACTATAAATACCAGACCTGGCTTCTTAGATGTTTCATGATGTTCTATTATTTCTAGTAGTTGTCGTATATTATCTCCAATGTATCGTCCATGTTAAAAACCTGTCTGATCCGGATGAACAATACCTGGTAAAACCGTTTTAATTTTGAGTGTTATGCATTTCGTTAGTATTTTTGCATCACAACATTGAAGTGTAAGAGGCTTCCAGTTTTTTTTATATAGACTGGGTCTTTATATTTGCCATCTGGGTTGTTTTAATAATAGAGAAATCAGACCTTCCTGCTGAGTACCTGACAGACTACCATTTCTATAGGAGTAGTTAAAACAATCTAACAATGGAGCTTTTAGTATATCAAAAAAGGATTGATATACCTCTACCGGTATGCCATCAAGCCCTGGGGTTGTTCCAGACTGAAAGGATTTAATAGCCTCAAAAAGTTCTTCCTCTGTAATTTGGCCTTCGTACTGATCTTTCTGTACATTTGTTAATTTTCCATTTTGTATATTATTTGGAAAGAATTCCTTAACACAATCTTCATTCAGAGGGAGAGGATGAGAGGGAAAAGGGAACATCTGCCTAAAATAATTAGCTTCCTCTTTTAAAATATAATTCGGAGAATCATAGGTGACTCCATCTTCAGTAACGAGTTTCTGCAAATAATTTTTGTTACCGTTCCTGTATTGGAAATTCATGAATCATATTGTGCATTTTTCTCCATATTCCATCCAGTTTGCTTTATTTTTGTAATAGATTACATTAGATTGTTCTTGAATAAGTTCCTCAAGTTCTTTTTGTTTTTCCTCTAACTTATTTTGTATCTCTGTAGTATCGTTTTTATTGATATCTACCTGTACTATTAGTTCATGGATTTCCATTGTTAGTCTTGTCTCCTTAGCCAGAAACTGCTTTTTTATTATTGATGAATATTGAATTGAATGACCCCTGAAGGTACATTTAAAGGTATCCCAAACAATGAGGGGATTTGCTGAACCTATATTATACTGGAAAAATGCAGTTATAAATGATTTTGTCTTAGTTAAAAATAAGTTGTCCTCCAGTAAACTTTGATAAAATTTCCAATATGTGGAAATATGTGTCCATGTGGAAAATCTATAAGAGTTATGTGAATGTCAATTAGATGATGATCCAATCGCATTCTGTCTCCTATTAAAACTATTTTAACCTTTGATGCAAGTGAGAAAGAGACAAGAAAGTAGTCAAGACGACTAGCTTAATTAAGTCTCATCCATGTATATCTCACTAGGTCGAGGTTTTTTAGTCCCCAAATATCCACTATTTCTAATGTGTACATAATATTTGTGATTTGTTTAAGGGCACGGTGATGATAGTTTGTAGAGGGATTACCTTTACGGTCCATTGAGGTACTTAACGCTGTGTTATAGTCTCCTACCATAATGATTTGATCATTTGTTGCCTGTAAGTTCAATCAATTGGTATAAATGTTTTCGAATTTGTATGTATCATCCTGATTTGGACCATATAGATTAATGAACCAAATCTCTTTTTCGTCCACTTTCATATTCAAAAGGATCCACCCTCCTTGCGAATCAATCCTGATTATTTGCACATTCAGATCAACATGTTGGTTAATTAATATCATCACACCCTTTGAGTTCCTTTGTCCATGACAGAAAATTATTTCACCCCCCCATTCCTTTTTCCACGTAACTTCATCTAAGGATGTAGTGAGTTTCCTGTAAACAGTATATGTTATATTACTTTTCTTTTAGCTATGTAAAGACTGATCTTCTTTTTTATAATCTGCTAAATCGTTACAATTATAACTGGCTATACTTATTTCACCCCTTACCATAACTAGATACTATTCTCAGTCTAAATTGACCAAATTAGTGCTTGTAAAGTTATTGCCATCAGAGGTATTATGACGGTCAAAATTAGAGCTTTCAAATGTCTGATATTCAGAATTCAAGAAATAGGTTCTAGCTATATTTGTTTTATTCCCTTGCCTGTTTGCTTGTGAGCCACTGCCACAGATGTTAGACAATTGAGACAAGATATTATGTGTGTAGTAAATCTGAGTAGGTTGATGTGTATGATATTGGATGTGATTTAGTGAGAGTGTGTACGATGTCTGTATAAGACTATAATGTAAGTAAGGTAATGTAAGACTATAATGTGTGATGTCGAAATAAATAATAACTGCCAATTTGCATGGTTGAGTGTCTATGTGTGTAACATGTAGTGCGTATAGCCTTAATTTTCATGATGATAATTGTAATCCATGTCGTATCACCATCATAGTTGCATCATAATTACCTAACATCATTGAAAAACACATCCCAGGATTTCCATAGCAATTGACGTTTCACATGATCATGAAAGAGACCTTGCAGTACTCTAGAGACGGCTTCGCTACAGTACAAATGTGTTCCGTACAATATGTTATTATTCAGCAAATCCTCCAATTCTGATATCTTTCCCTTGCTTGTTGTAAACAGATATCAACTTGTAGACAAATATATAAAAAAGATAGACAAAAAATAAACATATTAAATTATAAAACAGTTCTCGACAATAGAGAGAGAGGGAGAGAAGAGAAAAGAAAAGAGAGAAAGAGAGAGTGAGAGAAGAGAGCGAGATTAGGTGTGTGTGTGTATACGTCAGTATGTGTAAGCGAGCATATAATTGAGTACGTGTGTGTTCATATCCACTTCATAGTGTTCAGATATTTTTACAGTTCCCATACTTTCTTTTTTTCGTAACCTGAAGTCCCTGTAGAATTTAGTACAGCCATGGTGTTATGGAGCTGTCTCAGAATAGCTGTCCATCTATATAGAGTTTGTCCACAATGAGAAAGGCACGCTTACCCTTCTCCCTTTGTTGCCTTTGTACCAGATACAGTCTCTTACGACGTTCGTTTATCTCCCTTGGAAATGTGTAATTGAGTCCGAATTTGCTCCCTTCCCCTGCTTTTGATCAGCTCCTTTTGTTGGTAGTGTCACGATCGTCTTTGGGTGAGAGAGAGGACCAAGGCGCAGCGTGTGGAAAATACATCTTCTCTTTATTTAGAAGAAGAAAAACAAAAACAAAACAACAAAATGACGAACGTGAAGCTATAAACGACTAAGTGCAAACATGCAACATAGACACAGACAATTACCCACAAACACCTAAAGCCTATGGCTGCCTTAAATATGGCTCCCAATCAGAGACAACAATAAACAGCTGTCTCTGATTGAGAACCAAATCAGGCAACCATAGACTTTCCTAAACACCTACACTGAACACAACCCCATACATACTAAAAACCCCTTAAACAATACACACACACCCTAAACTAGACAAAACACACAAAGACAACCCACCCCAACTCACGCCCTGACCAACTAAATAAATAAAAGAAAAAAGGAACAATAGGTCAGGAACGTGACAGGTAGTGTTAAAAGTTTGCGATAATCGGTCGGGGGACCCTTGGTCTTGTCGCTCTGAGCTCCAAGTCTGTGTACTCTATGGAAAGCCACCCTGTTTACAGTCTCTATAGGACATTTCAAGGTGGATTGCATGAATTCTCTGATCGCGCCCTCTGGATTATTGGATGCGTCCTCAGGAATCCCAGACACTTTTTCGATTTTCATACATGCTACGACTTTGTATGTCTAGTAGCGACTCTTTCATCACCCTGTTTTTCCTGAGTAGACAATCCATGTTGGAATCGTGGATTTTCTCCTTGGTTGTGAGTGCCTTGCTTCTTAATACCCGCCTGCTTAACCCAGAAGGCAGCTGCACCAATGTGTCGGAGGAAACACAGTTCACCTGACGCCTGAGGTCAGCCTGCAGGTGCCTGGCCTGCCATAAGGAGTCGCTAGAGTGCACTGAGACAAATAAAGCACCCCCAGCCAAATCCTCCCCTAACCTGGACGACGCTGGGCCAATTACGGCCAGTTGTTATACAGCTCAGGATCGAATCCGCGTCTGTAGTGACGCCTCTAGCACTGTGATGTAGTGTCTTAGACAGCTGTGCCACTCGGGAGTCCCCCAAAGGAGAGCTACTACTAGAACAGAACTCTCCTTTGGGGGCCCCTCCTAAACGTCTGTCTGTCCAAGGCCGATCATATGGACAGGCTTATGCTGGTTAACTTACGGTGGTGGAAACTGTACTCAATTGTCATACTTGAGTAAAAGTAAAAAGTAAATTCATCAATCAAACCAGAAGGCACAATTTTTAAAAGATTATTATTTTATGGACAACCAGAGGCACACTCTAACACTCAAGACTTAATTTACAAATGCAGTATTTCTGTTTAGTGAGTCCACCAGATCAGAGACAGTAGAGATGACAATGTGTTATATTAATAGGTGCGTGAATTGGACCACATTGCTGTCCTGCCTGAGCATTCAAAATGTAACGAGTTATTTTGGCTGTCAGGGAAAATGTATGGGAGTAAAAAAGTACATATTCTCTTTAGGAATGTAGTGGAGTAAAAGTTGTCAAAAATATAAATAGTCAAGTAAAGTGCAGATACCCCAAAAATCTACATAAGTAGTACTTCAAAGTATTTTTGCTTAGTTACTTTACAGCACTGTTAACTTACTAGAGATTTTGTCTGAGCAGCGGTCCAGAATCTTGCTTGATTTATTAGTAAGGGTTAGTATCAATCATATCCATAACATTATCCAGAGTAAATATGATGGGTCAGCAACAGTATGAGTATGTGTAGCACTCCTAAAGCCATGCCCAAGGTTTACTGTAAGTTTTTCACAGTTCAATGTCTGTTCTCCGTGTACAATATATATACAAAAGTATGTGGACACCCCTTCAAATTAGTGGATTTGGCTATTTCAGCCACACCGGTTGCTGATAGGTGTAGAAAATCGAGCACACAGCTATGCAATATCCAGAGACAAACATTGGCAGTAGAATGGCGTTACTGAAGAGCTCTGTGACTTTCAATGTGGCATCATCATAGGATGCCACCCTTCCAACAAGTCAGTTTGTCAAATTTCTTCCCTGCTAGAGCTACCTCGGTCAACTGTAAGTGCTGTTATTGTGAAGTGGAAACGTCTAGGAGGCTTAGCCGAGAAGATGGTAGGTCACACTAGCTCACAGAACGGAACCGCCGAGTGCTGTAGAGCGTAGTGCGTAAAAATTGTCTGTCCTCGGATGCAAATTGCCTCTGGAAGCAACATCAGCACAATAACTATTCGTCTGGAGCTTCATGAAATGGGTTTCCATGGCTAAGCAGCCACACACAAGGCTAAGTATAGCAATGCCAAGCTTTGGCTGGAGTTGTGTAAAGCTCGCCTCCATTGGACTCTGGAGCAGTGGAAACGTGTTCTCTGGAGTGATGAATCACGCTTCACCATCTGGCAGTCCGGCGCACGTATCTGAGTTTGCAGATGCCAGGAGAACGCTACCTGCCACAATGCATAATGTCAACTGTAAAGTTTGGTGGAGGAGGAATGTTGGTCTGCAACTTTTTTCCATGGTTCGCGCTAGGCCCCTTTGTTCCAATGATGGGAAATCTTAGAGCTACAGCATACAATGGCATACTAGACGATTCTGTGCTTCCAACTTTGTGGCAACAGTTTGGGGAAGGCCCTTTCCTGTTTCAGCATGACTATGCCCCTGTGCATAAGCAAGGTCCATACAGAAATGGTTTGTCGAGATCTGTGTGTAAGAACTTGACTGGTCTGCGCAGATCCCTGACCTCAACCCTATTGAACACCTTTGGGATAAATTGAATTGGAACACCGACTGCGAGCCAGGTCTAATCACCCAACATCAGTGATCAACTTCACTAATGTTCTTGTGGCTGAATGGAAGCAAGTCCACGCAACAATGTTCCAACATCTAGTGGAAAGCCTTCCCAGAAAAGTGGAGGCTGTTATAGCAGCAAAGGGGTGACAAACTCCATATTAATGCCCATGATTTTGGAATGAGATGATCAAATAGCAGGTGTCCACATACCTTTGGTCATGTAGTGTATGTGTGTCAATGAGGCAGATATGATTGTGTTCTGTGAAACAAACTAATGCCCCACCATACTGTGATGAACATGTAGATACAGTACCTCACTGTTGCTCTCTGATTTTCAGATAAGGACATCGTGTTATGGTGATGTTAGAGCTGGTACTATGTTGGGTAATTTATAGGAACTAAACAGCGGTATAATTTCTAGTATTTCTCCCCTCCCCCCAAAATGAAGATTGATATGACGTTGAATTCTTGGTACTTCATTGCCAACAAGCACTGTGACCAGAGTAATAAATGTGACATTTTGAATTGCTCTCAACCCTACACTTTGTAATAATATTAATATTAATATTCCCACGGGCAAACAATTGTAACCAGAGATTGAGTTAATGCGTGGTCTAAGCTATTCATTAAACCATAGTCTGTAAACTGTCCTTTCATAAAAAAATTGTTAAATTAAATGTGATTGCAAAATTATTTCAAGATTATTGCTATTATTAAAACAGCTGAGTATTTAACTCTTTATCCAATGTTATCACCAGTGCCAGAACTCTCAGAAATAAAAGTGTCAAAGAGCTCTATTCAGTCCCTATCAGTGTACAGCGTGATTGAAATTTAAAGGCAATGTTCCCGCATTCGCGGAGACTGCATTCACGGTAAACGCTGCATATATCCTCAATGGGAAATGACCTTTACATTTCTATCACACAATTTGTAACGCTTAAGTGATCGAATAAAGCCCAAAGTCTCTGTTATCAACTCATTAGATACAGTATCAGCTACCCATTATAACAATTTTCCAATTCTGCAATGTGCTCTCAGAGCATTTTATATCATTCTGTAAGTAAATCCGAGACACTCCATTTAGTATGATATGTTATGTTTCGTATGGTATGTATACATTCTTTGGTCTATGAGACCAGTATGGATTATTATGGATTAATATCTACCCCAAACTAGAAGGCAAAACCCCACCTGACCTGGTTTTAGCGATAAACACATACAGTCTGAAATTATAGATTGAATTGGTAACGTGCAAATGGCCTATTTGAGAAAACATAACAATGATAACCTTGTATTTGGTTTTCTGATCTGCTGCCATTTGTACCAATTGATTTAGTAGTTAACTATAAAGTACTATCACCATGAGTTACTCATGAAGTGCACCTTGGCTTGAGCACCATAGTCAGGACTGGTCTCCCAGGTGAAATATCTATGGGTCAAAGGATGCAGGGCAAAGTCCTGCCCAGGTGGCTACTGTCCAAAAGCACATCAGATACATTTCACATATTACTATCAGTAGTACAGTACCAGTCAAAAGTTTGGACACACCTAATCCTTCAGTGGTTTTTCTTTATTATGACTATTTTCTACATTGTAGAATAATAATGAAGACATCAAAACTATGAAATAACACATATAGTAACTAAAAAAGTCATGTAGTAACTAAAAAAGTCTTAAAAGTAACCTTCTTCAAAGTAGCCACCCTTTGCCTTGATGACAGCTTTGCACACTCTTGGCATTCTCTCAACCAGCTTCACCTGGAATACTTTTCCAACGGTCTTGAAGGAGTTCCCACATATGCTGAGCACTTGTTGGCTGCTTTTCTTTCACTTTGTGGTCCAACTCATCCCAAATCATCTCAATTGGGCTGACGTCAGGTGATTGTGGAGGCCAGGTCATCTGATGCAGCACTCTGTAACTCTCCTTCTTGGTCAAATAGCCCTTACACAGCATGGAGGTGTGTTGTGTCATTGTCCTGTTGAAAAACAAATGATAGTCCCATTAAGCGCAAACTAAATGGGATGGCGTATTGCTGCCGAATGCTGTGGTAGCCATGCTGGTTAAGTGTGCCTTGAATTCTAAATAAATCACTGACAGTGTCACCAGCAAAGCACCCCCACACCATCACACCTCTTCCCTCATGCTTCACGGTGGGAACCTCACATGCGGAGATCATCCGTTCACTTACTCTGCATCTCACAAAGAACCAACAATCTAACATTTGGACTCATCAGACCAAAGGACAGATGTATACTGGTCTAAGTCCATTGCTTGTGTTTTTTGACCCAAGCAAGTCTCTTCTTCTTATTGGTGTCCTTTAGTAGTAGTTTCTTTGCAGCAATTCGACCATGAAGGCCTGATTCATGCAGTCTCCTCTGAACAATTGATGTTGATATGTGTCTGTTGCTTGAACTCCATGAAGCATTTATTTGGGCTGCAATTTCCGAGGCTGGTAACTCTAATGAACTTATCCTCTGCTGCAGAGGTAACTCTGGGTCTTTCTTTCCTGTGGCGGTCCTCACGAGAGCCAGTTTCATCACAGTGCTTGATGGTTTGTGCAACCGCACTTGAAGAAATGTTAAAAGTTCTTGAAATGTTCCTTATTGATTGACCTTCATGTCTCAAAGTAATCATGTCTTAAAGTATTAGTGCCATCTTCTGTACACCACCCCACCTTGTCACAACACAACCGATTGGCTCAAACACATTAAGAAGGAAATAAATTCCCCAAAATAACTTTTAACAAGGCACACCTGCTAATTGAAATTTATTCCAGGTGACTACCTCATGAAGCTGGTTGAGAGAAGTATGGAAAGCTGTCGTCAAGGTAAAGGGTGGCTACTTAGAAAAATCTCAAATATAAACTATATTTTGATTTGTTTTTAACACTTTTTTGGTTACTACGTAATTCTATAAGTGTTATTTCATAGTTTTGATGTCTTCATTATCATTCTACAATGTGGAAAATAGTAAAAAAAAACAACTTTGATTGAGTAGGTGTGTCCAAACATTTGACTGGTACTGTATATATTTATACAACCTCCCATAAACTAGCTACAGCATTAGAGCACAACCCTCCAGGGGTGACCAATTTACTGTATCCTTTAGCTTACATTTATGCATTATCAATCACAGGGCGACAGGTAGCCTAGTGATTAAGAGCGTTGGGCCAGACACCAAAAGTTCTCTGGTTTGAATCCCCGAGCCAACAATAGAAAAATCTGTTGTGCACTTGATGTGCACTTGAGTAAGGTACCTAACCGTAATTGCTCTTGTAAGTTGCTATGGATAAGAGCATCTGCTAAACGTAATGACCAGGTATTGAGTTGCATCCCCCCTACCCCTTTTGCCCTCGGAACAACCTCAATTTGTCAGGGCATGGACTCTACAAGTTGTTGAAAGCGTTCCATAGGGATGCTGGCCCATGTTGACTCCAACGCTTCCCACAGTTGTGCCAAGTTTGCTGGGTGTCCTTTGGGTGGTGGACCATTCTTGATACCCACGGCAAACTGTTGAGTGTGACACACACAGCAGCGTTGCAGTTCTTGACACAAACCAGTGTGCCTGGCACCTACTAGCATACCCCGTTCAAAGGCATTTGAATATTTTGTCTTGCCTATTCACCCTCTGAATGACACACATACACAATCTGTCTCAATTGTCTCAAGGCTTCAAAATCCTTCTTTAACCGGTCTCCTCCCCTTCATCTACACTGATTGTAGTGGATTTAACAAGTCACATCAATAAGGGATCATAACTTTCACCTGGATTCACATGGTCAGTCTATGTCATAAAGAGCAGGGGGGTGCAACTCAATATTAGGAAGGTGTTCCTATTGTTTAGTATACTCAGTGTATATACAGTGGACACTCACTTTTTGGTGATATTATCCTACAAGATGTGCAGTTGCCCTGTTCAGGCTTACACCACATGATACAATATCACCGAAACAGAGACTGGTTAACTCCATAAAGCCAAAGCAAACTTGGAGAATTACAAACATGTTACAAATAGGTTATATATGTCTTACAGATAGATATGGTAACTGCGTTAGAGCTGTGTAGCTTTCATAGTTTCCTTGGAGGTCTCTTGCGGCTCATCGTCTCTGGTTAGGACTGGGTTATCATATATCTCCAGACTCTTCTTCCTCTCCTGCAAACCCTTCTCTTCATCCTCAGTACTCTGGCAGCGCTTGCAGCAGCAGCAGCAGCGAGCGCCGCAGAAGGCCATGCCTGACATCACCACACGGTCCCAGGGGGCCATGGAGTGCAGGGGGCGGGGCAGGAAGTCCCAGTCACGTAGCGCGCTGGGCAGGTACTGAGGACAACGTGCCTGCATCAGGTTAACAACGATGATGAAGATGGCTAGGACAACGATGGGTACGGCCACCCCAACCAGGGCCTGCCAGCCGGCCAGGGAGAGCCCCAGGATGGTCAGGGGCATGAGGAAGAAGCAGAGCAGGAGGTAGATCGCTGCGAACCAACGGTACTTGGCTGTGCGGTTCCCCAGGGCTCTGGCCAAGCGGATGGGGATCCGAGTGAAGGGGATGGGGTACCACAGCAGAATCCCCGCTATGTTGAAGAAGAAATGGCACAGTGCAATCTGGAGAGGAAGAGATGCAAACAGGGTGAGTAAGACTTCAATTGCACTGATGCATATGGGGAGAGTGGACAGAGAGCAATATGAAACTGCCATGAAAATAAATGATTACTACAACAAACCTGCAGTGAGTTGGCTAGTGTTTCTCCAGGAGCAGCCATAGCAGCAAGAATAGCAGTGGTGGTTGTGCCAATATTTGAGCCCAATGTCAGGGGATAAGCTCTCTCAAGGCTAATAACACCAATACCTGTTGGGTAATTGAGAGAACAATCACATGATACTGAAATAATACTTGAGTATATGCTCTCTACATTAGTCAGTAGGTTTGGATACAATTGGAGACAGCTAAAGGTAAGTGGATAGATAGAAGCTAAAAAACTACTCACCAACAAGGGGCGTGATTGCAGAGGTGAAGACAGAGCTGCTCTGGACAATGAAGGTCATTCCTGCTCCGACCATGATGGCAATGTAACCAGTGACCCAGCCAAAGGGGAAAGGGAAGTCTGAACAGACAAGACACAGCAGGTTAAGCATTTGCTTGGCGACCACAGTGAACGTTAGGATTACTTTCAACATCAACATCAAAGTGACTGTATGGATCACAGCACAGTTGTACTTGATCTTGGTCCAGAGCACCTGAGGTGACCTTCAAGCTGCAGCGTGGCTTTACCAGTGTTGCTCATCAAACATCAAGATGTACCACTGCTGACTATCAAACAGGATGTATGTTCTACCAGCATTCTGAATAGATTGAAAAGATAGCCAAATGTCTGCTCACCTGTGTTGAGCACCTTCTTGATGACCACAGCCACCTGTCCCTTAAGCATGGAGTTGAGCAGCTTGACAATGAGGATGAGGCAGGTACAGAGGATGAGCAGGGATAGGGCCAGCAGAATGAGGCCCACAGCCAGGTCAGGCAGGTTAGCATAAACAAAGATATGGTTGCCTGCATGGGAAGATGCCAAATATTATTGAAGATTTAAATGGGACAAAGGGGCAATAACAATAATAGATTAGAGAGAAGGTAATTAAACTTTAGTGAGATTAGAAAGAAGGTAATAAATGTAGGCCTCCCGAGTGGCGCAGTGGTCTAGGGCACTGCATCGCAGTGCTAGCTGCGCCACCAGAGTCTCTGGGTTCGCGCCCAGGCTGGGCTGGGTTCGCGCCCAGGCTCTGTCGCAGCCGGCCGCAACCGGGAGGTCCGTGGGGCGACGCACAATTGGCATAGCGTCGTCCGGGTTTGGCCGGTAGGGATATCCTTGTCTCAGTATGTGAAAATGTAATAAAATGTATGCACTCTACTGTAAGTCGCTCTGGATAAGAGCGTCTGCTAAATGACAAAAAAATGTTTTTAAAAATGTAGTGATTTTAGAGAGAAGGTAAAACGATTAGTGAGAAGGTCAGTTTTCGGTCCTGACATGACTTCCACAGATTTTATGGAATAGATAGGAAGAATGGTAATCGCACTCCACACTGCCCTTTCTCACCTGGACTAAAGGAACACCTACGTGAGAATGCTGTTCATTGACTACAGCTCAGCGTTCAACACCATAGTGCCCACGAAGTTCATCACTAAGCTAAGGACTCTGGGACTAAACAACTCCCACTAAAACTGGATCCTGGACTTCCTGATGGGCCGCCCCCAGAGTAGGCAACAACACATCTGCTACGCTGATCCTTAACACTGGGGCCCATCAGGGGTGTGTACTTAGTCCCTTCCTGTACTCACCGGTTCACCCACGACTGCGTGGCCAAACACAACTCCAACACCATCATTAAGTTTGTTGACGACACAACAGCGGTAGGCCTGATCACCGACGACGATGAGACAGCCTATAGGGAGGAGGTCAGAGACCTGGCAGTGTGGTGCCAAGACAACAACCTCTCCCTCAATGTGAGCAAGACTAAGGAGCTGATCGTGGACTACAGGTAAAGGTGGGCCGAACAGGCCCCCAATAACATCGACAGGGCTGTAGTGGAGCGGGTCGAGAGTTTCAAGTTCTTTGGTTTCCACATCACCAACGAACTATCATGGTCCAAACATACCAAGACATTCGTGAAGAGGGCACGACAAAACCTTTTCCCCCCCAGGAGACTAAAAATATTTGGCATGGGTCCCCAGATCCTCAAAAGGTCCTACAGCTGCACCATTGAGAGCATCCTAACCGGTTGCATCACCGCCTGGTATGGCAACTGCTCTGCATCTACAGGAGGTAGTGTGAATGGCCCAATACATCACCGGGGCCAAGCTTCCTGCCATCCAGAACCTATATCATAGGCAGTATCAGAGGAAAGCCCATAAAATTGTCAGAGACTCCAGTCACCCAAGTTATAGACTGTTTTCTCTGCTACCGCACGGCAAGTGGTACCTGAGCGCCATGTCTAGGACCAAAAGGCTCATCAACAGCTTCTACGCCCAAGCCATAAGACTGCTGAACAATTCATAAAATCACCACTGGACAATTTACATTGACACCCCCGCCCCTCCCTTTTGTACACTACCTCGTTATCTTTATACTTATATTGTTACTTTTTATTATTACTTTTTATTTCAGTCTACTTGGTAAATATGTTCTTCTTCTTAAACTGCACTGTTGGTTAAGGGCTTGTAAGTAAGCATTTCATGGTAAAGTCTACAGTTGTTGTATTCGGCGCATGTGAAAAATAAAGTTGGATTTGATTTGATTAGTCAACATGTTTTTTTCCCCCATAGCTTCTACACTTAGCTCTGACATGTGGTGACCCAATGTAGGGGGTTACATTACAACAGGATTTGGTCCAAGTCATAATGAGAGCAGTGAACCTTTCCCTTGTATTGATTGACTGATTTCAGATCCAAGCGTACAGGTATTAATTTTGATTGCCTGTGTCAGACTTGGGAGCGCTGGCCCGTCATTTGGCCTTGGGCCACTCAGGTGCTTCAGCTGGCCAGGATGAATGGGCCTTTTGAGCAGGTGGAGAGGGTGGGGGAGGGTATTTGAGCAGGCAGAGGGGGTGAGATGAGGATATGTGCCGAGTCACTTTATAGACTGAATGGAAGTCATTGTCCTTGTATCATGTGGTCTTTTCTGGCAGTGGGGGTGGGATTCAGGTTTCACAGAATTTTGGTTTAGCGTATCTGGCAATTCAAATTGCTCTGTAAAGACCTTTGTAGGGTCATGGGCTGTTCAGTGATTGTGCTGTACTTACATCTCTCTAGATTGATTGTTTCAGTGACATTTATCTGGGTAAATGTCTTGTTGCCTTCCACCCAACAGAGGGCACCGGTCGTGCAATTGGCAGCTGAGGGAACTGTTATATTCACAAGAGTCTAAAACAGAAGAGATTAAAAACAACGATGATCTATTATATTGACCAGATAGTCCAGTGAGCGCTCTAACAATGAAAATGCATCTCCTCGAAGATGGAATGCAGGCAGGAGGAGGCGTGATCTTGTGAGCCCATTCTAGCCTATGAGAGGGCAGATACGCATGTGAACAACAGGCACAACTCCGATATAAAGTCGTTTCTTTCAAGGTTGCTGAAATGCCGCAGGTGTCCACTTATATCAGTGCATTCGTAACAACCTAACCATTACGAAATGTGTATTTGATCAAATAAGCCTCACGTAGCAAATTAGCAAGGACTTTTTCAACCCTCTCTCATTGATCTCCATACAAAAATTCCTTATTTTCATGGACAAATTTTGGTCGGAGTAAACCCTCTCGCTTCGCCTCTTCCTCTCTGATAAAACACAAGCCAATACAGATAAAAGGCACAGTAATTATGGCTATCACTAAGTAATTAAAACCTATGGAAACAATGACCTTAATGACATTATGACTAGTAAAGAAGCAGAATTTTATTAAGAAAGTACCACCTTCATGATGACATGATATAGTATCAGTAAGGCACTGGAACTTATAAGTAGAATAACTCTGGCCAAACTACAAGATCTATCAAACATTAACCCTGAGAAGAGAGCTTAAGAGATAGCACTCTCACGTATACTACAAGTTATCTTGTTTTTACTGTCGGAAAACTCGTAAATCATCAATCATCACAAACTTATAAAAATAGCCCATTGTTTGACTATCTGATTAGTAATTGCTGGTCATTGGAGGCTGCTGAGGGGAGGACGACTCATAATAATGGCTGGAACTGTTCTGCCTGCGGCTATGGAACCCTGACCTGTCCACCGGACGTGCTACCTGTCCCAGACCTGCTGTTTTCAACTCTCTAGAGACCGCAGGAGCAGTAGAGATACTCTTAATGATCGGCTATGAAAAGCCAACTGACATTTACTCCTGATTATTATTTGACCATGCTGGTCATTTATGAACATTTGAACATCTTGGCCATGTTCTGTTATAATCTCCACCCGGCACAGCCAGAAGAGGACTGGCCACCCCTCATAGCCTGGTTCCTCTCTAGGTTTCTTCCTAGGTTTTGGACTTTCTAGGGAGTTTTTCCTAGCCACCGTGCTTCTACACCTGCATTGCTTGCTGTTTGGGGTTTTAGGCTGGGTTTCTGTACAGCACTTCGAGATATTAGCTGATGTACGAAGGGCTATATAAAATAAACTTGATTTGATTTGAACCGAGCTAATGGAATGACATGTATTTGATACCATTCCACTCCAGCCATTACCACAAGTCCGTCCTCCCCAATTAAGGTGCCACCAACCTCCCGTGTTGCTGGTGTGACAGGCAGTGTTGGGGAGTAGTGAACTACATGTAGTTTAACAAGTAATTTAATTACATTTTGCAGTAGCTTGGCGGTAGTAGAACTATATTCAAATCTAGGTAGTGTTTTCTGTAGTAAATTACTTTATTGCCATCTAACTGTGTAACTAGCTACTGGAACTACACACTACTTTTTTTGCTAAAAGAAAATAAAGTGAAGTACGCAATCATTTCCTTTCTCGTTCTGCATCAGACCTCTCTAATTCTCACATGAAACATATCTTTGTGTTCAATAGGCTAAATTACACATTCTGTTATTATGACCCCAAAGTGATCTGTCTTGCAATTTGTATAGATTTACATATAATAATTTGTCAATAAGTCGTTTTCAAAGTACATTTAGTTCAGCAAACTATATTTTTCTTAAGGGTAGCTTTAATGTAGCTTAACTTCTTCCAGTGTGAAGTAATTGGCAGCTTGGTAAACTATATTTTCAGAGTACCTTCCCCAACACGTTTATCTAAACGTCTTACCGTGCTTTTCTCTGTTTTGCACCAGATTTTGATCAAACTCTTGTTTCTGGCTGCTGGGTCACCGGTGGCAATGTCACTGATTACATTTTTGTCCAGCTAGAGGAAAATAAAGGTTTCAGACTAGTTAATGAACCTACTAAACTTCTTCATCAACTCAAATGTAATATTAAGCAGATGTTTCATAAATGTTTCGGACATGTTTCAGGGTTGTATAGGTACTGTATCTTGCTAGCTATATAAATACATTTTAATAACTTTCACTTCTCATATTGCGTATTTTGCTTTATAAGGTGAATTAGTCAAGCTAATGTGATCCACCTCACATTTAATATAGGGATTAATCACATGAATTGCGATGGTAAAATGCTGATCCTACCTCTATGATGGCATCGGTGAGAGGGTCGGTGATGACGTTGAGCAGGTCAGGGGTGTTGTTTCCCCCCTGGATGTTGAAGGAGTCGATGACGATCTTGGTGAGTTTGTACAGGACACCAGTAGCTGCCTCTAGAGGCAGCAGGACCAGCACAGACAGCCAGTTGAAGAAGTCGTGCACGGTCGCCCCAGCAAACGCCCTGGAGGAAATAACACTAGGTTACACAGCTCACAATTTACCAAGCTTGATATTTTATTTCCCAGAAAAGTTGCTCATTACCAACCAGCAAATTACAATGTTTTTTTATGGTCCAAAATTGTGAAGTATACTTCTATCACTTGAGGCTGTTTAGAAATGTCTTGAGCTGACTGACAGACGTTTTGCTATGGCTGTATTCATCAATCGAGCAAGAAGGCAATATTTTGAATAATGTAGGCATGTCCATGTACAAATTTAATGATATCATAGGGAATTGACCTTCTTTATTACTTTACCCAAAATATCATGACATTAGTGATAGTCAAAATGTGTAAAATTTGTGAATGTATAAATCAACATTTTGTCCATTTAAACAGCCTGTGTCCAATCCGCTGTGAAAATGGTGCTTTCTCTTGGTTCTACTGACGTGCTTTGTGTCTGTATCTGACGTAAAAAAGGGTTGAACTTCCACACAAAATTGCTTTACTTATTTTAGGTTGAAGGAGGTGTGTAGGTCACATTCTTTATCGTACAGCAATAGATATATAAACGCCTGCTCAATAAGAATCCAATTAAATCAGTCATTTAAATACATTATCAGTAACTACCAGTGAATATAATGCCTGACTTCAAGCAGTGTAGTGTTATGAATCTTTAGAAAGTTACTCAGTTAGATGTACCTGCGGAACTCATTTCTGTCCCCTGCCTGCATCATGGCCACAATGGTGTTGGTGACTGAGGTTCCAATGTTGGCTCCCATAATGACTGGCACTGCAGACTGGACCTCCAGCACTATGATAAAGATACAGAGTAAGTTTGTGTGTGTGTGTGTGTGTGTGTGTGTGTGTGTGTGTGTGTGTGTGTGTGTGTGTGTGTGTGTGTGTGTGTGTGTGTGTGTGTGTGTGTGTGTGTGTGTGTGTGTGTGTGTGTGTGTGTGTGTGTGTGTGTCCCATGTGTACTTGTATGTGTGTGTGTGTGTGTGTGTGTCCCATGTGTACTTGTATGTGTGTGTATACTCACATCCAGAAGACACCATGCTGACCACAATAGAGGAGGACGTGCTAGAACTCTGGACTAACACTGTGACCAGCACTCCAATCACCAGGCCGGCCACAGGGTTGGACAGCACCGCATTGTCCTGGAAGATATCCCCAGCTGCCTTACCTATGCAGACACAGCGTAAAGGTAAGGCCAAATTCAGCATGAAAACGTTCCATAAACGCTTCCATATCCATAAACATCCCATATTTAGATATTTTTTTTATGGAATGACAGGACAATTGTAATTGTGAATAATATTGCGTAACGTCATCAACATGAGAATATTAGAGTATCATCAAATTAGTAGAGTTAAAACCTAAGAAGTGACAAATACAGTAGGTCCTTATCAGGACCTGGTTGACAACAAACATACGCTTTTATACTTTGATTTGATTTTGACTCTATATTATATCATATGATTGGATTGGATTTTGTGCATCAACAAAAATTCAGTAAGATATGAAACCATAATATTCATTTTGTCAACTCTGACAGAGAGAGAAAGAGCAGGGTTTAATGTTACCTCCAACTAGCTGGAAAGCAGAACTCAGGACGTCTAGAGAGCAAACGAACATGTAGAGAAATCCAACCAGCAGAATGAACTTGACAATCGCAGTCAGAACCCGCATAACCTTCCCTTTGGTATCCAACTCTGTTTCCAAAGAGAGAGATGAGACTGGATGAGGAACCAGATTTTGGTTGGTGTAGTCACACAGCTTCTCACTTAAAACGCCTACATGTTTATCTCAGTGAAGGGTAAAGAAGTGCACTTTGTTAGGAATAGGGTGCCATTTGAGAAACAACCATATTCTATCTCACCTGACCACTTGAGTCCATTGTCCTGCAGTTCAGGGAGGTTCCAGGGGTCATCCTCATACTTGTCCTCTGTAGAATATGCTGGCAGGACGACTGAGTCTTTGGGTGCCGTATCTGCATCATCTGTGAGATTAGGATAATTGTGAGGGGATGTTGCCTCTGTGTGTGGTGCTGCCTGGTGATGAGGTATGGATGTCATAGATAGCAAGGAGTAGCCAACTGTACATACCAAGAGTGGGAGAAGAGGTATCTCTGACTCCTGGACGAGGAGCCATTGCCCTACGGCAAATATGATGTACTTTACTTTGAGGTAAACCATGAAGAACGTGTACTGTGGCAAACCATCAAAGTATATCGGAATAAGGCTAAACAGATTAATTCTTCTTGAATTAATCTATTATATATAATTATTATTATTATTCTCAGAGGAAACAAAAACACAGTCCTTTTATATTGAACCCTCTATTAAAGAGTTCCTGAAATGTTTATTTGTTCATCCTCCAATGCATAGCCAAGCAATCTTGTGTCTGTCACAAGATGTTACAAAAAAATGAGAATTTCTCCTTTCAATTATGGTAAATTATTCCATGGGAATAACTCATCGTGATGTTGCTTTTCACGTCCACATTGATAAAGTCCACAGAGACATACAAATATGACTGTCAGCTAGGGGCCTACTATCCTCAAGAAAACCGTAAGAAAAGTGTAATCAGTAAACCTCTCTAAGTTCTTATTTTCCAAGGATCAAATTGAGTTATCTCAAACAACAATAGGCTACAATAGTGGCAAAATAGGCATTCTACTAGGCTAACTAATACGATGAATACCAATTATTCTAATAATAACAATACTAGTTATTATCATCGTTATCTGGGCAACATTTGACAAAAAAAAGAAAGCAGGTAAAAACTGCACAAAATAGCACCCTTGAGAACAAGCTCGGCCAGTCATTGGCACCAAACTGTGTGTGAAGCTGAGTGTCAACAAAAATAATAAGCATTGAGGCTATAAGCACATAAAGCTATAGGTAACAATTCTTAACATATCTTTGTTTGTTGTGATTTTGTTTTGTTGCTATATTACTTGAATTTGTCTTGTTTCTAATGTGGAGTATCAAGGGTAGTAATACGCACCTGAAGTGGAGGAGTAGGCTTTTGCAGCAGTCCTTATGAAAAGGGGAATTCACTTGAGCTACCTGGCTACCTGGAGAGGTCCTGCATGCTGCTTATATAGCGCAGGGGCGGGAAAACCCGCTTCAACCTGACTGTTCAAAGTCCGTGGCAAAAAGGGCTCTCTGACAGTAAGTGACCTTACCTTTGCATCCACAGTGAATGTAGGCCAGGCAACATCAAATGATCAGTGTATGACGGAATATTACTACTCTGGCATGGGTTTTTAAAATGTTGTTTTCACTAGGTAAAAAGTAGGCTAATGACTGTCATAAACTTCTTTTTTTGCTGGATGAGAGTAGCCTCAGTCAATCTCAGAACAGGCCAAAAAGAAAAATAGCAAATTAACTAGGCCTAACCAAATAACCTTGATGATTTCAAAATGTTTTCTAAAAAAAAGGCCAGTCTATTAGAATATTTGCACTTTGATTGAGAATAGACTAGGGTCGGCCTATTCAAATAACGGAAATTATACACGTTTTCACAAATGCTTTGCAAATTTAATTCAAACCTTATACAGGTGTAGCCTATCCAGAATGTATTTTTATTTTTATTTTTTAAATCATTTGAGTGGGTCAGCTGGCACATTTGTGGGTAATGTTCTCTATTTCTCTTCTGAATGGAGGAAAGCTGCTCTCTGGTGGTAGCTTGTGGAAAGTGTATAAGCTACCCAGTTCCCAGTAAGAAGTCTCTGTGGGTTAAGCCAAATCATTAACAACTATTATAGAAAAGAACAACAGTATCATGTGTTGTGCGTTAATCTATTCCTAAGATCGACATAGGCCTACTTTATCATGTTTTCAACCACAGGACCATACACTTTAATATATCATAGATGGGCCTATCATCTGATTAATGTGTGATATGGCTTGGCTTGTTCATGACTATAAGATAGATACTACTATCATGGTGACACTTGTATTATGGCTCTGACAGTATGTGACAGTTGAATAACCTGAATCACACAGGAGTGAAGGGTTTAACTGTCATTATCACATGGTTATAACAGTCTAACACAACTGAGGAAAGGAGCATCTAAAACATTATAGTCTTACAATACCTCTCTATGTTCAAATTTAATATATTATGCCATAGACGATGCATAAAAGATGGCTTATCAAATCTCTCTCTCGCTCGCTCGCTCACTCACTCACTCACTCACTCACTCATTCACTCACACTTACACTTACAAACACAAACATTTGTTTTCCTATATTTGTATATATATAAAGATATAGGACTTCTGGTCCCCACAAGGATAGTAAAACTAAAACACACACACACACACACACACACACACACACACACACACACACACACACACACACACACACACACACACACACACACACACACACACACACACACACACACACACACACACACACACACACACACATATATATATATACATATCCACACACGTACTCATGCGCACACTTTGACCAATCTACTGTATCTTTATGATACTGATAACACAGCATATTACTTTTGAAAGTAAAGGAACAAATATTATTTTATGTCTTGGTAAATGATTATACAGATATCATCATAATTCTTTGTTATTCTTAGAGAGCAATAAAATGATGCCATAAAAATGGTGTGCCAGCATGTAAACAGGTTCATTGGGTTTGTGGAAAGGGCACCAAACTATCATCTAAGAATTTGCATTTTGATCAACGAAAACCACCCTACTGGACTTAAGACTAGGGATATGAAAAGAGAACTGCAGCTACATTTTCCTGCATGTTGTACAGTAAAAAGAAATAAAAAATAAACAAACACATATCAAATCAACATTCAATATTGGTTGATATTTGATTGACTTGTCATTAAGTAGCAGCTGGTACCTTGCGTCAATTGTTGATTTTTGAAGAAATCTAAGTAAAATTTGGAAAAACATTTGTTTATTATTGCATGTTGCAGAGAGGAAGGCTATAGTGTATTTAGGATAAGGTATCCATGTCCTTGTTTGTGCCATCATACACTTAGTATACAAAACATTAACACCTGCTCTTTCCATGACATTCCAGGTGAAAGCTATGATCCCTTATTGATGTCACTTGTTAAATCCACTCCAATCAGTGTAGATGAAGGGGAGGAGACAGCTTAAAGAAGGATTTTTAAGCCTTGAGACAATTAAGACATGGATTGTGTATGTGTGCCATTCAGATGGTGAATGGGCAAGACAAAATATTTAAGTGCCTTTGAATGGGCTATGGTAGTAGGTCCCAGGCGCAGAGGTTTGTGTCAAGAACTGCAATGCTGCTGGGTTTTTAACGCTACACAGTTTCCCGTGTTTATCAAGAATGGTCCACCACCCAAAGGACATTCAGCCAACATGACACAAATGTGGGAAGCATTGGAGCCAACATGGGCCAGCATTCTTGTGGAACGCTTTCTAAGCCTTGTAGTGTCCATGCTTTGTAGAGTCCATACAAGTGTAGTTCAGTTCAAAGCTACATGCCACACAATTCATTGGCGACTGATTTGTGATTAATGGCTATTGTAATTCCTAGCCACACAACTAACCAACTCCCAATCAATTGAAAATGCTCAATCAAGGTTATTCCCAGTTACGGATTTTTTTTCTTCTTCCTCTTGCTTACGATTTCTTTTTTGCTTTTGATAATGTTATTTTCTATATATAGTATTAAATAGTAAAGACATTTAAAAATGTCTTAAATAATGGTATTAACAACTATTTTGACTCTAATAACAAAATGTTTTGGTTGGACAGCATACCGTTATCTGTTTTGATCTGACATCTGAAATTGAATTAGCAAAAAACAAGCTTTTGCTGATGCTCTTGCCCCAAAATATTGCTCTGGCTTCATAAGTAACTTTAACATTTTAATGCTTGACTATACAGTATCATAAGCAACTGCAACATTTACCTCCAAATCTTAGATTTACGGGGACCAAGCACAACAAATATTGCCTCAGACTTTCTTATCTGTAGTCCGATGACATCATACAGTGGCTAGGACAGTAACTAACATTCTTATCATGATGTCATGGTGATGCCCATTGCCCACTGATGAGAATGTCATAAATAAATACAGCTTATCACATTAGTTTAATCACTATCTCACAGATTATTACTATCACTACAGAAACACAAATAATACAGACACCGGTATGATAATTGCCCCTGGTAGGTTTTATAGTTTATCTTCCATTACAGGTGATTAGTGTTGCGGTGTTCACCTCCTATATATGCTCCTATGTGGGGAATAATGACCAGATATGCCTAATGTAAGTGTGACAGTTACCTTTGAGCTTGATTCGAATGAAGTTAAAATGTCTCAATCAGTAAGACTTTCACTTTGTCAGTATCTTTTTAAAATGTACGTTCTATGTTAAGGACTGGCACCGGCAGACTTATCCCATCCCAGATCCTGTTCTCTCAAAAACGATAGTGTTTGAACTTTATTGGTTGCAAATATATTTTTGATTACATACTAGGTCAAGGATACGCCTCTTAGTTTGATTATGACACAATTAAAGCTTTAAAATCAAGTTGTAAGGACCGATGACGACGGAGATGAGAAGCAGGTAAAGACAGAGGGGATTGAGTCCAGGTGAGTCCAATAATCACTGATGCACGTGGCGGGGAAAGGCAGGTGTGTGTAATGATGATTGCAGGAGTGCGCAATGCTGGGGAGCGGGGGAAGAGCGGGAGCATGCGTGACTGTACCCCCCCCGGGTCACCACTCGGCATCCCACCTGGGTGAGCCTGATGGGCCGGCCGAGGCACGGGTGCTGGGCAAGCCGGCTGGGAGTAAATCTCCAACGAACCGGCAGAGGCGTGAGAGCCTGGCGAGCCGGCTGAGGCATAAGAGCCTGACGATCCGGCTGAGGCATGAAGGCCTGTTGATCCCGCTGAGGCGTGGGAGCCCGATAATCCGGCGGAGGCGTAGCAGCCTGACGAGCTGGCTGGGCGTGAAAACCTGACAATCCGGCTAAGGCCTGATGTGGGATGGGCGCCTTCCGAGCAAACCGGGGCAAGAAACCTCTCGAGCCAGCTAGGGCGTGACAGTCCGATGAGCTGGCTTAGGCACCCCCGGTTCCATCGGTGTCGGGTCCTGTCAGCACTCCCTGATGCTTCGTATGATGGCTTTTGCATTCTGTAAGGACCGATGCCGGAGAGATGAGAAGCAGGTACGGGGAGTCAAACATTTAATCGGGAACAGACATAGAACAAGACAGGAACAGTGTCAGCACACAGGTAACCAAGGACATACGACAATCAATGCAGAAGCAGGGAATAGAGTGGGGAACCAGACAGATATAGGGGAGGTAATGACAGAGGTGATTGAGTCCAGGTGAGTCCAGTAATCGCTGATGCGCATGACGGAGGGAAGGCAGGTGTGTGTGATGATGCTGGGGAGGGGGGGAAGAGCGGGAGCAGGCGTGACACAAGTGGCAAGTTGTATGCCTAGGGAGTGATTATTTTGAAGTGCCCTCTCAGTGTTAATCCTCCAGGCAATGTACAGTATTCAAATGTTTGTAGACTGTCCCACGATAAACGCCCTTGCACTATTCTGAGTGCACACATGATTTCAATTTCAAGGACCACTTCAAAAAGAAAGTTACACACTCTACATATTTTAAAATGTGAAGGGTGAAGTGTCTGTTGAGTGTCTCCCTATAATACACATACTTTTACACAGGGTTAATGACAAACAGGTAACATCAAGTACTACAGAAACCTTTTCGTGTGAGTGTGTTTTACAATTCATCCAGTCATTTATTAACCATGGATACTGATGCAATTAGTTTTTTCCATTTGACTTAAGGAGTCCCACATTCTGTGGGAGGTACAGCTGAGCTGTGGCATAACCTTTACCCTTCATGGATTGGCCCTCCACCCACGCTCTAATAAAATCTTTATTTGAGAGGATTAAAACTGAAATTACTATATGATCATTTACAATAAAGTGTGCTGAAAAGTTACCTTGCTCAACATTTTTGGCATGTAATGATCTATTTTTCTAAGAGGTATAATGAAATTATATATTCAAAATAGCATTCCATCTGAAATCGTCTTATTTAATTTCTCCGGTAATGTACTATTATGGAATGGTGGTTAATGATTGCCCAGAGGGCCTTTGAGTTGACACTGCATAGTTATCTGTCAGCTGCACTGGCACTGTAGTCCAGGCAGGGTGAGAGAGTTTGCCTCCTTATCACCAGGGGCCACCAAGCCCCATAGTACTCCATTAGTTGTCTATAAAGCCATAAACACTCTCAGCTGCTAGAACTCGTCTCAACTAGTTCACCCTGAGAGGCTGTGGAAAGAAAGGCGGTATCTGCAGTCAAGGTCACCATGAAGGCCTACCACGCTGCCTTGGAATGATGGAAAACAATTTAGCCGTATCAGCACGCACAGTCACTCTGTGAACTCGACAGAATTCCTCCCTCTTCATTTACCTTTTCAGCTTTGGGATTAAAGGTCAACTGCCTCTTAGAACCTTCTCTGGTTTGAAATGGCCTTGGTGGCATGGATTTGAGTCAGAAATTGTGTCAAATTTGACTACGAAGTGTAAATAGGATAATTTTGGTCAGTCTTGTCCAAAACAAAGTTTTGTAAGTGAGTTCGTCAAGACTTACTGGAGGGTTCGGTATGGATTAAGATGATGCCCACTTACTTGCCCATTGCCCACCAGCACTCCATCAGCTGTGTGTGCACTATCCAATCGTAGCAGCCAGAACCTCCAGACAGTGAGACAGACGTTCACATTATGTAGTGCCTCAGACTTGTTTACTTAAGACAACATGTCGCCAATGTTATATTGAAATAACCCTTGGCTTTAAGCCCTTTATGGAGTGGTAACTTGCTGATGTGCTTGATAGTGTCAATCACTCGAGTCTGCCACTTTTTGGTGAAAATGGAGGATTGAGACGATCAGAGCACACTTGTATACCAACTGCAACTTGTCAATATTCCAAACCCATTCACAAGCATCTTGTGTCCCCCCGCGACCTGTAAAAAAGAAAACGTCACCGAAGCACAAACGTTGCCACTCGTCACAGACTTAATGAGCGGATTGTGGCTTGGCTGCGCAATGTGCCTGCTAGCTACTACTTTCTAGCTTTATTGACAAACACAGAGTTGGAACTTCGCTAGCTAGCAAGTGATTTTGGGCACTGATAAACAGTGTGTAAATTTACGATAGTTTGACAGCTTGCAGATGACGAAGTTGTAGACATGTTATTATTCTCAGAAATCAGTCCTGAGGGCGCAGACAGACCTTCCCGACTTGATAGTGCACTGACTAGTTTTATTGTACATGTTTTTACTTGAGAAATACTGCACCAAACACCTTAGCTAGATGTACATTTGTGTGACTAAGACCTATTGAGCAAAAACGTCTAAATTAATGACAGATTTCTTGATTTATTTTAGATTAATTCTGACTATTTTAAGGAAGTGACTATATGGTTACTATGGTGACTCGGGAGGGACAAACAACATAACACTCCCACATCATACCACACCCCCCAAGACAACTCTTGTTTGATTTCTGTCATGGCCACTAGCATTTCTTAATGAGTTATCTTCAAAACTTGTCCAAATCAGGAAGTGCATCCTCCCTTTAAGGTTTATGAAAATCCTTCTGTACCATAATATCAAACCATATTAATATACTGAATGTGAAGCTGAGCTAACATTCATGTTGTTCATGCACTCTGTCGGATGTGCTGTGACAATTTCAAACTGTGGACTGGCAGCATCATCCTAAACAGTAGGGAGTCCCCACACGGTGACAGTAGTTTACTAGGTTAACTATTTACAACACTATCACTGTACTTGCCAGTCTCATACGGATTACAGTCCTTAACACTTTTTTGAATCAAAATATTCTGAGAGCAGTGGTGATTTTAGCATGCAAATCTTGGTGTAAAAGAAATGACAAGAAGTGGGATGCCAGCAAAGCCACTACACAACACAACACTAAACAATACATTAATTGCACTATAACGGTGACAAACGCTGCCCACAAACTGTTAGGGCCTACATAAAGCTGTTCCAACAGCAGTCCCAACATCTTACCACTGCTACACCTGACTATCGGGGGAGCCTTGTCTGGCAGCGAAACAGTTCATTCAGCCTCATTTATTGCCTTTTAAATAAACATAGCTGATATGGTTGACTTACTGAAGCAAATGTGGTTTCTAATGACAATTTAGATGTACAAACTATGGCATAAGGGGACGACAAGCGGATAAGAGGCCATCTGTAATTTCGATTAAGATATTAATGAGTGAGCTAGGATGGACGTAGTCAATATAACTATTTTTAATTTCGTTATTTCACCTTTATTTTACCAGGTAGGCCAGTTGAGAACAAGTTCTCATTTACAACTGCGACCTGGCCAAGATAAAGCAAAGCAGTGCGACAAAAGCAACAACAACACAGAGTTACACATGGGATAAACAAACAGTCAATACAGTCAATAACACAATAGAACAATCTATATACAGTGTGTGCAAATGAAGTAAGGAGGTAAGGCAATAAATAGGCCATAGTAGCGAAGTAATTACAATTTAGCAAATTAACACTGGAGTGATAGATGTGCAGATGATGATGTGCAAGTAGAAATACTGGTGTGCAAAAGAGCAAAACAAGTCAATAAAAACAATATGGGGTAGGTAGTTGGATGGGCTATTTACAGATGGGCTGTGTACAGTTGCAGAGATCGGTGAGCTGCTCAGATAGCTGATGCTTAAAGTTAGTGAGGGAGATATGTCTCTAACTTCAGTGATTTTTGCAATTCGTTCCAGCAGAAAACTGGAAGGAAAGGTGGCCAAAGGGTGTGTTGGCTTTGGGGATGACCAGTGAGATATACCTGCTGGAGCGCGTGCTTCGGATGGGTGTTGTTATGGTGACCAGTGAGCTGAGAAAAGGCGGAGCTTTACCTAGCAAAGACTTATAGATGACCTGGAACCAGTGGGTCTGGCGATAAATATGTAGCGAGGGCAAGCCGACGAGAGCATACAGGTCGCAGTGGTGGGTGGTATATGGGGCTTTGGTGACAAAACGGATGGCACTGTGATAAACTGCATCCAGTTTGCTGAGTAGAGTGTTGGAGGCTATTTTGTAAATGACATCGCCGAAGTCGAGGACCAGTAGCATAGTCAGTTTTACGAGGGTATGTTTGGCAGCGTGAGTGAAGGATGCTTTGTTACGAAATAGGAAGCCGATTCTAGATTTAATTTTGGATTGGAGATGCTTAATATGAGTCTGGAAGGAGAGTTTACAGTCTAGCCAGACACCTAAGTATTTGTAGTTGTCCACATATTCTAAGTCAGATCCGTCCAGAGTAGTGATGCTAGTCGGGCGGGGGGTGCGGGCAGCGATCGGTTGAAGAGCATGCATTTAGTTTTACTAGCGTTTAAGAGCAGTTGGAGGCCACGGAAGGAGTGTTGTATGGCATTGAAGTTAATTTGGAGGTTTGTTAAACCTGTCTGGGACGGGGGTTCCGCTAGCGGAACTCCTCCCACATTCCACTGAAAAGGCAGAGCGCGAATTTCAAAAAAAATATATTTTTTAAAATATTTAACTTTCACACATTAACAAGTCCAATACAGCTAATGAAAGATACAGCTCGTGTGAATCCAGCCAACATGTCCGATTTTTAAAACGTTTTACAGGGAAGACACAATATGTAAATCTATTAGCTAACCACCTTAGCAAAAGACACCATTTTTTCTTTGTCCACCAACACCACTAGCTATCACCAATTCGGCCAAATAAAGATACTGATAGCCACTAACCAAGAAAAAACTCATCAGATGACAGTCTGATAACATATTTATGGTATAGGATAGGTTTTGTTAGAAAAATGTGCATATTTCAGGTATAAATCATAGTTTACAATTGCACCCACCATCACAACTCGACTAGAATAAATACAGAGAGCAACGTGTATTACCTAATTACTAATCATAAAACATTTCTTAAAAATACACAGCGTACACTAATTGAAAGACACAGATCCTGTGAATACAGACAATATTTCAGATTTTCTAAGTGTCTTACAGCGAAAACACAATAAATCGTTATATTAGCATAGCACATGTGCAAACATTACCCCAGCATTGATTCACAGCAAAAAGAGCGATAGCATTATCACCACCAAAATGTATTAATTTTTTCACTAACCTTCTCAGAATTCTTCAGATGACACTCCTGTAACATCATATTACAACATACATATAGAGTTTGTTCGAAAATGTGGATATTTAGCCACCAAAATCGTGGTTATACAATGAGAAAAGTAGCCGAGCTGGTCAGAAAATGTCGGGCGCCATATTAGACAGTGATCTAGTTTTATACATAAATACTCATAAACTTGACTAAAAAATACAGGGTGGACAGCGATTGATAGACAATTTAGTTTTTAATGCAATCGCTGAATTACATTTTTTAAATTATCCTTACTTTTCAATACATGTTGCGCCAAACGAAGCTACACCAAACAAAATGGCGGCATAAGCGTTTAACATTTTTCGACAGAAACACGATTTATCATAATAAATAGTTCTTACTATGAGCTGTTCTTCCATCAGAATCTTGGGCAATGAATCCTTTCTCCGGTCTAATCGTCTTTTGGTCGAAAGATGTCCTCTAGTCCCGTCAATGGCCACTAACGTTCACCATGCACTCAAAAAGTGTCCAGCTCCTCAAAGTGCATCACACAGGAAGGCCATAAAATCGCCCTAAACGGATATAAATTGCTATAAAACGGTTCAAATTAACTACCTTATGATGTTTTTAACACCTATAACGAGTAAAAACATGACCGGAGAAATATTACTGGCTAAACAACAGCTTGGAAGGAGGCAAGTCCGACGACCATCGTGCGTAAGGCGCAGAGACGAAAAGAAAGGTACTTCCGGTCATTGGTGTTTTATACAGGCCCTGATTGCGCAATCGACTCCATTCAAAGCGTCACGCCTTACTGACATCTAGAGGAAGAGGTAGGCAGTGTTTGTATCCTCATAGCATTTACAGGGACTTTACAACTGACTTGGGAACAGGGGCCAAGATTTCTGAAATCTCACTCCATGTCAGGGAAAGTGCTGTAGAATGAGTTCTGTTTCACTCAGAGACAAAATTCCAACGGTTATAGAAACTAGAGAGTGTTTTCTATCCAATAATAATAATAATATGCATATTGTACGAGCAAGAATTGAGTAGGAAGCCGTTTAAAAAGGACACGTTTTCCAGAAAAAGTGACAACAGCACCCCCTGTCCTCATTAACACAGTGTCCAAAAGAAGGGCCAGATGTATAGAGAATGGTGTCTGCGTAGAGGTGAATCAAGGAATCAGCCACAACAAGAGCGACATGGTTGATATATTCAGAGAAAAGAGTCGGCCCAAGAATTGAACCCTGTCGTACCCCCATAGAGACTGCCAGAGGTCCGAACAACAGGCCCTCCGATTTGACATACTGAACTCTATCTGAGAAGTAGTTGGTGAACCAGGCGATGCAGTCATTTGAGAAACCAAGGCTGTTGAGTCTGCCGATAAGAATACGGTGATTGACAGAGTTGATAGCCTTGGCAAGGTCGATGAAGATGGCTGCACAGTAGTGTCTTTTATCGATGGCGGTTATGATATCGTTTAGGACCTTGAGCGTGGCTGAGGTGCACCCGTGGCAAGCTCGGAAACCGGATTGCACAGCGGAGAAGGTATGGTGGGTTTCGAAATGGTCAGTGATCTGTTTGTTAACTTGGCTTTCGAAGACTTTGGGAAGGCAGGGCAGGATGTATATAGGTCTGTAACAGTTTGGGTCTAGAGTGTCAACCCCTTTGAAGACGGGGATGACTGCGGCAGCTTTCCAATCTTTAGGAATCTTGGACAATATGAAAGAGAGGTTGAACAGACTAGTAATAGGGGTTGCAACAATGGCGGCAGATCATTTTATAAAGAGAGGATGCAAATTGTCTAGCCCAGCTGATTTGTACGGGTCCAGGTTTTGCAGCTCTTTCAGAACATCTGCTATCTGGATTTGGGTGAAAGAGAAGCTGGGGAGGCTTGGGCAAGTAGCTGCGGGGGATGCGGAGCTGTTGGCCGGGGTTGGGGTAGCCAGGAGGAAAGCATGGCCAGCCATAGAGAAACGCTTATTGAAAATCTCGATATCGTGGATTTATCAGTGGTGACAGTGTTTCCTAGCCTCATTGCAGTGGGCAGCTGGGAGGAGGTGCTCTTATTCTCCATGGACTTTACAGTGTCCCAGAACGTTTTGGAGTTAGAGCTACAGGATGAAAAAATCTGTTTGAAAAGCTAGTCTTTGCTTTCCTAACTGACTGTGTGTATTGGTTCCTGACTTCCCTGAAAAGTTGCATATCACGGGGACTATTCGATGCTAGTGCAGTACGCCACAGGATGTTTTTGTCATGTCGAGGGCAGTCAGGTCTGGAGTGAACCAAGGGCTATATCTGTTCTTTGTTCTAGATTTTTGAAAGCGGCATGGCCATTCTTATAGGCCATTCTTATAGTGTTCTCCCTGTACACCAAGTCAGAACTGTTTGATAAATAAAGGGGCATATAAACAGACAATGAAAGCTCTTACAAAGTGTTATGATTACATCTCTCTAAAACAGGTTATAGGCTACATGTGCCCTACCAAGTCAGAACAGTATGCGAAACTAAGAGGGGTAAATAGACCAAATTATTAGGGTTAGGCACATGGGCTACTAACAGCTTACTACACAAAATACACTTAGTATTACTTTCTTAGTTACAGTATACATATCTTCCTGGCATATTACATCCTTTATGTAGCAGCATACAATACATTTTTGGACTCACATTGTGCTGTACTCACTTGAACAGAAAGGTGGCACGGCGGTCCTTCGTGGCCAAATTTTGTCATCAAAGTATGGGATTCTTTGGATTTATGGTGCTTTCATGACAACTGGGAACTCTGAAAAAAAACAAGGTTGAATCATGATGACTCCATTGATCTTCAGGTTGTAGAAAGAAGCTCAAGTTCCCGACTTACAATTCCGAGTTGGATGACCATTCAAAACGTATTCCCCAAACGGAGCTTGTTTTTTCCAGAATTCCCAGTTGTCTTGAACTCACTGAAGTCAAGTTCCGAGTTAACAGTTGTTTTGAGCACGGCACAAAACATGCTTCATTGACAGCATGGCCAACGTTGAATATTTATCATTTTAACTTGGAAAAGAGCCCTTTAATCCCAGATTCGGGATCACACAGCCACTCCACTGAATAGCAGGCTAGTGATTGCTTTGCAATGATTGCAGTTAGCCTTTCAAACCACTCAGTGTTGAATTTGCGATTTCCAACCTGCTGTGTAATGTATATGTCCAATGGCCGATGACCGATACGTTTTATTTATAATTTCTCTTCATTATTTCTCTTCATATGACAAGGATTAAAAAGGATTTTCCAGTAGATTGTCGACTTGATTCATGATGATGACTGCTAGCTAAGATTTTGAAAGTATGATGTTGAAATTTCCACCGGTCTAATTTCCATTGCTTGTGTTTCTTGTGTTTTACCAAGAAGGAGAGTGATGGAGTGCTGCATCAGATGACCTGGCCTCCACAATCCCCCGACCTCAACCAAACTGAGATGGTTTGGGATGAGTTGGACCGCAGAGTGAAGGAAAAGCAAGTGCTCAGTATATGTGGGAACCTTTTCAAGACTGTTGCAAAAGCATTCCAGTTGAAGCTGGTTGATAGAATGCCAAGAGTGTGCAAAGCTGTCATCAAGGCAAGTGGGTATTTGAAGAATCTCAAATATAAAATATATTTTGATTTGTTTAATTTTTTTTAATTTTTATTTTGGTTACTCCATGATTCCATATGTGTTGATTCATAGTTTTCATGTCTTCACTATTGAAATACATTGTAGAAAATAGTAAAAATAAAGAAAAACCTTTAAATGAGTAGGTGTTCTTAAACTTTTGAACGGTAGTGTATATATACTGTATATATCATTCATCACCCTCTGCTGGTGATCAGGAACTGGATTCACGGCTATAGATCGAGTATAGATCGACTCCTATAAGTATAGACTAGAACGCCATGAGGGCAGAACCGTAGCTACATATGATGGCGTTCTAGTCTATACTTATAGGAGTCGAACTATACTCGATCTATCAGGAGCTGGTGATCACCAGCAGAGGGTGATGAATGACTGGTAAAAACACAAATCAGACTCACTGCAAAACGTTAACATACTGTATATTCACATTTCCCGAGATGTGGTACATCTGGTAGATAGAGGTGACTTTACTTTCTCTCATAACAAAATAACATAATTTAGCCTAGTAAGAGCACAATGTAGCAGTTACAAGTTAGGACTAATATTTCTCCTTGTTTGTCCAGTTAAATCATAGTGTTCTGAGAACAGCCCTGGCATTGTGCAGCCTAGCTCCCTTTGTCCCAGCAGCAGGCTGCATCCCCACGAGGTACAGTATATGCCCCCCCCAGCCCAAACTCATCCAGACATCTGCATACACACACAATCCGCAAGCATGGTTGATGAGAGGCCATGAGAAACTCTAGGCATTGCTTCAACCAGCAGAAATTCACCCCAGATCAATCCCCATAGAGATCCTATTAATTCTATGTCAGTCCCGTTGTGTGTAGACCTATATCCCAACCAGCTGTCACATGACACCTGAGGGCATGCTTCAATTTTCCGTCCAATGATAAAATGTTTTTCATGTGGATGTGGGCATACTGTACTGTATACTGTTGTAGTTATGTATGTAGCCTATACTGTGGAGTTTATCTCCAGGACAGTAATGCTAAAGGGTAGTTAGGTTACCACAGAAAAAACAATATAGGCTAGCTACTAGGAATATAAATTTCTGTAATAGGCCATTGTCATCCCAAATATAATCCTGCATGGAGCTATAGGATCAGGCCATGTAGCATAATAGTGCTTGGAGCACTGCAGGTTGCACAGAGGCAAAGGTTTAATTAAAGTGACATCACCACACCGCGGTTAACGCTTGGTCCTGATCACAGGGTTCTGCCTGAGTAGAAAACTGCTGACTGGAAAACAGAAGGCCTTTTGACGGTAATCGTTTCACACATTTCACATAGGCCTGCACAGCAACGTTTAAAAAAATGTAATATAATGGCAGAGAAAAAATTTTACGGGAAGGGGTGGGGCCGTATATTTTCCACATCATCCCATGTTTGATCCAACCAGTGGCGAGTCGTAGCAATTTAAAGTCAAGGTTAGCCATCACCACCAATTTATCCACTTCCCCCCGCCACTGGCCCCCTCCCATACTCCCCGACTTCGCTCTTTTCCCGCCCGCTCTATGGCAGGGTGCCGACGCTGCCACTTCTCCGGCCTCGGCGGTGATTTATCAGCAATGCTCCCTCGAAGGCGCTCTATATGGACGGCCACTTGTTTATCTCAGATCACGCAGAAAATGAGGAATGAAGCCGTGACCCCGGAAGGGTGGCCAGTCAGTCACCACTTCCACTTTTTTATTTAACCTTTATTTAACTAGGCAAGTAGTTAAGAACAAATTCTTATTTACAATGACGGCCTACCCTGACCAAACCCTAACACAGATGACGCTGGGACAATTGTGTGCCTCCCTATGGGACACCCAATCACGGCCAGTTGTGATACAGCCTGGACTAGAACCAGGGTCTGTAGTGACACCTGTAGCACTGAGATGCAGTGCCTTAGACCGCTGCGCCACTCTGGAGCCCCCTCGGGTCACTTCTTCTCCAGGAATGCAAAAAACACAATTAAAACTCACTCAGACAAAAGTAACGCTGACAGGTACAGTTTCTTGATACATTAAAAGTGTGATTGCAAATGTTCATGTTGTGTGAATATGTGCTACTCTCCAGTAAACCTACTGATGAACAGTGCCATAATTAAGCCTGCATATGAGGACACCGAGGGCCGGACCTCAGTAATTGTGGGGTCTCAACTTACTGTTGAGGGTTAGAAGAGTAGAAAACATAAGGTGCAATTTGGAAACTTGGTTGTGCATCAGCAATTAGCCCATGTCAGTAAAACAATAATTTGATGGGTAAATAGTTAGTCTAGCCAGCTATCTAAACTTGTAGTAGCCAAATCATGGCCGAATTACCAACAGGGCATGTGCCCAGGGGCCCTGACCTCCAGGGGTCCCTCATTTGATTTTGTTAGTCACTCTCACTCAGATATCATATTAACATGGCAAAATGTGTAGAATTGCAGGACATCTGTATTTTAAACTGCAAATCTCTCCCCACCCCATGGCAAATGTGTAGAATTGCAGGACATTCCCTGTAAAAAAATTCTGCAAACTAATTTGTTTACTTTTTGATAATAAAATACATTTTCTGCTAACAGATCCCTCTGTACGCATTAAATTATAGTTTTTAATCCTGGTGCCGAGTTAATGTGAGTCCATGTGTAGCCGCTAATTGTATAGCTAAAAGGTTGAGTTTGTAGATGGACTGAGGTGAATGAAGCTACAGTAACCAATGTGATAATGCATTTTTTTTAGAGTTGTATAGAAGTGCAGTAAATGGGCTTCAACTTCCTTAACATTTATTAGATGGACCTCAATAAAACTCAGACCCTGGTTACAGCCCTGCTGATGAAGGATTTCGTGATAGGCTACACTCAAATATTGAGGAAGAAAACGCGCAATTTAGACTACTATATCTAAAAGCCTAAGGTAGCAAAATATTAACTAACCCCAGCATGTGACCACAAGGTCATCATTATTTTCACATGACCTATTTCCCCCCTCCAAAATATTCCTCACCACAGATATAGCCACCGAAGTCTGCTATTCCTCTCCAACCAGGCTCAGACTCCCGCCCCACTTTATAAAGAACACAGAAGGGGTACAGAATCTGAACAATGGGCATAT
Organism: Salvelinus fontinalis; assembly: GCF_029448725.1. Taxonomy (NCBI): domain Eukaryota; kingdom Metazoa; phylum Chordata; class Actinopteri; order Salmoniformes; family Salmonidae; genus Salvelinus; species Salvelinus fontinalis. The sequence goes on from NC_074669.1 coordinate 24,512,156, forward strand.
GATTTATTGGGCAAAATGTATTCACGGCGTTATTACAAGATGGTCATCGGCCAGCCTCCGAGATACAGTAGGATCCTTAATAGTAAAGCATTGTCTGAGGAGGAGACAAAAAAAACATGTTTTGTGTGTTACAAATCATGTGTAACTTTGTTGTGCGTTACACAGATCTGAGAACAGTGGGTGAGCATGTTATAGGTCAGAGGTGAGAGGGATCTGTATTGTTACATGACTTACATTGCTGAGCCAGTCAGTAAAGGCTGAGATGCGGGTGAAGACAGTTGGTTTCTTCACCTCGTTGCAGACACGAGAGGACACAAAGCTGGTCACGCCCTGGACGTACCACTTACCATCGGCACCCTTACAGTTCAGAGGACCTCCAGAGTCTCCCTGCAGACAGAGATAAGGGCATGGGGGGGGGGGATAAGGCGAGAGACAGAAAGTGTTTTACAAACGTTGGTTATTATGTCATACAGGTTATGGTGAAAGTAATATTACTATATTATCATAAGAATATGATCTCAAGATGTTTTGTTGCCTCACTCACGTTGCATCCTGACACTTCACCCCCTCCAGCACAGATCATGGTGTCCTTCACCACCATTCCCCACCAGTCACTCTGCCTACACACACTGTTCCCCACCACGGGCAGCAGGGCCTGCTGCAGCTTATCAGGCATAGGACCATGGGCTAGAACAGGACAGGGAGGGTACAGTTAGACACTATACACTGGAACATAAACACAGGCCACAGATGTAGGATCTTAACTTGATCACTCTTTTGTTGCTGAGAATTTTCCTGCACAGCAGAAAATCCAAATTTGTAGTGTATTCGAGGTTTAAAAACGCTTCTAAAGTTTGTAAATTCCACTTTAAAACGTCAGCCTTGATTTTCTCTAATGAAAAATGTATCAACCCCTACAAAAAAATGTCCAATCATTATAATTCACATAATAATTCACATTTCCTGTTGCTGCAGGATTATTTTCCTGCTGTAGCAACCTGGCCCAAATTATGATCCTACGTATATCTGTATACAGTACATTATGTCTATGTATCATATTCACTAACAGGCTTATATTGTATATGTCCACACCCCATATATCTTAAAGGGATAGTGTGAGATTTTGGCAACTAAACGCTTTTTCTACTTACTCAGTCAGACGAATTCATGGATATCTCTGTGTGCAGTTTGAAGGAAGTTGTAGGTAGTTTCGTGAGCCATTGCTAACTAGCGTCATGCTGTATGATGAGATATAAAAACGGTATCCATAAATTCATCTGAATCTGGGTAAGTAGAAAAGGGGCTTGATCGCAAAGTTCTTGCACTATCCTTTTAAAACTGTTGTGTGGCTTAACATAAAAAGGCAAATATAGCCTTAAATTAAACTTCACATGCCACAAGCCCACAGTATCCACACAGCCAAACATATAAAAAAGACATTTACCAGACCCTTTTATCCAAAGCAACTTACACTAGTGCATTCATATATTTTTCATATGGGTGATCCCAGCAGCAATCAAACCCACGATCCTGGAGTTGCGAGCACAGTGCTCTACCACACAGGACTCTCTCTCTCTCTCGCTCTCGCTCTCGCTCTCTCTCTCGCTCTCGCTCTCGCTCTCGCTCTCGCTCGCTCATCATATGTAACACAGAGAAGAATGGTGTATGTGATATCTTACTGTAGAGGTTTCCCCAGCCAGAGATGAAGCATGCGTCTCCATCAGCAGGGATCTCTCCTGCCTCAGGAAGGCAAGCCAGACCAACGTTCTCATTCAGGATGGGAGCCTTGTCCAGTTTCAGCAGGGCAAGATCATTTCTGTGAGAAAACAAAACAAGTTGTTGTAGACATCCACATTCATGCTAGTTCGCATATTATGGTTACAGTTGCGATATCCTATGTTGTTCTTGAAGACATAATGTTGCTATTGGTGTTTGTGGTAATAGTGGCATTCGTTTTAGTCGTGGTAGTGATGGTAATAGTAATAGCTAGCTGTTGCTGTGTCGTCAGCATGGTTTTGGTCTATCAGATGGATCCTCACCCAGCGGCGACCATGTTGATGTCCCAGTCGGGATGAACCAGGATACGCAGCACGTCTCTGATCTGCTCACTTCCCTCCTGTACACTCTGGTCATGCTCTCCCATCACCACACGGTACACATCTCCAGGCCTGCATGGGGAGGACACGCCAAACATCACAGAGAAACATTAAGTTCTCTTTAATGACATCTATACTTTCCCAATATTCTGCTTCACATTCGTGACCTCAATTACCTCTTTTTACTCACATTCTCTAGTAATACCTCACTCTTCCATTCTCTGGGCCCATACTGGCACTCACCATACGCAGTGTCCAGCAGTCAGGACCCAGCGAGAGCCAATCAGAGTGCCCCCACAGGTGTGATGCCAGCGGCTGCCATGCTTCACCTGCATTGAAATCTAAGGATACAGATGCACAGACAGTAAAACAGTTCAAGACAAACATGATGAATGTATGGTTCAATGGACATATACAGGGAAGTAATTCACTGTTTTCACCTGCCATGGCCAGCTATGGGCGCGGGCATCCTCTCCATTCACAATCCTGTTGGTGTTGGGTTCAAAGGTGGGAGTACCACAACCATATGCTGAGAAACATGCAGTCCACGGTTAGCAGCATGATATACTTGCACACAGATGTGTTTGTGACAAATGTTTTTGTAACTTTTATCCTACAGTGAAACAAACGTAAATGGACATAAATTGCCATGTCAGAAGTGATGATGATATGGTTGTGTTAGCATTATGCTGTCCTTAGTGCTCAGAGGCAAGTGTGTTACTCACCGTAGGCTGCCAGCAGCAGCAGGAATACCAGTCTCTCCAGCATGGTGGCAGTCTGTCAGTAATGTGGAGCTCTGACCCACACCAGTGAGCTCTTATAGTCCTGTCTGTTTGTCACTGCCAGGCTCAGCTCCAGACACTGTGACCAGCCCGGGCTGTCTGTGGAGCACTTATCGTGTCATGTTGCCAATATTAGCTGGGAAGAACCTCCTGTTCCCCAGATGCTCACCTAGCACTAACCTGTACTGTACTGTATTGGAGTTACAAACGGAAAATGCTGACAGGGCAAAGGAGAATGGAAAAAGGGATTTAGGGGGACAGATCATAGCAGAGAGAGGTTAATGTGAGGGGGACAAACTCTTGTCAAAAGGTTTACACAGTTTACCAGAGGTTGGACACTGTAACCGGCATATACTGTAGATACCGAGTACTTTACTGTAATTGACCAAGTACAATACAAGAGAAACAATCGTGTAACAACCTTATCGTTCTTTAATAAAAAAAGTGGAATATGTCTAAGTCGGGGCCGCGCTCCCAGTGAATCTGGAGCCACCGCTTTACACCTCTCCCAGACAGTATATTTTCCTCCTTAAGGGAATTAGCAGTGTTCTCTAGAGGGGACAGCACACATCCATACATTTCCCCTTTAAAAGAAGCACAGCGAATCCATATTGGCCTGAACAGCTAAAAGGTTCTGTTTGTTTTCTCGCTGCGTTATAATAATTCTCCAAGGCAGATATTTTGTACACTGATTTATGGAGCAGACATATGATATAAGAAAGGTGTATTTTCTAATGTACATGTTCTGTTAATGTTAGGCACATCAGGCAGGTATAGACAATAGGGAAACATTTTACAGACTCATGATTGATGATAGCTCCCTTCTGCCTCTCTCTCTCTCTCTCTCTCTCTCTCTCTCTCTCTCTCTCTCTCTCTCTCTCTCTCTCTCTCTCTCTCTCTCTCTCTCTCTCTCTCTCTCTCTCTCTCTCTCTCTCTCTCTCTCTCTCTCTCTCTCTCTCTCTCTCTCTCTCTCTCTCTCTGTCTGTGTGTGACATGCTACCTGTCTATTCTCCATATATTAGACTGTACATTTGCGCAAGAGTTCCATCTGACTTTCATCAGAAAGTAGCAATTCCTCTCCAGTGCTGAAATGACTTGTCTATCCATAAACCTTCAGATTTTTTTCCTCTGTTAGGGCGACCTTCAGAAATACTTCGTAAATCAAAGCGTCCTAGGAGAGAAACAGTTAGCCGGCTAGCCACAGTAGCTTGTCTGATTGATGTCCACTCGTAATTTAAGACAGAAATAAATGATCTGCCTTCAACCTTCACAGTGTAAGGCCAACTGACCAAGTATATCTGATAAGTTTTTCCAGATATGACAGGAATATGCAGTTAGGAGCTCAGAGACTGCAGGGGAAATCATTTCAAATGGACAGCTTTGATCCATAAATCAGATAAACTGGTGAATGTCCTGTTTCCTGTTATTTACATGAGGGATATCAGTCATTGTTGTAAGGCTAGAACATGGTATAGGGAATAAACCAGCTACTCATTAATTAATGCGTAAAACAACAGACGTTTGCCCCAGAGATGAAAGGGGTGATACATCAAATTCTTGTTTAAGAAGGATTGGGAATTATATTTGGCAACAGGGACAAATTCAACCATGGTTATTTGTTTAAGATACATTTTACAGGATTTGGGCCCATATCTTCTAATCATGACTCATAGGCATGAATTCATGTTTATAACTGAATCCTTGGTATCTTTGATGTTCTGTTTCAGGTATGCTGTAATGTACACAGAATATATTTTAACATGATGGATGACTCAATTAAATAAAGTGGTGAATTTAACTTTTTCCATTTAACATCTTCTCCTCCTTACATCAATCCATCACCGTCCATCTTCAGGAATGCCCTAGCTTACTGCAGATATTTCAGATATAAACACAATCAGCCCCATTTCCCATGAAGTGTTTCATCCTGTCTTTTTTATAGAAACAAATGGATTAATTTGTAGCTTTGCCACCATCCCCTCCATTTGTCTGTGTCTATATCGGTGTATGTCTCTGATGAGCACCACCAGGCTAAGAGTCTGTGTGGATGGAAAAGCAGAGTAAGATGGCAGCACCATCATGACGGCTCCAGTCAGAGTGTGTTATGTCTAGTTGAGGCTCTGTGAATCACACCTGTCAGGCTTGCCAACAGTTTCCAATCACATTTTTTTAACATTTAATTTCCCCCTCTTCTCGCTCTATTTCTCTTCCCCTCTCCTCCTCTCTCCCCCTCTCCTGTTCCTGGTTATTGAGAGCTCAGAGTTTTGTAAAGTCTGAGTTGATCCCTCAGGTTTGTTTCTGTGCAACCTGAGCCCACTCCAGTCCCTGCTCCTCTTCTCTTAGCCCAATACACTACACTTGCCAAACATGGAACTCATTATTTATAATTACTACCACCAATGATGGTTTGAGTTTAACAATGAGTAGATCTGAAATACACTCTTAGAAAAAAGGTGATATCTTGAACCTAAAAGGGTTATTTCCAGGTAGAACCCTTTTGGGTTCCATGAAGTGCCCTTTCTACAGGGGGTGCTACATGGAACCCAAAATGGTTCTACCTGGAACCAAAAAGGGTTCTCCTATGGGGACAGCCAAAGAACAATTTTGGAACCCTTTTTTCTAAGAGTGTACTTCAGGAAATCCCAACTTAATTGTGCTTGACTGACCCTACAAATGAACAATTTAAAGTGTTTTAAATAAGGGAATGATCAAGTGTGCTAATGCCACGCATTGGAACTGTGCTGTAGGGGGATTATAATAACGGCTGTCTTTTTGGCAATCTGCCTAGTTTGTCACAGTGAGTAAAATAATATCACATTTTCTTATCCTATTGAGTATAAACCGTAACCCAATGAGCCATCATTTCAGGAACACCTGGAGAGCTATCCACACTAGAGCTAAAACAAACACAGGTTAATTGCCTTATCTTGCCTCAATGCCTTTTTTCCCCTAAAATGTATTTTGTTATCTTATGTCTTGTTCTGATTGCAGCTCTGTGGTGAGGTCATTGGGAGGCAGGCAGAAAAGACTACAAAGAAAGTGGGGAAATGTTGTCTGTCATGGGCTTTCAAGCCAAGTAAACAAGAAAAAGAGAATCATGCCCTCGAAATCATGCCCATCATGCCCTCGTCTGATAATTGGCCCAGATACATGAAGGAAAGGAAACACAGACCCAAATAAACACACCCTCCCTCTGTGCCCACAAGCGGGAGCTTCACCTCTACAGTTCAGCTTTCTCTACACCTCTCTCAATTCAATTACATTTAAATTCAAAGTGCTCTCTCTCTCTTTTATTTTGTTCCCCCCTGTGTCTGACAACACAACCACTCCACCCTGCACCTTTCCCAGTTAATATCCCCCACTGGGCCGGTCTGAAATGGGGGTTTTCACTCATAACTGGCTCTATTTGGGCACCTTGAGGCTCCTGTGGCGACACTTTTCAGCTTGATTAATTGCCCTCTCCCTCTCCCCCCTCTCTCCTCCTCCCCTCTTTCCTCTCTCCCCTATCTTCTGTGGAGCCTTAACTAAAACCTTGTTGGACAAATTAAAAAATGGTTTAGTCTGGGTCTCTGGCTTGCAAAATGAACCTATAAATACAAAGTGCTTTGGTCATTTAAGACAGAGGCCCTGTGATTATCTCTGCTCTTTTAACTCGCAAATCAAACCTGGGTTTAGCCCCCGGCCCTGAGATGTCAGAGGGTGTTTCAGCTCTACCTACCGGGAGAGAGAGAGTGGAAGGAAGAAATCCCCTCGTATACAAACCAATCAGACACAATCTAACTAAGATGACAGAGTCCTTTGTATAAAGACCAAGCAGTTGCAAGTTAGTGACAAACACATCAGTATTTGGTTAGATTCTGCTAAAAGTTGAGAGAGAAGTGTACTTAACAGCGCAGGTTAGTGTTTTTTTGTCATGAATCTTGTTCTGGAGGCAGATCTGCAGAGTGGTCATAAGAAATCTGCCTTCAGAAAAAAGCTTCTCCCAAGTGGGTGTGACACCTACTCCCGTTGCCTGCTGCACTGCTGCTTGGATTCCACCTGGCGATTTTGTTCACTTCCTGCCCTGGCTTGTCTCCCCCTGTCTGGTATAGGTACCACCGCCACACTCCCCCCTTTCTCCCGAGCTTTCGCTTGCCTCCAGCACACACACACTGTTGAGGCGAGTGAATCTGAACTTGCAATGGCTAGCCCAAAGTCGTTATATTTTTGTCTTGTGCTTTATGTTATTTGCCTCATGACTCCTGCATGCTTTGTTGACTATAAACTTTCTTGTTTACCTAACTGTGGGACAGACTATGTTAGTTCCCACACTCGGGACTCTGACTCTCTATTGGTTACACAGACTTTTGGCCTCCCATCCTATTCTAACCACCTATCGCCGGCTTTGTATTCATGTTACCTGATGAAATTGCTGTACAACATGATCTTGTTGCCATCTAATGCACATTTAAATGTCATACATTATCACTGCAAAGCTCTCCCTGTCCTCTGCCGTGCCCTTATTATATTACTGCTGGTGATATCTGGAAACGCGCATATACACCCTGGCCCATCTACTGTTGCTAGCCCCAATTCTGACTTGTGCTCTGATATCTGCTTCACTGATTTCTGCTCTCGTAAGATCCTGGGTTTTCTGCACGTTAATACTGGAAGCTTATTACCTAAAATGGATCAATTGAAAGTGTGGGTTCACAGCTGTAATCCAGATGTTTTGGTCATTACTGAGACGTGGTTAAGGAAGAGGTCTTCCAAAGGCGGAGGAGGGGCAATCTTTACCAAGGATCACCTTCAGTGCTCGGCTGTCTCCACCAAGTCTGTCCCCAAGCAATTAGATTTTCTGGTTTTAAGCATTACACCTTCAAATACCTCTTTGTTGAGTGTTGCTGGCGTGTATAAAATGGTAAAAATAAAGAAAAACCCTTGAATGAGTAGGTGTGTCCAAACTTTGGACTGGTATTGAATATATGTACATAATGGTGTGCATAGATTGGTCCTAGCAGATCTGTGATTCAGGGTCTCAGTCTTTGAAATCAACTTAATAAGTTCTAAACGGTAGTAACTTTCTGATGGCTAATGATCCTCCTATTGACTGGCAGGTCCCATTAAAGAGCTGCATGCTTAACAATAACCTAGCAGAGATTAAATATAGGGGATAGAAATACTGCTGAGCTTTTCTTTGAAATGAATACTATAATATAGAGATGAGAGAGATAGAGACTGAGAGAGGGAGATAGAGAGAGAGACAGAAAGACAGAGAGAGAGAGAGACAGTAAGACAGACAGAGGGAGATAGAGGGAAAAGCGAGAGAGGGAGGTAGAGGGGAGAGAGTGAGAGAGAGAGAGAGAGAGAGAGAGAGAGAGAGAGAGAGAGAGAGAGAGAGAGAGATAGAGTTTGTTGTATAGACGCCAAGTCTGCAGAAATTATAGGGGAAACCAGGCTGAGGAAATTAAGAGACATGAGATACATGATACATGTGCTCTAAGGATATTTTGCTGCATTTAACTGTGTTTCTCCCAACAAGAATTTCACACGCAGGGAAGAAATATGTGACATGTTGAAGTTGATGGTGGGGATGTTGAGCATCGATCTTTTTCTAGGTGACAGTGTATCAGTGTGTGGCCTTGATGGTCCTACAGTGTGACACCAAACCAGAGCAGTAGAGGTGCTGTGTGATCCACGATTGATATGATTCACAGACAGTGTGGTCTGGTGGCTGATGACCAGCTGGTAATATATGACTCTTCTCACATGTTTACCACGACAGACCCATGTAGAAGCTGCATATTGTATAGGTGATGGACAGTCTCAGAGCGGAAAAGTTGCCTGCTTCATCCCTCCATCGGTCTCTCCATCCATCCTTCCCTTTACTCTGAAACTCCAGTTCTCTCCATCCTATGGAGGACAGAAGTCCTTGAATGGGACAGTGGATATAACAATGAAGCAGCCCAAAAGCCTGCCTCTCCTTCTTCTCTGTTTTTCTCCTTACCTTTATCATGCGCTCTTTTGCACTATATCTCTGTCTCTGTTTGACTGTATGCACATTGGTCAAGAGGAAGAGAAGGACTTAGACATGCTTATTTAACCTCTGTGAATTCGGTTTTATTTAGCCAAATTCCAGTGTGTCAAGTGTCTTGAAACCTCACCGCGCAGCACAGCTCAGCTCCGCCTGTGTTTCTTGTCATAATCCCCTCTGTACTTCTAGCCAAAGCTAACTGTAAATATTTGGGGAATACTGTAAAAGCAGCATGGACGTCTGAAACATGTTTCCAGAATTACTCCTCAAACAAAATGGCTGATTATCGTCTTTTCCTAAATGACAGCTGCCTTAACAATATTAATACTCCAGCTGTGACTTTGTTGCTCCATCTGTGTATGTGCGTGAGTACATGCCTGTGTGTATGCAGGACAATAGTGTATTTGTGGAAAGATTCTCCCAGTATGTACATTACCAGTACGTGCTTTTGTGTTGTAGTATATAAAAAGAGCCCGATTTCAATTTCTCAGTCTCTTATGCAGCAGTTAACCTAACATAGCAGGCGTAAAAGAAACGCCTGAAATGATATCCCTTACATACTGGTCTTGACGAGAATAAAAAAACCTGTCGGGGGAGGATCTCTTCTGCACTGTTCAACCAATCCAGTAAATATGGAGTTAAGATGCAATGTCTTCTTGTTCATGTCCAAAAGCGGAAGTTCTCTTTTCATTTCCGCTGAAAACCGTAACATCCGGTTTGTCAGGGACTCGGCAGAGGCTATGCAGCGGTTAGCGTGCCATGTGAACATGTGTGTTTTTTATTTGTATTTATTTAAAAAAAAAAAAAAATTGTATATCTGAAACATACAATATACTTGCAGTGAAGCCGCTCAACAACTGCATCATACCAGTCATCCAACAGACTCCCATTCAGAGCGACACACAGAAGCATCCAGGGTCAATGCCCTGCTCAAGGGCACGTTGATAGATCTCCCACTAGGTCAAAAAACGTGAACCTGAATGCTCCAAGATCCCCCCCCACAGTTCCCCAATAGCTGTCCATCAACCATTCGAGACCCCTCCCACAGCCCCCCCCCCCAAGAATAAAAATAAAAATACAATTAATTCCATTCCCCATCCCCAAGAACCCCCCAATGCACCAACAACTAAGAGAATGAACTAAAGAGAAAAAAGGAGAAGACAGAAGAAAACAGCAAACAACAATGCAAATAAAATACATTTAAAAAAATAAACAAAAACAAAATAAAATAAAAACAAAGGACATCAAGGACAACTAAAATCATAACATCAAAGCCAACTGTACATGTTTGTGTGCATGTCTGGCACTATTACATGTATGTGTGTGTTCTTGAATGTGTTTATTTGAAAGAGAGTGTGTGTATATGCGTGTGTACAAACACCTGCACGGCATCAGCCTCAGGCAAGCCGACATTAGCTGTAAAAACACTGTCCCCCAGTATCATTCAAATGTACTTTTATTATGTTTTATTTAGACTTTTTTTGACTTTTATCTTTGACCATCATTCTCTCTCCCGCACAGCAACTCCCCTCCCACTTGTCTCTAACGTGTGTGTTTGTGTGTTAGTGAACTGAACAGATGCGTTTGAGTTCTGGAGAGAGCGAGCGAGAGAGAGGCTCTTTTTTAGCAGGATATTTGTGCTTCTCCAGTGCATGTGTTAGGTTCATAATGGGGCCATTGAACTGCTCCGGCTCACCTCACACTCTCCCAGTGACACCTACAACACCCCAGCAAATTGGCAGGCCGCGCCGCTTTAATATGCTGTGCTGTGAAGAGTCCGTAAATCAACCACAACTGAGCTAATAGCACAGCATTAAGACCAGGAAGGGAGAAGCCATCCAGGTCAGGCTGAGGAACACTGCTGTACTGCTCCAAGGGTGATTCATTTAAATGCTTTAGCACAGTGTCACCACAACGCTTAAAGGAAAACGCCACACAAAAAGAGTCTTTTGGTATTAGTTTCATTAGTCCATTGTTGATATAGTCCCAAAATGTTTTGCATGTCAGCAATCAAGTTTTCAAGATATACAGTATAACTTTCAAAATATAGAAATACAGCCAATATGATGCATTTTGCATCATATGATGCTGCGTTTGGCATCATATATCCTACCAGCTGTATTTCTGTACTTTTTAAAGTTATATATCTTGAAAACTTGATTGCTGGTATGCAAGCATTTTCTGACTATATCAACAATGGACTAATGAAACCAAAATACTTTTTTTGGATGTAATTTTCCTTTAAGCGGCAACACTAATTAGCAGTACGTGTACTCAAAGGACGTGCACTCAAAGCACGTGTACTCAAAGGACGTGTACTCAAAGGACGTGTTCTCAAAGCACGTGTACTCAAAGGACGTGTTCTCAAAGGACGTGTTCTCAAAGGATGTGTACTCAAAGGACGTGTTCTCAAAGGACGTGTTCTCAAAGCACGTGTACTCAAAGGACGTGTACTCAAAGGACGTGTTCTCAAAGCACGTGTACTCAAAGGACGTGTTCTCAAAGGACGTGTTCTCAAAGGACGTGTTCTCAAAGGACGTGTTCTCAAAGGACGTGTACTCAAAGGACGTGTACTCAAAGCACGTGTACTCAAAGGACGTGTTCTCAAAGGACGTGTTCTCAAAGGACGTGTACTCAAAGGACGTGTACTCAAAGGACGTGTTCTCAAAGGACGTGTTCTCAAAGGACGTGTACTCAAAGGACGTGTTCTCAAAGGACGTGTTCTCAAAGGACGTGTACTCAAAGGACGTGTTCTCAAAGGACGTGTTCTCAAAGGACGTGTTCTCAAAGGACGTGTTCTCAAAGGACGTGTTCTCAAAGGACGTGTACTCAAAGGACGTGTTCTCAAAGGACGTGTTCTCAAAGCATGCGAGGACCAGCTTGCAAGTGTCTTCACTGACATTTTCAACCTGTCCCGGCAATACCAATATGTTTCAAACGAACCACCATAGACCCTGTGCCCAAGTACACTAAGGTAACCTGCCTAAATGACTACCGCCCTGTAGCACTCACGTCGGTAGCCATGAAGTGCTTTGAAAGGCTGTTCATGGCTCACATCAACATCATCATGCCAGAAACCCTAGACCCACTACAATTCACATACGGCCTCAACAGATCCACGGATGACGCAATCTCAATCACACTCCACACTGCCCTTTCCCACCTGGACAAAAGGAACACCTATGTGAGAATGATGTTCATTGACTACAGATCAGCGTTCAACACCATAGTGCCTGCAAAGCTCATCACTAAGCTAAGGACCCTGGGACTAAACACCTCCCTTTGCAACTAGATCCTGCACTTCCTGGTAGTAAGGGTAGGCAACAACCACAGGTAGTAAGGTAGGCAACAACACATCTTCCACGCTGATCCTCAACACAGGGGCCCCTCAGGGGTGTGTTGTTATTCCCCTCCTGTTCTGCCTGTATACCCATGACTACGTGGCCAAGCACGACTCCAACACCATCATTAAGTTTGCTGATGACACAACAGTGGTAGGCCTGATCACCGACAACGATAAAACAGCCTATAGGGAGGAGGTCAGAGACCTGGAAGTGTGGTGCCAGGACAACAACCTCTCCCTCAATGTGAGCAAGACAAAGGAGCAGATCGTGGACTATAGGAAATGGAGGGCCGAACAGGTCCCGTTTAACATCGACAGGACTGAAGTGGAGAGGGTTGAGAGATTCCTTGGTGTCCATATCACCAACAAACTATCATGGTCCAAACACACCAAGACAGTTGTGAAGAGAGCACGACAACACCTTTTCCCTCCCAGGAGACTGAAAAGATTTGGCATGGGTCTCCAGATCCTCAAAAAACTACACAGCTGCACCATCGAGATTATCCTGACCGGTTGCATCACCACCTGGTATGGCAACTGCTCGGCATCTGACCGTAAGGTAATACAGAGTGTAGTGCATAAAGCCCAGTACATCACTGGGACCAAGCTTCCTGACATCCAGGACCTACAGTTTCAGTCAAATGTTTGGACACACCTACTCATTCCAGGGTTTTTCCATATTTTTACTATTTTCTACATTGCAGAATAATAGTGTAGACATCAAAACTATGAAATAACACATATGGAATCATGTAGTAACCAAAAAAGTGTTAAACAAATCAAAATATTTTTATATTTGAGATTCTTCAAAGTAGCCACCTTTTGCCTTGATGACAGTTTTGCACAATCTTTCAACCAGCTTCATCTGGAATGCTTTTCCAACAGTCTTGAAGTAGTTCCCACATATGCTGATTACTTGTTGGTTGCTTTTCCTTCACTCACTTATCCTTCACTCTTAACTCTATTTCTCGAACTGCATTGTTGGTTAAGAGCTTGTAAGTAAGCATTTCACGATAAGGTCTACACGTGTTGCATTCGGCGAATGTGACAAATACAATTTCATTTGATTTCATTTGATTTAAGTACAGAGAGAGCAGACCATCCTGGTGATGAGATCCTTTAGGAGGGAGAAATCCCTAATTTCCATCACTGTGGAATGACAGGGGGGAAACGTGTGTTAAATGTGAAATGAAAACAGTTTGTTAACCGCAATGTAGAAGTCTGAAACTCTAGCTGAAGTTGCAGTCAGTCACATGGCCATCACATCCAACGTGTTAATGAAAGCAGCACGTACTCAGCTCAACCTGAAACCTGAACCTTAAACAAACACATACAAATCACGACTCCGATGTGTCCAACATCGTTTTCACAGAGCCCACTCTCACAGCATACACAGGAAAAAGTCGTTCTCCTGTCTCAGCAGGTAAATACACCTGCATACTTATAGTTTTATGTAAATGTTATATAAACGTTGTCACAAATATGTTGACATTAAATTGAAGCACGCTGAGTGCTGTTCCCTCCTGAAGTTTAGACGAATACATAAAGAGCCTACTGTGCACACACACACACGCACACGCACACGCACACGCACACGCACACGCACGCACGCACACACACACACACACACACACACACACACACACACACACACACACACACACACACACACACACACACACACACACACACACACACACACACACACACTAGGTTCAAATCCCAACACACACACACAGTACAATGAAAATTAAGCATGATACAAAGCACACATACATACATACATATTACATACATAAACTCAGCAAAAAAAGAAACGTCCTCTCACTGTCAACTGCGTTTATTTTCAGCAAACTTAACATGTGTACATATTTGTATGAGCATAACAAGATTCATCAACTGAGACATAAACTGAACAAGTTCCACAGACATGTGACTAACAGAAATGGAATAATGAGTCCCTGAACTAAGGGGGGGTCAAAATCAAAAGTAACAGTCAGTATCTGTTGTGGCCACCAGCTGCAATAATTACTGCAGTATATCCCCTCTTCATGGAATGCACCAGATTTGCCAGTTCTTGCTGTGAGATGTTACCCCACTCTTCCACCAAGGCACCGGCAAGTTCCCGGACAATTCTGGGGGGAATGGCTCTAGCCCTCCGACCCAACAGGTCCCAGATGTGCTCAATGGTATTGAGATCCGGGCTCTTCGCTGGCCATGGCAGGATGGTCAGGATGAGCCTGTAGGAAGGGTACCACATGAGGGAGGAGGATGTCTTCCCTGTAACGCACAGCATTGAGATTGCCTGCAATGACAACAAGCTCAGTCCAATAATGCTGTGACACACCGCCCCAGACCATGACGGACCCTCCACCTCCAAATCAATCCCGCTCCAGAGTACAGGCCACGGTGTAACGCTCATTCCTTCGACGATAAACGTGAATCCGACTATCACCGAGGTTGAGACAAAACCGCGACTCGTCAGTGAAGAGCACTTTTTGCCAGTCCTGTCTGGTCCAGCGACGGTGGGTTTGTGCCAATAGGCGACATTGTTGCCAGTGATGTCTGGTGAGGACCTGCCTTACAACAGGCCTACAAACCCTTAGTCCAGCCTCTCTCAGCCTATTGTGGACAGTCTGAGCACTGATGGAGGGATTGCGTGTTCCTGGTGTAACTCGGGCAGTTGTTGTTGCCATCCTGTACCTGTCCCACAGGTGTGATGTTCGGATGTACCTATCCTGTGCAGGTGTTGTTATATGTGGTCTGCCACTGCGAGGACGATCAGCTGTCCGTCCTGTCTCCTTGTAGCACTGTCTTAGTCGTCTCACAGTACGGACATTGCAATTTATTGCCCTGGCCACATCTGCAGTCCTCATGCCTCCTTGCAGGATGCACAAGGCACATTCACACAGATGAGCAGGGACCCTGGGCATCTTTCTTTTGGTGTTTTCAGAGTCAGTAGAAAGGTCTCTTTAGTGTCCTAAGTTTTCATAACTATGACCTTAATTGCCTACTGTCTTTAAGCTGTTAGTGTCTTAACAACCGTTCCACATGCGCATGTTCATTAATTGTTTATGGTTCATTGAACAAGCATGGGAAACAGTGTTTAAACCCTTTACAATGTGTGAAGGTCTGTGTAGTTATTTGGATTTTTACGAATTATCTTTGAAAGACAGTGTCCAGAAAAAGGGATGTTTCTTTTTTTACTGAGATACATACAGGTCCATATACTGTATTTGTATGGGCATATACAGTACATACATCTATTGGAATACACTGGCTCTTAGTTCCTATATCACTATTGCCTCTCCCCTACTACTCCACAAACGTCTGGATCTCTCCTGATGCCGTCTCATGTTTCCTAGGTGGATTTATTTATATTCTTTAGGAGCATTCGGATCTGTGCATCAGCGGTCAGGAGTGTGGAGCATGCCGATTGTCTAAACACAGTAGAAGGTGTGTGTTAGGAACCATGTGCTAGTGATTTTATCCCTTTCCTATGTGTGCTGCACCGGGATGACAGGTTCAGATGTTTGGACTGCCTGGTGCCGGCACCGCTCATGTCGGACAGGGACTCAGAGACGTGATTGGTTGTGATGCGTGTTGATGAAAAGACGTCATGCTGGTCGCTGATTGGCTGCTGTCCTCCTAACCTTCCCTCAGATAGAGGGAAGGTTATCTAGAGGACAGCCCCATGGGCCCCCATCCAGAGGAGTAAGCACAGCCTGGTGGAGTTTATATATTTTATAATAATCGGAAAATACAATGTGCGTTGATACACATACCTTATCATTCTGAGAGATGATGCAATATCAAGACTTAAATTTGAGCGTCTCGTTCTAGTTGAACTTAACGGACTCCCATAGTTGAGGTAATGGTCAACCTATGAGATGTGGTTGTCAGACTTGCGACTGGTCAGAGCAGGTGCAGATTCCCAGTAGTGAGGACCCCTGGTTCAGGGTGTGTCTGGATGTGTCTGGCCCCTTTCTTCCAGACGGGGATGAAGGTTTCACACAGGACCGTCTGTCCACGGCCATCACTCTGCTAATCTCTATGAAACCAACCTCTCCGGCCAGACAGACATTCCACTGGGGTTTCGTCATAGTGGTGGCGTGAGGGAGTAGGGTCAGGCAGTTCCTTAATATCTTCTAATCCCTGTGGATGTTCCTAACGGTGTTTGATTAGGGAATGTTACAGTGCAGTTGTGTATTGTAATATGGGAATGATATGACTGAGGTGAATCAACGTTCTCCTGGCGACACGCAGATGTTCCGCGTTGGGTTATGAGCCGCATCAATCACCGCTCAATGAGCCGAGGAGAAAAGGTGTGAACAGCACGCTCTCCGCTAGCACGGCTTACGTAGCACTATAACTATTCATCCTCTTACCCTACTGCACACCGCCAACCTTACACTGAAAACAACAACACCTCCACCCTCCATGCACCACACACCATCAGCCTCATACCCTCGGCACCGTTACACGCCACAAACCATCATCCTCGCATAACACAAACCTGCCATAGTACAGTATACTAACCATCCGTACACTTCATGCATCATCAGCAGCCTACACCTCAACACAAGCCTGTGCTAGAAATCAGTATTAGGTTACTGTAAGGTGTCACCCTGCTTCATGTTCCCTATGTAGTTCCAGAAGGTGCCACTGCCTCAAAAAGCATTAGGGTTGTTCCATTAGTTCCACATGTCACTGCATCACAAACTGCTTTGGTGAGAAGATAATTAGACCCAAAAAGTAATTGAAAAGTCACAGTATTGACATGAATGCCTTGTAACTTGTGATTTTGTACTTGTACTTCAACTGTACTTTGATTTATGTTCCCAAAGTTTGCGTGGCCGAAGTTTTAACAATTGCCTGGTCTTTGTCGTGGCAGTAGATTTGTCCTTTTAACTCAGCACCTGAGGAATAATGGATTTGCACATGTAATAATATGATGTTCATTTAAACCTTGTGTTATTTACTCCATGTTCCGACATTACTACACACCATCCAAATCATAGTAACATAAGGTGTATCTTATACTGTTTGTAGGCAGAACATAGCTAATGGCCTGAACGTTTCCAATTACAGTTTAGACTGAGGTCCAAACAGTAAACTGGTGAGATTTTATTTCTCTTTATGGGTCTCTGACTGGTCCACAGTGTCTGAATGAGTGGCCATAAAACCATCTCTCAATAAGAGAAGCCCCAGAGGTTCAGTCTCATTAAATCTCCTTCAGAAAGAAGACACTTTGAGATGGTATATGCTTAAAACCTACTTGCTGGTGCTACAAGCACTGAGGCCTGATTTGTCGGCCGGGACATTTCGGTGATGAATCATTTAGAGATTATTTATGAGACCAGAGCTCAAACAGAGTTTCAGTATTTCTGTTTTATGGCACCTGCAACCGGAGAAGGCCCAGTGTGCAGCCGCCTGCCCTGACCTCCCTGGAGCTAGTGACTACTGTAGATGTATCCTTCTGGGTTGGGTTTGTAGACCAACAGTACTCTGGCACCAGTGTTGTGAGCTTATGAGGATGAGAATAACTCTCTTGAACATGTGTTGAACCTAATTGGGTTCGATGTGAACAGCTCTCTATTGTTATCAAGGTCCAAAGCATTGTTTAGAGTTATATAGTATTACATGAAGGTGAGAAAGCAGAGGTAACTGTTTCTAGGACCAGTGAAATGTTTCTGTAACCACCTGCAGATGGCAGTAGTAGGTAACTCACCAGGAGTACATACAGCGGTAATGTGTAGGCCCAAATTGAACCATATTCCCTTTATAGGGCATTCATTTTGATCAGGGCCCATAAGGTTCTGACAAAAGTAGTGCACTATATACAGGTGTAGGATCTTAATTTGAGCCAGTTTGCTACAGCAGGAAAATAATCCTGCAGGAACTGGAAATGTGAATTATTTTGTGGATTATAAATAATGGACATTTTTTTTAGGGGTCGATAGATATTCTCTTAGGGCAAATCAAGTCTGACATTTTAAAGGAAATGACATAATTTCGATGCCTTTTTCAACCTTTAGTACACTACAAGTTTGCATTTCAGGCAGCAGGGTAGCCTAGTGGTTAGAGTGTTGGACTAGTAACTGAAAGGTTGCAAGATCGATATTCCCGAGCTGACAAAGTAAAAATCTGTCCTTCTGCCCCTGAACAAGGCAGTTAACCCACTGTTCCTAGGCTGTCATTGAAAATAAGAATTTGTTCTAAACTGACTTGCCTAGTTAAATAATTGTATTTATTTATTTTTTAATTTAAAAAAAATTCTCAGCAATAAAAGAGTAAGAGAAATCCTACACCTGAATCGAATAGGGTGCCATTTGGGACTCAGCGCAAGGATGGAGGTCTGCTTCCAAAGGAGAAAGTGTAACATATCATAGAGATAAGCATGGTAAAATGGCAGACATCGTCTTCAGACAATAGTAACTGCAGGACACTTGAGGCACAATATTCCTGAACTGTCTGAAGGACATTACATTGTGGAGATGAATTTCTCTTTCAATAACTGCAGTACACTAGAAAGAATCAATGGGAAACCTAGCCCAGTGAAACTGTAAACCACACAATATGTGTCTGTGGCTGTGACAGGGGAACAAGCCTTACTCAAACACTAGACAAGTGAGGAAAGGAGGATAAGAGAAAAAAATGGCGTAACTGATCCATACTCACCGAATGTGTTCTAGTTAAGCTACAAACACACCATCACTTGTGGTGTCTGTTTAATTAATCAAATCCACAGGGAAAGGTTTTCTTAAGCTTGTTTGTGAGATGTGTAACTTTGTAATTTTACTATTCTGTCATAAAAGAGCACCTGTTCAACTTAATAAAAAACTGTTTTCCCCTCTCAAGAGGTTTAATAAAAAACTGTTTTCCCCTCTCAAGAGGTTAAATAAAAAACTGTTTTCCCCTCTCAAGAGGTTAAATAAAAAACTGTTTTCCCCTCTCAAGAGGTTTAATAAAAAACTGTTTTCCCCTCTCAAGAGGTTAAATAAAAAACTGTTTTCCCCTCTCAAGAGGTTAAATAAAAAACAGTTTTCCCCTCTCAAGAGGTTTAATAAAAAACTGTTTTCCTCTCTCAAGAGGTTTAATAAAAAACTGTTTTCCCCTCTCAAGAGGTTAAATAAAAAACTGTTTTCCCCTCTCAAGAGGTTAAATAAAAAACAGTTTTCCCCTCTCAAGAGGTTTAATAAAAAACTGTTTTCCCCTCTCAAGAGGTTTAATAAAAAACTGTTTTCCCCTCTCAAGAGGTTTAATAAAAAAATGACCATAGTAAGTGTCTGTTAAGTGCCAAAAAAAGAACCAGGGTTGACAATTTCATCTTAAATCAGCCTTACATCTCCTTGTGACAGGGGGAAAGGAAGCTTGTTGTGTGTAACATGGGGGGCCAATTAAATGCAAGCTTCACAAAAATTGGTTTTATTGTTCAAACTTTTAAGACTTTCTATCTATTTTTTTTTAACTAGGCAAGTCAGTTAAGGACAAATTCTATTTTACAATGGCGGCCTACCCCGGCCAAACCCTAACACTGGGCCAATTGTGCGCCACCCTATGGTACTCCCGTTCACGGCTGGTTGATACAGCCTGGAATTGAACCAGGGTCTGTAATGATGCCTTTAGCACTGAGATGCAGTGCCTTAGACCGCTGCGCCACTCGGGAGCCCGAAGTATATGAACTGGTATGCTTGACCCACTCAGTTTTCCACCACAAAACACCAGAAAATGTCCAAAAAGAGTAGAACCAGCTCACCTGCTTTTATACTATGATTTGACTATTAGATGTGCAATGTTTCTTTCGATTATAAAAAATTCAAAAAAAGTATAATATATTAAAACGAGAGTTAAGACCTTCAAATGAGGGACAGTTTTTTTTTTTTTACCATAAAATGAATCACTAATCACATTAATTAAATAATAATCTTCAGAAATGACTTTGTCAAAGCAACAAAATAACTAGAGCTTTAAACATGGTTAAAAGCCGAAAAGAGTGGAAAATACAAAAGGTATGAGGAATGGTGTTCCACGAAGTGCCGTAATTTTAAACGCCTGTTATATTCAATGAAGTTTATTTCAATATAGACCACATGGATAATTCAATAAATCCTACTTTTAATATGAGTAAAGACTTGCTAAAGTGTCAAAATTCAATGCACCCTCTGTGACTTCCTGAAAGATTTTCAACCACTTGAATGTCCTCCAAATGTCTCCAGGTTTCACCATCATTTTAAGGTTAGGAGTCATGTTTGTTCAATCTTCTTCAAACGCTCAGAAAATCCAACTGATACTTTCCCCAAATAAGATAAAAGGGCTAAGTGTTATGGACTGAGTGGGGGGGAATCTGGTAAAAGTTTAACGCTGATAAAGTTCACTGATTATACCTGCTGCATGCCAACAGATGTTGATATAGGGATTTATCAAATACATCTCTAGCTCTTCTGATGGGAAACCAGTCTGTAAAATGTTTTTACAATATGCACATACAGAAATATGGTCGTACCAGTTGAATTACTTTCAGATTTCATTGACAGTAAGTTCAGAGTAGCCTCCATTTGCTATGACATCACTAAGCAGATCAGTAAATGTCCATCCAAGTGAACACACTCAACTCAAGGTATTGTACCAAACTACCCATTCTGATGACATGATAAATATGGAGTGCAAAATAGGATACAGTATACGGTTTCAGTCTAGTCTGTTGGAACAGAAAGGGTATACTCCCCCTCATCCCCAGTGTGTGTGCCTGTGCATGTGTGTACCCGCGTGTGTGTAACCCATAGCTAAATGACACAGAGGATTGTTTCCAGGAGGTCGTAACGAAACACAGATAGTTTCATCGCAGCGTAAATCTAATAAAGCGAGACAAACAACGTCTCACGAACCTAATCAAACCTGATGACAAGTGACAGGCGAGCATTAGCTGCATTTCACAAAATGTTACTCCTGAGCAGGGCTAAAAGTCACATTTGAAAGGCCCGGGAGTCCTTCATGGAAGCGATTATCCTGTGTGGCCGTTGCACTGCAGGACCCTGACAGAGACACAAGGTCAGAGGTCAACCAGACCATTAGCAGCTTCATTACAGGGCTTCACTTCACATTTCCATGCCACGGACAGAACAGCACTGTTACCGTGGTAGCAGAAACAGGTACAGCCATATAGGAGGCTCTATAGTGATGCAATAGAAGCATCACTGTAGCTTTATAGAACTGCAATGTCTGCATGTGTGTGCGTGTGTGTGAGTGTGTGCTTGCGCATGTGTGTGTATACGGGTGTGTTTTTGTGTGCGTTTGCATGTGTTCCTACAGAGCCTTAGCTGCTAAGAAGTCTTTCTCACTGCTAAACATACTCCTGACGGAAAGTGTTCATAATCTAATAAAAGTGATCATAATCTACATAAAGTAATCATAATCTAATAAAAGTGATCATAATCTTTTTTAAATTATCGTAATCTAATAAAAGTAGATCATAATCTACTAAAAGTGATTATAGTCTACTAAAAATGATTATAGTCTAATAAAAGTAGATCATAATCTAATAAAAGTGATCATAATCTACTAAAAGTAGATCATAATCTACTAAAAGTGAATATAGTCTACTAAAAGTGTTTATAGTCTACTAAAAGTGATTAGTCTACTAAAAGTAGATCATAATCTACTAAAAGTGAATATAGTCTACTAAAAGTGTTTATAGTCTACTAAAAGTGATTAGTCTACTAAAAGTAGATCATAATCTACTAAAAGTAGATCATAATCTACTAAACGTAGATCATAATCTACAAAAAGTCATCATAATCTACTAAAAGTAATCATAATCCAATACAAGTGATAAGTGATCATAATCTTCTAAAAGTGATCATAATATACAAAAAGTAATCATACTCTTGAAAAAGTTATCATAATCTACTGAAAGTGATCATAATCTATTAAATATTATCATAATCTAATAAAAGTAGATCATAATCTAATAAAAGTGATCATAATCTACTAAAAGTAGATCATAATCTACTAATTGTGATTATAGTCTACCAAAAGTGATAATAATCTACGAAAAATTATTATAATCTACTAAATGTGATCATAATCTACGAAAAGTAATCATAATCTAGTAAAAGTAGATCATAATCTATTAAAAGTGATCATACTCTACTAAAAGTGATCATAATCTATTCTGAGATTTTTGCTCTTTATCCCTTTAGAGAAAGGTCTTTGATTATTTGAGTACCCAAGTTGATTAATATTCATGGCCCGGTGGGGGAAGGGAGGGATTGTTGCAGTTCAGCCGTCCATTATTGTTAGGGTATTATCACCACAGTTTCGATCAACAGCTTTACACGCTAACACACACACAATGCACATACAATGGACACACACATGCACATACACATGCCGCACCCTGGTAGATGGTGGGGGGTGGCTTGTGACTCTAATAGCCCTTCCTTTGGGGGCTATTTTAATCGTTGGGTTATCGTCTCCATGGCCAGTGTGTCACAGTCAATAAAGGCACATTAGAGAAGACAGGAGGTGAGAGGTGAGGGGGCCAACACAGGGGGTTAGGACCTCAGTGTGGAGACAATGTAAACCACCCGGCACACCCTTTCTAGAGAGGCAGTCTTCTTCTATCTGGGCTCTGTGGAAGACTGGCTGTCACTGTGGGCCATTGTGTGTCAGGGGAATGACTCATTCTCTTACTCAACCAACAACTTAAAAGGATCCCAGGGAATCAACAGACTGGGGAAAAATCACTTGGGTCTGCTCAAGTGTGTGTGTGTATGTGTGTGTGTGTGCGTGCACATTGTGGCAAAGTAGGCCCTATGTGCAGTAGATTAAGATGTGGCAATTGAATAATGAAATTGCTCATACCCTTAATTCCAATAACCCTATGCAAACACTAGGTAAGTCTTCATCAGATATCATTTACCTCTGCATGTAATTTCTCTAATGCTTATAGTAAAAAAACAAGAGCTGAGTTAGTAAAGCAGAAAACAAGCCAAGCAGAGATTTGATTTGGCTCAAATTTTAGAGTGCATGATTACACATGTTTATTTGATAGAACTTGTTTAAAACATGCTGTCAATTATAGCCATAACATCCCCACTAACCCAGGGTCTTTCAGGGTTGCGATCAAGCCTTGATAACCCTGTTCTGGTCTGTGATTGGTCCCCTCCTCTCCACTCCTGACAGTCAGCCCTAGTGTCTGTAATGTAGACCACCAGGAGAGACCTGATGTCCTCACAGTGACCCCCTCCACCCCGCTGCAATGCCATCCAGTCACCCACCACATGGACTGTCCGTCTGTCTGCCCATCCCGTCAAGCCCGCTACATATCTAACAATAATAATCTAATGCTCATCTAGCTATCTTATAAAAGGTCATGTTCATTTTAACCCAAAACACTGATCCCTGTACTAGGCTGTGCTGAGATGCTCCTCCCTCTGTGTGTGAATACTGGTCCTTGATGAACACACGTGACTCAGATGTGGGCTTTGACCTGATCCTCTCTTTATATAAATCATGTTGGTTTTATGGGCCCCTGGCTGAGCACGGCATACCCATTTGCCAAGACAGACCAATCTGTCTTGGGGTTAAACCTGGATATTGTCTTTCCCCAGATCTACAAATTATTTACAAAAAAATGCACGTTTCCCACCCAAAAGTTCATTCCTCTTATGTTTACTTTCTAAATACGGTGTTCCTATTACGGTGGTACAGTATATCATGATTCCTGTTCTAAGCTTATCAACACGTCTGACTGGGCCTGACCGTGCAGCAAGAGAATCACCAAGTGTAGCCAGCACAGGAGGTTGGTGTTACCTTAATTGGGGAGGATGGGCTCGTTGTAATGGCTGGAGTGGAATAGATGGAATGGTATCAAATACATCAAACATGGTTTCCATGTGTTTGATTCCATTTGCTCCGTTCCAGCCATTATTATGAGCTATCCTCCCCTCAGCAGCCTCCACTGGTAGCCAGTATATCACCAGCTTGGGTGCAGCTGACGCGATTAACCTTGGGCCTCACTGTGAAGATAGTCTCACCAGACTGGGCCTCACAGTGCAGCTATTGAGTTGGCCAATTAGTGCCAAGAGTGAATACGGGGAGCCACAATCTCAGGTTAAGTCCTTACCCTTGCTTGGCCCCCGGTTTTAGAACCAAACTGCCAAAGTAATTTATGATCTTGTTAAGAGAAACATTGCCCAGGAGCTCGGACCAAGTTCCTGGTCCCAACGCCGGTGCAATATTTCACGATTATCAAGGGTATTCCAGATGGTGTTTTTAAACACCTCATATTACAGAGTGTTCTTTCTCTCTCTTTCTTTTTCACTTTCTCTCTGCGGTGGGTCACAATGTGACTCATGTTGAATAGATGGTATTTTCTTCCGAAAACCTAACTGGCGTGTAAGGTCCATAAATGCGCTGTGAATTGCCATAAGGATGTAGGATGTAACGCTCCTTAAGTCAAAGAGTTGGCCCAAACTGCAGGAACTGAGGCTCTTAGAGGCACAGTGAAGGGACCTAGCCACAGTGTATGGGGCCCCTATACGCACAGCAAGAGGTCTGAGGAGTAAAAGACCATAAAGACACAATGAAGGACGCTATATTCCCCACTGTCTGTGAGAAAGACCACTCAACATCCTTATTTACCAAGGACCATGATTTTAAATATCAAATCAACAGACTTCTTTATACATCTATAAGTTCTGATGTTTATACTTCTCTGCACTCTGAGTGAGATGCACGTGGAGAAGAAAGTGGTGGCAATACAAGGTTGATGTTATTTTTCAAAACGATGTTGGGAGGAAAAAAGTCACAAATGGAAAACCCAAAACAGTGTTTCTCAGGGAAGTGTTTTATTGGCCAGTCTTCATCGCAGCGTGTAATTCTGCTGTTGACTTTAGCTGGCTCTAGAGGAGCTGCAGTTAGCCCCAGTCAATGGCACTGTTCAGACCCTCTACATCACTCTGTCTCAGGAGAGCTGTGACTACCTCTTAAAACTGCTCATAAACTGCCACAAACAGAGACTGCTATGCCATGCCCCAATATACAGCACCTCAGTGCACAGAACAATACATATAACACCAGCAATGCTATTTGCCCGAATACATTACATTTCACTCTGTTGTATAGACAGTGAGATTTGTATCTTGAGCAGACAGATTTAAGTTACAACTGAATATCTCCAGTATTGCCAAAGTAGTCCAGTAAATAAGCCCTTAAAAGTCATCTTTAGAGCAGTTTTCAGATTACTGACTATTTCCCTGCAAAGTGGAACGTTTAGAAGTTAATAATATATAATAGAGTTTTGAAGTTAAATTATACAGAACACCAGAAATGTGAGATATTAGCATGATTTAAAATAAGAGGAGATTGACATCTTGCATATAGCTACACTGTAATGAGCTGAGGTCATAGGGGCTGAGCTAAAGAGTTAGACTTAACAGTGTGAAACGAGCAGAGTTTAATCCTGGACCATTATCTACAATAAGAACGTTCAGCTATACAGGCCCCAGTCACCAGTCAGTCATCTGGTTGGCATGGAATCTGTTTTGGTGTTTTTGAAAACAGGTTTTAATTGTAACAATCTGAGTGGGGGGTGATCAGAAAGCCTGAGATCTATTAAGCAGATGGATTCCCATCGGAACTCTACAGCAACGGGGCTTTTAGGCCTTGATTCCCACCGGAATGCCATAGAAATCCAGAACAAATTCGGGGGAGAAACATCCCTCGTTTGCCTTCAAAATTTGTTCAATTAAGAAATGCCCTAGTGGAAAAGAGATCCCAATCAAATGGACTACCAGCCCACCAGACAAAAGGGGTCAAAGGTTTTTGTTTTAGGGTGTGAATGGATGGTGGGTGACGGAGGGACGGAGACAGAGCAGCATTTAAGGTCCCACAAAGCTGGTGCTTTTAAATAAACAGGGTTACGTCCTTCTCCTTTGGGCCCAATGTAGTCCATCAAAGAACATGGTAATGCCCAGCTCAATGGACGCAAGGACTCCCAAACTCCCACCTTTTCACTTTGTGTGAAAGAATGTGACATAAAAAACACAACCTCCCCCCATGAAAAACAGACATAAATTGAGCTTTAAATATTTTCTGCGCTGGTTACAGCTTTTAGTCATCAAGGCCGTTGCCAAGTGGACCGTTTTGCAGCATGTGGCAGATGTCAATATCTATGTTTGGAGTTAATGTTTGGAGTTCATTTTCCCTTAGGTGACACAACAATTAAAATAATGAAAGCAATCAATATGAAATGGGAAGGTGCTAAAGAAGGCCAAACAACATGACAACATGTCCCACTGTCTTGAGCCCGATCATCCAGCAAGGTCAGATGTCTACCATGTTTCTGGAATGCTTTTATTATCTCTATCTAACACACACAGGCATTGGTAAATGTTAACTGTACACCCATTTGTCTTACTATAAACTGTCAAGCTGTTGGACGTGCATTGAGCTTGCATTCTTCATCACATGGAATAGCATGGGAAAGTAATTTTCAGGTCTCATGTATTGTCTATGTAGTCTTGTCGAAGCTTTTATATGTTTCCTTTGGCTTGCTGGCAGAAGTGAAATGCTACAGTGGTTACTGTTTGTGTTTAAACGGCGGCTGAAGTTTCCAATTTAGCCTAGGTTTCAATTCTCCTCATTAGGAAATGCGACTGAGAACGAGATTTGGGTCTTGGAGGCGTGCTTTGATATGTGTGTCTCTTGTGTTCGAATGTGGGAAGCTTTTGTACTTTCACTCTGCCAAAACAATACACAGTTACATTCACACACCTTTCTAGATAACTTCAAACAGTCTAACCAGGTCTTGGGTCTGGAAGTAGCCTAGACTAGCTAGCAAGCTTGCCAACTTCTTTCAGCAAATAACTTCAGCCAGCTGGTGTGCGATCTTGGCAAAGTTTGTTTGACTTTGGATAGCCTATCTCTGTGGCTAGTTAGGGACCATCAACAAACTACACAATTTAAATGGGACAATATTTTCATGTTGCACATATTTTAGTTGTCTCATTAAATGCTTTCAACATTTGTATATGAATTTTAAAAATGTATACAGTAGTTGGTTTGAAGTTTTTAAGTAATTGAAATTTGGAGCTATTGACATTTTAAAATAATGTCCTACGCACATAGCATACTTTACTGATGGTCCCTAACTAGCCCCATAGGGATATCAAATGTCAAACAAAATTGACCATGGGCATTATCATTGGGTCAGGTGCAGCTGGGTCGGGTACTTGGGTGCTGCCAGCTGTTGGCAGGATGAACACAAACCCTTCATTTATGTGACATCATTTTTTTCTGCATTAACCTGCAATTCTCTGTTTGGATGAGACTGACTTTATGATATATTTTGACACTAGAATAAATGTTTCTGACTAATATTGATGACATATGGGCTGTTTTCTACCAGATAAGCTGTTTATTGCCTTCATTTGCTCTTTAATTGGTAACCCACTCTAGACCTGAGACACAAAATACAGGAAAAAATAGGTCCGGTACACTTTATCCCTTTTAAATTGAGGGTCCCAGTGAAACTCTAACTGGCACAGGCAGGGAGCAATGAGCAATAGAAAATGAGAAGATATGCCTGAGTGAATATCATTGGCACCACTCGTCATTTATGTGTCTTTTGTGGTCCTGTATGAACTGGCATCTCTCTACTGTATGTTTTGGGAACACACACACACACACACACACACACACACACACACACACACACACACACACACACACACACACACACACACACACACACACACACACACACACACACACACACACACACACACAGGGAAAGTAGCTCATGTTTTCAGTGGAATCACAGAGCGTTCTGGTCTGGGCAACCCTTAGTAAGAGGCAGGTGTTACCCAGAACCCCACCACACAGGCGCAACATAACCACTCTGCAAGCGTCACCTTTCCAATTGCTATTAATTTTACAAGAGCCCAGGGGCCACTAGACTGGTGCATATGAAAGCACTACTCTGGTTCTGGAGCTCTGGTGCTGCGGCATCCAGGCCTGGCCACTCTCCGCGGAACCCGAGCCCCGTGCTTGCTTGCCTGGGTAAACAGTTCCCAACCCCGGGGGCGGCAGCGAGGCGAGGTGGAGCCTGGAGCCCCTCGCTGCTCTGCTCTCTTTCCAGCCGAGCTAGCTGCTGGCGTTAGCACTGGGGGATACTTACGCTCAGACACCAACTCAATTAGCCATTTACCGTCACGCTCGCCTCAGTGCCGCGCGGGGAGGCTCACTTGGCCTGCCGCCACACCTTTCCACTCTCTGCAAATACATAGTTATGGACAAGCAAGGGAGTCAGAGGGAATCATATTTTACAACACGGTCTGCAAATTGGCTGAAGGGTTGTATTTGGAGGAATGGCTTGGTGTAGAGAGTTATGACTTCATATTCAGTGTCAGAGGGAGTGTGTAACTAATGCTCATAAATGAGAATACAGCACACACTCATCACTTTTGCTCTCTCGCTCTCTCTCTCTCTTTCCTTTCTCTCTCCCTCTGCAGATATCTCTCTCACACCACTGGATGTGATCCCTTTCTTCCCCTGCATAAATTATTCAAGCTCTCATTGGTGTTAGCTGATATGGCTGCAGTGGAGAAGCTCTTCCTGTAAAGAAGGAGGGAGAGTGACCGAGAGGGAAGAGGAGACGGGAGATGGGCAGAGAGAGGAGGATAGCCAGCCAGTGGGAGAGAGAGAGATGCAGGGGAAAAACAGATTGAGGGTGGAAAGAGAGACAGGGGAACAGAGAGGGACGGGAAAGAATGGAGAAAATGATAAAGGCGAGAGAAAGAGTGATGGTTGTGGTGAGAAGGTGAAGGAGAGAGGGAAAAGATGAGGTAGCTTTCTCTTCTTCATCCCTCTCCACAAAATGCAGTCCATTATTTATCCAGAGGTGTAAAAATGCACTCCAATATGGTTGTTTCTAGTAGCACTTACCAGTGAAGAAGTCTAGTAAAGCCACCTCAGATAATCAAATCAAAACATTGATTTCATTTTCACAGTGAAAGGGAACATAAAGGGGAGGTTATGATGATGATAACATTAATCCTACACTAATGTGCCTGATATTTCTCACACCGCATGGTTCCCTATGTCTGTGTGGAATGTCTTTCTTGGAATTCTGGAAGGTTAGAATCTTCCATCCCCTCTGCTGTCATCTGGAGCAGAGCTCTGGGGGCGTGACCCAGACCTTAGAGGCCATGACCCAGGCATGTGACATGCTTCTATCTTGTCACCATTATATCCTTCATTTTCTCTCCAGGCTCAACCATCCCCATCACAATCATCGTGTGTGACTGCAGTATGTTTCATGCAAAGGGCCGTGGCCTAGAAATCAGATCAGTTATAATCCTCTGTTGAAATCTATAACTACGAACAGCCATATGCACAACTCTTCCCCTTATAAGTGCTATTAAAGGACCTGCTCCCTTTGAACATATGCAGGTTTGTTCACTAAACAGGGAGGTCTGGCTAGCTGGCTCACAAAGGTAAACCACGGTTTATTTGCTGCCCTATCATAAATATCCTGAACACTTGTCTAAATAGCGGCTGGTGAACTTTGCCGGGTTCTGCATGTATGCTGCTGCGTGTGTTTTCTGACAATTAGAGCAGGTGTTCACAGGGCAATACACATGAGTAGACGACCGCAGAACACTGGTTGCATGGAAATCATTAATGAAGCCAATGAAATGGCTTCAGGTGCACTGGCAACGGTTGATCATTGGCTTGGACACCCACCTGTTGTCATTGGCACTGATAGTGTATTTATCTTGGTGCCCCTGTCCTGAAACACCAGAGCAGTAACCACCTGCCCCTGTTCAACCTGGTCTCAGAGAATTTGATGTTATTCTGTATGTAAATCTGAGGCATTCCTTTAGTAAGATTTCTTACGTTTTATATGGTATGTATTTACAGGGCTCCCGAGTGGCGCAGCGGTCTAAGGCACTGCAACTCAGTGCAAGAGGCATCACTACAGTCCCTGCTTTGAATCCAGGCTGTATCACAGCCGGCTGTGATTGGGAGTCCCCTAGAGCAGCACACAATTGACCCAGCGTCGTCCGGGTTTGGTCGGGGTAGGCCGTCATTGTAAATAAGAACTTGTTCTTAAATTACTTGCCTAGTTAAATAAAGGTTAAATAAAATATTTGTGGATGTCCATCCATTTCATATGATATTTTCCGAATTACAATTCATGTGATATGTTACGAATTTGCAAAAGTTATATGCTACAAATTTGCAAAATGTGTAACATGTTCTGTGCAAATAGGTAGCTAAAATGCTAAAGTTGTCCATGATTAGATTGAAATGACAAACCCTGGGTTTCTAGACGTTCGCGTTATAGTTAGCTAAAATGCTAAAGTTGTGCATGATTAGATTTGAACATGCAACCCTTGGGTTGCTAGACGTTCGCGTCATGCACCCATCCATCCACCATCCTTTCATTTTTGCCTGTAATGTTCTGTGTTACGGAACCATACCAAATGTAACATATCATACTCATTTTAGGGTCACAAATATACATTTACTATGTTATGTTTACTTTATGAGACCAGACTGCCCTGTTTCCCTGGGGAGCTAAGACAGGGGTATGTCTGGGTCTGCTTCTTTAAACAAGGATATATGGAGAATGAACCACAAAACTGTGATATTTCTGTTTACACATACAGTGGGCCTATGTGTAACATGTTAGCATCACTCACCTTTTGAATCAACAAATTCAAACTCTTCCACACCTCACACACACACATCATGTTTACAAAGCAACCTCATTAAAACATGACTTTGTCCTGTTCTGCTCCTGTAATAAATGATGTTTATCCCTGAAGGAGAACGTCACATTAGTCTCATCATCTTTTCTCCCCCTCTGGAAGGACAAGCGTTCTGCACTCACATCCTCCTCCTCGTCTAAGCCTTAATGCATTGTTTCAGAAATAGCAACACAAATAAATTGTTGATCGTGATTAGCAATGGCAATGACTGAGGGCTCATGATACCAATGACCCAGCAGCTGAAACTTATGTAAGTGCAGAGACAGAGGCACTCCTGTAGAAGGAACACGCAACAGGAGAGGGCACTCCCATGCCCAGGTCACACTCAGGCTCCTCTCCTCCGGCCTCATGGTACTGTAGGGGAGAGTGGGGTATGTTGAGACATTTTTTACATTCAGCATCACTACATCAAGGGAAATATAGTATTGTTTCTAACAAAGATATAAACTCAGTAAAAAAAGAAACGTCCTTTTTTCAGGACCCTGTCTTTCAAAGATAATTCGTAAAAATCCAAATAACTTCAGATCTTCATTGCAAAGGGTTTAAACACTGTTTCCCATGCTTGTTCAATGAACCATGAACAATTAATGAACATGCACCTGTGGAACGGTCGTTAAGACACTAACAGCTTACAGATGGTAGGCAATTAAGGTCACAGTTATGAAAACTTAGGACACTAAAGAGACCTTTCTACTGACTCTGAAAACACCAAAATAAAGATGCCCAGGGTCCCTGCTCATCTGTGTGAATTTGCCTTATGCATGCTGCAAGGAGGCATGAGGACTGCAGATGTGGCCAGTGCAATAAATGTCCGTACTGTGTGAGGCCTAAGACAGCGCTACAGGGAGACAGGACGGACAGCTGATCGTCCTCGCAGTGGCAGACCACATGTAACAACACGAGAGAGGCTGGATTGAGGGCTTGTAGGCCTGTTGTAAGGCAAGTCCTCACCAGACATCACCGGCAACAACATCGCCTATGGGCACAAACTCACCATCGCTGGACCAGACAGGACTGGCAAAAAGTTATCTTCTCTGAGTCGTCGCGGTTTTGTCTCACCAGGGGTGATGGTCAGATTCGTGTTAATTTGTCAAAGGATTGAGCATTACACCGATGCCTGTACTCTGGAGTGTGATCGATTTGGAGGTGGAGAGTCCGTCATGGTCTGGGGCGGTGTGTCACAGCATCATCGGACTGAGTATGTTGTCATTGCAGGCAATCTCAACGCTGTGCGTTACAGGGAAGACCTCCTCCTCCCTCATGTGGTACCCTTCCTGCAGGCTCGTCCTGACATGACCCTCCAGTATGACAATGCCACCAGCCATACTGCTCGTTCCGTGCGTGATTTCCTGCAAGACATGAATGTCAGTGTTCTGCCATGGCCAGCGAAGAGCCCGGATCTCAATCCCATTGAGCACATCTGGGACCTGTTGGATCGGAGGGTGAGGGCTAGGGCCATTCTCCCCAGAAATGTCTGAGAACTTGCAAGTGCCTTGGTGGAAGAGTGGGGTAACATCTCACAGCAAGAACTGGCAAATCTGGTGCAGTCCATGAGGAGGAGATGCACTGCAGTACTTTATGCAGCTGGTGCCCACACCAGATACTGACTGTTACTTTTGATTTTGACCCCCCCCCCCTTTGTTCAGGGACACATTGTTCCATTTTTGTTAGTCACATGTCTGTGGAACTTGTTCAGTTCATGTCTCAGTTGTTGAATCTTATGTTCATACAAATATGTACACTTTACGTTTGCTGAAAATAAACGCAGTTGACAGTGAGAGGACGTATCTTTTTTTGCTGAGTTTATAAATGTATTTTAGGATGTTGTGTATCCCTGTAAATAATCAGAAAATCATGAGAACATAACAGGTTTGAGAACATAGCTTGTTCAAAAAGAAGTGTATGGGGTAAATGATTACCTGGGTAAATTGAGCACAGGGACCCACACTTTGTACTTTTTTTTATAAACACTTTAAAAAATGTAACCTCCTATCCCAGCAATAATGCCTTGCATTACGCCTGGGAAGAAAACTGTGGCAGATAGGGGTGCAAACCCAATTTAGGAAGGCATTTTTCATAATTTGTTCTTGACTAATCACACACATGCGAGGTGTCTTAAAAATACTATGCATAAAACTGACAAAATGTAATCATAATTTGTGTGGGGTATATTGACTAGCCATTGACTCAACTTGCCACATGGCACAATTTACCCCAAAGCAACCCTTTGACCATATTACCCCACACAGCTACAAGGATGCACTTTCATGCTAGGTTTAGGACCTCATATTGTATCTTATACAGACCCGAACTGATGTATAAAACAGTCTAGCTACTTTGGTTTAAATACAAACATCATGTAACCTATAACAAGACATGAATTTGACTTTGTGAAAATCTGTTTTTTGGACCTAATTTGCTTTCCACTAATTTTTTACGTGGTTTCTTCCTTTTAAGATCTATTCCTAAATATTTGGTAACATTATACATTTTTTGTATGGTTTTCTAGAAACAAGGAGTGTCTCAACTAACCTTTTGGCACAACTTACCCCACTCTCCCCTACAAATAAGGCGTGAAGCAAAGCTCAACATGCCACCTCTTTAAGGGCAGGTGGTGGTGAGGAGGCTTGTTATTGTTTGAGTTCGTTCCCAACATTCCCTGGACTACTTTTTTTCCACGCTCTATTCGTGACAGGTCTTGTTAATTTATAGTTGTTGGTGGTTTACCATATTATTAATGGTTGCTGGTTGGCCCGCTGTCTCATGGCCCTAGGGATGCTCTCTCACATTCCTGTTGTTAATAAAAAATAAAAGAATATTCCAGAAAGTGTCAGCTTTATATGCAGAAAATCAGCCTGTGAAGGAGCGAACGAGAGGCAGCAGGCAGACACAGAAGATGCTATCTAGAACGTGCAGAGTGAGCGATTTTCCATCTATTTGATTTTGACTAAGAAAAGCAATTAACCAGCATTGAGGAGGCTAAGACTTCCCATGACATGCCTTTTGACAGCTGAACAAGTCACTGTACAAAATAATAAATTAGAGTGGGATATATGAGCCATGGAGAGGAGATAGAAGTGATCCCAAAACAATATTGTAGCTATAAAAATGCACACAAATGGAATTGGTACAATGAGTAATCTCTTTCATGTTTAGTGCCTTCGGAAAGTATTCACACCCCTTGACTTTTTCCACATTTTGTTGTGTTACAGCCTGCATTTGAAATGGATTACATTTAGATTTTGTGTCACTGGCCTACACAATACTCCATAATGCCAAAGTGGAATTATGTTTTAAGACAGTTTTACAAACTCCTAAAAAATGAAAAGCTGAAATGTCTTGAGTCAATAAGTATTCAACCCCTTTGATAGGCATGTCTGAATAAGTTCAGGAATAAAAATGTGCTCAACAAGTTACATAATAAGTTACATGGACTCACTGTGTGCAATAGTAGTGTTTAACATGATTTTCTTTGTACCCCACACAATTATCTGTAAGGTCCCTCGAGCAGTAAATTTCAAACACAGATTCAACCACAAATACCAAGGAGGTTTTCCAATGCCTCGCCTATAGGTAGATGGGTAAAAAAAAGCAGATACTGAATATCCCTTTGAGCATGGTGAAGTTAATTACACTTTGGATGGTGTATTAATACACCCAGTCACTACAAAGATAAAGGCGTCCTTCCTAACTCAGAGGAAGGAAACCGCTCAGGGATTTCACCATGAGGCCAATGGTGACTTTAAAACAGTTACAGTTTAATGGCTGTGATAAGAGAAAACTGAGGGTGGATCAACAACATTGTAGTTACTCCACAATACTAACCTAATTGACAGAGTGAAAAGAAGGAAGTCTGTATAGAATAAAAAATATTCCAAAACATGCATCCTGTTTGCAGCAAGGCACTAAAGTAAAACTGCAAAAACTGTGGCAAAGAAATGTATTTTATGTCCTGAATAAAAAGCATTATGTTTGGGTACAACTCTTCATATTTTCAAGCATGGTGGTGGCTGCATCATGTTAGGGTATGCTTGTCATCGGCAAGTACTAAGGAGTTTTTGGGGTATAAAAATAAACAAAATAAAGATAAGCACAGGAAAAATCCCAGAGGAAAACTTGGTTCAGTCTGCTTTCCAACAGATGCTTTGAAACAAATGTACCTTTTAGCAGGACAATAACCTAAAACACAAGGCCAAATATACACTGTAGTTGTTTACCAAGACGACATTGAATGTTCCTGAGTTGCCTAGTTACAGTTTTTTAAATATGCTTGAAAATAAATGGCAAGACCTGAAAATGTCTGTCGAGCAATGATCAACAACCAACTTGACAGATGCTTGAAGGAGTTTTTAAAGAATAATGTGGAAATATTGTGCAATCCAGGTGTGCAAATCTCTTAGAGACTTACCCAAAAAGACTCACAGCTCTAATTGCTGCCAAAGGTAATTCTAACATGTAATGACTCAGGGGTATCAATACTTACACTACCGGGCAAAAGTTACTCATTCAAGGGTTTTTCTTTATTTTTACTATTTTTTACATTGTAGAATATTAGTGAAGACATCAAACTACAGTATGAAGTAACATATTTGTAATCATTTTTTTAACCAAAAAAGTGTTAGACAAATCAAAATATATGCTATATTTGAAATTCTTCAAATAGCCACCCTTTGCCTTGATGACAGCTTTGCACACTCTTGAAATTATCTCAACCAGCTTCATAAGGGAGTTACCTGGAATGCATTTCAACTAACAGGTGTGCATTGTCAAAAGTTAATTTGTGGAATTTCTTTCCTTCTTATTGTGCGTTTGAGACAATCAGTTGTGTTGTGACAAGGTAGGGGGGTATACAGAGTATAGCCCTATTTGGTAAAAGACCAAGTCCATATTATGGCAAGAACAGCTCAAATAAGCAAAGAGAAAGGACAGTTCCATCAGTACTTTAAGACATGAAGGTCAGTCAACTTTCTTTCAAGCACGGTAGCAAAAACCATCAGGGGCTATGATGAAACTGGCTCTCATGAGGACTGCCACAGGAATGGAAGACCCAGAGTTACCTCTGCTGTGGAGGATAAGTTCATTAGAGTTACCAGTCTCAGAAATTGCAGCCCAAATAAATGCTTCAGAGTTCAAGTATCAGACATCTCAACATCAATTGTTCAGAGGAGACTCTGTGTGAATAAGGCTTTCATGGTTAAACTGATGCAAAGAAACCACTACTAAAGAACACCAATAAGAAGAGACTTGCTTGGGCCAAGAAACACGAGCAATGGACATTAGACCGGTGGAAATGTGTCCTTTGGTCTGCAGTCCAAATTGGAGATTATTGGTTCCAACCGCCGTGTCTTTGTGAGACGCGGTGTGGGTGAATGGATGATCTTCACATATGTATTTCCCATCGTAAAGCATGGAGGAGGTGGTGTTATGTTGTGGGGGTGTTTTGCTGGTGACACTGTCTGTGATTTATTTAGAAGTTAACAAGCACTTAACCAGCATGGCTACTACATCATTCTGCAGCAATACGCCATCCCATCTGGTTTGGGATTAGTGGGACTATCATTTGTTTTTCAACAGGACAACGACCCCACACACCTCCAGGCTGTGTAAGGGATATTTTACCAAGAAGGAGAGGGATGGAATGCTGCATCAGATGACCTGGCCTCTACAATCCCCCGACCTGAACCAAATTGAGATGGTTTGGGATGAGTCGGACCGCAGAATAAAGGAAAATCTGCTAACAAGTGCTCAGCATATGTGGGAACTCCTTCAAGACTGTTTGAAAAGCATTTCAGGTGAAGCTGGTTGAGAGAATGCCAAGCGCGTGCAAAGACGTCATCAAGGTAAAGGGTGAATATTTGAAGAATCTCAAATATGAAATATATTTAGATTTGTTTAACACTTTTTTGCGCACTACATGATTCCATATGTGTTATTTCTTAGTTTGATGTCTTCACTATTATTCAACAATGTAGAAAATTGTAAAAATAAAGAAAAACCCTTGAATTGAGTAGGTGGTATAAAACTTTTGACTGGTAATGTCGAAAATGTGATATTTTTGTATTTCATTTTCCATAAATGCTCAAAAATGTTTAAAAAAAAACAAGTTTTCACTTTTTCATTATGAGGTATTGTGTGTAGATGGGTGAGAGAAAAAAATCAATTGAATACATTTTGAATTCAGGCTGTGACAAAACAAAATGAATGTTTTCTGACAGCACTCTATGACAGTCAAGAATTGTTAGAGGTTTTAGTTTTTCTATTTCCATTTAGAGGTAGCAAGTTAGCACGTAGTTTCACCTCGTTAGTAAGTATGCGTTACACCTGTACTGGCTTGTCCATCTTGTTAGTCGGAAGCTATTTCACCTGTGGCTGGCCCAGCTCAAATTGAGCTTGAGAGATGTTGGGAGTGCTACACTTCACTTCAGCTGAGATGCGATTTCGAGCTCAACCTATTTAAGTTTGAAAGAAGACAGATTTTTTTATGTTTCCCCTTGTTTGTTTTGCTCTATATTCGTTTTACTCTCTGTCCTAAGTTGTTGTGGGTTTTTTTTTTAGTTTGTCTTATCGGAGGCAAACCTAGTGGGCATCCATGGTGGGTGTCGTTTAGAACCCTTTACTAGTGCCTTTGCCAACTTTTGGTGGACACCCACGTGGTGGGCACCCACAAGAATCGCTACCTATTGCTCCACCAAAGCCACAGCCCATGCAGAGCAAGGGAAACAACTACTTCAAGATCTCAGAGCGAGTGACATCACCGATTGAAACACTACTAGCGCGCACCACTAACTAGCTAGCCACTTCACAATGGTTACACTGACATGTAAAAATGGCCACTAATTTACTAAGACGACCAGTCAGAAGAGAATACAAATGCACAATGACAACCCAGGCACTACTTGAACTCCAGTTGCTGTCATAATGCAGAACTTCGATACACGGCACTCTCCATTCATCACAGTAACTCCGTCTCTCTGTGGACAAGATGCTGAAGGTCTGCTATCTTACTGGTCGATTCTGACCGACCGGCACCTTCAGCTTCACTTTCTGGGGGGAATTATGCTGTTGTGCATAGTCACAAACTACCCTAAACAGGCTAATGCAGAGGAACGGTATTCAAAGAATGACACCCATACACACTGACACACAACTACAAATCCAAAGAATTTCAAGTGTAACAAAAATGTGTCACCTCAGCACTAGGATGGTAAAGTGAAGTTTAAGTGTGTTGTAAAAGTGTGGCCGTGTCCTAAAAAGAACTTTGTACTGCTGTAAAACTGGAGAGAGCTGTTATCACGGCAGCCAGTGTAAATCAAATGTATTTCTATGTGTATCCAGAGTTTGACGGTTTTGTTGCTGTGATGTAATTGAATCACAATAGCCCCAGACTTTGCCAGGTTGTGACAGTTAAAACTAGCCAGCCCAGGATTGTTGAGCAACTTGTGAGCTTATATTTTGTAGACTGTAGTTCATAGTCATTTTGTGCTGAACAGTGTATTTGGAGTTAGACCCCTCATTGTATAACCTTTAGCCTTGGGATTCAGTCTATCACCTTCCTCCTTCTCTCCAGGACTTTTTGAACTCCCGTCATGCTTTATAAAAAGCATCCAAAGCTCTTTCCAGAGGTCTTTCCAAGCTTCAGCTCGTCCATCACTGGGAGTGAGCTCAATTATGGCGCTCGCTCCCCACTGTGGTCAATAACCGTGATAACAAGACAGCGCAGAACCAGATGTGCATGAAGGTGAGTGCGTGTGTGCCGGATCTGGAAAATGTAAGTAGAGTTCCGTGTGTGTGTGTGTGTGCATGCGCATTCTGGCTCATACCTGAAGCACATATTTAATCATAAACTAATGGCCCATCAGTTTCTCCTCTCTCTCCGTGGCTTTGGCATCACACAGACATGCTGCTCCTCAGAGGATCATGTCAGTCCTCTCTCTGCTGGAAGTGCCTGGCTCTCTGCCTCCTCTTCAGCCTCCATTCATTTAACTTATTTCCGTTTCAGATATCAGGGCACCTTCATCCTTCAAGAAAAGAGAGCAATAAGGATTGTGTGAAAAAAAAGTACATTTCACAAAGTTTAGAATAAGACCTGCACCTTAGTTTAAGGGTCACAGTAGACATGGTCTATATTTGGCAAATGTCTTCTGACTGATTGTTGATGGTAAAACACAGTCACAGTGGACTCTGGGACACAGCTAACTCTACCATTCTCAGGCTCTGAAACCCTGTTGTCTCTCTATGGGGTTTTCACTGTTCCAATTGTGTACACAGTTGTATTCTCTGTTTGTTGCTCCCTCCCTCCGCTCCATGGGCCACCCATGGGCTCCTCCTGCTGCAGCCGGGGAGTAGGGGCGATTGTTTTACACCAGGTTAAAGGAAGGTCATATCCAAAATCAATGAGGAAACCGCTCTGCTGCACTCAACTGTTTTTTCCAAGCAGTGTCCTCAGAGAGGAGCGGGAATATCAGCAGGAACCCAAAACAGGAGGATCACTAACATGAGAGAGAGAGAGAGAGAGAGACAATATGCCCCACTACCAGTCTGTAGTCATGTAGTTTATACAAATAATGAGTGTGAGGTAGGCCGTCGAGTGGATATAGCAGTGAGGAAGCAGAGGATATTGTGTTTTTCTGTCTAGGGTGAGGGCTTTTATTTGCAAAGTGGATATAAATAGGTTCCAAACATGCTTACAATATGTACAAAATAATAAACAGGACGAAGAGCAACATACTGTAAGTCAGAACACAGATGACCTTACCCAGGACTCAATAATGCCTGAAAGCATTTAGCATGCGCAGCAGCAGAGCCCAATGTTATATTCACTATATAGCCTACCTTGTGAGTTTGTGTGTTCCTTTGACTCACCATATTGTTATCCCGAAGGGCCACCGTACTTTGGATAAACAGTGTTGTTATGCTAGCTCACGAACCTGAGGATGTTAGAGTTGTAGTAATAAACCAAAGCCGTTTATAAAGAACAAACCCACTGGGCAAAGATGTGAATTCAACGTCTATTCCCCATTGGTTCAACGTAATTTCACTGAAATTATGTGGAAACAATGTGGATTGATCCAGTGTGTGCACAGTGGGAAGTCTCGTTCTTTCAACACAACATTAGCTACTAGGATGGCTGATCCTGCAACCGTCATCCCCACCATCTGTCTGCCTCTGGACCTGTTTCTACCTCACCGAAGATATTCTTTCATTCCCTGGGAGCAATGGAAAGGCTAGTTTGACTATAGGACTGGATACTGTTGCTGGCGCCAGCAAACGTGCTATCCTCCTGCATTGCCTCGGAGAGGAGCATTTAAAAAAATATATATACTGAGATGGCTTCTGTTCAAACAACGACATCAGCAAGCTGGGGAGTCAGCTAGCCGGGTTGTAGCTGATTTGAGGGCTCTAGCACGGTCATGTAATCTTGGAGCAATACAAGACAAACTAATAAGAGATCAACTGATTGAAAAAACGTCCAACCCCGGGTACCAGTGGTGGAAAAAGTACTCAGTTGTCATACTTGAGTAAAAGTATAGACAGCTGAATAGAAAGTTACTCAGGTAAAAGTGAAAGTCACCCGGTAAAATACTACTTGAGTAAAAGTCTAAAAGTATTTGGTTGGGCCTCCCTAGTGGCGCAGTGGTCTAAGGCACTGCATCGCAGGGTTGAGGTGTCACTACTGCCTGGGGGTTGGATCCCAGGCAGTGTCACAGACGGCCGTGACCGGGAGTCCCATAGGGCGGCGCACAATTGGCCCAGTGTCGTCTTGGTTAGTGGAAGGTTTGGCCTGGGGGACTTTCCTTGGCTCATTGCGTTCTAGCGACTCCTTGTGGTGGGCCTGGCACCTGCAAGCTGACTTCGGTTGTCAGAAGAGCAGTTTTCCTCCGACACATTGGTGCGGCTGGCTTCCGTGTTAAGAAGCAGCGCGGCTTGGCGGGTCATGTTTCGGAGGATGCATGATTCGACCTTCGCCTCTCACAAGCCCATTGGGGAGTTGCAGCGATGAGACAAGATCGTAACTACCAATTAGGGAGAAAAAGGGAGTAAAAAATATATATATATCAAATACAAAATAAACACTAAGTATCTAAATATACCTAAGTATCAAAAGTAAATGTATCAATCATTTCAAATTCCTTATATTAAGCAAAGTAGACGCCACCATTTTCTTGTTTTTAAAATGTACTGATAGCCAGGGGTACACTCCAACACTCAGACAAACGACAAACGATGCATTTGAGTCTGCCAGTAGGTATGACCATGTGTTCTCTTGATAAGTGCATGAATTGGATCTGTCCTGCTAAGCATGTAACGCGTACTTTTGGGTGTCAGGGAAATTGAAAGGAGTAGAAAGTACATTATTTTCTTTAGGAATGTTGTGAAGTAAAAGTAAAAGTTGTCAAAAATATTATAGTAAAGTACAGATGCCCCAAAAAACTACTTAAGTAGTACTTTAAAGTATTTTTACTGAAGTACTTTATACCACTGCCAGGTACAAGAAAGACTGTTACTTGAAGATACTAATTTAACCCTTGCTAATTTGCACTACAAATTGAGTCAGCCACTTAATGTGCTGCTAAAATAGCTCAAACACAAGCATACCCCACAACAAGTGCTAGCATTAGGGAGCAGTCAGTGCAGCTGCTGTATACTAGCTATGACATGTATGACACCGACTCAACTGCCGCAATACTAGCACGGCCCCATAGAGGGCGCCAGCAAAGGCGCTGTGGAAATTGTGGATCTATCCGTCACGCTACAAGGGTTCCAAATTGCCCAGCTAAGGGCCAGACATGCAGACGCTGTCAGCCACAACACACAGCTACAACACACAGGCAGTGATCCATACAGTGAATCCCTCCCTACTCAGTGAACTATACTATGTGTTCTCTCTACCTGGAAGAGAGCTGCATCCCCGCTTTCCTTGACACCAGTGCCAAGGTGTTTGCTAACTGTAGCAACATACAACCGGTTCCTCCAGCACTTACCGCTGCAGCCTCCGCCCACCACGCTCTGTGGCTACGGACAGAGCAAGATAAGTGTCGTCTGCCTCCTCCACCTCCTGGTGAAATGACTTCCCATTTCACATCACACACCAGAGCCTGAACCATTTTGTCAGTCTTGGATTCTCTCCACAGGACAACAGTGGGTCCAAGATACTTAATATGTCCTCCCCGTGGCAACAACAGTACCCATAGCTGTTCAGTGGATTGGGATGCCTGACTTTATTCACACACAAACCACTCCTGGGACCCCAAGGTTCCCTCCTGTAATTCAACCGCTTCGTCGGATCCCCCTTGCCCTCCGAAAGATGTCGAGAAGGATCTTCAACTCCTCGTGACAAAGGATTGAACCAATCGACGCCTCGCCCTGGGTGTCAAACCTGGTGATCGTTCAGAAGAGATCAGGGGGCATCAGCACTTGCGTTGACATGCGAGCAGCCAACAAAGTAAACAAAGTTCCTGACAAATATCCAATACCCCCAACGGAGGAGCTGACAACACACTTCCATGTCTCCCGCATCTTCTCCAAGCTCAACCTCCGACAGGGCAACTGCAGGTGCATCTTCATCCGGAGAGCAGGAACGTAACGACTTTCATCAACCTCACTGGACTGTATCGCTACAAGCACATAACTTTTGGCCTGAGCTCAGCACCAAGTTGCTTTCAGAAGATCATGATCACTGTCCTCGCCGGCTGCCCTGATGTTGTGGTCGACCCGTATGACAGTGTTCTGCATGGTCCAGACACTGCCGCTCACTGTGAGTGCCTATGGCAGGTTTTCACCAGCCTCAACTGCCATCACCTCACACTGAACTCTGACAAGTGTGAGTTCTCAGCATCAGCCATAGACTTTGTTGGGTTCCAGGTGTCATCCACTGGCATCTCTCCGCTGCAGTCGAATTCGGATTCCATCTTTGAAGTGCCCGTCCCCACATCAGCTTCATAGTTGGCATCATTCCTAGGCATGACCACTTACTATATGCAGTTTCTACCAGAATACTCCATCACATCACTGCTACGACAGCTTCTTAAGCAGGATGCTCCTTGGGACTGGACTCCGGCATGTCAGGCAGCGATCGAGGAGCTGAAGCGTCTCCTCGGCACATCCCCGACCCTGTTTCACTTCCACTTGAAGTGCCCCACGCTGGTGACCTGCGACGCAGTGGCTAAGGGGGCCTTCCTGTCTCAGCTGCATGAGTGTGCGGAAAAGCCCATAGCCTTCCCATTGCTCTCGTGCACTCAGACAGAGCAAGAATACTCAGTAGGGGAGAGCGAGGCTCTCTGTTTCATCTGGGTTTGTGACCGGTGGCATCCCTACCTTTATGGTTTCTCCTTCACTCTCAGAACCGACAATCAATCCCTGACAGCCCTGATGTCCACCACTGACAGGGGATAGGCACCTGTGTGTGTGGTCATATGTGGTCAGATTGCCTACAACAATACAATTTCCAAACACAGTTCTCGCCAGGAAAATACAATGTTGTAGCAGACTTCCTGTCCCGCCCCATCACCACACAGAACTCACCTACTCAGATGGTGACAGATGGTGAAGAGGAGCTGGTGCATCTCGTCTACTCTCTTATACAGAACATGGTGTCCCTGCATGAACTCAAGGACGCATTGGCTGCAGCACCATCATTTGCCTCACTCATTGAGTACATCAAGAACGGATGGCCTTCCCGTGTCCTGGAGTCATTCTCATGTGTGATGATGATGGCGCACAAAGGTCACAAGGCATCGTAAAACTGAAACGGCGTCATCATGACATGGTGTGATGGCTTGTCATAGATCATGACCTTGAAGAGCTTGTCAGGTCCTGCATGCCATACCTCATCAGTGGGAAGACTGGCCCACCTGCCCTTACTCCTCTACAGCCCCTGGACTGGCCAATCCAGTCTTGAGAGCGCCGAAAGCTCAACATCGGTGGGAAACTACACAAAGTCCCACACCATCAAAG
Source organism: Salvelinus fontinalis (assembly GCF_029448725.1). Lineage (NCBI taxonomy): Eukaryota > Metazoa > Chordata > Actinopteri > Salmoniformes > Salmonidae > Salvelinus > Salvelinus fontinalis. Next base: position 24,556,129 of record NC_074669.1, read on the forward strand.
GTTCTTTGTTGTGCTGGATGACTGCACTCTTAGACCCTTCTCCACTACCACAAAGCTTGTAACTCCACTACGGAAGTCTCCTCCGTCTCACTCATGTTGGAGCATGAACTTGTGCTGCCCCTGACCAGACTCCGCCCACCAAGGGCACTGTCATCTCGCCCACCAGTCGGAACTTCATTGCGGAAGCACCAGCATGATATGAAGCAGAGGTTCGACAAGAAGCACAGAGCTCAGCCACCAATGAAGATGTCTGACTGGGTCAGAGCACGTGGACCCCATCGAGCCAACAAACTGAGCACGTTCTTCAAGTCAGGTCGGTCGTAAACTGGGCCCAGTGACATTTCAGATGCCAGATAAATCTTGTTGGCACGCCAGCTGTCTACGCAGGGTTCTTTGCTCCCGTGAACACACCCAACATGACCACTGCTCCGGTCAGGCAGGAAATTCCTGTTTCCATGTCAACTGCTCAGCGACCTGAGTTACACCTCTGGCTACGCCTGACTCCAGAACTGTCAGGGCCCATGCACACCCTGGGCATTTTTAGGACTTTGGCACTTTCACAGATAGACTTAAAAATCCTTCTTTAACCTGTATCCTCCCTTCATCTACACTGATTGAAGTGGATTTCACAAGTGACATCAATAAGGGATCATAGCTTTCAACTGGATTCACATGGTCAGTCTGTCATGGAAAGATTAGGTGTACTTAATGTTTTGTACATTGTGTATAGCCTACCTTGTGAGTTTGTTGTGTTTTCCTTTCACCATATTGTTATCCTGAAGGGCCACCGTACATTGGTTAAACAGTGTTATTATGCTAGCTCACGAACGTGTGGATGTTCGAGTTGTAGATTATAAACCCGAGCCATTTATAAAGAACAAAGTCTCGTTCTTTCAACACAACGCCAAACCTTCCACTGACTGGCCACAATAGAACATTTGGGGTTTAATACATTTTCCCTTCAAAGCATTTCACCATGGAACGTTCCTTTACACATTTCACCCCCAGGATAATCTATAGATTGGAATTAACCAAAACATTGCGCTCTTGGCTCGTCTCCGTTTGCCTATCAAATTCTGATCCGGAAATGAGCATTTAAGCATTTACATTTCTTTTAGCTTAATCACTTCGTAGTTGGAACTTTTCATTGACAAATAGAAAAATGGAAGGACTAATAATCTGAAGTCGCAAAGAAACGGTTTGGTGCAAAAAATGAAACATATCGGCATGCCGACCTCAAACTTTCACATATTTAGTTTCTTTTCACCGGTGATCAACAATGAAAATAGCGAAGAACCTTTGCTGCCATTACAAACGTATTTCAATAACAGTTTTAATCAATAACTCTGAAGCATGGAAAGTAGCTCCGTGATGTGATAAAGCCTAGAGCAGGGGTATTCAGTTCTTACCATACGAGTTCCGGAGCATGATGTTTTTTTATTCTACCTGATAATGAATTGCACACACCTGGTGTCCCAGTTCTAAATCAGTCCCTGATTAGAGGGGAACAATGAATAATGCAGTGAAACTAGCTTCAAGGTCCAGAGTTGAGTTTGAGGGCTATAGAAAATATGAAATACACAGTTGTGGAAAAAGTACCCAATTGTCATACTTGAGTAAAAGTAAAGATACCTTAAAAGAAAATGACTGAAGTGAAAGTGCAAGTCACCCAGTAAAATACTACTTGAGTAAAAGTCAAAAAGTATTTGATTTTAAATGTATCAAAAGTAAATGTAATCGCTAAAATATACTTAAGTATCAAAAGTTAAAGTTAAAGTAGAAATCATTTCAAATTCCTTATATGAAGCAAACCAGACGGAACAATTTTCTAGATTTTTTTATTAACGGATAGCCAGGGGCACACACTCAGGCATCATTTACAAATGAAGCATTTGTGTTTAGTGAGTCTGCCAGATCAGAGGCAGTAGGGATGACCGGGGATGTTCTCTTGATAAGTGCATGAATTAGACCATTTTCCTGTCCTACTAAGCATTCAAAATGTAAGTAGTCCTTTTGGGTGTCAAGGTAAATGTAAGGAGTAAAAAGCACATTTTGTTTAGGAATGTAGTGGAGTAAAAGTAAAAGTTGTCAAAAATGTAAATAGTAAAGTACAGATACCCCCAAAAAACTACTTAAGTAGAACTTAAAGTATTTTTTACTTACGTACCAAACACCACTGGAAATACAATAATACCAAACTATTTTAATCTGTAACCAAGGGAGGGGTAAAAGCATCTACTTTATGTCCATATCCAACCTATTTCCTCTGGGAGAGTAGAGGAGAGGACTACACACAATGCAATAAAGCCCAGAGTGTCTCCAGTCCTTCTGAAAACCTCCGGGGAGTTCTTTAATGTTTCCTTCTCTTTCTTTCCTCCTCTGGAGTAGAGCGGATATTACACATTTGGAGCGTGGTGGTGTGTTTCTGAAATCTCACCCTGGCCATTAGCAACATGAGCCATTGGCTTTTTATTCAAGTTTATTGTTGTGTAAGATTGGGCTGCACAGTTTCTGTATTAATGAGTTGTCATGGGCAGGTCACAGTGTCTTTGTTACCCTGTTCTCCTAGCTGGACGCTGGGTCCAAAAACATCCCCCAGCTCTCGTTGGTGAACCCCCGCGGGTCAACCACATAACTCTCTAGTCTATTAACCCATTTGGGGGAGAAATTCACAACTCTTTCGCTCTTTTCCACCTCTACTACAAAGTGAGGAAATACAAATATTGTTTATTGCCTAATGGGAAACAAAGGCTCTCACCTTCACTCACTTCCTCCACCCCTTGGCATTTCTAAGGTCTATTCCATCCTTCTCCCTCTCTGTCCAATATGTTTTATCCCTCTTCCTTTCCCATACATTCTCTCTCAACTGACGTTCTGCTCCATCTCAAGATCCTTATGGTAAATTGTTACCATGACCAGAAGCATGGTGGCTTTGGTACCTGTCTGTCTCCCAGGGATCAGATAATGTCCTGTTGCTCTTGAATGGAGGGATGGTCCTGTCTGTCAGACCAGGCCCAATATGACTAGCAGGATATGAGCTGACAAACTTTTATGAACTACACTCATAAATGCCAGTCAACATCAAAGCCCGGTCGGAGCCGTGTTACAATGTGGTGTAAGTTGGCCCAACCTGTTTTTGGCCTCGCTTAACTGACGTTACATCTGAGAAGGAGTACTCACTTATCATGCCGAGTCCAACATAGAGATTAAACATTGGGATTTACCCTGGCATGTTGACATCAAGGCAAGGCCTCAGAAGTCGCCACAGTTCAGATTTGGGTTATCAGAGTATGGGTGGGGGTTACGGTTTGAGTTTTACAGTGCTCCTCTATGGCTCTCTGGGTGTGATTGAATCCAGATCTTTTATTGGTCTGTGAGGATTATTGGGATTAACACTACTGAGAAATTACAATCCTGTTGTGTTAAGGGTTAAGTTTAGGGCAAGGTGTTCCTACAGAAGTTCCTAACCTGGACTTTCAGGCAGAGAGAAATAGCAAGTAGGCAGGTAGTCTAGTGGTTAGCGTGTTGGGCCATTAACTGAAAGGTTGCTAGATTGAATCCCCGAGCTGACAAGGTAGAAATCTATTGTTCTGCCCCTGAACAAGGCAGCTAACCCACTGTTCCTAGGCCATCATTGTAAATAAGAATTTGTTCTTAACTGACTTGCCTAGTTAAATAAGAAAATAGACATGGTAGCCATAATAATGTCCTGCCCAGCATTTTTATACATGACCCTAAGCATGATGGAATGTTAATTGCTTAATTAACTCAGAAACCACCTGTGTGGAAGCACCTGGTTTCAATATACTTTGCATCCCTCATTTACTCAAGTGTTTCCATTATTTTGGCAGGTACCTGTATGCTCAACCTTCATGATCTTTCTCAGTTCAATAAGGCCATCCACGCAGCCAAAGGTCACCAATTGCAAAAGCAATAGTTCACTATGAGGCAGATTTGGGCCAGACACACTGACCTTCTGCACAGTTTGAGAACTCACCAAGGGACTATGTTGTTGTTATAGGAGAGTCTTGATGTTGAGGTGTATGGGACACACATTCAGGGGTGGACTGGCCATCTGGCATTTCAGATGGCCAGCCCAGATGGGCGGGTCTATTTTTTGGCTAATGGACCTGTGTAACTTGGGCTTTTAGCGCAAAATGAACCTTGGCTAATAATGGGGGACTCTAAGAAAAAAATGGGCCCGTGTGGGGGCCTCAAGGAAAATAATGGCCCGGTGTGTTAGAAATGCCAGGGCCGATTTTCATTCCTTGTCCTCCCCTGAACACATCCATTAAAAATGGTTAGAAAAAAACAGATTTGGGAAATGGAGGGTCACCACTAATGGTGCCCTCTGTATCAGGGGAGAACATATCAAATAAACAGAGGGTTTTAGAGAAAGCCTTCCTCAGGTGGTCAGAGATCAGTGTGACAGTGAAGACAAAACAATAACATTTCTCAGGCTAATCCAGTCAATCCTGAAAGCAAACAGGATGTAGACTACTCCTCTGTCACAGAGGATAAGCTGTCCGGACATCACCTGTAAACCTAGAAAAAACAGGCATGCACGCTTGCATGTGCAATGACACCTGGGACCTGGGTCTTTTGTTCTGTAAGGAATTTTGTCCGTTTTTTCCCTCATCCTCAGCAATGATTACAGATTGAGCATAGGGAAATCTAAACCACTCTTTCAAACATGCTGCTTTTTCTCAGTGTAGCATGTCAGAATATTTCAGATTAAAAAAAAAACTTTTCCTAAAGAGTGGCATTTACAACTAAACCGTGTTTAATTCGACACAGGCATTCTGGATTAGCACATATACCGTACATAACAATACACTCCACCATTCATTCATCTAAGGTTTAGTCAGTTATCATATTATAATCTTGATCGTTAATTCCTTGGCTTGTACTGTAATCATGCTTGTACAGACTTGTCTCACTGCCATGATGTGATGTCATGATGACGTGATAGTCTTCTGTCATGAGAGTACCTGTAGACCAAAGTGTGCGAAAATCCCTCCCCACTTTTATTTAACTAGGCAAGTCAGTAAAGAACAAATTCTTTTTTACAAAGACAGCCTACCCCAGCCAAACCCTAACAACGCCATGCCAATTGTGCGCCGCCTTATGGGACTCCCAATCACAGCCAGTTGTGATACAGCCTGGACTCAAACCAGGGTCTACAGTGACACCTCTAGTAATGAGATGCAGTGCATTAGACCGTTGCACCATTCGGGAGCCCTGAAGTTTTTGTGTGGTTCTTCAGACAACATCATTACATTTGTTCAGTCACTTGGGTTGACTGATCTCGAGAAAACATACATTAAAAATGGATTGTTCTGGCATTTGAGTTGAGTGCTCGTGGTGGTTTGGCTGGGACCAGAGGAGAATGACAGGGTTGTGTTGTATCTACTGTATGATGTGTGTTCAGTCAGTTTTGACGCAGTCCAGATCGCTGCTGATCCCTCTGTATTGAATGAGCACGTCTTTGGGGACAGGAAGATTGATAGCATTATCATTGAACTCTGGGATATCCATGTCTTTGGCTGGGGTGGATTTGGGGGGTTTGTGGGTAATGGGGGGGGGGAGAAAACCACTTCCCTTGCTTGTTAAACAAGGCCATTAAAAGGCATTATGAGTTGGCCTCTGGAAAGGCTTTTACATGTCATTGATTGCATCTGTTGGAGGGTGTTTCTGGGGTCTGTGTGTTCTTGTTTCTTTTGATTATGCCAGAATAACTCCACTCCTAAGTGTTGTGGAAGTCAGTGGAAATATTAAGAATGACATGGAGAGATCCAATGAAAAGCATCAGTGGCGGCGGCAGAGAGTTGGCTGATTGCATTGCTGCTAAATGATCTGTTTGTGACTGAAGCATCATCATCACCGCCATCACCGATCAATGAGCTTCATCTAAAGCAGATGATTTCGAAACAATGTGATGGCAGAGATTGTATTCACACTTGAAACAGAAAGACGATGAAAACATTTCCACTGGAAATGATGGCAACCAGAGATAGAACTGACAGAACAAAGGCTGGCAGTTACATGTAGTGACAGACAGCCAATACAAAACTACAAAACGTATTCATTTCTTCGCAGAATGAACTTCAAAGCTTTCGCTCTGAAAACACAGCAGTACATCCCATGATGTGAATGAACCACAGAGTTAAGACCCTCCTGTCAAACCGGCCTCATGTGCACAACTATTTACACTGGGAGACTAGGTGATGGGTCAATTTAAGAGGCAGCTACGGCCCTGTGACATGGTCACGACGCAGTCAAAGTCAAGTCCGAGGCTGGTTGTTACCCCATTTAACCTTGGAGGGAAGAGGATTATATCTGTCATACGTTTAAGACCCCTGGTTGTGTTTGTGCACACTCCAGTGCTCCGGAGGAATCTGATAGGCCATCCACTGTGCTGTTTGGGATGTTCTGCGGATACAGTAATATGAGGGCAACTTTGGATGGGGAGAACAGAACATTCCCAGAAATAATGCACTTATGGAAATTATGGAATGTTTGTGTAAGTAAGACAGGAATGAAAAACTGAGCAGGGAAATAGAATTGTGATCAACAGTAGGGCATTTCCATGTAAAATGACCCATGAGCACCAACATGTGAAGTTCATTGGAGCATATCAAATTGGGTGTCAAATGGAAGCTAAGAGTCTTATTTTTTTAATGAAGTCATATATCCATTTTTCAACCATTTTACATCCTAAAAATGATGAAAAACAAGACTTTGATTTCTGGTCAAACAGATGGAAAAGGGATCTTAGACAACATCTACCAGAAAAAGTTGTACAAGGTATTAGAAATACTTCAAAACACAAAATGTTGAAGTAAAGACCCCTGACAACTAATATCAACACTTATGTTGAGTTATGGAGAAATGATTTATTTACCTTCTGTAAGTTTAAGAAAAATGACCTTCTGCCTTGTAATTCTGTTACCAAAAACCAACACTGCCGTTGCAGCAGCTAATGTGGATCCATAATAAATACAATACAAATACAGTTGGGTTACCTGCTACTGTCCTCCCTTCCACTGGCATACTGTTATATTCAGCTCATAACTGTTTTCTTTCTCTGTCTGATGTCTCGTGGTCAAAGCAAGAGTGTGAAAACAGTTGGGACAACTCCGCCCTCTCTCTCTCCCTCCCTCTATCTCCAGTTAATGTCACCTCTCCCGGCTCTTACTGAAACCTACCATGACACCTACCACCTACCCTCTTTCCATTTACTGTAACAAGCATCCTCACCCACTGAGTGCCGACCGACACCAGACGTCCATTGACGTTGAAAGGTTTTTGAAATTTGTCCAGTCTCTCTGGCCGGACTAAATCTGATCAAATCATAGACGTCCATGTTTCACAAGTTTGGACATTACAGTACAGTAGAGCACAGTCGAGAACAGTACAGTACAGTAAAGAAATGTACAGAACAATACAGTACAGTACAGTAGAGTTCAGTACAGCACAACACACTAGAGTACAGTACAGTATAATGTGCTGTATTGTACTCTACTGTACTGAACATATCTACTGTAATTTACCATACTGTATTGTAATCTACTGTACTGAACATATCTACTGTAATTTACCATACTGTATCGTACTCTACTGTACTAAACATATCTACTGTAATTTACCAGTATTTTACCGTAATTCTGTTCCCAAAAATTGCATCTGCACAGTTCTTCCAGTAAATGTGTTTGTGTGAAATTATCTGTGTAAATTGTTCAAAATAGTCCTAGTGCATAGAGTTATATGGTTTGTTAAACTTTGAAATAAATGTTTTTTATTTGGCAGACATTTTAAAGTTAAAAATCTGAGTCAAAGTGTAATTCCATTACAGTTGATTTGCCCAGGACACCTGTAAAGTAAGAGGAGCATGACAGCAGGCTCTCTTTCTGTCTCTCTCTCTCTCTCTCTCACACACACACACACACACACACACACACACACACACACACACACACACACACACACACACACACACACACACACACACACACACACACACACACACACACACACACACACACACACACACACACACACACACACACACACACACACACACACACACACACACACACACACACGCACGCACACACGCACGCACGCACACAATTCCAGAGACTGGCCCTCTTACTGGGTCAGCTGGAAGTGGAAAATTAGCACAACTCCCCAGGCTGGGATTTATCCGCCATCTCTTCCAATTAGTTTTGTGAGCTTCTGGAGATAATTGCTGCATCCAGTGGAGAGACAGGAGCTTCGACAGCCTCGCTGCCGCATTCACGCTTCATTTCTGCAGACAGTCATGCGCTCTGTCACAAAAAGAGACCAGAGAAAGAGAGTGTGTGTGTGTGTGTGTGAGAGGGAGAACTTTGGGATCAACATCCCTACATCTCTACTGGTTAATCCTGCTCGGAGGCGGCCTCGTCCCCAGAGCCTGGTTTCGTTAAGTACTTACATACGCCACCAGAAGTCTTGTTGGAGTTGGTAGAAGTTTTGCATGTGTTGTCATTTATAGCGCCATCATCGTTAATAACAGGGAGGGATTAGTGCAGTCGCCTTTTGATCCTATAATCCTCGCTCTTCGAAATCCCGAAACTTTATCATCTTGCCTTTTGGACCCACTGATCTTCTGGGGGAAAAGAATTGACCTCAATATGAGGCGCTGGCTGTGCTGTGAAATATCAGACAGGTGACAAGGGTAATTCATGGAGGAGAACAGTTGGTCTAATGGTCTAATGTGGTACAGGGAGATGAGTGTCTCAGGCTCATACTGTATGAGACTGTTGTAAAGGGAGATTAAAGGACTTCATAAATATTCCCTTCATTTTATGCTGCTGTATATCACTGGGCTGTTTTAATCAGTACAGCCCATCTGTAACACTGTAATTGCATCTGAAGATGATGAAAGCATCTAGGAATTTCATCTAGCTACCTGTACTATACATCTCCAACATAGATTTGTCTTAAAGGGATTAATGTCAAAAATGAATGAAGGCAACACATCCTGTAACCCAGTGGTTTCCAACTCTGGTCCTCGAGTAGCCCAACAACACACATTTTTGTTGTAGCCCTGGACAAACATACCTGATTCAACTAATTCAGGGCCTGATGATTAGTTGAAAAATGTAATCAGGTGTGCTTGTCCAGGGCAACAATAAAAATGTGTACTGTTGGGGGTACTCGAAGGCCGGAGTTGGGAACCACTGTTGTAACCTGCAACTCTTAACATCTCTCATATGCTTGCATTTTAACCGAGTGCAACCAATGTTTAGGGCAGGCCTACAGTTTGGAGATGTCATGTAAAGGATTACACCATCTCAGACACACATCTGTTATGTAACAGTCCTGACCTATTTATGTTAGTTTTTATGTGTTTTTGGTCAGGGCATGTGTTTTGGGTGGGCAGTCTATGTTACCTGTTTCTATGTTGGTTTCGGTTTGCCTGGTATGGCTCTTGATTAGAGGCAGGTGGTTTGCATTTTCCTCTAATCAAGAGTCATATTTAGGTAGGGCATTATCACTGTGTGTTTGTGGGTGATTGTCTCCTGTGATGTCTTCGTGTTGTTCGATGTATTCACTTTTGGAGCTGTTTAGCTGTTCGTTCGTTTTGATGTACGTTCCTGTTCGTGAGTTTACGTTTGTTGATGTGAGTTTATGTTCAGGTTCCGTTGTACGTCGTTTTCTTATTTTGTAGTTTGTTAAAGTGTTTGTTTTCGTGTCATCGGTGTTCGTTATAAAATAAAGATGGCATATTTCCCAGACTCCGCATTTTGGTCAGAAGATCCTTCTCTCCTCACCTCATCTGAGGATGAGGAAAGCGACAGCTATGACAGAATCACCCACCTTAATACAGAGACCAAGCGGTATGGGAAAAATGCTCGACGGAGCAACAAGGACTTTTGGACTTGGGAGGAGATCCTGTCTGGTAGAGGACCCTGGGCGCAAACTGGAGGAAATCGCTGCTCTCGTGAGAAGAGCGAGGCAGCCACAGCCCAGGAGCGCTGGTATGAGGAGGCAGCTAGGAGACGTGGATGGAAGCCGGAGAAACAAGCTCGTAACCGGAATTATGAGGGGACTCGTCTTGCACGGAAGCCCGAAAAGCCCGTGAGTAACTCCCAAAAATTTCTTGGGGGGGGGCTAAAGGGTAGTGGGCCAAGGGCAGGTAGGAGACCTGCGCCCACTTCCCAGGCTAACCGTGGAGAGCGGGAGTACGGGCAGACACCGTGTTACGCAGTAGAGCGCACGGTGTCTCCTGTACGTGTGCATAGCCCAGTGCGGGTTATTCCACCTCCCCGCACTGGTAGGGCTAGATTGGGCATTGAGCCAGGTGTCATGAGGCCGGCTCAACGCGTCTGGTCTCCAGTGCGTCTCCTCGGGCCGGCATACATGGCACCTGCCTTACGCATGGTTTCCCCGGTTCGCCTGCATAGCCCAGTGCGGGCTATTCCACCTCGCCGCACTGGCAGGGCGACCGGGAGCATTCAACCAGGTAAGGTTGGGCAGGCTCAATGCTCAAGAGAGCCAGTACGCCTGCACGGTCCGGTATTTCCGGCGCCACCTCCCCGCCCCAGCCTAGTACCTACAGTGCCTATATTACGCACTAGGCTACCAGTGCATTTCCAGAGCCCTGTTCCTCCTCCACGCACTCTCCCTATAGTGCGTGTATCCAGTTCGGTGCCTCCAGTTCCGGCCCCACGCACTAAGCCACCTGTGCGTCTCCCAAGTCCTGTACACACTGTCACTTCTCCCCGTACTAGTCCTGAGGTGCGTGCCCTCAGCCAGGTGCCACCAGTGCCGGTACCACGCACCAGGTATAGAGTACGCTTTGAGAGTTCAGTGTGCCCTGTCTCTGCTCCCCGCACTAGTAGGAAGGTGCTTATCATTAGCACGGTGCCTCCAGTTCCGGCACCACGCACCAGGTCTACAGTGCGCCATATCCGGCCAGAGCCATCAGTCTCCCCAGCGCCATCTGAGCCATCCGTCTCCCCAGCGCCATCTGAGCCATCCGTCTCCCCAGCGCCATCTGAGCCATCTGTCTCCTCAGCGCCATCTGAGCCATCCGTCTCCCCAGCGCCATCTGAGCCATCCGTCTGCCAGGAGCCTGCAAAGCCGCCCGTCTGCCATGAGCCTGCAAAGCCGCCCGTCTGCCATGAGCCTACAGAGCCGTCAGCCAGACAGGAGCCGCTAGAGCCATCAGCCAGACAGGAGCCGCTAGAGCCGTCAGCCAGACAGGATCTGCCAGAGCCGCCAACCAGACAGGATCTGCCAGAGCCGCCAACCAGACAGGATCTGCCAGAGCCGCCAACCAGACAGGATCTGCCAGAGCCGCTAACCAGACAGGATCTGCCAGAGCCGCCAGCGAGCCATGAGCAGCCAGAGCCGTCAGTGAGCCATGAGCAGCCAGAGCCGTCAGTGAGCCATGAGCAGCCAGAGCCGTCAGTGAGCCATGAGCAGCCAGAGCCGTCAGTGAGCCATGAGCAGCCAGAGCCGTCAAAGAGCCATGAGCAGCCAGAGCCGTCAGTGAGCCATGAGCAGCCAGAGCCGTCAGAGAGCCATGAGCAGCCAGAGCCGTCAGAGCGCCATGAGCGTCGTGAGCCGTCAGCCTGCCATGAGCGTCGAGAGCCGTCAGCCTGCCATGAGCGTCGAGAGCCGTCAGCCTGCCATGAGCGTCGAGAGCCGTCAGCCTGCCATGAGCGTCGAGAGCCGTCAGCCTGCCATGAGCGTCGAGAGCCGTCAGCCTGCCATGAGCGTCGAGAGCCGTCAGCCTGCCATGAGCGTCGAGAGCCGTCAGCCTGCCATGAGCGTAGAGAGCCGTCAGTCTGCCATGAGCGTCGAGAGCCGTCAGCCAGCATGGACCTGCCAGAGCCGTCCAAACAGGACCTGCCAGAGTCCTTCAGCCGGGATCTGCCCCTTGTCCCGGTGCTGCCCCTTGTCCCGGTGCTGCCCCTTGTCCCGGTGCTGCCCCTTGTCCCGGTGCTGCCCCTTGTCCCGGTGCTGCCCCTTGTCCCGGTGCTGCCCCTTGTCCCGGTGCTGCCCCTTGTCCCGGTGCTGCCCCTTGTCCCGGTGCTGCCCCTTGTCCCGGTGCTGCCCCTTGTCCCGGTGCTGCCCCTTATTCCAGTGATGGTCCTTATCCTGGTGCTGCCCCTTGTTTTTGTGCTGCCCCTTGTCCCGGTGCTACCCCTTGTCCCGGTGCTGCCCCTTGTTCCGGTGCTAGCTGATTATTTAGGGGAAGGTAATGTTTGGGTGGTCAGTGGTAGGGGTAGACAGAAGAGGGGAGTGACTATGGTGGTATGGGGACAGCGTCCGGAACCGGAACCACCACCGTGGTCAACTGCCCACCCGGACCCTCCCCTGGACTTTGTGCTGGTGCGCCCGGCGTTCGCACCTTGGGGGGGGGGTACTGTAACAGTCCTGACCTATTTATGTTAGTTTTTATGTGTTTTTGGTCAGGGCATGTGTTTTGGGTGGGCAGTCTATGTTACCTGTTTCTATGTTGGTTTCGGTTTGCCTGGTATGGCTCTTGATTAGAGGCAGGTGGTTTGCATTTTCCTCTAATCAAGAGTCATATTTAGGTAGGGCATTATCACTGTGTGTTTGTGGGTGATTGTCTCCTGTGATGTCTTCGTGTTGTTCGATGTATTCACTTTTGGAGCTGTTTAGCTGTTCGTTCGTTTTGATGTACGTTCCTGTTCGTGAGTTTACGTTTGTTGATGTGAGTTTATGTTCAGGTTCCGTTGTACGTCGTTTTCTTATTTTGTAGTTTGTTAAAGTGTTTGTTTTCGTGTCATCGGTGTTCGTTATAAAATAAAGATGGCATATTTCCCAGACTCCGCATTTTGGTCAGAAGATCCTTCTCTCCTCACCTCATCTGAGGATGAGGAAAGCGACAGCTATGACATGTTACCAACACGTACAATATGGTTGCTTTACCATACCAAATTCCTCAAATCACTATGCATAAATGTGCATTCCAGAGTTACTGAGAGAGTCAGATACACTGATGAAGGTACTTGAAATGTATGGAAGCCTGCATATGTGTCCCTTACATCGCACACAGCAAATTGGCCAGTGTTAGCTAGTGTTGATGTTTTAGTGTAACATTTCTAGTGTTGATTCAGGAGTTAAATTAACACTGTAAAGAGTTCAATTAACACTCAGTGGTGTAAAATAACCCCAGTTTTAGTGTTAATAACCAGACTTGATTTTTGGAATTGTTTGTTTTTGCATGTACATTGATTGAATAATTATTCTTATGCTACTCAAATATAAATAACATACATTTTTCTAAACTATTCCAATCTGTTGCTTGGACTTATTGCACCCGTTACTGAAATGGTTGTTCCCATTTAGAGGCTTTAGGTAGTCTCATACCTTTGTCTTCCCAACCCTGGCAGTAATTCTGAATGCAGGTTGAAATTCCTATTGGAATCTGTCAGTATTCCAATAAGAGTTACACATCACTTTGTAGGTCAATATAATGTCACTTTCTGATGTGGCCTGTAAACTATCAATCAAGTTTATTTTATATAGCCCTTCGTACATCAGCTAATATCTCGAAGTGCTGTACAGAGAACCAGCCTAAAACCCCAAACAGCTAGAATGCAGGTGTAGAAGCATAAACTATGAGTTTCAGGTCACTGTATTAGGGTAAAACAAGGCCCTCAAAGTAAGGCCTTATGAAATTTGTATTAATGACAACATATTCACTTGGGGTCTCACTTGGTGAAGGCCACATGACTGAAAATAATTGTGCACAGTTGTAAATTGAAAGTCTATTCCACGTTGGTTCAATGTAATTTTACAGAAATGATTCAGCCAGGTGGTGCCCAGTGGGATCAGTCTGACACTAGCAAACTAGCAAACACAATCATGGGTGGTACTGGTAACTTTAAAATTCACTCGAAAGGCATCCTGGGAAATATGCAAATAAGGCTCATCACCCTACAGCAGGGCTATTCAATTCTGATCCTGGAAGGCCAAAACATTTCTGGTTATGGATTTTTTTATGGTTCTTCAAAAAAACATCCCATTTAGGGTTCTTCAGAGACCCTAAAATGGTTCCCTTATGGCAGTGTTTCCCAACCCTGGTCCTTGAGTTCCCCCAACAGTACACATTTATTGTAACCCTGGACAAGCACACCTGATTCATCTTGTCAACTAATCATCAAGCCCTTATGTGCTGAATGAGGCGTGTTTGTCCAAGGCTACAATGAAAATGTGTGCTGTTGAGGGGACTGGAGGACCAGGGTTGGGAAACACTACCCTATGGCATCACTCTCAGGAACCATATTTAAAAAATACATATATTTTCCCAGGCAAAGTCAGTTAAGAACAAATTCTTATTTGCAATGACAGCCTACCTCAGATGACACTGGGCGCCGACCTATGGGACTCACAATCATGACCAAATGTGATACAGCCTGGATTCAAACCAGGGACTGTAGTGACACCTCTTGCACTGAGATGCAATGCCTTAGACCGCTGCACCACTCAGGAGCCCATTACTTGGTTCCAACTTGCACCTTTATTTTTAAGAGTGTACATGAACAGTGAGTATGTAGTGTTTGCATTTTGTTGGCAGAACAACAGTCTGACTGTAAGCCAACACAGTAAACCCTTGTTTAAAGCACTGCGTGAATGTTTAATATTTGCTGGTTTTTAGAGGGTACTACTCAATATTTATTTAAGCTAGAATCGTCACGAGCGCATTCTGCATGTCTTGGTCTGCTCTCTTCATTATTCTGACACTGTCTCCCTCCCCATCACCTCCTCATGATTGATGCTCTACTTTCATTTATGGCCGGCCGGCCTTCCTTCACTACCACACTTAAAGCAGGGCCTGGGAGCGAGTTGGTTTTCGCCATGCAGCAATAGAGAGAGAGAGAGAGAGAGAGAGAGAGATAAGCGAGTCGTGATCGTGCACTGGAACTAATTCATGAGCCAGGGTTCCGTTTATGTTAACCAATGTTTGAGACAAAAGAACGACAGGAACCTAATTACATGGAGTTGGTGATGAGCAGCTAACGGTTTTAGTGTAAAGGGGGTTAGGCGGTTTGAAGGGGCTTGTGGCTTTGAATAGGCTGGGGCTAGCTCACCCTCTCTCACAGTGCTCCCTGCCTAGCTGCCTGTCTCTGTGTGGGACATTAAAACCCTGTGTCACATTGTCTCGAAGATTTGTGAGCCTCGTATTTTGTATTTTCAATATGTCCAAGGGGCTGTAACATCTTAAAGATTCTTCTTCTTTATTCTCCTCTCTGTGAGGAGAGGGCTAGGCTACTACAGGGTTGTGCTGAATAACCCAGCATCAAGAATTACGGAATTGATTGCTACCTTGGTGTTAAGGGGTTCACCTGAATGGAATGGTAGCAAGACAAATTAGTATCACATGCCACTGTACCACATGTTGACCACCATTTTTGTTAGGGCAATCAAACAGTCTGGTGTGTGTGTACATGTGTGATGTTATTACTAGATAGATGTGATCGTTGAGTGTCCAGAGCGTGTGTGTGTGTACGTGTGTGATATTATTACTAGATAAATGTGATCGTTGAGTGTCCAGAGCGTGTGTGTGTGTATTTGGTGTTCCCTGTGAGAGTGTTGGATCCCCTTTGGTTATTTGGAATGTCTCCTATCCTATGGGGGGGGGGGTTGGAGGGAGTTGAAGTGGGTATCAGGAAGTAAGCCTGAGGTTAGCTGGGGGAGCCCACAAGAAAATTCAGCTGCCATAAAGTTGGGTTTCCAAATACCTCGCTGATGGATTTATAAACTTCAGGCTGGAGAAAAGAGAACACTGTTTATCTAAGATGCTTAGAAGTGATCCTTTTTTAAAGGCTGACCGCAATTTAGAGAAGGAAGAAAGAATAGTAGAATAACTACAGGAAGCCTGTCACGCTGGTGTAAAGGATTTGGAGACAGGCACAGGGACACATCTGGGTTTTAAATACACCCAAAACAAACACATATACAAAACACTGGGATGTACCCAAACAAAAGAGCGAGGGTAAACCTTGTAGAACGACACGGGACAATACCCGTAATACACAATGCACAAAATAGGCAGCACAGGCTGAGACAACACATAGGCACTCACACGACCAACGGACATGGGAACAATAATCCACAGCCCAATGGGGGGAAACAAATGGCACATTTATACAAATACAATCAGTGAGTAATTGGAACCAGGTGTGCGTAATGACATAGTTCAGTGCAGCCTAGAAGGCCGGTGACGTCGACCTCCGGAACTGGTGAACAGAATGAGCAGCAGTACCGGGGGGATCCGTGACAAAGCCACAGTGTATTATGTCAAAAAGACTAACACAAAATAGTTGAAAAAGAAAAGGGGAGGGGTGGGAGAGAGAGAGAGAAAGAGAAAGCGAGAGAGAGAGAAATCAAGAGAGAGAGAGAAATCAAGAGAGAGAGAGAGAGGAATCAAGAGAGAGAGAGAGAGAAAGCAAGATACAGAAAGAGACTTTCCATGCATCTTGAGGTCAGTGTGATGCAGTTCTTAAAGCCAAGCTTTAGGTCACCTCTGTATGGAAGGAAGTTATTAACTCAGGGTCATGGAGAGAACTATTTGCCCGGGCTACGGCCCTCCCTAACCCTCACCCTTGCCTCCATCCCTCCCTCCCACACATGAGCTATGAGGCCCTGGTCCTCCACCTAGACCTCAGGGAACCGTGGGGTGCAAAGGACAGTGGGAATTGAACAGGGTTCACAACACCTCTCTGAAACAAGACACATGGGTCCGTGGCCTGCATGTGCACAGAATCTGATAACAGTGTTATGGACACAGATAGAGAGTTCTCAATAATAATTTTAAAAAGCATCTATAACAGTAGAATCTCAGAGGTTTTTGTTTATTTTGTCTGTATCAAGCAGATGTATCTATTGTAAAGCAGCAGTCTGCCAATTCGTTTTGTTTTGCGTGCGTGATATGAAACTATTAACAGATAAGATGTATTTGTGAACATGTCATATCATAATCATGTAATTATTTTACATGACATCAATTGCCTGATGTATTTTACATTTAGTAATAAAAACCTAGGTCTCTACATACAACAAATAAGGATTCAGTTTACCAAGTGGAATGTGGAAAACTCCAGGTGGTCACAAAGTCTTGTTAGCCCAAAGCATTTAAACAGTTTGTTATTTATGATGTTGGATTCCAGGGTTTCAGCGCTCACCGGACCCTCACCTGCTCTGTTGTCTGGAGCAGCAAGCCTCAGACCAGGCTGGCTAGCCTAACTCTATACGCCTCTGTGACAGACACAAAGGCAAGAATGGTCAAACTGGTGACGACAGCTTGGTTTTGTGTGTGTAGAGGGAGAGGGGGCTGTGTGGGTATGAGTGGGGAAAGAAAGAGCTGAGTTAGCAAGGAAAGAGCACTAGGCTTGGGCAGGGTGGTCAGCCAGCCTCCTCAAACCTACAAAAATGCCTAATCCCATAGAGGCGGGCTGCCAAAACCACAGCTCTCAAAGAGGAAACCCTGACCATGTGTGACGCAGCTCAACCCAAGCATCCACAGTGATACCACGACACCAACGAGCCATCAAAACACAACATACCCTCCCTATGCCTCACAAGTCCTCAACTGGCAACTTCATTAAATAGTACCCGCAAAACACTAGTCTCAACATCAACAGTGAAGAGGCGACTCTGGGATGCTGGCCTTCTAGGCAGTGTTCCTCTGTCCAGTGTCTGTGTTCTTTTTCCCATGTTAATCTTTTCTTTTTTTTGGCCAGTCTGAGATATGGATTTTTCTTTGCAACTCTGCCTAGAGGCCAACATCCTGGAGTCGCCTCTTCACTGTTGACGTTGAGACTGGTGTTTTGCGGGTACTTTTTAATGAGCCTGCCAATTGAGGACTTTTGAGGTGTCTGTTTCTCAAACTAGACACTCTAATGTAGTTGTGTTCTTGCTCAGTTGTGCACTGGGCCCTCCCACTCCTCTTTCTATTCTGGTTAGAGCCAGTTTGCGCTGTTCTGTGACGGGAGTAGTACACAGCGTTGTACGAGATCTTCAGTTTCTTGGCAATTTCTCACATGGAATAGCCTTCATTTCTCAGAACAAGAATAGACTGATGAGTTTCAGAAGAAAGTTATTTGTTTCTAGCCATTTTGAGCCTGTAATCACACCCACAAATGCTGATGCTCCAGATACTCAACTAGTCTAAAGAAGGCCAGTTGTATTTCTTCTTTAAGCAGAACAACAGTTTTCATCTGTGCTAACATAATTGCAAAAGGGTTTTCTAATGATCAATTAGCCTTTTAAAATGATAAACTAGGATTAGCTAACACAACGTGCCATTGGAACACAGGAGTGATGGTTGCTGATAATGGGCCTCTGTACACCTACGTAGATATTCCATAAAAAATCAGCTGTTTCCAGCTACAATAGTCATTTACAACATTAACAATGTCTACACTGTATTTCTGATCAATTTGATGTTATTTTAATGGACAAAAAATGTGCCTTTCTTTCAAAAACAAGAACATTTCTAAGTTACTTTTGAACGGTAGTGTAAGTACTCACACCCCTGAGTTACAATCACCTTTGGCAGAGATTACAGCTGTGACTCTTTCTGGTTAAGTCTCTTAAGCTTTCCACACCTGAATTGTACAATATTTGCCCATTATTCTTTTCAAAATTATTCAAGCCCTGTCAAATTGGTTGTTGATTATTGCCATAGATTTTCAAGCAGATTTAAGTCAAAACTGTAACTCGGCCACTCAGGAACATTCACTTGCATCTTGGTAAGCAACTCCAGTGTAGATTTGGCCTTGTTTGAGGTTATTGTCTGCTGGAAGGTGAATTCATCTCCCAGTGTCTGGTGGAAAGCAGACTGAACCAGGTTTTCCTCTAAGATTTTTCCTGTGCTTAACTCCATTCTGTTTATTTTTTTATCATGAAAAACTCCCCAGTCCTTAATGATTATAAGCATACCCATAGAATGACGCAGCCACTACTATGCTTGAAAATATGGAGATTAGTACTCAGTAATGTGTTGTATTGGATTTGTCCCAGATATAACACTTTGTATTTAGGAGAAAAAGTTAATTGTTTTGCCACAGTTTTTGCAGTTTTACTTAAGTGCCCTGTTGCAAACAGGATGCATGCTTTGAAATATTTTTATTCTGTACAGGCTTCCTTCTTTTCAGTCTATCGATTAGGTTAGTATTGTGGAGTAACAACAATGTTGTTGATCCATCCTCAGTTTTCTCCTATCACAACCATTAAACTCTGTAACTGTTTTAAAGTCACCATTGGCCTCATGGTGAAATCCCTGAGCGGTGTACTTCCTCTCCAGCAACTGAGTTAGGAAAGACACCTGTATCTTTGTAGTGACTGGGTGTATTGATACACCATCCAAAGTGTAATTAATAATTTCACCATGCTCAAAGGGATATTCAATATCTGCTTTTTTTACCCATCTACCAATAGATACCCTTCTTTACGAAGAATCGGAAAACCTCCCTGGTCTTTGCAGTTGAATCTGTGTTTGAAATGTACTGCTCGACTTAGGGACCTTACAGATAACTGTGTAGTCATTCAAAAATCATTTTAAACACTATTATCTCAGACAGAGTGAGTCAATGCAAGTTATTAATTGACTTGTTAAAAACCTCTTAAGGATCTGACACTTTTTTAAATTTTCGCCTAAAATGACATACCCAAATCTAACTGCCTGTAGCTCAGGACCTGAAGCAAGGATATGCATAATCTTGATACCATTTGAAAGGAAACACTGAAGTTTGTGGAAAGGTGAAATTAATGTAGGAGAATATAACACATTAGATTTGGTAAAAGATAATGCAAAGAAAAAAACATGCTTTAAAAAAAATGTGTACCATCATCTTTGAAATGCAAGAGAAAGGCAATAATGTATTATTCCAACCCAGGCGCAATTTAGATTTTGTCCACTAGATGGCAACAGTGTATGTGCAACGTCTTAGACTGATCCAATTAACCATTGCATCTGTTCAAAATGTTGTATCAAGACTGCCCAAATGTGCCTAGTTGGTTATTAATACATTTTCAAGTTCAGAATTGTGCACTCTCCTCAAACAATATCATAGTAGTCATTCACTGTAATAGCTACTGTAAATTGGACAGTGCAGTTAGATGAACAAGAATGTCTATGTCCTAACCTGAGTAGGCTCAACCGTCCCGCGGGGGGGACACCTAGCACATTTTTACTCCTGAACCTATTTAGGCTTGCAAGAGTTGAATACTTATTGACTCAAGACATTTCAGCTTTTCATTTTTAATTGATTTTTGAAAATGTCTAAAAGCATAATTCTACTTTGACATTATGTGGGTATTGTGTGTAGGCCAGTGACAACAAACCTAAATGTCATCCATTTTAAATTCAGGCTGTAACACAACAAAACTTTTACATATTGTTGTCGGAGCGACGCAGGAGATGAGAAGCAGATACAGCTGCAGTCTCGACCTCTGAATGCTCGGCTATGAAAAGCCAACTGACATTTACTCCTGAGGTACTGACCTGTTACACCGTCTACAACCACTGTGATTACTATTTAACCCTGATGGCCATCTATGCACGTTTGAACATCTTGGAGAACAATATGGCCTTACATGGCCAGGTACTCTTAAAATCTCTCACAGCCAGAAGAGGACTGGCCACCCCTCAGAGCCTGGTTCTTCTCTAGGTTTCTTTCTATGTTCCTGCCTTTTCTAGGGAGTTTTTCATAGGCACCATGCTTCTACATCTGCATTGCTTGCTGTTTGGAGTTTTAGGCTGGGTTTCTGTATAGCACTTTGTGTCTGCTTGCTGTTTGGGGTTTTAGGCTGGGTTTTTTGTATAGTACTTTGTGACATCTGCTGATGTAAAAAGGACTTTATAAATACATTTGATTGATTGATTGAGTCGCTCTGTATCAGCCTGAGAGAAACAGCTACACCATGGCAATGTTCCTCAGGTGCTAAAAAGCTAGTTTGGTCACATTCTTAATGTGTGATTCAAAATTGAGTTCAGAATCTAAAATAACACTTAGGTTTTTTACCTGGTGTTTTATTTTTATTGCCCGTGAATTAAAATATGCGGCCAGATTTTTTCTCTATGCTTTGGCTCCAACAATAAGTACCTCGGTCTTGTCATGATTTAGCTGGAGGACGTTGTGATCCATCAAAGTATTTAAATGACAAATAGAGTCTAACTTACCAGTGGAGCCAAAATCCTCTGGTGACACAGAAATGTAAAGTTGTGTATCGTCTGCGTAGCAGTGAAAATCAATGCTGTACTTTCTGATAACGCTGCCAAAGGGTGACATATATAAACTGAACCGGACCCAAATCGAACCTTGTGGAACGCAACATGTGATACGTATTTCCCCTGAGTTGTGTTCACCAAAGGTGACAAAAAAACTCTTGACCGGTTAAACTGGTCCTAAACCAATTTAGAAGTGGACCGGAGAGGCCAACCTACCCCTCTAGTCTGTCCAGAAGGACATCATGGTCAACAGTCTCAAATGCAGCGCTTTGTCACGAACGTCTAAGGTGGAAACAGTAGACCAAGGTGCAGCGTGGTGAGCCTACATACTTCTTTATTATAAGATGTCGCCAACAAAACAATAAACATCAAAATGAAAACATGCCGCCAACGTAGTGCTCACAGGCAACTATACATGGACAACTACCCACAAATACAGGTGGGAAAAAGGATACCTAAGTATGGTTCTCAATCAGAGACAACAATAGACAGCTGCCTCTGATTGAGAACCACACCCGGCCAAACACCAAGATATACAAATCATAGAAAAAGGAACATAGAATGCCCACCCAAATCACACCCTGACTTAACCAAAATAGAGACATAAAAAGCTCTCTACGGTCAGGGCGTGACACGCTTAAATCCAAGAGTTGTTTGGCAACAATGTTGGCTCTAAGATAATTTACCACTTTAAATAAGGCTGTCTCTGCTGTGGTGGGCACAAAAAACAGATTGGGATTTTACAGTTGGGATTTTACAGGTCTCCAGAAATGTTCTTTAAGAATGGAAGGTTGGAGATGGGCCTAAAATTGCAAAGAGCTGAAGAATCTAGATTACTTTTCTTCAGAAGGGGTTTCACCATAGCAGTTTTATTCCCCTTTTCTGATAGAATATGAACAGCTGCAGTCCAGGGGTAAGGCTTCAATAAGAGCTGGACTACAGTCTCAAGACAGTCGTGTTTCAGTGAGAAACATGCAATCATTTTGCGCTCAGAAATGAGGTCATTCATGAGAAAAGTTGTAATAGTGATTGCTATAACATTTAAACGTGCCATATTCAATGAGTGTGGGCCACTCTGCCCCTGGGGGCATCTGCCTCGAGGTAACCAATGGAATAACAACCAAAATATGAATCTTACAACCATGTTTTCTGACAGTCTCCAGTCTATCAGAATGGTAGAGATGACAGTTTGTATAAAATCATAAATTAGGTTACTCACAATAACCATAGTGCCATTTCTACAGGAGTTGATCTCTCTAAAACAGTTTGCGATGTTGCTGGAAATAATCCTGGAACCCCTGATTTGCTGGTTGCTTCAACAGCAAATCAAAGTTGTCACAAAAAGTGACTTTCCTGTCATTGCAAAGTATCTTCAAGTTTCTTTCAGGGCAAAGAGTCGGCTGAAACGTTGTGAACCTCTTCAGTAGCACGGGAGGGGGCCAGATGTCATCATTCTCTTCCCTGTGATAGCGAGGGTGTTTACATTGAAGGTTGTTAAAATCTACGTGAGTGATGATGGTGTCAATATTGGAGTAGTTGGCCAGAACTGTGGGCAGGAGGGAGTTGATGTCTTGGACACGGGTTCCTGAGTGACAGTGGACCTTGATCGGTCCACATACCGTAGGCAGGCCAAAATCTCTCACCATCGAGCTTCCCACAATGATGGTGGTCGTGATGGAATCCCATGGGGAAGCGACCTGCTGAACTGTGGTGGCCGTGGGGCCGTCTACCCTCACCACCTGGGGTCGGCCCGTCAGGAAGTCCACGATCCAGTTGCAGAGGGAGCTGTTCAATCCCAGGATCCTAAGCTTAGTAAAGAGCTTGGAGGAGACAATGGTATTAAACGCTGAGCTGTAGTCAATGAACCTCATTCTCACATAGGTTTCCCACATATGTAGGTGGGTGAGGGCAGTGTGGAGTGCATTTGAGATTGCATCATTTATAGATCTGTTGGGGCGGTATGCAAATTAAAACGTGGGGATTCCAGACTGGGACAAGGAGAGATTGAACATTAGCGTTAATATACCTGCCAGCTGTTCTGCGCGTTCTCTGAGAATGCGCCCTGAAATACCGTCCGGCCCCGCGGCCTTGAGAGTGTTGACCTGATTAAAGACCTTACATCAGCCTAGGAGAGCGAGATCACCCAGTCACATATGGTATGGTGTTGTTATTGTTGAAGCATACATAAAATGCATTGAGTTCATCTGGAAGAGAGGCAATTTTGGGCAGATTATGGCTGGGTCTTCCTTTGTAATCCGTAATGGACTGTAGCTCCTGCCACATCCGGCGGTTGTCAGAGCCTGTGTAATATGATTCCACATTATTCCTATATTGTCCTTTTGCTTGTTTGATGACTCTGCGGAGGTCGTAGCGGGACTTCTTGTACTTATTCCTGTCCTCATCCGTAGCCTCAGGGTTGTCTGTGATAGCCCTGTGTGCGGTAGACCTGTCATTTAGCTTAGAGCCAACCTCAGTGTTAATACAGGGCTTTTGATTGGGGAAGCCGCAGACCTGATAAGGAGAACTTTACTGTACACGTCCCAAAATGGCGTAGCAGCAAGACGTGTTCGTTTTTGTCCCGTGTTTTGTCCCATGTAAATATTCAGCTTTTTTCTTTTTAATGTATACATTTCAATCTTTTTTCCATTTTCTAATTAAATATACCTTCCTGCAACCCACCTCACCCAATGTCTTACGGATCTGCTATTTTTTTTAAACTTTATAACTGGAACCTCCATCAGGGGCTAGCTAGCTAATCTGCCAGTCTGCACAGGGCGATATCCCCCCTGAGCATATAGGACTTATTTTTTCCCCCACTACCTCGCCGGATTCCTGCCGCAAACTCTGGACCATCTCACCAGATCATCGCAGCTAGCTAGCTGCTACCGAGTGGCTATCGTGGCTAACGCCCTTGTCCAGAAGCAAGCACCAGTTAGCCTCGAGTGAGGCCCATTCCCCCGGCTAGCAAACAAAGTACACCGACCACAATACCTCTCTTGTCAATTGGCCTGGACCCCTTTGTCGACACAGAGCACCGCCGATCCATCACGACTGGTCTGCTGACATATTTTGGCCGATGTCTTCTCAACCGGCCTCTGCGTCGTTGATGTCGCTAACAGTTAGCATCGAGCCCGCTAACTCTCTGAGCGCCGTGTCTCCCGCTTGCCTAGCGTAGTGACGACTGCCGAGCGGCTCCCTGTCCATTGCTGTTTATATGACCCTACTAGGCTACACAGCTGATGCCTACTGGACTGTTCATTAACATGGTACTTAATTTTGTTTATCTGTCGGCCCCAGGCTCGAACTCAGGCCCTGTGTGTAGCTAACTGACCCTCTCTGCCCATTCGTCGCCATTTACCCTTTGTTGTTGTCTTAGCTGTTTACGCGTTGTTGTCTTAGCCCTCCCAATCAACACCTGTGATCGCTTTATACCTCCCTCTAATGTCAATATGCCTTGTATACTGTTGTTTAGGGTAGCTCTCATTGTTTTGTTTTACTGCGGAGCCCCTAGTCCCGCTCGACATGCCTCGGTTAGCTCCCTTGCCCAACCCCCCACACTCATTTGTTGACTTCTGTAACTGGAAAAGCCTTGGGTTCATGCATGTTAACATCAGAAACCTCCTCCCTAAGTTTGCTTTATTCACTACTTTAGCACACTCCACGAACCCTGATGTCCTAGCCGTGTCTGAATCCTGGCTTAGGAAGGCCAGGGAAAATCCTGAAATTTCCACCCCCAATTACAACATTTTCCGTCAAGATAGAACTGCTAAAGGGGGCAGAGTTGCATTCTACTGTAGAGATTGCCTGCCGAGTTCTGTCCTCCTATCCAGGTCTATATCCAAACTTTTAAAAATCCATCTCCCCAGAAATAAGTCTCTCACTGTTGTCACTTGTTATAGACCCCCCTCAGCTCCCAGCTGTGCCCTGGATACCATATGTGAATACTGTTAGATGACCTAAACTTGGATATGCTTAACATCCCGGCCGTCCTACAATCTAAACTAGATGCCCTCAATCTCACACAAATTATCAAGGAACCTACCAGGTACAACCCCAAATCCATAAACATGGGCTACCTGGCCTACCTGGTTAAATAAAGATTAAATAACATTACAAATTTAAAAAATAAATACTCAGTAGGATACTGTATTTTCTGAATGAGGTCACTATCCATTCTCTGGACAGGAGCTCTTGGGGAAATAATGGTTGATCCTAATAAATCAAATCAAATCTCTCTCTGGTCTAGTTGGTTGTAGACAGGAGCTCTCTCTCTCTCTCTGGTCTAGTTGGTTGTAGACAGGAGCTCTCTCTCTCTCTCTGGTCTAGTTGGTTGTAGACAGGAGCTCTCTCTCTCTCTCTGGTCCAGTTGGTTGTAGACAGGAGCTCTCTCTCTCTCTCTGGTCTAGTTGGTTGTAGACAGGAGGTCTCTCTCTGGTCTAGTTGGTTGTAGACAGGAGCTCTCTCTCTCTCTCTGGTCTAGTTGGTTGTAGACAGGAGCTCTCTCTCTCTCTCTGGTCTAGTTGGTTGTAGACAGGAGCTCTCTCTCTCTCTCTGGTCTAGTTGGTTGTAGACAGGAGCTCTCTCTCTCTCTCTCTGGTCTAGTTGGTTGTAGACAGGAGCTCTCTCTCTCTCTCTGGTCTAGTTGGTTGTAGACAGGAGCTCTCTCTCTCTCTCTGGTCTAGTTGGTTGTAGACAGGAGCTCTCTCTCTCTCTCTGGTCTAGTTGGTTGTAGACAGGAGGTCTCTCTCTCTCTGGTCTAGTTGGTTGTAGACAGGAGCTCTCTCTCTCTCTCTGGTCTAGTTGGTTGTAGACAGGAGCTCTCTCTCTCTCTCTGGTCTAGTTGGTTGTAGACAGGAGCTCTCTCTCTCTCTCTGGTCTAGTTGGTTGTAGACAGGAGCTCTCTCTCTCTCTCTGGTCTAGTTGGTTGTAGACAGGAGCTCTCTCTCTCTCTCTGGTCTAGTTGGTTGTAGACAGGAGCTCTCTCTCTCTGGTCTAGTTGGTTGTAGACAGGAGCTCTCTCTCTCTCTGGTCTAGTTGGTTGTAGACAGGAGCTCTCTCTCTCTCTCTGGTCTAGTTGGTTGTAGACCGGAGGTCTCTCTCTCTCTCTGGTCTAGTTGGTTGTAGACCGGAGCTCTCTCTCTCTCTCTGGTCTAGCTGATCGCCATTGTGACTTGTGTCCCGACCTCAGAGTATCCAGCACCATATTCCTCCTCAGAGAAAAGCATGAGAAATGAGAAAGAGGCGAATGGTATTTTTATAAACCTGTGATCACTGACTAACCTAATTACACACTAATCAATCAAGTGTGATGAATCTGTGCCAGGCTGGGTGTGGCCTCACTCCCTCTGCTCCCTCTATCCCAGTGCATCATTTTAAGGGCTCTACCATTGCTCACTTGTTTAAAGTTCACACGCAGCACACTTCTTTATATACTGCCTGGTTGGTTCTCACCCTGGGGTGACCTTCCAGAGAATGGACTGAGCCAGGCGCAGAATGGACTGAGCCAGGCGCAACCTCTTGCCTTGAGCAGTACAGTATAGACCCTGGCTTGATGATTGGTGGAGAGTTTGACTGAGCAGGAAGTAGAATACAGTAGGGTTTTGGTCAGCTATCTGATGACCTGGCTGCCTGAAATGAATAATGAAGGAAGACCTGAATACTGCAGTTTAACAAGAATGTTCCTGCTCCAGTGAATACTCTGTACAGGAAAAGGTATGGACAGTATTAGTGTAATATACTGCTGGTAGATGTCTGGAATGTTCTTTTATCCATTACAGTTACAGTAAGTTAAATAAGGGATAGCATGCATTGGCTTTACATGGAAGGGATGGCTTCGCAAATCAAACAAGGTTTTGTCATTGTTCCTGAACTACAAAGCCCCAAAGCCAAAGAGCTCTCCCCCCAAGGTGCCCTCTGTGTTACAGTATTGATATGTATCTTTCCTGTAAACCAATGGGTTGGGTCATCACTCCACAAGGTGATTCATGGGAGTGCACATGTGAACCTGGATCTTTAAGGCATGGGAAGAGGGGTGGTGTGTTGGGACAGGGAGACAGGGCAGTAAATATATGGCATTAGTAATTTACGGTGAGTGTACGATCCTCAAGAAATGTCTGAATTCAGCCAGATGGGGCTCATAAAGAAAGACAGACAGGCCTACAGAGGAACGAAGAAGCATTGTCGTCTCTCCCCTCCCTCGTTTTCTGAATCAGTCACCCATTGATCTTTTGTGCATTCTACAAATCTCCATGGTGTCTTTCTTTTTCAGACGTAAGAAAATGAGAAAGATGACCTCTCTTATTATGTAGCTATTTTATTCAACTTTTCTTTCTTCTAAACTACAGCCATTTTCTCTGTGGTGCTCTCATGACATTTCTGTAATTAAAGCCAAATGGCATCCTTCGATTAGGGCTTCCAGCTGCATGCGTTTAATTCCATACAATCAAAGTGTCCTGTTCAACTGCTGGCTGTCACGGCTACCTAAGCTATTTGTCACAACAGAGACAAAAGAAACATTTATGAGCAATAAAGAATATCACTTATACAGTTTTACCCAGTTAAGCCTCCTTCAAAAGAAAACCATTTTACAAAACAATGGTATTTGTAGAAACTATTTTCAGACCGGCAGTAACAGAAGCTACCTTTTGCAGTGTAGACTTCAGTGTGTGCGGTGTTAAAGGCATGCCTATTGGGAACCGCATAGAAATTAACTGTGTCAATCTTATACACATTAGAGCTGAAGGTTTTCTGAGGTTGACACTTGTGGAGAAAATACGACTGAGTGTTACCTGATATGTGGTACCTCTGTGTCATAGGTTCCTCCAGATGTCTGTTTTCCCCCAACGCTGTGACCTTTAGATAGCAGGGTGACTGTGTGATCCCATGAACTCACCGCAAACTATGAACACAGCCTTGTTTCCCCGTGTTTTGACTGGGTTACACACATATGCCAACATTGAGCCTAACTCACAGACCTGACGAAGATCCGTTTCGGATGAAAACGTTGTCAATAAGGCGGTGAATTGGGAGCTTTATTAAACAGTGTGCGGGCCTTCTTGTTCTATACTAGTGTTCTCTATTAGCCCAGCACCTATGTTTTTAAGGATGTGCGTATGACTACAAACTTCCTAACTCACGTACACACATGAACTCATCCAGTGACCCTTTGGTGTACCAATCAATTCTATGATTTCCTTTTTTCTATCGGCTTACCGGTATGTCTTTCCATAGTGAAACATGTACTAACATCAAGCCCTGTGATTGGGAATAGAGATGGCAGCTTCCTCAGCTCCCCTCATAGACATAACCCATGATCTTGTGTTGGGTTTCATTTGGTGCTGGGGTCTAGGATTTTTGTGGTGGATCTGGGGATATTTGTTCGTCGTCATAAACTTCAATGTAACACTCTCAGACAAGAGGGAGAGGGAGGCATCTCTTTGCCTTTTTGTTCACAGGTAGTCTATCATTCCTCTTGGTCTTGGTCGTCAAGTATATAAACATTGATAGATCAAGCATTTAACCAGTGATAGTAGACACTCTCACTGGTTAAATTGTGGATTTGACAGCTCTAACGTAGCTCCTCCTCCAATACCATCAACACTACTGCTATGCGGATGTTGGCTGAAGCGGATCTGATTGAATAGAGCCCCTGATTACCATAATAAGAAGGATGTCTCTAACAGATGAAAGAGGTTTATTTTAATCACAAAATGTCCAAAGAAAAACTGAAAGATCTTCGATTTCTGTGAGTGCATGTGTCTACAGTATGATGAGGTAAATCTTGCCTTTTCGAGTAGTTGGCCTTAGAGATTTACGATTATAGGAAAGCCTATCATATCCATTTGTTCTGGAGGGGACATGAAGGAGTTAAGTGGATGCACATTTTTGGATGCAATTCCTGAAACAGTCTCTGTTTCTTTATTTTGGTCTTTCGAAAACAGACTATGAAATGAATCTCATTTCTTCACAACTCCACTGTCTTTTGTGTGCTTATTTCCACCAGTTAGTCAGGACATGAGATGGTTGTAGGGGCGTTGGATGTAGTGGGGGAGTTCTCTCAGTCTGATGCCAGGACAATCCCGTATCCCGGAGAAAGGAGGCCAAAACACTTCAGCTCGGATTTAGCGCCATCGTTAAACTATTCTGAAGTAATTATGAGGCACTAAATGAAGAGTGGGATTGCCCTGTCGCAGTGGAGCAAAACGTCACTCCACATGAAGGTGATTTCAAGAGACACAAGGGCCTCTGTGCCATGGCTACAGGGCTGAGGGGTCTACAAGCGTACCTCACATACACACTCACTAGCACACACACAATAAGGGGTAATGGTCTGCAAGAGGACCGCACACATTTACACACACACACACACACACACACACACACACACACACACACACACACACACACACACACACACACACACACACACACACACACACACACACACACACACACACACACACACACACACACACACACACACACACACACACACACACACATACACTTGCTCCACACCCTTTCTCTCTATCTCCAAGCAGCAATAAGCATTTAAAAAATATGTTTTATTGTCACGTACACTGGATAGGTGCAGTGAAATGTGTTGTTTTACAGGGTCAGCCATAATAGTCTGGCGCCCTTCTGACAAATGAGGGTTAAGTTCCTTGCTCAAGGGCACATTGACAGATTTTCCACCATGTCGTCTTGGGTATAATTTCCTCTGCAGTTCTGAAGCATGATGATTTAGTGTCACATTGAGTTCTCTGGGTTCCTCTCTCACTTTGAATGCTGTTATTATGTACATCCATCCACTGTTGTCCAAACAGGCAAATCAATCTTTTCATCCACTCCATCCTCTGCATACATTTCATGCATTGCAGGAAATGCAGATGAGCTTTATGATTTACATACATTCACTGAAAACCTACACTAACACAAGGTTATATTACCAGTAATGCACTTTTCATGTAGCCTGCTTTTTGCCAGCCACTTTTTGCCAGCCTGCTTTTTGCCAACGACCATAATAGCCTAACTTCCGATCAATGGACTAAACGTTCAAATCCTCTTGCTGCAGGATTATTTTGCTGTATAGGTCAAATAAAGGGCCTACATCTGTAAAGCATTAGATCACTCTTATGAGATGAGTCAATGTTAATATTGTTATTATGATGGTTGGTTTGATATAATTAGGGCATAATATCCACCTATTTCCTATAGATATCAAACATATTCCCTGATTAGATCATTCTTTATTTCAGTTGCATACTGTACGAGTTGGCCTTTATCTAGACATAACACTTCAAGTAAGACCCCCTAGTGGTCCATGAGGTAAGAGGGTCACCTTGACATCAGGATTAAAATCTCATATTCCCTCAACCTCAGCCTTTCCTCTTATCTGATCTCCCTCTCGCGCTCTGTGTCAGAGACAGGGGGATATGAGCACTTCTCTAGTTTAACTTCAGCACATGACTCGTTCCCCACTGAAGATAAGGGGTTGTAGTGTAGCGTGGCCAGCTCTGCCACGGACCTGTGGAGTCAGACAGGTCCAGGTCCAGACTATCAGACAGATGTGTTTCATTTGGCTTTATCTGCTGACACATCCTGTCCGCGTCGCATGCGAGGACAGCATTACCCTCCCACTGGCACTGAGCTAGGTCAGAGCCAGAGTCAAAGTCACTGACTGAAATCTGAACCTGAACGTTCCTCTCCCCCGCCTCACACTGCAGTCAACTGGCATTATTTCACTGTTGTCATACCCAATAAGAACATTTTTAACCTCTAAACACACTCCTAAGGGTCACTTTTAAAGCTTTTCTTTCTGTTTTGAACAGACACCAGCTTCCTCAAATTATAGAAATGCCCTCTCCGAATGGCATGCTTTGAGTTCCACTGTAAAACTGTGAACATGGAAAAACAAGTGAGATTTCACTGTTTCATAGGGAAATGACCGTCGTCACGGATATTTAGTACAAATATACAGTACTTTAGCCTTATGGGAAACAGCAGTCAATACTGTGACTGAACTCCTCCAGAGAGAGAGGAGGATGTGTATGACTCCAGTACTCATCAGTCATTGTTTGGTTGGTCCACATTTTTCTATCCCCATATATTCTTCATAAACCCTGTATGACCTTCCGCTTCTCCCCTTTCTATTCTTCTTCATTGAAAAGGTAGGGGGCTGAAAGGGAAAATGGTTGCAGTAAAAAAAAAAATGGTTGCGTGTTGTGATGGGAGTTGTCCCAGTGTTCTCTGATGGTTCTATTGGGCAGTGACCTGCCCCACACACACACACACACAAACACGGACACACACACAAACACAAACACGGACACCTACCCCTTCCCTGCTGGTCACTCATGAATATGGCTCTAATTAAATTCACTGAAGACAAACGAGTGTTAATTGGGAGGATAACGATGACCACAGCCAACAAAACAGACGCCAGCCTTCAAAAGAGAGGCTTCTGGCTCACTGCAGGCCTGTTCCTCCCAGCAAGAGGGGTCTGTGGGGGTCTGGAGGGGGGGGTCTGGGGTTCCGTCTCTTGTGCTTCTTTTCTTTGTATTGGGAGGAAGCAACAAAGCAATAAAAGCCTTGGCTTTTCTTCTCTGCACTGGCTCCCCCTGTGCCGCAGTGTGAAACACAGGGCCCAGTGACAGATCCATGACCACTAACGAGTGCGTGTGTGTGTGTGTGTGTGTACTGTACACATGCGTGTGTGGGTATGACTGTGGGTATCCCTTGATTATGTGACTGAAAGCAATTTCTCTGCGGTAGGGCAGAGCACGCAACGCATTAAGATGCACTGTCTGATCATGGCCAGCAGTGTGCATTGGAAACTCTCTCTCACACACTCTTATACAGAATGTTCTTGTTTTGAGTTTTGCGATATTCTGTTTTGAGTCATTTTAGGATAATATGAGCACGAGTTCATATAAAGAAATGAAGTATTCACCAGAAACCCATCTGCCTTGCTTCCCATTACTCTGCAGGGTCAAATGAATGCGCACAGGTGTGATGAGCATGATGGGAGACAGAGTGCTGGTTTCAAGCGCAGGGCACAGCAGGTGTTTATTTAGTAAAGGACCACAGGAGGAGGCAGGTAGCTGGGTCCAGGGACAGGCAGAAGGTCATACACAAGGAACCCAAAAAAGTAACAGTACAGGCAAGGAAAAAGGCTAATAACGTAGTCTGGGAGATCAGGCAAGAGGTTGATGACAGGAAATCTGATACAAGCAGGGAATAGCAGGGAGTACAGTTAGGGAATAGGCAAAAAACATTGTTAGTGAGGATGGCCAAAAACTACAATACACGGGAGGACCCTGAAAAGCGATCTTTATTATGGAAGAGGATTGAAAGACCCTAGAATTTCACAATAGCCTGGTTATTACTGTCAATGCCTTTTATTGCATTCATATCCCCTATGCTGTGATAAATATGCTATACATATTTAAGAAGTTATAAAGGCACATTGGTTTTCAATCATTTGCTTTCCCCACATAGATTATTTCCCCTTCATTAATATGGCTTCATCATAGCTTTTGAGGAAACTTCAAAACTGTTAGACTCGGAAAACAGACACTAGGTAGCTAATATTGTAGGTAGCTAATATTCTTCATTTATTGTTTCCTCTATTAGTTTACCTGTAATCTCTCCTTTCCCCTCCGGCCCATGTTCCAATAAGACCTTTGGCCTCAGGGTAGAGGAGTAGAGGAAGAGGAGGCGGGGGGGGGGGGGGGGGGGGGGGGGGATAACAGGACACACATGTATCAAAGTCTCTCACTCCACTCCTCTGGCCAATAGAGATTGAGCAGGCCAGGGATCAGAGGTCACTGTACATTAGTCATGCAGATGTGGTGGCAGTTACTGATGCCAGGGTTTGGATGAGTGGTGGATACTGGATGGAGCATTGGACTGCTAAAACGGGCTAAGATCTGAGTAGGTGTTACAGTGGGCGACAGAAGCTTGGTTACAGTAATGCACACAGCCCTGTCATCCTTATTTTCCTGTGAAATGATACAGCATATTACTTTGAACCTGAGGGTGATAGGTGAGTGTACAGAGCCCTAGAACCTGGGACCTGGGTGTTGGGGTGGTCTCCCAAGGTCTAGTACAGACGGTAGAAAGATGCTCTGCTACTTTTCCCTCTCCTCTGGGAGACACGACACGGCAGAACTCTATCACCCCCACTGTGACCCTGGACCGTGGCATGAGTTCAAAGGTATGTGCAGCCTCCCCATCACCTTAAGAATCTCTCCCATCACCCCTGTCTCCTCCCCCCACCTCCCGCGCTGGCATCTGTCTTATTTCCATATATCAGAGGTGAGTGTTGGCCGTAAAGGGGATTACTCCGAGGGGAGTGTGCATCCATTTCCACCATTAAACAAGATTCAGGTGCGGCTGCCTCTTCTGCTCTCCATAGGCATCCTGTGAGTAATGGATACCATGTCTCTCTCGCTTTCTCTCTGTCTCTCTCTCTCTCTCTCTCTCTCTCTCTGCCCTTTCTTATCTGCAGTCTGGAGACACACACACACACACACAGACACACTGCACTTCCCTTCAGTTATCTGCAGTCTGGAGGTACTCAACTCTAATGTACCACCCCAGTCCTTCTCTAGCCTTGAGAAGCTCATCCACACATGATGCTCTCTTCAGAACATTGTCATAGAGATTCCAAGTTCAATCTTTCATTTGATTAATTTGTGTATTAATAACTATAGTCTACACTAGGGTTCTCCAACCCTGTTGCTGGAGAGCTACTGTCCTATAGGTTTTAGCTCCAACCCTAATCTGGCGCACTTGATTCTTATAATTAGCTGGTTGATAAACTGAACCAGGTTAGTTACAACTGGGGTTGGGGTGAAAACCTACAGGATGGTAGCTCTCTACAGGTGCAGGGCTGTAGAGTCCTGGTCTATACAGTCCCTTTGTGATCAAGGAGAATGAGAAGATGGACCACATCTTGTAGGTGCATTGTGAAGACAGAATGGAATCTCTTACTGTATGTTGCCGGGGTTGTCTTTGGGTGCAGTGACTATGAGTCCTCAGATCAGGCTGGTCTGTTGATAACACTCCATTGGCCTGACCCACACTGAGTGCTAAAAGCCTTCAACACATGGCTTTACTGGCTCATCCGTAACACAGGAACCGTTTTCACGACTTCCTGGGAGGATGACAGTGTCAGAGAGGATTTATGTGGAAGGGAGGCCTGTAACAGTTGCAGAGATGGAGGAACTGTTGACCCTGTGATTTAGTGTAGAGAGACTGAGCGAGAGACTGCGAGACAGAGATGGAGACAGAAAATGCGCCTTCAATTCTCTGGAATGCATCAACAGGTCACGCTCTACAAAAGAACAAACAGATATTAAGAGAACAAACAAATCAGTACTCCAACTGAACATTTGCGGCTCAGCAGTAGAGATTACCGGAAGAGACGAAACATTTCCAGAGCTAATTATGCTTATTTCTCTGAGTGGTTGGAGGTTGTGTGGAGAAGACACTGCTAATTAGCCTGGGGCTGCGATGCCTCGGGACCATACTTTAGCTTTTAATTACTGTCATCAAAATATAGTCCTCTCGTTCTGTGTGTGTACCAGTAGAGGCTTATGTTTGATGTGTTTGATACCGTTCCATTAATTCCATTCCTGCCATTGCAATGAGCCCGTCCTCCTGTAGCTCCACCACAAGCCTCCTCTGGTGTGTACGTCTCTCTCACGGCTTCTTTTCAGTTCTGCACAGTGATGAGTAATTGGCAGCAGTACAGTTTACCTGGGTTTGTTGTCTTTGAAGTTCAAGATACTTAACAAGTATGCTAAACTTGTGTACAGGGTTAGGATTCTAATTTCATCACTCTGCTGCAGGAGAACCTTCCTGCAATGCTGGACATTTAAAACTTTTAGTGTATTTCAGGTTTAAAAAGGCTTTTGTAATTTTGAAATTACAGACTTGATTTTGCCTTATGAAAAATGTATCAACCCCTACACAAATGTCCAATAATTATAATCAACATAATCATTCACATTCCCTATCCCTACATTCCCTAATTCACATTCCCTATCCCGACATTCCCTAATTCACATTCCCTATATTCCCATTCCCCCACATTCCCACATTCCCTGCAAGAGTATTTCCTGCTGTAGAAAACTGCCTCAAATGAAGATCCTACATCTGCAGTATTGTAGGACTGGAGCTACAGGAATAGAGAGAGACGGCATGTTAGAACTTATAGTAATAGAAGGTTCCATCTGAATCAAAGGCTGGAAAGAGAAGCCACTCATTTATTCTCTTGAGCTTAGATCTAACTCATGCTTTCCCTCTACTTTCCTCATCATCCTTCCTTGACTTCAATAGACACTCAGTGGACACTTTATTAGGTACACCCGTCTAGAACTGGGTTGGACCTAGAGAGTGACCTATATGGATATTTTGGTATTTTCTTAGGATCCCCATTAGCTGTTGCAAAAGCAGCAGCTACTCTTCCTGGGGTCCACACAAAACATGAAACATAATACTGAATGACATAATACAGAACATCATTAAACAAGAACTGCTCAAGGACAGAACTACATACTTTTTTAAAAGGCCTACATTTCAATGCATACACACAAACTATCTAGGTCAAATAGGAAGAGGCGTTGTGCCGCGAGGTGTTGATTTATCTGCTTTTGAAACCAGGTTTGCTGTTTATTTGAGCAATATGAGATGGAAGTTCCATGCAATAAGGGCTCTATATAATACTGTACGTTTTCTTGAATTTGTTCTGGATTTGGAGACTATGAAAAGACCCCTGGTGGCATGTCTGGTGGGATAAGTGTGTGTGTGTCAGAGCTGTGTGTAAGTTGACTATGCAAACAATTTGGGATTTTCAACACATTAATGTTTCTTATAAAAAGAAGTGATGCAGTCAGTCTCTCCTCAACTCTTAGCCAAGAGAGACTGGCATGCATAGTATTTATATCAGCCCTCTGATTACAATCTGATTACAATTAAGAGCAAAGCGTGCCGCTCTGTTCTGGGCCAGCTGCAGCTTAACTAGGTCTTTCCTTGCAGCACTGGACCACACGACTGGACAATAATCAAGATTAGAACTTTCCTTTTGGAGTGTGGTGTCAAAAAAGCAGAGCATCTCTTTATTACAGCTAGACCTCTCCCCATCTTTGCAACCATTGAATCTATTTGTTTTGACCATGACAGTTTACAATCTGAGGTAACGCCAAGTAATTTAGTCTCCTCAACTTGTTCAACAGCCACACCATTTATTACCAGATTCAGCTGAGGTCTAGGACTTAAGGAATGATTTGTACCAAATACAATGCTCTTAGTTTTAGAGATGTTCAGGACCAGTTTATTACTGGCCATCCATTCCAAAACAGACTGCAACTCTTTGTTAAGGGTTTCAGTGACTTCATTAGCTGTGGTTGCTGATGTGTATATGGTTGAATCATCAGCATACATGGACACAAATGCTTTGTTTAATGCCAGTAGCAGGTCATTGGTAAAAATAGAAAAGAGTAGAAGGCCCAGCGAGCTGGCCTGTGGTACACCACACTTTACATGTTTGACATTGGAGACGCATCCTAAGTTTGCCCACTTTGCCAATGAAATAATCATTAAAATAATTGGCATCATCAAATGATTTTGTGATGAATAAGCCATCACTTTCAAAGAAAGATGGAGTGGAATTTGTCTTTCTGCCCATAATTTTATTTAAAGTAATCAACCTGGTATGTTGATTAATAACCTGAACCAGATTACAGGCACTGGTTACAGTAAGAAGCTTCCTCTTGAGCGTACAGCTTGATGAAAACCAGTCAATATTCAGGTCCCTGTAATGGGGTCCTGTGTGTAGCTAGTGTAGAGAGTCAGGTGCAGGACAGCAGAAATGAGTAATCAACGTACTTTACTCAAAATACAAAAATACAGGGCAAATATACGAGCCCACAATAACCGACCGATTTACAAAGAACAATCACTCACAAACAAACATGGAGAACAAAGGGTTATATAATAAACAGGTAAGTGAGTGAGTGAAACCAGGTGTGTAAGACTAAGACAAAACAAATGGAAAATGAAAATTGGATCGGCGGTGGCTAGAAGGCCGGTGACGTCGACCTCCGAACGCCGCCCCAACAAGGAGAGGGACTGACTTCGGCGGAAGTCGTGACAGTCCCCAAGAAAGTAGACCTCTCTGTTTACATCACATACACTATCAAGCATTTCACACATATTATTTAGATATTTACTGTTAGCACTTGATGGCCCATAGCAACACCCCAAAAGAAAAGGCTTTAGATGTGCCAAGTGAACTTGCAACCACAACACTTCAATAACACTTGACATGAGATCTTCTCTAAGCATTGCAGGGATATGGCTCTGAATATATACAGCAACACCTCCCCCATAAGCATTTCTGTCTCTTCTATAAATGTTATATCCTTATATCGCTACTGATGTATCATCAAATGAATTATCTAAGTGAGTCTCAGAAATGGCTAATATATGATGGTTATCTGTTAGCAAGTTATTGATTTCACAAACCTTATTTCTAAGGCTACATATATTAATATGGGCTATTTTCATCCCTTTCCTGGGTAGCTTATTTATGAGAGATAATAATGACATGATATTGAAAAGAGCAGATAAAGCAAGAAAAAAATATATACATTCAGCAGTCCATTACTCAATTGATGTGTGTGCTGCGGGGTTGAGGCTACGAACCCATAGGCTTGGCTCTCTCATCCCTTTAGGGCCGATAACGATCTTGGGGGGTTAAGGAGGCCAATATTTTAGGCTGATATTCAATATCATTAAATGTGAAAAATTTGATGACAACATTTCCCAGCCACACCCATGTATGCATTAAACCCTGAAATTTCCATTCCTAACTATAACATTTTCCGACAAGATAGAACTGCCAAAGCTACCCCACCTGGCTACCCCTACCCCATTCAATAGCCCTGCACCCCCCACAGCAACTTGCCCAAGCCTCCCCCATTTCTCATTCACCCAAATCCAGATAGCTGATGTTCTGCAAGAGCTGCAAAATCTGGACCCCTACAAATCAGCCGGGCTAGACAATCTGGACCCTCTATTTCTAAAATTATCCGCCGAAATTGTTGCAACCCCTATTACTAGTCTGTTCAACCTCTCTTTCGTATCATCTGAGATCCCCAAAGATTGGAAAGCTGCCCCGGTCATCCCCTTCATTCAAAGCGGGAGACACTCTGGACCCAAACTGCTACAGACCTATATCTATCCTACCCTGCCTTTCTAAGGTCTTCGAAAGCCAAGTTAACAAACAGATCACTGACCATTTAGAATCCCACCGTACCTTCTCCGCTAT
The DNA here is from genome assembly GCF_029448725.1 of Salvelinus fontinalis. Lineage (NCBI taxonomy): Eukaryota > Metazoa > Chordata > Actinopteri > Salmoniformes > Salmonidae > Salvelinus > Salvelinus fontinalis. Next base: position 24,594,726 of record NC_074669.1, read on the forward strand.
GCAATCTGGTTTCCAAGCTGGTCATGGGTGCACCTCAGCCACGCTCAAGGTCCTAAACGACATCATAACCGCAATCGATAAGAGAAAATACTGTGCAGCTGTATTCATCGACCTGGCCAAGGATTTCGAATCTGTCAATCACCACATTCTTATTGGCAGACTCAACAACCTTGGTTTCTCAAGTGACTGCCTTGCCTGGTTCACCAACTACTTCTCAGACAGAGTTCAGTATGTCAAATCGGAGGACCTGTTGTCCGGACCTTTGGCAGTCTCTATGGCGGTGCCACAGGGTTCAATTCTCGGGCCGATTCTCTTCTCTGTATACATCAATGATGTCGCTCTTGCTGCTGGTGATTCTTTGATCCACCTCTACGCAGACAACACCATTCTGTATACCTATGGCCCTTCTTTGGACACTGTGTTAACTAACCTCCAGACGAGCTTCAATGCCATACAACTCTCCTTCATTGGCCTCCAACTGCTCTTAAATGCAAGTAAAACTAAATGCATGCTCTTCAACCGATCGCTGCCCGTACCTGCCCGCCCGTCCAGCATCACTACTCTGGATGGTTCTGACTTAGAATATGTGTACAACTACAAATACCTAGGTGTCTGGTTAGACTGTAAACTCTCCTTCCAGACTCACATTAAGCATCTCCAATCCAAAATTAAATCTAGAATTGGCTTCCTATTTCGCAACAAAGTCTCCTTCAATCAGGCCGCCAAACATACCCTCGTAAAACTGACTATCCTACCGATCCTCAACTTCGGCGATGTCATTTACAAAATAGCTTCTAACACTCTACTCAGCAAACTGGATGCAGTCTATCACAGTGCCATCCGTTTTGTCACCAAATCCCCATATACTACCCACCACTGCAACCTGTATGCTCTCGTTGGCTGGCCCTCGCTACATATTCGTCGCCAAACCAACTGGCGCCAGGTCATCTATAAGTTTTTGCTAGGTAAAGCTCCGCCTTATCTCAGTTCACTGGTCACCATAGCAGCACCCACCCGCAGAACGCGCTCCAGCAGGTATATCTCACTGGCCACCCCCAATGCCAATTCCTCTTTTGGCCGCCTTTCCTTCCAGTTCTCTGCTGCCAATGACTGGAACGAACTGCAAAAATCACTGAAGCTGGAGACTCATTTCTCCCTCACTTACTTCAAGCACCAGCTGTCAGAGCAGCTCACAGATCACCACACCTGTACATAGCCCATCTGTAAATAACCCATCTGTCACATTCTGACCTTAGTTCCTTTGTTTTGTCTTTTGTTTTAGTATGGTCAGGGCGTGAGTTGGGTGGGTTGTCTATGTTAGTTTTTCTATGATTTTCTATTTCTGTGTTTGGCCTGATATGGTTCTCAATCAGAGGCAGCTGTCAATCGTTGTCCCTGATTGGGAACCATATTTAGGTAGCCTGTTTTCTGTTGGGTTTTGTGGCTGGTTATTTTCAGTCTTTGTGTGTCTGCACCAGATAGAACTGTTTCGGTTGTTTCTTTGTTGTTTTGTTATTCAGTGTTCAGTTTTTGTTTATTATTAAATATCATGAACACTTACCACGCTGCATATTGGTCCTCCGATCCTTCTCGCTTCTCCTCGTCAGAATAGGAGGACGACAGCCGTTACACCATCCAACTCCTCATCCCCATACTGTTATTTATTTATTTTGCTCCTTTGCACCCCAGTATCACTACTTGCACATTCATCTTCTGCACATCTATCACTCCAGTGTTTAATTGCTATATTGTAATTATTTAGCCTCTATGGCCTATTTATTGCCTTATACCTCCCTTATCCTACCTCATTTGCACACACTGTATATAGACTTTTTCTACTGTATTATTGACTGTATGTTTGTTTATTCAATGTGTAACTCTGTGTTGTTTGTGTCGTACTGCTTTGCTTTATCTTGGCCAGGTCGCAGTTGTAAATGAGAACTTGTTCTCAACTAGCCTACCTGGTTAAATAAAGGTGAAATAAAAAAAAAATGCAGAAATTGTTTAAATAAAACAATTAATGTCACTTAGTTTTAGCATTATAACTATTTAACAATATAATAGTAATAATTGTATTTCAATGGTAAAGCTCTTGATAGACTGGGTAAATTAAGATGGCATAGGTCTACTCACAATACAGTGAATGCTTCATTTTCAATAGGAGTGTGTGCATTGTGTTATTGAGCTTGTTTTGGCTGATCAGTGGAGTCTATGGTGCTACAGATGACAATCTGTTTGCCTTCAATTTGGGACTTATATAAGCCTACTGATCAACAACATTGCATAGAAGCATCATTCCAGTATGTCACGCCTGTATGGAAGGACATCATATAAGCACTGCTGTTAGTTTGAGAATATAAAAGAACATCTATTCAATGCAAATGGGTCCAACGTAACGACATGATTTGTGATCACCGATGGTTATGAAACTAGAATTTTTTGTCATTTTCCGTGATCGGGAAAATGTTGTATTTTTTAGCTGTCAGGACGCATCTCTAAACAACTGAGCTGCCAGGATGAAATTTGAAACCACTCAATTGGCTAGTTCAGCAATCTGTCAAGACATTGGCGGGTTTTAACTTGATCCTACTCCATCGATCATATCACTTGCTGCTGTTTACTGCTACTATGAGAACTAGCTCAATGGTGATGACATTTGCTACCAAGCCATAAATGTGCATAATATCTAACAAGGAGAGCGAGGCAAGGAAAAAAGATGAAACAATGATGCACGTTCTGAATGAATAACTGAAATCTACCCATAGTTTGAGAAGTGAGACTGCACACACATCTACAGCTTTCTTGGTCCATAAACATGCAGGAAAATTTTTAGTAGCTAAACCTATTGTCAACCTTTATTTAGGCATTTAAAACACTCCCTTCTTTCCCTATTTACGACAGTCATCTAATCTGACTATCAACTGTCAATTTACGGATACAATTGTGGCTGGTCAGTTCAGCACACCAGGAAATAGCTAACGTTACACTGCAAGTCAGATAGCTCGTTGCCAAAAATGTTGTGTGTTCAAAACCAGCTCCTATCTGATATCTTAGCACCAAGTTTATCTAGCCAGCTAGCTAGCATAGTAGCTAACACAGCTAGCTAGCTAACACCACAGATGAGAGAGTTAGTTATCGTAATCTTTGCTAACAGGTCACAAAGCTATCTGCTTAGCTAACTTGCTTATTGCATGCATGTCTGAGCATGTCGACACAAGCCTTATTATTAGTGAATTAACTAAACTAATATTTGCAACAGAAGTTAGATTTTGGTCGCTGTGTCAATTCATCCATTTATCAATACTACACCTTTCTGTTGAGAGAATGTGTCACGTTCCTGACCTATTTATGTTAGTTTGTTATGTGTGTTAGTTGGTCAGGACATGAGGTTGGGTGGGCATTCTATGTTTTCTGTTTCTGTGTTGGTTTTGGGTTGCCTGGTATGGCTCTTAATTAGAGGCAGGTGTTTGGCGTTCCTCTAATTAAGAGTCATATTTAGGTAGGCGTTGTCACAGTGTTCGTTGTGGGTGATTGTCTTCCGTGTCTGTGTAATTGTTTGCACCATACGGGACTGTTACGGTTTGTTCGGTTTGTGTAGTCTAATTGTCCTATTCGTGCGTTCTTGTTGTTTTATGTAAGTTCGTCGTATAGGTCTGTCTACACCGTTTTGTTATTTTGTTAGTTTATACAAGTTCGTGTCTATGTTAAACGTTTGTAGCCTGTGTGTGCACATCGTTTATTTAGCTTCACGATCGTTTATTGTTTTTGTTAAATAAATATGTGTTCAAACTTCGCTGCGCCTTGGTTCCCTCAATACTCCTCCTCTTCCGAAGATGTAGAGGAGGAGGACCGCCGTTACAGAATCACCCACCAGAAATCCAGAACCAAGCAGCGTAATTTGGAGCAACAGGGAAGTATACAGGACTTATGGAGTTGGGAGCAAATATTTAACGGAGAAGGACCATGGGCTAAAGTGAATCACCGTCCATGGGAACAGCTGGAGGCACTGAGGAGAGCAGAGGCTACCGGAGAGAGGAACCGGAGTTATGAGGGAACGCGTCTGGCACAGAAGCCCAAAAGCCCGTGAGTAACACCCAAAAATTTCTTGGGGGGGGGATAAGAGGTAGTGGGCCAAGGGCAGGTAGGAGACCTGCGCCCACTTCCCAGGCTTACCGTGAAGAGCGGGAGTACGGGCAGGCGCCGTGTTACGCAGTAGAGAGCTAGGTGTCTCCTGTACGAGTGCATAGCCCAGTGCGGGTTATTCCACCTCCCCGCACTGGTAGGGCTAGATTGGGTATTGAGCCAGGTGTCATGAGGCCGGCTCAACGCGTCTGGTCTCCAGTGCGTCTCCTCGGGCCGGCATACATGGCATCTGCCTTACGCATGGTTTCCCCGGTTCGCCTATATAGCCCGGTGCGGGTTATTCCACCTCCCCGCACTGGTCGGGCGACCGGGAGCATTCAACCAGGTAAGGTTGGGCAGGCTCAATGCTCAAGAGTGCCAGTACACCTCCACGGTCCGGTATTTCCGGCGCTACCTCACCACCCCAGCCTAGCACCTACTGTGCCTACACTACGCACTAGGCTACCAGTGCGTCTCCTGAGCCCAGTTCCTCCTCCACGCACTCTCCCTGTAGTGCGTGTATCCAGTTCGGCGCCTCCAGTTCCGGCACCACGCACTAAGCCTCCTGTGCGTCTCCAGAGCCCTGTACACACTGTTTCTTCTCCCCCTACTAATCCTGATGTGCTTGTCCTCAGCCCGGTGCCACCAGTGCCGGTACCACGCACCAGGTATAGAGTGGGCTTTGAGAGTACAGTGTGCCCTGTCCCTGCTCCCCGCAATAGTATGAAGGTGCGTGTCCTTAGCCCGGTGCCTCCAGTTCCGGCACCACGCACCAGGTCTACAGTGCGCCTTATCCGGCCAGAGCCATTCGTCTCACCAGCGCCATCTGAGCCATCCGTCTCCCCAGCGCCATCTGAGCCATCCGTCTCCCCAGCGCCATCTGAGCCATCCGTCTCCCCAGCGCCGTCTGAGCCATCCGTCTGCAATGAGCCTGCAAAGCCGCCCGTCTGCCATGAGCCTGCAAAGCCGCCCGTCTGCCATGAGCCTACAGAGCCGTCCGCCAGACAGGAGCCGCTAGAGCCGCCCGCCAGACAGGAGCCGCTAGAGCCGCCCGTCAGACAGGATCTGCCAGAGCCGCCAACCAGACAGGATCTGCCAGAGCCGCCAACCAGACAGGATCTGCCAGAGCCGCCAACCAGACAGGATCTGCCAGAGCCGCCAACCAGACAGGATCTGCCAGAGCCGCCAGCGAGCCATGAGCAGCCAGAGCCGTCAGAGAGCCATGAGCGTCGAGAGCCGTCAGCCAGCCATGAGCGTCGAGAGCCGTCAGCCAGCCATGAGCGTCGAGAGCCGTCAGCCTGCCATGAGCGTCGAGAGCCGTCAGCCTGCCATGAGCGTCGAGAGCCGTCAGCCTGCCATGAGCGTCGAGAGCCGTCAGCCTGCCATGAGCGTCGAGAGCCGTCAGCCTGCCATGAGCGTCGAAAGCCGTCAGCCAGCCATGAGCGTCGAGAGCCGTCAGCCTGCCATGAGCGTCCAGATTTGTCAGTCAGCCATGAGCTGCCCTTCAGCCAGAAATGGCTATATACCCAGAACTGCCCCTCAGTCCAGAGCTGTCTCTCTGTCCGGAGCTGCCTTTCAGTCCGGAGTTGCCCCTCTATTATGATCTCCCTCTCTTTCTTGATCTACCTCTTTATTCTTATCTATCCCTCTGTCTTGATTTATTCCTCTGTCCCGGTGCTGTCCCTGTCATGGATGTTACAAAGAGGATTTTGTGGGATATGGGTGGACATTTTTAGGGGTAGATGGAGGTTGGGATTGACTATGGTGGGGTGGGGACCTTGCCCGGAGCCTGAGCCACCACCGTGGTTAGATGCCCACCCAGACCCTCCCCTAGACTTTGTGCTGGTGCGCCCGGAGTTCGCACCTTATGGGGGGGGTTATGTCACGTTCCTGACCTATTTATGTTAGTTTGTTATGTGTGTTAGTTGGTCAGGACGTGAGGTTGGGTGGGCATTCTATGTTTTCTGTTTCTGTGTTGGTTTTGGGTTGCCTGGTATGGCTCTTAATTAGAGGCAGGTGTTTGGCGTTCCTCTAATTAAGAGTCATATTTAGGTAGGCGTTGTCACAGTGTTCGTTGTGGGTGATTGTCTTCCGTGTCTGTGTAATTGTTTGCACCATACGGGACTGTTACGGTTTGTTCGGTTTGTGTAGTCTAATTGTCCTATTCGTGCGTTCTTGTTGTTTTATGTAAGTTCGTCGTATAGGTCTGTCTACACCGTTTTGTTATTTTGTTAGTTTATACAAGTTCGTGTCTATGTTAAACGTTTGTAGCCTGTGTGTGCACATCGTTTATTTAGCTTCACGATCGTTTATTGTTTTTGTTAAATAAATATGTGTTCAAACTTCGCTGCGCCTTGGTTCCCTCAATACTCCTCCTCTTCCGAAGATGTAGAGGAGGAGGACCGCCGTTACAGAATGAGCTAGCTTGCTGGAGCTGATTTTCCCAATTAGATTATCCTCTGCATTGTGCATTGCTCGTTGCTCAGGCAGTGAGTGGCGGCTGGCATAGCTGTTTTGCAATGTATAGGGACTATCGGCAAGTAGCCAATAGCCGATAGACAAGAAAAGGCCAATATTGACACAATATATCAGCTCGGCCGATTATCGTTCCTTCTCTAGTCGGATCCCTCTTTGCCTCAAGATCAGCCTGAAGTCTTTGGGGCATGGAAATTGGTATTAAGGGACCTAACGTGTTTCAGGAAAAGTGTTGGCGATCGTGTGCCCACTGGAGACACTTCTTCTTGCTTTTAGCTGATAGGAGTGGAACCCGGTGGGATCGTCTGATGCCCATCTGTGACAAGGAGCAAATAGTTGTGCGTTCCGAGATGTGGTTCTGCACACCACTGTTGTAATGCTCCTTTATTCTCCTGTTTGTGGCCCGCCTGTTAGCTTGCATGATTCTTCCCATTATCCGTCTACCTCTCATCAACAAGCTGTTTTCGCCCACACGACTGCCGCTGACTGGATATTTTTAGTTTGTAGCACATTTCTCGGTAAACCCTAGACACTGTCATGCATGAAAAGACCAGGAGACCGGCCGTTTCTGAGATACTGGATCCCGCACGCCTGGCACCAACAATCATCCCACACTCAAAGTCACTTAGGTCACTCGTTTTGCCCATTCAAACGTTCAATCAAACAGTAACTGAATGCCTCGATGCCTATCTGTGTCATGTGAGCTCCCTCTCCGGCCTCTAGGTCACCATGCTGATCATTATGGTGCACACCTGTCACCATCGTTGCGCGCACCTGCGCTTCATCAGACTCACCTGGACTCCATCACTTCCCTGATTACTTTCCCTATATATGTCACTCCCTTTGGTTCCTTCCCCAGGTGTTATTGTTTCTGTTTCAGTTTCATGTCTGTGCGTTGTTCGTTGTGTTTATTTATTAAAAACACTCACTCCCTGAACTTGCTTCCCGACTCGCAGCACACATCGTTACAGAATAACGCCTCACCTAAGGGAAACATCAGGGAGTGTTTTTTAATTTAAAAAAAATTGTGTCAGGTGGAATGACATCAGGTCCGGGAGCCGCTACAGGCTTTCATGCCTCAGCCGGATCACCAGGCTCCCCTGCCTCAGCCGGATCACCAGGCTCCCCTGCCTCAGCCAGCACATCAGGCTTTCATGCCTTCGTCGGATAGCCAGGCTCCCCTGCGTCCACCGGCTCGCCAGGCTTTCATGCCTCAGCATGGTCTGTCAGGTTCCCGCGTCCCAGCCAGCAACAGGTTCCCGTGCATCACCAGGGGTGACCGGTCCGCTCCTGATCCCCAGGATCATCCCTTGGGTTGGCGTCCCACGTGTACTGTCACGTGTGCTCCCTCTCCGGCCTCTAGGTCACCAGGCTGCTCATTATGGCACACACCTATCACCATCGCTACGCGTGGCATCAGACTCACATGGACTCCATCACTTCCCTGATTACTTTCTCTATATATGTCACTCCCTTTGGTTACTTCTATAAGGGCACAAGGTGAGACCAAATGCAGGCACAGGAGGCAGATGGTTGAGCTCCGATATTTATTATAACAAAAGGGGTAGGCAAAAGGCAGGTCGGGGACAGGCAAGAGTTCATAAACCAGGTCAGAGTCCAAACAGTACCAGGCGATAGGCAGGCTCGAGGTCAGGACAGGCAGGGGTTCAGTGAACAGGTCCGAGTCCAAACAGTACCAGGGGATAGGCAGGCTCGAGGTCAGGACAGGTAGGGGTTCAGTGAACAGGTCCGAGTCCAAACAGTACCAGGGGATAGGCAGGCTCGAGGTCAGGACAGGCAGGGGTTCAGTGAACAGGTCAGAGTCCAAACAGTACCAGGGGATAGGCAGGCTCGAGGTCAGGACAGGCAGGGGTTCAGTGAACAGGTCCGAGTCCAAACAGTACAAGGGGATAGACAGGCTCGAGGTCAGGACAGGCAGAGTGGTCAGGCAGGCGGATTCGGCGTCAGGACACGCAAGGGTCAAAACCAGGAGGGCTAGGAAAAAAGAGAGACTGGGAAAAATAGGAGCTAGGAGAAACACTGGTTGACTTGGAAAACAAGACGAACTGGCACAGAGAGACAGGAAACACAAGGATAAATATACCGGTAACTAATGGGGAAAATAGGAGACACCTGGAGCTGGGTGGAGACAATCACAAAGACAGGTGAAACAGATCAGGGCGTGACACCTTCCCCAGGCGTTACTGTTTCTGTTTCAGTTTCATGTCTGTGCGTTGTTCATGTTTCATGTTATGTTGCGTATATTTAATTAAAACACTCACTCCCTGAACTTGCTTCCCGACTCTCAGCGCACATCGTTACAATCTGTCTCTTCATATAGCAAACCACGTGACTCACTGTCTGTAGGTGCAAACCATTTTCGTGTACAGGGTGATGTACCTAATAAATTGTCTGGGTTGTATATTAGAATTACTGAGACGGCAGCCATATTAAGCATCTGGCAGCGACACAGCAACTGCAGGAAAGGTGTTCTCTCTCTTCACAGACAACCACACAAGTGTAGACATTTTAGGAAAACATTCCCAAGTTCATTATGGAACTGTTTGTTGCTAATGTACATTCACTCTGCGTCTTAATGAAAAACATGGCTGTGTAGCTTTGTTCCTGCCCCAACATGGTTAGAGGCAGTCAATGTTGAATTGCCTTTGATACTCTCATAAAAGCTGCTGGCTGTTGTGATTTATCACGCTGGTTAGGCGGTGATATGAGGATAGATATGGAAAGGGCCGACGTTTCAGTATATGACACGACTTTCTAAAAATAACAGTCCCTCATCAAACCCTGAGCGCAGGCCATAACTCAAAAAGCATGTAACCAATTACAGGCCTCTCCCTGTATTTCAGATTTCTAACTAATAAATCATCTCTAATATTGTAGTGATGATGGTGAGCTGGAAGGCTGTGTGGCGTCAATTTGCCACCCGCCGTCCTCTCACTACACCAAAACATCTCTGAAATGCTTTGAACACAACCTGGCCATGTTTAATCACCGGTGCTGAAAGACGGATATCAGGAAAATGGAGTGAGGTGATCACAACTCAGGTGATTTTACGCATCGAAGCATTTGACGTGGTGATGGACTCGAAATGACTCAGGGGCTCCATGTCCTAATGGGGCTGTGGTTACGTGTGTGTGTGTGTGTGTGTGTGTATGTGTGTGTGTGTGTGTGTGTGTGTGTGTGTGTGTGTGTGTGTGTGTGTGTGTGTGTGTGTGTGTGTGTGTGTGTGTGTGTGTGTGTGTGTGTGTGTGTGTGTGTGTGTGTGTGTGTGTGTGTGTGTGTGTGTGCACTATGATGTAAGGGCTGTGTATTCCATCATGGCTGTAGTGGAGAGAGGGCTCCTAGGAGCCCCTGTCAGTGTGGAGTCATTGCCTGCTACCAAATAGGGTAATCTGTAAGAGGCTTGAGATTCTGTACTGTACATTAAGGAAGACTGGCTTGTCAGTTGAAACTTACTCTAAGCTGTATGAGGCCTGTTGTATCATAGGCCTGACCCTAACCCTCTCCCTAAACCTAGCTTAATTTCCACATCCAGGCTCTACCCTAAACCAACCCTAAGCCTATGATCCATGTTTTTTGGGGCCAAACCGGTAACAGCCCACAAGGCTTGTAGACTAAACACTAAAGTAATCTCGTGGTGCCCAAGGCAGGAGATAGGGCATTCAGTGTTACACGCTGGCATCTGCAGACTGAGGTGTGAGGGGTGACATTGCCCTGCGTCAAACAGACAGAAGGGAAAAGAGCACAGGGAAACTGATGTCATGCAGCACACATGGCTGTGTTGGGGCGGTGAAATAAAACTCTCCCCCTGCCCAGGCCATGTGTTTGACGTGAAACATTCCAGAAGCGTTAAAATTATTCCTGAACGAAACCCAATCCGTCCCCCTTCTTTCCCAGTGCTCACTCCGATTCAGTCGGGTTTGATCATGCCACCGCAGTTCAAAGTTGTCCTCCATGAAAGGTTGCTGTTTTTCCCCTGTTTACTTCCTGCATTACAGGTAAACGTCCATAATAATTTATGTCTCCTGGATTGGGAGAAGAACATCTTTGATGAATGAACCACCCATATAAAAGGGGACCAAGAAGTGTTTCTGATGAGCTCAGGTTATTCATCAAAGACCCTCCACGCTCCACCAGAACCATAACATCAGTTACCTCCCTCAAACAGCAAAGACTTCTGGAGTATCCTCCAGTGGAGCCTCACTAGAACACCTGAAAGGGCACAGACTGCTGGGAAATTCCCTACCCAGAGGCCTATCACAGAGACATGCCATAGAGAGGAGGTCTGTTGCTCTCAGAACTCAGAGACTACTACTACTGTAGCATGTAATTACCTGACTTAGATATATCCTTTACTCTAACTCAGAACTCACAAATCAAAGCCAATACTAAAAGGTGAGAAAATGAGACTACTCCTCAGCGATAAGTAAAGGAAGTATCATTGAGACCTATTTAGCGTGGAGTGAGCAAGTGGATGTAACTTTACGCTTTGTGCATGTGAATTGCCTGACTTTAAACGATGTGTTTCCTAACTATAGAGAGAGTGTTATTGCCTGTGACTAAAGAGCATGTGGGATTTTAGTTTGTGTGTGGACTGATGTTGGGTCTTCATATTTTGCCCTGACTCAGGGTGAGACAGAGAGGGACAGAGGGCAACTTAATGAGATGTATGAGAGGTGACTTGATGACAGACGCCAACGGGGGACCTTATACAAACAAACCCACTGAAGACAATGTCAATCAACAGGCCCAGATTAGAGCTCAGAGTTTCAGGCTATTGCTCAAGACTAGAATCCTTCATCTCCCCTTGAAGAGGACAAAGCTCTAAGAACTGAACTAACCCATAGATAGACGACAGCACAGCAACCTGGAACAGGCCGCAGACATAACTTCTGTCCCGTATGACTGTGAGAAGACTGCATTCTTTAAGGCTGGTACGTTCCTTTAATAAGGCTAGTACATCCCTGTGTTTAAGGGAATCGTTCAACAACACCCACGGAGCACAGACGTCAATTCAACGTCCATTCTACATTGTTTCAACATCTTTTTTTGTGAAATGACATGGAAACAACGTTGAATCGAGAAGTGTGTGATGATTGTTTTTGTCCATAGAGCTATAATATCATAGCCTCCCATAGTGACTAATCTGATAATGATTAGGGCAAGTTGATGGGCAAGTTTTGCTGTTTAAAGCATCTGGTCTCTGTGAAGTTTATAAAGGCTGTCTGACTGTCTCTGGCTATTCCCCAGAGCCCCACACATAGAGATTTCCATCACAAGAAACCAGGTGTTTATTTATAATTGGCTAGCTGGGCAAGCGATCTGAAATACCAGACTTATTCCCTGAAGTACCTAACTACCATGGAGATTGTATGTCAGACATCAATTGAAATACAGTATTCTGTAGAATATTGATGCCGGAATGTTTACAATTGTTGTAGTGAGCTACAGCATGGGCTTTGGTCTGGTCTAACTCTTGATGAGCGATGACAGTTGTGAAAATAATGCAGAATCAGATAAAAAAAGAGAAAATGGGAAAACAGCTTTCTGATACCATCTGATTAAAGAAACGTCTATGTTCTATGTTCTATGTTCTATGTTCTCCGCAAGCAGCTGATCTGTCAATGTTTAAAAAGCCTTTGTGCTTTTGTCATCCTGGGAAGCCCCCATTTACTGGTGATGAGGTGAGATGTATATTTGTGTTTCTATGTTTTTAACGACCAGTAGTTATTGTTAATGTGACTTTGGATCAGTAGTGTGGTAGGATGTACTACATGCACAGAGTCGATGTGGAAAGCATGACGTTAATAGAAATGACCTCAGCTTCGCACCAGTTTACGTTAGACAATGTGGTATTGTTATCAGGATAAGGATGTAGAAGACTACCTTTCTCTGTAAACTACAAAACCAGATCACTGTATAGACCGCATGCAGTATATCTGATGTAATGACAAACTGATGACAAACACTATGTGATATCTGTATCGAACAAGAAGAGTAACCCCAAAATATGTATTGTTTTCTGGTTTCGTAATATTGTTATTTTATAATGGACAGGAACTTGTGGCATTACACACTATAATACATGCAGTCACATGGACCCAGGCATGTACAAACACAAACACACAAACACACGCACGCACACACACACACACACACACACACACACACACACACACACACACACACACACACACACACACACACACACACACACACACACACACACACACACACACACACACACACACACACACACACACACACACACACACACACACACACATTCTCTCTCTTTATCTTGCTTCAGGGGTGAAGAGTGCGTAAACACGTGTGATTCCCATCGTCTCTGCTGATAGTTAGCTCTGTTTTACAGACCTGCCATACTCATAAATCTACAGCTGTTTCTTGGGTGTTTTTTTATAAAAGTGAAATCACCCATTTTATATTTATAGATCTCACAAGCTCTTTTCCACACTCCAGCAACACTTGTAAATGCAATCTCTCTGTGGAGGGTTTTATGGAGTAACCCAATGATTTGCAAGAGGAGCCAGAATGGATTTGGGTTACTTTTCAATAGTTGCATGTGTGTATCAGAGCAGGTCCGATAATGTACAGTCAGGTCCAAAATTATTGGCCCTTGATAAAGAAAAGCAAAAAAGATTGTATAAAATAAATAAGACAAATACTGAGCTACATTGTGTGCTCAAACAATTAGACAATTTGATTATTTAATACTAATACTATTGCTCAGAGAAAAATATTTTGTTTAAAATAAATATATACAAATATCTAAAAGGTAGGTTTAAAACATTTTGGTAGCCTTGTTTTCAGTAGTTTGATCAAATCAAATCAAATGTTATTGGTCGCATACACATATTTAGCAGATGTTATTGCGAATGTAGCGAAATGATTGTGTTCCTGGCTCCAACAGTGAAGTCACATCTAACAATACACAACAACACACATGAATCTAAAAAGTAAAAGAATGGAATTAAGAAATGTAGAAATATTAGGACAAGCAATGTCGGAGTCCGAAGAATATATATATAAATAAATATATACAGTATATATATATTAAACTGATATATACAGTACCAGTCAAAAGTTTTAGAACACCTACTCATTCAAGGGTTTTTCTTTATTTTTACTATTTTCTACATTGTAGAATGTGAAGACATCAAAATGATGAAATAACACATATGGAATCATGTAGTAGCCAAACAAGTGTTAAACAAATCAAAATATATTTTACATTTTAGACTCTTCTAAGTAGCCACCATTTGCCTTGATGACAGCTTTGCACACTCTTGGCATTCTCTCAACCAGCTTCACCTGGAATGCTTTTCCAACAGTCTTCATAAGTTCCCACATATGCTGAGCACTTGTTAGCTGCTTTTCCTTCACTCTGCGGTCCAACTCATCCCAAATCATCTCAATTGGGTTGAGATCGGGTGACTGTGGAGGCCAGGTCATCTGATGCAGCCCTCCATCACTCTCCTTCATGTCAAATAGACCTTACACAGCCTGGAGGTGTGTTGGGTCATTGTCCTGTTGAAAAAAAAATGATAGTCGCACTTAGCGCAATCCAGATGGGATGGTGTATCGCTGCAGAATGCTGTGGTAGTCATGCTGGTTAAGTGTGACTTGAATTCTAAATAAATCACAGACAGTGTCACCAGCAAAGCACCCCCACACCATCACACCTCCTCCTCCATGCTTCACGGTGGGAACCCCACATGTGCAGATCAATTGTTTACTATTCTGCGTCTCACAAACGTGATTTCCAGCGGTCTAATGTCCATTGCTCGTGTTTCTTAGCCCAAGCAAGTCTCTTCTTTTTATTGGTGTCCTTTAGTAGTGGTTTCTTTTTCAGTAATTTGACCATCAAGGCCAGTTTTACACAGTCCCTCTGAACAGTTGATGTTGAGATGTGTCTGTTACTTGAACTCTGTGAAGCATTTATTGGGCTGCAATTTCTGATGCTGCTAACTCTAATGAATGCATCCTCTGCAGCAGAGGTAACTCTAGGTCTTCCTTTCCTGTGGCGGTCCTCATGAGAGCCAGTTTCATCATAGTGCTTTATGGTTTTTGCGACTGCACTTGAAGAAACTTTCAAAGTTCTTGACATTTTCCAGATTGATTAATCTTCATGTCTTAAAATAATGATGGACTGTCATTTCTCTTTGCTTATTTGAGCTGTTCTTGCCATACAAATCAAGGCAAAGGGTTTTCTACTTTGAAGAATCTCAAAAATATATTTAGATTCGTTTAACACCTTTTTGGTTACCACATGATTCCATATGTGTTATTTCATTGTTTTGATGTCTTCACTATTATTCTACAATGTAGAAAATAGTACAAATAAAGAAAAACCCTGAAATGAGTAGGTGTGTTATTCAGACCTCTTGAACTTTTCCAAATGTTGTTACGTTACAGCCTTGTTCTAAAATGGATTTAAAAAGTAATCAAAAAATACCTTTTAAACTTAAGTATTCAGAACCTTTTCTATGAGACTCAAAATTTACCTCAGGTGCATCCTGTTTCCATAGATCAACCTTGAGATGTCTCTACAACTTGATTGGAGTCCACCTGTGGTAAATTCAATTGATTGGACATGATTTGGAAAGGCACACACCTGTCTATATAAGGTCCCACAGTTGACAGTGCTTATCAGAGTAAAAACCAAGCCTTGAGGTTGAAGAAATTGTCCATAGAGCTCCGAGACAGGATTGTGTCAAGGCACAGATCTAGGGAATGGTACTAAAAAAATGTCTGCAGCATTGAAGGTCTCCAAGAACACAGTGGCTTCCATCATTCTTAAATGGAAGAAGTTTGGAACCACCAAGACTCTTCCTAGAGCTGGCCACCTGGCCAAACTGAGTAATCGGGGGAGACAGGCCTTGGTCAGGGAGGTGACCAAGAACCCAAAGCTCTAGAGTTTGTCTGTGGAGATAGGATAACTTTCCAGATGGACAAACATCTCTGCAGCACTCCACCAATCTGGCCTTCATGGTAGAGTGCCCAGACGGAAGACTCTCCTCAGTAAAATGCACATGACAGCCCGCTTGGAGTTTGCCAAAAGGCACCTAAAGACTCAGACCATGAGAAACAAGATTCTCTGGTCTGATGAAACCAAGATTGAGCTCTTTGTCCTGAATGCCAAGCATCACGTCTAGAGGAAATCTGGCACCATTCCTATGGTGAAGCATGGTGGTGGCAGCATCATGCTGTGGCGGTAATTTTCAGCGGCATGGACTGGGAGACTTGTCAGGATCGAGGCAAACCTGAACAAAATACAGGGAGATCCTTGATGAAAACCTGTTCTAGAGTGCTCAGGACCTCAGACTGGAGCGAAGGTTCGCCTTCAAACAACGACCCTAAGCACACAGCCAAGACAACGCAGGAATGGCTTCAGGACAAGTCTCTGAATGTCCTTGAGTGGCCCAGTCAGAGCCCGAACCTGAACCCGATATAATATCTCTGGAGAGACCTGATAGCTGTGCAGCAACGCTCCCCATCCAACCTCAAAAGTTTGGACACACCTAGTCATTACAGGGTTTTTCTGTCTTTGTACTTTTTTCTACATCAAAACTATGAAATAACACGTGGAATCATGTAGTAACTAAAAAAGTGTTTAACAAATCAAAATATACTTTTTTTATATACTTGATTCTTCAAAGTAGCAAACCCTTTGCCTTGATGACAGCTTTGCACACTCTTGGCATTCTCTCAACCAGCTTCATGAGGTAGTCAGCTGGAATGCATTTCAATTAACAGGTGTGCCTTGTTAAAAGTTAATTTGTGGAATGTCTTTCCTTCTTAATGCGTTTGAGCCAATAATTTGTGTTGTGACA
Organism: Salvelinus fontinalis; assembly: GCF_029448725.1. Taxonomy (NCBI): domain Eukaryota; kingdom Metazoa; phylum Chordata; class Actinopteri; order Salmoniformes; family Salmonidae; genus Salvelinus; species Salvelinus fontinalis. The sequence goes on from NC_074669.1 coordinate 24,611,198, forward strand.
AGGTAGGGGTGGTATACAGAATATAGCCTTTTGGTGAAAGACCAAGTCCATATTATGGCAAAAAGAGCTCAAATAAGCAAAGAGAAATGACAGTCCATCATTACTTTAAGACATGAAGGTCAGTCAATCCGGAACATTTCAAGAACTTTCAACGTTTCTTCATGTGCAGTCGCAAAAATCATCAAGCGTTATGATGAAACTGGCTCTCATGAGGACCGCCACAGGAAAGGAAGACCGAGAGTTATCTCTGCTGCAGAGGATAAGTTCATTAGAGTTACCAGCTTCAGAAATGTGGTTATTGGAAAAGTGGTTATTCTTGGAAAACGTGATGCACATGGCTACAGTAACATAAAGTTGTCACGACTCCTACCGAAGGTGGCTCCCCTTCCTGTTCGGGTGGCGCTCGGCGGTCGTCGTCACCGGCCTACTAGCTGCCACTGACTTTTTCCTCCCCCTCCCTATTTGTTTATTGGTTACACCTGTTTTTAGTTAGGGTGATTAGTAGGGCTTTATTACCCAGCAGGCCCGCCTGTTGGGTGTGCGGGATTGTTTTGTGTACTGTTTGTACATTCGTGTATGTCACGGTTCGTGGTAGTTGTATTTTCGGAACTATTTTGTTCCCCTTGTGTGTTGGGGCATTTGGCTGGAGTAGCGTCGTGTTTCACCTTTGTGGTGATTAAAAGTTACGCTACTCTGAACTCTCTGTCTCCTGTGTCTGACTCTTTCCTCCACTACACCCCGGCCATTACAAAAGTAATGAAAATGCTTTTGTACTATTTTAAACAGTAACTTTGTTTGTATAGTAATGATACTCAAGACCTTCATGAACACAACCAAATTATTGTTTTTCCAATAGTATTCATTAAATATATTTATTAGACTGTTAGAATGTTAGAGTCAAAATTATTCCTCATTGGCAGGAAGAGGAGTGAAACGAGGCCTTTCTAGAGTTAACAAGGGCCGCAGGACCAGTAGAAGCAAAACAGCCCCATAACATAAAAGATCCACCACCATATTTACAGCAGGTGTGAGTTTTTTTTCTGCATATGCATCCTTCTTTCGAGGTCCAACCAATCACTGGTGAGCCTGGCCAGAGCTCTATTTTTGTCATAGCGATCCAACTGCCAATGCTGTTTAGCAATCTCCTGGTGTTTACATTTGTTGGGTGCTCTCACGGAGGTGGCATCTATCTTCAGATTTGGAGACTTGGTGACCGTAACATTCGTCCAAGTTCTGTAATTGTGCAACTGTGGCTCTTGGACTTTTCTTTGCCTCCCGAACCATCTTCCTCACTGTGCATGGGGACAAGATACACTTGGGTCGTTTACCAGGCAAGTTTACCACTGTTCCAGTGGTTTTAAACTTCTTCATTGTTGCCCTAATAGTGATTAGTGTTTTTTTGTATCCATTGGCTGATTTCTGAAAGTCGACCACCATTTGTCTCTTTTCATTTGGGAGTTCCTTGCCTTTCCCCATGGTGATGGATGACAAAAAGATTGTTCATGCGTGTTGCCTCATTTTTATACCCCAGTGAAACAGGAAGCCATGGAAGGACACAATACAGTTCCTTAACCTGAGATTCATTTAAAAAACATCGGAGACATGAAATGTATTTTGACACCACTGACTCCTCATGGGCCATTTGATACTTAACCCCAACTATGTGTTCATCAATATTCAATTAGTTCTCTCAGTAATTCAGCGCTTGATAAAAATCTCATCATGTGTGTTAGACATCAGCGTCTTTGTCCAATTAGACAGGAGAGAATGTCTTATGTTGTAATTGTATGCATTTTTCTTACAGCACTCACAATCATAAGCCTGAAATCATATCATGATTCTTCCCATTCCCATCTGCACCAGACACATCCAACATGGCAGCCGAACACAGCCAACATAACCTAAACAGGCGATCCGATCACAGCCAAAGAAGATTGTTACATGGCACCATAGAGTAAGACAGTTCCTCACTTCAGCATTGGCATGCAGCAGTATACATTTATACATAAATATCAGGCATTTCAGGGCTTCTGAAGGTTCCTCTTTCCACTTATAGCGGCTCAACTGAGACACATGATACGTACTCTGCTTATTAAACAGAGCTTACTGTAATTACCTTCACAGGCGCTTCAGTTTGAGCCGCTTTTTTCCATGTCTTCTCCTCCCAGAGTGATGAGTGAAGAGTAATGGGTTTCATAATGTGTTACAGAGAAACGACAGACTGTTGAAAACCGGGGGACAGCTACGACAAGAACTTGCTCCTTACAAACTCAATTAAGCCAAACACTTTTTGTTTAGCACTTGATGAACACGGTAAATGAAACCTAATCTTCAAAGTCATGTTCTTTTAAACTGCCCCAGTGTTTATTAAGTCTACGAAGTTCATGTAAGTGATATGGAAGTTCATGTAAGTGATATGGCAGTGTAATTATGTATTATATGCAGTAATATAGGTGAACGAATGTATAAATGATACAGTATACTACACGTGATTAAAGCCGGAGCTGTGCAATATAGGCCTAGCCGAGGACGTGAAAAATCATCTTATCGTTCAACATACAAACCATTCATGATAGGTGAAAACAGAGGAGGCCATTGAGATTAAGACAGGAGAGCCCCAAATCCTCCTGTAGTCAATGATATGATTCTGGATGTCACTGTGCTTCCCCAACTGACATCATGTGCGCAGTTTATGAAAGGAAGTCTTTCTCTGTGTTCACCTGTTTATACCGAGAAGACAGAGCAGATAAGGGCTTTGTGAAGCAGAACAAGTCAACCTGAAGATAATCGCCATGTTGAAAGATTACGATTAAGATTGAGATTGGGATAAATGCCCCCTTTTTGAATCCATCAACATCCTTTGTTTAACCATGCCACTAAAACAAGGAAGCACTGTCATGGAATTAGTAGAGCTTCAGTGTACCTTATGGACATCCAGAAGTCAATAACATACAGGTACCGTATTATCGCTGACCAGTCAGACTAAATGTGATGCAACATGTAACCCAGCCGTGTAGAGAGGCAGGAAGCAAGGTTTGCCCTGTGCCCACAGCAAGCTAAAAATGGCATCAGGCGCTGGTCCTGGACTGCTGCGAGTGTTTCTGGTTCTACATGTGTAGGCCTCCGACACCTCACTCCGGACCTGCAGAACACACAGAACACAGAAATGTGTTTACCGAAACATCTGGCAGCATGCAGGGCTTTCTCTGCTCCCTTGCCAATTAGTGTTTTTCATCACTTCCAAAACCTCACTCCTACACATTCCCATTCTGGCATACTGAGCACATCACCTTCCTCTCTCTGTTCTGTTCTGAACCTGCTCTCCCTCACCAGGTTGGACACACAGGGACACGGAGATGAAAGGAAACCCATAAAAAAAGGGCTAATCTCCCCATTTTAAAACATGGAGAGTTTATTTTTACAGTCTCCAGCTGGACTTCCCCTTCAGTGTTTGGAAACAATCAGTAAACAGAGAGAGAAAGAGAGAGAAAATAATTGCGCGATCACAGACTTGTGCGTCACCAAGCCCTTAGGATAACTTATGGAACTCATAAAGTGCTTGTTGAAATAAATTCTGGTGTGAGGGCTTGTGCAATTGTCTCAGCAATTGCTGCAGCATTGTTGCCTTTTTGTCTGTGGAGGATGAAGGGTTGTTTTGTGAAAATTGAAACATTTGCTTTGTGTGTCTGGGCTACATGCCCATCATCAGCCCTGGAAAGCCACTTCAAAGCCCCTTAGTCACTCAGCGGAATGTAAGAGAACACCAAACATTTCCATGTCTTTGTCTCATGTTGTTTCTATTGGTGTACCTAGGAAGTCATTGTCAACCATATGACTGATATTATGTGACTGTGATGTGTGTGTGTGTGCATTGCATATGAGCGTGCCTCAGCATTTTCAATAATAGACAAACCGCCCATCCAATAATGACTTTTTATCGTCTGTGTTCTCTATCATCCAGCATTGTATGAACAGTGTCCCAGTGGAGTACGCTTGTAGAGATGTAGAACCATTAGCAGGAGGGGAAATCCCTCTTTGAACAGGGAAGAATGTCTTCCTCCGTCCACCACATGGGGTGTGAGTGAATGTGCACTTCCAAGTACAAATATATACAGTAGGAAGTGTTTAACATGTGTCACAGGCAGAATTCAAGTGTGAACTTCCCTGTGTGAGCATATGTTGTATGTACCTTTTTGCTTACGTGGACTAGTATGTGGGCGTATGTCTGTGTGTAGCGTCGGTGAGATAAAGCCTCATTGAACCTGGCCAGGAACCTTGGTGCTCCCAGGGGCAGAGTATGACTCTCCTGTGCCCCTGTTGGGCCTGTTGATCTGACAGGCTGTAGGTCTGATGGATGTGCACTGTCCATGTGGCCCTGTGCTTTCATCAGGCCCTCTCCGGGCAGACAGGCCAGGAGCGATGGTGGAGCATCACATGCTTCCTGCACAGGAGATAAAACGACCATCCCGTGTCACCACGCGGGAGATAAAGCAATTCTGCTCTTCACAGCTCGTGCATCAACGTTATGCAGACTGACGCCAGGAAACGGCAAGGCATGCTGGGTAGGTGACACACCTCAGAGATGGATCTCTTTATCTGAGGCGTAAACACATAAATTATCCTACAGCTCGGGAGACACTTAGCAATGGGAAGATGGTTTCAAGTCCGAGGATTAACAGATGTATGTTGAAGTCGAACAGAGAATACCAGCAAAAATCACTAATAACCATAAAACTGTTGATAATAGTAATTATTTGATCTTCCCTGATATTATTTCCTCACTTGTGAACCTGGCATGATTTACAATAGAAATCTATCATAATAGGCCTCCTGAGTGGTGCAGTGGTCTACTATGGGTTCGATCCCGGGCTGTAGGATAATCCCGAGCTGCAGGAATCTCGATCCCCATGATCGGGATTCCCATAGGGCGGCGCACAATTGGCCCAGCGTCATCCAGGTTAGGGGAGGATTTGGTCGGGGGGGCTCTACTTGGCTTGTGTGTTGCTGGAGATGGATAGAGTTGTGGACGATAATAATGTACTCTGGGTGGAAGGGGGCTGACATCAGACTTTCATTGTATCGTTTGGCGGTTCCTCCTGTGTTCTCCACATTTCAAACACAATTACACTTGATTGTTCTGTTATCCTGAGTGCACCGAGCTCCAGCCACCCCGTCCTCCTCCTCCTTGCCACTTACCAAAATGTGCTTTTCATCTCCCTAACATGGTTTCGATTTCTCCTTCGAGGAGCAGGGCTGAGTTTTCCCCTTTCTGTGACCGTGAACTGGGCAACTGGGTGGATTACGGCGTGGTTGAGACGCCCGCTGCTCGCAGGGGGACTGTTTATTTGGAGAGCTAGCCCTGCCGCAACACTACCACCCAGATGAGAGCACTACATGCCCTAATTATTGGAGTTTGAAATGAGGCACTATTAAAATGAATGACCTCCATTATTAAAGCAGTATTAGCTAGAGGACAGATGCCTTTGCTGGTGGGGTGAACGTGGAGCGCAGGGGGGGTACACTTGACCAGACGCACAAGTGCCTGAATAAACAGCTTGGCAGCTTTTTTCTTTCTCTCCATCAATTTTTTTGAAGCCCCACTACGACTGACTTCAAGATTACAACCACCTGGCAGTGCAGTCCAGCTCCCCCCTTCACCAAACATTTTAATCATGGATGAAATTAATTTATATGTTGCGATAATTGTCCCTAATTGTTTCTTTGAAGGGGAGTAAGGCCAGCAGCATCTGGCTGACATATGGCTAGCTGCCTGCCCCGCCTGGCTGTTGGGAGAGTAACTTTGTGCCCAGCATGAAACTGCAGGTCCTAATCCTTTCCCTAATGCCATTTGAGCCAGAATGGACGTGTGCCCTGAATGATACCTTTGAGCCGTAATGGAGGCGTATGTCTTGGTGTTGACCTTCTGGCTGAGGAGGTTATACCCTGGGTAGGTGAAATGTGCTAATCCTCTACCCGAGTGTGTGAGCCCCAGTGGAACTGTTCCATCACAGGGACTGGCTGTCTGGTCTGGACCTGTTCTCATGCTCAGGAATTCAGCATTCCTTCTCTTTAGTCCTCTATCTGGGATTCCCCTGTCTGATTATACATTCCATTTGAGCCGCTTAGAGCAAGACGTGCTACTCACAAGCACATCTACTGTAGTGTATGTATGCAAACTAACACTATACACATGCAAACAGACACACACTTCCTTAACACGCAAAGACATGTTCATAAGCATACAGAAAAGCACTGCCACTTTCACACGCATAAACTGAAACATGCCCTTGTGTTGATAGATACACACACAGGTTGGCACTGAGGAGGCGATTCTTTTTCTCTCTCTGCCTGAGTGATGTTTCAATCCACTTTGAGAGCATGTCACTCATCCCCCTTCATTGGGTGTCATTGATGCTGACCTGTCACATCTGGAAGCTCTTCTGTGGGTCTGCTACATAGCCATTCTCATAGACATTTCTCTGCTTTCCTATAGGCTGGGACTGTGAAACTCCTGCGATTATGTGTAGGGGCAAACCAAGACCTCATTGTGTTGAAGTTCAAGTAGTCGGGACACACATAGTACACCAGCTCAAGGATTTGGTTGTCCAATAAGACAGGATTTAAATCATTCCTACTATGCCATTTAGGCTATATGTCCTTTCTTGTAAGGATGCGTTCACACCTGGTTTATTCTGAGGGGATTTCTCAGGCCGGAATTTAAAAGTACGGAATGTAACATTTTTTCAAAGGTATGGGCATTTTTTGAAATTTGGTCTGCACCCTAAAAAGGCATCTAAAACAAAATTGATGGAGAAACAACCCTTTGATGCCATTTGCATTGTACAGGTGTGGCAGCAACCTAAGTAAATGCAAATCTTACCTACATACAACATAGCAATAGCAGTGGGTAGAGTGAGTCTTGTACACTGTTGTCAGTGTCACCCTGGGCCAGTTAGTTCTGACAGTGAGCTGTTTGGGCCCTTGGTTCCTGTGGAAAGTGGATGGTAAGTGTGCTGTACTCTGTCAAGGTGTTTCCTTGGCCAGATGAGCAAGTGAAATAACCATTCATGTGTCTGAGGGGTGCAATGTACTATGATGATGTCATGCACACTGAATAAATGTGCAGCCGTCAGGCTGTGTAAGACTAGGATATTGTTTCACAGGAGAAAGTGACACTTTGGTCCAGATTGACTCCCAGGTACTGAGACATACACGCACACACACACACGCAGGCACATACTCTCACACACACACACACACACACACACACACACACACACACACACACACACACACACACACACACACACACACACACACACACACACACACACACACACACACACACACACACACACACACACACACACACACACACACACACACACAACACTAATGTAACAACGTCCACACATCCGCCGAGATGAGGCCAGTCTGCTTCCAGTTAGATTGCACACTGTTCCTCTTGGACTAGCTGGTGTACAAAGGGATGGATCCAATTTCAGGACATGCTTTTAATGAAACTCAAACTGGAACACATTTCAGATCACAGAACAAAGAGGGAGAATCAAAAGCGTTAGAGGTGACCTGGGGTAGAGGGTGCTCTCGGCTCTATCACCATGATGGTCCAACTGTAAACAAGACGTCTCTGAAGCAGCCAGTTCCCCATCTCTCTCCCAAACAGGTAGATAAATGAAAGCTGCATGTTTTAATGTTGGTGTCTAGAGTTACGTATTGTTTTTAAAGCTCAATGGCATAATCATAAACTACAATTAAAGTGGTTTTGACTTCCAGAGCAGTAGAGGCCGAGAGCAGAGGCTACTGAAACTAACTGGCAAAGCTTTGAAGATGAGAAACGATTTCAAAAATCTGTTAAATGAACGGTAATCCTTAACAAATGTGCTCTTGGGACATGAAGTGTTGAGTTATCTCAGACGCAGCGAGGACACATGAAAAGTATCGAACGCAAATGGAACAATATGTATGTCCGCAGATAAGTTATGACTTTTCACAGCAGCTTTAAAAAGCCTTACAACTCCATCCTACACAAACGTATGTTGCTGTGAAAAATGATGGAGTGAGAGATTTATTGGAAATGAAAATGACTTACTGAATGTTATAAATCACTAAAGTATCTGTTGTTAAGCAGTGGGGCGTTCCACCCAGAAGAACCAAAGGAAACGGCATGCAGCTTCAAGCCCACCTTGGACTGCCTCCACCCAAGTAAAACATTCATTAAACGCCACACAAGCTTTGTATCTTGCCAGTGCATCGTGGAAGATTTTTGATTCGATGATTGGATTGTTTACCTGAGCAGGTTATATTTCATTAGTCTAAAGATTCATAGATCTTCCCTTTAGATTGCAGATGGGTTTTGAGTGATGCACGTTTGTTTATGGGAGTTACATGTGAGGTTACTAGAAAAGCGCCTCAAGCAAGTTAGATTGCGGGTGCTGATGTGCTTATCTATCGCATCTTGTATCATCCATTTTACAGTAAACATCTTCAGCCCAACTACACCACGTAGACCATAGGCCTTCAATCCTCGAGCCCTGAGGTCACAGTGAGGTCAGTGACCTGACCATTGGACCCCACAGTGTTGTAGGGCTACTGTACAGCCCTTCCCCTAATACCTCTCCCCTCTGAGACCCCAGTGTTTGGTGGGCCGCCCGGCCGCCCCTGGAGCCCTGGTCTGTAGGTCAGACTGCACCTGTGGCCAGCGACGCTCAGAACCGATAAATAACTCTGCTCCTGCTTAATGGAGCTTGGGAGGAGACGCTCACTGCTCATTGGCTGTGAAGAACACGCCGTTTGAAATGACTCGGAGCACAATGGTTCTTACAGAGTGGTATAGCGCACCGCAGCGTGAGCGGTCCACAGTTGTGTTGTGCATGAGTGAACTGGTGATGGTATCAGTTTAAACTAACCGGCAGGATAAAGAGATGTGAGATGTGAGATCAGTGATTGTAAAGGTTTGCTGCAGAGGTTAAATATGCGGGTTGCCCACATTCACGGGGAGAAACAAGTGGAAAGTCCTACACACACCATTGTGTGTTATTGAAGCAGATCGAGAGAGGTTTGGAGTTTAGACACAGAGCCCTGGTCTACCCCACACATCAAAGACTATCTCAAGGACATAGAGGTAAACAGTCTCAGTCACACACAATGGAACCTGAGGATAGGATCAGGGTGTCTTTCATTCGTTTTCAGATTCAATGGTTGTTTAGATTCAATGTCCGGTTGTAGTCTATCTATCCGATGAACACAAACAACAGTAGGGCATGTCATGTTTCTGTGCCTGTTTTTAATCCTATCATTGTGCTCCGTTGTGTGTGATCACTTTCCTCCTTGCAAAGATGATGCACATGATGCTATCAGCTATTGACTGTGGCTTACAGTACACAGAAGCCTGGTTCTTCCAGTTGCAGAGTGTGGACAGCCAGGTTTGTATTTATAACAAGGGAATAATGGATGGTTGGTTGGTTGAAGGGCACGGCCACTCTGTCCCCAGGTCAGCCTCTCTCTCTCTGTCTGTGTTTCATCCTTCAGGCTGACATGACTGTCCAGGGCTGGGGCTCTTGAGTTATGGGATCAAGGCTGATGGCTCCCAGACCACCGCTCGCTCCGGGAGCAGGTATCTAATACACTTCCTTATTTAAGCAGCTTACCAACATGTGAACATGAACACATGCCTCCGTAAATCACCGGGCAGCACAGAGGCAGTGAGGGAGAGCAGTAGCTGACCTCATACAGATGTACTATCTTAATTTGATCACTGTTGTCGCAGATCATTTTCCTGTGCAGCAGGAAATGCAAATTGTAGCGTATTCAAGGTTTAAAAAGGCTTCTAAAATTGTAATTTCCACGTGAAAATGTCAGACCTGATTTATCCTAAAAAAAATGCATCAACAAAAATGTGAATGAATTATAATCCACATAATAATTCACATTTTCTGTTGCTGCTGGATTATTTTCCTGCTGTAAGAAACTGGGCAAATGAAGATAGGACATCTGTACTGTACATGTGTGCTGCTTCTTTTTTTTTACCGTGGCAACGTACTGTTACAGAGCTGTCTGTGGTTGTACTGTTTTAGTCATCTTTAGTTTGAGTCCCAGGAAGTTGGTGGCACCTTCATTGGGGAGAAGGGAATTGTGGTAATGGTTGGAGTGGAATTGTGGAATGGTATCAAATACATCAAATTTAAGCTGTCCTCCGCTCAGCAGCTTCCACTGGTTGGAGTGTAATAGACAGGTGCCAGCCATTTACTGTTGAAAGTTTCTCAGTGGCTTTGGCATCTTGAGCTCATATCATTTGAATTATGTCCAGGGGCCACCATGGATATGACCGAATTCAATATGGCGGCCAAAGTAGAATATTAGGTATGGGCAATTCACATCTAATGTGACAATACTACCAATATTTTCTGCCATCATAGTGTCATAATGTCACCCTTGATGTCCCCAGAAGAAACACCACTAAGTAAATACACGTGAGAGTATGTATGTGTTCAGATAAACTGCTCTCAGTGCAACATAGGCAGTCTGGGTTTGCAAAGCACTGAAACCACAATGCATATGGGAGTGAGCCACCTTTTATGAAGCAGGACCCCGGCCTTGCTCTTCTGTCTCCACTCTACAGTAGCTGGGTGTGTATATAGGGAAAGGGGACACCTAGTCAGTTGCGCAACTGAATACATTCAACTGAAATGTATCTTCCGATTTTTCCATCTTGCCGGCTCGGGGATTCAAACCAGTTACGGTTACTGGCCCAACGCTCTTATTCGCTAGGCTACCTGTGTGTGTGTGTGTGTGTGTGTGTGTGTGTGTTTGTGTGTGTGTGTGTGTGTGTGTGTGTGTGTGTGTGTGTGTGTGTGTGTGTGTGTGTGTGTGTGTGTGTGTGTGTGTGTGTGTGTGTGTGTGTGTGTGTGTGTGTGTGTGTGTGTGTTTGAATCATGTGTGTTTGAGTGTGTGGACAGTGTGTATATGGGTGTGTTAGAGTGTGTTAGAAAGATGCAGTCACGGTCAAATGGCTCAAACAAAAAGGACAGAAACACTGGATTAATTACATTTGTTTGACCAATAACTTCCTGTGAAAGATAGATGTGTTTTGGCCCAGGCAGCTGTTCATTCTGGCAGCAGAGTTACTCCCCTTGCATAATGTCCCTGTATGCGGGGGAATTACCATTCAGTGCACGTATGTGTGTGTGTCTGCCTGTGTGTGTGGTCTGGGAGTAGCAGGTTCAGCGTGTCTAATGTAAAGAGCTCAGACAGAGGCCCTGTCTCACCTCACATAGCTGTGAAAAGGACAGAGACACTGCATGTCATTCTCAGTGTCTAAGTCACAGCTCTGGGTGTGTGTGTGTGTGTGTGTGTGTGTGTGTGTGTGTGTGTGTGTGTGTGTGTGTGTGTGTGTGTGTGTGTGTGTGTGTGTGTGTGTGTGTGTGTGTGTGTGTGTGTGTGTGTGTGTGTGTGTGTGTGTTTGCGTGCGTGCGTGCGTGCGTGCGTGCGTGCGTGTGTGTGTGTGTGTGTGTGTGTATCCAGGGTTGCTCCTCTCCCTGCTCTGACGGGAAACAGATCTTCAGTCTGGTGTTTGGTTTCTCCATCTCTCCCACAAGTGGGACTCTGTACAACCAGCTCACTTTCAAACACAAACACAAATCTAAAACAGAGCTTCATCCTGCAAAGTGACAACTACAGCCTTATGTCAGTGTTAACATTCAGCTCCCTGCTGTTTACTGATATTACATATCATTACATGTATTTACTTGTGGTTCTGCGCTCCTGTGTTGATAATATATCAAAGCACAAATGGTGGGAGTCAGTCAATGGCTACATTTACCAGTGCTATTGTGCATGTCTGTGTGGGTGAGCCCTTGGGCCTCAGTGTATGTCTCTCTGTGCATTCTGGCGTTGAAACATTTCTTTGCGTGTCATTACCCTTGGCATCTTGTCTTAACTGGTTCATGAGCTCCAGTGTGCTCTTGGGAGATTTGTGCTGGGCGTTTCAATGTAGCCGAACCCTAAAAGACGGGTTTGGAGGGCAGAGGAAAAGAAAGAGAGAGGGAAGACTGAAGGAGAGGGAGGAGGCAGGTAAAGGGATGAGTAGAAAATGCGAAAGAGAAGAAATATGGTGGAACTCTCATCACATCCGCACAAATGTTTTGACTAGACCAATTAAGACTTCTCTGTCATCGCAAATCACCTAATTCCCAGAACAGCTATCAGTGAATATTGTGGGAAGGAAATGGGATTTTGTAAAGATGGCTCTGGTTTGGGGAGAGGAGAGACAGCCATTACACAGCAACAGCCTTCCCAAACATTCCCAAACTAATAAAAAATGATGTGTTGAATTAGATTATGCGGTGGCTCTTGACATTTGTTTCTAGTTTCGTGAGCTACATTGAACCTTGGCAACCGCTCAGAATTTGATAGGGTTTTCTGTTAAAGTGAGTTTTTGTCAAGAACATTTTGGATGGAGAAAAGTTAAATGCTCTTAGGGGCGATTCCATGGCAGCGGAAAATATTTTTGGTATCTCAGATTGTTCTGCCAATTCTCACATAGAAACTTAATTGGGAGGAAGAATGTTTGACATGTTTTTACATTTGCACCACTAACCATTTTTTGGGGAAAATCATGCCATTTTAGGCCCTTTCTAGACCTACTGTATACATGCCTCCTGTAAGACCCTATGATATGTTAACTGTACATGACACAGACAACATCTTAGTGTCAAAGCATTTCAAACACAATTCTTCTCAATGAAGTTTCTATGTGAGAATTGGCCGAACATTCTGAGATACCACAAATATTTTCTGCTCCTGCTGCCGTGGAATCGCCCATAGTTGTCATGTGAGGTGTGAAGTTGAACTCTGGTCATTTTATCTGTATACTGTACAAGTTCTCTACACAAGGATCTCATCCTGAAGAACACACCTGATATCTGTTTCAGTTTAAAATGAATAGGGCAGAGGAGGCAGAGGAGGATCTCCTTTTCTTTAGGTATAATAATGTGCTTGACGACATTCCCCAAGTCTCTCCCAGTCATGGCTTGTAAGGTGCAGACAGGGCTGTGGTCACTAATGACACTGCAGAGTGAAGGCACACGCAATGCACCCGATGACAGGACTGAAGACCGCTGGGGCTATAGAGGTGGACTTACTGACTGATGCCTTTTACTCTTTAGACATTCATTATCAACATCCATGTTTTCTGTGGTATTTTACTTTTCTCTCATCCTGCCTCTAGACCTCTGTCCAATTCTCCTCTTTCATCATCCCACTCTCTCCGCTGTGAGAAAAAGAGGGGAAGAGTGTTTGTTGGATCAAGAGAAACCTCAACACATTCATCAGATATTGGTTAGAGCCTGTATTTCAGAGCCCAGGCCTGAAATACACGTACTGCTCAGAAGGAACAGCGTATTTGACAGAACTGGAAAAACAGTCATATAAAAGAAGCTGACATTCTTGAACTGAACATTCTGTTTCGGGACAATGCCTGTCCAGCTTTGTTCTCTGTACATTGTTACATTCATGGCGTTTCTCACGAGCTTCAGCCTCAGCCTGGAGTCTGAGGCATCGTGTTCAAATCAAGTCCCACATCCTGGCATTTACAGGGTAAACAATAAGAACACAATGTCTGACCTCCAAATCTGCATCTTCTATAACAATGTGAGAACACCACTGTTCCTTTCTCACTTTTTCCTGACTATGAAAAGCCAACTGATATTTGAGGTGTTGAACTGTTGCACCCTCTACAGCCACCATGGTTATAATCTAACCCTGCTGGTCATCTATGAATGGATGTAAAAAGGGCTTTATAAAGTACATTTGATTGATTGATTGATGCATCTTGCTTGTGATACTGGGCTGAATACTGTTAGAGGAGGATACCATTTTCTAAAATGCATTTCTCATGTTTTGAATCTTCAGGAAGCGTTTATGTTGGTGCGTGTATGAGGCTGGGAATTGGGGGATAATGCCTTTCCCAATTTGCTACTAATTAAATCATCCCTGTCTACCTGACCTGATAGACACCTCCTTTTCCATGCAGTCTGGGAGACTGGAGATGAGGTTAGACCATCTCCTCATTTAATATGTGCACGCGCACACACACACACACACACACACACACACACACACACACACACACACACACACACACACACACACACACACACACACACACACACACACACACACACACACACACACACATACAGAACAAGGACAGATACAATTGTGTTGAGTATTCCACTGCAGTGCTTTCTTTGACCAGCAGAGGCTTTGAGGTCAAACTAGAGATATTTCATCTTTCTCCACCTACAACACTCAATTATCTTTACTACACTTTTCTACGACTCTTTTTCCTGCTGGTGTTGTCTTACTGACTGTCAAGTTCTTGACATCTAAGTGGTTTTGGGCACCAGGGTTTTTTGGTACCCATGTGCCACTCCCTCGGTTTCCATGGACGCAGGCCCTCAGCTTTAAAGGAATGTCTAGGAATGTTGGTACAGAGGCCCAGAATAGACCACACACCCTCCCTACACAAAATGCACATGGATGGAACCCTGCACGCGGGCACCCAACAACTCCGCATTCCCTTGGTCACGGAAGTGTTCCGGACTATCCGTTACCACGGCAACGGAGGCCAAACAGCATGGCGAGACAACATTGTCCGTGTGATTCCCGACGTGACGGTGGTTTTGCTGTAAACCCCAGCTGGCGTGGTAATGACACTCCATGGCGGTGGGCGTAGCTGGCGTGGGGAGCTGTGGGTGGACGCTGGTCTGGTCTGGGCCCAGTCTGGTCACACTCACAGATGGGGAGGCAGAGCAGGAAACTGGGGCTTCCAGTAAAAACATGTAATTAGAAACACATTGACTCGCTGGAAGCCCCGGTGTGCATGATACTACAGCTCTGTATGTGGAGATGGGGGGCTGTCCCATGAAAACACACACTGGTAAGGGAAAAGCCAACATCTTTTAGAGCCATCAACCCTCTTTCCGTTGAGGTGTGGAAAGGGTTATTCCACAGTTGAGAAAATCCCCCATACTCTGTTTACAACATGTAAAAAAATGACACTGTGTTTGAGAGCGTCAGCTCAGCCCTGAGGCCTGCCCACTAAGAGCAGACAGACAGCGAGCACAGCCGGCCCAGTAGGCAGAGTGGGTGCAGGGACCTGTGTGCTGGCTGAACCACGCCCGGCCATGTGGTGAACCCAGCTTCAGAGGGAGTGGAGGTTAACATGGCCACATCTGATTTGAGAATCCTGCAGAACAGCCAGCCGCCCAGTTCTCAGGGACACTGGGACTTTGAATGGAGACGCTCCTGTAGAAGCACATGTACATGTCGCTTCCCATATCCACCGTCGCCCATGTGTTTCGCGCGCAAGAGTAGCATATGCCTAATCAGTCTCTGGGGAGGATAGGTGTTACCAGTTTAATACATCAGATTTATTGATGGATTTTGCAACAACATTAAAACACAAACAAGCACCCAAACACAGAAAATAAACATGCCGAATGCATTGGTTTTATAAACCAGAGTATGTGTTTGCGGAGACTGACTGTCAAACATGACAGGATTTATACCCACTCTTAACAGACTATTTGATGACAAGCTTAGAGACTCCCAGCTCTGGGAGTCTGATCCAGCATCCAGCTGCCATTCAGGAAATTCTCACAGACGCAGTAAACCCTTCAAAACGCCTTTGAGCCTATCAGGAGCTTCAGCAGTGGATTGGTGTGAGAAATGAGCCCGAGTGAGTCCCTTTATAGCGAGAGCAGAGAGTAGAGAGTAGAGCAACCATCAGATAGCCTCTTTAGTGGGTTGCTTTAGATCAGGCAAAGTGGGAACTGTAGAGATCAGGCAGCGGTGATCAGTGGTGACTGTGGCCACTGGGGGAAAAAAACACTTCAATTAGGCTCCCAGCAGACTGCCAGCCAAACCAAGAATAAGGGTTAAATTAACAACAATAAAGCAAGCAAATTTAATCAACTCTCAAGTGTTTTCCGAAATACCCCAACGTCAACAGTTAATCGACACATACTTAGAATGAACAGAGTAAATGGCTGTTTGGTAAGTAATGAGGTTTTTATGAAGTCCATTTCAAAACAGGTGTGATGTGAAATGTTCACAGTTTGAGATGAATAGTAAAAGAGACAGAATGTGGAACAGTCTGTGGAACACAGGAAGGCTATGGTCTGGCCATATAAAAAGAACAGACAAACATACAAAATTGCACCATCCATTAAATACATTATCCATTTAACATACAGGATTTTAAAAACAGGAGTATAAACAGAAAGAAACTGCTTGGTCCCTCAATATATGAAATAACCATATAAAACAGTCTTAGCAAACATGAAATACAGTATTATGAACAATTGTTGCTCTTCTTTTGACAAACAGTAACAGTAACTTTGACAACAGTAAGAAGGAATTCATTGCGTTTCCAGACAATGCGTGGGCTGGAGGAAGGGAGTAGGCTGGCTGTGTTTGGTAAACATCTTTGTCTTTCAAACTCTTTGGAAAGTGTGTTACCTGGTCACAAGCATATAGCTGTAACAGAATAAGGCACTGTACGGTTGGCATAAGATGGGAACCGAGAAGCTGATAAGTAGGAAAGAGACTTTTGGAGCAAGGCTAGTTATTGTATTGCGCTGAATTGTCTGGACATGCCACTCCCAAACTTTTCTATTAAAACTCAATTGAATGTAAAGTATAAACAGGAAGAGAAGGGCGGTTTGGAAGCAGATCAGAACAGCGTGGGTCTTGCGCCTCATCCAAACCCCCTGTGAGTTGAATATGTACTCCATACTCCATAATTCCTATGTGCAGGATATGTTCCGATATTGAAATCTAATCTTTTCCATATTTTGCATTTGTATATATTTAATCGGAAAAAGAAAAGACTGCTTATTGCTACATCTGAAATGCATAGCATGCCATCCTGTACGTTTAACACTGTAAATATACAGTGAACTCCAAAAGTGTTGTGAAATGTTTTGTTGCTTTGGCTCTGCACTCCAGCACTTTGGATTTGAATTAATACAGTGACTGTGAGGTTAAAGTGCAGACAGTCAGCTATAATGTGAGGGTATTTTCATCCATTTCGGGTGAAGCGTTTAGAAATTACAGCACTTTTTGTATAGTCCCCCCATTTTAGGGGAACAAAAGTACTGGGACAAATTCACTTTTATGTAGCCAAAAGTGAAGTATTTGGTCCCATATTCATAGCACACAACGACTACATCAAGATTGTGACTCTACAAACTTGTTGGATGCATTTGCTGTTTATTCTGGTTGTGTTTCAGATTATTTTGTGCCCAATAGAAATGAATGGTAAATAGTGTCATTTTGTAGTCACTTTTATTGTAAATAAGAATAGAATATGTTTCTAATACATTATTTACCGTTCATTTATATAGGGCACAAAATAATCCGAAACACAACCAAAACAAACAGAAAATGCATCCGACAAATTTGTAGTCACAAACTTCATGTAGTCATTATGCGCTATGATTATGGCACACAATACTTAACTTTTTACTACTTTAATACACATACTGTAAGTGGATTTGTCCCAATACATTTGGTCCCCTAAAATGGGGGGACTATACAAAAAGTGCTGTAATTTAGATATGGATGAAAATACCTTCAAAATAAAGCTGACAGTCTGCACCTCATAGTCATTGTATCATTTCAAATCCAAAGAGCTGGAGTACAGAACCAAAAACCCACACATGTGTCAATGTGCCAATACTTTTGGAGCTCACTGTAGTTTATCTTCAGTAGTATCATATACAGTAGATGGGTTCTAGCCCTCTGTCTCCCCGTGAACATTCTCCATGTGCACTTTGAGGTAGTCGTTCCTGGTGAACTTCTTATGGCACAGCGAGCATTCTGCCATGGGCCTGTTGGGGTTGTGGGTCAGCTTGTGCCTGCTCAGCATCTTCTTCAGACTGAACGACAGATCACACACCTACAGAGAGCAGAGCAAACAGAAGTGTGTTAGTTAGCTCTGTTAGAGATTAGAACGGATTAGACCTTAACTACAGTACATACACATCTCTGTTATAGCAGCTCTCTGATGGATCTTACTGAATTCATTCAGTCCTAAACTAAAGAAGTGTGCTGCAGAGCAATATTAAGCTTTACAATCCCTATTATGGCTACAGTCAGCTGACTGAACCACATTTAGTTTGTACTGGAAATCACACGAGAGAAGGCTTAGATAGAAATCATATTTTCCCGACATAAAGAGGGAATAAATTAAACATAACATCTTTTACAAATGATCACTTTCACACCCGACAAACGACTCCATTTCACACTACCAGTCACCTTAATCCTGCATTGGCATGGGTGCAGCAGTTCAACACCCGGACTCAGGCTTCCCAGCATGTCTTCTTCACACTTAAATATCATCCATTCAAAATGCAAACAGTAGAGAAGTCCCCTAAAGTTCACAAGCGGTAAACCTTTCTGTGACAGAGTGTGTGTTTCTGTGATCACATCATCAACCAGGTTTAATCACCATTTAGGATGCACGTCATAACAGACGGCTGGAGATACAAAATACTAAAGATTTGCACTCAAAGCCTTTAATAGTGAAACAATGCATTTCATGAATTGAATTCAAACACATCCTTGAAATGATTACAATAAAGAGATGGCCTTAACTGATAACAGTACTGTCCTTCGTTTCCCGAACCCCCTAGTGCTAACCCAGCCAGTCTGGGCTTAAAAGACCCATCATGTCAGAGGGTTCTGAGGGTTAAGGAAACAGCCAATTTGATTGGCTTTCAGATGTAAAACTCTAGTAATTTAAAAAGACACAGTTGTGGGTCTTCCATAAAACAGAATAAAAACAGTGGAAGGAAAGATGTTTTCAATTTCCAGACATGGTAAGAGGAAAGTGAGGGGGATCCAGAGACTTTAACAGGTCTTAAAAGATCCTTCCAGAGCATCAGCAGGACCCGTGGTCGCGTGTTTCTCTCTGAGAATCATTATTACTCCTGCGGTATTATAAACAGAGGGTAATTTCTCCCTCTGATCTTCTCAATGTGTTTACGTGAGATCAGTCGACTAGACCTCTCCAGAGGAGAGAGATCTTTATCTTCCTCATATTGAGTTTTAGCCCACATCTGGCCCCGTGCCACAGTCTGGCTGAGCCGAGTACATGCACACACAAGCACACATACATAAGCGTGGACACAAAAGCACGGACACACACATATGTACACATACAATCAGTGCCAGTCAAAAGTTTGGACACACCCACTCATGCCAGGGTTTTTCTTTCTTTTTTTATATTTTCTACATTGTAGAATAATAGTGAAGACATTAAAACTATGAAATAACACATATGGAATCATGTAGTAACCAAAAAAGTGTTAAACAAATAAAAATATATTTGAGATTTGAGATTGTTCAAAATTGCCACCCTTTGCCTTGACAGCTTTGCACACTCTTGGCATTCTCTCAACCAGCTTCATGAGATAGTCACCTGGAATGCATTTCAATTAACAGGTGTGCCTTGTTAAAAGTTAATCTGTGGAATGTCTTTCCTTCTTAATGCATTTGAGCCAATCAGTTGTGTTGTGACAAGGTAGGGTGGTATACAGAAGATAGCCCTATTTGGTAAAAGACCAAGTCCATATTATGGCAAGAACAGCTGAAATAAGCAAAGAGAAACGACAGTCCATCATTACTTGAATACATGAAAGTCAGTCAATACGGAACATTTCAAGAACTTTGAAAGTTTCTTAACCTGTCTAGGATCAGCGTGGCGCTAGCGGCACACCCCCCCCCCCCCCCACTGAAAAACCAGTGCCGCGAAATTCAAAAAAAATATTTTTTTAAAATATTTAACTTTCACACATTAAAGTCCAATACAGCTAATGAAAGACACAGATCTTATGAATCCAGTCAACATTTCCGATTTTTAAAATGTTTTACAGGGAAGACACAATATGTAAAGATGTACATCTATTACCTAAAAACACATTAGCATAATCCACCATCTTTTATTTGTCCACCAACACCAGTAGCCATCACCAATTCGGCTAAACTAAGATATTTATAGCCCCTAACCAACAAAAAAACTCATTAGATGACAGTCTGATAACATATTTATGGTATGGGATAGGTTTTGTTAGAAAAAAGTGCATATTTCAGGTATATGGCATAGTTTACAATTGCACCCACCATCACAAATGGACTAGAATAATTACAATGAGCAACGTGTTTACCTAACTACTAATCATCAAACATTTCGTAAAAATACACAGCATACACGAATCGAAAGACACAGATCCTGTGAATACAGACAATATTTCAGATTTTCTAAGTGTCTTACAGCGAAAACACAATAAATCGTTATATTAGCTTAGCACATAGCAATTAGCAGCCCAGCATTGATTCTAGCCAAAGTGAGCGATAAAAGTCAACATCGCCAAAAGATATTAATTTTTTCACTAACCTTCTCAGAATTCTTCCGATGACACTCCTGTAACATCACATTACAACATGCATATACAGTTTGATCGAAAATGTTTATATTTAGCCACCAAAATCATGGTTAGACAATGTGAAATGTAGCTCAGCTGGTCACAAAATGTCCTTGCGCCACTTAGACAGTGATCTACTCTTATACATAAATACTCATAAACGTGACTAAAAAATATAGGGTGGACAGGGATTGATAGACAATTTAATTCTTAATACAATTGCGTTATTACATTTTTTAATTTATCCTTACTTTTCAATACAGTTTGCGCCAAGCGAAGCTACGTCAAAAAACATGGCGTCCTAAGCCACTAAAATGTTTCGACAGAAACACGATTTATCATAATAAAAATGTCCTACCTTGAGCTGTTCTTCCATCAGTATCTTGGGCAAAGGATCCTTTCTTGGGAGAAATCGTCTTTTGGTGGAAAGCTGTCCTCTTGCCATGTGGAAATGTCAACTACGTTCGGGATGAACTGAAAAGCGTGCCCAACTTTTCACATCGTTGCAAAAATAAATGTCCCAAAATCGCACTAAACGGATATAAATTGCTATAAAACGCTTTAAATTAACTACTTTGTGATGTTTGTAACTCCTATAACGAGTGAAAAGATGACCGGAGAAATATAACAGGCTAAACTAACGCTTGGAACAGGAGAGGGTCGGTGTCTTCCACGCGCGTTACGCAGCTCCCAAAGAATGACTAGCTTCAGAGTTTTTTCATTTGTAGGGCCTGTGAACGCGCAATCGAGCCCGTTGGAATCGTCATCACGTAAAGGCATCCAGGGGAAGACGTAAGAAGTGTCCGTATAGTCATAGCAACGACAGTGCCCTTTTAACTGACTTCAGAAAAGTGCCCAACATTTCTCAAATCTGACTCCATGTCAGGGAAATTGCTGTAGAATGGGCTCTGTTCCACTTAGAGACAAAATTTCAACTCCTATAGAAACTATAGACTGTTTTCTATCCAATAATAATAATAATATGCATATTGTACGATCAAGGATTTTGTGGGAAGCCGTTTAAAAAATTAGCCACATTAGCATAAATAGTCTAAACAGCGCCCCCATCCCCAACAGGTTAAAGTGCAGAGGATAAGTTCATTAGAGTTAACAGCACCTCAGATTGCAGCCCAAATAAATGCTTCACAGAGTTCAAGTAACCGGCATCTCAACACCAACTGTACAGAGGCGAATCAGGCCTTCATGGTCGAATTGCCGCAAAGAAACCACAACTAAAGGACACCAATAAGAATAAGAGACTTTCTTGGGCCAAGAAACACAAGCTATGGACATTAGATCGGTGGAAATCTGTCCTTTGGTCTGATGAGTCCAAATTTGAGATTTTTGGTTCCAACCGCCGTGTCTTTGTGAGACGCAGAGTAGGTGAACGGATTTCCGCATGTGTGGTTCCTATGGAGGATGAGGTGTGATGGTGTGGGGGTGATTTGCTTGTGACACTGTCTGTGATTTATTTTGAATTTCTTTATTTAGATGGCACACCACCAGCATGGCTAACACAGCATTCTGCAGCGATGCGCCATCCCATCTGGTTTGCGCTTAGTGGGACTATCATTTGTTTTTCAACAGGACAATGACCCAACACACCTCCAGGCTGTGGAAGCGCTATTTGACCAAGAAGGAGAGTGATGGTGCTGCATCAGATGACATGGCCTCCACAATCACCCGACCTCAACCCATTTGAGATGATTTTGGGATGAATTGGACCGCAGAGTGAAGGAATAGCAGCTAACACGTGCTCAGCATATGTGGGAACTCCTTCAAGACTTTTGGAAAAGCATTCCAGGTGAAGCTGGTTGAGAGAATGTGCAGAGCTGTCATCAAGGCAAAGGGTGGCTACTTTGAAGAATCTCAAATATAAAATATATTTTGATTTGTTTAACACTTTTTTGGTTACTACATGATTCCATATGTGTTACTTCACAGTTTTGATGTCTTCACTATTATTCTACAATGTAGAAAATAGTAAAAAATAAAAGAAAATTGAATGGTACTGTATCCCCACACCATTTGGAGTTATGGTTAAAGTGGAAATATGTAACTTTTGGTGCCACCTGACCAAATTCACATTGAAATGTGATTTATAGATCTATAATTCTACTTGAAAGCAGTCTAAGAAGTGGTAGATATGTTCCGTGTGCGCTATTTCTATGCTTCCCGTTCTTAAGTTTTGGTTATGTGTCTTTTACTGAGCAATCAGGAAACGGGGGAGCGATTTCTGCATAGTGCAACTTCAAAGGCCCAGAACTCACATCACACTGGAAGGGTTTCTCTCCGGTGTGGGTCCTCATGTGTTCGTCCAGACCTCTCTTCTGACTGAAGGCCTTGTTACATTCACTGCATTTATATGGCTTCTCCTGCAGGGACACACAAACAAACGCACAATTACAGACAGATCACCTCTCAACACACAGCCAACCCGTATACTATACACAAATACTGTACTCAAACAGAGACATGGACTCTCACACAATGGACACCCACAATCACACACACCCCCTCATATCCTCTCACTTCAAACCCCACCGCCCCCCTAGTGAGTTTATGAAGATATGAAATGAGAGATTGTACAGCCCCTGCAGTAGGGAGGAAATGGCCAGCGTATGGGGCCATAAGGAACACATGGATCCCTCTAAAGCATAAGAAAACACGGCACAGAAAAGCCCTTTGAACATGTATGAGTGCGCCGGCTCACTGGGGCTGTAGAATATCACCCTCTTCTCCACACCTCATCAGTTTACCAAAGAACATTTCCTCTGTGCCTTTCAGAGGCCTGTCTGGGTGTCACTCAAAAGCTCCTATCGCTCTGTGGGTGTGTGTGTTTTCTGTGTGTTTGCGTGATTTTCTGGGTGGACAGTCTCTCTGTGGCTCTTTTTGACAAGACTCACTGATAGCAAAGTCTCTACCCATTTAGGGCTCAGTTGTCATGGGAACTGGGTGAATACAGGAAGTAAGGGTCCTGGGAAAATAGCTATCATGTGGGAGGGACAAGGAGTGGCCAATGACACAGGATACAACCGGAGGTAAAGATCAGGTTCAATGCATATGTCTGTGAGTGTGTGTATGAGTGAGTTTGTCTGCGTGAGTGTGAGTGAGAAAGAAAACGAGAGACGCCTAACAGTGTGTGTGGGTGTGTGAGAAACTTGGGTGTGGAGACCAAACCAGAACATAAGTGACGGTTTGTGTATTGTAAACCGCCAGATAAACCTGCTAGTTTAACTGGTATCACTTTTCTAATAAAGCATCACTTTCACACTCAGGGTAAAACTTCCTCCTGAATGACATACAAAAAAACAAAAAAGGTTCAAGTTCAGAGGTCAAGAAAACACACAGATGTATAGGGGTGATGTGGAGGACCCAGAATGCATCACTGTGACCCCAGTAACATCTGTATCTGCTCTTCAGCAGATGTTCACCCTTGTGACATTCAACCTGACCCTCTGATTGGCTCATCTCTGAATCTGTCCAGTCAGGAGCCAGCAGGGTTATGAATGGAGGGATAGGGCTCTGTTTATGTACTCTAAGAGATCCAGGAGGATCACATTTCATATCAAACGTGTGGTCAATGGTCATCTCTAAACCAACATATCCTCTGTAATCCAATACAAAATCAAACCCTTGTCCATATACCCCTAGGCATTTCTTATAGCTTTGAAAGAATTGGAGGTAATTAGCAATATGGTGATGATTCCGCCTAACCTACTAGAGGGCAAGGTGGAGCAACTGCCGTATTGCTAATACCCATCTAAACTTAATGCTGTGATGAACCAATCAGAGACTGCTATATTGGACCAATAGGAACCAGCTAGAACTGACCAATGAAAAAGTGTTACAGTAAAACCCATTCAGAGGTTTCCAAACTGAAAACAGAGGAGCTTGGAAGATTCTGATGGAACTTCAGAACTCTGGGCCAAAGCCAAACAAAATCAAACAGGCACCCCCACAGAGGGAACCAGTGGAATTTTAATCAGTGTGTTTACAGTCAGATCACTCTTGTCACCATCAGAGAAACTTAAAGAGATTAATAAAAAATCTCTGACCAGGCAACATGTCAGACGCTTTATACGAATCACATGTGTTCTATTGTAGTTGCCGATGGTTTGCTATGTGGGATAAACACACAACTCTAAACAGATCCATCTCTAAACTATACATTAACACTGAGCTGGAGCTCCTTCAGCCAAATGGCATTTGTTCTGCTGAGGGGTGACTTCATCGTCCAACTCTCTGCTGTGTGTCAGCTCAACCCATATTTCACTACTGCCGTCACGGTGCTCTGAGCAAAGACAGAGCCGGGGACACACAAAGCCATGTCTCAATTCAAACATGAATGTTTCATCAAGTCCTCGCTAGAGAATAGGAGCTGATAGGAGTGTCCCTGTGCCGCCAGCTGCCTGTTTCCACTGTACCGTTTTAGGCCAGAAGCTTTATACTGTACCTGCAGTCCAGGTTCATAGAGTGCAACGTAATGAGGTGTGCTTGAGCAAACAGGAAATGTACTTGAAACGTGTCAACAAAACCGACAGGGCATAAATATACAGTACCATGGCCACACACACACACACACACACACACACACACACACACACACACACACACACACACACACACACACACACACACACACACACACACACACACACACACACACACACACACACTTCATGGAAAGCGGTGATTAGGTGGAGAACTTCAGTGGGTAGAGAAGTAGTGCAGAGGCACGGGCAGGAAATGACCTCATGAGAGACCAGGGTGACCATGCTCTTCCTCTCCCCACCCTGAGCAGCTTGGTCCAAGCTCTGAGTCAGTGTACATTTACATGCTCATCGTATCAACACTAACGGCACCTGTCATGTCCTCACAATGTACAGTCAGGAACCCAATCACAGTCTTTCAAAACTTCTCAGACTGTGCTCAGTGTATGCTGTGAGATTGCTATTACATGTGGATGTATTCTAGTCCACCATATACAGCTCTAAGTAGTAATCATTATCCTCCCCAGACTTAAAAAAAAAATCACTGTGGGAGAAGCCTACGTGAGTGTCCTGGAATCTCCTCATGGAAAAAAAGGTCCTCCAGCTTTCATGTTTGCAGAGCGAGACGTTGGCTGGCAAGACAGGACTCCTCTCTATTCCTGGCTGCCTGGCAGAGGTGTGTGAACCTCTATTCCTGGGTGTTACGTTCTACAGCTTGGCTGAGCATGGAGCAGATCAACTAAAGCGTAGCACTGGAGATGGGCAGATAAGCATTTATGGACACCTGGGACTGGTACACCAAATAAAAAACAAAAGTATGTGGACATCCCTTCAAATTAGTGGAATTGGCAATTTCAGCCACACCCATTGCTGACAGGTGTATAAAATTGAGCGCACAGCCATGAAATCTCCATAGACAAACATTGGCAGTAGAATGGCCTTACTGAAGAGCTCAGTAACTTTCAACGTGGCACCGTCATATGATGCCACCTTTCCAACAAGTCAGTTCGTCAAATGTCAGCCCTGCTAAAGCTGCCCCAGTCAACTGTAAGTGCTGTTATTGTGAAGTGGAACCGTCTAGGAGCAACAACGGCTCAAAGGGTAAAGAGGTAAGCCACACAAGCTCACAGAACGGGAACGCCTGAGTGCTGAAGCGCGTAACGCATAAAAATCATCTGTCCTCGGTTGCAACACTCACTACCAAGTTCCAAACTGCGTCTGGAAGCAACGTCAGCACAAGAACTGTTCATCGGGAGCTTCATGAAATAAGTTTCCATGGCAGAGCAACCGCACACAAGCCTAAGATCACCACGTCAATGCCCAGCGTCGGCTGGAGTGCTGTAAAGCTTGCCGTCATTGGACTCTGGAGCAGTGGAAATGCGTTCTCTGGAGTGATGAATCACGCTTCACAATCTGGTAGCCTGACGGACTAATCTGTGTTTGGCCAATGCCAAGACAATGCTACCTGCCCGAATGCATAGTGCCAACAGTAAAGTTTGGTGGTGGAGGAATAACGGTCTGGGGCTGTTTTTCATGGTTCAGGCTAGGCCTCTTAGTTCCAGTGAAGGAAAATATTAACGCTACAGCATACAGTTGAAGACGGAAGTTTACATACACCTTAGCCAAATACATTTAAACTCAGTTTTTCACAATTCCTGACATTTAATCCTAGTAAAAATCCCCTGTCTTAGGTCAGTTAGGATCACCACTTTATTTTAAGAATGTGAAATGTCAGAATAATAGTAGAGAGAATGATTTAGTTCAGCTTTTATTTCTTTCATCACATTCCCAGTGGGTCAGAAGTTTACATACACTCAATTAGTATTTGGTAGCATTGCCCTTTATATTGCTTAACTAGGGTCAAACGTTTCAGGTAGCCTTCCACAAGCTTCCCACAATAAGTTGGGTGAATTTTGGCCCATTCCTCCTGAAAGAGCTGGTGTAACTGAATCAGGTTTGTAGGCCTCCTTGCTCGCACACGCTTTTTCAGTTCTGCAAACACATTTTTTATAGGATTGAGGTCAGGGCTTTGTGATGGCCACTTCAATACCTTGACTTTGTTGTCCTTAAGCCATTTTGCCACAACTTTGGAAGTATGCATGGGGTCATTGACCATTTGGAAACCCCATTTGCAACCAAACTTTAACTTCCTGACTGATGTCTTGAGATGTTGCTTCAATATGTCTATATCATTTTCCTCCCTCATGATGCCATCTATTTTGTGAAGTGCACCACTTCATGTCGATATAGGACTCGTTTTACTGTGGATATAGATACTTTTGTACCTGTTTCCTCCAGCATCTTCACAAGGTCCTTTGCTGTTGTTCTGTGAATGATTTGCACTTTTTGCACCAAAGTACGTTCATCTCTAGGAGACAGAGCCCATCTCCTTCCTGAGCGGTATGACGGCTGCATGGTCCCATGGTGTTTATACTTGCGTACTATTGTTTGTACAGATGAACTTGGTACCTTCAGGCGTTTGGAATTTGCTCCCAAGGATGAACCAGACTTGTGGACTTCTACAATTTTTATTCTGAGGTCTTCGCTGATTTCTTTTGATTTTCCCATGATGTCAAGCAAAGAGGCACTGAGTTTGAAGGTAGGCCTTGAAATACATCCACAGGTACACCTCCAATTGACTCAAATTATGTCAATTAGCCTATCAGAAGCTTCTAAAGCCATGACATCATTTTCTGGAATTTCCCAAGCTGTTTAAAGGCACAGTCAACTAAGTGTATGTAAACTTCTGACACGCTGGAATTGTGATACAGTGAATTATAAGTGAAATAATCTGTCTGCAAACAATTGTTTGTAAAATTCCTTGTGTCATGCACAAGGTAGATGTTCTAACCGACTTGACAAAACTATAGTTTGTTAACAAGAAATGTGTGGAGTGGTTGAAAAACGAGTTAATGACTCCAACCAAAGTGTATGTAAACTTCCGACTTCAACTGTACATTCTTGACGATTCTGTGCTTCCAAATCTGTGGTCAACGCCCGACCTCACTAATGCTCTTGTGGCTGAAGTCCTCACAGCAATGTTCCAACATCTCGTGGAAAGTCTTTCCAGAAGAGTGGAGGCTGTTATAGCAGCAAAGGGGGGACCAACTCCATATTAATGCCCATGATTTTGGAATGAGATGTTCGACAAGCAGGTGTCCACACACTTTAGGTCATGTAGTGTATCTTAGACACACACAATTGCAAATATAAACACAGTAGCATGTGTAGATTTTCCTACATAAAAACAGAAAAGTATGATTAAGGATATTTCATGTGACTTATGGAATACACCATAAGTCATGTCGTAGTAAGAAGTTATTTCCTAGCTCATTTGGAGGTTAAAAACATCCGGCAGCAAAAACAGCTCTCAACGAAAACATATCCAGAATGTTACTGTTATTCCTTCGTAGGGTTGGGAATTGCCAGGGACCTCACATTACGATACGATATGTATTGTGATTCGATTAGGGCTGTCACTGACCCCTCAAAAAAATATTAGTCAATCGAGTCATTTTTTCTTTCAACCAATCAATTGGTCAAAATGTTTAAATATGTATTTTTCCATATATAGACACACCCTATGTATTTTTATAAAATCAACTATAAGTACTAAACTTGTCTGATGCTTTAAGCACGCTGTTTGATTAAATAATTAAGACACGCAAATGACTCAAGAGGGAGCCAGAGATCAAGATAGCCTAACCAGAAAAAATATATATTCCCGACCCCCCTCCTCCCGCTGCTGCTGGCCTTCGCAGATTCTGCCATTACACTCCTGAAGTTGCTGGTAATAGGCTACACCAGCTTTGTAGGTTACACCAATTTATCTTACCATTTCTACCGACCAGTCGACTAAATGGGGTCAGCCCTAGATTCTATACTGCGATTGCGATTTGATGTTCCAAACATATTGCTCACAATGTCTACTACAGAGAGACAAGAGAGAGCAATGAGTAAACGAGTTTTGATCAGTCATTAAATAAAAGCGCTGAAAACATGTTGGCTCACTATTTAAAAAGAAGATGGAGAACAAGCTATAGAATGAAAAATATCAGAGTTTTGGCTCAGGTACAGCCGACTAGCGCTAGATAACACTACCTACAGTAGCAAAAAATAAACTGGGGACTTGGGAGTCAAATATTGATATAATATTGTACAAACCTTATATTGCGATTTGTAACTGTATACATTTTCCCCCATCACTATTCCTTGGCTTTCGTGACTGGTTTTTACACTCAAATACATACAGAGACATACATGTGTGAATACACACACACACACATGTAGGGGTGTGAGGATGGAAAGAGGAGGAGAAGGAGGTAAAGGGAAATCAAACCATTTCCATGTGGCAGAGAAACACCAACACCCCAAACTGTGCCTGGAACAAAGAGAGGAGAGAGTGTGTGGTAGAAGTGGGTGTGGAAAAGAGACTTACCCGAGTGTGTGTGCGAATGTGCATCTTCAGTCCATCATTCTTGCTGAATGCTTTGTCACAGTAAGGACACTGGTATGGCCGCTCACCTAGAGAGAAGCATCAACAGAAGGATCAACACACATCTACGAGAAGGAAACATCAAAATCAATACAGAGCAGATTACAAATACAGTGTGCAGATGCTCTTAAGTAGTTTAGATAAGCGCACATTTGTCTACACACTAGGCAGTGTGCAAAAAACTCTTTGAAACACAAAATACTACACGATGATCAAACACTAGACATACATACATACACACACACACGTTCACCTAAAACTACTATGACCACGGTAATCTTCAAACAGAGCAGATCTAAGCTCAGAGGAATTGGAGGCATGAAGAAAATGTAGGGGGAAAATCCAAATTTTTGCACTGCGGCTGGCCACATGCAGACCCTGATCAAAGTTATCTGTTTCCTGCCGGCCAGGCCTCCAGCTCTGATGCAGCGCCGCAGAGAGACGGGAGGGGAGATCTTCATGTTTATGCCACCCCTGCCCCTAAACTAGAGCTGCTGGCGCTGCCATGCACCGATGCACTACACTGCACTCTGACACTGATGGGGGCCACAAAAAATCTGAACTCATCATGAGGGCCACAGTGGCTCATGGGTCTGCGTACCCACATCCATACCCACATGCAGTCAGAGCCGGTCCTAGCCTTTTGGGGGCCCTTGCGAGCAAAACATTTGAACAGCCCCCTTCTTGATAGCAAAGAAAAAAACGTTTTATACACTTCATTTCCTGCAATTCTACACATTTTGCCATGGGGCGTAGACAGTGCTTAATTTGAGCCGGATCCTGCCGGAACAGGATCTGGCACCTCTCAGTTTTGGACTGTTTCATTCCGGAACTCATTTGCCAGGATCTGGTACCCCTCATGGCATAATTTTTTCTTCTTCACTGTTTGCAATGTAAAAAATTTTATAAAAGCATTCAGGGTTAATTTGAGTTGCCTCCTCTGTAATTCCCCTTCCCACTAAAAAACGTTGTGAAAACGTGCCTGATATTCTAAGAATTGATTTGAGTTAGTCCGGCCCAGGTTTTTGGTTTGCACAACATTGTAGCCTATAGACAAATGCATGTCCATTGCTGTAAGGAGAGAGAGAAGCATGCCTGTATCTCTCACAGAACTAGAATGACATTTACTTTCTATGATCGCTCTCCCTCTCTCTGCTCTGATAGACATTAGCCTGCAACTCATCTCTCCAGCGTTGCATTTATGTACTCATAGCCACGGGAAGGGTTCTGGAGGTTCCGGCAGCAGCCCTGATCAATTAAAATACATTTGCCAAGAAGTTATAGAATTACTGCTGTCTGTTCAGAAAGAAATGTAATAATTCAGAAGACTACACCTGGAGTAGGCCTATAATTTAGTCACAGAAGAACAATAGCTTATTTATTTTTTTTAAATGTGTCTAGCTGTGGATTGTGTGTAGCCCAATAACAGGCCATGCCTACAGTTGGGAACACGTGGCAAATCTGTCAGTGAATAGCATGCAGCCAAAACAGGGCTTTCGCAATATTGCAAATACAATCGTGGGAAAACACAGATTGGAAAGCAAATGGCTCCTGCTGAAAAGAGAAGACTAATCTGCCTTTAGGCTACCAAATATGTTATCAACTTCCAAATAGGCCTATTGAGCAAACAGCATTGTTTTGCAAAGGAAAACAACAGAGAGGCTTTTGACACAAGGGCATCAGCCATCGCTGATGAGTGAGCTGCGCGTCATTGGATGATTCGGTTAAACTGGAAAGCTTTTTTAGGACTATAATTTCCTCCTCATATTGTACAATATGTGTCTCCACACACCTAGGCCTAGGCTATTGATGGATTCAAGACGTTTTTAATGATCTCAGTTTCAGTGTCAAAGTGGCCTGTCATTTCATTAATTTTTTTGGTATTGAAAAAGATTCTGCCAAAGTCTGCAGTCATGTAAAATTATGTATAAATACATAAAAAATGTCAAAATCTTCCCGGACACTAGGCTACAAACTTTTTGTTCCGGCACCTCCCAATTTACAAATGAAGCACTGGGCATAGAGAATACATTGCAGTTTGAACTAATTTCATACAATTCTACTCATTTTGCCATGGGGAAGAGAGAAATGTTTGCAGTTTTTAATAGGATATCTGAGTAAGAGTGACTAACAAAATCGATTACAAGTTTAGATAGGTGGCTAGACTAATTTACCAATCTAAACCATGTTAGGTGACATGAGTGAGGGAATGTCAGTAACTGACATAAGAGAAAAACTGCTGATGCACAGCCACATTTTGAAATTGCTTCTTGTGGATTCATTCTACTATTCTAACTCTCAATAGTAAGTTGGTCCGCGGACCTGTACTGAGCATGAATCTGGTTCTTCTCAAGGCCCTTTTCTCCCTCTAGCCATGCTGCCTCTGGTTGTGCTCTGATGCTTTTCTATGCAGGGAAACCCTTCTCCAGGCTCTAGGTCCTCACAGGAACAACAATTATGAAGAGATTCTATGGTTGTTAGGTTTGGGTCGAGGTTATTATAATGTAGGTGTGTTCTGAGAAGATCCTCACTGGGCAATGATGAAGAAAAGCAAACAGAACTCCCACAAACCTTCTCAGAATCAAATATCCTTTTATCCAGCGTTTCCCAAACTTGGACCTTGGGACCCCAAGGGGTGCACGTTTGG
Source organism: Salvelinus fontinalis (assembly GCF_029448725.1). NCBI lineage: Eukaryota > Metazoa > Chordata > Actinopteri > Salmoniformes > Salmonidae > Salvelinus > Salvelinus fontinalis. The sequence goes on from NC_074669.1 coordinate 24,643,346, forward strand.
TTTTTGCCCTAACACTACACAGCTGATTCAAATTATCAGCTGTGTAGTTCTAGGGCGAATAACTAAACGTGCACCCCTTGGGGTCTCGGGATCGAGTTTAGGAAACCCTGCTTTTATCTTATTCGAATCAAATTAAATGGTACACACTCACAAATCTGCCTATAGTTTTATGTGAGGAAATAATGATTGATTATTTGTCACACTAATCCATGTGTTCTTTCTAGTGAGAGAAAAGGCCTCACAATCAGTAGTACCGCTTGTCTCATGAAAATAACATAGCTCCAAAGTAAGAACACACTACAACCCATAGTCAGACAGGCCCGGCTGAGCTGAGCCCGGGCCCAGTGGATCAAAGACAGGCCAGCCTAACTCCCAGAGATCCTATCTGAGCAAGCTCTGTACGATGGCAAAGAGGATGTGACAGGCTGTCAGTCAAACAGCCAGCAGACACGTGGATCTATTTACCCCAGAGCTGATCCTCAGCCCAGATAGCACAACCAGCACTGATTACCAACCTATATATGGAATATGAGGTAACTCATATAACCGCAGTGAAAATACCCCTTCCAAAGGAAAATAGAGTGCAATACTTGTAAGGTAGTATTTTGGGGTTCCACCATGGCTACAGTGCCTTCAGAAAGTGTTGAGTAAAGCCCGAATTCAAAATCTACACACAATACATCAGAATGACAATGTAAAAACATGTTTTAACAAATGTTCAAACATTTAATGAAAATGAAACACAGAAATATCTAATTCACGTAAGTGTTCACAATCCTGAGTCAATACTTTGTAAAAGCACCTTTGGCAGCAATTACAGCTGTGAGTCTTTCTGGGTAAGTCTCTAAGAGCTTTCCACACCTGGATTGAGCAACATTTGCCCATTATTCTGTTCAAAATTCTTGAAGAACTGTCACATTGGTTGTTGATCATTGCTAAATAACCAATTTAAGGTATTGCCATAGATTTTCAAGTAGATTTAAGTCAAAACTTGAACTCGGCCACTCAGGAACATTCACTGTCTTCTTGGTAAGCAACTCCAGTGTAGATTTGGCCTTGTTATTTTCCTGCTAAAATGTGAATTCATCTCCCAGTGTCTGGTGGAAAGCAGACTGAACCAGATTTTCCTCTAGGATTTTGTCTGTGCTTAGCTCCATTCTGTTTTTTATTTTATGAAAAACTCCCCAGTCCTTAATGATTACAAGCATACCCATAACATGATGTAGCCACCACTATGCTTGAAAATACAGAGAGTGGTACAACTGTAGTAATGTGATGATTTGGATTTGCCCCAAACCTAACATTTTCTGCAGTGTTACTGTTAGTGCCTCGTTGCAAACAGGATGCATGTTTTAGAATATTTTTCTATTCTGTACAGGCTTCATCCTTTTCACTCTGTCAATTAGGTTAGTATTGTGGAGTAACTACAATGTTGTTGATCCATCCTCAGTTTTCTCCTATCACAGCCATTAAACTCTGTAACTGATTTAAAGTCACCATTGGCCTCATGGTGAAATCCATGAGACGTTTCCTTCCTCTCCGGCAACTGTGTTAGGAAGGACGCCTGTATCTTTGTAGTGACTGGGTGTATTGATACAGCATCCAAAGTGTAATTCATAACTTCACCATGCTCAAAGGGATATTCAATGTCTGCTTTTTAAAAATCCATTTAACAATTGATGTCCTTCTTTGCGAGGCATTGGAAAACCTTCCTGGTCTTTGTGGTTGAATCTGTGTTTGATATGCACTGCCAGACTGAGGGACCTTACAGATCATTTGTATGCGTGGGGTACAGAGATGAGGTAGTCATTCAAAAATCATGTTAATCACTATTATTCATACAGAGTAAGTCCATGCACCTTATTATGCGACTTGTTAAGTAAATGTTTACCCCTGAACTTATTTAGGCTTGCCATAACAAAGGGGTTGAATACTTATTGACATTTAAGCTTTTCATCTTTAATTCATTTGTAAAAAATGTCAAAAAACATACTTCCACTTTGACATTATGATGTATTGTGTGGAGGCCAGAGACAAACAAAATCTAAATTCAGGCTGTAACGCAACAAAATGAAGAAAAAGTCAAGGGGTGTGAATGCTTTCTGAAGGCACTGTATTTTACTGCTTCTAAACAATTGAAGTCAGGAGAATTAAATTCCTTTCACAGAGAATCACAGTAAATTATAGTTAACTAGACCACAACAGTCACGACCAGGTAACACCAATGTATGAAACTCAAGACAAGACTCTTTTGGCTCATTTCTGGGTTAATAGAATCAGGGTATTTTGGACAAAATGAGTCCCCTTAGAATAAGAGCTGTTCCTGCCAGTGTAAATAGAACAGCTCCAGGGGGAGAAGTGTAACAGCAAAATTGTAACTTAATAAAACACCACCTTAAGGGATTGTGTGTGTGTGTGTGTGTGTGTGTGTGTGTGTGTGTGTGTGTGTGTGTGTGTGTGTGTGTGCGTGCGTGCGTGCGTGCGTGCGTGCGTGCGTGCGTGCGTGCGTGCGTGCGTGCGTGTGTGTGTGTCCTTGTGGGTACCACAATCTAATTCCTCCTACACTTTGTTGTAGTCTAATACCTCTTCACTGACAAAAATTTGAAGAGGAAAAAGCGAGTGTTTTAATTAGATAGAGGAGGAAACGATGGAGGAGATGTTTTGCTCCTGTATGTAATAAGGTTAATGAGCTGAGTGTCCCGGGGAGACAGGGAGTTAACATGCAGAGATGCCTATTCAATCAGAGGAACCACAACCACCCAGAGAGAGACAGAGAGAGAGAGAGAGAGAGAGAGAGAGAGAGAGAGAGAGAGAGAGAGAGAGAGAGAGAGAGACAGAGACAGAGACAGAGAGACAGAGAGAGAGAGAGAGAGAGAGAGAGAGAGCGCGCATCAGCAGAGAAATAATCACCCGTAATAAACATTTAGCTCTGTTTGGGGCTAATTCCCCACTGACACAAGCTCAACTCAAATCCATCATGTACTGTACGAGATGATGTGGTTTTGGGTTAAACACTACATTATTGTAGGGCCTTGTCTATTAGCAGACTCTCTGAGAGTGGAACAGTCAGCGAGGGTGCATCCTTTACAGATTCACTCATTTTCAGGGGAGGAAAAACATTTCCAATCTGTTTAAGTCCTCTCTAACTCAAGGATGGGATTCTATTGGTTTGTTTTCAATTTGTGTCTGACCATTTCTTCCAACCCAGTAAATTTTTGCCAATCAAAGTTAGGCTAGCCATCACTTTGCTGTCCTCGTAAACCAGCAGTGGCCACCGAGGTAGAATTGTCACACCAGACATCTCCACAAGGGAGCTAACCAGGACCAGGGAGGGACAGAGCAGTACTGTCCTGTTTCATCCATCCAACATATAGCTTGTAAAGGGATAACAACAGGCCTCGTACAGTACAGAATGATCACGCATTCAGAAACGTGCGGAGACGGCAGCTCAAAATCCCAATCCCCCAAAAATCCTTCTGCTCAATTTCAGTCTCTAGGAGGCCTTTGTTGACAAACAGGAAAATCTGAATCCCAGATGTGCATAGAGACGGAGGAGAGAGAATCTGTCTGTTATGTAGCATGGTAGGGTATCAGGCTAAGGCCTTGGAGAAGGCATTAGTGTGTTCTAATATGGTCGGTTCAGTGTGCTCTGCTCTGCGGCTTAGAGTGCATCCCTCTGGGTAAGAGCAGAGGACTAGGCTGATATACTGATACACTGTACAGACACCCACACCCTGCAAATAGAGAGCTTGGGCAGTAGTCCTCACCATTGTTACAGCAGTACAATGTGCTCGCTACAATCAAACGTACGTACATGTTCAGTAACATTATGCTTCATCCACAGCTGACTGACACACAACCCCAACTCTTTGGCACCGCTCACATCAAACCAGACCAGTTCTCTCTAACACACGCCTGACATCCAGAATAGTCCAAAAAGATCAGCTCAATCCTTTACAGGATACAAACACAGACCAGAAACAATAGCAATCATTTCAGGAATCATTTCCTTGAGCTGGTATGGTTCATATGAGAGGCGCTATGTCCTTTCAGTTGAACACTACCGTAATTGGAAACCATCCACTTATTATCTAGATTGAGTGAGATGGTTTGAGGATTGTGTGAGGAGGCTGGGCTTTGTGTGGTGGAGATGGTAACTGATTTAGCATGCGCTGAAATGGGACACCATCTCCCTGTGACCCTGAGCCTTCCTGCCACCCACCCCCCCACTGTGCTCCTCACACCCCTTGTCTGCTAATCGATCCGTTTGGCACCTCTGACAGTGTGCCTGTGTGTGTGCTTGTGTGTGCGTGAGTGTCTGGTAAACAGATGGTCTTGCTCGTCGCATGCCTGCCACACAGCATTCGTGTTACGGAGAACGCTTTGTAGCTCCAGGCCCTGGTCTGAAAGACATTAGCGCTGTCCATCAGAAATTAATTCCTGGCTTCCTCCAGTCCAGCCAGACATTGGCCCTCCTCGGCCCCTCTCTCTCTCGCTCTGCATGCCGACAGGGGCCACTGTGGTAATGTGATATCGATCCATTTGAGCCGATAAGCGATTTGACTTTGATCAGCCCCAGAAATGCCCAACAACTTTACACTTGACCTTTCTATTATGACCTGGGCCTACAAAGATTGATTTACTTCCTGAAACGTTTCTCTTAAAACTGGCCCATGTGAGACAACCTGTATCAGAGAACTTCACACCCTGCCCTCTACCACACACCCACACACACAATAATGACCCACACTTTTGAAACAACCCTCACCACAAAACTTGTTCAGTGGAAACTACCCCTCAGTAGGTCTCAGTGTGAGAGAGGTGAAGAGGAGGAGAGAAGGAGAGAGTCTCTGTGACAGACTGTACTAGGCATGGGCGGTAACCAGATTTTCAAACCGTCATGCCGTTCTTCTGCCATCCCGAGATTGACGGTATTACCGGCATAGCACACAAGGTAAAAGTAATAGCGAATTCTCATGGATGCTTTTAGCTAAATGCTAAAGAGCGCAAACAAACAAATTGCAAAGACAGGCAAATCCAGCTCCTAAAGTTAACTAGCAGCTAGTATAGCTACTAGCTAAGTGGTCCGTCAGTGTTCCCAGAGGTCTGCCAGATGTACATTTGGATTGCATCTGAATCCCGTTGTGCCCAGAGAGACTACTGCATACTTAACAACTGTGAAGACACTGGTCTCCAGCAGAGTACATGTCCCTTAGAATTACCGATCGTCCTCAGTCCATTAGACACACCACTACTCAGTCTTTTCTGGCCGTTTCGAGGGAAACTAAAGACATCTGCTTCACTGTCTTTATAATGACATGCAGTACAATATCTTTACACACATCATGCAGAGTGATGGGTCAAAGGTGGAATGACTCAACCGTTTACTCTACTCATGTCTTACACGGAGGACACAGGGATTTTAAACCAAACTGCCAATTTATCTCGATTTCAATGACGCCTGTTTGAACAATAACTGCAAAGTTCACTGTTTTACTGTACGTAATATGAGCCAGTCATACATTAGGAACCCTAAATGTTACATTTCCATAAACTGAATCCAAAATATCACACAAAGAACTTCTCTGTTTAGAGACACTAAATAGTTGAACTGGGTGATTCTATAATAGTGACAATTTGTGAGCGACAAACTATGACATGTGCTATGATGTCAGTAACACTCAGTGGGCACTGGGTTCTGTGAACACTTCCTTGGGCGTAAGCACCTTGGTCAACCCCAGGACTGTCATTTATCATCACTGCACACTGTAGAAAACTGTCACACTGACCTATGATCTAGTTATGGTCATTTGCATTTACACCAGTCTTATGCCAACATTAATCATCAAATAAGGGTGGGACTCTCTGGAAGAGTCATACTCTCTGGAATCACCTGTTAATGAGAATATGAGGGAGTCCCCCTCTTTGCTTTAGTTTAGAACGAAATAAGTTATAATTGGAGTTCCAGTCATGGAGTTTGATTGTGAGTGGCAGGGAAGGTTCCCTCCTCTCTAAGGTGAATGATGTCGCCACTCGCCAGGATGCCTTGACATCGTCGGTACTCTCTCGGGAGAAGTCCCACCCTGTCCGTCTGGCTAGTAGAAGGTGTGGGAATCAATCAGCTAAATCCCACTTTACCATGTGTTAGCCAATCCACATCCCAAATGAATGTGATGGCCAAACATATAGACAATTTCCTCATGACCAGTGAAACATTGATGACCAGAGTGTCGAGTGACCGCACACGGAAAATCGCTGTGAGAAAAACCTTACAAAGCATCCTGTGTGATTAGTGTTTACCAGGTAAATAAGTGAAGCTGTGCTGTTCCTGTGTGGGGACACTGTAAAAACAAACAATACCAGGCGTTTAACTTTGTACCATCCAGAGAGACTGTCAACACACAGACCTTTAACCTCAGCTGGAGGCTTCCTTTAAAAGAGATTATTGACAGGAAGAGGAGCCATGTTAAAGGTTTATTTACAGAACTAGCAGCCACATGGACAAAACCATACCTAGTGGAGTACTGAGACAACACTAGTCTTTCAGAACCTTGATTTTTAACTGTACTTAACAAAGCCAACCAGACATCTAGCAATTTACAATCCTCCATCTACCTCCCTGCAGGGAAGTCAAACAACTAGAAGAGACACTCTACCAGTGGAGGCTCCTCATGGGAGGAAGGGGAGGACCATCCTCCTCAGGGAATTTAGGAAAAATGTAAGATAGTTTTAGATAAAACTATACTTCATATATTCACGTCACCAAATAATTGATTAAAACACACTGTTTTGCAAAGAAGGTCTACAGTAGCCTCAACAGCACTCTGTAGGGCAGCACCATGGTGTAGCCGGAGGACAGCTAGTTTCCGTCCTGCTCTGGTTACATTGACTTCAATACAAAACCTAGGAGGCTTGTGGTTCTCACCTTCTTCCATAGACTTACACAGTAATTATGACAACTTCCGGAGGACGTCCTTCAACCAAGGCTCTTGCAGCATGTTGTCCACCCAATAAAATGATCAGAAAATGAATCTGGTACTGAAAGCATAAGCTACAGCTAGGTAGCACTGCAGTGCATAAAATGTGATGAGTAGTTGACTCAAAGAGAGATAATTTTTGAACAGTTTTGAACAAATTCATTTCTTCAAAAATGAAGGAGAAGCGAGAGATGGAGAAAGCTAGCTGTATTTCATAGTTTTTTGAATTTTTACTTTCACATACCGAGAGGGATACTATGTTGGCTAGCTGGCTACCCAACACTGGAACTCTTCCAAATCAAGGTAAGCGTTTGGTTTTATAGATGTATTGCCAACCGGGCCCGCCGGTGTAACTGCTAAACGCCTTTGTGACTGTACACTGTACTGCATGATTGTAGCGGGTTTATTAACGCATTAGTTCTAGTAGCTATGTTGGCTATGACATAATATGGTGACAACGATGTAGGCTGTGTGTAGCGGTTAGCGGTTATGATATGAATGTTTGGCTTGGAAAGGTTTTATCGCCTGGTGATAACTGATGTATTCTGCACTGAATTCCACAAGTGAAGGGAAAGCTGAGATGAGGAGAGTGCCTAGATGCGAGAAGAAATTCTACAACGATCATTCTGTATTGTATGCATGTGGCTGCTATGAAAGTGAACTGTATTTGCATGAGATCAGGGGTGTATTCAATACGCCGATTCTGTATATATTCTTTTCCTAAACAGAAGCAAACGGAACAAAAACCTGAATTTGTCCAATAGACACTCTCGTTGTCAACTGTTGGGACTAATAATTACACCCTAGATCAGCTAGATGCAGGCAAGAGTGTGCAAGGCGGTATTGAATGTGTCAATGTCTGTCACCTTGATTACTCAAATTTCTCTCTACCTGTGCCCCTACATTGTAAACTTTCATTCATAGGCTAGGTTGTAGCAACCTCATGATGGGTACAGGGAAAATTTGTGTATCATGTAGTAGCCTAAACCTATCAATGTTACATTTAACTGGGTAAATGGAATATGAATGACAGTCATCCAACATGCTGTAATAGAAATAAGGCCATGCTCATGAAAAAAAATGTGCCCTCCCTCATCTTAAACGGCACCGACCGCCACTGGACTCTATCCCAATTAAAATACCCCCACCACTGATTCAGTTCATACAGAATCCTTTGTAAGCCCATACTAAGCATCCAATGTATATTCAATGTATTATGCTACACTAACTAAGACTTCAAATTACTCTGGAAAGAACTGTATGCCCAACAAATTACTCATCAATGTGAGAGAACAAAATGAGCATTGTCAATGTTTTTTATGGGAACTACTCACACTTTTCCTCAATCTTATTTTTCTTTACTCAAGAAACAACAAAAGCTAGGGCGAGTGAGTTCTGGGCTATTGAATGAGAGGACAGATTTACAGCCAGTCGGGGTCAAGGGTCATCCTGCTGGATGCTTTCTTTGGAGTGGTCTTTTCTCTCCTTCCTCCTTTCTTTCTTTGAGGTGTCCCCTCCGCTCCCACCCTTCCCCCTGCATTCCCCCATGGCCCGCTCTTTTGTTTAGATATAAATACAATCAATCAGACTCAGCCATGTCCCACACTGCCACACACACAAGCACATACAGTGCACTTGGAAAGTATTCATTTCCACATTTTGTTACGTTACAGCCTTATTCTAAAATTGATTTATTTGTTGTTTTTTTACCCTCATCAATCTACACACAATATCCCACAATGACAAAGCGAAAACTGTTTTTTAGATTATTTGCTAATAAATTAAAAAAACTGAAATATCTTATTTACATAAGTATTCAGACCTTTTGCTATGAGACTCGAAATTGAGCTCAGGTGCATCCTGTTTCAATTGATCATCCCTGAGATGTTTCTACAACTTGATTGGTGTTCACCTGTGGTAAATTCAACTGATTGGACATGATTTGGAAAGGCACACACCTGTCTATATAAAAAAACAAGCCATGAGGTCAAAGGAATTGTCCATAGAGCTCCGAGACAGTATTGTGTTGAGGCACAGATCTGGGGAAGGGTATCACAACATTTTCTGCAGCATTATAGTTTCCCAAGAACACAGTGGCCTCCATCATTCTTAAATAGGAGATGTTTGAAACCACCAAGACTCTTGCTACAGCTGGCCGCTCAGCCAAGCTGAGCAATCAGGGGAAAGGGCCTTGACCAGAGAGTTGAGAACCCGATGATCACTGACAAAGTGCTAGAGTTCCTCTGTGGAGATGGGAGAACCTTCCAGAAGGACAACCATCTCTGCAGCACTCCACCAATCAGGCCTTTATGGTACAGTGGCCAGACGGTAGCCACTCCTCAATAAAAGGCACATGACAGCCCGCTTGGAGATTGCCAAAAGGGACCTAAAGTCTCAGAACATGAGAAACAAGATTCTCTGGTCTGATGAAACCAAGATTGAACTCGGGCCTAAATGCCAAGCGTCACGTCTGGAGGAAACCTGGCACCATCCCTACGGTGAAGCATGGTGGTGGCAGCATCATGCTGTGGGGATTTCTTTCAGCATCAGGGACTGGGAGTCTAGTCAGGATCGAGAGAAAGATGAACAGAGCAGAGTACAGAGAGATCCTTGATGAAAACCTGCTCCAGAGAGCTCAGGACCTCAGACTGGGGTGAAGGTTCACCTTCTATCAGCACAATGACCTTTAGCACACAGCCAAGACAATGCAGGAGTGGCTTCGGGACAAGTCTCTGAATGTCCTTGAGTGGTCCAGCCAGAACCCGGACTTGAACCCGATCTAACATTTCTGGAGAGACCTGAAAATAGCTGTGCAGCAACTCTCCCCATCCAACCTGACAGAGCTTGAGAGGATGGGAAGAATGGGAGACACTCCCCAAATACAGGTGTGTCAAGCTTGTAGCATCATACCTAAGAAGACTCAAGGCTGTAATCGCTGCCAAAGGTGCTTCAACAAAGTACTGAGTCTGAATACTTATGTAAATGTAACATTTTCGTTTTTTATTTCTAAAAAACTGTTTTTGCTTTGTCATTATGAGGTATTGTGTGTAGATTGATGAGGAAAAGGTCAAGGGGTCTGAATACTTTCTGAAGGCACTGTACATATGTATGCACGTATGCAGACAATCCCCCCCACACTCTTTATTTTATGCTTTTGGAACCTAGAGGATGAGTTGATCTGAGCTGGCAATAAGATGGTGTTAGACTAAGTCCTTAACAAAATAGGTAGGACTAGGTATTAGGCTAATAAATATATGAGCAAGCTCATTAAAACTGTCAAAAGGCATTTTGATTGCTTAATCATAGTCTAGAGCCCTGATTAGGTAGCTATGATTGGAAGATGAGACACGGTTAATTAAATGGGATGGTGGTCAGTGATAGCAGTGATGGTTGTGATAGTGATAGATGCACTAGTGAGGATGTGATAGCAGTGATGGTTGTGATAGTGATAGATGCCCTAGTGAGGATAGCACTGATTGTGTACTTTGGATCTCAATGGCAGAAAAGTCTGGGGAAAATCGTTAGTACTAAAGCTGCAAACACATTCCCGAGATGAAGGGATTGGGGAAAGAAAACAACCATTGTTTGTTGGGAGCTACTTAGTTTGAGATGATTTCAGCTGATGTATCTGTGGCATGAAAACAAGATGAGTGGACTGGAGTGAGGATTCAATCTCAAATACAGGGAGGGCAAGAGGAGGATAGGGAGAGAGCAGGAAAGATAGGTAGGGGAGAGTCTCTAAGTGGGAGAAAGGCAAGTGCCAAACAGACAAGTAGATGTAGAGAAACAGAAAGAAAAGGAGGGAGGGAGTAGGGGGTAGATGGAGTGTGTGTGACTGTGCCAGGTCTCTGCACTAGTCTGTTGGTAAGGAAACAGACTGGAATGTGTGGCTCTCCAGTTAAAGGCAATTTAATGAACATCCACTCTGGGATACTGTTACCATTCTGGGCTCTGGGGGAGCAGACTGGCCTTGTGTGGATCTGGTAGACTAGATTGGTGTTTATCTTACACCGTTTTATGTGACGTTCAATGACAGTTGATGAATTTAACTAAAAAATGATAATATATTTGAACTTGTCTTGTTATGGCAGGGCCACTGACCTGTATGGCTGCGGATGTGGACCCTCAAAGTGCCGTTGCTGGCAAACTTCTGTCCGCAGTATGGGCAGATCTTCTCCTTTTCCCCTGTGTGCGTCTGGTACGGCAAAGATCAGAAAACATATTGTTGGTATTTAGGAAAGACAATTGTAACATTCAGTGGTACATCTTTCCCTCATTACAAAGCACATGACGATCACTGCTAGAGCATACCCACCACTTGAATACTATGAGCTCTGCTAAAACTCTTGGATACTAAACAAAGAAACTTTGAAAGGTTCCATTCCAGTTAAATGCCCTATGGTTATATGCCATTTACAACGTTTTTTAAATAAAGTGTTGGATAAGCTGTCAAAGTTGTTTAATATATATTGTCACTCAAAAGCTACAAAGCCTCAAAGCCGACCCCCTTTCAGGGTGTATTCAAGGGTGGTCTTCTGACAAATATTTGATGTCAGTCATTTAACCAGAGATCTGCTCAGCACTGGGAGTGCCCACTGAGGGACCAGACCTCCCTGGTGCTAGGCAGGAATCTGCATGCTGCTGATAGAGCTAGACACTGCTACTAAACACTGGTGTTCATATGAACTGTACAGCTCTCCAATTGGAACTCTACACGCTCTGAATTCTACAGCTCTCCAATGGAAACTCTACAGGCTCTGAACTCTACAGCTCTCCAGTGAGAACTCTCCAGCTCTCCAATTGGAACGCTACAGGCTGACTTTAGGGTGGTTTCAGTCTCTCTGCGGAAAGCTGGATTAAAGAATCCAAACGATTCAGCAGGCCTATCATTAGAGTCAAAGAGCCAGGAGGTTGAGGGTGAGGAGCAGGGTGGAGACCAGAGGGATCTGCTCTGCCTGCATTCCTCTTCCCCTCCTTGACCTGCCCTCTCCCTCCTCCTGTCCTCGCTTCTCAAACACACTCAGGTCAGTCTTTTCTCTGAGGTCCATTGACGGGCACTGTATGTATACACAGCAGAAAATGTGCGCAAAAAGAGGAGCGTGCTGCACCCCTCAGCAAGGCTAAATGTCTCTCACCCTCCCTCTCTCCTCCTTCATCCTCCTTGACTTCCTCTCTCTCATTATTTATTTATTTCTCTTTCTTCCTGCTGAAAGGTAAGTATGGGAATTCTGCTGCTGGCCTGATGTAAATTCCCCAGAATAAAACACAACTATTAGAAGCTCAAATTCTGTGTGACAGTTTAAACAGCAGTACAACAATACAGACAGGAATACAACCTTTCCTTTCCACCATCCTCTTCTCTCCATCCCCCCATCACCCCCACGCTATCGGCATTAGGTTACATAAACCCTTTCCCTCACTCTCCCTCTCTCAGAGACACACAAACACGGACAGATGTCTCCCAGATGCCTCAATGTACAGTTGTTTGGTTTGTTTTTTGTATTCTTACTTCATAAAAGGCTTCATATTTTTCACTGGGGAACATTATGTTCCAAAACAGACCTTGGGAAAGTATTGGGGTTATACATAACCATTACATCATCCTTTTAATATGAATAGTACGGATGTGACATTAATAACTTGGCTAACACCTCGATCATTTTTTCACACACAAAACAAACACACAAAAAAACAGTGCAGAATAAACAATGTACAGGTACTGTACAGGTATTGCACACACACCGCACAGCAGATACAGAGAAAACAAATGCTCCATGTACACACATCTCTGCCTTTAAGAAGAATGATTACGGCAATTTAAGGGTGTTCTGAGAGGAAGACTAAACTAGGGCTGCCAGAGAAACACATCATTACTGTTCATTTTCAGATCAACCTGGCAGCGGAGAGGACACCCAGACAGCACACTGACAAAAGCACCTGGAGGAAAACAAACGCAGATGACAGGAACAAGGCGATCCATAGTCTCTTGCCATGAGTGGAATAGGAAATGGAGGATAAAGACTGTCCTCTGTATAGTATACTACAGCACACAGAGCACTATGTACTCCATGTTTTCCCCAGATCCCCATTCAGAGTTCTGAGTTGTGTCCCAGATGGCACCATTTTCCATATTTAGTGCACTACTTTTAACCAGAGGTTTAGGCTCTTTTGACCAGGGCCCTGGGTTAAAAGTTGTGCACTACAAAGGAAATAGGGTGCCATTTGGGACCCACACCTGGTGTTCAGTCCCAGCCAGGTTCCTGAGCTCAGCTACCTGTCTTTAATCACTGCCAGAACCGAGCACTCTCTCAGCAGTCTCCAGTCTCTGAACACCGACCGACCGAGAGACAACTCATGTGCCTGTCTGTTTTCAGTCCTACTGTACTAAAGCCATGTTATGTTTGATTTGTTTCTTTTGCCGCGTGCCAAGAAACTGTTTGGTCTCAATCTGATCCATAAACCAAGCAGACAATGTCAGATTGAGGCTGGTAATCTGCTCTGGGAATCTGTCCTGTGCTTTGAAACCCTGTGGAGCGAATGTACCAAATGCCATGTGTAATTGACAAACAGAGACCGGATGATTCCTGGGCTGCATGGGGAACAATGGTGGAGGATGACTATATAATGTAGCCCAGTTCCGGTCCAGCATACAAGAGAGATCACAAGAAAACATCAATGTAAATTTCCTTTACTTTTCTTTAAAGGAAAGATCCACCCAAAACCACTCATTTTAATTTACAGTGTTAACACTAATATGTGAGAACAACATTTTTTGTGAACAAATGTTTCCTTTTGGCGTTATAAATAAGGTTGGTAGCAACATGGAAATTCATCGTGGAAATCTGTTGCAGCTCAAGTCGACTACAAAATCCACAATGCAATGCTCTCTCTATGAGCTGGCTAGCTAGTAAGTTAGCAAACGTAGCTACACAATAAAACCAAAGACAATATCAGCATGTGACGTGGTTAGCTGTACAATCGCCTAAACAAACTGGACTATCAGTTTAGGAGTCTACAATCTCACCATGTTCAACCTGCATATCGATGTGCCTCAGAGTGGAGTCTAACATTCGCAACGGCAGATATAATTTTGAGGAGATGGGAATGTTGCCCGTGTTACGTCAATGGGGACACCGGTGCATTCTGGACAATTCTGGGACAAGGACCGCCCTCCTTCAAGGAGTGAATGAGGTCTATTGGGCGCTAGCTCAAAAACTCAACATTAGCACAAATTTTATCAACAAGAAGTATAACGTTACAAATCTTTTCCGAGGTTGGAGATAATTAACTCGCCATTTGTAGTATCGTACAGCTTTGGAATCGTGACAATAGGCACGTTTCTCAACATATACACCGACTTTGAGAATGTTATTGTGTGACGATTAGCTGAGCAACCGCGTGACGCAGCATGACAACGTGAACGCGATTGGTCAACAGTCTGCTGGGTAAACAGTAAACACAAATGTTCCAAAAGAATAAAGACATTTCAAATGTCATATGTCTATATACCGTTTTGTAATGATGTGCAAATAGATAAAGTACAAAATGGAAAATAAATGAACATAATTATAGGTTGTATTTAGAATGGTGTTTGTTCCTCACTGGTTGCCCTTTTCTTGTGGTAACAGGTCATAAATCTTGTTGCTGTGATTGCACACTGGTATTTCACCCAATAGATATGGGAGTTTATCAAAATCTGATTTGTTTTTTTTTATTCTATCTCCTTTCTATCTCCAGAGTGGCAGGTAGCCTAGTGGTTAGAGCGTTGGATTTGTAACTGCGCTGACAAGGTAAAAATCTGTCTTTCTGCCCCTGAACGAGCCATTAACCCACTGTTCCTTGGCCATCATTGAAAAAAATAATTTGTTCTTAACTGACTTGCCTAGTTAAATAAAAACTATAAAAAATAATATCTAAAAAGTATGTTCAATGGCTCATTTGAGAGAAGACATCAGCCAGTATTGAAATTTGACATGTATGATAGATGTTTTTCGCTATATAAAAGTCATATTCTTATTAACTTCCAGTGTAGTAATAGAGACTTTACCATGGTGGTATGTAATACTGGCCATATTTCTACCTGCTTGAACCCCTATAACTCAGATACACATGAAAACATGAAATGACCCAGGGAATCGATAGAACATCACTCAGAGATACAAAAAACAATATAACATTCAAAATGGGTGAACCTATCCTTTAACATTTGAAGGACATTCTTACATACGAAATGTAGGAAAAAACACAAACATACAGGATCATTATTTTGAAAGAGGATTTGCTCTAGGAGAGACTGGCAATGTCTGGACTGGGCTCTACAGTACGTAAGACTGGCTGAACTCACCTTCTTGTGGCTCTTGAGAACAGAGGGGGTGACGAAGGCCTTCTCACACAGGTCACATTTGTACTTCTTGTGTCCGTCGTGCACCACCTGGATGTGCACGTTGAGCGTGTCTTTTCTCTTGAACGTGGCGTCACACTGGTCACACTTGAATGTCCTCTCACCTTCAGAAATGACAAAAGACCAACCCAACACAGTAAAGAAAGAGCAACTTTCTGTCACTCTCATTTCTGCACCCTCTTATTTTCTGGGGAGAATGACAAGAAAGAGAGGGATCCATTGTTGTATCTGTGAAAGCATAACCATCACTCACAGTAGGCCTGAAAACAATTTCTCCAGGCCAATTGTATGGGCTAAAGAACATTGTGTGTTACATTACTGCTCCCTGCAATTTTCTTTACAAATGATCTGGACTGTACTTATTTTTTTACTTTTACCTTGTACCCTTTTTCTAAAATGATCTTGCATCCATAGCAACCCAGACTGAAGGAGAGGACAGAAACAGACGGACGCTGATCATATAGAGCTGCTTGCTCTTCGAATGGGTCTCTTATTTCACAGCAATAAAAAACACCAACCAACACTTACATTTTTCATTCACTTAAAATCATTAAAAACACCAGACATCACTCTGACATTAAACAAAAGCACAACTGTCAGCAGTTCTCAAACCAGAGCCATATAGACTATAGCATGGTGTTATTATTTACGCCTTAACTCAGTGACTCCACACAACAGAGGCTTTTGTTGAAAAGTGCCTTTTTCCATTATAGAGGGATCAGTGGGTTGGTTTCCATCGAGTGGTTTGGAGAGCGTGTATGCTTGGCAGAGTGAGCCTTGGCCCCAAGCGTGTGTTCATTCTCCCATTACGAAGAATGAACATGATGGTCAGCACAATAAAGTAGGACACAAGTAGAGGCCTGTGTCCATTAATGCTCTAGTAGTCAAATAAAACCATTCCCTCCATTACTATTAAAGTCAGGTACTCAACCAAACACAGACTTCATTAATGCTGAGGTTTTAAGTCATTCACAAACATGACTGATTATGAGATGAAAGGGTATTCTGTGGAGGGATTAACACAGAGTGACATTTGACCCTACTTTAAAGGTAAAATCAAATCAAAGTGTATTGGTCACATGCATACGGTCAGTGGCGTGTATTCATTGATGCCAAGGGAAGCCAGGTTTCCCCCCAAAAATGTACCAAGAAATGTTGTCTCTGTGTTGTCATAATTGTCCTTCAATTCGCAAGAGGCTGAATGTATCTCACCGGAGAAAGCATCAGAGCGAGCGAAACAGAGCCCCTCTGTCTCTGTACGTGTAGGCCATCTATTAAGCTAGCGAGCAAGCATTTTAGCCAGGTAGGCTAGGACAACAAAAAATAAAAGACTGCACTCTATTACAGTCATAGACTGTTTCGTCAACATGAAAGAGAGGAGGATGGCATTGGCGTTTCTCTACAAGTAGGGTGAGTCATCATGCTTTTCTACTGCACAAACGTGCACGCACACACACACACAACACACACAAATCAGAACCATGGAAAGCCACATCATATTTAGCTTACATTGATTGGACTAAATCGTTTTTGGTAGCTTTTAGTTGTCACTGTATTAGACTAAGCATAGGTGTTTAGATGTTGAAATAGTGCTGAAATAGT
Source organism: Salvelinus fontinalis (assembly GCF_029448725.1). Lineage (NCBI taxonomy): Eukaryota > Metazoa > Chordata > Actinopteri > Salmoniformes > Salmonidae > Salvelinus > Salvelinus fontinalis. The sequence goes on from NC_074669.1 coordinate 24,660,326, forward strand.
GGAGGCAGCTCCTGTTTCCTTTGTGACTTTCAGTAACTCTCCGTGGTTCTAAATCAATACAAGTGTAGTAGTCTGAAGATGTAGGAAACATGAACTTTCTTGACCAGGCTGTAGGTCATGTAACTGTTTGTTACATGCTATATGCTTTGTGGACTTCACAGAATAGATGTTGCTCTCCGGTTTTGTGATGAAACAAAGATGTGGTTGAATTAATTCTGCCACTGTGTCGTCTTATTTCGGGCTTTGGAGTGGCGCAGCGGTCTAAGGCACTGAATCTCAGTGCAAGATGCTTCACTGCAGTCCCTGGTTTGAATCCAGGCTGCATTACATCCCGCCGTGACTGTGAGTCCCATAGGGCGGCGCACAATTGGCCAGCGTCGTCTGGGTTTGGCCGGGGTAGGCTATCATTGTAAAAAATTATTTGTTCTTAACTGACTTGCCTAGTTAAATAAAGGTAAAATATATATATTATTGTCTCTGCCTTTAGGCCTATTTACAGTATCACGGTTGCAAGGGTTATGAACTAACAGGTTATAGAGAAAACACATAGGCTGTAATATCGCTTTTTTTCTGGCTTGGCTTCACCAGTGATTTTACCCACGCACCGCTACTGCAGTGATGATTTTACCCACGCAGCGCTACTGCAGTGATTTTACCCACGCACCGCTACTGCAGTGATTTTACCCACGCACCGCTACTGCAGTGATTTTACCCACGCACCGCTACTGCAGTGATTTTACCCACGCACCGCTACTGCAGTGATTTTACCCACGAACCGCTACTGCAGTGATTTTACCCACGCACCGCTACTGCAGTGATTTTACCCACGAACCGCTACTGCAGTGATTTTACCCACGCACCGCTACTGCAGTGATTTTACCCACGCACCGCTACTGCAGTGATTTTACCCACGCACCGCTACTGCAGTGATTTTACCCACGCACCGCTACTGCAGTGATTTTACCCACGCACCGCTACTGCAGTGATTTTACCCACGAACCGCTACTGCAGTGATTTTACCCACGCACCGCTACTGCAGTGATTTTACCCACGAACCGCTACTGCAGTGATTTTACCCACGCACCGCTACTGCAGTGATTTTACCCACGCACCGCTACTGCAGTGATTTTACCCACGCACCGCTACTGCAGTGATTTTACCCACGAACCGCTACTGCAGTGATTTTACCCACGCACCGCTACTGCAGTGATTTTACCCACGCACCGCTACTGCAGTGATTTTACCCACGCACCGCTACTGCAGTGATTTTACCCACGAACCGCTACTGCAGTGATTTTACCCACGCACCGCTACTGCAGTGATTTTACCCACGAACCGCTACTGCAGTGATTTTACCCACGCACCGCTACTGCAGTGATTTTACCCACGCACCGCTACTGCAGTGATTTTACCCACGAACCGCTACTGCAGTGATTTTACCCACGAACCGCTACTGCAGTGATTTTACCCACGCAAACCTTATGGCGATTAAGATAAGCAGAGTAAGGTGTTTACGTGAGTAATATCATACTCGGCCTACTGCCATAATCAGTTTACTATCGAATTATTAGTGTGCATGTAAATATACTCCATGTCTGTTTCAGTTAATCTCAGTATTCACTTATTTCAGCAATTTTGCAGGTTTATTTTTGTGAACAATGATATATTTGTTTTTCTTGCATGTCCTAGATAAATACAGTATCAAGATACAATACAAATATGTACAGTTCAATAGGAAGAAAACAAACAAAATGTAAAAACACAAAAAAACATACAAATTAAAAAAAGGCTAAACAGATTAAAGACAAATATGTTTCAGTATTTCCAAATTCAAATCGATCTATTTAAATGTAATTCTCAAAGGCTACCAACCCAGAGCCACATAGGAAAATAGATTAAAGACCGAGCAGGGCAATGCTATCTTCCATCCGCACGACCAAACATTGTTGTTAAATTAGCTCTTGCAAGTGGGAGATACCATGTGACCAATTGACCAGAGTTTCGGGCTTGGCCCCACACAGTCTGGCAGTGAATCTTTCCAGCTGTGCAATGTCCAAGTTCATAAGCAACCAACATCTGCAAAGGGCAATACCCGGTTCAAACCTACTCCTTAGAATCGTTTTTCTTCCTGCTGTTATTGCAGCCATAACAATCCGCCTCTCTTCATAAGATAACTGAATGCTAAGGCTGCAACCCAGCAGCAGGAGGGCTGGGCAAACAGGTAGGCTCCTGCCAAGAATAACTATTCAAATATTAACTAAATGAACCCAAAGAGACTTCACTGGTACACAGCTCCAAAACATAAACATATAATTGCCCACCTCAGATTGGGTACATTTATTACATAAATCAGTATCCATAGGCTTCATCTTGAGCTTTCGCTCTGGGGTAAACTAAAACATGTTAGTAAATTGAAAATTAATACAGTTATGGGCAAGGATCTTAGAAGAGGCAAAAATATTTCCCTATATCGTAGTCCAATCCCTTCAAAACTCTGCATTTGTAGGTCCTTCTCCCAGACCTTCAGAACAGGCAGATTTTTATATTATGAGTCACTAACCTATCATACAGTGAGGACACCATTCCGTCTTTCCCTGGACATGAAAATCATTTCAATAAAGAGTGGGAGCCTGGTTTAGTGTCCCATGGTACCCCATAGGTTTTCAATGCTGTACAGAGTCTGAGATAAAAAATAATAATAATAATAAAACAATAAATAGTAAAAACAAGGGAGAGAATATGACTCTTTCAGATCTTGAAAGGAACTAACCTCTTGCAGGTATCCTTCAAAACATGACTACCTTGCTTAGACCAAGAAGGGAATGTAAAGGGCATAGAGCCAAATTAAATTAAATTGTATTCCAAATAGGATAACTCTTGAAAATTAGAAGTTGTGCCCAGACAATTATTGATTTGGTTTGGTACTATACAGTCAATGTATTATTTTTTTTTTTACAATATATTCCATAAAAGATTAGGCAGTTTTATGCTTTAGCCCAGAATAAGGAAGGTGCTGTATTCTAATTACGTGAGACTTGGACTCCTCTATTTTCCACCAAAGCACATCAGATGAAGAGTCAAGCCAAATACTCAGTGACCTCAGCTGAAATGCCCCATAGCAGAGTTTAAAGGTAGAGAGAACCCTCCAAACTTTTTGGGGCATTGTAAGTTGGAGAGACTAATTCTCTGACGTTTCCCCATTATCCTCAAGATATCCATGTCCTTAAAGAATGAAGATGGGGGAGGAACTGGAAGCATTGAAAACAGGACATTCATTTTTATAACCAAAACCTTTTTTTCCCAATATCATTATTTTTTCTTCTCATTCATCATGAGTTGCCAATTGGATCGAATTTGAATGGCCAGGTATGTAATCCCTTATATTCTAAAGTGATAGGTAAAGAGGGTAATGTGACTTGTTTAATTGTGGGGTTTAGAGGCATTAAGATACACTTGGACCATTTAATTTTATAGCCATAGAAAAAGCCAAATAATAATATTAAAGAGGTCAAGTACGTGTGGTATAGAATTAAAGACATCGGACAAATATAGTAAGATGTCATCAGTGTACAGGGAGATATGGTGGACTGTTTCTTTGATCTTAATAGGCAATATGTTAATATTTTTGCCTAATGGACTGGGCTAGCGGTTCTAATGAAAGGGCAAATAGGCCAGGACTCAGAGGACAACCCTGTCTTGTGGATATTTTTAGAACAAACTGTGGGGCAGCAGAATGGCCAGTCTGGATACGGCCAGTGGAGTCGATATATAGGGTGCGGATCACACTAATAAATGATCAACCGAAACCAAAACGTTCCAAAACAGTCCATGAATACCCCTATTCCACTCCATCAAATGCCTTCTCTATATCTAATCAGGACAGCAGAGTTTATAATATGGAATAGTACGTATGTTGTCCGAGGCCAACCAACCCTTTATGAATCCTGATTGGTCAGGATTAACCAATGATGATATGCAAGTCTCTAATCTTTTTGACAAGACCTTCACAAAAAGTTTAAAATCAAAGTTCAAAATTGATAAGGGCCTGTAGCTTAAACAATCAAGCAGGTCCTTTCCACCTTTCAATAGCAAGGAAATAAGAGGTGTTTTTGGTCCCCTATGGAAATTCCCAATTGTCAGCGAGTGGCTGATTGAGTCCAGTAATACAGATCAGACTAAATCCTACACAGCCAACAATAATTTAGGAGGGATACCATCCAACCCTGGCGACTTGGATTTTGACATTGAATCTAAGGCAGTCTTCAGTTCTGCCAAGGAGATGGGGGCATCTAATAGACTGATTTGATTAACAGAAAGGGAAGGAGGTTCCAAGGTACTTAAAACCTCTTTAGGATAGGGGGTGCTGTTGTCACTTTTTCTGGAAATCGTGTAATTTTTAAACGGCTTCCTACTCAATTCTTGCTCGTACAATATGCATATTATTATTATTATTGGATAGAAAACAGTCTAGTTTCTATAGCCGTTGAAATTTTGTCTCTGAGTGGAACAGAACTCATTCTACAGCAATTTCCCTGACATGGAGTCAGATTTCACACATTTTGGCCCCTGATCTGGAGTCAGTTTAAAGGTCCCCGTGAATGCTATGAGGATACAGACACTGCTTACGTCTTCCCCTGGATGTCTTTACGTGATGACGCTTTGAATGGTTTCGATTGCGCAATCACAGCCTCTATAAAGCAGATCAACGTGTAGGTAGTAACTCTTTTCCAGCTGCGCCGGACGCGCGGTGGACACCGACCTGCTCTTTTTCCAAGCATTAGTGTAGCCAGTAATGTTTCTCCGGTCATGTTTTTACTTGTAATAGGTGTTAAAGACATCATAAGGTAGTTAATTTAAACCGTTTTGTAGCAATTTATATCCGTTTAGTGCGATTTTGGGACATTTATTTCTGAGACACTTTGAATCTCTGGGCACGTTTCCAGTTCATGCCGAACGCAGTGGGCATTTCCACATGGCAAGAGGACAGCTTTCGACCAAAAGACGATTAGACCCAAGAAAGGATTCTTTGCCCAAGATTCTGATGGAAGAACAGCTCAAAGTAAGAACAATTTATTATGATAAATCGTGTTTCTGTCGAAAAATGTTAATCGCTTATGACGCCATTTTGTTAGACGTAGCTTCGCTTGGCGCAAACTGTATTGAAAAGTAAGGATAATTTAAAAAATGTAAATCAGCGATTGTATTAAGAATTAAATTGTCTATCAATCGCTGTCCACCCTATATTTTTTAGTCACGTTTATGAGTATTTATGTATACAACTAGGTCACTGTCTAATATGGCGCAGGACATTTTCTGACCAGCTGGGCAACTTTTGTCATTGTCTAACCATGATTTTGGTGGCTAAATATGCACATTTTCGAACAAACTCTATATGAATGTTGTAATATGATGTTACAGGAGTGTCATCTGAAGAATTCTGAGAAGGTTAGTGAAAAAATTAATAGATTTTGGCGATGTTGACGTTATCGCTCTCTTTGGCTAGAATCAATGCTCTGGTAATGTTTGCACATGTGGTATGCTAATATAACGATTTATTGTGTTTTCGCTGTAAGACACTTAGAAAATCTGAAATATTGTCTGTATTCACAGGATCTGTGTCTTTCGATTAGTGCATGCTGTGTATTTTTACGAAATGTTTGATGATTAGTAATTAGGTAATACACGTTGCTCTATGTATTTATTCTAGTCGATTTGTGACGTGGGTGCAATTGTAAACTATGATATCTACCTGAAATATGCACATTTTTCTAACAAAACCTATCCTATACCATAAATATGTTATCAGACTGTCATCTGATGAGTTTTTTTCTTGGTTAGTGGCTATCAATATCTTAGTTTAGCCGAATTGGTGATAGCTAGTGGTGTTGGTGGACAAAGAAAAGATGGTGTCTTTTGCTAAGGTGTTTAGCTAATAGATTTACATATTGTGTCTTCCCTGTAAAACATTTAAAAAATCGGACATGTTGGCTGGATTCACACGATCTGTGTCTTTCATTAGCTGTATTGGACTTGTTAATGTGTGAAAGTTAAATATTTAAAAAATATATTTTTTTTTATTTCGCGCTCTGCCTTTTCAGTGGAATGTGGGAGGAGTGCCGCTAGCGGCACCCCGGGGCTAGACAGGTTAAAAGAGATAACATCTTCAAAGATAACCTCTTCCTAGAGTCTTCAGGAAACTCCAAGGTAAACAGATTGGAATAAAAAGTAGTGAAAGTATGATTAATTTGGGAGGGAAGGGTACAAAGTTCACCCATATTGTTCCTAATGACATCAATAGATGACATTTTTTTCAGTTTGCTTCAGTTTCATTGTGCCTACTCAATCTATCCACATTCTCATTAGTCACATTAGTCACATTATCATAGTCTTGTTTTCAAATTAATAAATTCAGCCCTAGAACTAGTCACCATCTTAGGCTCAATTGTAAATGTGGTGAGTTCTATCTTCCCATTTTTTTTAACCTTTATTTAATTAGGCAAGTCAGTTAAGAACAAATACTTATTTTCAATGACGGCTTAGGAACAGCGGGTTAACTGCCTTGTTCAGGGGCAGAACGACAGATTTTTATCTTGTCAGCTCAGGGATTTGATTGTGCAACCTTTCGGTTACTAGTCCAACGCTCTAACCACTAGGCTACCTGCCGCCCCATCTTCAGTATAGTTAGACTTTTGCATCAACTCTAGACGGGCTATTTCCCTCTCTAATGAAGAAATCTGAAGGTTGTGTTTTTGAATCTGATGTGATGAGAAGGAATTACAAATATTTCTCTTTTGCAACACTTAGCTACTTCCCATAATGTATGTGGGTCTACCCCTGGTTGTGCATTAACCTGCAAGAAATCCTTATTGCCAGTCAAAATTTGGGAAGTCTAAAACGATTCATCAAAAGAATTTGGTGCATAAATGGAGGACAAAAAACATGATTTAGTGCCATTAATAGCAACAGAGGTGTCACGTTCCTGACCTTATTTCCTTTATTTTGTCTTTGTTTAGTATGGTCAGGACTTGAGCTGGGTGGGCATTCTATGTTATGTGTTTCTATGTTGGGTTCTTTTCAATTAGCCTGATATGGTTCTCAATCAGGGGCAGGTGTTTTACGTTTCCTCTGATTGAGAACCATATTAAGGTAGGCTGTTCACACTGTTTGTTTGTGGGTGATTGTTCCTGTGTCAGTGTTTGTGCCACACGGGACTGTTTCGTTTGTTAGTTTGTTCCTGTTCGTGCGTTCTTCGTTGTCTGTAAGTTCTCATGTTCAGGTCTGTTTACGTCGTTTATTGTTTTGTAGTTTGTTAAGAGTTTTTCCGTCTTCGCCTTTCTTCAAATTAATCATCATGTATTCTACCCAAGCTGCGTTTTGGTCCGATCCATGCTCCTCCTCAGACGAGGAGGAGAACGAACGTTACAAGAGGCATTATAATACCATACTTCAGTGTCTCCCCCAGAGACCCCCACCTTCATATGAAGTTTCCTGTTAATTACAATCATAACACCCTTTGTCTTTTGGGGGGGTCACAAGAGTACACTTGTCTTATTTAAAAAAAAAACTGAAATCTATTGATATCATTGGCTGTCAAATGAGTCTCTTGTAGGAAGGCGAAATCAATATTCTACATCGTAACTACTCTAAACACCAAATTATCTTGATAGGGCTGTTCAAGTCTCAAACACTTCAAGTTAAAAGGTTAAACAAACATCTGTCTCTGAATGGGTCCAATAATAGCTAATGCAGTCGAAGTGTGGAGACAGGCCAATAGACATCTCATGATGTCATGATCTCATTCCCTTTTCACAGCCATTCTCCATTATGGAACAATAACCTAATCTTATCAGGCTCAAACCCTTTGTTTTATCTCAATGGTCTAGTAGAAATATTTTGACCTTCAGTGACATCTTTGATCATTTCGGTCTTGGAACTTTTCAAGACCTCAAAGAATCATATAATCTCCCAGTGACTTCTTTTTTTGTTATTGCTTAGTCTCCGCTCGGATCTAAAAGCACACGCAGTACCCCTTGTTGCCACCCATCCCATGGTTGAGACTCTTTTGAATACTCCCAAATCTGTTGAACTCGTCCGACACCTGCGGTCACTTCCATCTGGAACAGAACTCCTAGGTTTTGGAGAACAGTTGAACTGGAAGGTGACATAGAACAATGTTTTCTCATCGTTAAAAAAAAAATCTCACCAGTTAACTTATTAATTCATTCCAAAATTGTATTATACACTATATCGCCGCTTCCATAATCTCGATAATCAGTTCAGTCTTGGTTCAGTCGGGACCTATGTACATATGTTTTGGGAATGCCCAGTGGTCTCAGGGGACAATAGCGTTTACCCCGAGAGAAAGCCGGTCGGTAGACCTGAGTTGGTAGTCCCTTGGATGCTGACACAATATGGGGACACTGTAACGGTCCTGACCTGTTTTATGTTGGTTTTTATGTGTTTATGGTCAGGGCATGTGTTTTGGGTGGGCAGTCTATGTTATCTGTTTCTATGTTGGTTTTGGGTTGCCTGGTATGGCTCTTAATTAGAGGCAGGTGGTTTGCGTTTTCCTCTAATTAAGAGTCATATTTAGGTAGGGCGTTCTCACTGTTTGTTTGTGGGTGATTGTCTCCTGTGTCGTTGCATGGATTTACCATACGGGACTGTTTGGCTGTTCGTTTCGTTTCGATGTAGTCTGTTTCCTGTCCGTGAGTTTTACGTTTTAGTTAAGTAAGTTCATGTTCAGGTTTTGTCATCCACGTCGTTTTCTTGTTTTGTAGTTTTGAAAGTGTTTTGTTTTGTTTCGTGTTGCCATCGTGTATAAATAAAGTGATGGCTTATTTCCCAAATGCTGCGTTTTGGTCTGAAGATCCTTCTCTCCTCACCTCGTCCGAGGATGAGGAGAGCGACAGCCCTTACAGAATCACCCACCAAACTAAGACCAAGCGGCAAGGGAATGCTCTACAGAGCAACAAGGACTCCTGGACTTGGGAGGAGATCCTGGACGGTAGAGGACCTTGGGCTCAGCCAGGGGAATATCGCCGTCCCAAGGAGGAGCTGGAAGCAGCGAAGGCTGAGAGGCGCTGGTATGAGGAGGCAGCGCGACGTCGCGGTTGGGAGCCCGTGAGTCAGACCAAAAAATTTCTTGGGGGGGGGCACACGAGGAGTGTGGCAAAGCCGGGTAGGATACCCGAGCCAACTCCCCGTGCTTACCGTGGAGGTAGAAGGCGTCGTACTGGTAAGACACCGTGTTATGCGGTAAAGCGCACGGTGTCCCCAGTACGCGTGCTTAGCCCAGTGCGGGCTATTCCACCTTGCCGCACTGGGAGGGCTAGGTTGGGCATCGAGCTGGATGTCATGAAGCCGGCCCAACGCATCTGGCCACCAGTGCGTCTCCTCGGGCCGGCGTACATGGCACCAGCCTTACAGGTGGTGTCCCCGGTTCGCCTGCATAGCCCAGTGCGGGCTATTCCACCTCGCTGCACTGGCAGGGCTACGGGGACCATTCAACCTGGTAGGGTTGGGGAGGCTCGGTGCTCAAGAGCACGTGTCCTCCTTCACGGTCCGGTAGACCCGGTGCCACCTCCATGTACCAGTCCTCCGGTGGCAGCCCCCCGTACCAGGCTGTCTCTCCGGGTTCTCTCTCCTGCTGTTTCCTCCTCTCCAGCGCAGCCAGTGCCTAGACCACGCACCAGGCTGTCTCTCCTTCTCCTCCCTACAGAGCCGTCCTGCCATGACCAGCCAGAGCCGTCCTGCCATGACCAGCCAGAGCCGTCCTGCCATGACCAGCCAGAGCCGTCCTGCCATGACCAGCCAGAGCCGTCCTGCCATGACCTGCCAGAGCCGTCCTGCCATGACCTGCCAGAGCCGTCCTGCTATGACCTGCCAGAGCCGTCCAGCCAGGACCTGCCAGAGCCGTCCAGCCAGGACCTGCCAGAGCCGTCCAGCCAGGACCTGCCAGAGCCGTCCAGCCAGGACCTGCCAGAGCCGTCCAGCCAGGACCTGCCAGAGCCGTCCAGCCAGGACCTGCCAGAGTCCGTCCAGCCAGGACCTGCCAGAGTCCCTCAGCCAGGACCTGCCAGAGTCCCTCAGCCAGGACCTGCCAGAGTCCCTCAGCCAGGACCTGCCAGAGTCCCTCAGCCAGGACCTGCCAGAGTCCCTCAGCCAGGACCTGCCAGAGTCCCTCAGCCAGGACCTGCCAGAGTCCCTCAGCCAGGACCTGCCAGAGTCCCTCAGCCAGGACCTGCCAGAGTCCCTCAGCCAAGACCTGCCAGAGTTCCTAAGCCAGGATCTGCCAGAGTCCCTCAGCCTGGATCTGCTAGAGTATATCAGCCGGGACCTGCCCCTTGTCCCGGTGCTGCCCCTTGTTCCGGTGCTGCCCCTTGTCCCGGTGCTGCCCCTTGTCCCGGTGCTGCCCCTTGTCCCGGTGCTGCCCCTTGTCCCGGTGCTGCCCCTTGTCCCGGTGCTGCCCCTTGTCCCGGTGCTGCCCCTTGTCCCGGTGCTGCCCCTTGTCCCGGTGCTGCCCCTTGTCCCGGTGCTGCCCCTTGTCCCGGTGCTGCCCCTTCTCCCGGTGCTGGCCATTCATTTAGGGGATGTTAGTTTTAGGGTGATCATTGGGAGGGGAAGAAAGAAGCGGGGAATGACTATGGTGGTGTGGGGACAGTGTCCAGAGCCGGAGCCACCACCGTGGTCAACTGCCCACCCAGACCCTCCCCTGGACTTTGTGCTGGTGCGCCCGGCGTTCGCACCTTGAGGGGGGGGTTCTGTAACGGTCCTGACCTGTTTTATGTTGGTTTTTATGTGTTTATGGTCAGGGCATGTGTTTTGGGTGGGCAGTCTATGTTATCTGTTTCTATGTTGGTTTTGGGTTGCCTGGTATGGCTCTTAATTAGAGGCAGGTGGTTTGCGTTTTCCTCTAATTAAGAGTCATATTTAGGTAGGGCGTTCTCACTGTTTGTTTGTGGGTGATTGTCTCCTGTGTCGTTGCATGGATTTACCATACGGGACTGTTTGGCTGTTCGTTTCGTTTCGATGTAGTCTGTTTCCTGTCCGTGAGTTTTACGTTTTAGTTAAGTAAGTTCATGTTCAGGTTTTGTCGTCCACGTCGTTTTCTTGTTTTGTAGTTTTGAAAGTGTTTTGTTTTGTTTCGTGTTGCCATCGTGTATAAATAAAGTGATGGCTTATTTCCCAAATGCTGCGTTTTGGTCTGAAGATCCTTCTCTCCTCACCTCGTCCGAGGATGAGGAGAGCGACAGCCCTTACAGACACCCTGCAAACCTCACATTTAAAATGAATAAAAATGAAAGCTTCTACTGTTATTCTATATCAGATATAAACGCAAGCCACTACAGAGGGGAAACTGCTACAAAGAATAACCCAGCCTGAGTTCATCAAGACTCCAAAGAAAAAAGATAAACACATCAGGGAAGAGCCAAAAAATTGAAGTTCATGAAAATTGAAGTTGATGCTACTTTACTAGATTCAACCTGTAAGGCTTAAGGATGTGTCCCAAATAAAATATTGTTCCTCATAGTTCCTCAGACACATATATACAATCATTAGCCAGTTTATTAGGTACACCACCCCATTCATTAAAATGGTTCGCTGAGCTTTTCACGCACTACAGTGTCCAGGGTTTACAGAGGATGGTGCGACAAACAAAAAACATCCAGACAGCAACAGTCCTGTTGGCGAAAACAGCTCATTGATGAGAAGTTGAAGGAAAATGGCAACAATTATGCAAGCTAACAGGTGGGCCACAAGCAGGCAAAAAACGGCGCAAAACAACCGATGTGCGGAACGACATCTCGGAACGCACGACCCGTTGGTCCTTGTCACGGATGGGCTGTTGCAGCAGACGACCACAGCAGGTTCCACTCCTATCAGCTAAAAACAAGAAGAAGCGGCTCCAGTGGGAACTCGATCACCAACACTGGCCAAATGAGGAGTGGAAAAACATTGCCTGATCTGACAAATCCCTGTTTCTGTTGCCTCATGTTGATGGCAGTGTCAGGATTTGGCATAAGCAGCATGAGTCCATGGCCCCATTCTGCCTGGAGAAACTGGGGAATGTAGGAGGAACCAGGTTGGACAAGCCCCCACCCTCATCAACGGGCCCACTGTAGAAACAGTCAATAACTTCAAATTCCTCTGCACACACATCTCAGAGAAGCTGAAATAGTCCAACCATACCGACACCGCGGTGAAGAAAGCACGACAGCAACTCTTCGACCTCAGGATGCTGAAGAAATTTGGCCTGTGTCAGAGGACCCTCACAGTGTTCTACAGGAGTACCATCGAGCGCATACTGTCGGGCTGCATCACAGCCTGGTAAGGAAACCAAACGCACTGTTGGGTGTACACTACCTCCCCTACAGGACACCTAAAACACCAGGTGTTGCAGGAGGGACAAGAAGATCATCAGGGACCCCAGCCACCCAAGCCATGCCCTGTTCTCCCCGCTTTAATCACTCAGACACATCATGCCAAAACCTGAAAGACTGGCCAATAGTTTCTACCCTCAGACCATCAGGCTGCTGAATAGCCACCACCAGTCAGCTACCTGCTCCCTTCCAGAAGGACAACCACTCTGCAACACTCCACCAATCAGGCCTTTATGGTAGAGTGGCCAGACGGAAGCCACTCCTCAGTAAAAGGCACATGACATCCCGCTTGGAGTTTGCCAAAAGGCACCCGAAGGACTCTCAGACCATGAGAAACAAGATTCTCTGTATTTCCCTAGAACTGTTAGCAGGGTAGCTCGTCTGAGTGAGAGGCACCGGGGTTCGCCACACAGCTGGTTTTCCCTTTATAAACCATAATCGTTAGTAGTCCTTGCCACATGCATCCGGCGTCAGTCATTGAATTGCGATTCGACTTTGTCCCTGTACTGCCTTTTCTGTTTGGGATTCGTACCATTGTCACTATTGGGCCAACGTCTTCTATGAATTTCCTAATGAACCACGTTACTGAGTCTGTGTACTCGTTGACATTATTGTCCGAGGCGACCAGGAACATTTCCCAGTCCACGTGATCAAAACAGTTCTGTAGCATATATTCTGATTGGCCAGAACAGCTTTGTACAGTCATTACCACGGGTGTTTCCTGCTTTAATTTCTGCAGAATGGCAGCATGATCTGATTTGCTGAAGGGGTGGGGAGGGAGGGCCTTGCCCCAGCTAGGCAAATAACATCAGGTCTCTTTTCTACCATCGGGGCCATCAGACTGTTTTATTTATTTATTTATTTATTTATTTTTTTGGTGGGGTGGATCAGCTTAATATTGCGGAAAGAATGTTGCTTCCAATGTAATTGTCTGCATCATTTCAAATCCCCCATATTTTTTTGGGTAAATATATATATCCATTCACGTATGCATACATATACACATATATACATACACATACCTACATAGACATACATACTTTTTTTAAAGAGTATACCTTTATTATTATTCCCCGCAAACCCTACCACCGATCCCCCAATTGGAGTAAACTGATAAACATTTCTATTTTTACCTTCAATTTATACATCTTATACACATTTTACAGACACAGTCTACTTTATAATAGTTCTCTCTTGTTTGTTCTTAGTCCTTCCTCTATTTCTGTTGTCCATCCAGTTTGATTTCCACTTGTAACTGTGCTATTTCACAATAGCTCCGCACCTATACACATTTCACAGATCCCGTATGCCCTACATTGTTTATCTTGTTATTAGTCCCACCCTTCAGCTCCACTCAACCTTTCCCATCTATCTTCCAACATCATCCATTTCGGATTTTTATTTGCCATATATTTTTCAACTGTGCTGTGATGCTTCACAAAAGATTTGAATCTTCCTATTCTCATAGCTTCCACGGATTGTAAATTAAAAATAAAAATGTTTGCTAAAATAATTATTATATTATTGATTGATTGACTATGGCTTTTCAAATCAGCCATCAGACTGTTGAACAGCTAGAACCTAGCTGTCTACCCGCCTACACCTTAGAACACCTGCACTGACTCTCCACACACGCACATTCACCACTGCTGTTACTATCTTTTATTATTATGTGAGCCACTGATTTTAAATCAACAACTTTATTTCATGTCAAAATGCTATGACAGCTGTGGTTCATTTTCTCACTGTGAGGGACACACACAAATCTCATAAACACACAGAACACATACACTGATATGTACTCTCTCTCTGTATACAGTACCAGTCAAAAGTTTGGGCACACCTACTCGTTCAAGGGTTTTTCTTTCTTTTTACTATTTTCTACATTATACAATAATTGTGAAGACATCAAAACTATGAAATAACACATATGGAATCATGTAGTAACCAAAAAAGTGTTAAACAAATCAAAATATATTTATTTTATATTTGAGATTCTTCAATGCAGCCACCCTTTGCCATGATAACAGCTTTGCACACTCTTGGCATTCTCTCAACCAGCTTCATGAGGTAGTCACCTGCAATGCATTTCAATTAACAGGTGTGCCTTGTTACAAGTTAATTTGTGGAATTTCTTTCCTTCTTTATGCATTTGTGCCAATCAGTTGTGTTGTGACAAGGTAGGGGTGGTATAAAAAAGATAGCCCTATTTGGTAAAAGACCAAGTCCATATTATGGCAAGAACAGCTCAAATAAGCAAAGAGAAACGACAGTCCATCATTACTTTAAGACATGAAGGTCAGTCAATTTTCAAGAACTTGAACTTTGAAACTGGCTCTCATGAGGACCGCCACAGGAAAGGAAGAGCCAGAGTTACCTCTGCTGCAGAGGAAACATTCATTAGAGTTACCAGCCTCAGAAATTGCAGCCCAAATAAATGCTAACAGACACATCAATATCAACTATTCTGAGGAGACTGCGTGAATCAGGCCTTCATGGTCGAATTGCTGCAAAGAAACCACCACTAAAGGACACCAAAAATAGGAAGAGACTTGCTTGGGCCAAAAAACACGAGCAACGGACATTAAACCGTTGGAAATCGCGCCGTGTCTTTGTGAGACACAGAGTAGGTGAACAGATGATCTCTGCATGTGTGGTTCCAACCGTGAAGCACGGAGGAGAAGGTGTGATGGTGTGGGGGTGCTTTGCTGGTGACACTGTCTGTTATTTATTTACAATTCAAGGCACGCTTAACCAGCATGGCTTCCTCAGGATTCTGCAGCAATACACAATCCCATCCGGTTTGCGCTTAGTGGGAATATCATGTATTTTTCATCAGGACAAGGATCCAACACCTCCAGGCTGTGGAAAGGCTATTTTACCAAGAAGGAGCGTGATGGAGTGCTGTATCAGATGACCTGGCCTCCACAATCACCCAACCTAAACCCAATTGAGATGGTTTGGGATGAGTTGGACCACAGAGTGTGGGAAAAGCAGCCAACAAGTACTCAGCATATATAGGAACTCCTTCAAGACTGTTGGAAAAGCATTCCAGGTGAAGCTGGTTGAGAGAATACCAGGAGTGTGCAAAGCTGTCACCAAGGAAAAGGGTGACTACTTTGAAGAATATAAAATAAAAAATATATTTAGATTTGTTTAACATTTTTGTTGGTTACTACATGTTTCCATATGTGTTATTTCATAGTTTTGATGTCTTCACTATTATTCTACAGTGTAGAAAATAGTAAAAATAAAGGAAAACCCTTGAATGAGTAGGTGTGTCCAAACTTTTAACTGGTACTGTACAGTATATATATGGATTTTCACTCACTTTCTTCCTACATGCTGTTTCTCTCATTCTCTTTTTTTCCCCATACACACGTACACACACACTTAAGCATCTGATTCATAATACCAGCCCCCATGGTCCAGTATCCCACTGATTTGTGTGAATAGTGATCTGTATCCAGAGACACAGGAAGGAAATGCCTTGAGCTTCACAATCTCTGTGTCATCTGTCTCGACTGGGAGACCATACAGGACTCCATCCTGCCAAGACCAACTGTCTGCAGGGCTCCTCAGTCCTGAAGGACCACTGTCTCTGTCTGCAGGACTATGACACTCAGGGCTAGGAGGACCACAAAAGACCAGAAGGAGGCTGTGGAAGCCCTCAGTATCTGCTGGTAAAGAGAGGTTTGAACTAAGGGCTATAGCATCTATGGGGATTTGGGAACCGTATGCTTATGTGTTGGTAGGGGCCTTGAATGTAGGTACTAGTGGCTACAGTCAGTTAAGGTAGTATGAACCCACTCTTACACTCAGAGATAGACACACAAACACACTTATACTTACTGTTGTGGATGAGTAGGTGGCGCTGTAAAGAGAAGGGGGTGCGGAACAGGGCTTTGCACTCCTCACACTGGAAGGGTCTTTCCTCTGAGTGAGTCTGGAGAAAGAACAGGAAAGCACTCATGGTTAAAGGGATACTTCAGGATTTTAGAAAATGAGGCCCTTTATCAACTTCCCCAGAGTCAGATGAACTCGTGGATACAATTTTTAGGTTGAGTTGAGTTGAGTTTGAGTTAGTTTCATGAGCCAATGCTTACTAGTGTTCGTGCAATGACTGCATGCTAGCTAACTCTAGTTAGCATATTGGGCTATGGGGGCTGGTGTGTGTGTACGGGAAGGGAAAAAAAGAGTCATTGCTAAAATCCAGAGGTATGCCTTTAAGGTACACGGCATCACTGAACACTACTCCTCTTTACCAGTGGAGGCTGCTGAGAGCTCTTAATAATAGCTGGAACAGAGCTAATGTAATGGCATCAAACCATGTGTTTGATGTATTTGATACCATTTCACATATTCCGCTCCAGCCATTACTACGAGACCGTCCTCTCCAATTAAGGTGCCACCAACCTCCTGTGGTCTCTACATCTCGGTATATACATAATGTACCAGTTTCCTTCTTTTCTATTTAAATGTATTGATATAGAGTGAATAAGTATTTAATGTTTGCGGTCGGTTCATGAGAACAGCTAGCAGAGCTAACAGCCCTGACACCCGCTAAATATATCTAAACAGTTCTCTAAACTTCTCATCTTAGTTCAATCTGAGCGCTGTCTCCAGTCTGTGTTGATGTGGGATCAGATGTGTGACCATTGGTGTTGGGGATAGAGTTTGGGTTAGGCTCCATAGCTGATTTGGTTTGTTGACTTGATGAAGACAAGTAGCTTGAGGGGCTTAGGTTCAAAGTGCTTGTGTTTATCTGTTCCCCCGCTCTGACCTGTGTTTGAGTGACACCGCATTCCCTTAGGTAAACATGGGTCTTCAGGGGGGAGACAGGCCACTGACCCTACAGAACTCCAAAGACAACTGAAGAGACCTCTGGTTTTAGGCTACCAATAATAATATTAGCTCTGAACCAGTGAGAGTATGCTTGTGTGTTTGCTTATGTGTATGTACAGAGCATTCGGAAAGTATTAAGACCCCTTGACTTTTCCCACATTTTGTTACATTACAGAATTATTCTAAAATGTATTAAATTGTGTTTTTTCCTCATCAATCTACACACAATGCCCCATAATGACAAACCAAAAACAGGTTTTTACAAATGTATAAACTGAAAAAAAACTCAGTACTTTGTTTATGCACCTTTGGCAGTGATTACAGCCTTGAGTTTTCTTGGGTATGACGCTATACGCTTGGCAAACCTGTATTTGGGGAGTGTCTCCCATTCTTCTTTGCAGTTCCTCTCAAGCTCTCAGGTTGGATGGGGAGCGTCGCCGCACAGCTATTTTATGGTCTCTCAAGAAATGTTCAATTGGGTTCAAGTCCAGGCTCTGGCTGGGCCACTCAAGGACATTCAGAGACTTGTCCTGTTCCTGTGTAGTCTTGGCCTTGTGCTTAAGATCGTTGTCCTGTTGGAAGGTGAACCTTCACAACAGTCTTTGGTCCTGAGCGTAATGGAGAAGGTTTTCATCAAGGATCTCTCTGTACTTTACTTCGTTCATCTTTCCCTCGATCCTAACGAGTCGCCCAGTCCCTGCCACTGAAAAATGATGCTGCCACCACCATGCTTCACAGTCGGGATGGTGCCAGGTTTACACCAGACGTGACGCTTGACGTTCATGAGTTCAATCTTGGTTTCATCAAACCAGAGAATCTTGTTTCTCATGGTCTGAGAGTCTTTAGGTGCCTTTTGGCAAACTCCAAGCAGGCTGTCATGTGCCTTTTACTGAGGTGTGGCTTAAATCTGGCCACTCTACCATAAATGCCTGATTGCTAGAGTGCTGCAGAGATGGTTGTCCTTCTGGAAGGTTCTCCCATCTCCACAGAGGAACTCTGGAGCTTGTCAGAGTGACCATCGGGTTCTTGGTCACCTCCCTGACCAAGGCCCTTATTCCCTGATTGCTCAGTTTGGCCGGGCGGCCAGCTCTAGGAAGAGTCTTGGTGGTTCCAAACTTCTTCCATTTAAGAATGATGGAGGCCACTGTGTTCTTGGGGACGCTGCAGAATCTTTTATTGACCCTAGCCCAGATCTGTGCCTTGACACAATCCTGTCTCGAAGCTCTAAGGACAATTCCTTCGACCTCATGACTTGGTTTCTGCTCTGACAAGCACTGTCAACTGTGGGACCTTATATAGACTGGTGTGTGCCTTTCCAAATCATGTCCAATCAATTGAATTTACCACACGTGGCCTCCAATCAAGTTGTAGAAACATCTCAAGGATGATCACTGGAAACAGGATGCACCTGAGCTCAATTTCGAGTCTCATAGCAAAGGGTGTGAATACTTATGTCAGTAAGATATTACTATTTTGTATTTGTAATAAATTTGCTAAAAATTGTAAAAACCTGTTTTCGCTTTGTCATTACGGGGTATTGTGTTTAGATTGAAAAAACTATCATATATTTTAGAATAAGTTTGTAAGATAACAACATGTGGAAAAAGGGATTTATTTATTTATTTAACCTTTATTTAACTAGGCATGTCAGTTAAGAACAAGTTCTTCACAATGTCGGCCTACCAAAAGGCCTTCTGCGGGGACACTGGCTAGGATAAAAAAAATAGGAAAAAAACCACACATCACGACAAGAGAGACACCACAACACTACATAAAGAGAGACCTAAGACAACATAGCATGGTATCAACACCACCTGACAACAACATTAAGAAACACAACATGGCAGCAGAACAACATGGCAGCAGCACAAAACATGGTACAAACATTATTGGGCACAGACAACAGCACAAAGGCAAGAAGGTAGTGACAGCAATACATTACGCAAAGCAGCCACAACAGTCAGTAAGAGTGTCCATGATTGAGTCTTTGAATGAAGAGATGGAGATAAAACTGTCCAGTTTGAGTGTTTGTTGCAGCACGTTCCAGTCGCTAGCTGCAGCGAACTGAAAAGAGGAGCGACCCAGCAATGTGTGTGCTTTGGGGACCTTTAACAGAATGTGACTGGCAGAACAGGTGTTGTGTGTGGAGGATGAGGGCTGCATTAGGTATCTCAGATAGGGGGGAGTGAGGCCTAAAAGGGTTTTATAAATAAGCATCAACCAGTGGGTCTTGCGACAGGTATACAGAGATGACCAGTTTACAGAGGAGTAGAGAGTGCAGTGATGTGTCCTATAAGGAGCATTGGTGGGAAATCTGATGGCCGAATGGTAAAGACCATCGAGCCGCTCGAGAGCACCCTTACATGCCAATCTATAAATTATGTCTCCGTAATCTAGCATGGGTAGGATGGTCATCTGAATCAGGGTTAGTTTGGCAGCTGGGGTGAAAAAGGAGCGATTACAATAGAGGAAACCAAGTAAAGGGGTCTGAGTACTTTCGGAATGCACTGTATGTGCTTGCTTATACTAGGCTATACATGCCATCACTTAAAATCTTGCCTAAGTTTCAGCATTATCTCCATCAGTAGAACTTGCATATTAAAAACCACCCATTTAAATCGGGAGATTTCAGACCCTTCCTGTTCTCTGCTCACCTTCTTGTGATTCTTGTAGACATTCCGGTGGGCAAACTCCTTCCCACACAGCTTACACTTGTAGGGCTTGTCTTCGCTGTGGATGATCTTATGGGCCGTCACCTGGTCCAGACGCTTAAACGAACGACTGCAGATCTCACAGGTGTACGGACGTTTCTCTAACCAGAGACAGACAGACAATCAGAGAGAGCGAGAGAGCGAGGGAGAGATAGTGAGATAGTATACAATGTCTGAGTGTAGCTCTGAGTGGACGTGTGCTCTCTTACCTGAGTGAGTGATCATGTGGCGCTTGAGCTGATTGGTAGAGATGAATTTCTTATCGCAGGCAGTACAGTCAAATATCTCGTGTACCTAGAGATACATACAGTACCCAAAAGACCAGACACACAGGGTGGTTAAGTAAGAGTTAGAGATCGTGGTGTGAAGTGATCAGTGTTGAGGTCAATTCTGAATTGAGTTGCGAATTGCTCTTTAATTCCAAGGAAGCAGAATTGTAATTCAACTTCAATGAAAGGAAGTAGAATTTAACTCAATGAAATTCAAATGGCTTATTTATTCTACACATCACCATAGACATTTTTATTTTGACATTATGTATGGTTACCAAAACCATGTAGCGTAAGGTTGAAACATTTGATTTTTAAAACTCATTCTTCTAAAAGAAAATGTAAATAACTACATTGGTAAGGAAATATTCTAAGATAATGTTGTGGGTTGTCTATAATAATAATAATTCCCTTAATGTGTTTAAATATCAGAAAAAATACATTTGCATTAGATCAAACACTGCAGTATGGAAGTGAACAATCTAACATCTTTTGACAACAAAAAAATCTGTTTGACATCTTTGAGTTATAATCAAACGCATATTTGAAATGGTATGTGTTTTCTTCAGATTAATTTGTGGCATATCCTTGCAAATGAATTGTTTGAATTGAATTACAGTCAGAAATTCCTAACTGACCCCAAACCTGGAGGTGACACAGAAAGAGAGCACATTTTTCTGTGTTCTATACATGACACTGTGTGACCTTTTCCACACTTGCAGGTAGGAGAGTACATTCAGAGACACACAGTCACACTTTTACTCCTTACTCAACTATGTCTGCACACAGAGTTATAATTAAACTGCTGAAAAGTTTGAATCCCTCGTCTGCTCTGAGCATGGTTGTAACAATAGCACATTTGATAGCTCTTCTGCCTAATGCTACAAAATGCTAAGACTGAATAGCTCCTCTGCTCAGAGCTTCTATAATAAAACTAAGATTGAGCAGTTCAGGCAAATTATCACAATAGCTGGTTTAAGAAGCTTTTGTGCAAACGTGTCTTTATGGAAAGTTTGATCACTCTTGTGCTACGTTCTAAAGTGTCTTTGTCTGAAGTTCAGCAGTAATATGTCTTCTGTTCCATAGAACTTCGGTCCAACTATTTGTTCCTCTTTCTTTGCGTAATGCTTTTTAAACCTCATAAAATGATTATTCCAATGACTTTTAAAACATTTCTGAGTAACCTACATCATACAAGAGAAGAATGAAGCACTCATTGAATTCAAGTTTGTGACTGACCCACATCTCCCTATCAAATCACATTTTTCTGTGACTACTGTCAATGAGGAAAGAGCCTCTCACAAAGACAAAGACATTAACACAGCAAATCCTGCTAAAACTTCTTCAAGTTCACATGTACCACATATAGAATTTATAGAACTGGCTTTTGACAGCATGAAAAAGGTCAGAATATGGCAACGCACTCAAATACATAAGGTGGAAGTTTAGAAACACAATATGAAAACTGATTGATTGACTGGCAGGTTGGTTGGTTGATAGTTCTACAACAGATCAATCCACCGATCTAAACATTTCTTAGTGATTAACAGTTGCTGATAAAGTGTGTTTGTGATGAATCTCTTCTGACCCTGTTCAGTTCATTAGAGTGGAGTAAAAGTAATGTCTTCTGATTAATATATTGGATAGATGTTGACAGGGAAAATGAAGCCTTACCCAAACACCAGCTGAGTTCACTGGTCATAAATATCAAACCCTCATTTGGATGGGAAGCCAAACCAATCGCAAAACAATCAAATAACTCACTGCAAACATATTTCATTTCATGCAGATGAAAATGCCTCACTGTGAGATAGTTTGTGATGGGAATACCTTACCTCCATTAATCTCTAAAAGTAATGTCATATAATGGTTTTGTGGTCCTGTCATTTTTCCGTTAATTTTCTTTCCTAAAGAGGTCAATCTCTGAGAGGAAGAATCCTGACGCCAGGGTTAGCCTTGTTGTCTACTCACCGTGCCTCTTAAGTTTCATGAGAGTCTGTGGGGATGAGCTTGTGAAATAAAAACCAACTTTTCTCTACTGTCACATGGTCTGAAAATGTAACAGATTTAGCATAAAGCCAACCTCCTACTGAGAGAGAAGAAGAGTGAGACAGGAGCAGACGGTGAGCATGAGATTAGGAAAGGGATAGGGACACAAAGGAATGGAACAAAAAGAGATGGATGGATATGAAGGAAATAGACCTTAAAGGAAGAGACATGGCCAGTGTGAAATCAGCACTACCCCCGGACCCTAATACCAGAGGGATAGGTGGGGCCAATAAAACATACAGCTTCCAGATGTCTGAAGGACCAAACTGTGTCCAGGAATACAGGCTAAGGGTTGGCCAGAGACAGTGTAACAGTGAGACAGTTAGGAAGGTGAGACAATGATGTTGTAGGTAGGAGCCAGACCTTACGATGTTCCTGGAGATTCAGTAAGGAGGAGCATTTCCTGTTGCAGATGGTGCACATAAGCTTCCGCCTGGAACTTCCTGAAACACAATGATTGGACAAGCAGAGTGACCAATCCTGCTCTAAATGTCTCAATTTACAGTGTGATAATGTGGTGGCTAGCAATGACAACAACGGTCAGGGCATTCCACATGTTAGTGAACAGCATCATCGCTCACCTGATAGCAAAGCCAATTCCATCTGAAGCACAGCCAGACAAGCACACATATTGAATCAGATAATCACTTGAGGTCAAAGTTGAACCACCAGATGTACAGTCAGGTCCAACATTATTGGCACCCTTGACTGTATGTTAAAAGAAAATCGGAAAATTATATTATTTTATACTAATACTTTCTCTCAGAGAAAGAGATTTTGTTTTGTCAACCTTTAAAAAGATAGGGGTCAAAATTATTGGCCAACCCCTGTTTTCAGTACCCCAGCACCCTATCCTTGGGAGGATAACAACACAGCCTTTTCTAAAATGTTTTATAACAAACATTGGGAGGGATCTTAAGACCATTCCTCCATACAGAATCTTTCCAGATAGTTGATATCCTTCGTCTGCTCTTATGAACTGTCCTCTTCAATTCAGACCACAGGTTTTCAATGGGGTCCTTCTGTCTGCTCTTATGGACTGTCCTCTTCAATTCAGACCACAGGTTTTCAATGGGGTCCTTCTGTCTGCTCTTATGGACTGTCCTCTTCAATTCAGACCACAGGTTTTCAATGGGGTCCTTCTGTCTGCTCTTATGGACTGTCCTCTTCAATTCAGACCACAGGTTTTCAATGGGGTCCTTCTGTCTGCTCTTATGGACTGTCCTCTTCAATTCAGACCACAGGTTTTCAATGGGGTCCTTCTGTCTGCTCTTATGGACTGTCCTCTTCAATTCAGACCACAGGTTTTCAATGGGGTTCAAGTCCGGATTCTGAGCTGGCCATTGAAAAATGTGTGATTAATTAACTATTTATTTGTGGATATTGATGTGTGTTTAGGGTTATTGTCTTGCTGGAAGGCCAAGTGTCAGCCTCCTGGCAGAGGCAACCAGGTTTTTAGCTCAAATGTCCTGGTACTTGGTAAAGTTCAAAATGCCATTGACCTTAATAAGGGCCCCAGGATCAGCGGACACAAAATAGCCTGATAACATTGAAGATCCACCACCATATTTGACAGTAGGTATGAGGTACTTTCTGCATATACTTCCGTTTTTCGACACTAAACCCATCACTGGTGTGCGTGGCCAAAGAGCTCTATTTTCATGTCATCTGGCCATAGTACCGCTTGGAGTTCAATAAATGGCATTGGCACTTGGATTTGAACCGGTGGTATGGTTAGTTGACATGAAAATAGAGCTTTTTGGCCACGCACACCAGTGGTGGGTTTGGCGTCGAAAAACGGAAGCATCCACAAAGAAATCGTTAATTGACACAAAAATGTACATTTTGCAACGGCCATCTCAGTCGCTGGACTTTTTTGAAGAGAAAAGTCCATAAACGCAGACGAAGGATATCAAAGATCTGGAAAGAATCTGTATGGAGGAATGGTCTAAGATCCCTCCCAATGTGTTCTCCAATCTCATGACATTTTTTAGAAAAAGGCTCAGTGTCATCCTCACAAGGGGGTGTGCTGGAGTATTATTGAAAACAGTGACCCCTGTCTTTATTTAATTTGTATTACTTGTTAAACAAAATCGGTTTCTCTGAGCAATTGTATTAGTATAAAATAATATAATTTAGCAATTTTTTTTAGCACACAATGTAGCTCAGTATTTGTATTATTTATTTTATACAGTCTTTTTTGCTCATCTTTATCAAGGGTGCCAATAATGTCCTCTTCCGACTGTCGGGGCAACCAAGACGTAGCATAAAAAAGGCACTAATAAAAGCCGTCTGCCACCACTGGGCTCATCAAAAAATTTACTGGACAATTAAAGCTCAATTCATTATGGTGACAAAACCTGAACTCCCCCATTCTCATCATTTATTTATGAGTCACGTGTGCCACATCTGTAGAGCTAAACCACATCCCCCCTCGCCAACACACTCCTAATACTGACCAGACCAGTTAAAAGATCAAGGCAGATACGTATTTCTACTAATCATCATTGTTGGCTGCGTCTGTATACAGTGGGGCAAAAAAGTATTTAGTCAGCCACCAATTGTGCAAGTTCTCCCACTTAAAAAGATGAGAGAGGCCTGTAATTTTCATCATAGGTACACTTCAACTATGACAGACAAAATGAGGAACAAAAATCCAGAAAATCACATTGTAGGATTTTTTATTTATTTATTTGCAAATTATGGTGGAAAATAAGTATTTGGTCAATAACAAAAGTTTATCTCAATACTTTGTTATATACTCTTTGTTGGCAATGACAGAGGTCAAACATTTTCTGTAAGTCTTCACAATGTTTTCACATACTGTTGCTGGTATTTTGGCCCATTCCTCCATGCAGATTTCCTCTAGAGCAGTGATGTTTTGGGGCTGTTGCTGGGCAACACGGACTTTCAACTCCCTCCAAAGATTTTCTATGGGGTTGAGATCTGGAGACTGGCTAGGCCACTCCAGGACCTTGAAATGCTTCTTTCGAAGCCACTCCTTCGTTGCCCGGGCGGTGTGTTTGGGATCATTCTCATGCTGAAAGACCCAGCCACGTTTCATCTTCAATGCCCTTGCTGATGGAAGGAGGTTTTCACTCAAAATCTCATGATACATGGCCCCATTCATTCTGTCCTTTACACGGATCAGTCGTCCTGGTCCCTTTGCAGAAAAACAGCCCCAAAGCATGATGTTTCCACCCCCATGCTTCACAGTAGGTATGGTGTTCTTTGGATACAACTCAGCATTCTTTGTCCTCCAAACACGACGAGTTGAGTTTTTACCTCTGACCACCGTTTCTTCTGACCATATGACATTCTCCCAATCTTCTTCTGGATCATCCAAATGCTCTCTAACAAACTTCAGACGGGCCTGGACATGTACTGGCTTAAGCAGGGGGACACGTCTGGCACTGCAGGATTTGAGTCCCTGGCGGCGTAGTGTTTTACTGATGGTAGGTTTTGTTACTTTGGTCCCAGCTCTCTGCAGGTCATTCACTAGGTCCCCCCGTGTGGTTCTGGGATTTTTGCTCACCGTTCTTGTGATCATTTTGACCCCACGGGGTGAGATCTTGCGTGGAGCCACAGATCGAGGGAGATTATCAGTGGTCTTGTATGTCTTCCATTTCCTAATAATTGCTCCCACAGTTGATTTCTTCAAACCAAGCTGCTTACCTATTGCAGATTCAGTCTTCCCAGCCTGGTGCAGGTCTACAATTTTGTTTCTGGTGTCCTTTGACAGCTCTTTGGTCTTGGCCATAGTGGAGTTTGGAGTGTGACTGTTTGAGGTTGTGGACAGGTGTCTTTTATACTGATAACAAGTTCAAACAGGTGCCATTAATACAGGTAACGAGTGGAGGACAGAGGAGCCTCTTAAAGAAGAAGTTACAGGTCTGTGAGAGCCAGAAATCTTGCTTGTTTGTAGGTGACCAAATACTTATTTTCCATTTTGCAGAATTAATTAATTAAAAATCCTAAAATGTGATTTTCTGGAATTTTTTTCTCATTTTGTCTGTCATAGTTGAAGTGTACCTATGATGAAAATTACAGGCCTCTCTCATCTTTTTAAGTGGGAGAACTTGCACAATTGGTGGCTGACAAAATACTTTTTTTGCCCCACTGTATATTGACTACCTGCGTATGTGTGAGACGGAGACCGACCTGTGTGGACGTTCCCTTTGTGTTTCTTCAGAGCGTCTTTGCTCTTGAACCTCTTCCCACAGCTCTCAGCCTTACAGATGAACCTGGCGTCTCCTCTACACGCCTCCTTGTGCTGGTCATAACTACACGCACAGGGAATACAGACACAGTCACTCACACACACACATAGGAACTCATACAACAACTCAGACAGATAGCAGACCCTGTGTGCATGTTATGCTACTATGTAGGTTTGTGTTCTAGTTATGTAGGCCTACCTGGACTCTGAGCTGAAGGTGATGTGGCAGAAGGAACACTGGTGGTGGCCTCTGGAGGAGTCTCCTGAATGACCCAGGGTCTCGGCACAGTGCAGAACACTGAGGGGAAGATAAAGGAGACGTAGAGTCAGACAGGGGTAATAAAGATATTAACAGAAATGCTGTAGAAGAAAATACTATACAAAAAAAAAATCCAAGTGGCCTACATTCAAAGATTCAATCATGGACACTCTTACTGTATTGTTGTCTCTACCTTCTTGCGCCTTGTGCTGTTGTCTGTGCTCAATAATGTTTGTAACATGTTTTGTGCTGCTACCATGTTGTGCTGCTGTCATGTTGTGTTGCTACCATGTTGTTGTCATCTTGTGTTGCTGCCATGCAATGTTGTCATGTGTTGCTGCCATGCTGTGTTGTTGTCGTCTTAGGTGTCTCTTTATGTAGTGTTCTGGTGTTTCGCTTGTCGTGATGTGTTTTGTCCTATATTTTAAAAATATATTTTTAATCCTTCCCCCTTCCCCGCAGGAGGCCTTTTGCCTAAAGAAGCATTTGTTGCTAACTGACTTGCCTAGTTAAATAAAAGGTTAGATATTTTTTATATTGTTTTTAACGAGGCTGAATCGGGTGGATACATATTTTACTGGAGTGTGTGCAAATCTGTCAGTTCCACTATATGATCCATTTGGTAGCATACTTCTGTGTAACTCAAAGAATGTCAGGTAAGTAGAGTAGAGAGATGATGTAGGCTACACACTGGCGCTGCAAGGCTTGTTTGATGGGGAACTTCTTGCCACAGTTCCTGCACTTGTACTCTTTCTCCTCTGTGATTGGTCTCTGGTGCAGGCTCTGGAGGTGGGCTGCTAGGATCTCCTCGCTAGGGAAGCTGCTCTCACACAGCAGGCACGGGTGGTCCTCCTTCTTGATCACCAGTTCTATACACACAAACACACACACACACACATTACACACACACGGACACGCGCGCAAATATTACACACTTCAAGCAAACTGTTGGACCGACAAAACAGGGTTTATAAACATGGTTGGTGTAAAACTTTGATAGGCATGTACCCATTTCAATAAGATGTTTGGCCTCTTTGCTGTCTTCATCTTCCTCTTTGATGATTTCCTCTTCCTCATCCTCTTCCTCTTCCTCCATATCACTGTCCAGGTAGCCTATCAGCATTTCTGTGTCTGTCTCAATGTCGTCCACTGCCAGGTAGAAGATATTCTCTCCGTCCTGAGAGATCAGGACACACACACACACACACACACACACACACACACACACACACACACACAGACAGAGGAAAAAAGGGGTTAGCTGAAGGTTGAACTCATTGAACCTAGACACTCATCTGCTAAGGCTTGATTAAGGTCAGAGGTCAAGCACTCAAACTCCTAACATGTCGTCATTAACTTCCATATACCTAAAGGTCATGCTCTAATGAAATCAAAGCGTAATTTTCTTTTGGCTAAGGGATTTATAAATACACATATATATTAATTTAACAGGGAAAAACACAATAAATGTCACTTTTGATGTAACACAGAGCTCTAACACACATGAATGACCTTTGAATAAGTAATCAATTTTAGCACTCTGGAATTAATGACAGAACCTCAGCCAGACGACCACAGGTCCTGTTCTTCTTCCCTTCCTTCTACAGTTGTTTTCCCTTCTTCCTCTAGTGAACCATTACGTTCTTAGAGAGCTGACATTTCCCAGGCCAAACCGTGACTGTGTGTGTGTGTGTGTGTGTGTGTGTGTGTGTGTGTGTGTGTGTGTGTGTGTGTGTGTGTGTGTGTGTGTGTGTGTGTGTGTGTGTGTGTGTGTGTGTGTGTGTGTGTGTGTGTGTGTGTGTGTGTGTGTGTGTGTGTGTGTGTGTGTGTGTGTGTGTGTGTGTGAGAGTGTTCGATTAACTATCCTTGAAGTTCTCACAAGGATAGTAAAACAAAGGAAAATTCGACAAGTGGGGACATTTTGCTGGTCCCCACAAGGAAAAATTATATTTTAGGCTTAGGGGTTAGGTTTAAGGTTACAATTAGGCTCAGGGTTTGGAGTTAGGGTTAGGGGTTTAAGTTAGGGGTTAGGGGAAATAGGATTTTGAATGGGAATCATTTGTTTGGTCCCCACAAGGACAGCAAAAGAAAGGTGTTTCTGTGTTTAAGTTAAGGCCCGGGACACATTTTTTTTACCTTTAATTAACTAGGCAAGTCAGTTAAGAACAAATTCTTATTTTCAATGACGGCCTAGGAACACTGGGTTAACTGCCTTGTTCAGGGGCAGAACGACAGATTTTTACCTTGTCAGCTCAGGGATTCAATCTTGCAACCTTTCGTTACAAGTCCAACGCTCTAACCGCTAGGCTACCTGCCTCCCACATACATGATGTGTGCGTTCATGACTTTGGCTAATAGATCTAATTGTGTATGGGTTGTCTGTGTTTGTGGGATTATGGATATAATGAATCTGATCTTAATCACAGTGACTGACATGGTTTGTTCAATTTAGAAGGGATGTTCATCTGTTAGAATGTAAGCGATGCACAAGGTATTAGAGAAGATTTTCATCGTAATTTCAGACACTGAGTGGGAGTTACTTACAGCTACGAAAGACACCTCATGTTATAGTCATCAAGCAAAACCACCTTCATATCTCCTTCTGATATGGCAGGCTTGATCAGCAGCACATGTTGCAATCTGCACAGGCAGACAAAACAAGAAAATCCATATTCTCCATCTTCACTTCACTCCCACTATCTATCTCAACTCACTAAGTAACTTTCCCTCTTCTCTTCTATCTTTTTCTCTCCAATCTTCTCTCTCTTTCTCTCTTCCCCCCCTTCTCTCTCTGAGATGTGTGCTCACACAGAGCTCTGCCTGTGTCTGTCCCTGTGGAGATAGGTCTGAAGGTCTTACTATCTTCAGAGTGGGGCTGTACCTGGATGGCTGCCAGGTTCTTCTCTTCTTGCGATGGCGCCTGGTGGACAAAACGCAGCCAGTTGGCATGGCGAGGGTTACTGGCATCCAAAACATAGAGCACATCGCCTTTACTACCTCGGACCTGCAACAGAGAACAAACATGCCTATCAAGGACATGAAATACTGTTGGCTCGCATTCATGTCTTATTTCCATACAGATGTAGCATCTTGATCTAGCTTTCTGTTCATCTGGACATGCAGTTTTAATAAACTAAATCACAGTTGCTATGACAAAAATCTGTGATATAAAACAATGTGGTTCTATCCCATATAACATGACAGTTATAGGCTACTAGATGATTATACTGTAATTTCAGATGTAACCACACCTGAATTATTTATAGCTGATAGATATGCCGTTACAGATACACATAATCTCACTGATCAACATTTTTATTAAGCATGTCCCTTATATCAAATCAATTCAAAAACCCATGATGGGGATAAAACAGAATTGCACTTTGATTAACAGAGGCACAACATATGGGTGGAGTTTGCCAAACCAAGACTCATTAGAAAACCAAGACTCTACAGTCAAGAAGAGTATGTGCATCAAACTAGCTGCTCCGATTAGGCATCACCCGTACTGTATCTGAACTGCCACAGAATTCCAGAGAGTGCATTTGATCAACTATTTATCCTTTCATTTTAATGGTAGGCCTACACTGAAAAGAAATATAATGCATTGTATTATACACTGAGTGTATAATTGAGTTGCCCTCAGAACAGCCTCAATTTGTCAGGGCATGGACTCTACAAGGTGTCGAAAGCGTTCCACAGGGATGCTGGCCCATGTTGACTCCAAAGCTTCCCACAGTTCTGTCAAGTTGGCTGGATGTTGGATGGTGGACCATTCTTGAAACAGACGGAAAACTGTTGTGCTTGAAAAACCCAGCAGCGTTGCAGTTCTTGACACACTCAAACCGGTGCGTCTGGCACCTACTACCATACCTTGTTCAAAGGCACTTAAATCTTTTGTCTTGCCCGTTCGCCCTCTGAATGGCACACATACACAATCCATATCTCAATTTTCTCAAGGCTTAAAAATCTTTGAGAAGAGCTTACCAAGAAAAACTTCCAAAAGGACTAATTCAAGGCAAAAATGAGTTGGAGCACCCAACCAAAAAAAGGCAGAGATTGATTTATTTTTGCTCACTTTAATCCATTGTACAGGACGCGAACAGGTGACTGACGTTTGGACGTCAAGCTGACATCTTCCTCAGTGACCTGGCCATTGCACGTAGCTCCTATTTATATCCCAGTGACCCATTGAGACACAACAATGTAAAACAAGTATAATGATAATATGTTTCAAGGTAAATGGCAAATAATAACACAAAATAATAAGAGAAAGGGTGTGTCTCGTTAATCAAAATGCCATGTCAAAATATACATAGGTGATTCTGGCAGTACTCCTTAGACACTGTTGATCCTTAACGGGCTAAACACTGCCTTTTTTGGGTTGAGTGCTCCAACTCCTTTTAACCTCAAATGAGTCCTTTTGGAAGTTGTTCTTGGTAAGCTCTTCTCATGATTTCTGTCATTGTTGTTGAACAACCCTCATTTCCTTTGTTTGCTGAAGCGCGAAGGCCCATCTGAATGCTTAAAAATCCTTCTTCAACCTGTCTCCTCCCCTTCATCTACACGGATTGACATGGATTTAACAGGTGACGTCAATAAGGGATCATACAGTAGCTTTCACCTGGTCAGTGTTTGTTATGGAAAGAGCAGGAGTTCCTAATGTTTTGTACACTCAGTGTATATAGTACATTTATCATCTATCTATTGTGCTTATGAAGAGAAATATGTGCTGTGACTGCAGTGCTATCACCTCCCACATCAGTCTGGTGTCTGTGCTCTCATCCAGCTCACTCTGCAGTTTCTTTTCTCCAGCGAAAGGGCCAAACTTTTCCCCCTTGGAAAAAACACACATTGTCAGAAATAGGGTACAGGATATTCATTTTCTTTTTTACTAGAGGTCTTCTCCAGAACTGTCAGGGGCTATGTGAAGGTAACCATATATAAATTGTGCGATGTAATAAAGGCCTTTAAAAAATTTGCAGTTGTACAACAGTATAGGACTATATAGTATTATAATAAATAGTATTGTCCATGAATCCATCCTATGCATTTCAGTTTGGACCCACTAGTAGTAGTAGACTAGTTAGAACACGCTACAGGAGAGGGGGGGGGGGGGGGGGGGGTCAATGTGTTCCAAATGAATGAAGCTTTCACGTTTAATGTTTTGAACAATGTGAGATTACATAACGAATGAACCTTAAGTTTTAAAAAATTGCTACAATATCAACTTTGCTACAATATTGTGGAATAGCCTATAAACCCCGATTAATGTTGAGTGTGAAAGTTAAATGACAGCATTATGCAATGAAGCAATGTTATAATGTATCAACAAATGTGTTAAAGTGTAACATACGAGAGTCCTGACTGGGCATTGTGGAGTGAGCTACAGTAGAACTGAAATCACAGTTACAGTATCTAGCTACGTGGCACTTTACGTCAGAGCAGCTTTCGTGTAGGCTACGGCTTTAGGTTTTGGAAGCGACTCGCAAAAGAACACAAAATGCGAACAGAAAACTGCCTATTTCTCTATTTCACCGAATTAGTTTTGCACGTTGGTAAATGTATTCATACCCAAAACATACAAAGTTGTCCTGGCCAAAAGAACAAACCTTTTTCACTCGTCTCGCCGTGTAAAGCCCGATTCCATCTTGGACCTTAGATGATTTCAAAGAAAATCTATCTGGCACATACATACCCAACATTGTCATTACTCTAAACGAATCCCTAAAGTAATCATTCGAAACAATGCCGCCGGCAAAAGTAATGAATATTGTCTGTTTTCGCACAGAGCAGAGAGTTTTCAGCGGGTAGTTTTTCCGTAATTTGGTCCAGGTTCAACTTCCACTCTTGCTGCAAGACTGTGGCGGAGCGTCCTGATTGGTTGAAAGTTTGTTACCAGGAGCTACATATTTAGTGAAGGATGCTCGTGCACTTTGAAGTCCGTCTGTCCCCTACCTTTAGATGACAAACGGTAACCACAAATGCCTGCCAAAACTAACGTTAAGCAGGTCATCACGGTTACACTGTATATAAAGTTGAAGTCGGAAGTTCACATACACCTTAGCCAAATACATTTAAAATCCGTTTTTCACAATTACTGACATTTAATCCTAATAAAATTACTGACATTTAATCCTAATAAATTAGGATCACCACTTTATTTTAAGAATGTGAAATGTCAGAATAATAGAGAGAATGATTTATTTCAGCTTTTATTTCTTTCATCTGTCACGTTCCTGACCTGTTTTCCTTTTTCTTGTATTTATTTACATTTACATTTACATTTAAGTCATTTAGCAGACGCTCTTATCCAGAGCGACTTACAAATTGGTGCATTCACCTTATGACATCCAGTGGAACAGCCACTTTACAATAGTGCATCTAAATCTTTTAAGGGGGGGGGGGGGGGGCAGAAGGATTGCTTTATCCTATCCTAGGTATTCCTTGAAGAGGTGGGGTTTCAGGTGTCTCCGGAAGGTGGTGATTGACTCCGCTGTCCTGGCGTCGTGAGGGAGTTTGTTCCACCATTGGGGTGCCAGAGCAGCAAACAGTTTTGACTGGGCTGAGCGGGAACTGTACTTCCTCAGTGGTAGGGTCAGGGCGTTAGTTGGTCAGGGCGTGAGTTGGGTGGGTTTGTCTATGTTTGATTTTCTATGTTGGGATGTTTGTGTTCGGCCGGGTATGAATCTCAATCAGAGACAGCTGTCAATCGTTGTCCCTGATTGAGAATCATACTTAGGCAGCCTGGGTTTCACGTGTGTTTTGTGGGTGTTTGTTTCCGTGTCTGTGTTTGTTGCACCACACGGTACTGTATCGGTTTATGCACTTCGTTTATTTGTTTTGTTAAGTCAGTTTCAGTTTCGTTATAATAAATCATTATGAACCCTAACCACTCTGCGTATTGGTCCGATCCGTCTCGCCTCTCCTCGTCCGAGGAGGAGGAAGAATATGACGATAGCCGTTACATCATCACATTCCCAGTGGGTCAGAAGTTTACATACACTCAATTAGTATTTGATAGCGTTGCCTTTAAATTGTTTAACTTGGGTCAAATGTTTCGGGTAGCCTTCCACAAGCTTCCCATAAAAAGTTGGGTCAATTTTGGCCCATTCCTTCTGACAGAACTGGTGTAACTGAGTCAGATTTGTAGGCCTCCTTGCTCGCACACGCTTTTTCAGTTTTG
Organism: Salvelinus fontinalis; assembly: GCF_029448725.1. Taxonomy (NCBI): domain Eukaryota; kingdom Metazoa; phylum Chordata; class Actinopteri; order Salmoniformes; family Salmonidae; genus Salvelinus; species Salvelinus fontinalis. Next base: position 24,694,247 of record NC_074669.1, read on the forward strand.
CCCAACATTTTTCTACAGGATTGAGATCAGGGCTTTGTGATGGCCACTCCAATACCTTGACTTTGTTGTCCTTAAGTCACTTTGCCACAACTCGAAATATGCTTGGGGTCATTGTCCATTTGGAAGACTCATTTGCGACCAAGCTTTAACTTCCTGACTGATGTCTTGAGATGTTGCTTCAATATATCCACATAATTTTCCTCCCTCATGATGCCATCTATTTTGTGAAGTGCACCAGTCCCTCTTGCAGCAAAGCACCCCCACAACATGATGCTGCCACCCCCGTGCTTCACGGTTGGGATGGTGTTCTTCGGCTTGCAAGCCTCCCCCTTTTTCCTCCAAACATAGTGATGGTCATTATGGCCAAAACAGTTATATTCTTGTTTCATCAGACCAGAAGACATTTCTCCAAAAGGTACGATCTTTGTCCCCATGTGCAGTTGCAAACCGTAGTCTGGCTTTTTTTATGGTGGTTTTGAAGTAGTGGCTTCTTCCTTGCTGAGCGGCCTTTCAGGTTATGCCGATATAGGACTCGTTTTACTGTGGATACAGATACTTTTGAACCAGTTTCCTCCAGCATCTTCACAAGGTCCTTTGCTGTTGTTCTGGAATTGATTTGCACTTTTTACACCAAAGTACATTTATCTCTAGGAGACAGAACACATCTCCTTCCTGAGCGGTATGATGGCAACGTGGTCCCATGGTGATTATACTTGCATACTATTGTTTGTACAGATGAACTTGGTACCTTCAGGCATTTCGAAATTGCTCCCAAGGATGAACCAGACTTGTGGAGGTCTACAACTTTTTTTCCGAGGTCTTGGCTGATTTCTTTTGATTTTTCCATGATGTCAAGCAAGGAGGCACTGAGTTTGAAGGTAGGCCTTGAAATACATCCACAGGTACACCTCCAATTGACTTAAATTATGTCAATTGGCCTATCAGAAGCTTCTAAAGCCATGACTTCATTTTCTGGAATTTTCCAAGCTGTTAAAGGCACAGTCAACTTAGTGTATGTAAACTTCTGACCCACTGGAATTGTGATACACTGAATTATAAGTGAAATAATCTGTCTGTAAACAATTGTTGGAAAAATTACTTGTGTCATGTACAAAGTAGATGTCTTAACCGACTTGCCAAAACTATAGTTTGCTAACAAGAAATGTATGGAGTGGTTGAAAAACGAGTTTTAATGACTAAAACCTAAGTGTCTGTAAACTTCCGACTTCAACTGTGTGTGTGTGTGTATATATATATATATATATACAATATGCCTTTCTATGAACATATAAACAGTGTAGGCCTATTAAACCCGACGAATTGAAAGCTTGATGACAATAATTGCATTTCCACCATGACATTGCTTTTGTCTATGATTAATTCAGATAAATGTAACATAATGGCATAAACAGTCATGGAAGCTGTTTCATGCTAATTGACTTGGCGTACCTCTACCAAACTAGCTTACCTGGAAATGGTTTGTGTAATGCCTCTGTGACAGTTATAATGACAGTTTTATGAACCCCTTATGATAAAATGTAAAAGTTTTGGCCTAACATTAGGAACCCACTGATGGTGGGTGTACAGCATAATATCAGTTACTGCTCTAGGGCCAACACTGAGCCAAAATCAGCATTTTTTTTTAAAAATAACTATGGTACTCTGATCCAATTGTTGTCCCAATATTGTCTGTATATTCTCTTTATGGCTTCTGGTCTGGTCTGGTCTGGTCTGGTCTGGTCTGGTGTGGTGTGTGTGTGTGTGTGTGTGTGTGTGTGTGTGTGTGTGTGTGTGTGTGTGTGTGTGTGTGTGTGTGTGTGTGTGTGTGTGTGTGTGTGTGTGTGTGTGTGTGTGTGTGTGTGTGTGTGTGTGTGTGTGTGTGTGTGTTGGATTTGCTATCCTTAGCTAAACATCTTGCACTTTTTCTACGTTGTAGATCTTATGTACCTCCTTATCTGCCTATCTAGGTCAGAGTATGATACTACGGCCAATTAACTAGAAAATATACCTTTCTGTATTTAGAAACCATCTGTGCAGGCAGACATCACACTGTCTAAGTGACTTCACATGTGAAAGATGGATGAGAGACTATACACAAATACATTAGGTCTCAGTTCAAACTCAATCTCAGACCATTAGTGATGGAGAAATACATCACCCACCTTGATTTGTTGACTTTTACCCCGCAGGATAGAGATGAGTGTAATCAAGTATACATATACTCTGGTTCTGTTGGTGTGTTTGTCTGTCTGAAGAACTGTATATGTTGTTGGATGCACATCTTCAACAAATCTACTTTCTCTCCAATCAGTGTTGTGTCAGCATTGTGATAGTGTTGTTTACAGTGTTTGTAGCTCTTGTTTATCTTAATGACTTCCTGTGGCATTATGGGTCCGCGTTCCACACTGCCATGATTGACTCACATGATCAGTGTGAGTTGACTAGGTTACCACAGTGCCTTTGCGTCATGATGTTCTTGTTTACTGGAGAGTCAATGAACTGGCATAAATCTCTGCTCTGTTTCTTTGAAAGAGGATGAGTTTCCATGGGTAGGAACATTTTTTAAGACTCAGAACTCTAGACTCCATCGTCCAAATCCTAGTAAAGCTGGTGATTGTTTGTTTCCCTTTCAGTGTCAAATTTAAACCGTGTCTATTTTATGTATTTGTCTCCTTTCAAAGACACAAAAACAAAACATTTCATTACTACAAATGTTTTTTCTCACATAGTATATGGGCAATTCATTGGTAACAGAATGACGCTGAAGTGACAGTTTTCCGTCTGCCCACTCTAGCATAAACTCTACCATAAACTCTACCATAAAGGCCTGATTGGTGGAGTGCTGCAGAGATGGTGTCCTTTGGAAGGTTCTCCCATCTCCAGAGAGGAACTCTAAAGCTCTATCAGAGTGACCATCGGGTTCTTGGTCACCTCCCTGACCAAGGCCCTTCTCCCCCGATTGCTCCGTTTGGCCGGGCAGCCAGCTTTAGGAAGAGTCTTGGTGGTTACAAACTTCTTCCATTTAAGAATGTTGGAGGCCACTGTGTTCTTGGGGACCTTCAACGCTGCAGATATTTTTTGGTACACTTCCCCAGATCTGTGCCTCGACACAATCCTGTCTCGGAGCTCTACGGACAATTCCTTCGACCTCATGGCTTGGTTTTTGCTCTGACATTCACTGTCAACTGTAGGACCTTATATAGGCAGGTGTGTGCCTTTCCAAATCATGTCCAATCAAAATAATTTACCACAGGTGGACTCCAAACAGGTTGTAGAAACATCTCAAGGATGATCAATGGAAACAGGACAATTTCGAGCCTCATAGCAAAGGGTCTGAATACTTACGTAAATAAGGTATTTCTTTTTTATATATATAAATTTGCAAACAATTCTAAAAACATCTTTTGCTTTGTCATTATGGGGAATTGTGTGTAGACCGCTGAGGATTTTTTTTTTAATCCGTTTTAGAATAAAGCTGTAACGTAACAAAATTTGGAGTCAAGGGGTCTGAATACTTTCCGAATGCACTGTAAATGCGTAATTATAGATATGTGATGTATTCATTGTGATGTATCCTCACTAGTCACACAAACGTAGAAAAATGCAATATCCTCTATTGCATTTTTGGATATTATTCTGTTGTTATTCTTCACTCGTGAGGGAGGGAATTTAGAAAATATCTTAATGATTTGCAGGTTTTTTGTAACAAGATGACAAGATACAATGCAATATTTTTTAAACTTACAGAAGGCAAATTATTTCTGCTAAATTAAATAGAAATGTTGATATTAGTTGTAAGGGTCTTAACTTCAACATTACTGTGTTTTAATGTATTTCTAATACATTTTATGACTTTCTGCTAGATGTTGTCTAAGACCCTTTTTCATCTGTTTGACCAGAAATGAAAGCCTTTGCTTATTCCTAATTTTAGGATGGAAAATGAAGTTCACATGTTGGTGCTCATTTGGGTTTAATGCCGCATTTATGTGCTGGTTGGAACTAGGAACCTCTGAAATTTCCAACTTTCTAATTGGTTGTAGATATACACGTGCCACGTTCAACCAGTTAGCGAGTCAGAAATTTCAGAGGTTCCTAGTTCCGACTAGTACGTGAACGTGGCATGCTGGCGGGAACCGGGTTACCGGGATTTACCAAGACTTTTACCAAGACCCACCCAAACCCACTCCTCTTTCCCGAAATTAATAATTGTGAGAAACCGGTCAATTATAGGCAAATACAGTCTTTCTATCAACAGTGTAATGTGAAATGGAACTGTTAAATTATATGCAATGTCTAAATCTGTCTTAATACAGCATTTTCTTCTCTGCTGTCTGCATGATCAATAATCAATGCTCTGCGTGTGTGTCTATGTGTGTGTTGTAGCCTACCATATTTACTTTCACAATATCGCCATAAATTCAAAGGGGACACGTTGTTTATGCTGAAACTATACATGCCACCTGGAAATGCAGTTTATACGGTAACAAAATTGGCTCCAACTTGTCCCTTACGTTATATCACACGAGACCTGAAGGAACTAATCTTCGTATTCTTTAAAAGTCTTGTCTGTTTCTCCTCGTCTATTTGTGTATTGTTTCAGTTCATCTCTGTATTTGAGGTTGTCTAACCGCTAATCAGTGTTCCAGTTGTGCTATAAGACCCCACTGACATTATAGAAGAGCAGTAGGCCTATGGAAAGTGTCAGGGGGAAGTCTAGGCGGACCTATTGGATGACAGGAGTGACCAGTGGACTGAGAGGCTCTTTGTGTGCCCCCAGCCCCCGATCCCCTCCTGTCGTCCCCCCCCCCCCCCCCCCCCCCCTGTCCCCTTCTGACATCCCTGTGTGCCACAGTCTGGAGGGTCAGGACCAAGACGATTAAAGGCCATGAACCCTTTCTCCACCATGCCTTCTATAGACCCCTGTAGAACGTCCTACCCATAAACTTTCACTCAGCTTTCATGACTACCCCTAGGTGATTCAGACCAACCCTGGTCATCTACTGTTGACCAGTAACCATACACACACACACACACACACACATTCAGATACACAGTCAGACACACAGTCAGACAGAAACACTATCATAACATGGCCACCGGTTTCCCTGGGCTTTTCATCAGGTCTTGTGTTAATGTGCCTTCTTCAGTAGGTTGCGACAGTTGGATTTACCCAGACTGCTAAATTCAGGTTAGATCAGCAAAAGTGTCATATCATAACATCTATCAGACCATTATACTGAATCAAAAAAAGGCCAGAAGATCACTAATACAACAGGACTGTAACGGGCGTCTAAATCGAGCAAGGATCGGACCAAAATGCAGCGGGTGATGAATACATGATGAATTTATTAGCAAGACGAACACGAAGTACACTTGAATAAATTCCAAAACAACAAAACGACGTAGACAGACCTGAACATGAGAACTTACATAAAACGAAGAACGCACGAACAGGAACAGACTAGACAAAACGAAACAGTCCCGTGTGGTACATAAACTGACACGGAAGACAATCACCCACAAACAAACGGTGTGAACAGCCTACCTTAATATGGTTCTCAATCAGAGGAAACATCAAACACCTGCCCCTAATTGAGAACCATATCAGGCAACACATTGAACCCAACATAGAAACACATAACCTAGACTACCCACCCAGTTCACGTCCTGACCAACTAAACAAAGTTAAACAAAGGAAAATAAGGTCAGGAACGTGACAAGGACTAGGACTTAGAACACAAAGAGCAGTGTGCCATGGAACCTAGGATCCAGCCATCCTCTCTCTGTACTGCCAATGACGACTCAGAAGGCCAAAAGGCACAGAAATCACATTTAGGACATGGCAGAAGATTGCACTGAAATAAACACTTTCAGTTTCTTTTTTTCTAAGTAAATATTTTCACTGCAGGGAAACCTCAGTTTGGCAAACACACAAATGGTTCCATACAGGATTTTCCAAATGTATGTGTGCATTTTTGTTGAAATACCCAAACCTGATACTGTAGGTTTAGAGGCCAGAACACCTTTTCATGTTTCACAAACCCCATCAGTCCCCTACCACCCCAACCCCCTATTTCAAGGCTATTGTGAAACAGCCAGCAAACCATTTCCTGCAGCTCCGAGGTCACTGGATAAATTATGTTTTCGTTTGTCAACCCCTGGTCCCCGACGGACCCTGTTAGAGAAGGTTCTTCAGAGGGCGTCTACAGAGATTACAGTACTGATGAAGGGTGAGAAATTACAGGCACTTAGGAGTGAGCAGAGAACCGAGGGACCACCCCTACGAGGGTCCTCCTAGGCATTCATATTATAATAAGTGTACACAAACACATATTTCCTTTCATGTTCATGTATTATACTCATGAGCACACACACACACACACACACACACACACACACACACACACACACACACACACACACACACACACACACACACACACACTCCTAGATGGTAAATGACCGGCAGTTAAACAGTGAATTCAGTGTTAGTGTATTATCACAGCAGCCATACATTAGTTGAGTCCTTCAGCTGGGGTTTGCAGATGGAGGTCGTTTGAAGACAGGGGGTCACATGTCTCTGCCCTGGGACAGGACACTGAGTGCAAGGGATGGCTCTGGGCATCAGCCCCAGACTTCCGCCTGCCTGACCTTATGCTGGTTTGTAGCAGAACCCCAACAATGATCTATACCCTGAGACGCAAAAGTAGAATCATGTTCATCATAGTCTACCCCTCTGTATTGTCCTGCCAGGGCTCAGTATGTGTGTGTGTGTGTGTTCGTGCGCATGTGCATGTGTATATGATTTGTATTACACTAACTTGGAAAATCGCGAGATCCTAGAAAAATATTAATTTGGCCCCAATGTGGAGCTGAAATGTCTGACTAAACCCGTACTCAGTCCACATCTTATTTCCCCATAGTAGCCTAGGTGCCTTGGATAGTAGCCTAGGTGCCTTGGATAGTAGCCTCGGTGCCTTGGATAGTAGCCTAGGTGCCTTGGATAGTAGCCTAGGTGCCTTGGATAGTAGCCTAGGTGCTTGGATAGTAGCCTAGGTGCCTTGGATAGTAGCCTAGGTGCCTTGGATAGTAGCCTAGGTGCCTTGGCCTCATTCTGCTCTACAAAGCTTATAACAGTCATCAGAGAGTCTACAGTTTCACTGCTTTCTCTGCCAAAGGGATAATCATCTCTGAGAAGCGTTCCATGTTCTTCTTAAGTTTCAAATCACATGAGAGTGTCATGAACAGAGGCTGTGTGTTTGTGTGTGTGTGTGTGTGTGTGTGTGTGTGTGTGTGTGTGTGTGTGTGTGTGTGTGTGTGTGTGTGTGTGTGTGTGTGTGTGTGTGTGTGTGTGTGTGTGTGTGTGTGTGTGTGTGTGTGTGTGTGTGTGTGTGTGTGTGTGTGTGTGTGTGTGTGTGTGTGTGTGTGGTGCATGGCTGTCTGTCTCTGTGGGTCTGTATGCATACCTGCCACTCTAGTGGCTATTTCTCCTTCACAAACTCTCCCAAATTGTACATTAACGATTACCGGGATCCCTGGAGTGTCAAATCTTCACATTTCCAGAAAAAATAAAATCACAAGACCTGCGAAATTACAAAATGTGTCCCCCAATGTCGAATTTATGCAATTCCACAAAATACACAACATGCCAGCAGCAGATTTTCAAAAAAGAAAATAGCACATTTTCCAAACAGGTTGTTGCATGGAAGCCTTTAGCCTAGCTGATTTACTGAAAGCCCACGCCCAGGCCTGGTTCTACATCACACCAATTAAATGCTCCCAAACCCGATAAAAAGACAGATTTTTAGAAAACACTACAGTAGGCTATATTGATATAACTGGGTTTGAGAACAAAGCTCCTGAGGTGGGCTGTAGAGGAGTGAGGAAATGAGAAAACACCCATTAGGCCTAGAAAAAGCACAGAAAGCAGAAAACTCACCTTAGTGATGATCAACTAAATGAAAATACTGGAATAAAGTAGGCTAATACAATTGACGGCATTTATCAAATTCTTACTTATGCTGAAACTCCCAAAATTGTATCCAACCGTTATACTAATGTAAAGCAATAGTCGTGTGTGGTCACCTAGATTATTTCAGCACTGTTTTGACACAAGCATGGGCCGACTAGATAAATCAGAACTGATCAGATCAATCAGTGTCAGATTTTTGTTTTCACTGAATCTCCCTTTGTGTTACGATAATCCTCCTCCTCTTCATCAGAAGAGGAGGAGCAGGGATTGAACCAAGGTGCAGCGCGTTGAAATGACATGATGAATTTATTTAACAAGACAAAACGAACTATACTTGAAAATGATACAAAATAACAAAACGAAAGTAGACAGACCTGAACGACGAACTTACATACAACGTGAAGAACGAAATGAACAGGAACAGACTACATGAAATGAACAAACCGTAAACAGTCCCGTATGGTGCAAACATTGACACAGACACAGGAGACAATCACCCACAAACAAACAGTGAGAAATGCCCTACCTAAATATGACTCTTGATTAGAGGAAAATGCAAACCACCTGCCTCTAATCAAGAGCCATACCAGGCAAACCGAAACCAACATAGAAACAGATAACATAGACTGCCCACCCAAAACACATGCCCTGACCAAAAACACATAAAAACTAACATAAATAGGTCAGGACTGTTACAGTACCCCCCCCCCCCAAGGTGCGAACGCCGGGCGCACCAGCACAAAGTCCAGGGGAGGGTCCGGGTGGGCAGTTGACCACGGTGGTGGCTCAGGCTCCGGGCGCGGTTCCCACCCCACCATAATCCATCCTAACTTCCTCCCACAAAGAATGTCCACCCTCTTTTTTCCCCCACACAATTCTCTTAATAATATATTTAATAAGGATAACACCGGGACAGAGAGATAAATCAAGATAGAGGGATAGATAAGACTATAGAGATAGATGAAGATAGAGAGGGAGATTAGGATAGAGGGGCAACTCCGGACTGAAAGGCAGCTCCGGACAGAGAGACAGCTCTGGACTGATGGGCAGTTCTGGGTATCCAGCCTTTTCAGGCTGAAGGGCAGCTCATGGCTGACTGACGACTCTCGATGCTCATGGCTGGCTGACGGCTCTCGACGCTCATGGCAGGCTGACGGCTCTCGACGCTCATGGCAGGCTGACGGCTCTCGACGCTCATGGCAGGCTGACGGCTCTCGACGCTCATGGCAGGCTGACGGCTCTCGACGCTCATGGCAGGCTGACGGCTCTCGACGCTCATGGCAGGCTGACGGCTCACGACGCTCATGGCGCTCTGACGGCTCTCGACGCTCTGACGGCTCTGGCTGCTCATGGCGCTCTGACGGCTCTGGCTGCTCATGGCTCTCTGACGGCTCTGGCTGCTCATGGCTCACTGGCGGCTCTGGCTGCTCATGGCTCGCTGGCGGCTCTGGCAGATCCTGTCTGGTTGGCGGCTCTGGCAGATCCTGTCTGGTTGGCGGCTCTGGCAGATCCTGTCTGGTTGGCGGCTCTGGCAGATCCTGTCTGGCTGGCGGCTCTGGCAGATCCTGTCTGGCTGGCGGCTCTAGCGGCTCCTGTCTGGCTGATGGCTCTAGCGGCTCCTGTCTGGCTGACGGCTCTGTAGGCTCATGGCAGACGGTCGGCTTTGCAGGCTCATGGCAGACGGGCGGCTTTGCAGGCTCCTGGCAGACGGATGGCTCAGATGGCGCTGGGGAGACGGATGGCTCAGATGGCGCTGGGGAGACGGATGGCTCAGATGGCGCTGGAGAGACGGATGGCTCAGATGGCGCTGGGGAGACGGATGGCTCAGATGGCGCTGGGGAGACGGATGGCTCTGGCCGGATATGGCGCACTGTAGACCTGGTGCGTGGTGCCGGAACTGGAGGCACCGTGCTAATGACAAGCACCTTCCTACTAGTGCGGGGAGCAGGGACAGGGCACACTGTATTCTCAAAGCCTACTCTATCCCTGATGCGTGGTACCGGCACTGGTGACACCGGGCTGAGGACAAGCACATCAGGATTAGTAGGGGGAGAAGATACAGTGGGTTCAGGGCTCTGGAGACGCACAGGTAGCTTAGTGCGTGGACCCGGAACTGGAGGCACCGGGCTAGATACACGCACTACAGGGAGAGTGCGTGGAGGAGGAACAGGGCTCAGGATACGCACTGGTAGCCTAGTGCGTAGTGTAGACACTGTAGGTACTAGGCTGGGGCGGGGAGGTGGTGCCGGAAATACCGGACCGTGGAGGCGTACTGGCTCTCTTGAGCATTGAGCTTGCCCGACCTTACCTGGTTGAATGCTCCCGGTTGCCCGACCAGTGCGGGGAGGTGGAATAACCCGCACCGGGCTATGTAGGCGAACCGGGGAAACCATGCGTAAGGCAGGTGCCATGTATGCCGGCCCGAGGAGACGCACTGGAGACCAGACGCGTTGAGCCGGCCTCATGACACCTGGCTCAATACCCAATCTAGCCCTCCCAGTGCGGGGAGGTGGAATAACCCGCACCGGGCTATGCACTCGTACAGGAGACACCGTGCGCTCTACTGCGTAACACGGCGCCTGCCCGTACTCCCGCTCTCCACGGTAAGCCTGGGAAGTGGGCGCAGGTCTCCTACCTGCCCTTGGCCCACTACCCTTTAGCCCCCCCCCAAGAAATTTTTGGGAGTTACTCACGGGCTTTTTCGGCTTCCGTGCCAGACGCGTTCCCTCATAGCTCCGGTTCCTCTCTCCGGTAGCCTCCGCTCTCCTCAGTGCCTCCAGCTGTTCCCATGGGAGGCGATCTCTACCCGCTAGGATCTCCTCCCATGTGTAGACACCCTTTCCATCCAGAACATCGTCCCATGTCCATTGCTCCTTCTTCTGTCCCTTACTCCGTTTATTTTTCCCATACCGCTTGGTCACATTTTGTTGGTGGGTGGTTCTGTTACGATAATCCTCCTCCTCTTCATCAGAAGAGGAGGAGCAGGGATTGAACCAAGGTGCAGCGCGTTGAAATGACATGATGAATTTATTTAACAAGACAAAACGAACTATACTTGAAAATGATACAAAATAACAAAACGAAAGTAGACAGACCTGAACGACGAACTTACATACAACGTGAAGAACGAAATGAACAGGAACAGACTACATGAAATGAACAAACCGTAAACAGTCCCGTATGGTGCAAACATTGACACAGACACAGGAGACAATCACCCACAAACAAACAGTGAGAAATGCCCTACCTAAATATGACTCTTGATTAGAGGAAAATGCAAACCACCTGCCTCTAATCAAGAGCCATACCAGGCAAACCGAAACCAACATAGAAACAGATAACATAGACTGCCCACCCAAAACACATGCCCTGACCAAAAACACATAAAAACTAACATAAATAGGTCAGGACTGTTACACTTTGGATATTTGGTAACAATTAGCACGGGGTTATGTTAGCTAGATTGAGATGAGTGCTAATGACTTTCTTTATTCTAGTCTGCTCATATATTAGCTAATCAGAACATTTTTCTAGCATGTTATACAATTGGATGTTGATCTTCTACTCCCGAACAAAAGCCTGTGACTTGTCTGATAATCAATCAATGTGATTTGTTGAACTGAATCTCTGTCTGTATATTTGGTTAAAAGATCTCTGGCTGGACAAGTGGAAGTGGTAGCTCATGTATTCGTTTGCTCATCTATCAACGATCAAAATAATTTAGCATGAAATAATGTAGCCTAAATCAAGTGCATTATCTATGTAGTGACTCATGTAGTAGCCTTATATAGAGCCTAGGCTATTTTCCTATTTTTCCAATCCCACTGAAACCCAAAATCCTGACTCATGTCTCGCATGAAAATTCCTAACTTTATTCTGTAATCCATAGGTTGCATTATCAAAGCACGTCTCGCCTATGCATGTCAAAATAGCGCTATAACATTTCCCCCGCTGTCTCGTTTTGCTGCCCTTATGAGAGTTTCCGTAGACAATGTGTGATTAACTAATGATAGGAGAGTAGGTAGATATGGACTTAAAAAAAGAGTTGGTCCCGTTAAGATACCTTGACATTTAACAAGTTCCTCTATGCATCTCCCCGTTATTCATGAGCTGATCTGCTATCCGTATAATCATCAACTCTATTTTGCCAAATAGAAGATATTCTGTAATTCGTTGGAGGTTATGTAGCAAGTTTAGCAACTTTAGTCAATTGACTTTTGTTTGACTGCAAATGGAATGTTTGTATGATTTTAAAACGCTACAGCCTACTCAGGGTGCACGCTCCGAGTCCTGAGCACGCTCTGTCTCTAGGGCCTACTACTGAAATGCGCTGAAATGATTGAGGAACATGATAACGCTCGGAATTTATGAAAGGCCTGTTTCGCTATTCACAACAATGTCATTAGCGATCAGTTACTCTATGATTACTTAAAAGCTGTGAAATCTTTACATAGTGGAGCAGCCAAGCCGGTAATGTGGCACAGGAACAATCTAATTTTGGGAGAACCCTGGCATAGTGACCATATCTTGATTGTAAACGCTTTAAAATAGGCACTTCCGATTTATGCGGTACATTCCGAGACTCTCGGGATAAATATAAATAAAATGATAAATTATTCCCGGTATTTTTTCGGCAAAAAATGGCTGTACATGCTCACACACTGCCATGTATCTTTTGTAAGTATACATCTAACATAAAAATATATTGTTTCCCTGACAATATATTTTTGTCTATCTGCTGCAGTTGTGCTCAACTAGCAGTCCTGTGATTGTTAAACTGGCCCTTGCTCCAGAGCAGTCTGCCATGCCTCACACTGGCCTAGGTAACTTCCCGAAACCAGCATAGTGAATTTGAGAGGCAGGCAAGTCATGCTAACCCTGGCCAAGGATCAAAGCTGGGTCTCCAGTGCACAAGTCTCGCCATTCTACCATACCTGCAGTGTTATGGATATCTCCACTCTTCATTCAGCTGCATATATACATAACTCACAGATCAAAGCATTACTATGTTAAAAAACAAATATACACAGCCCACCAGACTGAATTACACTTTGACTCTGATGTTTTAATAAAACATGTATGCCAAACAAAAAACGTTGTCTATTTAAAAGTTTAACAAACCAAACAACTCTATGCAGAAGGACTTTGAACAATTTACACAGAAAATGTCACAAAAACACATTTACTGGAATATCTGTCCAGATGCAAAGTTTGGTGATTTTTGATGTATTTTTTGTTTAACTAGGCAATGACGGTATACACCAGAAAAACCCTACCCCAGACAGCGCTGGGCCAATTGTTCTCCGCCCTACGGGACTCCCAATCACAGCCAGTTGTGATGTAGCCTGGAATTGAACCAGAGTCGGTAGTGACTAGCACTGAAATGTAGTGCCTTAGACGCTGCACCAGTCAGGAGCCCAGTGATAGAATTAGGGTACAATCTCCATCTGTCTTTTAGGCGACCACATTTTCCAAACACTCAGTTAGATATCGGCTCTGAATTAAGACTCAAAGATGTCTGCAGAAAGAATGGGGTGTCAGCTATGACATGACTTCTTGACTTTGAAACATTTATTTTGGTTTTTGAACTACAAGTAGGTGAATTGGATTTACTTCTGGTAAAGTAATTAAGTAACGGAATTACATCATGGGTCCCTGATCTGAACTATACAAAAATGCATAATTATGGAAATTAATATCATTCACTGGCTATTATTGTAATAAGCTCTGCCCCCAAACAAGACCATATTTGTATGGTCCAGACCAAATTTCAACTACTTTTCAACGTCCATGGATGTCCGGTGTTGGTCGGTGTTCAGTGGGTGAGGATGCTTCTTACAGGCGGCAGGTAGCCTAGTGGTTACCTGCGGGGTCCCGTGTAGCTCAGTTGGTAGAGCATGGCGCTTGCAACGCCAGGATTGTGGGTTCGATTCCCACGGGGGGCCAGTACAAAAAAAGTATGAATGTATGTACTTGTAAGTCGCTCTGGATAAGAGCGTCTGCTAAATGACTTAAATGTAAATGTAAATGGTTAGAGTGTTGGACTAGTAACCAGCAGGTAGCCTAGTGGTTAGAGTGTTGGACTAGTAACCAGCAGGTAGCCTAGTGGTTAGAGTGTTGGACTAGTAACCAGCAGGTAGCCTAGTGGTTAGAGTGTTGGACTAGTAACCAGCAGGTAGCCTAGTGGTTAGAGTGTTGGACTAGTAACCAGCAGGTAGCCTAGTGGTTAGAGTGTTGGACTAGTAACCAGCAGGTAGCCTAGTGGTTAGAGTGTTGGACTAGTAACCAGCAGGTAGCCTAGTGGTTAGAGTGTTGGACTAGTAACCAGCAGGTAGCCTAGTGGTTAGAGTGTTGGACTAGTAACCAGCAGGTAGCCTAGTGGTTAGAGTGTTGGACTAGTAACCAGCAGGTAGCCTAGTGGTTAGAGTGTTGGACTAGTAACCAGCAGGTAGCCTAGTGGTTAGAGTGTTGGACTAGTAACCAGCAGGTAGCCTAGTGGTTAGAGTGTTGGACTAGTAAGCGAAAGGTTGCAAGATATAAAACAGTAAATGGAAAGAGGGTAGGTGTCAGTATGATCTGGGAGAGGTGACATTAACTAGAGAGAGAAAGCAGCATCTCCTGTCTGTGAGCTCCAGAAAAAAAGGCTTTTCTGTGTGGCTTACTCTGTGGTTTGTCTGTGTGTATATCAAGAAGTGTGAGTTTGTATTTTTTTCAGGCTTATACCGCCTAAGTGACTAGTACAGAGAGAACGAAGGGGGGCCTTGGCTTCATTAAAACTTCATCTACCTCCATTCAGACCTTATTCATGAGTGTATTGACCCTTAGAGCATAGCTCTAGCAGTCCCTACTTACTGGCTTTATTAGTAGGAGTTTACAGGCCTGTCCATGACATTCCCACAGCTCTCTGGGAGCTCCACATGATTCCAGGGCAACAGCAGGTTAATGTAAGCCAGGTGGAGCCTCCTCTACGCTTCCTCTGAACGGGGTTGTTTGATTGACAGGGAGTTGTGGTGGAGAATCGGAGCGTTACTGCTCAGAATCGAGTTGTGATGGAAACATGGAGAGTCACAAGGAACAGCTGTTTGTCTTAGCCACAACAGTCAGGACTTTTCCACTCAACTGTGACCACTCTTAATTACAACGTGTGGATGTGTGTGTGATCGGGTCTGTGTCGGTGTGTGCCAGTGCATGCTGAACTCCTCCTCTTCTCTTATATGTGGCAAGAGTACTGTATGTGTGGTTAAAACGGTTACCCTACATCCTAAAACACATGTAAACACGAAACGATCGCAGACACTGATGTGACATTAGTTCTACGTTGTTCCGGTGTAGAGAGTACTTTTGGCGACTTTTGACACTTGGCATATGACAACATTTACCAAAATTCAAATACATTCATCCAAATAATTCACTCTGGCAGTCCCATTCACTCTGGTACTGTATGTCCATGGGAAATTGTTCTTATGTCAGTAATCATTTAAATCAAGGATCATGTTATGCGTACGTGGACATAATGTAGGCTTAATGTAAAATCTATAAACACTCCTATTCTCCTTTCTGCTGATACACTGCTGCCTGACACCCTCCATATATCTACAGTATGTGATGTTAACTAGCCCACAGAAGAACATGACACCCAGGGTGACACAGGGATTACTTGTTCTATATTTAGTGTTTATGTACATGAATATTGGCAGGACAACTCTGTACATGTGACACACACAGCGATACAGTGGTAACACACAGACCTCCAGCACAGAACACATTTACAGACAGGCTCTAGAGCGCACACTGGCTGAGTTACACAACGGAATGTCTCCACAATGACAATTTCCTCATAGAATTTGAATTATTTCTTCATAACAGTAATAGTCATCATGATCAATAAAAACAAACAATCAAATCAAAAGAGGTGAAGTATAAAATAATTTAAATCTCTCCTAAATGTAAATGATGCACTGAGAGAACTATACACGGCTGGTAGCTATTTTATCTCTGCAGGTCAACTTAAATTGAAACTGAAGTAACAAACCATTTTGACAGAGGAACGCAAGAGTCATGCAGCGACAGAGAGATGCACAAGATGAAACAGTCTCTTCTCTGAAGCTCTGAAGTCTCCCTGTTGGCAACGAGATTCTGGGACCCCAAGCACAGGGCGATCCATAGGTGAGCACCTCTCACCTATGGATCGCCCAAAAACATGCCAACAATGAAATGTAAACATAAATATACAGGTTGATATCTCCCTCTGCAAACAGTTAAGTCTCTGCCACAGGCTCATCGGCTGTGTGAGTGGTCAGTCTGTATACACTCCTTAGTAGAATATCACTTAGAGTTAAATAAAACTTTTTTAATATATATATATATATATAATAGATTTATTCTGTGCAGTCTATTAGCAGTACTTCCTCGTTTTCACCAGTTTGCTCTGGTATTTGACTGAGTGACCACTGTGGCCCACAACATAAACGTCCAGCAGATAGGTCTTGCCCGGCTCCAGCCCTGTGATGGTTTCCGTGGTAACGGCCTTCTGCAGGTTTGGGCTGTGGAAGTACTTGCAGAGGACCTTCTCTGACTTCCTGCGCGTCTCAGGCCCGGCACACTGGTTCTGCTCACGGCGCCGCTGCTCCTCGCCGTAGCTCTCGGACACCTCTTTTTTGTAGACGCAGAACTTGTTGCGGTCCTGCGTTCCCAGCCAGGCCACAGTAGCAGAGGAGCAGGTACGCAGCTTGTCGAAGGCCTTGATGCGCGTGTCCTCGGGTAGCGATGGGAAGGGTTGCTTGCTGCTGGGCTTTGTGGTGGCCAGCACCTTCAGGGTGGACGCTCCCTTCCTACTGCCTCGCAGACGGATCAGGTACTTGGCCTTGGGCTTCCCTCGCAGCTGAAACTGCCGTACACCCTCCACATTTTGGGAGAGCAACAGCTTGCCATCACGCCTAACCTGCACCTGAACAGAGTCCAGACAGGCATGTACAAACAGAGTGACCCTCTGGTGGGAGGAGACAGGGGCGAAGCGCAGGAACTTACTGCCCTTTCTCTTGATGAAGACGTCGGACACTTTGCCATCCTTCAGTTCCACCGTCTTCTGCCGAGCCTCTGCCTTGGTGCGGGCGAATGTGCCCACATAGGCGGTGCTGGTGTTGGTGGCAGAGTTCACAGCGAACACGTCAAAGTAATACTGAGTGTCCGGCTTCAGGTCCGACACGGTGAAGATATTCTTGTTACCAATGCAGACTTTCTGAATGTCAGAGGCTTTGGGTTTGGCTGTGTAGGAGCGGGAGATCTTGTTGCTGGTGAGACCTCGGTTTAAGTTATTGTCTGAGGGGACAAAGCCGAAGTGAGCAAAGTCGAAGGGGCTGAAGTCCCGGCCTGGCTTTGGAGCGGCCATGAAGGCATCGTCAGCGCTGATCTTAGCCTCGGCAGCACACAGGCTCTTGAAGTTGTGCTCCTTGTTGATGACCACACAGTACTGGACGGGCTGGCCCATCAGAACGCCCGTAGGGGTGGGCTTCCAGGCCAGGGTGACAGTGGTCCGGCCCAGGGCGGTGACGTCCACCCGGGGATCGTAGGGCAGCTCGGGGTAGGGCTGGTCAGACGCTGGGGTGGTGGTAGCGTACACCTTGAAGTTGCTGTCCTTCTCTGTGGAGAGCATCTCCAGCTGATAGAGGCCGGAGGGAGAGCTGGTGGCCACGTAGGACTCCACATCATTCCCCTTGTAGGAGAAGAGCTCTGTGCCCTCATCTACTGTCACCTGCTGCTGCTTCTGCTGGTCCAGGGGCTCTGGCTCACCTGGAAAACACACGAACGTAACATGAGTTCCTTTCATATCACAGCATACCCATCACCTCCTGAGATATTTTTTGCTAACCCCTCCTAATGTCTATTTAATTTTTTTCGGGCTCTGAAGTAAAATAATTTCCACAGGTGGCTAAAAATGACCCGTTTAATGTGTTGATCCTGATGAGGTCATGGTAAAGCTCTCTCCGAGCCGTACGGACGATTAGCCCCTCACGAGCCAGCGACCATGTTTTCACTCTAAACATCCCCAAAAATCCCAGGCTGGTATTCACTTGGCCCTTCCTGGGAACTTGTGAAGCTATGCTACAAAGAGGCACCTTGTAGCCTATCCATGAGGGAGTCAGTTGCAGGCCTTATTTCAGCTGAGCAAGGAAACATAATATTATGCTTGTCAACCAGAGAGTGTGCTCAACGGTGTTCTAAATTAATGCTGAAAGATCCGATCCGAGGCCGAGACATTCAGCAGAGAGAGGAGCAAACATATGAACAGACAGAGAGGTTGTGCATTTGTGTATTTACACTGGAAACTAATGCAATCCTGATGGCTAGTGCTCCACTCAGCCTATGTGAATGGCTGCTCGGTCTATGTTAAGCTGCCATATGTAGCACGTATTGGAGATGAACTGTGTTGCAGTATTTAGTCTCTATTCTGTAATCTATTAGGACAGTGTGTGAACATCAAAAAAGCAGGTGCTATCAGGCAAGGAGCCCATTTATTCATTGGCACAGACACATGCACACCCATATAGTCCTACACGTGCACACATGTACTTTCACACCCTCACATTATGCACACTCTAAAACCACCGCTGCAGTCCATGTCTGTGCTCTAATGGGACTGGGCTTGAGGGAGTTGATTGATTTCTTGTGTTTCTAAGACAATGTCCAGATGGAGAGAGAGTGACTGAGTGTGTGAGAATGAGAGGGTTGAGAAAGAGCGAGAGAGAGAGTCTTCCCTTTGGAGGACAAAGGGAGTATACGTTAGGAATGGACAAGGGGGGTTATTGTACCTAGCTATATAAATATGTTTATGGGGGAGGATCGAGGAAGGCTTAATCACATTCTAAACTCTTTACTCATACACTGTGTTTGTCTGCCAGCCAACCAACCAGCCAGCCAAGGGCAGTCTGTTCTACTCAGAGCTCTGTTCCCTTTTCACAGACTACAGAGGTGTGGTCAATTCAGACTTCAGTGTGGTCAGTTCAGACATTGTGTCACTAGTTAGTTAACCATATCACAACCACACCAAAAAAGCTGACCAGAAACACGGCCCAACCACAACAAAATGTACAACGTCTTTCTCGTTTTATTCAAAACTATGTCAATCAAATGTTTATGTTGTTGTTAGTTTATTTTCATCCTGATAAATTAGTGAGGTGATTGTTTATGTACTTGTTGTACATCAAACATATATTTCACAAGTTTTACAATGTTATTATTGTAATAGCCAAATTTACATTAGCTATCAGTTCTATAAATCATATTTATATGTAAATACCTGATCCCTCTCCACTGGCCTCCTCAGGCAGCTCCTGCAGAGTGAGCTTCCACTCCAGAGGAGCATCACATGGTGTCACCGTCACAGACAGTGGGGTGTTGTCCTCCTCCACCACAAAGTAGTACCTTCAGAAACAACAAGTATTGCCCAGGTAAATGACAGGGATCAAACAGAATGCAGGGTTAACTGCAGGGTTAACTACTGAAATCACCCTACACACTAAGTCTATGGTCACTCTATGGAATGCTAATGACATGGGTCTCTATCAGCAGACATGACCTAAATCACATGCACATCTCTTTCTCATCTATAATGCATTTCCTCATCCTAGTATACATTACAATGCATTCCATATTCCCCATGCATCCATTTGCCATAAGTCGTCATACAGAGCCTACAGTGCTATTTAGTGTGGGAAGGCTACGACGCTGTTTTTGAGTGATACTCAACCTGGCCTCATGCATTTAGTAAGATAAGACATACAGTACATGTACATGTTTGGAGCAGTAAACCTACATGTTGGTAATGGTTATTGATAGTGACGGCTGTCTTTACATAGACCTAAACTCATTACCTTTTGGGCGTGTCCCTGAACAAGTATCCACTGATCTCGGCTCCGTCTGGGATGACGGAGGAATCATGGAACAGGGTCTTGTCTCTGATCTGCATCTGGAACAGGCCCTCGTCTCGCGTGGGCAGCTTCTGGCCCACTACAACACCCAGCAGTAGAGCCAGGGCCAGAGGCCAGCCCTGAGGTCCAAAATCCAGCCTCATCCTCCTGTAACACATAAAGCAGATATGCAGGACCGTCAGAACAAGTAGAATTCACATTAGAAAAGCAAAAGTAGTGAATATTGAACATCTTTCAATAAATACTTGGACGAGGAACTTGAAAATGTACTTCCAGTTTTGCCTGTTAAGTCTATCAGAATGGAAGGGAAACCAGTAACACGCTGCCAAAGAGAGGAAAGTGAGAGACAGAGATGGACAGAGGCCCCATCTCTTGGAAAAAAGAGAGAAAGTGAAAGGCAGACAAAAAGAGAGAAGACACTTTGGATCAGAAAGAGGGAGAAGATCAAGAGGAATACAGCGGCTAGTGTGAGAAAGGTTCCCCAAGGTCAGAGAAACTAGATTGAAGGGGATAGAAAAGGAGAAGAGATTGGCACCAGCCGCTAAACTGTACTGTTCAGTAGATATCCCCACGGCTATGGGACGTGGCTCAATACACAGGTCTTTGCAGCTCACTGAAGATCAGGAACACTCAGATATCCTCTGTCTATTGATTTGGCCACATTGATTGCAGCTGATGGGAAAGCCAAATCCCTGGTGATTTAATCAGGATAATGATAGCAGATTAGCCAGATACTTTACTGCCATTTACAGCAAGTGAGAGTGTGTCCTTTTAATGACCCCTCTCTCTCCCTCCTTGCTCTCCTTTTCTCTCTCCCTCTTTCTTTTCCACCCTAGCTCTCCATCTATTTTTCTGTTGCAAATATAGCTCATCTTTGTCTCTTGCACACACATACAATCTCCATCCCTCCCTCTTTCTGTCCTTGTCACACATACATCCTATCATTCCTCCCTCCCTCTGGAGAGACAGATAAGTCAAACCAGAGAACCCAAAGCTGGACATGCTTCCATGCTACAAACATGGCTTCATTACTACATTGTCTTCCTTTTAAAACACAAGCCAGAGAAAAGCCCTTGACAGCTGTGTAAATTTTTCCCTTTATGCCTCTCGTGTCTGAGCTGAGCCTTCCCTCATTCAGCCAGACTTCAGAGAGGTGGAGGAAAGCCTTCTAAGTGGTACTTTGAGATTTGACTCATAGAGAGGAGATCCTTATCTCCGCTTGTCTTATTCCACTTCAGAAGCGTGTCGGGCGGAACAAAGACATGTCTATTAATACTGGAGACAGTCCTGGGGTGGTATGTACAGAGCTCTACAGAGTTGTCTCTCACTCTTCAGCCCCAAAACAAAGAGGCCCCAGTCTCTGCTGCACCAAGCCCACATAATGACACTACCGGACTGATGTCATCAGATATGGGGTATGTGCGCTCTCAATTATTAATTAGTGTGGAATCGTCCAGAAGATTTGCTTGCAAACATTTGTGGCATAACCCAACATGCACTTGATGTGCTGTTTCAAATGTAAGCAACTTGCCCACCGCGTGTGATATTACTGATTCAAACTAATGGCTTGGGTTTGAGTTGGTCAAAGTGCAGCCGTATCCCAAGTCTGAGAAGCGTTACCACTAAATGCTACGTTCCTCTATCCAGACTCAGATCCCACGTATGAGCCACTACTGAAAGATGACACCTGCCCATTAAAACAGTTGGATTTGACTGTGCTAATGTCTAGACCTTGAGGTTGTGTGGTGCAGCACAGGCAGTATGTATGGGTCATACAGGCTGGAATGTGGAATGTTTGTGCATGCATGAGACTGCAGGCCTGCCTCTACCATTCACAGGCTCCCTTTACCGAAATAAAACTTCAAAAAAGCTGCATCTGGAACAAATAAAGCCTAATGTTTAATTAGAGTGAGGGAGAATGTATGATCGTAATTTGGGGGGAGGATAATTTGAAGGCAGAGTCGGCCACAATCGTGTCAACTTTGTTTTGCTGCTGTTTTTTGTATATTTATATATTCATTTATTTTTCAGTTTCACTCCGACTAGAACTTTGTTCAAAACTTGAAGCTCTTTTGGTTGTTAAAGAAGTAGTCTAATGCATAATAAATGGTAAGTTGTGGCAGCTTGAGGGGTGGGGAGGGGGAGGGGATAATACTGAACAGGTTAGGTGCACAAAGCATAATTAAGATAGTAATTGATGGAAATAAAGGTATGTCACAGTTCAACTGTTTAACCCATAGTAATAACTACGTAATAACCATCTAAATGATATGATGTTACAATGACGGTTAGTTCCTCCTGAATTCCTATGACAACAACAAATGAACCAGTGTTTACCCTGTGCCTATATCCTGCCTTTACCAGAACTATGTGAATGACAACTTAGCCAAATAACAATGTTAAAGGGATACCCCGATGGATTTTGGCAATGAGGTCCCTTTATCTACTTCCCCAGAGTCAGATGAACTCGTGGATACCATTTTTATGTCTCAATCAATCCATACATGAAACAAATGAAATGTATTACATGATAAAGAAGTCATTGTGTATGGTCAGTTTGGTTGTAGGATGTAGATGTTTGTTTATGAATGTTTTTATGGGTGTGTTTGTAAATTTCATCTGGAGTGCGCTCTGGGCATTCGTAAATTCATAGCATTGTCAGATTGTCTGTTGGTAAAGTCAGAGCGTTTTGCACTACACTGGACACTCTGACCGAGGAGTAGGGTTGATCTGAGCATTCTGATCACAACATCAGTCAAGCGCCCAAGCTGGCTAACGTTGGCTAGCTTGCTAGCTACTTCAAGGCACAAATCAGAGAACACCTCACTCTGACCATTTTACTCGCCCTAGCAGAGCTGGTTAGGCTGTTTTCATGTTATCCAGAGTGTTGATGAATGTATCTGGGCTGCTGGCAACAATTTAATTGCCCTTTTTTTGCAGACTTTTACCGACACCGGCCATATTCAACGGGTGTTGAGCGTTCATAAATTCATCAGTTATTCTGCGCTCTGGCACACTCAGACGAGAGTGCTCTGAAATCGGAGTAGATAGCCAGTGTGAATTTACAAACGCACCCTATATGTATGTACGGTTTGAGATCAGTTGGTGAGTCAGTGAGTCAGCTGGTATTCCAGAAGTCAGTCAGTCAATGTGAAGCTAGCCCAGCACAGCCTGATGACTAGCACACCTAATCAGTGTTCCTGAGTGATAGAGAACATGTATGCACAACGGAGCAGCTTACGCCTGTCATTCACACGGCCCTGCAATAGTCCTGCCCTCCAACTGTCCAACATGAAAGACCCATGTGGAGTGTGTGTGAGGGCCTCTGCGTGTGTGTGTGTGTGTGTGTGTGTGTGTGTGTGTGTGTGTGTGTGTGTGTGTGTGTGTGTGTGTGTGTGTGTGTGTGTGTGTGTGTGTGTGTGTGTGTGTGTGTGTGTGTGTGTGTGTGTGTGTGTGTGTGTGTGTGTGTGTGTGTGAATGTATAAGCATCTGTCTGTAAAAGAAGATTGTGTGTGCGTGTCTGCGTTTTTGCCTGCCAGGGTATATACCAGGCCTCCGACTACCCCTACACTACCACATCGCCCCTCCATCTCTCCATCCCTCCAATATCTTCTCTGGGTTGCCCTCTCCATCCAGCCGCAGTCCCAACCCCATCCTCCCTCCCCCAGCTCCATGACTCCCTGTCAGGACGGGTAAACCTCATGCCTGCTCCCACATGGAGCTCATTAGCAGGACGGGAAGGAAACAAATACACTTTAATTTCAACACAAATAAAGAGACATTTAAGATTCTCCCCAACGAGACGCCTGGCAGGGCTCACAGGACCTGGAGCCTTTGTTTGATTTCTTAAAGCTGCTCTGAAGGCATATTTACGGTCGGTAGGTCTTCAGTAGCAGACTCCATCACTGCTGTGCTGTCAATTCAGGGCCAACCGGGGGATTGGGGATACAGACAGACAGGCAGGCAAGGGCTGAGGGCTCAGAGCCTGAGATGGAACCAACCACACATAACCTGGGCCCATTCTGACGGAGAGCCAAACCCAGAGCACGTCTGGTGCTCTTGGAGAGCCAAACAGCTCATTAATGAATTGGTAGAGACTGTGGTTTAGGCTCCTGTCCAGGGGCAGGACTTTTGTCTGTGCACAATGTGAGTTTCTCTGTTTGTGTATGTCTTCTAAACCGTCAAATTCCTCAGAGTGTGTATAAGTCTACATCATCACTCATATTCTGTCTCTAAACCACCCACATCATCATCATCATCAGCCCACAAAGACTCAAATACTTTGCTGCTGCTGGCACAATAGCGTGTTCAGGAAGGGGAGCCTATTTTCCATCCCTGCCTGCCTGCCTCTCTCTTGTTCTGTTTTATGGTCCATCTCTGAGCGAGGCAGTGGTTAGCACGGCATCCTGGAATGTTACTTGGTGGAGCGGGTCAGGTCATAGGGCACTTTCTATTACTGCACAACAAATGAGCCATTCAAATGAGGGGCGCACCTTTGACTGATGTGCACTTCGTTGCTGTCATTATGACTAAAGGGAAGCGCACACAAGATTAGCTCACAAAAAGCCCCATGGGAAAGAAGTGGTCCACTCTCTGCCCATCAGCATATCAACGATAAGGGCATAGACCAGCATCGTGGGAAATGAGGCAGTCATGTATCCATTATGTTCCGCTGGGCAGAGAGCACAGACCCCTTCTTCAGGAGAGAGATCCGTCAGTCTGAGGGCACTGCCTCTGCTTGTGTCCATTTGAAGAGGCATAATGAGGGATTTGCAGAGTGAATGTTTTGGACACTGGGAGAGGGTGTGGGTGGATAAAATGAATAGTTTAATGAAGGGGATAAAAACCTGTCGCTATGTCCTTAATCTTCCAGCAACGACTCTGGACGTGACATCCCACTCCAGCGGTCCGCACAAAGCAAACGCAACGAGAAGAAGACTGTATATACTGCAGCTCGTCACTTCTCCGGACGCATAAATTGCAGTAGCAACACTGGCGGAATTCTTTCAGCCCAGAGTTTTCATATGCAAATCACGGTTTAGTTACGGTATGCAACACAGACCTTCCCATTTTCAGACTTTTTGTTCATGATTCATTCTCCTGAGAAAGTACGGGAGGCAGTGTGGCTTCTCTCTGCTACTAAATACAGTTATTCAAATTCCCATTCTGAGTCTGTCTCTCATTATACTCCTGAGCCCAATGGGGAATGCAGCTGAGGAAAAAAACAAGTCTCACCAAGGGATGGATGAGGTGAATAACAGAAGCACAGAACTTGGAATTCCTTCCCTTCTGATTTCCTTGCGTAAAATTCATAACGTAAAATCCATTAATTTATACAAATAATTTATAAACGAATAACACGTTTAATAAATCAAAAATATATTATTACGACTCAAATAAATGTATTTCTAAAAAAAGTTAATAAGAGAGGATTAATATGATCAATGATCAATTGTTTTAAAAAATGCAGTAGTTTGTTTTAAATTTAATATGATTTTTAAGGGTCTCCAAATGTGAATATATTTGTGTGAGAGAGTAATCAGAGCGGGATAGCGGTTATAGTGCAGGTGCGGGGGCTCGCACAGGGTTGAGGAAAACTATTACAAAAACTGATGTCCCATTTAAAAAAAAAAACAGATGTCCCAACATGTGTGGCATGTTGCATCGGCAGCAGCACTATAAAAAAGGGCAAGTGAAGAGAATGTATGCCACGCACTATAGAATGGGGTGATAACGCATCTTGCTGATTTGCGTCTGGCGGCTTTGGAGGGTGCTCCGTCACCCCTGGGAGCATGGGAACCCAGTTAAGAGCACAAAGCAGCGCGCCTCAGATCCAGAGCCCCGAGCCCGTGGACACTGTCTTCCGCGTGTCCTTTTCATCTCCCTCAAAAGTTCATCCTTTTTGCGCGACATTAACCGTGCCAAGTGAAATAGTGGCCACAGCCAAACTAAGGGAACCAAATTAAAAGAGCATGCGAGCCCGGGCTTGATTGAAATGTGTTTGAAAACCTTAACTTCCCGGAGTTGTAAACCACAAAACCCTTTCCTCTCTATCTGGCAGTATTTTCAAAGGCAAGCGTTCTTTAATCGGAGAGTCCCTCTCTGTTTTTCTTTTGTATGGAACCGTCTCATTATGCTCAAAAAGTGCTCCACAAACCATATAGAGTAGACCAGGCTACTACAAAAACGCAAGCATGTTGCCCGAAAGCAGCCTTTTCAATCGATGTGATTTGGCATTCATAAGTTTAGGCTATTTCATGGGATATTTATATAAAACAGAGATCTAATGAGCCACGGATACATTTAAATATTTTATGAATGAGCGTCTTACCTTTCAGGTTTAGGGATGATGAAAATAGTTGGAAAGTTGTATGGATATGTTGCTTTTTCCTAACCAGCGCAACAATTATGAGACCACAATAAAAATGTTAAGAATTAAGGAAAAAAATGCAAAACAGTTGTCCTTTTCACTGTCCAATAGATTCCTCGAGTCAGTTCTTGTGTGGTGGCAATCGGATTACAGGTCTGGTTAGTTGGTGGCAGTTCTGGAGGGTTGAGCCTTGTTTCAGAATCTGAGTGGGTAGGTTTCCTGAGTTCTGGCTGCGCGTCCGTCCCCTGCCGCGCGGCTGCTATTGAGACTCCGACTGGCAAACTGGTGCGAACTTCTGTCTCTGCGCTCTCCCTAGGTGCACTCCGATAACCAGCCCACTCCTCCTGGACATCACAACCCCAACAAATAAAAAACCAACCAGAGACCAGCCAGAACCAGCAACGGACCTATCACAGACATGAACTTAAACTGACATCACTTTATGAATGAAAAACCTATATTTATACATTACTTTGGATTTACTTTGAATGGATATAGCCATACGAAGTAGACCTAATTTGTATAAATTGGATGACAATTGCACACGTTTTACATACATTCTATTAAACCTTTTTTCTTTGCATTTAAAATAAAACTTAAAAAACATTTTCCCATCGAATAAGGTAATATCCCTACAAGGCGAACACTAAGGTTGAACTTACCAGAAATACTTGAGAGACGTGTCTGTAAACCTAGAGCAAAACAAGGTATAGATCTGGGTGTCTTCGCCTCTGTTATTTTAAGAGCGGGGATCCCCTGTGAGCTGTTTACGTACGTCGTACTGCGCGCAGAAAACGAGCACACTTGGGTAGGACCCTTTTCAAAGTCACGCAACCCTCGGGTTATATTTTCTGTGTTGTCAGTGAGCAAGTTTTATCATGAGCCTAGATAGATGTGTAAGCACCACCATTTTATTCCTTCATCTGTCGTGTGTAATTTATGTGTAATGTATCCATAAAGAGCGTTTTCTCTGGGTTGCTTTCGTTTGTCCGGAGTGTTTACACCAAACCAATTCGACTGGGCCGAATGTGTTTTTGTTGCTTACATTACATTATTCCGTGTAGCCTAAAGGTGTGAAAACGCCGGCGGTACAGAGATGCTTTTGTCTGTTCCCGGGCCATAAACCAGGGAAGTAAATATTTATCCAAGATAAGAGCCTTTGACTGAGTTCTGTCGGTGATGTGAATTGTAAATAATTTACGACTTTATGGGGGCTGCCGAACTCAGCAGAGTAGCCCGAGTAAAATGATGCCTTTATCCCACCCCGTTCAGAAAATAGATAGGAGCGTTACGGTTTAAAACTGTTGTTTCATTACCCCGAATCCCTTGACGCATTAGCAGGAACAAGTGTAGCAATAATGCATAGTCTATATAAAGGGTTAGCATACTCTACCTCGTTAAAGGGCAGAGGGAAAGGAAAGCAACGTTGGATAGGAGAGAACTTGGCAATTATTTAACATTATGTTAAAGAGCATTTGGCCTAAATATGTAGATAATTTTCCATCAAACATTTCCAATTTGACCTCTAGCCTAATCATATAATTTAATGCAGACTAATTCAATATGCGTAGCCTATTCAATATATTATATATTTTTCAGCCAAAAACAAATATATATGCGTAATTTCGCATTAAGCATATTCGTTCGACATTATAGTATCAGTATAGACAGTAAGTAGGCCTAACAAACATACCGCAATTAAATTAAAAACCATTGAGTGAGACGCCTTGGTGCAACAGCATCATCTAGCGTCAGTGGTCTCTCTGGAGGCGTAAATCCGCGCACACTAGCCTACACTGGTTAGCGCGCTGGCTAGGAAATTACCGAGTGGACTTTCTATCACAGGAAATTGGTGGCACCTTATTTGTGGAGAACGTGCGCGTGGTAACGGCTGGAGCGGAATGGTATCAAATACATCAAACACACAAGTTTATGGACATGGCTCTTGTTATGTCCACTGTAAACTAACGGGTCTCCA
The DNA here is from genome assembly GCF_029448725.1 of Salvelinus fontinalis. Classification (NCBI taxonomy): domain Eukaryota; kingdom Metazoa; phylum Chordata; class Actinopteri; order Salmoniformes; family Salmonidae; genus Salvelinus; species Salvelinus fontinalis. The sequence goes on from NC_074669.1 coordinate 24,722,494, forward strand.
GGCACATGGCTGCCGCCATGGGGAAGTAGTCTCGTCAGCGCACAGGGTTTTATGTGTTGGAGTCATTCGGACAGACTATGCTGCCACAGTGGTGGGTGGGCAAGTGCTGGCCACTCCTGGCTCCTCGCATGGTCCGGACTGTCTGGATCCTGTAGGGAAGGTTGTGTCAAGTTTGATAAATTATTTGGGAGCAACTTGAAGTAGAGCTCCAGACCCCTGACTTCCTGACCTTGCATCTCACATCCTGCTATCACTCCGCATAATGCAAAGCCTTCTCCCTCTCTCTGTCTCTCTCTCTGTCTCTCTCTCTCTCTCTCTCTCTCTCTCTCTCTCTCTCTCTGTCTCTCTCTCTCTGTCTCTCTCGCTCTCTCTCTCGCTCTCTCAATTCAATTTCAATCTAAGGGGCTTTATTGGCATGGGAAACATATGTTTACATTGCCAAAGCAAGTGAAATAGATAATAAACCAAAGTGAAATAAACAATAAAAATGAACAGTAAACTTTACACTTATAAGTTCCAAAAGAATAAAAACATTTCAAATGTCATATTATGTATATATACAGTGTTGTAATGATGTCCAAATAGTTCAAGTACAAAAGGGAAAATAAATAAACATAAATATAGGTTGTATTTACAGTGGTGTTTGTTCTTCACTGGTTGACCTTTTCTATTAGCAACAGGCCACACATCTTGCTGCTGTGATGTTACACTGTGGTATTTCACCCAATAGATATAGGAGTTCATCAAAATTGGATTTGTTTTCAAATTCTTTGTGGGTCTGTGTAATCTGGGGGAAATATGTGTCTCTAACATGGTCATACATTTGGCAGGAGGTTAGGAAGTGTAGCTCAGTTTCCACCTCATTTTGTGGGCGGTGTGCACATAGCCTGTCTTCTCTTGAGAGCCAGGTCTGCATTCAAAGGCCTTTCTCAATAGCAAGGCTATGCTCACTGAGTCTGTAAATAGTGAAAGATTTCCTTAATTTTGGGTCAGTCACAGTGGTCAGGTATTTTTCCACGGTGTACTCTCTGTTTAGGGCCAAATATATTTTTAGTTTGCTCTGTATTTTTTGTTATTTTTCCAATGTGTCAAGTAATTTTCTTTTTGGTTTCTCATGATTTGGTTGGATCTAATTGTGTTGCTAATATTTTCTCTCTCTCTCTCTCTCTCTCTCTCTCTCTCTCTCTCTCTCTCTCTCTCTCTCTCTCTCTCTCTCTCTCTCCTTCTCTCCTTCTCTCCTTCTCTCCTTCTCTCCTTCTCTCCTTCTCTCCTTCTCTCCTTCTCTCCTTCTCTCCTTCTCTCCTTCTCTCCTTCTCTCCTTCTCTCCTTCTCTCTCTCATACACATACACTCACACAGACCAGATTCAAATTGGTGCCAAATTCAATCTGCTTTGGGCTACACCTCTGAGCTATGAAAAGGAATCCACTCTGGGGAGGGACAATCTCAAACACACATTATCTCTTGCTCTCACTCTCAAAGAGAGAGAGAAAGAGAGACAGAAAACAGTTTGGCTATTGACATGACAAAGATTTGGAAAAGTATCCACAGTAAGGACATTTTACCACAGATGGGAAAAGGACTGAGGGGGATAAAGAGGTGAAACATGTTCATGGCATAATTCTCTCCACTGTACTTCAGTCCCATTGCAGGGCTGATTAGTATCTCATTTTCACACACATTCACTGACAAAAGCATTCCAAGCACATACCGGTAAACTATTAGACACCTTTTAGCATTACACTGCCTATAGCCAATTGTGATTAAAAACATTATGTTAAAGTGGTGTACTTTTTCTAGACATACATTCCATTCAAATGCTTACTGTAATGTTGAGTCAGCTTCAGCCCATACAGTATTATAGCCCACTCCTAACATTCATCAGCATGCAACTCCATGCACCTAATCTTGGATTGGTCAGCCTGTCAGAGTGGAGGTGCGTTCTCTCTGAGAGTCATTGCTATCATTGACCTGGACTCTGTTAGCATTGGGGGATGCTGTACAGCAATGACTGAGTGTTACCTCTTTTAAATGTTCCCCTTACACACTTCTCAACTACTCCCCATAGCTATTAATGCAGGGAGGATGGAATGCAATAGCTTATCAGGCTGGAATGTATTTAGTGTGTGTGGATGTGGTGGCTAGTAGTGTGGGGTGAGGGGGGGGGGTGTATTCACACTAGATACAATAAGATAATTGTTAGGGAGAAACATGGACACCAGACAAAAAACATAAACATACGAAATCAGAAACACACACATTGAGATACACACACATACACTCTCTAGGTTATCTATGGGTCTCCTCCTCAGAGCTGTGGAATGCTAACTAGGAGGCTGTTCCCTGGCCAGTGTCCCCTGCTGGCTAACAGAGCACTCCACTACACATCACAGCTAATCATTTACTCTGGACAGACAAGAGCTTGTGCCATGGCAACAGTTGCTGTGTAAACAGCTTTCACCATTTATGGTTCCCCCTTCCTGTTGTCCTGTTGTGTTTGTGACAGGACCAGAGGGACCAGGGACGGATTAGGCATAAAGGCTGAACTCTGACCTCCAATGGCCACTACTTCTTCTTCCAGTCATTCAAAGACATTTGGCAAAATATATTGTTACAAAGTTTCCAAGGAAGAGAGCAGAGTGGGAGAGAAGCAAAGGGGGCTACAGTTCAAGGTAAGGAAAGAGGCAGGGGAGGATGATAGCAGTAAGTAAACTATCTGAACACAACTTGTCTTTCAGTAAATATCGCTCAGATGAAAGACACCTGTAAAAGAACATAAACTATGTGGAGAGCCCCTTCTGTTGGACTAACAGTTTTAATATATCTCTGGTTGTGTCAGCAATCCATCAATTGTTTCTCTAATTGGTCTTTTGAACAATCCAAGCAGCTCTGAAAAAGATCTGATGTTTATTTATTTTTATTTATTTCACCTTTATTTAACCAGGTAGGCTAGTTGAGAACAAGTTCTCATTTGCAACTGCGACCTGGCCAAGATAAAGCATAGCAGTGTGAACAGACAACAACACAGAGTTACACATGGAGTAAACAATAAACATGATGTGAAAAGATCTGATGTGAAAAAGACCATTTAGTAGAAAAAAGATCAGAATTGGGCTGCCTGTTTAAACGCAGCCGAAGATGCTCAGATACACGACACACAGATAAACATCACTGGACTTTTTAGTGACATGAATGGTTAATTGTTTGGAAAAATTCGTCTATCCTTCCCGCCCTCATTCTCTCTAAAAATTATATTTCGATCATGGGGAAAGGGGGATACCTAGTCAATTGTACAACTGAATGCCTTCAACTGAAATGTGTCTTCCGCGTTTAAGCCAACCCCTCTGAATCAGAGAGGTGCGGGGGGCTGAGGTAGAGGACGAAAAGCTACAATTGAAGTCAGACGAAAGAAGACAAGGGTGAAGAGTGAATATCGTGTCAGTGTCTAACTTCCTCTTATCCAATAAGAGCGCGGTGTGTCAGCGGCCGACTTCATCTTATTATCCAATAATGGAGCAGCATGTCAGTGGTACCCAAAATGCCCAGGGGACAGTAGACATAAACATAGCCCAAAGTTTGGATTCACAATCACACACAGACACACACACACACTGTATACACGTTTAGACGTTTAGTCCAGGCCTTTTTACTGCAACTCTAGAGCACAGCAGCCAGAGGCATGGTATGTGCATTGTAAACACAGCCGGGGAGAGTCAGAGTGAGGAGTGGAGGAGAGCTTGACTTCCTACTCTGCCTCTCGTCCAGGCCACAGGAGGACACACTCAGTGGAAGCATTGCATCACTGGCAGCACAGCAGCATGGTTACACAACTCACCCATTTACAGAATTAAGATGAAGTTCAAATAAACAATGTGTCACTGAAGAGCTGCTAACAGGAAAACACTGGGGGGCCATACATGCAAACACTAGAAAAAGATCAAGGTCATGTTTAAGAATCAGCCAATTGAAATCGTCGACGCAGAGGCATTTGATCAAAGGCTACATGTTAGCTGTTCCGATTACATAAAACTGCAGATTTAGCCCTATGCTAACCTCACCAGATGGCCGTGATTATTTCCTGTAACAAATTCCATATCAGCCAACTAAAATCGTAGACGTAGTTGGACGTGTTTCAACACTTGTTCATAGAAGCATCCTTAACATACAGTACCAGTCAAAAGTTTGGACACCTACTTATTCAAGGGGTTTTCTTTATTTTTACTCTTTTCTACATTGTAGAATAATAGTGAAGACATCAAAACTGTGAAATAACACATATGGAATCATGTAGTAACAAACAAAGTGTTAAACAAATCAAAATACATGTTATATTTTAGATTCTTCAAAGTAGCCACCCTTTGCCTTGATGACAGCTTTGCACACTCTTGGCATTGTCTCAACCAGCTTCATGAGTAATGCTTTTCCAACAGTTTTGAAGGAGTTCCCATATATGTTGAGCACTTGTTAGCTGCCTTCACTTTCACTCTGCAGTCCAACTCATCCCAAACCATCTCAATTGGGTTGAGGTCGGGTGATTGTGGAGGCCAGGTCACCTGATGCACCACTCCATCACTCTCCTTCTTGGTCAAATAGCCCTTACACAGCCTGGAGGTGTGTTGAAAAATAAGTGATAGTCCCACGAAGTGCAAACCGGATGGGATGGGGTATCGCTGCAGAATTCTGTGGTAGCCATGCTGGTTAAATGGGCTCCCGAGTGGCGCCGTGGTCTAAGGCATTGCATCTCAATGCAAGAGGTGTCACTACAGTCCCTGGTTTGAATCCAGGCTGTATCACATCCGGCCGTGATTGGGAGTCCCAGAAGGTGGCGCACAATTGGCCCAGTGTCGTCCGGGTTTGGCTGGGGTAGGCCGTCATTGTAAATAAGAATTTGTTCTTAACTGACTTGCCTAGTTAAATAAAGGTTAAAAGAAGTGTGCCTTGAATTCTAAATGAATCACTGACAGTGTCACCAGCAAAGCACCCCAACACTTCCTCCTCTATGCTTCACGGTGGGAACCACACATGAGGAGATCATCCCTCCACCTTTTTGGTTGGAATCAAAAATCTCATATTTGGACTCATCAGACCAAAGGACAGATTTCCACTGGTCTAATGTTCATTGCTCGTGTTTGTTGGCCCAAGCAAGTCTCTTCTTATTATTGGTGTCCTTTAGTAGTGGTTTCTTTGCAGCAATTTGACAATGAAGGCCTGATTCACGCAGTCTACTATGAACAGTTGATGTTGAGATGTGTCTGTTACTTGAACTCTGTGAAGCATTTATTTGGGCTGCAATTTCTGAGGCTGGTAAGTCAAGTGAACTTATCCTATACAGCAGAGGTAACTCTGGGTCTTCCTTTCCTGTGGCGGTCCTCATGAGAGCCAGTTTCATCATAGAGCTTGATGGTTTTTGCAACTGCACTTGAAGAAACTTTCAAAGTTCTTGAAATTTTCCCGGATTGACAGGAAATTCTTAAAGATGGTTGTTTATCTTTGTTTATTTGAGCTGTTCTTGCCATAATATTTTTTTTAAATTATTTTTATTTTATTTTATTTCACCTTAATTTAACCAGGTAGGTCAATTGAGAACAAGTTCTCATTACCAACTGCGAACTGCCCAAGATAAAGCAAAGCAGTGCGACAAAAAACAACAACACAGAGTTACACATGGGATAAACAAAAGTATAGTAAATAACACAATATAAACATCTATATACAGTGTGTGCAAATGGAGTAAGGAGATAAGGCAATAAACAGGCCATAGTAGCAAAGTAATTACAATTTAGCAAATTAACACTGGAGTGAAAGATGTGCAGATGATGATGTGCAAGTAGAAATACTGCTGTGCAAAAGAGCAAAAAAGTAAATAAAAACAATATGGGGATGAGGTAGTTAGTTGGATGGGCTATTTACAGATGGGCTATGTACAGCTGCAGCGATCGGTAAGCTGCTCAGATAGCTGATGCTTAAAGTTAGTGAGGGAGATATAAGTCTCCAACTTCAGCGATTTTTGGCAGCAGAGAACTGTAAGGAATGTCGGCCAAAGCAGGTGTTGGCTTTGGGGATGACCAGTGAGATATACCTGCTGGAGCGCGTGCTACGGGTGGGTGTTGTTATGTGACCAGTGAGCTGAGATAAGGCAGAGCTTTACCTAGCAAAGACTTATAGATGACCTGGAGCCAGTGGGTTTGGCGACGAATATGTAGCGAGGGCCAGCTGACGAGAGCATACAGGTCGCAGTGGTGGGTGGTATATGGGGCTTTGGTGACAAAACAGATGGCACTGTGATAGACTACATCCAGTTTTCTGAGTAGAGTGTTGGAGGATATTTTGTAAATGACATCCTCGAAGTCGAGGATCGGTAGGATAGTCAGTTTTACGAGGGTATGTTTGGCAGCGTGACTGAAGGGTGCATTGTTGATAAATAGGAAGCTGTTTGTAGATTTAATTTTGGATTGGAGATGCTTAATATGAGTCTGGAAAGAGAGTTTACTGTCTAGCCAGACACCTAGGTATTTGTAGTTGTCCACATATTCTAAGTCAGAACCGTCCCGAGTAGTGATGCTAGTCGGGCGGGCGGGTGCATGCGGGCAGCGTTCGGTTGAAGAGCATTTAGTTTTACTAGCGTTTAAGAGGAGTTGGAGGCCACAGAAGGAGAGTTGTATGGCATTGAAGCTCGTTTGGAGGTTTGTTAACACAATGTCCAAAGAAGGGCCAGATGTATACAGAAAGGTGTTGTCTGCGTAGAGTTGGATCAAGGAATCACCCACAGCAAGAGCGACATCATTGATATACACAGAGAAAAGTATCGGCCCAAGAATTGAACCCTGTGGCACCCCCATAGAGACTGCCAGAGGTCTGGACAACAAGCCCTCTGATTTGACACACTGAACTCTATCTGAGAAGTAGTTGGTGAACCAGGTGAGGCATTCATTTGAGAAACCAAGGTTGTTGAGTCTGCCGATAAGAATGTGGTGATTGACAGAGTCGAAAGCTTTGGCCAGGTCGATGAAGATGTCTGCACAGTACTGTCTTTTATCGATGACGGTTATGATATCGTTTAGTACCTTAAGCGTGGCTCTGGTGCACCCGTTACCAGCTCGGAAACCGGATTGCACAGAGAAGGTACGGTGGGATTCAAAATGGTCAGTGATCTGTTTGTTAACTTGGCTTTCGAAGACTTTGGAAAGGCAGGGCAGGATGGATATAGGTCTGTAAAAGTTTGGGTGTAACAGAGTGTCAACCCTTTTGAAGAGGGGGATGACCGCGGCAGCTTTCCAATCTTTTGGGATCTCAGATGATACTTAAAGAAAGGTTGAACAGGCTAGTAATAGGGGTTGCAACAATTTCGGCGGATAATTTTAGAAAGAGAGGGTCCAGATTGTCTAGCCCAGCTGATTTGTAGGGGTCCCGATTTTGCAGCTCTTTCAGAACATCAGCTATCTGGATTTGGGTGAAGGAGAAATGGGGGAGGCTTGGGCAAGTTGCTGCAGGGGGTGCAGAGCTGTTTTGGCCCGGGGTAGCCAGGAGGAAAGCATGGCCAGCCGTAGAGAATTGCTTATGGAAATTCTCGATTATCGTGGATTTATCGGTGGTGACAGTGTTTCCTAGCCTCAGTGCAGTGGGCAGCTGGGAGGAGGAGCTCTTATTCTCCATGGACTTTACAGTGTCCCAGAACTTTAGAGTTAGAGCTACAGGATGTAAATTTCTGTTTGAAAAAGCTAGCCTTTGCTTTCTTATTTGACTGTGTGTATTAGTTCCTGACTTCCTGATGCAGGCAATGAGGCAGTAATCGCTGAGATCCTGATTGAAAACAGCAGAGGTGTCTTTGGAGGGCAAGTTGGTCAGGATAATATTTTTATTTAAATTTTATTTATTTAACCTTTATTTAACCCGAAAGGGCTCATTGAGATTTAAAATCTCTTTTTCAAGATCGTCCTGGCCAAGATAGGCAGCACCAAGTCATTACAAAAATTACAGACAAACAACATGAAAAACTACAAGTAATCCAGTAAAAACCATAGAATTCCCAAGAGTACAACAAAAATAAAAAACAGCAAATTAAAAACATTGACAGGTCAGGGAATCAGTCTCAAGATCATTCATCAGTGATTTTAAAAAACCAATCGGGACAAGTTCCTCCAGTTTAAAAGCATTTTGTAAGGCGTTCCAAGACGATGTCGCAGAGTACATAAAAGCCCTTTTACCAAATTCAATTCGGACATTTTGTACAGTTAGCAGGATAAAGTCCAGCCAACGAAGAGAGTACCCACCACATTTCTGAACAATAAAAATGCCCAAATAAAAAGGTAGTAAACCCAAAATGGATTTATCAATAAAAGTATACCAGTGACTGAGCCTACGAGTGACTAGAGAAGGCCAGCCAACCCTGGTATACAAAGTGCAGTGGTGCGTAAGGGTTTTGCAGTTTAAAATAAATCTCAAAGTGCCATGGTAAAGGGTGTCAATTGATCTCAAACACTGAGCGGAAGCATTCATATATAAAATATCCCCATAGTCTAGTAAAGGCATAAATGTAGCTGATACTAGCCTCCTTCTGGCTTCAAAAGAAAAACAGGCCTTATTCCTAAAATATATTCCCAATTTCAGCTTCAATTTTTTTGTAAGTTGTTGAATATGCAATTTAAAAGAGAGGCCGTCATCAATTAAAATTCCAAGATATTTATATGAGGTTACAACCTCAATCTCCTTGCCCTGACAGGTAGTAATAGGTGAAAGGTTCAGAGGTCTATTTCTTGCTTTAGAAAACACCATTAGTTTAGTTTTGTCAGTATTGAGGATAAGCTTCAACTGACACAAGGTATGTTGAACAGTATAAAAAGCAGTTTGCAAGTTCTGGAAAGCTTTTATCTATGAGGGTGCCCATGTTTAAGGATTTAGGGTTGTACCTGGTGGGTTCCTTGCTAATTTGTGTGATATTGAGGGCATCTAGCTTAGAATGTAGGACGGCCGGGGTGTTAAGCATATCCCAGTTTAGGTCACCGAACAGAACGAACTCTGAAGATAGATGGGGGGCAATCAATTCACATATGGTGTCCAGGGCACAGCTGGGAGCTGAGGGGGGTCTATAACAAGCGGCAACAGTGAGAGACTTATTTCTGGATGTTAAGGCTTCTAGGAGTACTGGGTGGAGGAGTCAGGCGCAGAGAGCAGGTTAGTTCAGAACGTGGATCTTTATTCCTGACGACAGTGAAAACGGTCATGCCCAACACACAGGCGCATGAAAAATACCAGTCCAAACACACAGGACTAAACTGTCCGGAAAAATAGCATCCACCTAAATTCCAACACCAATGAACAGAAAAAACAAGCCCACACAAAAGCCGGCGGGCCTACTGCCCTTAAATAGCCTACCCACAAAACTAAACTCAAAACAGGTGTCCCCAATCAGCCCAAACTAACAGAAACAAAAAGAAGGGAATCGATGGCAGCTAGTAGGCCGGTGACGACGACCGCCGAGCACCACCCAAACAGGAAGATGCACCATCTTCGGCGGGATTCGTGACACTGGAGAGATTCATTTTTAAAATTAGAAGCTTGAACTGTTTGGGCATAGACCTGGAAAGTATGACAGAACTTTGCAGGCTATCTATGCAGTAGATTGCAACTCCTCCCCCTTTGACAGTTCTATCTTGACGGAAAACGTTGTAGTTGGGGATGGAAATCTCAGAATTTTTTGTGGCCTTCCTAAGCCAGGATTCAGAAACAGCAAGGACATATGGACTTGGTCTTTCCCCAAATAGGGCTCTTTCTGTATACCACCCCTACCTTCACAACACAACTGATTGTCTCAAGCGCATTAAGAAGGAAAGAAATTCCACAAATTAACTTTTAACAAGGCACACCTGTTAATTGAAATGCATTCCAGGTGACTACCTCTAGAAGCTGGTTGAGAGAATGCCAAGAGTGTTCAAAGTATATAAAATATATATAAAATATATACGCTTTTTTGGTCAATACATGATTCCATATGTGTTATTTCATAGTTTTGATGTCTTCACTATTATTCTACAATGTAGTAAATAGTAAAAATAAAGAAAAACCCTTCAATGAGTAGGTGTGTCCAAACTTTTGACTGGTACTGTAAGTCAAACAGCACTATCTGAAAATCAAAGCAACTACATCACATGTTTTTGACTGACTGGTCACATTGCTCTCTGTGTAGAGTGCCTAGCTCCTCGTAATTGTCATGGATTGTGGCAGGGGTTGAAATCTCACAAGTTTTTCCCCCATTTGAAACGTATAATTGCATTTATTATTTTAGTATGTAGAAGGGATGTAGCCTACAGCCAACAGGTTGAAAATGAAGATTAAGAATTCATTTAATAAGGAGCTATCTCTTTATTCAGCCTTGCAGACAAACACACTGCTATGGCCTCATAATCATGTTGCATAGGCTATATTACATGGAGGTGTACACCTAAATGTAAGCCTACAATGTTTCACATGCATTTTTATGGTCATATACTATGTCACATATGCGTTATGGTTAATTGATTGGAGAACAAGCATTACGAAGACTAATAGAGTAGGATTACAGGTTGCACTCTCGTTATCATCCTACAGACGGCAGTATTGCAGTTATTGTTAAGAAGTTTATCGCAGTCCAGACTCAAACCCACACTTAGCCTTCCATATGTGAAAGGTTCCACATCGACAGTCTTAATGGAGGAAGACACTTGGCTGTATCAGTATCAGATGATGAATTACTTATATTTAACAAAGTAATCTAACTCTCTGATTAGCCTTTTTTGTAGGCTCCTTCCCTCAGCAGCCTCCACGGATTTCATCACTGACCATGCTCTCTCTCTCTCTCTCTCTCTCTCTCTCTCTCTCTCTCTCTCTCTCTCTCTCTCTCTCTCTCTCTCTCTCTCTCTCTCTCTCTCTGATCCCATGCAGTGTATGCCTAGGGAACAGTGCCCCCTGGTGGTTGACAGGGGCCTGACCTCCCTCCATCGTCCATCAGAACAGCTGCCAGTGACCGGACCAGGACCAGGTCAGCATCATCTCCAGCTGGACCACTGGACCGGGTCAGGTCAGCCTCTACAGCTGGAACAGCAGGACCAGACCTGGTCAGGACAAACACGCAACACAAATATTAGTTTCTAAGCTTAGAGAGAACAACTCATATACGCTCAAACAGAAACTATGACCGTCCCCTCACACATGATGTCAGGTGCTGTAATCCCTGTGTACACACACAGATACGACCTCGTATAGCCCCCACGGTCTACACATAAACACAGACCGACACAAAGCCCCCCCAACACAAGCTGTAGAACACGCTCTGCATAGAGACAGGAATGTAACTAGCCGTTAAAGTGAGCTCTGCTGTGGAGAAACCGGAAAAGTACTTGAGAAAAAGGAAACCATTCTTCCAGATCTCAATGTTTTTCTGGCATCATATTTAGTGCCTCCTCGGAGTCTCCTTGCTTCTCTGCTGTACGGTGTTCTTTATAGCACCTCATCTGGGTTTCTCATGAAACCTGTTTAAGAGCACTTACTATACAATCATACACAGCAGTACTAACTAAGCAAACAGAACTTACACTGAGTGTGGATGAAACTCTCCAGATCTATGCAACTAACAGGTCTATATGTATTCATTAGCACAGTAATGATGTATCAGATGCACTGACTGTATATAGCATGTAGAAGTAAAAAGCACAGAGGGTTATACAATACAGTATGTGTGGTGTTTTGGGGTTGTGCCGCAGAGCATCATGGGGGTTTGTATATGTTGTCGATGATCACGTTCCAGATAAATGGCTGGACTGAATTCTTATCTCCCGTCTCATCATTATTGAATTGTTATAAAGACGTGGTTATGAAACCCACGAGACATAACCAAAGACTGGCGACGAGCAAGTCTGAACCTTCGGGAACTATTCTGTCTGGAAGAAGTCGGTTTTCTAAGTTTAAAACTGTTATTTTCAATGGTAGCGTACAGTCTGGGACAGTGGTCACCAACCTTTTCTTAGTCAAGATCACTTTGAGTCCAAAAGCAAAACTGAGATCTACAGTACCGCTCAGATCCACAGCACAGGAACGCCCCCCCCCCCCTGCAGGAATGACCCCCCTCGAGCACCCCATTGGTCCCTGCATGAACGCCCCCCTCCCGAGCACAACATTTTCTTGCTTGTGTGACACTTTTGAATATGTGTCAAAAGGAAAATAACAGTATTATCTGACTATTTCTGCCCCTGCCTACCAGAGTCCTCCTTGCTAGCTAGCGGGAGCGACACCGATAGACAGTGTTCTTCGCTCCCACCTCCTGAATACCGGCCCTCCCCTCTGTTAACAGAACTGTGGGAAACAGTGGGAGACAGGCGGGGGTGAAGGAAACCGCCTCCCACTAGCACAGCAGGCAGAAGCAACACTGTGTGCTAGTTAACTAGCTAGCTTGGTAGTTAGCGACATTGTGTGCTAGCTTGCTAGTTTGCTAGCTAGCACACTGTGCCATCGCCGCCTCCAGTGTACACGAGAAAACTGTGCCCGACAGGCGGCGGACAAAGGACACTGTCTACCGGTTGTCCCGCCTCCTGTTAGCACAGCAGATGGGAGGCTAGGGCGACACCATGTGCTAGCTATTGACCGGTTCATGACCACTGGTCTAGGCTAATGTTAACACAGTGTATTACTAGCAGAGGCAAGTGTAGAGTCGAGCTAGCTAAGAGATAGAGTTAGCATAGTTATGGACAGCAGAATATGATTCGAGACAGACTTCAGAGTGAGAAAACAACGTGATTAAAAGGGGAGGAATGTGCCGTGACTAAAGGAAAGAACATTTACTCAACTGTGAAGACGAGCTTTGGAAACTGCTAGATAAGCAAACTTGAGGATGAAACATCAGTGAGTGAAGTGAATGATCACGTGACTGAGGAAGATGTTTCTGTGTCAGAACAGAACGTTGCCGTGGTGGAGGCCAATATTGAAGTGGGTGACTATCAGGATGTCTGGAATTGTTGGAAATATTGGACAGTTTGATGAAGGTGTTGAGCAGTGGAGCTCATATACATAACAGTTTGAATATTTTGTGCAAATGACATTGATGAGGACAAAATTGTGACTACATTTCTTTGTGTTATGGTCCAAAGACATTTAATTTACTACGCAGCATGCTACAGCCAGACAGGCCAGGTAATAAGGCATATGGGGATATTGTGGAAATACTGAAAGGACACTTTTCACCAAAACCACTAGTTATTGCTGAAAGGTTTAGGTTCCACAGAATAAATCAGAGGGAGAATCAGTGATAATGTTTGCTGCATTAAAGAAACTATCAAAGCACTGTGAGTTTAATGATGTTCTACATGACACCATGAGAGACAGACTAATATGTGGACTACGGAGTGAAGCTATTGAAGGCCATTCAAGTCTGTGTGTCCATCAAACTAGCTGCTAAGGAGGCTCAGCAGTTGAGTTGCAACTGAAAATCAGAGACAGGGAAATCAATGCACATGCTTCCGCTGTGACAAAGCGGGACATCAGGCGTCTGTCTACATGATGGTGTAGGGACATGGATTCCAGAGCCTGTGGTAAAAAGGGCCACATCAAACAAGCCTGCAGAAACAAAAAGAGATTAGAGAAAACTTTAAAGACTGAAAACAAGAAAGAGACAGTCCATCAAAAGAAAAAGAGACATGTTCATGCTGTTGAGCAAGAGCACACAGAGGTGAGTGACTCATCAGACGAGGAAGTCACACTGAATATACTGACTTGCTGGGGGGCCGCACGGCTACTATGTCTCACCTGCTAGAGGGGCAACCAGTGTCTATAAAGACTGACACAGGGGCAGAAAATACATTTAAACCACTTCCAATTCAACCGGCACACATCGAGTTAAAGACTTGTCGTTGTGAGAAGCATCACTGAGGTCACAGTTCAGTTAAACGGACAAACTGAAAAGCTGCCACTCTACACCGTGAAAGGAGACTATCCATCACTACTGGGACGTTTGCAGCTGGAGAAAATCACACTAGACTGGTTATCAGTGCGTACAATGACAAACGGAGACACAGGCCTACCCGCCATCTTAAAGAAACAAGTAAATACATTACAGTGAAGCTTAGCATTAACCCAGACAGCAAACCAAAGTTTCTGAAAGCACAACCCATACCTCATGCTATCAGACCAAAAGTTGAGGCTGACTTGGACGCTTTAGTCAAGAACAAAGTACTGGAGCCGGTCAGTGTGAGTGAATGGGCAACCCCCATCGTACCAGTCCTTAAGAAGGATGGTGGAATCAGGATATGTGGAGACTTTAAAGTCGCAGTTAACCGTGTGTTGTCCGCTGAGCAGTATCCGCTACCTCCCATCAAATACCTTTCACGGGTTTTGCTGGGGTCAAAAGTTCCGCAAAATCGACCTCTGCCAAGCCTACTTGCAGATGAAAAGTAAAAAGAGCTGCTGACCATTGTAACACACAAGAGGCTCTTTGGGTACTGTTGTCTACCGTTTGGAATCACAAGTGTGCCAGCGCTCTTGACTGGATTGCCAGGACTACAATGATACCTGGATGACATCCTCGTTACTGGGAAGGACGAAGAGGGCTATCTTCGGACATGGATGCTACCATACAGAGACTGAAGGACTACGGACTGCGAGTTCGTAAGGACAAACATGCATTCTTCCAATCATCGGTTGAATACCTGGGACACGTCATCGATGGTACAGGCCTACAAGGCTCCATCCAAGGTCAAGGCGATCTTGGACATCCCAGCTCCTCAGAACGTCAGCCAACTACGTTCTTTCCTGGGGTTACTCAATTACAATGAAAGCTTCATTCTGAGCTCAGCAACGAAGCTGAAGCTGCTGCATCAGGTGTTTCGTCAGGACAAAACATGAAAATGGACATAACAATGCAAAGAAGTATTTGTGAAAACCAAGGAAACACTAGTGAAATTGAGGTAGATGCACTTCGACCTGTCATTGCCCATCCAACTAGCTTGTGATGCTAGTCCCTATGGTGTGGGAGGAGTCGTGTCCCATATTATGCCTTCTGATGAAGAGAAGCCGATCGCTTTCGCATCGAGGACATTGAAAAACACAGAAAGGAACTACGCACAGATAGAACAAGAAGCTCTAGGCACAGTTTTTGGAGTGCATAAGTTTTGCCAGTATCTGTACGGGAGGAAGTTCACCCTTCTTACTGATCATCGTCTGCTGACGAGCATCTTTGGACCTCATACTGGAATTCCGTCACTTGCTGCAAGCAGAATGCAAAGGTTGGCTTTGTTGTTGTCAGCACACAACTACGACATCAACTACCGCAAGTCAGAATGGCACTGCAACGCAGATGCACTTTTCAGGTTACCACTACCTGTGGTCAAGCCAGAGTCACCCCAAGCTGACATCTTCTACTTCAGACAAATGGAAAACGCAACAGACACTTCATCACAAGTGCGGAGAAACACCAGAAATGACCTGGTGTTATCTACAGTGATGGAAATTAATATTAAATCAAAATGAAATCAAAGTTTATTGGTACTGTACACAGTTTATCAGATGTTATAGCGGGTGCAACGAAATGCTTATGTTACAGTAGTCCGAATGCATCTATACGTTTATACACCGGATTAATTTACACAACATATACTAAGAATGACATGTAAAGCAGTAGATATATTAGAGTAAGCTATTTCAAGAATCCAATATATAAATAAATATGAGGTGTGTATTAACATTGTAACTAAAATGCAATGTGCAGTCGTAGAAATATTAGAATGAGCTATGTCGAGAATACAGTATTTAAATACACAGTACAAATCCCATGGCAAAATGGATAGAATTACAGGAAATTAGCTTTCGGATATATATAAATATATATGTGAATGGTGTGCAAAGACAGTATGGACAGCATGTGAATAGAAAATGTGTGTATAACAGTAGTTATATAGGATGAGCCATAACTAGAAAATGGTATATACATATAAAGTGGGTAAAACAGTATGTAAACATTCTTAAAGTGACCAGTGTTCAATTACTCTATGTACGTACATAGGGCAGCAGTCTCTAAGGTGCAGGGTAAAGTACCAGGTGGTAGCCGGCTAGTGACAGTGGCCGTGTCCGAATACCCGTACTAGCGTACTACATACTTAAACTGCATACTATGTATTCATCATTGCATACTATTTAGCACGTACCGTTTAGTAAAAGGTATGCAGCATGACACGGCCACAACACAGTAGTGTCTCCTGACTGGCTGAGTAGGTGGGGTGGAGCCGAGTGAGGATACATTTTTCAAAATTCAACAGACATGCATTCCATTAAACACCCTGATAATAGCTCATTTAGAATTCGATTAATTTCTCTAAACTCTAAATAGAACAGGAATGGAGTTATGGACCTACTCAGGCTGGTTATAGGCAGACTATCACATTCAACCTATACCATAGCCCATCTAGCCTATTTAAAAAGGACTGAAGACAGAAACAGATCATTTGGTTCCATTTCAACATATTTATTATGTTGAAACCAAAGTGCTGTAACATACATAAATTAAATTAAATAGCCTAGTACACGCACCAAATGTTCAAATCAAAAGGCTATTGCACAGAAAAACGTGGATAGTCGGGTGCATCGCAAATTTAGAACCGCTGGAGAGCAACATAATAAACTGAAGCACTGATCATTGCTAAGCCTAGTCTACAAAACCAAAACAATCCATATGTTCAAATCAAAAGGCCTGATTAACATCACATCAATAACACAGCCACATCCAGAGTCTCTGATGCTGACACGTTCAGAAATCAAAAGATGGTTTAGTATTTGGTTTAAAAGCTCTGACAAAGGCCAAGAGAACAAGAAACCCTTTTCAATGAGAAAACAGAAAAACACTTTGGGTAAAAAAACAGACTTCTGTTTTCAAACATGTAGCCTATGACGCAATAGCCTACTCGTGATGACTTTAAGGAGAACAAATTCTACTTAGCATACATCACCGCAGAAGCTTCGCTATTCGGCATCCTCCCAATTAAGTAGTGTAGTTTTGTTGTTTGGCTACTTGAAGAGAACAGCCCATCTCTTCCAATGCATTGTGGTAAAGTGTGCATCGAAACCTACTAGATTAAGAGCCGAAATGAGTATAACATTCTGGCATTTAAACCATACTTGATTATTGATAATTTACATACTATAAAACATTGTATTTTTGCATACTTTTTTGCATAATTTTTCCCCCGCTATTCGTTGATTTCGGTAGGCATCCCCATATTTAATTGATCAGCTGTTGTCAAAGCCGAAATGAGTATAACATCCGGGCATTGAAAGTATCAAACATTTTCGAAAGGTCTCGTACTATTAAACAAAAAAATATTTGCATTATCAAACGGCGTACTATTTAGGATTCAAGTATGGGTATTCGGACATGGTGAGTGTCTAAGGTTCAGGGCGGGGTACTGGGCGGAGGCCTGCTAGTGGTGACTGTTTAACACTCTGATGGTCTGGAGATAGAAGCTGTTTATCAGTCTCTCAGTCCCAGCTTTGATGCACCTGTACTCTCTGCCTTCTATATGGTAGCGGGGTGAACAGGTCGTGACTAGAGTGGTTAAGGTCCTTGATGATCTTCATTGTCATCAAAGGTAAAGCTACTGGAGATGCTCCAGAACTGAATATGTACCTTTTCAGGACAACTAAGCCGTCAGTACAGTCCGGTTCCCTGCTGTGTAGGAGGAGAGTTATCATTGCGCGTTCGCTGAGGAAATTCAGTGTTCCACAGGTCATGTGCAATGGTTCGCATGAAGGAAATCCCACAAATCTACTTCTGGTGGCCTGGACTGGATGGAAGCATTGAGGAGAAAGCAAAAACATGTTCCTCATTTCAGAAGGTTCGCAATGTACCTCAACTTGCACTTCTTCATCCATGGGATTGGCCGGAGGAGGCAGCAGGTCCATTCAAAGACAGAATGTTTCTTGTGGTCGTGGATTCTCATATTAAGTGGCCATAGGTTGCCATCATGAGATCTACTAGTGCTTAGAAAACCATCAAGAGAAGTGTTTAGTCGGTTCGCATCGCCACTCCAACTCATTAGCGACAACGGGCCGCAGCTAGTGTCCCAAGAAATGGCAATGTTCATAAAGGTGAATGGTTTACAGCATATCAGGTCTGCACCGTATCTGCCAACGGGTGAGGGGGAGGTTCATACAGACCATTAAAAGCATCTCAGGGTGAAGGCACACTGCACCAACGCTTGAATAGCTTCCTGTTATCCTACAGGAACATACCTCACGCAACCACCAAGGCTTCACCTGCAACGCTACTCATGACAAGAGAGCTACGCACAAGCTTCGACCAACTCTAACCTCCGATCGCAAAGGAGACAGTGCAACATCAACAGTAGAGTCAAGTCAAACGTTGTGAACTAAGAGCAAAGGACAGAGCTTTCAATCCTGGAGAAACCGTCTTAGCTAGGAACTACTAGTATAGAACAAGAAGGCCAGCACACTGTTAAAGCTCCCAATTCACTGCTTTATTGACAACGTTTCAATCCGAAACGGATCTTCGTCAGGTCGGATTGAAACGTTTTCAATAAAGCTGTGAATTGGGAGCTTTAACAGTGTGCTGGCCTTCTTGTTTTATACTAGTGTTCTTCATTAGCCCAGCACCTATGTTTTTAAGGATGTGCGTATGACCACAAACTTTAGCTAGGAACTACCTCAACAGACCAAAGTGGGTTCCTGCTACAGTCACTGCTCAAACTGATCCTGTTTCCTACACTGTCCATACTGCAAAGGACTGTTTTTTTAATGGGGTCAATTTAACTAGTAGGGGAGGAGATGTGGTATATTGGGGGGCCACAGAGCATCATGTGGGTTTGTTTGTGTAGTAGATGGGCACGTTCCATAAAAATGGTTGGACTGAATTCCTGTCTCCCGTCTCATTATTATTGAATTGTTATGAAGACGTGGTTATGAAACCCACGAGAAATAACACTAAGCATCATGAGGAGAAAGCTACACAGTGTACGTATGCAAAGTTCTCTGAGAATCTATGAGAAAAATACTGGACTGTTAATTTGAAGCACCCAGATTCTACTGGCTGTTTGAAGAAAAGTTAGTATCCCAGCTGGCACATTTTTTGGGGTTCTTTGGAAAAACGTAATGTTTTTTTAAACAATATGAGAACAGAAATTAACATTTTGTCTGTTCTGAGAGCATTTTTGTCATGCCCTGACCATAGAGAGCCTTTTTTATTCTCTATTTTGGTTAGGTCGGGGTGTGACTAGGGTGGGTGATCTAGTGTGTTTATTTAGTGTGTTTATGTTGGCCTGGTATGGTTCCCAATCAGAGGCAGCTGTTTATCGTTGTCTCTGATTGGGGATCATATTTAGGCAGCCATTTCCCTACTGTGTTTTGTGGGATCTTGTTTCTGTGTAGTTGCCTGTGAGCACTGCATGAGCTTCACGTGTCGTGTATTATTTATTGTTTTTTTGTGCGGTTCACTTATAAATAAAATATGTCGAACCGATATCACGCTGCATTTTGGTCTGAGTATGCTTACAACGACGATCGTGACAATTTTACTCTGGTTGTTTAAACGTTTCCTGGGAGGATTTATTAACGCTCTGAGAACGGAAATTATAGGTTATTTGGAGGTTTGTGAATAACGTCCTTAAAACTGTCACTGAATGTTTCACTAGGACTTTTGACATTGCTTGCTCATTTTGGGTTAACTTTCTTGAATTCCAAGCACAGATAGAGCACATGGAAATTCATTTTCTTAGGCTTTCCTTTCAGCACCATGGAGTGAATCCTTACCACCGCTACACCTGGCTATCAGCGGAGCTTCGTCTGGCAGCAAAACAGTTCGTTCAGCCTCATTTACTGACTTTTTAAAACCATAGCTGATATGGCTGACTTGCTTCAACAAATGTGGCTTGAACTGATTCCTTGTGGATTTGTGTAATTCGATAAGAACTGCATTGTCCTTCTATAACAACGAACGCCAACAGGAGTTTTGACTTTTGAACCATACACAAACATTTTTACATTTATGTTCAGTAAATTCATGATGTTTGTTCTTATATCATTAAGTATAAGCAAATGCAAGCAAATGAGCTGCAACAACGTATTCCTTCAGCACTTTCAAAATGTACATCAACAGAAATTCAGATAGATGTTAGTTCAGATAAACTTAGCAAGATGTTGAGGCCAGGGGTGGAAAGAGTACTGTGAAGAGTACTGTAGAAGTACTGTTACTTTAATGAAATTGTAATCAAGTAGAAGTAAAAGTACTGGTGTAAAAAACTACTAAAGTAAAAAGTAGCACATTTAAAAAGTACTCAGTGTAAAAGTTACTAAGTTAATTCTAAAATATTTAGCTATTTCAATTTTGATGGTTATTTTTATTCTCCTTTTACAAGAATGGAAGTTCAAGCTTCACAAACAAATGAATATAATTTAGCTATATACTACTGTATATGTAATAATGTTTCATGTAATGCTTGACAGGCTAAATGTTCCATAAAACACCAGAGTACACCAATGTCCACCAACAATCAGTGGTGGTGGCAACATAATTTACCCTGCCAAGGTGTGCCATAACTGTCTTCTTCATGTGATTGGCAGCTTCATGTATACTCGAACAGTAGGTCTGGAGATGGTCTCGTACTATTAAACAAAAAAATATTTGCATTATCAAACGGCGTACTATTTAGGATTCAAGTATGGGTATTCGGACATGGTGAGTGTCTAAGGTTCAGGGCGGGGTACTGGGCGGAGGCCTGCTAGTGGTGACTGTTTAACACTCTGATGGTCTGGAGATAGAAGCTGTTTATCAGTCTCTCAGTCCCAGCTTTGATGCACCTGTACTCTCTGCCTTCTATATGGTAGCGGGGTGAACAGGTCGTGACTAGAGTGGTTAAGGTCCTTGATGATCTTCATTGTCATCAAAGGTAAAGCTACTGGAGATGCTCCAGAACTGAATATGTACCTTTTCAGGACAACTAAGCCGTCAGTACAGTCCGGTTCCCTGCTGTGTAGGAGGAGAGTTATCATTGCGCGTTCGCTGAGGAAATTCAGTGTTCCACAGGTCATGTGCAATGGTTCGCATGAAGGAAATCCCACAAATCTACTTCTGGTGGCCTGGACTGGATGGAAGCATTGAGGAGAAAGCAAAAACATGTTCCTCATTTCAGAAGGTTCGCAATGTACCTCAACTTGCACTTCTTCATCCATGGGATTGGCCGGAGGAGGCGTAGCAAAGCATACACGTTGACTTAGCAGGTCCATTCAAAGACAGAATGTTTCTTGTGGTCGTGGATGCTCATATTAAGTGGCCATAGGTTGCCATCATGAGATCTACTAGTGCTTAGAAAACCATCAAGAGAAGTGTTTAGTCGGTTCGCATCGCCACTCCAACTCATTAGCGACAACGGGCCGCAGCTAGTGTCCCAAGAAATGGCGATGTTCATAAAGGTGAATGGTTTACAGCATATCAGGTCTGCACCGTATCTGCCAACGGGTGAGGGGGAGGTTCATACAGACCATTAAAAGCATCTCAAACAAATGAATATAATTTAGCTATATACTACTGTATATGTAATAATGTTTCATGTAATGCTTGACAGGCTAAATGTTCCATAAAACACCAGAGTACACCAATGTCCACCAACAATCAGTGGTGGTGGCAACATAATTTACCCTGCCAAGGTGTGCCATAACTGTCTTCTTCATGTGATTGGCAGCTTCATGTATACTCGAACAGTAGGTCTGGACTTTGCATTGAGGATGCAGGGTGGTTACCAACTCTTTAAAAGCTGGTTGTTCGACCACAGAGAATGGCTGTTGGCCCTCACAGATCAAATTAATGACAAACTTGTCAACGGTTGCCTGTGAGACGCACCTGGCTCCTCCCACTGCCATCATTTCAGACATCTTTGCTTGCTTGCAAGTTGAAGAGGTGTTTGATAGTTCCTTGGTTTGTTTGTTTGTGGTTGCAGAGGTGAGCATATTGTAGTTTGTCATCTTTAATGGATGTTTCCTCTGTGGACAAAATTATTGTGTCAATGTGGACAAAATGTACATAGCCTGACCAGTTTGGTTTTATACAAAGTAACTTAAACCAGCACATTTTTTTTATATACCTTTATTTCAATAAGGAACACAGACTGAGACCAAGGTCTCTTTTACATCTGGGCCCTGCATATACATGTTTACACATACAGTTTAGGTACAATTATTAAGAAATTACACAAGACAAACAAAACGATCACAGATAACACAAAAAATACAGCAGCAGATTGTTACATTTACACATTGGTTATTCCCCTAACAGCACAAGAACTTGCATTACCCGAAACAGTTACAAGCAATACAAAAATAAAAATCCTCCAAAAATATTTAAAATGGGCAAGGGGGACAAGAGTCTCACGTTTAAGTTTAGTCTGCAGGCTATTCCATAGGCAAGGAGCATAACAGGAAAAGGCTGCCATACCCAACTCTGGAAATCGCATGGGCATCAAGTGTAATCCATGTTTGAGACCTGGTTTTAGGAATTCTAATTCTAATGTTGATGAGTGATGATAAATAAGAAGGAAGTTTATTCAGAAGTGCTTCATAGACAAACACGAGAGCATGTTGTTCTGGTCTCATGGACAGCAAAGTCCAACTCACATTTTGATATAAAACACAGTGGTGAGTTCTGTAGCTAGCACCCATAATAAACCTAAGCGTGCAATGATAAGTAGCATCCAGCAATTTAAGTGTGTATGCCGTAGCATGCATGTGGATAATATCCCCATAAACTATAACAGACATAAAAGTAGCTTGCACAATTTGTCTTCTATTTGTAGAGGACAAACATGTCCTGTTTCTATAGAGGAAGCCAAGCTTGATTTTTTGCCGTTTACAAAGTTCGTCAACATACATTTTAAAAGAGTTTATCATCCAACCATATCCCTAAGTATTTATATGCAGAGACCTGATTAATTCGAGAGCAATCTAAGCTCGTAAGTGCAAGTGTATTTTCAACCAACTTTTTTAATCTATTAAAAATCAGAAAGTGCAATCTGTAAGTATTTGGTCAATGACAACATTTTTGTTTTGGCTCTGTAGTCCAGCACATTGGGATTTTAAAAGATACAATGACAACGGGGTTAAAGTGCAGACCTATAAGGAGTTTTTATTCATATCAAATGAACCATTTAGAAATTACAGCATGTTTTGAATAATGTCACTGTCCAAATACATACAGATGTTGGGGAATATTGTTCTTTCTTTTCCCCAGTTATAAGAACTATAGTTTTACCAAGCATGATTTTTGGCTATTATTCGAACCTCAGTGATCCAACCAGATATAGCCAGGTAATAAGCAAGCAAAAAAAAGATAATGCACATACCGAAAAATCCCATGTCTCAAAATTATTTATTTATTTTATCTTCACAAGTTCCTTAATTTCACTTTTAGCTATCCCCAACAACTTACATTATGGGGATGGCTAACTAACTACTAGCCACAATAATGTCAATGCGGTAGTAGCCCGCACTACAGCTTATAGTTCCTTCAGCTCTGTAAAGACGTTGGTCAGGGTTAGCTTCTAACTGGCTAGCAACAGGATGAGCTAGCTAACGTTAGCATTATGCTACAGATTGAATGCAACTGGCTAGTAGCAACACTTTGTTAGCTACATTACATAGCCTACACAACAAACGCCATTCATGGCAATAAAATATATTTATAACTTTACTTTTCGTACCATTACATGTTTCCTCAAGTATGACACAGACTTTTTATATGCAGCCACCTCCACCATCTTTGCTAAGCAGAGCTTACATTCCATAACTACACTGTCACCTCTTCTCTGTTTGAAGCTGAAGTGTTCTTTGAGATGCGGCCAGGGATTTCCTTCCTCATGGTCTTCAGAAGACTCGGCCACTGGCTCTGTCTCTGTGTGTGTCTGTGTCATACAAACAAAACAACCCTCACAATATCAATTGGAATTACATGGGTCTGTTACTGAACTTTTTGTTGAAAACAAATATTTGAATGGCTGTCACTGGCAAACATGGTAACAGACCCTACAAAATTATATAGTATCCCCTCCTCGTGAATGACAAGCACATGAGTTAATTTATGCAGCAGTATACAAAACATTTTTGTATTCATTGTTGTTGTGCTGTGCTCACTTGAACAGGAAGGTGGCGCGGTGGTCCTTCTTGTCTGCAAAT
Organism: Salvelinus fontinalis; assembly: GCF_029448725.1. Classification (NCBI taxonomy): domain Eukaryota; kingdom Metazoa; phylum Chordata; class Actinopteri; order Salmoniformes; family Salmonidae; genus Salvelinus; species Salvelinus fontinalis. The sequence continues at coordinate 24,746,679 of NC_074669.1, forward strand.
TTTGTCACCAAAGGTGCTTTCAAGACAGCTGAGAAGTCTGGGGAAAAAAGCTTGAATCATGACGTCAGTGATCTTCAGGTCGGAGCTCTAGAAAGAGGCCGAAGTTCCCGGCTTGGAAGTCTGAGTTGGATGACTGTTCAAAACCTATTTTCCCAGTTGTTTTGAACTCACTGAAGTCTGAGATTTCCCAGTACCGAGTTTCAAGTTGTTTTGAACACTGCAGAAGTCATGCTGGATTGGCAGCATGGCCAATCTATTCAACCTTTTCTGGCCCATGATGTTGCAAGTGAATGTTTTATCATTTTAAGCTTGGTAAATATACCATTTCAGTCAGATGTTTTAAATCCTTAGACCCAGACTTGGACCACATATCCTCTCCACCGAATAGCAAGCAAGTTGCTTTGCAACGCTTGCAGATAGCCATTGATTCCTTCCAAACCACTCATTGTTGAATTTGCAATTTCTAACTTTTTGTGTAATGTTTATGTCATATGATAAGGATGAAAATGATTTGCCAGTAGATTGTCGACGTGATTCATGATGATGGCTGCTTGCTGGCTAAGATTTTGAAAGTAAGATGATCAGTCTAATCAAAGCTACGGTAGATATAACGTGATTTGACGTCATTTTATCTGTGGCCAATAACCTTGAGTCTTCTTGATTGGGCACTTCTAATATAAATTTATGGCAGCACCCAATGGGGCTTGGACTGCCTAGCTCTCCCTGTAGATTCTGCGGTAACGTAGTGTCCCTATGAGTGACAGAACACTGAGCAAATCACAGCGCAACTAGAGAAGATTACCAACGCCTACGCTCTGTATATTCCGCTGGCTGCCACGCCGCCACAGAAATCACTGAGCTAGGCTGGAACACCTGCATTTCGGAGCTGCCTTACTCAAGAAAGAGACCATGTATGTATGCGGCTTTATTAATAACTCAATCTTTTTTTTCTTACACTGTTTTCAAACTGATATGTGACATGAATTAATGCCAGAATAACATATAAAACAGGCTCTGCCCCACCTGCCCTGAATGACAGGTCGTCACTGATGCTGAGAATGGGATGTATATGTTTTTTAATAACATTCTTAGAACGTTATTAAAGTTCTCTTGTGGTTTTTAGTGAAAGTTGTCTGAACGTCCTCTGAACAATTTGAGAACATGACTTTAATATAACCATGAGGAAACCTGTAGGAAACATACCGATATACTAAAATTCCCACAGAAGAACATTCCCACTGGGCACACGTACTAGTTGAATCAACGTTGTTTCCAGGTCATTTCAATGAAAATATGTTGAACCAACGTGGAATATACATTGAATTGACGTTTGTGCCCAGTGGGTTCTTTCTTAACATTCCTAAAGACAAACAGGTTGGAGAATGTTCCTAGAACATGATCAAATTTGAAATTAAATGTAACCACGTTTGAACTTCAAGGAAATGTTCTGTTAAAGTAATGAAATACCAAGAAAATAACGTTTTTGGTCAAGTTCCTTAAATGTGCTGAGAATGTTCCAAAGCCAAGCAACAACTATCCAGAAAGTTGTGGGAAGGTTGTATGCAAAATAACCATAGGACAACCACAGTCTCACCAAGCTCTAAGAAACATATGGTTCTCCGAACATTATGTGCTAGCTGGGATGTTACTATCATTAAAATATCAGAGATCCCGGGGAGATCAGTTCAGTTTTTATTAGATTTGCCCTGTCATAGTCAGGGAAAATGTCAAACAAAAACATTGGATGTTCCAGATTTGTCAGGCAGAGGTTTTTCAGTCCTTCCCAAAGAGGTGCTGTACAGGAAAGCGCCATAAAGCCCTCTCTGAGAGACATCAAACATCAACATTACAGTCTAGACCAGCATGCCAAAGAAGAGTTGGAAGAATATATGAATGGGTAGAAAGGAACACACTACTCAAACACAGACTGAAAAAGGTTCATGGAAAGTATAATTGAATCGCTGTCAGGACTACACTAAACGGAAGCACAGTAAATACATGAAAATGCTATAAAAATTACCTTTACCCTACAAACTGTATGAAGTCACATGCTGTGTTGTCTGTACATGATATCTTCCTATGACACATTCAAAGAGTTACTGTGTAAAAAAAACTTGCACTCCAAGATTTCAATGACTTCCAGGTGTCAGAAATATGAGAAAACAACCAAATGTCATGAAAGCAAAGACCTCCCTCTTCTGGCCAGAGTAGCAAAATTCACCCCTCACTGAACCCAAAATGCATGTTGGAGTGTAATACACATTAACAAACACAAGAGGGCAGTCAAAGATTAAATTATGTCAAAGTTACTTTGTTATGGGAATCAAATTCTGTTTATTTATTTTTTTAAATCACAACTTTATTTAACCAGGTAGGCCAGTTGAGAACAAGTTCTCATTTACAACTACGACCTGGCCAAGAAAAAGCAAAGCAGTGCGACAAAAACAACACAGAGTTACTCATAAACAAACGTACAGTCAATAACACAATAGAAAAATCTATGTACAGTGTGTGCAAATGTAGAAGAGTAGGGAGGTAAGGCAATAAATAGGCCATAGAGTGGGGGGGGCACCCAACTAAATCTCGCTTTGGGCCCCCAAAAGGCTCATCAATGATCTAAGACAGTCCTTTGGCATTAGCGTAATGTTGTGCAGCATGTGTGTGTGTATACATAGATGGAGCTTTGAATTACCCAATTCATTATTCAGTGAGAACGCCAGCATCAAGTGTCTGCTGTATGTCGATGTAAGACAAAAACTTGCCCGAGTAACAATGCTGCATCCACCATGTACAATGTAATTTAAAAATATATAAATAATAATTTCACCTTTATTTATTTAACCAGGTAAGCTAGTTGAGAACAAGTTCTCATTAACAACTGCGACCTGGCCAAGATAAAGCAAAGCAGTGCGACAGAAACAACACAGAGTTACACATGGAATAAACAAGCGTACAGTCAATAACACAATAGAAAAAAAATAAAATCTGTATACAGTGTGTGCAAATGGCATGAGGAGGTAAGGCAATAAATAGGCCATAGTAGCAAAGTAATTACAATTTAGCAGATTAACACTGGAGTGATAGATGAGCAGATGATGATGAGCAGATGAGGGTGTGTAAGTAGTGATACTGGTGTGCAAAAGAGTAATGTACATAGTTACTGGTTTGAAATCCATCTCTATTTGTAGGTTGAATATAAATGACAAAGGCCTAAGACTCTTTCCATTATCTTTCAGTGTTCTCCCCACAGCACCTGCTTTTCCAGACCACACAGAGCATCTGGAGCTCAGGGACACATGTCGTCATCATTGAGCTCAGACCCCCAGCTGGAGTGCTGCTCTGGAAAAACTTGGGATGGCCCTGCCGATAACAAACAAACGCATACACACACACAAACACACGCACACACACACACACTAATCAAATTTCATTGGCTATAATTGTGTAATGTAGAGGCTAATACAATAGTTTTGATAGATAGAATCAGAAAACATGGGTTGTGTGTGACACTGTCTTTGTGTATCTGTGTTGTCTCTGTTTCTTGTTTTAACAGTTTTACAGACACTCCCATGTGTGTCTGCTGCTTACAGGCCAGACCAATAGGTAGTCTGTTTTTGCCTACAGTGAATATCTACTCTATGGAAAATCGACGGCTAGTGGCGTGTGTGTGTGTGCAAACTTTGCCCTTACTGTCCCTCTCCAGCCTCTAGGTCACCAGGCTGCTCGTTATGGCGCACACCTGTCACCATCGTTACGTGCACCTGCGCGTCATCAGATTCACCTGGACTCCATCACTTCCCTGATTACCTTCAAAATGTATCAACAAATCAAACATTTCACATTTCCTGTTGCTGCACGATTATTTTCCTGCTGTAGCAAACTGATTTAAATGAAGATCCTAAATCTGTACGTCAGCAAGTTGTTGGTGTCGTAGTGGTAGCCATGCTTGTGTTGGTCTCAAGATTCCCTCAGATTCTGATAGGTCGCATATTGCTGCGTTTACACAGGCACCTCATTTCTGATCTTTTACCCAAGTTGGCGAAAGAGCTGATCTGACTGGTCAAAAGACCAATTAGTGTAAAAAAAGATTGTATTTGGGCTGCCTGTGGAAACGCAGTGTGTGCGTGCGTGAGCGAGCCCATTGTTAATACATGTCCAATGGAAAGCAGAAGGCTAGAGCGAGGTTGTTATCTGTCCATGTGGATGTTTGCTATTAAAACAGACCACTAGCTTCTGTGCAGCGAGGGGACATTTACTCTGTCATTAAGATAAAGCTACTGAGTGCAGAGTAGTGATGGAGAAAATACTGCATGGCACCAACCTAGGAAATCATTGTGGTTAGAGATATTGATGGGAATATCAAGAAGAGATTTGTTGTAAATAGATATTCCTAGACAAACTAATTTCCAGTAAAATGAGATATTGGTCTGGCATAATGAGGGTGATCACAATGATGCAGGAGAGGAAGAAGAGATTGATCTGCAGATTTGTTCTCTCACAAAGAGGTTATTTTACCTCCCTCTGATACCGAAGACCCCAGCCCTGGATCCTTAATAAGTGTAAACCCTGACAGATGTGACCGCCTGCCTAGCCCCACTCCTTCAGCCCGGGAGATGCCATAGATCCAATCAGTGCCACCATCCCACTGCAATGGGCCGTCAAATGCTAATGTGTTCCACTCTGATACCGACCTGCTGATCTGCCAAGCTCTCTGAATAATTCCAATTACACAGAGATGCATCATATATAATGTCTAGAAGACCATGGAGGTCTGGTGTGAAGGAGTGTGGCGTGTCTGTTTCAGACAGGATGCCTGCCCTGGCCTTGGAGAAGACGCACATCAGGGTGTATGGTTTGACGTGTGCGTGCGTGTGTGTGGGGGGGGGGGGGGGGGGGGGGGGGTGTGTTGACTGTTTGCAGATGCTTAATCAGCCAGTGGCAGAGAGATGCTATTCAGTGGTGGGAGAGACTCAACAAAGAGCCAATTTACAGAAACAAAGGCTGCCACGACCTGCAGGCCATGCTGGATACAAATCAGAACAAAACCCTCGGATAACCAAGCACAAACCCTAAGGAGATGTTTAACAAACCTTCAGAAAGGCTCCCAGAAACTACCAGATGACCTTAGAACAGTCAGGTAACATAACATACTGCCCCTGAGCAACACACAGGAACACATAACCACATCATTTTTGGGGCCATAATGATGAAACTGAGAAAGTCATATTTGGTACGGTGTGTACTGAGTGGGTTTTGGTGTGCACCGACAAAGGGAAATGACCTGTTGCCATGACTACAGCAGCTGAGCCGTGTCACAGCGTGAACACACACTCACTCAGATGAGGCCTAATTTGAGCTGGGTTTACACACACACCATGAAATCGGAGATAGGTCTGGATCAACGTAACAGGTGCAATGTGATGGCCAAAGGTAGCATTATAACCAACCATGTAACCATGTTAAAAGCCTACCTGTTTGGTTTCGTAACTTGCGTGTTCGCACATGTGTGTGTTTGTGTGGATAGAAAGGGTTGATGGTGTATATGAGTATACCAAGTGCTTTTTACTTTTCGTTCTGTTTTGCTTTTTATATATAATTTTTTTTACAACCTCCCTAGTGCGAAACTGAATGTGTGGCATTGTGAGTTTGTGTCAGCCAGCCTAGGTTAGTTATTTTCGCCTATCTGTGTTGGAATGTGTAGGTCAGGAGTTGAGATTTAGGTGTCATATTCTACATCAGCCAGCCCATGGACAGGGCAGCTGGAGGCCTGAGCCTCAGAGAGAGAACACCACTAACCACAAAGAGAAGAGAACACCCCCAAACAGCCACCCTAGCAGCAGCACCCTTCGCCCTCCAGGCCCCAGTCATGGTCCCCTCACCCGGCTATGTATAAGCAGCGTGTGGAGCGGGGCTTGCACCAGCAGCTGGCAGCCTGTCTGCTCTATCACAGCTAACCCATCCCTTACCCCAAACTGGCTAATCACAGCCAATGATTGCTCAGCACCAGCCGTGGCCACCACACCTGCCCCCTTCCTCTGGTGGGACTGTCCCATCTGGGACACATGGAGAGGGAGGGGGAGTAAAGAGGGTGTCTGCTTACTAGCCAAACAGCTGAAAACGCAACGAGGATAGAGAAGAGCAACCTTCATGGCCTAATCAGATAAATACGAACAATCACTGGAGTTATTATTATTTAATTGTTTTGGAAACATCATACAGATGTAGGATCTTAATTTGATCACCCTATTGCAGGAGAACATTCCTGCAATGCAGGAAATGTAAAACTTGAATTGTATTTGAGGTTTAAAAAGGTTTGTGTCAAGGCACAGATCTGGGGAGGGGTACCATAAAATGTCTGCAGCATTGAAGGGCCCCAAGAACACAGTGGCCTCCATCATTGTTAGATGGAAGAAGTTTGGAAAGACTCTTCCTAGAACTGGCCGCCCGGCCAAACGGAGCAATCGGGGGAGAAGGGCCTTGGTCAAGGAGGTGACCAAGAACCCAATGGTCACTCCGACAGAGCTCCAGAGAGTTCCTCTGTGGAGATGGGAGAACCTTCCAAAAGCACAACCATCTCTGCAGCACTCCACCAATCAGGCCTTTATAGTAGAGTGGCCAGACGGAAGCCACTCCTCAGTAAAAGGCACATGACAGCCCGCTTAGAGTGTGCCAAAAGATACCTAAAGGACTCTTAGACTATGAGAAACAAGATTCTCTCATCTGATGAAACCAATATTGAACTCTTGCCAAGCCTCAAGTCTGGATGAAACCTGGCACCATCCCTACGATGAAGCGTGGATGTGGCATCATCATATTGTGTGGATGTTTTTCAGCGGCAGGGACTAGGAGACTAGTCAGGATCGAGGGAAAGATGAACAGAGCAAAGTACAGAGAGATCCTTGATGAAAACTTGCTCCAGAGCACTCAGGACCTCAGACTGGGGTGAAGGTTCACCTTCCAACAGGACAATGACCCTAAGCACACAGACAAGAGTGGCATGAGTGGCAATGGGACAAGTCACTGAATGTGCTTGAGTGGCCCAGCCAGAGCCCAGACTTGAACCCGATCTTACATCTCTGGAGAGACATTTGCAAAAATGTGGAGTTCTGAATTATTGGATCCCTTAACAAAGATGAGCAAAAAAAACTGGATCAAGTAAATAATACAAATACTGAGCTATTATTGTATGCTAATAAATTTTATACAAATACAATTTCTCAGATAATTTTTTTTTGTTTAACAAGTACAGTTGAAGTAGGATGTTTACATACACTTCGGTTGGAGTCATTAAAACCATTTGTTTAACCACTCCTGTCACGCCCTGACCTTAGAGAGCTTTTTATGTCTCTATTTTGGTTTGGTCAGGGTGTGATTTGGGTGGGCATTCTATGTTCATTTTTCTATGTTTTATATTTCTTTGATTTGGCCGGGTATGGTTCTCAATCAGGGACAGCTGTCTATCGTTGTCTCTGATTGGGCACCGTACTTAGGTATCTTTTTCCCACCTATGTTTTCTGGGTAGTTATTTTCTGCTTAGTGTTTTCTGCACCTGACAGGACTGTTTCGGTTTCGTTTTGCACTTCGTTATTTTTTTCTAGTGTTCAGTTTAAATAAAAGTCATGAACACTTACAACGCTGCGCTTTGGTCCGATTCTTCCTCTTCAGACGACGACACCCGTTACAACTCCACAAATTTCTTGTTAACAAACTATAGTTGTGGCAAGTCGGTTAGGACATCTACTTTGTGCATGACACAAGTTTTTTCCAAAAATTGTTTACAGACAGATTATTTCACTTATAATTCACTGTATCACAATTCCAATAGGTCAGAAGTTTACATACACTAAGTTGACTGTGCCTTTAAACAGCTTGGAAAATTCAAGAAAATTATGTCATGGCTTTAGAAACTTCTGATTTTGAGACAATTGGATGTGTACCAATTGGATGTGTATCAAGACCTATCTTCAAACTCAGTGCCTCTTTGCTTAACAACATGGGAAAAAGAAATCAGCCAAGACCTCATGAAAAAAATTGTAGACCTACACAAGTCTGGTTCATCCTTGGGAGCAATTTCCAAACACCTGAACGTACCACGTCCATCTGTACAAACTATAGTACGCAAGTATAAACACCATGGGACCACACAGCCATCATACCGCTCAGGAAGGAGACGTGTTCTGTCTCCTAGAGACGTACTTTGGTGCGAAAAGTGCACATCAATCCCAGAACAACAGCAAAGGACCTTGCAAAGATGCTGGAGGAAACTGGTACAAAAGTATCTATATCCACAGTAAAGTGAGTCCTATAACGACATAACTTGAAAGGCCGCTCAGCAAGGAAGAAGCCACTGCTACAAAACTGCCATTAAAAAAAAGCCAGACTACGGTTTGCAACTGCACATGGGGACAAAGATCATACTTTTTGGAGAAATGTCCTCTGGTCTGATGAAACAAAAATAGAACTGTTTGGCCATAATGACCATCGTTATGTTTGGAGGAAAAAGGGGGATGCTTGTAAGTGTATGTAAACTAATTAAGTGTATGTAAATGTAATCCGATGTGAAATGGCTAGCTAGTTAGCGGTGGTGCGCGCTAATAGCGTTTCAATCGGTGACGTCACTCGCTCTGAGGACCTTGAAGTAGTTGTTCCCCTTGCTCTGCAAGGGCCGTGGATTTTGTGGCGCGATGGGTAACAATGCTTTGTGGGTGTCAGTTGTTGATGTTTGCAGAGGGTCCCTGGTTCGAGCCCAGGTAGGGGCGAGGAGAGGGATGGAAGCTATACTGTTACATTGATGCTGTTGACCTGGGTCACTGGTTGCTTCGGAAAAGGAGGAGGTCAAAAGGGGGTTGAGTGTAACCGATGTGAAATGGCTAGCTAGTTAGCGGTGGTGCGCGCTAATAGCGTTTCAATCGGTGATGTCACTCGCTATGAGGGCCTTGAAGTAGTTGTTCCCCTTGCTCTGCAAGGGCCGTGGCTTTCGTAAGGGTTGATTGGCTCCCCTGTTTTCAATACTCCAGCACCTTCCCTGTGTGAGGATAACAACACAGCCTTTTTATAAAATGTTTTACGAGATTGGAGAACACATTGGGAGGAATCTGAGACCATTCCTCCATTCAGAATGTTTCCAGATCCTTGATATCCGTTGGCTGTGCTTATGGACTGCCAAACCCACCGCTGGTGCTCATATGGTCATAAGTAAGAGGTCTTTGGCCCCGCTCACCAGCGGTGGGTTTGGCCTTAGAAAGAAAAATGCATATGCAGAAGATACCTCTGTAAAATATGGTGGTAGATCTTTGATGTTATGGGGCTGTTTTGCTTCCACGGGTCCTGGGGCCCTTGTTAAGGTCAATGACATCATGAACTTCATCAAGTAGCAGGATTTTTTTTTTTTTACCTGGTTGCCTCTGCTAGGAGGCTGAAACTTGGCCGCAAGTGAATATTCCAGAAAGACAATAACCGCAAGCACACAACACAATCCACAAATAAATGGTTAATTGACCACAACATCAACATTTTGCAATGGCCAACTCAGTCTCCGAACTTGAACCCCACTGAAAAGCTGTGGTTTGAATTGAAGCGCAGATGAAGGATATCAAGGTTCTAGATCTGTGAGTACTCCCACCTGTTTCCATATTTATACTTCCATTAATAAATGTGTGCTCTTTTACTGGAGTTGGACAGCTGTGTACAGAATTAGTAAAAACATTTGTAACTAAAGGATTTAGAGGCCCTATCCAATGTCTGATTTGTAAATCTAGTGTTTTGTGCTTGTCTAATGACAAGTCGTTTGTACCAAAATGTATCTTGACTTGTTACAGGATTCTGTTTTCATCTGTTCATCAAGAACTTGAATAGTACAATCAGGTGTGGTAGATCTGGGCTTAAACAAAAAAAACTGAATAACCCTGTAGCTCGTCAAGAGAAATTGTAGCCATCCCTGAATTGTATGTACAAAGTTAACTATGTCTGATTAATGTAAGTTTGGTTGTAAATGTTATATTTTGTGATAACTTAATTTTGTTTACAGGTAATGTAGTACCTTCTTCAGTAAACTTTAAAATACATTTTCTTCTTTCAATAGTTAATGGGTATATGTTGAATTTGTATATATTCCTGGAGCTTGCTCGATTGTCTTGTTAAAAGAGATAAGGGATTTTTTCCTCAGTTTACTCCATAGTAGGGTTTCTGGTTTTTCATTTACCTCTGGAAAATCAGCTGTTAATATTAAATAAATATTAAGAACTACATTATTTATGTTTCCATTTGTCATTATTGTGTACTTTTACTGTACTTTTATTGCTGTGTTATGCTGTATTATAATGTTGTATAATAATAACGATCCAAGATGGCGTAGCAGTGTAGACGTCTTTGTCCTGTCGTGTCCCGTGTCCCTTGTATATATATTTTTACATCTTTTTCTTCGCATATCTTTTAAAAATACTTTCTTAAACCTCAACTTCTAAATACTCTCCTGCAACCCGCCTCACCCAATGTGGCGTGGATATGCTTTTTTCTAAAGTATTTCTATTTACTTCTGATCTGGAATCCATCTACTGAAGATAGCCAGCTAACTGCCTACCAGCTATCAGTTAGCAAACCATTGCTAGCGGTCATCAGCTAACCTTTAGCTCGGAAAGCTCTCGCTAGTTCGAACAACGTGACTAAAACCAGAGCATAACGGACCTATTTCTCTCCATATCCCCGGATTCCTACCGCAAACTCTGAACATTTTCATCTGGATCTTCGCAACTAGATAACCACAATCCCGGGTGACCACTCCTGGCTAGCGTTTCCATCCCGGAGCAAGCACCAATTAGCCTGAAGCTAGCCCGGCTAGGGCTCCTGTGCTACCACTGAAGCCCACTCCTGGGCTACAATATCCGGACCCCTTTATTGCCGGTACGGAGCACGGAACCCCGCCGATCCACTACGACTGGAATACCGACATAATCTGCCCGAGGACTCCAACAGGCCCCTCAGGCGTGACGCCCGCTGAAGGCCCATTCTGCTAACCTACTAGGCCTGTTAGCTACCTAGAGCTACCTGGAACCCTACTAATTCCACGACTGGTCTATCGACGTCACCGCACGAAGAGGCAAAAACAGACTTCCCCCCCCCATCGCGACGTCCCCCAAAGGCTAACTTGCCTGCCCCGGTCTGCTAACTGCTAGCTTATCTTGCAGCTAGCGCAGCCAGGAAGCTAGCACCAGTTAGCAAACACAATTCTACAATTCACAACCTCTCTTTCGCCATCGCTATCCGGCTTGGATTCTCTGTCGACACGACCACGTCTGGTTTGCAGACGTGCCCTCAACCGGTGCCCTCAACCGGCCTCCGTCTGAGCAGACCCCCTCCGTCTGAGCAGACCACCCCCCCGGGCTACTAACTTTAAACGCGTGCTAGCTTAGTGGAGGCCTCACTGCTCCATCTACGGCTGCCCCCTGGACACTATGATCACTTGGCTACATAGCTGATGCCTGCTTGACTGTCCATTAATTCACGGTACTCCATTCTGTTTATTTGTGTTTTATCTGTCGGCTCTGTGCCTTAACTCAGGATCTGTGTGTAGTTAATCCGACCCTCTCTGCCCAGTCGTCGCCATTTTTACCTTCTGTTGCTGTGTTAGCTGACTAGCTGCTGTTATCTCACCTGCTGTTTTAGCTAGCTCTCCCAATCATGACCTGCAATCACTTTATGCCTTATTGTATGTCTCTCTCAAATATCAATATGCCTTGCATACTGTTGTTCAGGCTAGTTATCATTGTTTTGGTTTGCAATGGACCCCGTAGTTCCACTCTCCGTACCTCTGATACCTCCTTTGTCCCACCCCCCACACATGCGGTGACCTCACCCATTGAGACCAACATGTCCAGAGATACAACCTCTCTTATCATCACCCAGTGCCTGGGCTTGCCTCCGCTGTACCCGTGCCCCACCATACCCTGGTCTGCACATTATGCCCAGAATCTATTCTACCACGCCCATGAATCTGCTCCTTTTATTCCTTGTCCCCAACGCTCTAGGCGACCAGTTTTGATAGCCTTTAGCCGCACCCTCATCCTACTACTCCTCTGTTCCTCGGGTGATGTGGAGGTAAACCCAGGCCCTGCATGTCCCCAGTCACCCTCATTTGTTGACTTCTGTGATCGAAAAAGCCTTGGCCTCATGCATGTCAACATCAGAAGCCTCCTCCCCAAGTTTGCCTTACTCACCGCTTTAGCACACTCTGCCAACCCTGATGTCCTTGCCGTGTCTGAATCCTGGCTTAGGAAGGCCACCAAAAACTCTGAGATTTCCATACCCAACTATAACACTTTCCGTCAAGATAGAACTGCCAAAGGGGGAGGAGTTGCAATCTACTGCAGAGATAGCCTGCAAAGTTCTGTCATACTTTCCAAGTCTATGCCCAAACAGTTCAAACTTCTAATTTTAAAAATTAATCTCTCCAGAAATAAGTCTCTCACTGTTGCCGCCTGCTACCGACCCCCCTCAGCTCCCAGCTGTGCCCTGGACACCATCTGTGAATTGATCGCTCCCCATCTAGCTTCAGAGTTTGTTCTGTTAGGTGACCTAAACTGGGATATGCTTAACACCCCGGCAGTCCTACAATCTAAGCTTGATGCCCTCAATCTCACACAAATCATCAAGGAACCCACCAGGTACAACCCTAAATCCGTAAACATGGGCACCCTAATAGACATTATCCTGACCAACTTGCCCTCCAAATACACCTCTGCTGTCTTCAATCAAGATCTCAGCGATCACTGCCTCATTGCCTGTATCCGCCACGGGTCCACGGTCAAACGACCACCCCTCATCACTGTCAAACGCTCCCTGAAACACTTCTGCGAGCAGGCCTTTCTAATCGACCTGGCCCGGGTACCCTGGAAGGATATTGACCTCATCCCGTCAGTTGAGGATGCCTGGTCATTCTTTAAAAGTTACTTCCTCACCATATTAGACAAGCATGCTCCGTTCAAAAAATGCAGAACCAAGAACAGATATAGCCCTTGGTTCACTCCAGACCTGACTGCCCTCGACCAGCACAAAAACATCCTGTGGCGAACTGCAATAGCATCGAAGAGCCCCCGCGATATGCAACTGTTCAGGGAAGTCAGGAACCAATACACGCAGTCAGTCAGGAAAGCAAAGGCCAGCTTTTTCAAGCAGAAATTTGCATCCTGTAGCTCTAACTCCAAAAAGTTCTGGGATACTGTAAAGTCCATGGAAAACAAGAGCACCTCCTCCCAGCTGCCCACTGCACTGAGGCTAGATAACACGGTCACCACTGATAAGTCCGTGATAATCGAAAACTTCAACAAACATTTCTCAATGGCTGGCCATGCCTTCCACCTGGCGACTCCAACCTTGGCCAACAGCCCCGCCCCCCCCGCTGCTACTCGCCCAAGCCTCCCCAGCTTCTCCTTTACCCATATCCAGATAGCAGATGTTCTGAAAGAGCTGGAAAACCTGGACCCATACAAATCAGCTGGGCTTGACAATCTGGACCCCCTATTTCTGAAACTGTCCGCCGCCATTGTCGCACCCCCTATTACCAGCCTGTTCAACCTCTCCTTCGTATCATCTGAGATCCCCAAGGATTGGAAAGCTGCCGCTGTCATCCCCCTCCTCAAAGGGGCAGACACCCTGGACCCAAACTGTTACAGACCTATATCCATCCTTCCCTGCCTAGCTAAGGTCTTCGAAAGCCAAGTCAACAAACAGATCACTGACCATCTCGAATCCCACCGTACCTTCTCCGCTGTGCAATCCGGTTTCCGAGCCGGTCACGGGTGCACCTCAGCCACGCTCAAGGTACTAAACGATATCATAACCGCCATCGATAAAAGACATTACTGTGCAGCCGTCTTCATCGACCTGGCCAAGGCTTTCGACTCTGTCAATCACCATATTCTTATCGGCAGACTCAATAGCCTCGGTTTTTCTAATGACTGCCTTGCCTGGTTCACCAACTACTTTGCAGACAGAGTTCAGTGTGTCAAATCGGAGGGCATGTTGTCCGGTCCTCTGGCAGTCTCTATGGGGGTACCACAGGGTTCAATTCTCGGGCCGACTCTTTTCTCTGTATACATCAATGATGTTGCTCTTGCTGCGGGCGATTCCCTGATCCACCTCTACTCAGACGACACCATTCTGTATACTTCCGGCCCTTCCCTGGACACTGCTATCTAACCTTCAAACGAGCTTCAATGCCATACAACACTCCTTCCGTGGCTTCCAACTGCTCTTAAACGCTAGTAAAACCAAATGCATGCTTTTCAACCGTTCGCTGCCTGCACCCGCACGCCCGACTAGCATCACCACCCTGGACGGTTCCGACCTAGAATATGTGGACATCTATAAGTACCTAGGTGTCTGGCTAGACTGCAAACTCTCCTTCCAGACTCATATCAAACATCTCCAATCCAAAATCAAATCTAGAGTCGGCTTTCTATTCCGGAATAAAGCCTCCTTCACTCACGCCGCCAAACTTACCCTAGTAAAACTGACTATCCTACCGATCCTCGACTTCGGCGATGTCATCTACAAAATAGCTTCCAATACTCTACTCAGCAAACTGGATGCAGTTTATCACAGTGCCATCCGTTTTGTTACTAAAGCACCTTATACGACCCACCACTGCGACCTGTATGCCCTAGTCGGCTGGCCCTCGCTACATGTTCGTCGTCAGACCCACTGGCTCCAGGTCATCTACAAGGCTATGCTAGGTAAAGTGCCGCCTTATCTCAGTTCACTGGTCACGATGGCTACACCCACCCGTAGCACGCGCTCCAGCAGGTGTATCTCACTGATCATCCCTAAAGCCAAAACCTCATTTGGACGCCTTTCCTTCCAGTTCTCTGCTGCCTGCGACTGGAACGAATTGCAAAAATCTCTGAAGTTGGAGACTTTTATCTCCCTCAACAACTTTAAAAATCTGCTATCCGAGCAGCTAACCGATCGCTGCAGCTGTACATAGTCCATCTGTAAACTACCCACCCAATTTACCTACCTCACCCCCATACTGCTTTTATTTATTTACTTTTCTGCTCTTTTGCACACCAGTATCTCTTCTTGCACATGATCATCTGATGATTTATCACTCCAGTGTTAATCTGCTAAATTGTAATCATTCGATTTATTGCCTACCTCATGCCTTTTGCACACATTGTATATAGATTCTCTTTTTTCTACCATGTTATTGACTTGTTTATTGTTTACTCCATGTGTAACTGTGTTGTTGTCTGTTCACACTGATATGCTTTATCTTGGCCAGGTCGCAGTTGCAAATGAGAACTTGTTCTCAACTAGTCTACCTGGTTAAATAAAGGTGAAATAAAAAAATAAAAATAAATGTTGAATAATCCCCTGCTGGTGTAAAAAACATGTAAATTAAAAGCAAAAACTATGTTTTAAGTGAGCAGTAGGCATTGGTCTGAACCCGAAAAAGAGAGGAAATTCACATGAGCCTCACAATGCCTACTTCACCCATGCTCTTCCAAGGCATTCCAGCACACAACTTTGAGCTACTGCTATGAATTTCCTTACTTTTTCAGATTCAGACCAATGCCTACTTCTCACTTAAAACATTTATGTTTTGTTTTTAATAGAAACAAGCATATGGCACAAAGACGCATGCATATATGACTGGTCACACACAAGTCTAGTTATCTGACGACAGCCTGGCCTCATAGACATAACATCGTAAACAAAAATCTGGGATACTCAAATTAGTATTATACTTTATGTTATATCTGGTATGGTTAAAATAAGACAGAAGGTTACTTAAAGCAAAAATGAAAGGAGGGTGGTTGGTCGGGGTGGATGGGTGGGTGTATAATGTGATTTTCTAGCAACCAAAGGTTGCGTGTTTGAATCTCATTATGGACAACTTTTGCATTTTAGATAATTAGCGACTTTGCAAGTACTTACTACTTTGTAGCTACTTTGCAACTACTTACCATGTTAGCTAACCCTTCCCCTAACCCTAACCTTTTAACCATAACCTTAACCCTAACATTAACCCTAACCTTAACCCCTAGCTAAGCTAACATTAGCTACCTAGCTAACGTTAGCCACCTAGCTAACATTAGCCACAAAAAAATTGAATTTATAAGGCGCGGCAGGTAGCCTAGTGGTTAGAGCATTGGGTCTGTCACCGAAAGGTTTGTAGATTGAATCCCTGAGCTGACAAGGTAAAAACCTGCCATTCTGAACAAGGCAGTTAACTCACTGTTCCTAGGCTGTCATTGTAAATAATAATTTGTTCTTAACTGACTTGTCTAGTTAAAATAAAGGTAAACTATTGTATGAATTGCAATTTGTAACGTCTTTTTCCTTTACATAATATTTTTATATGACTTATTTTTATTTTGTTTCCACACCACATACAAACATACACATATGAACAACAACTTACAGACACACACAAACACCCACTACATCTCATCTGCCCAGACCCAAATGCTCACACCCCCTGCATTGTTGTTTGCCACATGGCCTTAAATTGTACCAAATAGTTTTTCTGTTTTTCTCCTGGATTTTCGTTTACTATGTTATGTCTACCCCTGAGTCCAGGTTGGATGACACTGCATAGTTAGCTGCAATAGTTCATCATATTCATTGGCCAGCTAGCTCCTTACAGTAGCTAAACAATGGAAGGTGCATAATCCATGGCTACAAAGCTAGCTGGCAAGCTAGCTACCTACTCTGTCAATTACAGTAGGTTGATGCGCTAGAAAGTAATAGAAACCATTTGAGAAAAAAGGAACTAAAAGGAACGTTTTTTATTATCTCCTGAATCATTTTGTTTCTCCTGTCTTGAATGTAGAAGTTCTATTTTGCGATCTCCCACAATAAATTATCAATCTTTGATGAGGTTTCATTCAGTGAATCAGGTTGTCTCCATGGTAACTCGTAAAACCCTTAAATTATGCCCTTACCTAAGGAAATGTTTGAGGGGCTATAGGCAACACCCATAAACAATTACCTTAGGTAAGGGGAAATTATTCCTTAGGTAACCCATTAAAGGTGCAAAATGCAGAAATCACTCTGCCCTTTCCGGGTTTCTAAAATACTAATGGTTCGCCAAATTTCAGTTTATGTGACAAAACCATCTAAAACGCTGTGAAATAAATGTTCAATAACCAAAAAGATTATATTTTCAGCTGTTTGAAGCTGGTGTATAAAACCGAAAGTAAAAGCAAAAACAAAACTTAAGATCAGGAAGCATAGAAATAGTGCACATAGAACATATCTACTGCTTCTTAGAGGTGCTTTCAATGAGAATGACAAATCTATAACTCACATTCCTATGTGAATTTGTTTGGGTCGCCCAAAAAGTTGCATATTGAAGGGAAACGCTTGAGATGTTTTATGCAACTTGGCCCTGTTCAAATCAAAATCAAATCAAATCAAATTGATTTATATAGCCCTTCGTACATCAGCTGATATCTCAAAGTGCTGTACAGAAACCCAGCCTAAAACCCCAAACAGCAAGCAATGCAGGTGTAGAAGCCCTGTTCTATGACAGCTAATCTGGACACAAAACAGTTAATTACCTGCTTAAGGCCTATATATTCAATTTCTTTTGGCAAGAATGCATGTTTTTAGTCCATGTGTGACACAACATCAGTAGGAATAAAGCATATGATGGTGGAGATGGGGTATCTGATGGATATCTGACACATAGGACTGGATGTTCCCATTCCGCCCAAACCTGCAGTGAACAAACTCATAAATGTAATTTAAAGCTTAATGATCAGGACATCATGACGAAGTAAGCTACTGGACCTTGTGAAAAATGAAAGATTTATGTAAACAATGCGGTGTTTGCAGCTCGGCCCCGGTAGAAGAGCTCAGCAGCATTCACTAAAAAGGGCGGAGCAAGGGACAGAACAGAATTTGATGCGGTCGTGACGTAGACTTCATCGAGACCTTTAATCCTCTTCCGCAGCAGTACACCTGGTATCGAGAGGAGGGGGTATACGGTCGGCCAGGACTGGATTGCGTAGACTACAATATAAGGCTAACTTTAACATGACAAAATAGGGGCTTATATTCATCGTGTTTAAAATAAGAAACAAATATTAATTGTAGAAAACGCCGACCAAACAGAGACAAACCCCTCCTCTCTCGTAGACTATTTATCTGTCGACGCATCTATTCTGCACATTCTCCTATGTTGTTCTAGGCGGAGGAATGGAAAACTGCGTTCAAATCCATATTTGTAGATAAATAAATGGGTGATTACGTTTTGGTTTATTACAGACAGCGACCATTGGACACCGCTCTTCTCCTCGACGGACGCGCTCTAAGATCGGCTCCTCCTCTTCTCCGGTTTCCATCCGCCAGTTGCGCCCCGGCTCGCCCTTGGTCTCGCACAGTAGCGTCGCCGCCTTGTCCCCACTGTTCCTGTCAATTGCTGCGCATCAGCAAAACATGCAGGATGAGCCTGTGGGGGTGACAACCGAACAACGACCCCCGCCAACAGAGGAAAAGTAGTACAGCAAAACAACACAATCAATAAAACCGGGATACAGCAACCAAATGAAACCAACAACCAGCTGGGAGCCCTCACTTCCAACTACAACCACCTGAACCAGAATCCAGATTTTACCGATTTTGGTCAAGATCATTTTTGCCCGACACTGTCTATCTTTGACCTTCAGCACGACTGGAAAATACATCAGCTAGCTGAGTTTGGATGCACTGAGTCGCCCCTACCTCAAGGAAAATTCAGTCACCTGCCGCTGAGGCAGCCTTTCACCGCTCAAGTCTCCACCAAACCCGAGTGCAGCACAGACTCCCGCCCCGGACGAATCAGCGGCTCGCCAGTGTCGCCAGTGGGGGAGGTTGAAGCCGATGTGGAGACTGCCGCGTCGCCATCGCCCACTTCCGTAAATCCAAACAAGGTTAAGATCCAAATGGACTCCCTCATCACCCATCATATAAATAACGGCAATGGCAGTGGCACCGGCAATATGTTGTCCGGAAGTCTAGGGGGCGGTTTTCCAAACCTCCAGAGCCAAGAGATGCAGAACCCGAGTGGCGGCTCAGCTTCACCTCCACTCCATGGATTCGGAACCCCGTGGTCGGTTCAGACCAGCTCCCCACCACCCGTCTCCAACTCGGCCAACCCTATCCACCACGCAAACGCGATTAATCAGATGGCTCATACCGACCCAGACAAGAGTTTTTATCCCGGTATCCCCTCCTCCATCAACCCAGCCTTCTTCCAGAGTTTTTCTCCGGTGTCGACTAATCCGTGCCCCGGGATTAACGTGCAGGGCTTCACCAGTCCGTTCTCGCACCAGATCAACGCCCCTCAGCAGACGCAGCAGAGCCGCCGGTCCCCAGTCAGCCCCCAGATGCACCCCCAGCACCAGCAAGGCGTCTTCCTGCAGCAGAGGAACAACTACAACCATCACCACCAGGTGAGCTATCTGAGCTATCTCCAGTCCTCTCTACGCATCTGTTGACATGGAAACCATAATCAGGATCCCCATAGAATAGAGGATTGATCCTTTAAAATGACAGATATATAGACAATGTTAAAGTGGGTGGGAGATATTAATGTAATACTTTTTTGTAAAGCTAATGTAAATTAGTCCACATCAATGTCACTCCTAGATTGTATTAGGCTCAGGCCATGGTTATGAATATGTTATTACATGTTAGTTAGCCTACTATACAGAAGTATAAAGCAGCTATGATGATGAAAACAAATGTGCTCCCAGAACATGTAAGAGCTGCCCGGCCATTGTAAGGCAGGGCAGGGATTACATTATTCAATAAACCCCACACTGTGTGTGAGTGTGTGTGTGTTTGCATGCGTGTGACTAATAGATCTGAGGTTCAAATGTAATTGTATTCATCATATGCTTCGTAAACAACAGATGTAGACTAACAGTGAAATGCTTACTTACGGCCACTTCCCAACAATGCAGAGAGAAAGAAAATAGAGAAATCATAGAAAGGTAAAACACATAATAATAAATACACAATGAGCAGCGATAACTTGGCTCTACACACGGGGTACCAATACCGAGTCGGTGTGCAGGGGTACGAGGTAATTGAGGTAGATATGTACATAGAACTAAGAATAAAGTCACAGATAATAGACAAACCAAAGTTAGTGCAAAAAGGGTCAATGCAGATAGTCTGGGTAGCTATTTGGTTACCTATTTAACAAACTATTTAGCTGTCCTATGGCTTGGGGGTAGAAGTTGTTCAGGGTTCTGTTGGTTCCAGACTCGGTGCATCGGTACTGCTTGCCGTGCGGTAGCAGAGAAAACAGTATTTGATTTGGGTGGCTGGAGTCTTTGACAATTTTTAGGGCCTTCCTCTGACAGTGCCTGGTATAGAGGTCCTGGATGGCAGGGAGCTCGGCCACAGTGATGTACGCACTACCCCCTGCGCCTTGCGGTTGGATGCAAAGCAGTTGCCATACCAAGTGGTGATGCAGCTGGTCAAGATGATCTCAATGGTGCAGCTGTAGAACTGTAGAACTGTAGAACTGTAGAACTGTAGAACTTTTTGAGGATCGTTAAATCTTTTCAACCACCTGAGGGGAAGAGGCGTTGTCATGCCCTCTTCACGACTGTGTTGGTCTGTGTGGACCATGATAGATCCTTAGTAATGTGAACACTTGAAGTTCTCGACCCGCTCCACTACTGCCGCGTTGATGTGAATGGGGGCGTGCTCGGCCCTCCGTTTCCTGCAGTCAACGATCAGCTCCATTGTCTTTCTGACGTTGAGGGAGAGGTTCATGTACTTACTATGACTGGGATATGTGGTTATCCCACCTAGCTATCTTAAGATAAATGCACTAACTTTAAATAGCTCTGGATAAGAGCGTCCACTAAATTACTCAAATGTAAATGTCATTGTGTGAGTGTGTGGAGAGAGAGAGAGAGAGCGGGAGAGAGAGAGAGAGAGAAAGGGATGTTGGTGGTGTCAGTGTGCACGGGATACTTTGTATTAGTCTTAAAGCCCTAAATCTTCTTACCCTTCCAACCCCTCCACAGAACCAGGTCATTGTAGGCTGTTGCAGAGCGGAAACACAGGATCAAAAGAAACACACAAAATACCAACAATGAATACAATTTCACATTCAGTCTCTATCCACTCCTCCCTGTTCTCTCTCTCTCTGTCTCTCTGTCTCTCTGTCTCTCTGTCTCTCTGTCTCTCTCTCTCTCTCTCTCTCTCTCTCTCTCTCTCTCTCTCTCTCTCTCTCTCTCTCTCTCTCTAGCCGATGGTGAAGCAATCTCCCTGGGGGGGCAGTCACCAGGGGAGTGGTTGGAGCTCTGGTGGTATGTCCTGGGGTCGGGACCACCGTCGTGGTGGAGGCATGGGCATCCCGGGCTCTGTCAGCCAGGTTTCCCCCATGAAAAAAACATTCTCCAGTAACGTCATCGCACCGCCCAAGTTCCCCCGTTCCGCCGGCCCCATGGGCCCCAAGGCCTGGATTGAGGAGAACATGTTCCGAACAGACAGTAACAGTAACACGCTTATGCCTCTCCAGGTACGTGCTTTGACTGTGGTGTCAGTGTTTTTCTCAGTAAGCATAGACTGAGTGCTGCTTTAAAGCTACAAAACATTAGGAACACCTGCCCCTTCCATGACACAGACTGACCAGGTGAATCCAGGTGAAAGCTATGATCCCATATTGATGTCACCTGTTAAATCCACTTCAATCAGTGTAGATGAAGGGGAGAAGACCGGTTAAAGAAGGATTTTTGAGCCTTGAGACAATTGAGACATGAATTGTGTATGTGTGTCATTCAGAGGGTGAATGGAAGACAAAATATTTAAGTGCCTTTGAATGGGGTATGGTAGTAGGTGCCAGGCACACCAGTTTGAGTGTGTCAAGAACTGCAACGCTGCTGGGTTTTTCACGCTCAACAGTTTCCCGTGTGTATCAAAAATGGTCCACCACCCAAAGGACATCCAGCCAACTTGACACAACTGTGGGAAGCATTGGAGTCGACATGGATCAGCATCCCTGTGGAACGCTTTCGACACCTTGTAGAGTCCATGTCCTGACGAATTGAGGGTGTTCTGAGGGCAAAGCGGGGTGCAACTTAATATTAGGAAGGTGTTCCTAATGTTTTGTACACTCAGTGTAAATTTACAGGGGTCTGTGTGTGGGTGTGTGTGTGTGTGTGTGTGTGTGTGTGTGTGTGTGTGTGTGTGTGTGTGTGTGTGTGTGTGTGTGTGTGTGTGTGTGTGTGTGTGTGTGTGTGTGTGTGTGTGTGTACTGTATACTGGTGGGTGTAGTGCAAAAGGGTTTTAATGCAGTGAGTGAAATAGGGCCGGACTCATAGGATTAAGGAATTATTTCCTGAATTAGATATTGAAGCCAGAGAGTGAGTGAGAGAGTGGGTGTTTGAGAGAGAGTGGTCGATGAAAGGTAGAGAGAGAGAGAGAGAGCAGGGATGACAGGAGAACAGTTTCAATGATGGGAATGGGATAGTTTAATATTCACAGCCCTGTTTTCAAAGTTCAGAGTGTAGGATTGTGGGAAAGAAGGAGCAGGAAGGCGACAAACATCAAACGCAGAGAGTCAGACAGAGAAAGCAAAGCAGGAGGCAGGGGGGAAGACAGAGAGCCGGGAGGGAGCAGAGGGGGGAGAGAGGAAGGGGGGAAGTGTAAAGGGGCTCTTTAGAAAACACACAGCTGAGAATCAATGTCACTCCCAGATGACGAGCAGAATTACCATTTCAATCAGACGGGAGCAGTGTTATTTATTTCTGCCATAGTGGGAGGTGTCAGGGAGTAGGGCTGCTTTAAAGCTACTTTAACACCACGTTTAGCAGGTTTCACCTGAGTCTATTTCAGGATGGGAGTTGTTATAGCTCTATGTACACATACTTCAAGACTCATAACTGATGTCATCTAATTATGCACAGCACAGTTCTGACCTTTTAAGTACAAAGGGGGAAACTGGAGGCAGAAGGCCTTAAGAAAGGATCTTTGGGTGGGCCAGAGTCGCCATACTGTATTTTCCCAGGTGGAGACTGGAAAAACTCGCTAGTTATTCCCCTGATGTATTTTTCAAAGTAATCCCCTCATCACTTTCTCCCTTCTGTCATGGCTCTGCTCTTCCTCTTCCAGGAAGCAGGCGAGGCTCCATGAATTGTTCATTTCCATAAACAGTGTCCGACTAGCAATTCCTCAGATTCCATACACGTCTCCTCTCTTTTCCTTCCTTCCTCTGTGTTATGTTTGGATAGGGCTTTTTGCATTTGTGCTTCATCATGATGTGAACGTCATTGACAGAGATATGTAGAGTGAGAGAGAGAGGGGTGTATGCTGGCACTGGGAGAGAAAGAGAGGTGACCTACTGCCTATTCCGTGGAGTGTACATTCCTACACGCTTCGATCATTCCATAATAATGCCTTTATAAATCCTTCATAAGATATGTCATACCATATAAAGGAAGTTATACTACACAGACCTGTACTACATTCTTATTCAGTGACAGTGTTTCAACACTCCTTCAGTTGCTACAGTTGCTACAGCATCACATAAACTAGAATGTCCACCCAATGACAGGCTATAGGATATTTAACGGCCATGTTGTTTTTTCCTCTGTGTAAAGCCCAGCTATAAACAGGCCTGGAGGGAACCTGGCTGGGCTGCCTGTAATAATCTGGTATTATCCAACCAATGGCCTTTTCGCTCTGCCCTTCCTCTCACTGTCAGGGGCCCTGACTGATGCCTCAGAGTCAGGCAGTAAACGTTAGCCCAACATTAGGCTAAATATCACACACAGATTGACCACTGGACCACTTTTAGATGAGTGTTTTTAATCCTGTGTGTGGAGAAGTAGTGTGTGGAGTACTGTTGAGTGGTGGTCTGGCTATGTGATGAACATACGTCTAGCATCTCATGTTCGGCACGCAGAAAATGTTTTTATTGTCTAATTAGATAAGAGTGTAAATATTAAGTTGTGAGAGGTGCTGATATGACCTTTTACTATCTCGCCTCATGTTCTCAACCAGGAGAGGGCACAGATCTGTATAAACCATTTTCTAAGTCTTCTAAAGGCTCTGCCATCTGTGGTATGTTATAAAGGTTGAGTGGCCTCTGGTTTAGATCTACTGTACAGGGGTCTGTCTTATTGCCCCTCTGATTAGTTCATAATAACCTCCATCCCATCCCAGCAAGCACTCTGGTTAAATACCTGGATTTGGTTTCCGCTCTCTCTGTCTCTCTGTCTCTCTGTCTCTCTCTCTCTCTCTCTCTCTCTCTCTCTCTCTCTCTGTCTCTCTCTCTCTCTGTCTCTCTCTCTCTCTCTCTCTCTCTCTCTCTCTCTCTCTCTCTCTCTCTGTCTCTCTCTCTCTCTCTCTCTCTCTCTCTCTCTCTCTCTCTCTCTCTCTCTCTGTCTCTCTCTCTCTCTCTCTCTCTCTCTCTCTCTCTCTCTCTCTCTCTCTCTCTCTCTCTCTCTCTCTCTCTCTCTCTCTCTCTCTCTCTCTCTCTGTCTCTCTCTCTCTCTCTCTCTCTGCTCACAAGCATACCTTAGTACCCCTGAAGTGAATAAATACAGATTCGCTTTTTATCCATGGATGTGCTGTCCACATGTGGAAATATTAAGCCACACCCACAGGCTTACCCATGCCTACAGTATGTACCAGACAACTGCAGGGTTCCAGTTGTTGTATGTGTATTTCAGTTTGACAGTTTTTTCCCCAGTTGTTTAAGCCTTCATATCTCTGTCCTTCCCTCTCTCCCTCCCTCCCCTCAGGATCGATCTAGAATGTACGACAGTCTAAACATGCACTCACTGGAAAGCTCTCTGATTGACATCATGCGGGCGGAGCAGGATCCAATGAAGGGTGAGACACTACTTATTTACTCCCTCCCCACTCAAGTATGAGTTAATTCTCATACTTGCTGTACTTCCTCACTGTATAATGGGGAAGGACATTGTGATTGTGGAGAATGGTGATTAGGGGGAATGCATTTGAGGCGCAGCATACTCTTTCCCAAGGAACTGACAGGCTTCCTGCTCCCTCCTCGAGGCATGTTGTTTTCCCCAGAGCGAGCAGCTTATGTTCTCCCTGGTAAGAGTGAGTATTACTGCCACCACCGGCTATGCCTTTAAATTAACTTACAGCCCTGATCCTGCTGCTACTGCTACTGCTTAACCTGGGGCACACGGACAGACAGGATTCAGGCAGCATGGCAGCACTCTCTGTCCTGATAGGATAGGGTAGGACACTCCTCACAGGGACAAGGAGTAGGGTGACAGGGCTGGCCCAGGAGTAGAGTGACAGGGCTGACCCAGGAGTAGAGTGACAGGGCTGACCCAGGAGTAGAGTGACAGGGCTGGCCCAGGAGTAGAGTGACAGGGCTGGCCCAGGAGTAGAGTGACAGGGCTGGCCCAGGAGTAGAGTGACAGGGCTGGCCCAGGAGTAGAGTGACAGGGCTGGCCCAGGAGTAGAGTGACAGGGCTGGCCCAGATGTAGAGTGACAGGTCTGGCCCAGGAGTAGAGTGACAGGGCTGGCCAAGGAGTAGAGTGACAGGGCTGGCCAAGGAGTAGGGTGACAGGGCTGGCCCAGGAGTAGAGTGACAGGGCTGGCCCAGGAGTAGGGTGACAGGGCTGGCCCAGGAGTAGGGTGACAGGGCTGGCCCAGGAGTAGGGTGACAGGGCTGGCCCAGGAGTAGGGTGACAGGGCTGGCCCAGGAGTAGAGTGACAGGGCTGGCCCAGGAGTAGGGTGACTGGGCTGACCCAGGAGTAGGGTGACTGGGCTGACCCAGGAGTAGGGTGACAGGGCTGGCCCAGGAGTAGAGTGACAGGGCTGGCCCAGGAGTAGGGTGAAAGGGCTGGCCCAGGAGTAGAGTGACTGGGCTGGCCCAGGAGTAGGGTGACTGGGCTGGCCCAGGAGTAGGGTGACTGGGCTGGCCCAGGAGTAGGGTGACAGGGCTGGCCCAGGAGTAGAGTGACTGGGCTGGCCCAGGAGTAGGGTGACAGGGCTGGCCCAGGAGTAGGGTGACAGGGCTGGCCCAGGAGTAGATTGACAGGGCTGGCCCAGGAGTAGGGTGACTGGGCTGGCCCAGGAGTAGGGTGACAGGGCTGGCCCAGGAGTAGAGTGACAGGGCTGGCCCAGGTGCTGGATCTTGAGAAGAGACTCTATCCAGGTAAACTGCAGTCAGTGTAAAATGACTCCTAGCTACACACATGGTTAAGCCTACTGGCTTCAACATACTCCCGCAAAACCACAGACAGGAGGCTCCTAAGCCTATATGGCAGAGACTGAGAGACAATTCTAAATTTACAGTATACAGCATAATACCTTACATTGAATTTGGCACAGTATACTACCCCTGAAAGACTATTATTATTGTTCATTATTTACTAGTCTAAATAGCAATGTCATTCTCAGAGCCAGTGTCCTGTACTCTACCTGTCCAGGACTCTGAGTTGAATTTCTTGTTTAGCCTGCAGGAGCAGATAGAGCAGACATTTTAGTCATTTAGCAGACAGTCTTATCCAGAGCCACTTACAGGAACAATTAGTGTTAAGTGCCTTGCTCAAGGGCACACCGGCAGACTTTTCACCTAGTTGGCTCATGGATTCGAACCAGCGACCTTCTGGTTACTGACCCATCGCTCTGCCGACATAGGCCAGTATTCACAGCACAGAGAACCAGAGGGAAACAGACTAAATTTAGACATGATCACACATTGACACACAGCATGTGACAGCCAGAGGAGTGCGGAGAGGAGGGTGGAGGGGAGGGGAGGGGACGGTAGGGGAGGGTGGTCTTTGCCATTTATAGCCCTGACTGCTAGGCACAGGGCTAAGCTAACAGAGCAGAAGCAGAAGGCAAGCACAAACCTAACAGGGCTTTAGAAATTAGCTTAGCTAATTGGGCATGGGAGATTTACCATGCTAACATGGCAGTGGAAAAAGGGTTGCTTCTTTTTCAACTGGGGATCAAATCATTTGCCGGTATGCATTCTTTCTCTGTTCACACGTCTGAGGTTCTTTCCATTAAATAACTGACATTTGCTTCTGATACTTCATTAGGGTTAACCCAAATTGATTCAGGGTTTTACTTTGTGATAAAACATTTAGATGTCTACATAACATAACAGCAAGTGATTCAGGTTTTGCATTAAGGCTCCCTCATTGCATTCTAGGTAACATTCTCTGTAGCTAAACATGCTAAGCAAGTTCTATATATATATCTTTTTTCCAGCTCAAGCTGTCTCCATGGATCAACAGGGTATTGTTCTGTGTTCTGTTTCTGACACTACAGCTCAGTAGGCTATAGCCATGTGACAAGGGTGCTGCTGCTCCATATACATGGCCGTGCCCGTGATGGCCTCGCCCTGGCCTCTCCATCTGCTGAGAGTCTCATCCCTGTGTGTATGTGTGTGTGTGTGTGTGTGTCTCTCTAATGTCAGGCCGTGTGGGATGCCCTCACCCCGGAGCCGACGGTCTGCTCATGCTCAATGGTAATTATCTCTCTTGGCCAACGCCAGCTTGTGTCTCTTTTTCCATCTCTTTTAGAAATGTTTCAGTGTAAATGTTTCCATATCATGATTATCACATTGGGGACGCTTAACCAGGCTAGTTCGAGAAGCAGGCTAGACAGTATGTGTAGGATGGACATTTCTGTCACTTTTCTGAACTTCATTTGTGTTGGGATATACCCTTCTCTATAGTGGACCGTGCTGGATTGCTTTGTTTAACGAGTAGTGTTGGTTCTCCTATGCTGTGCTGTGTGTGTGTGTCAGTTAGACTGACAGTAGACTGTAGTAACAGTGTAATAAACATGCCTCCTGTTATATATGTATATAGACTCTATAGGACAAACTCAGCCGTCATGTCAACTCTAAAAACCTCATGAGGGATATGCATTGTTGTTGTAATCCTACTGTGGTTTAAGATAATGAAGTACTGTATGTCCAGAAGGAATGTTTAATAGTGTCCTTCACATGATGAAGTGAAATGCCTAGTTGTCACATGACCAGCATTCGGCGAGGCGGATGTAGGCTAGGTCACATGACTAGAGGCCTAGTGTTGTTTCCATGAGGCTGGTCCTCAGCCTAGCGCGGTTTACAATATAGACTACAGTCCTGCTTGAAACAAAGCTGCTATGTTTCCATCCAATTAGCGAAAGGTTTTCATGCGAAAACTGCAACAACAAAAAATACCTACCCGAGGTGTGTTTTCATCAGACTGGCTTTGTTGCGGATAAAAGGATAAAAGACATAGTGCACATAAAAAAAACATTTTTGCGTTTAAGATTTCATGTATCCAATGTGTGTTTCCATTGCATTTTCCACTCTACCAATTTTTTGGTCACAAAAAACTGTTGCGATAAATGACAAATTTGCCCAATCTCGTTTTTTGCACATTCTCAGAACAGTTTGCTTTGAAACTGCAGTAAAAGTGCAGTAACTGCAGTCGACTGTGGTATTTTGGATGCGGTAATTGCAGAATAACTGCAGTGTACTGCACAATTGCTGCAGTAAAAAAAACAGTGTTATTTTGGACACAGTATTTGCAGCACACTGCAATTATACTGCAGTGTACTGAAGTTATACTGCACTCTGACTGCAATATTTTTTCGTAAGGGCTGGACAGGTTAGGTTATATGATGAGATGGATAAGAGTAAGATCATTTGTATTTGTTAATTGGCAGCTAAGCACTGATCATCATGCCACTGGCATACAAATTAAGACCCTCAATATTTATTGGAAAGGAGCATCAAGCTCATCACCGTGCACTTTCACCACCCTGTAGCCTAAACTGTGCATGCATTTCCAAGTTGCAGTGGGAGGACCACCAGCATAGCATCGCATGGCAGCAAATGTACCTCCACATGCTAGTTATTCTATCTACAATTGCGCAAGTAATCATTTCCACCACAACTGGTTGCATAATTAATTTTAAAGACACAAAAAGATCCCACTATGTCGAACGAACAAATGATCTGTTAACATTTATAAAACTGACACTTCCTGTTTCCATTACACTTTTTTTATACACAATGACATTACTCACATAAAAACTGTGGAGGGAAACGTAATGACAAGCTTGTGACTCCAACCATGCAGTCAGATGAGGAGGAGATGAAGGAGATGAAAGGGGGTAGGTGTAAATAATGGTACGAGGTACTAGAGGGCCATAGTTTGATTGCGCTGTAGTGTCAGTAGTACCAGCCAGGTCAGTGGGTGCTTTACTTTGCGAGGAATGTCTGCAGGGCATAAAACCACTCTTTACTTTGTTTACGTACAGCAAGGAGCTATGGGAGACGTCGAGGTAAAGCCGCCTTCATGTGACGTGCAGTCTGTGTCATGTGTGTTGCGTGTACATCCACTACACAGCATGGTTTAACGCTACTGAACTGCAGCTACCAAAACAGTGTTTGGATACAAACAATTCAGTGTTTCTAGTGTCAGCATGACTCATCACCAACCGTGAAGAGGCTCAGTTCAGTCACAATAATATTTTTTCCTGTGTTTTGTATCATATTGTAAAACAGCTGATGAAACTAGCACTGTAAAAGTGTGTCTTTTTTATCAGTGTTATTTCCTGATAGTTACTGGTTGAAAATACAATCCACAAAGGACCTTCTAATCAGTGTGTTAGCATGGGCGGGAGTTTCTGCTTGCCTGGTGTTATCACCAGGCGGTAAATTGGTTAATAGACCAATAACAAAGTTCCAAACCTCTATGCCAATAACAGCTAGTTTTAAGTTTTCCCTCCCCACTCAGACCACTTCCAGGCAGTCCTAGCAAAATTCTTCCTTGAAGAATAATTTTTGTATATATTTGTATAATGTATATACAGTATTTTTCAATTTGAATGGAAAACTATTACAGTAAGGTACTTAATTGTTACCCATTTGATATTGATACAAAACGACTGCATTGGGCCTTTAACTGATGTGGGAGACATTTTTTTAAATTTAGTATGAATAATACGTGGTGTCCCAAGCATTTGCTTCTTGTACCAGCATTTTCTTTTTGTTTTTGATTGTACAATGTTACAGGTCACTGTGCTGCACAATATGTGTTCACATCCAGACATAGCACATTGCTATAGGTTTCAGACTCAGTAAACCATATGTTTTCCTCAGTCCATTACTCTAACCCCTGCTACTGCTTTCATACCAGACCTCTATCCTGTCCTCTCTGTCTGCTGTCTGTCAGTCAGTCACAGAGCTCTGGCTGGAGAATTCATGGCTGCGTGTCTTGGTCTTACAGCACATCTATACTAGATTGCACATAATCCTCTTTCACTTGATGTTTATACTTTACATTGTAGCTACAATGCACAAAGCCTGATGACAGTTGTCAACAGCCATGGCACATGTTGTTATAGACCCTGTGCATTTATCATGTGATTCATTATAAAACGAGAAGTATATCAGAGCAGGCTGGTGGGAGGAGCTATAGGAGGAAGGGCTCATTGTAATGGCTGGAATGGAGTTAATGGAACAGAGTAAAAAATGTGTTGTCCATAGGTTTGATACTTTTCCATTTATTCCATTCCAGCCATAAAAATGAGCCTGTCCTCCTATAGCTCTTCCCACCAGGCTCCTCTGAGATATATAACATTAAGCCATTGGGCTCCATGGGTGTTCAATCTAGTAACTGTCAGTGGGTGTTATAACAGAGATAGGACAGAACCATTGGTTGCTTCTGTTGTTTACAAACCCCCAAATATTGAATATGTACAGCAGAAGTATGGGTGCCTTGTGATGTGACTGTATGTATGTTTGTGTGTATCTATGTGGACGTCATTGTCTATGCGGTCTGACCTCTGACCTCCTCTTCTCCAGGCCGCTCGTCCCTGTTCCCCATTGAAGACAGCCTCCTTGATGACGGGCACGGTAACCAGGGCGTCCCAGGGCTTGACACTAACTGTTACCCCCACCCAAACGGGGAGCGCATTGAGCGTTTCTCCCGCAAAGTGTTTGTGGGCGGCCTTCCCCCTGACATAGATGAAGGTGAGAGAAGGAAGAGCATAACACAATCTTGTTGGTTCAGTGACAGTTTGTCTGTGCCAGTTTATATGGTGGTGTGAACGGTTGATCTTACTCACGTT
Organism: Salvelinus fontinalis; assembly: GCF_029448725.1. NCBI lineage: Eukaryota > Metazoa > Chordata > Actinopteri > Salmoniformes > Salmonidae > Salvelinus > Salvelinus fontinalis. Next base: position 24,777,758 of record NC_074669.1, read on the forward strand.
GGTTCCTTCTTCTTTCCCCCTGCTCCCTGCTCCCTCCCTCTATCTTCCTCTCGTCAGATGAGATCACCAACAGTTTCCGTCGCTTTGGCCACCTGGTGGTGGACTGGCCACACAAGGCTGAGAGCAAATCCTACTTCCCCCCGAAAGGTAAAGCTCCGCTCAGAATTTCTTTAACTGAAACTGACATAAAGGTATGTCATAAAGGTATGTCTTAGCACCGTATACTGTATATATATGGCCTGTAGCTATCAATGAAGTCCCTGTGACTGCTGGAAGAGACAGCACAGCTAAGTTAACCCACATTCTCTTTCCATTATGACTACCTACATAGTCTGTATATATAGTACTTGGTCAAATGGGAATAATTCAGTGTATTTGTAGCAGTATTTTCCCCCACTATTGGATATGCTTTCCAGGTGCTATCCCCTGAGAGTGTGTTGTGTGTGTTGCCTAGGTTACGCCTTCCTGCTGTTCCAGGAGGAGAGCTCAGTGCAGGCTCTGATCGAGGCCTGCATGGAGGAGGACGGCAAGCTCTACCTCTGTGTCTCCAGCCCCACCATCAAAGACAAGCCTGTGAGTCCAACACAAAACCAGCGTTCTGTAGGGCCATTGCCATCAGCAAGGACATCTGTGAGACTAGCAACACCTACACTGTGTAATTCTATCTGGCGATGATTAAATGTATGGGATATGTGTGTATGGGTGTGTGTCTCTAGGTCCAGATTCGTCCATGGAACCTGAGTGACAGTGACTTTGTGATGGATGGCTCTCAGGCTCTGGATCCTCGAAAGACCATCTTCGTAGGAGGCGTTCCCCGCCCTCTCAGAGCAGGTAAACACACACACACAATTTCCCACTATCACAGAGCTCTCCAACGCTCCTGTAGTTTTTCACTCCAACCCCAGTCTAACCTGGTTCAGTTTATCAACCAGCTAATTATTAAGGTGTGCTAGATTAGGGTTGGAGTGAAAACCTACAGGACAGTAGCTCTCAAGTAGAGGGTTGGGAAGCTCTGCTCTAGTTGATCTACTCAGTATGTAATTGGATCGGTATGCTCATGTTGGTGATGCTAAATAGATAAACAGATGTTGTGTTTGAAGTAATATGGACCGTCTGAAAGCTGGCAATGTTTCCCCCGTGTAATCACATCTCGTATAATTCATCTGACAACCCCCTCATCCACTCTTTCTCTCGTGCCCCTCCCCCATCTCACCTACTCATGTGTCACCTCCTCATCTCCTCCCCCCATTCTCTCTCGTTTCTTCTGTTCTGTCTCTTTCTCTCATCTCTCTCCAGTGGAGTTGGCCATGATTATGGACCGTCTCTATGGGGGGGTCTGCTACGCTGGCATCGACACCGATCCAGAGCTCAAGTACCCAAAAGGGGCGGGGCGCGTGGCCTTCTCCAATCAGCAGAGTTACATCGCTGCTATCAGCGCCAGATTCGTCCAGCTGCAACATGGAGACATTGACAAGCGGGTATAGCCCTCCTCCCTTTCTCCCTCTTTTCCTCCCTCTTTCCCTGCCATCCTTCCCTCCCTCCCACCTACCGCTCCCTCTCATTAACCACACAGTCCTGTCAGAGACATTCTCCCCATGATTTTCTAGGGATGAAGAGAGAGAGAGAGTAAGAGAGGGAGCGTGTGAGAGGATCAGTCCTCCTGAGGATTTGTTGTTCAAAGGAAAAGAGTGTGTGTGTTCCCTCAGCATCACACGCAGATAGTTAGACGGTGGTTGCTATGGAGAAGAGAACGCTTGTTAGTGCTGATTGAATTAGTTCCATTTATCAGCGCTGACTCCTTTGTCTTTAAATCTCACAGAGCCTCAACCCTGTCCTTGTTTGTATAGTAGCATGTTCATCTCTCACTATGTATACCAGCCTTTTAACTGTGCTTTCTCAGTGTATTTACATGCTGTATGCTACATGTATTTACATCCATACCTATTATTTTATAGGTATATTATTTGGATATTCGACAGGCAGAACAAAAACTTAATTTAGGCATACTGGTCGAAATTAATTAAGGTTAGGTTTAGTAACAAATGTCAGGCTTAGGTTACATTTAGGTTGTTTCACTGAGGTTAAGGTCAGGGGTTATGGAAAGGCATAAAAGTTGGGTTAGCATAACGCCGTCTGCCGCCATACTGTAGATTTTCTGCCGGTCAAATATACACTTATCCTATTGGCTTTCTCAGTATACACTGAGCTTACAAAATATTAGGAACACCTGCTCTTTCCATGACATAGACTGACCAGGTGAATCCAGGTGAAAGCTATGATCTCACCTCTTCAATCAGTGAAGACAGGTTAAAGAAGAATTTTTAAGCCTTGAGACAATTGAGATGGATTGTGTATGTGTGCTATTCAGAGGGTGAAAATATTTAAGGGCATTTGAACAGGGTATGGATGGTGGTAGGTGCCAGGCGCACCGGATTGAGTTTGTCAAGAACCGCAACGCTGCTGGGTTTTTCACGCTCAACAGTTTCCCATGTGTATCAAGAATGGTCCACCACCCAAAGGATATCCAGCCAACTTGACACAACTTTGGGAAGCTTTGGAGTCAACATGGATCAGCATCCCTGTGGAATGCTTTTGACACATTGTAGAGTCCATGACCTGACGAATTGAGGCTGTTCTGAGGGCAAAACGGGGTGCAACTCAATATTAGGAAGGTGTTCCTAATGTTTTGTACACTCAGTGTATGTATCTGTGCTGTGTCTGAGTATTCCACTTCTCATCCCATCCATGCCCCTGTACCCTTGTACCCTTGTACCCCTGTACCCCTGCAGGTGGAGGTGAAGCCCTATGTTCTGGATGACCAGCTTTGTGATGAGTGCCAGGGGGCACGTTGTGGGGGGAAGTTTGCCCCTTTCTTCTGCGCCAACGTGACCTGCCTGCAGTACTACTGTGAGTTCTGCTGGGCTAACATCCACTCCCGCGCCGGCCGAGAGTTCCACAAGCCGCTAGTCAAAGAGGGTGCTGACCGCCCAAGGCAGATTCACTTCCGCTGGAACTGAAGAGAAACGCGATCACATGTCACTATGGAGACATGGTCAGAAGCAACAGTCAAGGATGAGAGACATGCCAGGCAGGAAAAAGTGTCATCGCCCTGCTTCTTACCGTAAGCTATCAGTATAGAGTACATAACAGTATACAATATATCTATCTTTTGTAGCAGCCAAACATTACAAGCCTCAGTTTTTCACCAACCCCCCCCCCCCCCCCCCCTTCACATCTCAGGCTCTGACAACTTTTTTAGTGGTACCTTCATGTTTTTTAAGAGGATATTTAAAAAGAGATAGATTTTATGTAGTTTTTCAAATTATTTTTATATGTGAGATTTAACGTAGATATGAGAATGTCTTTGCATGGGGCAGCCTGTCTGTCTGTCTGTCTGTTTGTCTGCTGCTCGCCACCCCCTAGTGGGTGTAGCGTGCCCTTGTTTCTGGGATAACCTTGATTCTATAATCTGGATGCCTGCCCCAGGTCATTTACCAAAGGTAGCAAAATGATAGGAATCATAAAAGGGATACACTTCTGCCACAAAACAAACTGTAATAGTTCATTGTTGCTATGTTCTCTTTTTCCTTATTGGGGAAGAGGTACAAAAATGATAGGGTTATTTCTGCTCTCATTTTGACCTGAAAAAATACAACTATAAATATGAATCTGGTTTGTATTAACTCTATTTAACATTTTTAATCACAAGCTATATTAGAAGCTTTGCTGCTATACATGATATATGAATAGATGTAAAGGTGTTATATATTAACAGCATCTGTAAACCGTCATCTTGAAAATGAAATGCAGTCTGCACTCAAACACGCATGGCCCCCATTGCCATGGAAGAATAGAATTTGAAAATTAAAATGCATGTTTGTGCATGCAGGATAGACTTAACCAACACATGAAGGATAGACTTAACCAACACATGAAGGATAGACTTAACCAACACATGAAGGATAGACTTAACCAACACATGAAGGATAGACTTAACCAACACATGAAGGATAGACTTAACCAACACATGAAGGATAGACTTAACCAACACATGAAGGATAGACTTAACCAACACATGCAGGATAGACTTAACCAACACATGCAGGATAAACTTAACCAACACATGAAGGATAGACTTAACCAACACATGAAGGATAGACTTAACCAACACATGCAGGATAGACTTAACCAACACATGCAGGATAGACTTAACCAACACATGCAGGATAGACTTAACCAACACATGAAGGATAGACTTAACCAACACATGAAGGATAGACTTAACCAACACATGCAGGATACATGCAAGAAACAGATATCATATAACAGATATCATACATAAACAGATATCATACATAAACAGATATCATATAACAGATATCATACATAAACAGATATCATACATAAACAGATATCATACATAAACAGATAAACAGAAATACCACGGCGATCAAGAAAAATACATTAAGACTACTTACTTAAAACATCTAGCATGCATTGATGTTGATACGTTGTTTGATCCGACATACTTATACAAAAAAATGTTCTAGACTAGGGGATGCCACCATTTTGTGACGTGGTGGTTTGTGAGGAGTGAAGAAGCTGTTGAGAAGCTGAGTGGTGTTTAGTCAGTGGCTAGTGTCGTCTCTGTGCTGTCTGTGTGGGTCTTGTTAGTGTGTGGACAGAGGTTTTAGTTTAGTAACAATGTAGATATACAAGAATGAGAACATCACAATATTTTGCCTTCGCAGCCTCCTTTCCTCCCCACCTTTTTATAGTTACTGTGGTTACTCTAATGTAGCAAAGCACTTAAAGACCAAAACACACACAGTAGCCTGGCTGGATCAGCTAACTACAGGCATACGACTGGGAGATGTGTGTTTATGCGGTGCAGTGTGCCATGTGTTACGCTAGTTGGCTAATCCATACTGCTGTTCAAATGTTGTCATGGAGAAGGACTCGTAAGGAAGCATCTGTCCAATATTTGTTCCTGGGTTGTGTTATCAGGCTATGAATTTTGCAGTTGGATGAAACTGTTCTATAAAAAATCTGTCTCTCATATGTACAGTAATTACTAGTTATGACTCCAGACCTATAGAAAGTGGCCCCGTTTTATGTCCTGCTAGTGAAAGATGACAAAGACACACCCCTTCACTTATAATAATAAAACATTTTGGTCTGCAGAATATATATTAACTGTGTTCTTTGTTTTTTCTAACTGTGACCCTTTGAGGATATCGCTCTTAAATACTTTTCAGGGACAATCCCTCTCTCTGTGAGCAATGAGCTGCTGGTGCATTAGCATATCAGCTGTATGGTACTGTACATGTCTGTATCTCTACAGTGTAATATCCCTGTTATTCCTGTGTCATAGTGTTTCTGTGTTTCATGCCCTGGTGTGGAGTCCTTGGTATCCGTAGGTCAGGTGTCAAGTGTTGCTGTTACTACTCTATGGGGATACGGTTTTATGTTCATTTATTCATATTACTGTATTATTAGATCATTTATTTGTTACGTCTTGAACTTGTGACCCCCTCCCTGTCCCAAGCATCTCTAATCACTTTTGATAATATATTATGCACTTCCCTTTCTATATTTCCCTCTCTTTTCCCTTGGATGATTTGATCCTTGACTCATTTTCAACCTAGCAGTTTAGATAGCTGATACAATGCGGACGTGGTTTGGGTAACAACCTATTTTGCACCATTTCATTACTCATGAAGAATTCTGTTCTAACAAACTTCTACCTATTTATAATTCTACCAGATGATTTATTGAATATAATTTTTTCATAATGACTTCTTTAAGAAATGGTGTGAGGAGGCGGTGGTCTTCGGTTTTTCTATGTGAAGGAAGCAGTTATCTAATACGTTCTAATATATTCAAACGGAGTCCCGTTGTTACAGGGAATGTGTTTCTGCCCGTCTCTCTGTAAACTAACAGGGTGCTGAGCTATGATGACTGGCTCTACAAAATGGTAGCCAAAAAATGATGAGCAACAGCTTCAAAGCAAATGAAGGATCCTTTAGCCACCAGCCACCCTACTTGTACTCGAGAGTTCTTGTACGGCGTTCGCGGTGTGGTTGGTGTTGTGCTCAGAACAGAACAGAGCTCGCTTTTACATTGTCACCATTGTCCTGTAACACTTGACTCCTTGTGCTGTTTGTTGAGTAATTTGAGTAATATGTTGAACACTGTTACTTTGTACAGTGCCTTCGGAAAGTATTCAGACCCCTTGACTTTTTTCACGTTTTGTTATGTTACAGCATTATTCTAAAATTGATTAAATTAATACAAATCCTCAACAATCTACAAAAAATACACCATAATGACAACGCAAAAACAGGTTTTTAGACATTTTATTTACATAAGTATTCAGACCCTTTGCTATGACATTCGAAATTGAGCTCAGGTGCATCCTGTTTCCATTGATCATCATTGAGATGTTTCTACAGCATGACCACCTGTGGTAAATTCAATTGATTTTACATGATTTGGAAAGGCACACAGTGCATGTCAGAGCAAAAACCAAGCCAAGAGGTCGAAGGAATTGTCCGTAGAGCTACGAGACAGAATTGTGTCGAGGGACAGATCTGGGGAAGGGTACCAAAACACTTCTGCAGCATTGAAGGTCCCCAATAACACAGTGGCCTCCATCATTCTTAAATAAAATAAGTTTGGAACCACCAAAACTCTTCCTAGAGCTGGCCGCCCGTCCAAATTGAGCAAACGGGGGAGGGAGGTGACCAAGAATCCGATGGTCACACAGATCTCTAGAGTTCCTCTGTGGAGATTGGAGAACCTTCCAGAAGGACAACCATCTCTGCTGCACTCCACCATTCAAGCCTTTATGGTAGAGTGGCCAGACGGAAGCCACTCCTCAGTAAAAGGCACATGACAGCCCACTTGGAGTCTGCCAAAAGGCAAGATTCTCTGGTCTGATGAGACCAACATTGAACTCTTTGGCCTGAATGCCAAACGTCACGTCTGGAGTAAACCTGGCACCATCCCTACGGTGAAGCATGGTGGTGGCAGCATCATGCTGTGGGGATGTTTTTCAGCGGCAGGGACTGGGAGACTAGTCAGGATCAAGGTAAAGATGAACGAAGGGAAGTTCAGAGAAATCCTTGATGAAAACCTGCTTCAGAGCGCTCAAGACCTCAGACTGGGGTGAAGGTTCACCTTCCAAAAGGACAATGACCCTAAGCACACAGCCAAGACAACGCAGGAGTGGCTTTGGGACAAGTCTCTGAATGGCCTTGAGTGGCCCAGCCAGAGCCCAGACTTGAACCCCACCGAACATCTCTGGAGAGACCTGTAAATAGCTATGCAGCAACACTCCCCATCCAACCTGACAGAGCTTGAGAAGATCTGCAGAGAAGAATGGGAGCAACTCCCCAAATACAGGTGTGCCAAGCTTGTAGGGTCATTCCCAAGAAGACCCGATGCTGTAATCGCTGCCAAAAGTGCTTCAACAAAGTACTGAGTAAAGGTTCTTAATACATTTGCAAATATTTCTAAAAACCTGTTTTTGCTTTGTCATTATGGGGCATTGTGTGTAGATTGATGAGAGGAAAAAACGATTTAATAAATGTTAGAATAAGGTTGTAACGTAACAAAATGTGGAAAAAGTCAAGGGGTCTGAATACTTTCCGAAGGCACTGAATGTGTGTCTTTGTTTTTTTAAGAATCATATTTATTTCACTTTTTAGTAGACAAATAACTATTTGATTTTGATTGTATTTTTTATTTCAATAGGTTTGTTATTATTATTATTATTATTATTATTATTATTATTATTATTATACATATTTTAGTTGTCCTAATATTCTAACTATGTTATTAAGCTGGGCTCTGTTGAAAGACAAAAAGAAACAAACTATTTCAAAAATCATGTCATTATGTATATATTGATGTATTACTATATAACTGTTTTAATATGTCTACGTGGTTGATATATAAGTTCAGCTTTACACCGTTTATTTGAAGGAAGGAAACATTGAGGGTTCTATTATATTCATGGAAGACACTTGAGATTCTCCCCCTGTTGCATCGAGGCCCGCGGTGCCTCTCCTCATAGATGCTCTGAAACTTGAATATAACACATTTTGAAAGGCTGACTAACCTCGATTCTGTGTTGTGACGTGCAATACTGTTTCTAATGTTTGTATAAAAAGTAAGAATTACAGTGTAAACCTTTTTAATGCAGATTTATTTTTTTCATTGCATATTTTGCATATTTCTGATCCACAGTGTCATTTTTTACTGTCAGAAAAGAAACCCCTTTTCATTGCAACTATTTTTAAATCCAGATATCTTTGTACTGATGTAAATGATTGTAATTATTTTGGATAGTGTTTTGCTAACAAAAAGAGATACTTTTTCATGCATATTTCTATTTCATTTCATTTTCATTTTTTAAATTTCATTTAATAGTAGAATACTTTGAATCATTTTTCATATTGTATGTCATTGATATTATTTTGTATTTTTATGTGGCAATATATACAATTTTAAGAGGCTAATTGCATAGATATTTTAATTTGAATAATTTTTTAAGCTAAATCTTTGTAATATTGTTAAAGTAACTAATTTCTAAATTTGAGTTGGTGTATGGATTCACAAAAGTGGTTTGAGGTGTACCGATTGTAATTATTACTCAATGGTTCTTTGATATGCAAAATAGATATAATGTCGATTAAAATGTTTGTTTGTTTTGTATTTAAATGGTGTGTTGATTACAATCTGTTTTCTTTAATTTCCTGAATAAATAAAGACCCATTCTGTTCGGACACAACATGCTTGCCGTTTTTCTCCGTGTTTGTCTCTATGGCTCTACCTAATGTTTAGGACAGTTGTCCTTTTTTGATTACTGTACCACCAACTGAATTTTGCTTTGCCCGGAGTACCCCTGATGTACCCCCTCATGCATTTTACCTGTAAGCCTATGGTCTCATGAGTCTTCTCAAGTACCCCCCGTGGATAGTCTGAGTACCCCCATGGGTCCCATGTACCCATGGTTGGGAACCACTGGTTTAGGATGCCATCACTATTGCTTAGCTATTCTTGACTAAGCTACAGTATATAAGGAGAAATTACCCTCTGCTTTCTAGCTTAACTGTATAAGGAGTCTTTAAGTTGTATGTCTGAATAGGAGTGTAGTGAGTGTTATGAAACATACAGGTAACTGTCAAAATAAGTAAACACAAAGTACATTGAAAGCAGGTGCTTCCACACAGGTGTGGTTCCTGAGTTAATTAACCAATTAACATTCCACCATTCTTAGGGTCATGTATAAAAATGCCCAGTTGCCCATTGTTTATGGCTAGAAGAAGAGATCTCAGTGACTTTGAAAGAGGGGTCTCTAAGGAGCATAGGGGGTTTAAAGAGGGTGTGTGTGTGTGTGTGTGTGTGTGTGTGTCACCAGATCTCAACCCATTGAACACTTACGGGAGATTCTGCTGCAGCACCTGAGAGCATTTTCCACCAACAAAAGACCAAATTATGTAATTTCTCGAGGAAGAATGGTGTCACATCACTCTTATAGAGTTCCAGACTCTTGTAGAATCTATGCCAAGGCACATTGAAGCTGTTCTGGCTCATGGTGGCCCAACACCCTATTAAGACACTTTATGTTGGTGTTTCCTTTATTTTGGCAGTTACCTGTATGTAATCTAGTCTTCTTGAAAAGTGATTAAATGTTGCGTTATAGATTAACCCAGTCAGAGGCTGGGCTCCACTGGGACTAGTAAATATAAGGCCAGGGTCATTGTGCAGTCCATATGATATACTGCTTAGCACAGCAAGCATCCTGAGAGAGTGTGGGAGCGAGGGAAGGAAGTTTCAGAGTAAATGGGTTTTGAGATCAGTTTTGACAGATGGCTAGGTTTGACCATGACCAGGGTAAACGTGACGGTCATTTGCCCACTCAGAACACCTACCTGTGATTCCACTGAGAAATGGTGTGTCAGTAGCCAAACACCAGCCAGGATCCCATCCTACAGCCCTCCTTTACCAAAGGCCCTATTTCCACCTCCTCTCTGTCCTTCTTTTACTGTATATATAGCTCCATCTAGAGGCTAAATGTGGCTATTGCTACAACTTCTCAGAGTAGCTAATACTGTACTTTACCTGAATGATCATGGAGTTACAAGAATCACACTCCAGAATGATGTATGGTGTCAAGAGTTGACTCTTTATGGTTGACTTTATGGAGGAAAAGACTGGTGCAAAGGGTGTGTGTTCAGGCCTGCACTCTGAACTTGAGTCGGTGATAGTTGTTTTGCTTTGTGGAAAGTTTGTAAGGAGACAGAGGGAGTGGATGAGGGAGAAAGAGGGAGGGGTGGGAGTGAAACGGAGAGGGGAAGGTTTACAAGACTCTTAAAGGGAGCAGAGAGACAGAGGGAGTCCTACACAGATGTTTGAGCACACAGGCGGAGGGTAGGAGAGAGACAGAGATTGAGAAAGACACTATGTTATCCAAGGACATTCTCCTCATTTCTCATCACCAAGGAGACAGGACTGTGACCAGGAAGAAGACCTGAGGATTGACACAAATATCATAATTTGAAGTCGTTCAAGTGGTCAACATGAGGAGCAGCTCTCAACTGGCAAATCAAACATCTGCATGTTCCTTCATTCCATACGTTATGTCAGTGCTATGATCCCTAAGATTATAAGCCCAGTTCCTTTGCACATTGATCTGGTATTGGTAGCCTATTTCCTGTATATAGCTCCATTATTGTGTATTTCATTTTAATTCCTCTTGTGTTACTACTATTATTTGTATTATTATTTTTAAACTCTGCATTGTTGGGAATCTACACCAGTTGTATTCGGTGCATGTAACAAATACAATTTTGATTTGTACGGGCCATGCATTTTTTTTATAGATCGGAGACGCTGACATGCTTTTACAGTAACCTCATCTGATCAACACCTTTGTCTTTATTGCTCATTTTAGCAGGCGTACCAATTTATAAAATGGCACTATGCTTTAGTCATTCTTTTAAGAATGTGTAAGTGTCCTTTCTTTCTCTGTGTGTGAGCGTGTGTATGCCCAGGTGAACACTTTGTCTCTGTGTGTGAGAATGTCTGCATCTGAGGCAAGTTAGAGTAGAGTCCGTGCTTTAATGATGGGTATGTTCCAGTGATGACATCATCCCTGCTGGGCAGAAATGGCAGACAGAGATTCTCACTCAGAGAATAAATAGTCCTAATTAACTATGGGGGTCCTAAGGGTATCTATTTCACAGTGCTGTCTGAGCTTGCACACACCAGTATGTGAATGTGTGTGTGTATGTTCATGGGGAGGGCTGTGTGTGTGTGTGTGTGTGTGTGTGTGTGTGTGTGTGTGTGTGTGTGTGTGTGTGTGTGTGTGTGTGTGTGTGTGTGTGTGTGTGTGTGTGTGTGTGTGTGTGTGTGTGTGTGTGTGTGTGTGTGTGTGTGTGTGTGTGTGTGTGTGTGTGTGTGTGATGTGCAGGTCAGCTGTTTCTTTACCCAATTGCTAATAACCCATCAGCAATCGCCCATGTGATAAAGTGATCATCTGAGGCCCGTGCCTGACCCTAACCCGCTAATATAGAAAATGCGCTGTACAGTACATTTTTTAGACAGGCCGTTTTAGAAAGGCCTATGTTTCTGTATATAATTTCTGACATTTTGGTTGGAATTTGTTAGTCAACTTGTCTGTAGTTAGATATATGCAGCTTCTCTTCTGTCATTACTTGTTGCCCTAGAAGACTAAATAATCCCTTGCTCACCAGAATAATGTCATAAACCGGTAGAATGAATGCTTCAATCTAGTTGACTGTAATGTTTTCTCTTTCATCTCTGCTACTACTACTCTCCTGCAGCAAAGATGTTTACTGACCAGAAAGAAAAGGCAACTCTAAATAGTTTCCATGCAAAATTTCAGTTTGACCAGTTTTAAGGACATTTAAAGCTGTGAAAACTACCCAACAAGATTTCCGTTCAGCTTGGATGCATATTTTATCTGGTTCTGGTACTATCAGCTTTTAGAACTAGCCGGCTACCACATGGTTACTCAACACTGCAACTTAGAGGCTGCTGCCATATGTACATAGACATGGAATCTCAGGTAATTTTAATAACGAAACACTAGTCACTTCAATAATGTTTACATACTGTTTTATTCATTTCATATATATATTCTGTATTCTACTGTATTTTAGTCAATGCCACTCCAACATTGCTCGTCCTAATGTTTATATATTTTTTAATTCCATTCTTTTACTTTTAGATGTGTGTGTATTGTTGTGAATTGTTAGATACTACTGCACTGTTGGAGGTAGGAACACAAGTATTTCGCTACACCCGCAATAACATCTGCTAAATATGTGTTTGTGACCAATACAATTTGATTTGATTTGATACAGATAGCACCTTTAGAGATGGTCCCTAACCGTGCATTCATTCTCTCAAGATGCTAAAAGAAGGAAATCAAATTTCTCCCCTCCTGTTCCCCAGTCAAAATGTACATTTGGTGTATCATTTTACTCTAAGAAATGCTTAATTGTGCATGAGTTCGTATTAAATTATGCTATGTGAGAAGTTATAGACCTACAGTCAGTGTCCAGATTTCAGGCTTGTATTCCATATAACCCATCTGAACCAGTAGCCTACATTTTCCTTGGCTGGCCATTTTGAAGTCCCAATCGTGTCAGTGTCAAATGTGTATAGCGCCTTACAATCATCACACATAACATAGTGTACTATCATCCTCTTTTACCACTTCACCAAATCATTCCCAAACATTAGGCTACTGTTTTGGACCTCCGTTCTATTTATTTTCAACTCTCCATTTCGCAGCTTTTCTGTTATTGAATTAAACTCCGAAGTTGTCTGTTTTGCCTCGCTGGATCTACTTAGCTTTTTCTACCGAAGTTCCCAAAAGCATTTAGCAATTGCTGTGTAGCCTATTTCGCGAGCGTAGCCTACACATCCTTGACACTTGCGTGATATGGAGAGTCCTACTGTAGGCCGGGTCAATCAATGTTATCTGCTACACTTGCATGACTGCTGGATCCACACGAATAAACACCATACAAAGTGCCTGGAATAATTGGTATAAATTAAAAAAATTACACTTAAAAACATATTTACTCACCTTCATAGTAAACCTCCATATTTACTCACCTTCATTCCTTTACACTTGTGTGTATAAGGTAGTTGTTTTGAAATTGTTAGATCACTTGTTAGATATTACTGCACGGTCGGAACTAGAAACACAAGCATTTCGCTACACTCGCATTAACATCTGCTAACCATGTGTATGTGACAAATTAAATTTGATTTGATTGAAAATGTAATAGGCTAGAAACATTTATAATAGTAGTAGTCTACATCAGTACAATAGAGGTAGGTCTACCTGTATGAAAAACTAATATATAAACGGCACAAATCTGTGTGTAGACCATGCATGGGATCATTTCCACGCAAAGTGTGAGATTTATCAATATGAACGTTTGCTTGAGAGTGTGCATAAATGTATGCACAGCCATGACCATGCATACGCACATTGCCCAGTGGTGGAATAAGGGAACTGTTTGTCAAGGGTAGAATATAGAATGGAGAAAATGATGTACACTGCTCAAAAAAATAAAGGGAACACTTAAACAACACAATGCACATTTGTGGCCTGCTGGAGGTCATTTTGCAGGGCTCTGGCAGTGCACCTCCTTGCACAAAGGCGGAGGTAGCGGTCCTGCTGCTGGGTTGTTGCCCTCCTACGGCCTCCTCCACGTCTCCTGATGTACTGGCCTGTCTCCTGGTAGCGCCTCCATGCTCTGGACACTACGCTGACAGACACAGCAAACCTTTTTGCCACAGCTCGCATTGATGTGCCGTCCTGGATGAACTGCACTACCTGAGCCACTTGTGTGGGTTGTAGACTCCGTCTCATGCTACCACTAGAGTGAGAGCACCGCCAGCATTCAAAAGTGACCAAAACATCAGCCAGGAAGCATAGGAACTGAGAAGTGGTCTGTGGTCAACACCTGCAGAACCATTCCTTTATTGGGGGTGTCTTACTAATTGCCTATAATTTCCACCTTTTGTCTGTTCCATTTGCACAACAGCATGTGAAATTTATTGTCAATCAGTGTTGCTTCCTAAGTGGACAGTTTGATTTCACAGAAGTGTGATTGACTTGGAGTTACATTGTGTTGTTTAAGTGTTCCCTTTATTTTTTTGAGCAGTGTATATTGTATGTTGAAAATATGTGAATTTGTGAGAGTTACATTTTTTGATTTCCATTGTCAATTCGTGCAACATGACAGGCTATATCATATAATTAGACCACATCAGGGCATTTGTTACAATAATAATCCATATAAAATACAGTCATTAGTTCAATTAGAGGCATGTGTGAAAGTGAAACCATTGTTGAAATACTATAAAAGACTGAGATAATGGGAAATTGAATGAGAGATGTCTGTCTTCCTCTGTTGGAAGATTTGAGACGTGATGCATTTCCAGCCTGGTCTCATAGACTAGACGTAACATAGTAAATGTAAATCCTGGACATTCAAATTAGTATGATATGTTATGTTTGGCATGGTTACCCAAATATTGCGAGTTTGAATCTCATCACGGACAACTTTAGCATTTTAGCTAATTAGCAACTTTTCAACTACTTACTACTTTTTAGTTACTGTGCAACTACTTAGCATGTTAGCTAACCCTTTCCCTAACCCAAACCTTAACCCTTTTAGCTAACCCTTCCCTAGCCAAGGCCTTGTACGAGCACTGAGGTTGAGAACAATTGGCATTTATCATTGGTGATCTCCTACCGTGTGTGTATGACGCTCGAAGGATTGTTTGATAAATCACACTTTTTCTATGCGTATTAATGTTCTATACTCCGTTTGTACAAAGTATTTTAGAATAGTTTCTCTGTAATATTGATAAATGAGGCCCCAGGACCCCCAGGACGCACATCACGTGTGTGTGTGTGTGTGTGTGTGTGTGTGTGTGTGTGTGTGTGTGTGTGTGTGTGTGTGTGTGTGTGTGTGTGTGTGTGTGTGTGTGTGTGTGTGTGTGTGTGTGTGTGTGTGTGTGCATTCGCGTATGTGCATGTGTTCAACTATAAAGCATTGGCATGTGTGAGAATAAAGTATGACTGTTTTATACAGATTATTTATATTATGTTCTATGGGTTATGATTCCCCTGATCATGAAGTTCTAAGTCTTCCATCTTCAGGGCGGAGTGTTCATTATAGAGATCCTTTTAAATTACTAGAGCAGCTATGTCATTAACCCTCAAAGTTCCAGAATGGTATGAAAATGGCAGCCATCCTGGTCAGGGAGAAATCCATACCAGTCTAATTGAAATGAATGGCAGTAGAGGCATAGGTGATGCATTTCCTGCATTTACTTATGCAGGAAAGTAAGGCATGTGATATATCAGAAATTGTGTAATATAGCCTAACTATTGTCAACCTAAAATATTATCATACAATTATAAATAGGGTTTACACAGGTTTTATACCAATTGTCTGTATAACAGCCTCTAAAATGATCAAGGCTCAGACTAAGCCCCAGATGCAGACACAGGAGGCAGATAGTACGAGTCTCAGAGTTTTTTATAGTTCAAGGGGCAGGTAAAAAGTAAGTCAAGGCAGGCAAAGGGTCGTAATCCAAATCAGAGTCAGGCAGGTACAGGACGGCAGGCAATTGGTAGGTCAAGACAGGCAAAGCTAAATCAGTCAAGACAGGCAAATCCAAATCAGTCAGGCAGGTACAGGTCGGCGGGCAGGATCAGGGTCAGGACAGGCAGAAAGGGCAGAACTGGGAAGACAAAGACAAACAAAAACTAGAGCACAGGAAACACGGGAACATGCTGGTAGAACTTGACGGGACAAGACAAACTGACAACAGACAAACAGAAAACGCAGGCATAAATACACAAGGGATAATGAGAGGCGATGGAAGACACCAGGTGCGGGGTGGAGACAAGCACAAATACAGGTGTAACAGATCAAGGTGTGACTAAAATATATGCAAACAGACAATAAATGTCTCAATGTTTGTTTTCTTGGAAAACTGTGTGTTAAAATATGATACAATATTAGTACTTTTTGAATTTACAACTTGTCTGTCCTATCATCAACTGATTTCAGCAAGTGTCTGGCTGTGTTGACTGCATAGTTTTTATGGAATGCTGGCATATTGGCAGTAAATTTGAAAAAATATTGGATCATCCCACTAAAACTAGCTGCAGGGTTGGAGAGTAGCCTAACTAATTAGGCTTACATGTACAGTACATTCGCAAAATATTCAGACCCCTTCACTTTTTCCACATTTCGTTACGTTACAGTCTTATTCTAAAAAGGATTAAATTGTTTTCCCCCCCTCATCAATCTATACACAATACCCCATAATGACAAAAGCAAAAAAAGGTTTTTATATTTTTTGGAGAATGTATTAAAAAGTGTATTAAAAACTGAAATATGACATTTACATAAGTATTCAGACCCTTTATTCAGTACTTTGTTGAAGCACCTTTGGCAGCGATTACAGCCTCGAGTCTTCTTGGGTATGATGCTACAAGCTTGGCACACCTGTATTTGGGGAGTTTCTCTCATTCTTCTCTGCAGATCCTCTCAAGCTTTGTCAGGTTGCACAGATATTTTCAAGTCTCTCCAGATATGTTCGATCGGGCTCAAGTCCGGGCTCTGGCTGGGCCACTCAAGGACAATCAGAGACTTGTCCGAAGTCACTCCTGCATTGTCTTGGCTATGTGCTTAGGGTCGTTGCCCTGTTGGAAGGTGAACCTTCGCCCCAGTCTGAGATCTGGAGCAGGTTTTCATCAAGGATCTCTCTATACTTTCTTCCGTTCACATCTCTCTCGATCTTGACAAGTCTCCCAGTCCCTGCAGCTGAAAAACATCCTCACAGCATGATGCTGCCACCATTATGCTTCACCGTAGGGATGGTGCCGGGTTTCCTTCAGACGTGACGCTTGGCATTCAGGCCAAAGCGTTCAATCTTGGTTTCATCAGACCAGAGAATCTTGTTTTTTCATAGTCTGAGAGTCCTTTAGGTGCCTTTTGGCAAATTCCAAACGGGCTGTTATGTGCCTTTTACTGAGGAGTGGCTTCCATCTGGCCACTCTACCAAAAAGGCCTGATTGGTGGAGTGCTGCAGAGATGGCTGTCCTTCTGGAAGGTTCTCCCATCTCCACAGAGGAACTCTGGAGCTCTGTCAGAGTAACCATCGGGTTCTTGGTCACCTCCCTGATTGCTCAGTTTGGCCGGGCGGACAGATTTAGGAAGAGTCTTGGTGGTTTCAAACTTCTTCCATTTAAGAATGATGGAGGCCACTGTGTTCTTGGGGACCTTCAATGCTGCAGAAATGTTTTGGTACCCTTCCCCAGGTCTGTGCCTCAACACAATCCTGTCTCAGAGCTCTACGGACAATTCCTTCAACCTCATGGCTTGGTTTTTGCTCTGACATGTCCTGTCAACTGTACGACCTTATATAGACAGGCCTTTCCAAATCATGTCCAATCAATTGAATTTACCACAGGTGGACTCCAATCAAGTTGTAGAAACCTGTAGATTAAAACCTCTCTGGTACGTTAGCGTCCCACCTCGACAACAGCCAGTGAAATTGCAGGGCGCCAAATTCAAAACAACAGAAATCCCATAATTCAAATTCCTCAAACATACAAGTATTATACACCATTTTAAAGATAAACTTCATGTAAATCCAACCACAGTGTCCGATTTCAGAAAGGCTTTACTGCGTAAGCACACCATGCGATTATGTTAGGTCAGCACCTAGTCACAGAAAACCATACAGACATTTTTCCAGCCAAAGAGAGGAGTCACAAAAAGCAGAAAGAGAGATAATGTCACGATCGTCGTTGGGAGAAAGAGAGGAGGACCAAGATGCAGCGTGGTGAGTATTCATTTTAATCGAATACTTGAACAAAACAAAAACAAAAAAACAACAAACAAACGACAACGAAACAGTCCCGTAACGTGAACACAGAAACACAGTACACAGCACAGTACAAAGCAAACTATGGTCAGGGCGTGATAGATAAAATGAATCACTAACCTTTGATGATCTTCATCAGATGGCACTCATAGGACTTCATGTTAAACAATACATGTATGTTTTGTTCGATAAAGTTCATATTTATATCCAAAAATCTCAGTTTACATTGGTGCGTTATGTTCAGAAATGCATGGTCTCAAACAAACATCCAGTGAAAGTGCAGAGAGCCACATCAAATTACAGAAATACTCATCATAAACATTGATGAACGATACAAGTGTTAAACATACAAATAAAGATAAACTGCTCCTTAATGTCAGATTTCAAAAAGGCTTTACGGCGAAAGCACACTTTGCGATTATGTTAGGTCTGCGCCTAGCCACAGAAAAACATACAGCCATTTTCCTACCAAGGAGAGATGTCACAAAAGTCAGAAATAGCATTAAAATTAATCACTTACCTTTGATGATCTTCATCTGGTGGCAGATGCACTATTGTAAAGTGCACCAGATGCACTATTGTAAAGTGGCTGTTCCACTGGATGTCATAAGGTGAATGCACCAATTTGTAAGTCGCTCTGGACAAGAGCGTCTGCTAAATGACTTAAATGTAAATGTAAATGTGGCACTCCCAGGTCTCCATGTGAGACAATAAATGTTTGTTTTGTTCGATAATGTCCCTCTTTATGACCAAAAACCTCCTTTTTGTTTGCGCGTTTTGTCCAGTAATCCGAATGCTCAAGGCGCGTGCACTAAGTCCAGACAAAACGTTTAAAAAAAAGTACAATAAAAGTTAGTAGAAACATGCCAAACGATGTTTAAAATCAATCCTCTGGTTGTTTTTGTCATAAATAATCAATAATATTTCAACCGGACAAAAGCTTCGTCAATAGAAAAAGAGAAACAAGAAAGGCGCGTTCCTGATCAGGTGCAGGACTCATGGCTGGAAACTTCCACTGGTTACTGATTGAAAGTGCTGTATCTCCCTCATTTTTCAGAGTAAAAGCCTGAAACAATGCCTAAAGACTGGCCACATGTAGAGGAAGCCACAGAGCTCGTGAACTGGGTCCTAAGTCTTTGTATGGTGGATAGGCTTTCAATGGAAAAACATCCTTTCAAAATAATAGTACTTCCTGGTTGGATTTTCCTTGAGTTTTTGCCTGCCATATCAGTTCTGTTATACGCACAGACATTATTTTAACAGTTTTGGAAACTTTAGAGTGTTTTCTATCCAAATCTACTAATTATATGCATATCCTAGCTTCTGGGCCGGATTAGCAGGAAGCTTAATTTGGGCACGCTTTTCATCCAAAATTCCGAATGCTGCCCCCTACCCTAGTGAAGTTAATGAGGAAAAACATTTATTTAATCAATTTTAGAATAAGGCTGTAACGTAACAAAATGTGGAAAAAGGAAAGGGGTCTGGATACTTTCTGAATGCACAGTTACATTACTAGCAAAAATATTATAATCAGATTATGCTACAGATACTTTTGAAAAACTAAATGATTACTTCTTGGATTATTTTTAAATTCAGAAAGGATGTTTGCGAGAAAGAAAATACATGATGACACCTTTCTGTTTACTCAATGACGTTCAAATCAGCATTGGAAAAAGATGCAAGTTTAAGTTTCTTCCACCTGAGCGAATCTAACCACAAGTCAGAGACCACTGTGATGACACACCAAATGCATTTGATGGATCCTTTTTGTCTTCTTCTAATGCCTCTTAAGGGGAAAGTAATTGAACGTAATTCGATTACGTTATCCAAAACTTACAATTGGCTACTGATGACAATATTGGACACGTAACTAGTAACTTTAAGGGATTACATTTAGAAAGGAACCTACCCAACCCTGACTGGCTGACTAGCTAGCTAACAAACATACTGTGCAGATTATGTTTTACACAATAACTTATCACAGCACTAGCTGACCACTGGTTTACCAACTCCGTTACCAAAATGGTTGACCTATTGTACCATCATAAGAATGTTCATGTCCATTCTAATATTCTAAGTCCTAATTATATGGTGTTCATCCTGTATCTCTAATATCTGACAACAAACTTAGCTGACATCTTCTTTACTAGAAGCCATGGAAACCCAATGTGTAATGGGTAAACCATATTTACGACCAAAACACACATTAGAATACACATATCCCCCCCCCCCAAAAAAAACGCACTATTGACAGAGACACACTGACGTGGAGCAGATGTACAAACACAGACAGAGACCTAACATGCTCACGCCCAGATGCCCATACATACACAAACAGCAGACACAAACAAAAAACAACAACAGCAGAATTACAGGCGTGAACATTATCCAGATCTCAAAAACATCTGTACCTGTCTGAATCTATGGTTCAGGTTTCTTTTACATTACTGATATATTAACTATGTTATAAGTGCTGAAGCTGGAGTAAACTCAAAACATGTTTTCCCACAGCTGCTTACAATTACTGCTATACATGTTTTTTGCATATTCTTTACAGTATTATTATCCTGGAATATAATTAATGTTATTAAGCATATCTAACAACCCTAGTCAATTATGCTTGCCTTTGGTGTGTAACTAAGTCTAACTTAATTTGTATGATTTAGGCCTTATGACTTATTACATTTTACCAAATAGTATCCAGATACAGTATGGGTGCCAGAGGGAAAGAGGCATCCATGATGTGGTCTCTTGTGTCCCTTCCATACAGCCCATTGCACCCCAGTCCTTACAGAACTAAGTTCCATCTCTTTCTCTCTAAATCATCACTGATCTCATTGCTGCTTAGCGCAATCATCCACTATTTTAACAACATTATTGCTATTGCATACTGTCAGTGTTTAGTGGATCCAAGAGCAGATAACTGTGTTTCTGTGTGTGTCTAGAAGGTTATTTCCCGATTGGGTTGCTCTGACAAAGTTGTTTTGGCTGTTGTCATAACTAAAGTATTGGCTTGGAACCAGGCAAGGCTTCTCTTACTGCATCCGCTAAAACATGACCTGTGACTGGGGGGCTGACAACAGAGAAGAGAAAGAGAGAGATTGTGTGAAAGAGAGAGAAAGAGTCCAAAACTCAGCGCTGTTCATTAAGACCCACATCTGGCCGTGTGGCTGTAGTTCAGCAGAAGTGTTGAGGTGTGTAATCTTGATTAATCTTTCAGTGTTTGTCGCTCTGTTTAAGGCATGTGTTGTTTTACAGGGGAATCTGCTGTGTTTTATAGTGCTGTGACTAATGCCTATATCTAGTCCCTACAATTGTATCTGAGTCTGTCTGGCTAGCTGACACTAGAACTAGCTCCTCTCCCTCCAGGAAACTGTTTTGTCTTCATTTCTGTTCGTATCTAATAACTGCAATCTAAACTGGGCTGTTTCTCAATTTAGAACTTAGAAGAAAGTTCTCAGATTTGTTAGATTAATATGCACACTACCATTATCAGAGCATGTCATCTGTTTGTGAATGTGGATGTTTGAGGTTGTGTATTACATACCTTCTCTCTCTCTCGCTCTCTCTCTCTCTCTCTCTCTCTCTCTCTCTCTCTCTTTCTCTCTCTCTCTCTCTCTCTCTCTCTCTCTCTCTCTCTCTCTCTCTCTCTCTCTCTCTCTCTCTCCCTCCCTCCCTCCCTCCCTCCCTCCCTCCCTCTACAGAGGTGAGGATGTGGCTGTTTGTGGCTGTGGCTTTTCTTTGCCAGTGTGTGATTGGTCAGCTGCTGGAGGCCAAGGCGAAAGGAGCTCCGCCTCGTCTGATCTGCAGTGTTCTGGGGTTGCCAGGGAGACCAGGTAAACCTGGCCCAAACGGGCCTCCAGGGGAAAATGGGAATATGGGAATCCCAGGAAGAGACGGAAGAGATGGCAGGAAGGGAGAGAAAGGAGAGAAGGGTGAAGCAGGTACAGTACTGACCTTGTATAACTCCATAAAACATCCACACAGTTCACATATTGACTCATACTGTATATTTATGTATTGTCTACATTAGCTTTATCAACATGTAATACAATACATGGCCAGATTTGTCAGTATCATCACAACATTGATTGGAGTCCACCTGTGATGAATTCAATTGATTGGACATGATTTGGAAAGGCACACACCTGTCTATATGAGGTCCCACAGTTGACAGTGCATGTCAGAGCAAAAACCAAGCCATGGGGTTGAAGGAATTGTCCGTAGACCACCGGGACAGGATTGTAGGCACAGATCTGGGGAAGGGTACCAAAACATTTCTGCAGCATTGAAGGTCCCCAAGAACACAGTGGCCTCCATCATTCTTAAGTGGAAGAAGTTTGGAACTACCAAGGCTCTTCCTAGAACTGGCCGCCCGGCCAAACTGAGCATTCGGGGGAGAAGGGCCTTGGTCAGGGAGATGACCAAGAACCCAATGGTCACTCTGATAGAGCTCCAGAGTTCCTCTGTGGAGATAGGAGAACCTTCCAGAAGGACAACCATCTCTGCAGCACTCCACCAATCAGGCCTTTATGGTAGAGTGGCCAGACGGAAGCCACTCCTCAGTAAAAGGATCATGACAGCCCGCTTGGAGTTTGCCAAAAGGCATCTAAAGACTCTTAGAACATGATAAACATGTTCTCTGGTCTGATGAAACCAAGATTGAACTCTTTGGCCTGAATGCCAAGCGTCACGTCTGGAGGAAACCTGGCACCATCCCTACCGTGAAGCATGGTGGTGGCAGCATCATGCAGTTGGGATGTTTTTCAGCGGCAGGGACTGGGAGACTAGTACAGAGCGGAGCAAAGTACAGAGAGATCCTTGATGAAAACCTGCTCCAGAGCGCTCAGGACCTCAGACTGGGGCAAAGGTTCACTTTCCAGCAGGACAACGACCCTAAGTACACAGTCAAGACAACGCAGGCGTGGCTTCGGGACAAGTCTCTGAATGTCCTTGAGCGGCCCAGCCAGAGCCCGCACTTGAACAACATCGAACATCTCTGGAGAGACCTGAAAATAGCTGTGCAGCAACGCTCCCCATCTAAACTGACAGAGCTTGAGAGGATATGCAGAGAAGAATGTGAGAAACTCAAAAAATACAGGTGTGCCGATACTCAAGGCTGTAATCGCTGCCAAAGGTGCTTCTCCAAAATACTGAGTAAAGGGTCTGAATACTTATGCAAATGTGATATTTATGTTTTTTTTTTATATATATATACATTTGCAAAAATGCATGTTTTTTTCATTATGGGGTATTGTGTGTACATTGATTGGGGGGGGGGGGGGGGGATTTAATGCATTTTAGAATAAGGCTGTAACGTAACAAAATGTGGAAAAGGGAAGGGGTCTGAATACTTTCCGAATGTACTGTGATGTCTTACACAGCCATTTTTCACCAGGCAGACCATGAGCCAGACAGATAAAGTTATGTGTGGTTTAAATCAAAACTTGTGTGTGAGGTGTGGTTTAAATCCAAGATTTCTATGTGTCTCAGCTTCCCAGGCAGTCTCCTTTTATTTGGGGTGTTTTTATATTTCCCCCACTGTTTAGACGCCTGGTTCTCCTGCTTTGGAGTGATTCAGTCCAAGACTTTATATGGGTCAGCGCTGTCATAGAAGCTGAAACAAAGTTAAATCACTGCCTCTGTTAGTGTCGTCCAAGTACTTCATGGCTTTAAGTCAAGTACTTGAGACATGAGCTCCCCTAAATGCAACAAAAGTCAAATTTGATGGGGTCTCTATGAACCATTCTCCTATTTGTTTCAAATCAAATTTTGGACTGCTACAGTGGTAAATATGAAATTTAAAGCTTCTTCTAAATTAAACGAACACCCCCAACTTCAGTGTCATCCTTTAAATCAGTTACAGTTGGTTCAGGTTATTTCAATCGCATTCATCTCTCTGTTTCTCTCTCTGTCTGTCTTGAGTTTTCTAGAAAACTTGCAACATTGTATTGACTAGGTCCAGCACGCTAGCAACTTGACACATTATCAACTCCCAGCTAGAACCTGACCTTCTGAGAACCATATGTTTCCTAGAACTTGGTGAGAGCGTGGTTGTCCTATGGTTATGTTTTATACAACCTTACCACAACTCTCTGGGAATGGTGCAGTATAGTTGCTGAGCTCTTCCGAGAACGTTAAGAAACAACGTTCTTCAGTGGGAATTTCAGTACTTCAGCATAATGTTTCCTACAGGTTTCCTCATAGTTCTATTTAAAGTCATATTCTCAAATTGTTCAGAGAACGTTAAGAAAACTATTCACAAAAAGCAAAGGAACACTTTAGTAACGTTCAGAGAACTTTCTAAGAATGTTATTTAAAACCATATACATTCCGTTCTCAGCATCAATAAAACTCTCTCTATCCTCTGTCTTCTTAAGTGTGTTCAGGTGTGTTGGCCGCGCCCACTAATTGGCCACACCTGATCTTAATGAGTCCTTGTTTCCTTTGAAATGGGGCCTTTTTGAATAGACTAAAATGAATAGCGATATGAGTTAAAAACCATGGCATGCTAGCTCCATCTTGGTGGCACAGTGGACTTTGATAGCGAACAGAAGATCATAGGTTTGAATCTCACTGACTTTGTGCCACAATAAAAAAGAAATGTGTTTGATTGATTATTGCCTAAGCAAATCAAATGTTATGTTTCCTATCTATGCTTGGAGTTCATAAAAGTTAACCCAAACTAAGTTAGCAGTGTTATTGAAACATGCTCTCAGAACATTATTCCAAAAACTTTCAGGGAACCATAGTAAAATGTTCTCAGAACCTCTCTGCAACCTAAAAATAAACATTCCCAGAACAGGAAAAATGTTCACTTCAGTTCTCTGAACATTTACAAAACTTTTAATTTGACCAGTCAGGGAACTTATGGCTTCGTTCCCAGAACCAATGGGAAACCAAACGCATTACGTTCCTACAACTTCCAAGGAAACAGAAGTGCTAGCTGGGCTGGGTCCAGCCCCCTAGCGAACTTGCAACATTGTTTCAACCTTGCCCTCACAGTTTCCCATGCCAATGAGCTTGGGACAGACAATTTCTTTATAAAAAAAGGTAAATTTGTCAGCAAGAAGCATCAATTAATTCAGGCTACAAGAGTTTAGGCCTAATGACAATTGCCGAATGTCATTACACTTTTTGCTGATAGCTGAATTTGCTGATCGCTACTGTACTTTATTGAGGAATAGTTTACTTGCTATGCCTGCGATACGTGGTTGTCCCACCTAGCTATCTTAAGATGAATACATTAACAGTAAGTCGCTCTGGATAAGATCAATGGTGGGAAAAGTACTCAATTGTTATACTTGTGTAAAAGTAAAGATAACCTAATAGAAAATTACTAAAGTAAAAGTGAAAGTCAACCAGTAAAATACTACTTGAGTAAAAGTCTAAAAGTATTTGGTTTTAAATATACAGTTGAAGTCGGAAGTTTACATACACTTAGGTTGGAGTCATTAAACTCGTTTTTCAACCACTCCACAAATTTCTCGTTAACAAACTATAGTTTTGGCACGTCGGTTAGGACATCTACTTTGTGCATGACACAAGTCATTTTCCAACAATTGTTATCAGACAGATTATTTCACTTTTAATTCACTGTATCACAATTCCAGTGGGTCAGAAATTTACATACACTAAGTTGACTGTGCCTTTAAAAAGCTTGGAAAATTCCATAAAATGATGTCATGGCTTTAGTAGCTTCTGATAGGTTGTGACATCATTTGAGTCAATCGGAGGAGTACCTGTGGATGTATTTCAAGGCCTACCTTCAAACGCAGTACCTCTTGACTTGACATCATGGGAAAATCAAAAGAAATCAGCCAAGACCTCAGAAAAAAATTGTAGACCTCCACAAGTCTGGTTCATCGTTGGGAGCAATTTCCAAACGCCTGAAGGTACCACGTTCATCTGTACAAACAATAGTACGCAAGTATAAACACCATGGGACCACACAGCCGTCATACTGCTCAGGAAGAAGACGTGTTCTGTCTCCTAGAGATGAACGTACTTTGGTGCGAA
Organism: Salvelinus fontinalis; assembly: GCF_029448725.1. NCBI lineage: Eukaryota > Metazoa > Chordata > Actinopteri > Salmoniformes > Salmonidae > Salvelinus > Salvelinus fontinalis. Next base: position 24,803,744 of record NC_074669.1, read on the forward strand.
AAGTGCAAATCAATCCCAAAACAACAGCAAAGGATCTTGTGAAGATGCTGGAGGAAACAGGTACAAAAGTATCTATATTCACAGTAAAACAGTAAAACGAGTACTAAATCAACATAATCTGAAAGGCTGCTCTTCAAGGAAGAAGCCACTGCTACAAACCCGCCATTAAAAAGACAGGCTACGGTTTTCAACTGCATATGGGGACAAAGATTGTACTTTTTGGAGAAATGTCCTCTGGTCTGATGAAACAAAAATATAACTGTTTGGCCATAATGACCATCATTATGTTTGGAGGAAAAAGGGGGAGGCTTGCAAGCCGAAGAACACCATCCCAACCGTGAAGCACGGGGTGGCAGCATCATGGTGTGGGGTGCTTTGCTGCAGGAGGGACTGGTGCACTTCACAAAATAGATGGCATAATGAGGGAGGAAAATTATGTGGATATATTGAAGCATCATCTCAAGACATCAGTCAGGAAGTTAAAGCTTGGTCGCAAACGGGTCTTCCAAATGGACAATGACCCCAAGCATACTTCCAAAGTTGTGGCAAAATGTCTTAAGGACAACAATGTCAAGGTATTGGAGTGGCCATCACAAAGTCCTGACCTCGATTCTACAGAAAATTTGTGGGCAGAACTGAAAAAGCGTGTGCGAGCAAGGAGGCCTACAAACCTGACTCAGTTACACAAGCTCTGTCAGGAGGAATGGACCAAAATTCACCCAACTTAGTGTGGGAAGCTTGTGGAAGGCTACCTGAAACGTTTGACCCAAGTTAAACAATTTAAAGGCAATGCTACCAAATACTAATTGAGTGTATGTAAACTTCTGACCCACTGGGAATGTGATGAAAGACATAAAAGCTTAAATAAATCATTCTCTCCACTATTATTCTGACATTTCACATTCTTAAAATAAAGTGGTGATCCTAACTGACCAAAGACAGGGAATTTTTACTAGGATTAAATGTCAGGAATTGTGAAAAACTGATTTTAAATGTATTTGGCTAAGGTGTATGTAAATTTCCAACTTCAACTGTACGTATGTATCAAAAGTAAATGAAATTGATAAAAATGTACCTAAGTATCAAAAGTAAAAGTATCAATTGTTTCAAATGTCTTATATTAAGAAAACCAGATGGCACATTGTTCTTGTTTTTTTATTGACTGATTCACTCCAACATTCAGACATAATTTCCAAATGAAACATTGGTGTTTGGTGAGTCCACCAGGTCAGAGGCAGTAGGGATGACCAGGGATGTTCTCTTGATAACTGTGTGAATTGGACCATTTTCCTTTCAAAATATAATGAGTACTTTTGGGTGTCAGGGAAAATGTATGGAGTAAAAAGTACATCATTTTCTTTAGGAATGTAGTGAAGTAAAAGTTGCCAAATGTACAGATACCCCAAAAACTACTTAAGTAGTACTTTAAAGTATTTTTACTTAAGTACTTTACACCACTGGATAAGAGCATCAGCTGAATTACTAAACTTTAAAATGTAACAGATGTTTATTTCCCTTCATCAAATGGCGGGTGCACAGTGCACTGTTTGGACACACAGGTATCCTACTTTTTGAAGTGAATTGACAATCAGATGAAAACATCATGACTGGTTGTGTTTATGTCATATTAAAAGGTAAAACACGTTTACCCTTAAAATATATGTCTTTACTATTAGGCCCATAAAAAATAAAGCACATGCACAAACAGGAAGTACCTTGAACAAAATAGAGACCCCAGATTGTCACGGTATAATTAGCATTCTGGCTTTAAGATAAATCCTGCATTAGTATCAGATGCAAACATACTATATCAATGAGCTGTAAATGTCAGGCTCAAATCCACATAGACGCATTCTCAGACACACACATCAGAATAGCACTCATTTTTGCAGACATTCAGTACATGCACACACATGCATCCTGTCCATTCTTTCCTAGCTCCAAGAAAATGTATTGTGTGATGGTTTGGTTTGATACAATCACAGATCTCACCACACTGTACACCAGTCAGTGAATCACTGTCGAAACATACTGTTGATTGTGGCCGGATTCCAAGGGTGACATAATAACCGAGGATGGATGTGAGGCACTGAGTCTATTCACTAATAGTATGGTTGAACATGCACAGGGAATCATCTTACTCATATTACAAATAGGTCATCAATGCAGGTCTAAAGTGATACCCATAACTGTTATAGAATGGGTCCAAGGCAATACACAGCTAGAATTACAGTCAGTCTGATCGCCAACTGTATCTCTCTGTTTCAGGGGTAAAGGGGAAACTTGGCCCAACCGGTAAACGTGGCGAACAGGGTGTCCGGGGTCCAGGGGGGAAGAGAGGTCCTGATGGAGAATGCGGGGACGGGGGCCGACCAGGGCCACCAGGGCACCTTGGGAAGAAAGGGGACAAGGGCCAGCGTGGACCACTGGGTACAGCAGGCATCTGCAGGTGTGGCAGCCTGGTGCCTAAAGCAGCCTTCTCTGTGGGAATCACCAGCAGTTACCCTGCTGAGAAGGAACCTATCAAGTTCAACAAGGTCCTCTTCAATGAGGGCGGCCACTACAACCCAGAGACGGGTAAGTTCATCTGCGCCTACCCGGGCATCTACTACTTCTCCTATGACATCACCCTGGCTAACAAACATCTGGCCATCGGGCTGGTGCAGAACGGGCAGTACCGCATCAAGACATTTGATGCCAACACAGGGAACCATGACGTGGCCTCTGGGTCGCTTGTGATGTTCCTGAACCCAGAAGACGAGGTGTGGCTGGAGATCTTCTTCAAGGACCAGAATGGCCTGTTTGCAGACGCAGGGTGGTCTGACAGCCTGTTCTCTGGATTCCTGCTCTATGCAGACACAAACTACCTGGACTCACTAGCAGAGGACTATGCATAGGGACTTATAACGCTCAATAAAGGACTGAGAGGACTGAGTTGGTAGAATCCCCTTGACATATTTACAGCATCTATATTTCAGCATGTATTATTTATATTCTATATAGCTATGTGGGTGTACATGTATGCAAGCGTGTGTGTATGAGCTTATGTATTGTGGCGTGAGAAACAACATATTTTTTAAATGTTTTTTTATAATGTTTGTTTGGAGAAAAATGTCTAAGTATCTCAAAGGGATGTTTCATTAATAAAATTAATGATATGCACTCAGTCAGTAATGAATCTACCCTTTACTCTCTTTTCAAAGTATTGAATAGTATTAGAGTTGAATAATATTAGTGTTGAAGGCACAAGTACTATACAGCCAGTGCAGAGATATGATATACAGTTGAAGTAGGAAGAACTTTACATACACCTTAGCCAAATACATATAAACTCAGTTTTTCACAATTCCTGACATTTAATCCAAGTAAAAATTCCCTGTTTTAGGTCAGTTAGAATCACCACTTTATTTTAAGAATGTGAAATGTCAGAATAATATTAGAGAGAATTATTTCTTTCAGCTTTTATTTCTTTCATCACATTCCCAGTGGGTCAGAAGCTTACATACACTCAATTAGTACTTGGTAGCGTTGCCTTTAATTTTTTTTACTTGAGTCAAACGTTTCAGGTAGCCTTCCACAAGTTGCCCACAATAAGTTGGGTGAATTTTGTCCCCTTCCTCCTGACAGAGCTTGTGTAACGGAGTCAGGTTTTTATTTATTTTTTATTTAAAAAAATATTTAACCTTTACCAGGTAGGCCAGTTGAGAACAAGTTCTCATTTACAACTGCGACCTGGCCAAGATAAAGCAAAGTAGTGCGCCACAAACAACAACACAGAGTTACACATGGAATAAACAAACGTACAGTCAATAACACAAAAGAAAAAAATCTATATACAGTGTATGCAAATGAGGTAAGATAACGGAGGTAAGGCAATAAATAGGCCATAGTGGCGAAGTAGTTACAATTTAGCAATTCAACACTGGAGTGATAGATGTGCAGAAGATGAAAGTGCAAGTAGAGATACTGGGGTGCAAAGGAGCAAAAAAATAATATGGGGATGAGGTAGTTGGATGGGTTATTTACAGATGGGGCTGTGTACAGGTGCAATGATCGGTAAGCTGCTCTGACAGCTGATGCTTAAAGTTCGTGAGGGAGATATAAGTCTCCAGCTTCAGTTATTCTTGCAATTTGTTCCAGTAATTGGCATCAGAGAACTGGAAGGAAAGGCAGCCAAAGGAGGAGTAGGCTTTGGGGGTGACCAGTGAAATATACCTGCTGGAGCGCGTGCTACGGGTGGGTGCTGCTTTGGTGACCAGTGAGCTGAGATAAGGCGGGGCTTTACATAGCAAAGACTTATAGATGACCTGGAGCCAGTGGGTTTGGCGACGAATATGAAGCGAGGGCCAGCCAACGAGAGCATACAGGTCGCAGTGGTGGGTAATATATAGGGCTTTGGTGACAAAACGGATGGCACTGTGATAGACTGCATCCAGTTTGCTGAGTAGAGTGTTGGAGGCTATTTTGTAAATGACATCGTCCGAAGTCAAGGATCGGTATGATAGTCAATTTTACGAGGGTATATTTGGCAGCATGAGTGAAGGATACTTTGATGCGAAATAGGAAGCCGATTCTAGATTTAATTTTGGATTGGAGATGCTTAATGTGAGTCTGGAAGGAGAGTTTACAGTCTAACCAGACACCTAGGTATTTGTAATTGTCCACATATTCTAAGTCAGAACCGTCTAGAGTAGTGATGATGGACAGGCGGGCGGGTGCGGGCAGCGATCAGTTGAAGAGCATGCATTTAGTTTTTCTTGTATGTAAGAGCAGTTGGAGGCCACCGAAGGAGAGTTGTATGGCTTTGAAGCTTGTCTGGAGGTTAGTTAACACAGATAACACAGGTTTGTAGGCCTCCTTGCTTGCACATGCTTTTTCAGTTCTGCCAACAAAATTTCTATGGGATTGAGGTCAGGGCTTTGTGATGGCCACTCCAATACCTTGACTTTCTTGTCCTTAAGACATTTTTCAACAACTTTGGAAGTATGCTTGGGGTCATTGACCATTTGGAAGACCCATTTGCGACCAAGCTTTAACTTCCTGACTGATGTCTTGAGATGTTTCTTCAATATATCCACATAATTTTCCTCCCTCATGATGACATCTATTTTGTGAAGTGCACCAGTCCCTCCTGCAGCAAAGCACCCCACAACATGATGCCGCCACCCCCGTGCTTTACAGTTGGGATGGTGTTCTTCAGCTTGCAAGCCTCCACCTATTTCCTCCAAACATAATGATGGTCAATATGGCCAAACAGTTCTATTTTTGTTTCATCAGACCAGAGGACATTTCTCCAAAAAGTACAATCTTTGTCCCCATACTGTTGCAAACCATGGTCTGGCTTTTTAATGGTGGTTTTGGAGCAGTGGCTTCTTCCTTGCTGAGCGGCCTTTCAGGTTATGTCGATATAGGACTCGTTTTACTGTGGATATAGATACTTTTGTACCTGTTCCCTCCAGCATCTTCACAAGATCCTTTGCACCAAAGTACTTTTATCTCTAGGAGACAGAACGTGTCTCCTTCCTGAGCAGTATGACGGCTACGTGGTCCCATGGTGTTTATACTTGCGTACTATTGTTTGTACAGATGAACGTGTTACCTTCAGGCGTTTGGAAATTGCTCCCAAGGATAAACCAGACTTGTGGAGGTCCACAATTTTTTTTTCTGAGGTCTTGGCTGATTTCTTTTGATTTTCCCATGATGTCAAGCAAAGAGGCACTGAGTTTGAAGGTAGGCCTTGAAATACATCCACAGGTACACCTCCAATTGACACAAATTATGTCAAATAGCATATCAGAAGCTTCTAAAGCCATGACATAATTTTCTGGAATTTTCCAAGTTGTTTAAAGGCACAGTCAACTTTGTGTATGTAAACTTCTGACCCACTGGAATTGTGATACAGTGAATTATAAATAATTTGTCTGTAAACAATTGTTGGAAAATGACTTCTGTCATGCACAAAGTAGATGTCTTAATTGACGTGCCAAAACTATAGTTTGTTAACAAGAAATGTATGGAGTGGTTGAAAAACAAGTTTTAATGACTCCAAACTAAGTGTATGTAAACTTACGACTTCAACTGTAAATGCCCAATACCAAGAGTGTAATGTAACACATTTTAGAATATATGATATAAATGCTCAATACCGAGAGTGTAATGTAGCACATGTTAAAGTTATCATTGGAAACTGACTGTAATAAACCAGTTTGTCCCTATCAGCACAATCATTACCCTTCACTCTCTCTATAATATCCCAGCAAAACACTAGAGATATGGCAGATAGTCTGACTCTGCAGCCACGTAATCAAGTCATCTAATTCTACTACCCATAGATTATCATTGTGGTCTGGTCCAGCGGATTGAGAGCAGTATGTGTTGAAATCTTCCCCATGTGTTTTTTGGCATGATTTCAATAATTTTTGAAGAATTTATGTTCCTGTTATCTTGTTTACCATCAGAGAATATTGCTTCTCTCATCACATAAAAATGATGCAGGTGAGTATGGAGGAGCTGTTACCTCATAAAAATGGAAATAAATCTGTACAGACATGAGGGATGTGTGGGGGGGAGACCAGGACCATTCACAGTTGAACTCACTCAGTTTAGCTCAACGCTGATTGTCTATTATTATTATCGTTTATTTTTTATCAAGAGAAGCCAAATGGCTTCCCTTGCATTCAATGCTACGGTTGGCAACAATGTCATACAACAGACAGCATCAGATAGATGGCCTACACATACTGAGTCAGAGAGATACTGTTTCACTCGCTCAGATACATAACACCTCTTGTGAATTAAAAGAAAATGGTTAAACACAGAGAGACGAAAGATATATTATTTTCTTTTTTTCCTTGGTAATCTTTTTTGTTATTCTCTGGGTAGAAAAATCTAGCTAGCTAGCTCAGCCATTCATTGGCTAGGCATTCAGAAGCTGGGCAGAAGGCCTTTGCCATTCAACTCTATTAGAGCAGAATTTTGGAGTGACAGTGGAAGCAACCAGTCACATTTTGACCTGCAATGGGTGGGACCATTTAAAAAAGAAAGTGACATGTCTAAACCTTCTACTGAATGCGCAAGATAAAATAATTAGTGGCGCAAGCAGTAGTTTTCCCACGCTAAAGCTAGTAATGCTAGCTAGCTTTTTTTGTTGTTCTGTGACAATGTTAGCTAGCTTGTGTTGTAGTAATGTGACAATGGCGACAGTGTGGGACAAGCTTGGTTCAGGTGGGCAAGGGTGGGTAAAGATGGGAGGTTTGGAAAAGCTTGGCATGGGTGGGGTTTGGTTTGGGAGAGAGAGAGAGAGAGAGAGAGAGAGAGAGAGAGAGAGAGAGAGAGAGAGAGAGAGAGAGAGAGAGAGAGAGAGAGAGAGAGAGAGAGAGAGATGCCCCAGCATGAGTTTTTTATGCATGCGATGTCAGAATTAGCTCACTGTTCCAAAAGGTGATTGTTATGTAACAGGACAGTTCATCAAATCAAATGTATTTATAAAGCCCTTCTTAGATCAGCTGATATCTCAAAGTGCTGTACAGAAACCCAGCCTAAAACCCCAAACAGCAAGCAATGCAGGTGTAGAAGCACAGGGGCTAGGAAAAACTCCCTAAAGAGGCCAAAACCTAGTAAGAAACCTAGAGAGGAACCAGGCTATGAGTGGTGGCCAGTCCTCTTCTGGCTGTGCAGGGTGGAGATTATAACAGAACATGGTCAAGATGTTCAAATGTTCATAAATGACCAGCATGGTCAAATAATAATAATCACAGTAGTTGTCGATGGTGCAACAGGTCAGCACCTCAGGAGTAAATGTCAGTTGGCTTTTCATAGCCGATCTCTACCGCTCCTGCTGTCTCTAGAGAGTTGAAATTAGCAGGTCTGTGACAGGTAGCACGTCCGGTGAACAGGTCAGGGTTCCATAGCCGCAGGCAGAACAGTTGAAACTGGAGCAGCAGCACGGCCAGGTGGACTGGGAACAGCAAGTAGTCATCATGCCAGGTAGTCCTGAGGCATGGTCCTAGGGCTCAGGTCCTCCAAGAGAGAAAGAAAGAAAGAAAGAGAAAGAGAGAATTAGAGAGCATACTTAAATTCACACAGGTACACCGGATAAGACAGGACAAATACTCCAGATATAACAGACTGACCCTAGCCCCCCGACACATAAACTACTGCAACATAAATACTGGATGCTGAGACAGAAGGGGTCAGGAGACACTGTGGCCCCATCTGATGATACCCCCGGACAGGGCCAAACAGGAAGGATAACCCCACCCACTTTGCCAAAGCACAGCCCCCACACCACACTAGAGGGATATCTTCAACCACCAACTTACCATCCTGAGACAAGGCCGAGTATAGCCCACAAAGATCTCCGCCACGGCACAACCCAAGGGGGGGCGCCAACCCAGACAGGAAGACCACATCAGTGACTCAACCCACTCAATTGACGGACCCCTCCTAGGGATGGCATGGAAGACCACCAGTAAGCCAGTGACTCAGCCCCTGTAATAGGGTTTGAGGCAGAGAATCCCAGTGGAGAGAGGGGAACCAGCCAGGCAGAGACAACAAGGGTGGTTCGTTGCTCCAGTGCCTTTCCGTTCACCTTCACACCCCTGGGCCAGACTACACACAATCATATGACCTACTGAACAGATGAGTCTTCAATAACGACTTAAAGGTCGAGACCGAGTCTGCGTCTTTCACATGAATAGGCAGACCATTCCATTAAAATGGAGCTCTATAGGAGAAAGCCCTGCCTCCAGCTGTTTGCTTAGAAATTCTAGGGACAATTAGGAGACCTGCGTCTTGCGACCGTAGCGTACGTGTAGGTATGTACGGCAGGACCAAATCGGAAAGATAGGTAGGAGCAAGCCCATGTAATGCTTTGTAGGTTAACAGTAAAACCTTGAAATCAGCCCTTGCCTTAACAGGAAGCCAGTGTAGGGAGGCTAGCACTGGAGTAATATGATCAAATATTTTGGTTCTAGTCAGGATTCTGGCAGCCGTATTTAGCACTAACTGAAGTTTATTCCGCCCTGAAACATATAATTGTATGGAATTGATTAAAATGTATAAAATCATAATCAATAAATGTGTAGTCCTAGTCAGAATTAGAGTAAAGACAATATGTCTTTATGGTATTGTAAACACAGACTGTCTGAGCTTGGTGCCGACCTGACTAGAGATTGGGTGAGAACAGGGAGTACGACTCAAGGACAAGGTCACTAATCTCTGGCGGCTGGGTAGCAAGACATGTGTGTGTCTGTTTGTGTGCATGTGTGTGCGTCTGTTTGTGTGCATGTGTGTGCATCTGTTTGTGTGTATGTGTGTGCGTATGGTTGTGTGAATGTGTGGGCGTGAGAAGTCAGTATAAAATGTATTGTTTTGTATTCTTAACTTTAGAACATTCCCGTGAATAAACCTTTTTGACTATCTATTTTAGCTGGGCCTCCATCTGTTTCATTCGACCAGGATCTTACAAATTCTGGTTTGCAGACTGAGTAATATAATTAAATTGGGTTATGTACCTGGAGAACAAAATTCTCTTATCAATTGTTCATTCGGAGCCGGATCTCAATACCTGCCTCAGTCGTCCCAAGGAACTGCTGTAAACCGTGCACGGGCGGATCCAGGATCCGTAAGACAAAGACCTGACCTCTGACCAACCAGTGGTGAACTGGTACACGACAGAGGTGGTGAAGAGATCCAAATTACATTGCTTTTCCCAGTCTACGAGAAGGTCAGTAACGCTTTATTCACGAATTTGGGGAATTGACGCTTGAGCTACATTCAGAAATATATTTTATTGTTTTTGTGCAGTTTAGGTGTTAATTTTAAATTCCCGTAGAGGGCATTCTTACCCGGTGACCTATCTTTAGAATTTTGTGTAGAGAAAAGTTTTAAAGGAAATTAAGTATTCTATGCAAATGGAAGGTAGGAATTGGGTGTAGAGCCACCTAGGAAGCAGTAGAAGGGGGTCCGTGATGACACCGGGTATCTGCAGTACCAAACTAAACTAAACAATATTAGAGAAGATATTAGAAGGTCCGTAAATGACGCGAGGTATCAGTGACACCAAGACTATCAGTGGACACTACCTATATAAACTAAAGAGATAGAAGAGATAGTAGAGGATCCGTAATGACACGAGGTATCAGTGACACCAAGACTATCAGTGGACACTACCTATATAAACTAAAGAGATAGAAGAGATAGTAGAGGATCCGTAATGACACGAGGTATCAGTGGCTACCACCAAGACTATCAGTGGACACTACCTATATAAACTAAAGAGATAGAAGAGATAGTAGAGGATCCGTAATGACACGAGGTATCAGTGGCTACCACCAAGACTATCAGTGGACACTACCTATATAAACTAAAGAGATGGAGAACTAAATTCTCTTATCAGAAAACTGGCACCATCCCTACAGTGAAGCATGGTGGTGGCAGCATTATGCTGTGGGGATGTTTTTCAGGGGCAGGGACTAGGAGACTAGTTAGGATCGAGGGAAAGATGAACAGAGCAAAGTACAGAGATCCTTGATGAAAACCTGCTTCATAGCGCTCAGGATCTCAGACTGGGGTGAAGGTTCACCTTCAACAGGACAATGACCTTAAGCACATAGCGTAGACAACGCAGGAGTGGCTTCGGGACAAGTCTCAGAATGTCCTTGAGTGGCCCCATCCAGAGCCCGGACTTGAGACCGATCAAACATCTCTGGAGAGACCTGAAAATAGCTGTGCAGCTACGCTCCCCATCCAACCTGACAGAGCTTGAGAGGATCTGCAGAGAAGAATGAGAGAAACTCCACAAATATAGGTGTGCCAAGCTTGTAGTGTCATACCCAAGAAGACTCAAGACAGTAATCGCTGCCAAAGGTGCTTCAACAAAGTACTGAGTAAATGGTCTGAATACTTATGTAAATATGTTTCCGTTTTTTATTTGTAATGAATTTGCACCAAAAAAAACGTTTTTGATTTGTCATTATGGGGTAGTGTTTGTAGACTGAGGTTTGGGGAAACAATTTAATCAATTTTAGAATAAGGCAGTAACATAACAACATGTGGAAAAAGTCAATGTGTCTGAATACTTTCCCACTGTATGTATGTATACTGGCCCTATACCACAAACCCCAGAGTTGCCTTATTGCTATTATCAACTGGTTACCAATGTAATTTGAGGCGTTAAAAAAAGACCATGGCTTTTAGCCAATCAGCATTCAGGGCTCAAACCACCCAGTTTATAATGAACTTTATAAACTGGGTGGTTCTAGTCCTGAATGCTGATTGGCTGATAGCTGTGGTATATCAGACTGTATACAATGGGTATGACAAAACATTTATTTTTACTGCTCTAATTATGTTGGTAAACAGTTTATAATAGCAATAAGGCACCTCAGAGGTCTGTTGGATATGGCCAATATACTACGGCTAAGGGCTGAATACAGGCACGCCGCGTTGCATCGTGATAAACAGCCCTTAGGCGTGGTATATTGGCCATTTCCCACACCTCCGTGCCTTATTGCTTAATAATGTGAAATACTACTATTGTTTGAATCCTCTAACACATACAGCAACACTTTTTAAAATCCAAGTTCATTTTATTGTTCTGCTTTTGAAATTGCACATAACCAATAGAACTTCTCGTGCAGATTGTTCAAACAGGCTATTGGTCTCCTGACAATGGATGTGCTATGTATAGCAATCACAGTGGGTTTCAGAGTAGGGAATATTTTTCAAAACAGCTCCATTTGTTCATTCTATATCTGATTGTTTTGTAACCCTCTGCCCTGGGAGTGCTTATGTGAATGTGGGTGAATTTCACAGTCCTTACCATTGATTCAGTGAAGAACAGTGACAAAGGGAAAATACTTAAGTAAATATTAAATCAGAACAATCTAATGTTTCCAGCCACAAAGGAAAAAAATAAGGATTGTGAAAGACATTTTAAAGGTTGAAATCAGAGATACTGCAGCCAGAAACCACAATAACTCTTTATTCCTGAAATGCCTGTACCCATCTGACACAATTCTACCAGTTAACTGACCACCAGGGTGACCTAAATATTTTTTTAGAATAGCCCATTATCTTTAAGAACTTACAATCAACAAAATTAAACCTAGACAATCAGGCTCCCATTGATTTTGTTATGTTAGAGCATAAGAACACAATTAGCCATGTCAAAATGCTTAAAATTGCAGGAAATTATCTTAACTGCAAAATGTTGTTTCAGCTCCTTGCCAAAATGTATAGAATTGCAAGAAATTAGCTTTAAAACTTTGCTGCCAAGATAATTTTTGACTCATTCTTTGGTCAGTGTATGTTTTCACACCGCTCAATGGTGGGTCACGCCTCAAGACACCTGGGTCTCTAAACAAAAAAAAGTGTTGGAACCTCTGATCTAACTCACATGGGTTGCCACTTGCCAGCATAAGAACCAGTCTTCACCATGAGTGGGCACACTACATGAAGGAACTCTACAATTGCGTTATCATACATTTCGGTTTTATTAATATACATAAATTGCTAAGAGGACCACAACCAATATACCATTTTAAACTTTGTTGAATGTGTATGTGTGTGGTCTCTGGTAGTGAAATGTGCAGCACCCTCAGATTCTTAACCGTCACTGACAAACCCCATTACGCTGCAACAGCATCTTCCACCGTGTGAATCACCACTATTTACAACAAAAATGTATATTTTAAAATGTATGTCAGCTGTGTGTAATAATAAATCATTTAGTGGGTGCTTATTTTCCTACGAAGGGACCTCACATCACAACAGTGAATAATCTGATGTTCCTGACTTCTCTATTTTCAATAAACCAAGTAAGACTACAGTAATCGCAAACTGGTGATCTAAAACAAGCAAGTAGGAGCAGAGGTGGAACTAGTCAGAAACGACAGGATACCGGTTGTACAGAAACAAGTACTCACGTATACCATCTGCTTTTTTGCAACTCAAACATAAGTGTAAAACAAATCACCTTCTCAAAATCACAAAAATAAGTAACCAGAATATACATTTGCAGATACTTCATCCAACACCCAATATATTTTATTTTCTAAATTAATGTGTTTCCAAGAAATACAGATAGAAATGGCAATGTCAGGAATCTACTTTTTACTTAACATTTCATGTAGAAACTATCTGAAGTGACAAAATACAATGAATGGCATGTTCCCAGGTGAGGATTAAAGTGCAGATGGGGGTGGGGGGGTTTCATAAAGAGTAAGGTTAGGTCAAAGGTCACTCTCCAGAGCGGCAGCACGCCCTGAAGCCACACTGCAGGTTCTGGCAGCCGCTGGCCGTATCAGCATGGGGACCTGCAGAGAGAGGCCACAGTCAGAACAGTCAATCACTCACTCATAGGCTATGTACTGCTGTGCCCATTCGTTTTACCTTGCCGGTGCGCCGGCTGGGCGAAGTTTGCACTTCAGGGCCAATGGAATGGTCTCAAATTCCAATGGCCTGGTCAAGTTAAAACCAATGCACCTATTAACAGGAAATGTAACTCCTCCCAAGTAGGGCTACTGCCCACTCTTCCGACTGGTTAAGAAACAATGTCAGAAGGTACTGTTTACACTATGGAGTTAAACATTAAGTTGTGACACTCAACAGTAAATGTATTTCGCCGACTAGCTACCTAAAGGCCCACTTACCTTGCACCTCACAAGATCAGCAGGACTGTTACATAACTTACACTGGGAAATGTGCTGGACAGCCAGGTGAGGTTAGGTATTTTTTATTTATTTATTTTACCGTTATTTTACCAGGTAAGTTGACTGAGAACACGTTCTCATTTGCAGCAACGACCTGGGGAATAGTTACAGGGGAGAGGAGGGGGATGAATGAGCCAATTGTAAACTGGGGATTATTAGGTGACCATGATGGTTTGAGGGCCAGATTGGGAATTTAGCCAGGACACCGGGGTTAACACCCCTACTCTTACGATAAGTGCCATGGGATCTTTAATGACCTCAGAGTCAGGACACCCGTTTAACGTCCCATCCGAAAGACGGCACCCTACACAGGGCAGTGTCCCCAATCACTGCCCTGGGGCATTGGGAACTAGTTTTAGACCAGAGGAAAGAGTGCCTCCTACTGGCCCTCCAACACCACTTCCAGCAGCATCTGGTCTCCCATCCAGGGCCTGACCAGGACCAACCCTGCTTAGCTTCAGAAGCAAGCCAGTAGTGGTATGCAGGGTGGTATGCTGCTGGTATGATTGTTATAACAGAGGGTTATCAAAGCACATTCATTATTAGTCTTTCCGGATAAGCCCCATAGAGAGATTCTTTAATCCTGTGACCAAATTCACATAGAAATGCGAGTTATATACACTACCGTTCAAAAGTTTGGGGTCACTTAGAAATGTCCTTGTTTTGGAAAGAAAAGCACATTTTTTGTCCATTAAAATAACATAAAATTGTATTTCTGATCAGTGTAGACATTGTTAATGTTGTAAATGACTATTGTAGCTGGAAACAGCTGATTTTTCATGGAATATCTCCATAGGCGTACTGAGGCCCATTATCAGCAACCATCACTCCTGTGTTCCAATGGCACGTTGTGTTAGCTAATCTAAGTTTATAATTTTAAAAGGATAATTGATCATTAGAAAACCCTTTTGTAATTATGTTAGCACAGCTGAAAACTGTTGTCCTGATTAAAGAAGCAATAAAACTGGCCTTCTTTAGACTAGTTGAGTATCTGGAGCATCAGCATGTGGGTTCGATTACAGGCTCAAAATGGTCAGCAACAAAGAACTTTCTACTGAAACTTGTCAGTCTATTCTTGTTCTGAGAAATGAAGGCTATTCCATGCGAGAAATTGCCAAGAAACTGTAGATCTCATACAACGCTGTATACTACTCCCTTCACAGAACAGCACAAACTGGCTCTAACCAGAATAGAAAGAGTGGGAGGCCCCGGTGCACAACTGAGAAAGATGACGAGTACATTAGTGTCTAGTTTGAGATGCCTCAAGTCCTCAACTGGCAGCTTCATTAAATAGTACCCGCAAAACACCAGTCTCAACGTCAAGTGAAGAGGCGACTCCGGGATGCTGGCCTTCTAGGCAGAGTTTCACTGTACAGTGTCTATCATTTTGCCCATCTTAATCTTTTCTTTTTATTGGCCAGTCTGAGATATGGCATTTTCTTATCAACTCCGCCTAGAAGGCCAGCATCCCGGAGTCGCCCCGGATTTTCCAGGATTTTTGCCCATTCTTCAAGGCAAAACTGCTCCAGCTCCTTCAAGCTGGATACGTTCCGCTGGTGTACAGCAATCTTTAAGTCATACCACAGATTCTCAATTGGAATGAGGTCTGGGCTTTGACTAGGCCCACCACTCAAATGTTGCTTTAGCAGTATGCTTAGGGTCATTGTCCTGCTGGAAGGTGAACCACCGTCCCAGTCTCAAATCTCTGAAAGACTGAAACAGGTTTCCCTCAAGAATTTCCGTATTTAGCGCCATCCATCATTCCTTCAATTCTGATCAGTTTCCCAGTCCCTGCCGATGAAAAACATCCCCACAGCATGATGCTGCCACCACTATGCTTCACTGTGGGGATGGTGTGCTCTGGGTGATGAGGTGTTGGGTTTGCGCCAGACATAGCGTTTCCCACATGCCTTTTGGCGAACAACAAACATGTTTGGTTATTTTTTTCTTTAACTTCTCTAGGATAGGGGGCAGCATTTTCACGTTTGGATGAAAAGCATACCCAAATTCAACTTGCAGCTACTCATCCCCAGAAGATATGCATATTGTTAGTAGATTGATAGAAAACACTTGGAAGTTTCTAAAACTGTTTGAATCATGTCTGTGAGTGTAACAGGACTTATTTAGCAGGCGAAACCCCGAGGACAAACCATTGATTTTTTTGAGGTCACTTTTCAATGAGTTTTCATTGGGAAACCAGATTTCTAAGGGACCTGCTTGCAGTTCCTTCCGCTTCCACTGGATGTCAACAGTCTTGAGAAATTGGTTGAGGTAAAGTCACATTAAGTGTCCTGTTAGATAGAAGCGCGTGACCAGAAAGCTGGCTATAGTTGGTTTTAATCCTGTATTGAACACAGATCATCCCGTCTTCAATTTTATCGATTATTAACGTTAAAAAATACCTAAAGTTGTATTACAAAAGTAGCTAGAATTTTTTTGGCAAAGTTTACAGGTAACCTTTGAGATATTTTGTAGTCACTTTTTTCTGGCCACTCTTCTGTAAAGCCCAGCTCTGTGGAGTGTACGGCTTAAAGTGGTCCTATGGACAGATACTCCAATCTCTGCTGTGGAACTTTGCAGCTCCTTCAGGGTTACCTTTGGTCTTTTTGTTGCCTCTCTGATTAATGCCATCCTTGCCTGGTCCGTGAGTTTTGACAGGTTTGTTGTAGTGCCATATTCTTTCCATTTTTTATATAATGGATTTAAAATGGTGCTCCGTGGGATGTTCAAAGTTTGATATATTTTTTTAACCCAACCCTGATCTGTACTTCTCCACAACTTTGTCCCTGACCTGTTTGGAAAGCTCTGTGGTCTTCATGATGCCACTTGCTTGGTGGTACCCCTTGCTTAGTGGTGTTGCAGACTCTGGGGCCTTTCAGAACAGGTGTATATATACTGGTACACCAGCTTCAAAACAGCTGAAAATACAATATTTTCTGTTATTGAAAAGATATTTCACAGCGGTTTAAATGGTAAAAATATTCTCTACACTATACATTGCTTGTTTTGTCACAAACTAAAATTAGACAAACTATTAGAATCTCAGCAACCAGGAAACGCCAGAGTGATTTCTGCATATTGCACCTTTAATACAATCCACAGCCAAAACTAAATGACCTGGCATTACATGCCTCAGAGGCGCAGGATAACATTTTTTGTGCATAGCATTTTTATAGATTTGTTTAAATACAATTTCTTGAGGAAAAACATTTTTCAGTGTAATTGCCAATAATCTTTCAGAACTTACAATCAACAAAATAAGTTAGACAATCAGACCCCCATTATAACAAAATCATTTTTAGAGCATAACACAGCATTAGCCATGTCAAAATGCGTAGAATGCAGGATACAAGCTTAAAAACAGCTAAATGTTCTTTCAGCTCCATGCCAAAATGTTCAGATTTGCAGGAAATTTGCTTTAAAACTGCTAAATGTTCTCTCCGCTGCCAAGATTATATTTTTTTCACTTATTCTTGGTCCGTGTATGTTTTTTCAGTGCTCAACCCTTATGGTGGGTTGCGACTCAGACACCTCAATTGGTGGGTCTCGAAGCAAAAACATTTGGGAACCCCTGATCTAACTCACATGGGTTGTTACTGCCAGCATGAGCACCAGTCTTCACCATGAGTAGGCACAATACATGAACGAACTCTACAATAGCGTTATAATAAATTTCTTAGTTTTATTAAAACCTCTTAAGGATCCCATAGGATCGTTGTCCCTATACCGGGACAGTTGTTGCTAATGTGGCTAGAATGACGTAAGTAACAGCAAACTTTCCAGGACATAGACATGACTTATATGGGCAGAAAGATTAACAGGAATTGAAGCTAACTGCACTGTCTAATATTCAGTAATCTTGCTCTGACTTGTTATCCTGAGGGTCCCAGACATAAAATGTAGCATAGTTTAATTTGATAAAATAAAATGTTATATTCAAATGTAGGAACTGGGTTCTACAATTTCAACCCCTGCTGTCTCTGGCTCCACACCCACCCCGCTCGACCATCTAGATGTGTGAAGGTTAGTGTTTTTTCTTTAGGGAAGCTAAATATCCATCATGTATGACATTATTTAGGAGTGTGTAAGCTTATATATTGTAATACCATATCATGTTTGTATGATCTCTATAGTTATGTACTTGAAAACGTATCAATTGTCCAATTCGGTATATTTGGGCAGACTTGATAGAAAATATTGTGCAGTATTGCAATGATTCACTGGATCAGTCTGACATTTTGTACACACACTGCTGCCATCTGGTGGCCTAAACTCCTATATGATATTATGGCCTTTCTCTTGCATTTCAAAAACGCATGTTTTTTTGTTTGTATTATCTTTTACCAGATATGTGTTAAATTCTCCTACATTAATTTCACATTTCCACAAACTTCAAAGTGTTTCCTTTCAAATGATATCAAGAATATGCATATCCTTGCTTCAGGTCCTGAACTACAGGCCGTTAGATATGTAATTTTAGACAGAAATTGGGGGAAAAAAGGGTTACTCTACATAATCGTTAATAAGAAGACCACAATGGAAGTACGTTGTTAAACGTTGTTGTGTCATCCCCAATCATTTTAAATGAATTGTGTCCACATGTGGTCGTTTTGTGTCCACATGTGGTCGTTTTGTGTCCACATGTGGTCGTTTTGTGTCCACATGTGGTCGTTTTGTGTCCACATGTGGTCGTTTTGTATTGTAAAATAAATTAAATTCAAGAAATGTATAAAATTGTGCATCACTCATATCCTTGTATGAATACGTTGCCTGATAAGAGGGTGTTTTCCCACAGTTTTCCCTAATGTTGTGCGTTTTGTGTGTGTGCGTTACCGTTGATGTTGTCGCAGTAGTAGAAGTGTTCATCATTGAGGGCAGGACAAGCTGACACCAGCTCCTGTAGCCCAACCTCAGTGATGAGGAGACATCCAGACAGGTTCAGATGCTCCAGGAGAGGAAGACCTCCACGCTGAGACAGCGCCCTGAAACACACACACTTAGAATATATAATACACAATCATTTGTACCTACTCACAGTCAATATCAGTAAACCAAAAAAAGATTTACAGAATTTATCCACAGGTATAATACATATGCATGTTTGTTGTTTCTTTGAAGAGCAGCATCCCAAGCAGTTTTACCTCAAGCCCAGGTCTGTAACCCGATAGCATCCAGAGAGGCTGAGGAATCTCAGCGAGCGCCGAGCGTCTGACTGATCAGTTCTGTTGTAAAGCTCCAGGCACCGCTGACCCCCAGAGGAGCATTTAGTCCAAAACTCTGCGCCTGCACTGCCCCTGGTGGTGTAAGACAAACACTGCAGCCCTCCATAAGTCCTCAGGGCCATCTCACCAGTGCAGCAGGTTGAATGTCCACAGCAGGCCTCCCCAAGCCCATACTGCTGCTGCCAGTAGGAGGTGCTATAGCTTGTCCTGAGGCCCCGCCTCCTACTCCTCCTGCAGCAACACGAACCTCCTGGCTTCGTCGCCACAAAGCCTCGCCCCTCAGGGGTAGACACTCCCCCGCGGCGGTTCCACTCTGCTGCATCCTCGATGTCGGCCAGCTCCGAAGGGTCCAGGACCCAGACCCTGGAGGGGCTGCTGAACAGTCTCCCCGTACGCCGCTTGAAGATCAGGGCCTGCCGGCTGCCCCCCGCCAAACGGAGGCTCCGCTCGTCCAGCAGACTGATGGGAGGCAGGCTCTTCAGAAGCTTGGCTTGCCGGTCAGATCGTTTCTGAGAGATGGACAGCTTCTTCAGGGTGTGGTCAGTGATCTTCTCACAGCCTGATAGGTCCAGGTGCTCAAGATACGGACATGCCCCCAGAGATGACCAACTGACAGAAAATAAGTGAAAATAAATCAAATCAATTAGGGGAGAATAGAGACAAGTTCAATAGTTAATCATACCCTGTAGTCTTCAGCATAATTGGTCTGGCTATGGATGGCATACCTGTCAAAGGCGGAGTCTGTGACATCAGTCTGAGTGAGGTCCAGGTGGGTGAGATTAGGACAGAGACTAAGGAGCTGACGCACCTGTGGCAGCAGACACACCAGTTAAAGTTTGGACACACCTACTTATTCAAGAGTTTGTTTATTTTTACTATTTTCTACATTGTAGAATAATAGTGAAGACATCAAAACTATGAAATGACACAGTTAAACAAATCAAAATATATTTTATATTTTAAATTCTTCAAAGTAGCCACCCTTTGCCTTGACAGCTTTGCACTCTTGGCATTCTCTCAACCAGCTTCATGAGGTAGTCACCTGGAATGCTTTTCCAACAGTCTTGAAGGAGTACCCACATATGCAGGGCACTTGTTGGCTGCTTTTCCTTCACTCTACAGTCCAACTCATCCCATCTCAATTGGGTTGAGGTCAGGTGATTGTGGAGGACAGGTCAAATGATAATTAAAAAAAATACTGAATCTTTATTTAACTAGGCAAGTCAGATAAGAATAAATTAATATTTACAATAACAGCCTACCGGGGAACAGTGGGTTAACTGCCTTGTTCAGGGGCAGAACGACAGATATCTTACCTTGTCAGCTCAGGGATTCGATCCAGCAACCTTTTAGTTAATGGCCCAACGCTTTAACCACTAGGCTACCTGCCACCCCACCATGAATCTGATGCAGCACTCCATCACTCTCCTTCTTGGTCAAATAGCCCTTATACAGCCTGGAAGTGTGTTTTGGGTAATTGTCCTGTTGAAAAACAAATGATGCTCCCACTAAGCACAAACCAGATGGGATGGCATATCGCTGCAGATTGCTGTGGTAGCCATGCTGGTTAAGTGTGCATTGAATTCTAAATAAATCAGACAGTGTCAACAGCAAAGCATCCTCACACCACCTCCTCCATGCTTCATGGTGGTAACCACACATACGGAGATCATCCGTTCACCTACTCTGCGTCTCACAAAGACACAGCGGTTGGAACCAAAAATCTCACATTTGGACTCATCAGACCAAAGGACAGATTTCCACTGGTCTAATGTCCTTTGCTCGTGGTTTTTGGCCCAAGCAAGCCTCTTCTTATTATTGGTGTCCTTTAGTAGTGGTTTCTTTGTAGTAATTTGACCATGAAAGCCTGATTGACGCAGTTTCCTCTGAACAGTTGATGTTGAGATGTGTCTGTTACTTGAACTCTGAAGCATTTATTTGGGCTGCAATCTGAGGTGCAGTTAATTGCCGATTTTTGAGGCTGGTATCTGTAATGAACTTATCCTCTGCAGCAGAGGTAACTCTGGGTCTTCCCTTTTCTTTGGCGGTCCTCATGAGAGCCAGTTTCATCATAACGCTTGATGGTTTTTGCTACTGCACTTGAAGGATTGACTGACCATGTCTTAAAGTAATGGACTGTCATTTCTCTTTGCTTATTTGAGCTGTTCTTGCCATTATATGGACCCGGTCTAATACCAAATAGGGCTATCTTCTGCATAAACGCCTACCTTGTCACAACACAACTGATTGGCTCAAATGCATTATGAAAGAAATTCCACAAATTAACTTAAGGCAGACCTGTTAATTGAAATGCATTCCAGGTGACTACCTCATGAAGCTGGTTGAGAGAATGTCATCAAGGCAAATCGCAAATATAAAACATTTGTGTAACACTGTTTTGGCTACTACGTGATTCCATGTGTGTCATTTCATAGTTTTGATGTCTTCACTATTATTCTACAACGTAGAAAATAGTCAAAAATAAAGAAAAACCCTGTAATGAGGAGGTGTCCAAATGTTTGACTGGTACTGTATACATACAGATCATTAACCTACACTCTGCCATGTAGAGCCTAGTCAGTCTGAAACATCCTTCATTCACACGCCAGCTTCTCTCATTACTTAGAGAATAGGAAGCTTTGTATTAGTAGCACTGCTTTATTGATGTTCTAGGCATATGATCATGAATATTCATACCATCTTACTGGAGACCGTAGAGCTGTAGGCCAGAACGATGGACCTGACAGAGGAACCCACAGCTGGCAGAAGGTTCTGGATCATTTCATTCAGTAGCATCTTCTCCCTCTGAGCTGAGCTTATAGCCAATGAGTCTTCACAAGTCTCATCTAAACAAGGGAGAAAATGGGTACACCAGAGATGAGGTAATAGGACAAGACATCCAGAAAATCGCCCTAACAGTTCATCCAAATCTGTAAACACTGTCACTTCAATCAAGCTATGCATTTTCCCTGGATCAATCCTTTAGATGTACTCCTGACAAACACATTAGACTGACTGGGGTTGACACCGTTCGGAGTAGAGGTCGACCGATTATGATTTTTCAACACCGATACCGATTATTGGAGGACCAAAAAAAGCCGATACACGATTTTGAACATTTATTTGGAATAATGACAATTACAACAATACTGAATGAACACTTATTTTAACTTAATATAATACATCAATAAAATCAATTTAGCCTCATAAATAATGAAACATGTTCAATTTGGTTTAAATAATGCAAATACAAAATGTTTTGAGAAGAAAGTAAAAGTGCAATATGTGTAAAAAAGCTAACGTTTAAGTTCCTTGTTCAGAACATGAGAACATATGAAAGCTGGTGGTTCCTTTTAACATGAGTCTTCAATATTCCCAGGTAAGAAGTTTTAGGTTGTAGTTATTATAGGACTATTTCTCTCTATACCATTTGTATTTCATATACCTTTGACTATTGGATGTTCTTATAGGCACTTTAGTATTGCCAGTGTAACAGTATAGCTTTCGTCCCTCTCCTCGCCCCTACCTGGGCTCGAACCAGGAACACATCGACAACAACCACCCTCGAAGCATCGTTACCCATTGCTCCACAAATGCCGCGGTCCTTGCAGAGCAAGGGGAACAACTACTTCAAGTGATGAGTGATGTCACCGATTGAAACGCTATTAGTGCGCACCCGGCTAAGTAGCTAGCCATTTCACATCGGTTACACCAGCCTAATCTCAGGAGTTGATAGGCTTGAAGTCATAAACAGCTCCATGCTTGAAGCACAGCGAAGAACTGCTGGCAAACGCACGAAAGTGCTGTTTGAATGAATGCTTACGAGCCTGCTGCTGCCTATCACCGCTCAGTCAGACTGCACTATCAAATATAAAATCATAGACTTAATTATAACATAATAACACACAGAAATAGGAGCCTTAGGTCATTAATATGGTCAAATCTGGAAACTATCATTTCGAAAACAAAATATTTATTATTTCAGTGAAATACGGAACCGTTCCGTATTTTTATCTAACGGGTGGCATCCATAGGTTTAAATATCGCTGTTAGATTGTACAACCTTCAATGTTATGTCATAATTATGTACAATTCTGGCAAATTAATTACGGTCTTTGTTAGGAATAAATGGACTTCACACAGTTCGCAACGAGCCAGGTGGCCCAAACCGCTGCAAATACTGTGACTGCTTGCACGGAACGCAAGATAAGTGACACAATTTCCCTAGTTATAAGAAATTCATGTTAGCAGGCAATATTAGCTAAATATGCAGGTTTAAAAATATATACTTGTGTATTGATTTTAAAGAAAGGCATTGATGTTTATGGTTAGGAACACATTGGTGCAACGACAGTGCTCTTTTAGCAAATGCGCTTGTTAAATCATCACCCGTTTGGCGAAGTAGGCTGTGATTCGATGAGAAATGAACAGGCACCGCATCGATTATATGCAACGCAGGACACGCTAGATAAACTAGTAATATCAACCATGTGTAGTTAACTAGTGATTATGTTAAGATTGATTGTTTTTTATAAGATAAGTTTAATGCTAACTAGCAACTTACCATGGCTTCTTGCTGCCCTCGCGTAACAGGTAGTCAAGTCTGCCACGCAAGCTCCTCGTGGAGTGCAAAGTAAGGCAGGTGGTTAGAGCGTTGGTCTAGTAACCGTAAGGTTTACAAAAACGAATCACCGAGCTGACAAGGTAAAAGTCTGTCGTTCTGCCCCTGAACAAGGCAGTTAACCCACCGTTCCTAGGGCGTCATTGAAAATAAGTGTTCTTAACTGACTTGCCTAGTTAAATAAAAGGTGTAAAAAAAAAAAAAAAAATACAGACTACAGTCCAAAACTACCGATTACCGATTGTTATGGAATTGGCCCTAATTAAATCGGCCATTCCGATTAATCGGTCGATCTCTAGTTAGGAGGCTGAAAGAGCTCACCAGACTCATCCACATCTGCATCCTCATCCCACTCCTGGTAGGCCTTGCCCTCATCCTGCAGACTCTTTACCCACTCCTCATCCGGTTCCTGATTCAGATCAGCTGGGGGGCCGCGATAGTGATCCCCTGGGAAACAGACAAATGGCACTGTCTTATTTCTTCTCAGTGTCTTATTTCTTTAAGAGGAAAAACAAGTGTCAAAATATTTTATTGGCAGCTTTTACAGTGTTGACTCCTTCACCATCAGTGAGGATAAAAGTATAAAAAGGTCAACACTGATATCTCTGTACCTCTGGCCCAGCGTACAGGGTAGAGGTGCCTCCACAGAGAGCCGGTCTTGGCCAGGTCGGACCAGGCTGAGGACACCTGGCCACAGTGACACAGGTCCTCAGGACCCAGGTAGCGGAACAGATGCAGCAGGATCTCTGTAGGTAGCTGGGAGATGTGGGTGGAGCACAGCTCTTTCTCTAGTTCTGAGGATTGATAACCAGAGTTTATTTGTATTCTTTTTTTTTTTAATTTCTTTTTTTTTTTTATAAATAGTCGTGTAGTGTACAATACATACTGAACTCAAGTGCTTATGAAAAGTTACTTAAGTAATGCTCCTCTACAGTTTGGGGTAAAAATAATAAGAATAATTGCTAGACCACAGCAATAACACAGAAACAGAAGTGTGATACAGCCGTCTGTAGAAATGTTTTTGGTAAGCATTAATGCCACACCTCGACAAACATTTGGTTCTGGGAAATTTGGCAAACACGTTACCTAATGTAGTGACCACATCCTCCAATATAGCGTAGTTATGACTAAGTTGAAGTTGAGAAGTGTGTTGCGGAAGGAGATATTAGGTAAAGGGATTGCATGGCGATAGATGTCATATGGAGGAGGCTGTGTATGCTGGGGAGAATACAGGTGAATCATAGCCGTCACCAAGATGTAGGTGTGCACTCTAGAGAAAGCAATAAAGGGGTGTGTGACTCACCATCAGTTTTCTCGTGGTCAGCATACTTGAAGGCCTTGTGCAGCTCCTCTGCCTGGCTCCACAGACTGAGCCCCTTCAGCACTTCTGCTGCACAGTCCCATCGCTGCTGGCTACAGTGCTGTGCCATCACCTGCTTCTTGAGGTCTTTCAGCTCCTCATAGGAGAAGTACTGCATCAGCATGGGCTGGAACACCTGGAATAGACCCCATTACATAACAAACACATATAAAGCAATCCATTATTATGAGCTAGACAAAAAGACCAACAGTTGAACAGAATATCTTTTTTGCTGGTACTGTTAAGATATGGAGGGAAGGTTACTGTTAGGACATAGACAAAACACACTATCCAGATTACACTTCCACACACCCCAGGAGGCAGCAGCATCCTTGTCCAGATGCTGAGTCTGGTTGATTAGCACATCATGTGCTGACAATTAGGGTGATGGTCAGTCAGTGTCCCAGTTTACAAACCTTGATGCTGCTGGGTTTGTTTGGCAGCCATGAGGCTTTTCTTTTGATTTTGAGTCTAGTTTGGGCATGCCTGTTTATAGGTTTCTGTTTTGTACGTTATTTTCGTTACTATCTGAACAACTAATAAACCGCTTGTGCTCGCCGACCCAAAGGAGTCAAGACAGAGCTGGGCACATACTCTTATTTCTCACAAATGCACACATTAATTCAGGTTACAGACCATGTAACTAGGCCTAGGACCACTAAAAGTGAGTGCAACAATATCCGTAGGCTAGTTATGGGTTTTGTGACAGTACCCATTCATGGACAGAACACTATATAACAAACATGTATTAATAATTGGTAACACTTTATTTGGATAGTCCATCTAGTAACCTTAACCTTTATCTTAAACTTAGCCCGTATTCTAACCCTAACCTTAGCAAGCAGTTGCTTATCAACAGATACATTTTTGATCGTATGACCATATGTAGAGGATCAACAGATGGACTATCCAAATAAAGTGTGACCTAATCATTTACACAGTAAGTCCTACATCCGAATACCTGAACTTAATTATTACATTATTTAATCATACCTCTTCCTCCTCCTTCATGTGGGGTAAGAAGTCCTGTGTGAATGCCTCCAGTCGCTCTTTCAGTTGCCGGGCATAGTTCAGCTGCTCATACTCGCTCTGCAATTATATCGTAATCATGACATCATACATGACTGACTGTCATTCACCCAACTTAAATAAATGCCATCAATCCTCAGCTTCGGTCAAATCAAACCACACAATCGTAACACTCAAGAGTGAACACTCAAGAGTGAACAGACCAATAAAATACTCTAACAAATACTTTCACTTGTAGGATAAGAAAATTATTAACAGGCGAAACTGAAAAATACCATCCGTAACTTTTTTTCATCCAATATTCCATTGATGAATCTGCAGAGACTTAACCAAAAAGTATTATAATTGCATTTACAAACAATTAAACAAAGTCTTGTTTATCTGAGCTGAAATTAAAACATTTCCTGTCCTGGTTGAAGACCAAATACAGATTTCCAAATTTTGCTCTTACAAAGGAAATTCCACCGTTTGGTAAGAGCAGATTATGATTGGGACAGACTCAAAGCAGATGTTAAAATGTACACAATTGCACCATCCAGGACAGGCCATTTCTTGTTTGTACATGGCTACAACATTTGTCTCCAAAAGCTCCGGAACCGGGTCACAGGAACAATTCTGCCTGGAACCAAAATAGGCCAGCAGTCTCTCTCTCTCAAAACAGCTTGTGGCATCTATAAACAGAGTCTCCCTGTAATGTTCACAGGCCCATGCAATTTGTGTCCTGCTTGGTGCTCCCTACAAGCTACAAAATACAGCTCCTCCTAACACCAAATATAGGCTACTGTATACAATCAGCATAACGAGTAGAGGCTATAAGGTCATTACTGATCAGTAAAACGACTAAGCAAAATCTAAGACTGACGTTTTGCAGGTCAGGAAAGTCCATTTAGGCTTTTCCAAAATAATGCCAAGAATTGAACAGATTCCCTTTAAAGGAATTGAGTTTCACTAACGTAAGGGGTAAAAAATAAAAAAGGTAACAGGAAACCGGAAACCTAGCTGAGGAACGCTCAACTCAGTTGTCTTATATCGAGACGGAGATGAGTTTGGTTAACTGTTCACGGGATTTGCTTGCAACATCTTTGAGCCACAATCAGTCGATTCTTGTAAAAATGTAAATTCTGAAAACACTTACCTATACCTATGTTTGTCCAATACAACTGCAGTCCTTCCGCGGGGTGCTGAAATTCATTAACCTTTAGCGACTACAACCGCCAACGTTTTCCTTGTTGCTCGTACTACGTAAGCCGAGATGCAATTGGGTCTGTGCTATCCGGAATCCTTGGGACGTCCCTACCCCATTTAAGTTTAAATTGTTAAGGTTAGGGGTTAAAGTTAGGGTTTAGGGTTGGGAGATCCCAAGGATACCGGATAGTAAGTACAAGCAACGACGAAAAGGTCGGTGGTTGTATTCGCTAAACAGAAGGACTGTAGCTGTACAGGACAAACAAAGGTACAGGTAAGTGTTTTCAGAATTGACATTTTTACAAGACTCGACTGATGGTGACTCAATAGTTGCTAGTAAATCCCGCAACCAGTTATCAAAACTAAACTCCGCCTCGATATAAGAGAACAGTGTTGAGCGTTTCTCAGTTACAGGAAACCAAGACCTTCCTTATCCAACAACGTGTTGTTGTTAAAATGACATGTCTGAAGGCTGAATCACTACAGGGATAGGCTATCATTTCAGTGCAGACATGACTCAGTGATACACAACAAAGTCCAAAGAGCAAAAGGTATTATTTGTGAGTCTTCATAAATGTTATGTTGGTGGCAGTACTTTTGCTGATATCATTAGTGGAGTCACCTTAACGCTTCTCAGCCCTTTCTCAAACAGGGACAACATCTCTGAGAGCTTGTTATCGGAGTGCACGTTATACACAGTGCAGCTGCGCTGTTGCAACAGGCCGATGATACACTCGTTTTCAATCTGTTCGTGCATCTTGAACTCCTTGAAGGTGGCACACAGTGACTGAAGAAATGAGCGGAAGTCATTGTTGTTGGAGAAGTTGGTCTGTGACAGCTGTGGTATAAAGGAAATAAATAACATGTCAAAGTTTCTCAGATCGTAATAGCATACCTGCACACAACCATAGCAACAGAACTGTGGACATGCCTGTATGAGTGGAACTAAGCCTCATTACCGTGACCTTAGGTACGTTCCCTCTAATTCTCCCATCTCTCTCGGCGGACCTGAGCCCTAGGATCATGCGTCTCCTGGCTGTCCCCAGTCCGCATGGTCATACTCTGATCCAGTTTCTGCTGTTCTAACTGCGGCAATGGAACCCTAACATGTTCACTGGATGTGCTAACTTGTACCGGACCTGCTGCTCTCTCCCTCTCCACCGCATTTGCTGTCTCGACCTCTGAATGCTTGGCTATGAAAAGCCAACTGACATTTACTCATGAGTTACTGACATGTTGCACCCTCTATAACCACGGATTATTATTTGACGTCTTAAATAACTATCTGGATCTGTACTCTTATAATTTCCACACAACACAGCCAGAAGAGGACTGGTCACCCCTTAGATCCTGGTTCCTCTACTTTTCTTCCTAGGTTCCTGCCTTTCTAGGGAGTTTTTCCCAAGCCAGCGTGCTTCTACATTTGCATTGCTTGCTTACTCTTTGGGGGTTTAGGCTGGATTTCTGTATAAGCACTTTGTGAGATCTGCTGGTGTAAAGGGCTTTATAAATACATTTGATTGATTAATGCCCGCAGAACCGTTCATTCCGCTGTTCATTGCTTGGATGGGCACAAAGTAACTTAGCTTGCTAGCTAAGTTAGGCATGAATTGTATTGTGTTTTGCTCATGCCATGTTATGACGTTAGGTAAAGGGAAAACAATATTAACTAGCTAGCCACACTGTAATGGTTTAGCTAGCTAGCTAGCTATCGTGTTGCATAACAAAAGGGCTAGAAAACTTCAGACTCGTCTTCGGCAGCCACGTAACTAGCTAGAACTAAAGTGTTTGTTACCTACTAAATAGCCAAGTTAGCTACACTGGCTATCCTGTCATTACCTAGCTAGGTTAGCTTGCTAAGAAACTGGTTGAGACCTTTCCCAACTAGCCAGCGACTGACATACTGTAGCTAACGAATGCCAAAAACTATGCCAAAAACACACCCATTTCTCAGGCTAGCTAAACCACTGCGATAGCAGCAGATGATAGATAGCTTTTTGAGCATATTCTCAATTCATATTCCTCCATACACACCTTCTCGCAGTAAAGTCCTACCAACTGCTTCATTCGCCAATGTGGGCCAGTAAAAACATCCACCTCGTCGGGAAAAGGTGCCATCTTCACTCCATAAACACTAGTCAGCACTGACGTTGCACGCTAGCTAACTGGTTAGCTTAGCATTGGTGAAGTCAGAATGGGCATGCGCACTCCACTGTCATGTGACAGATTCGGTGGCGTTGGAATTAGGAATTAGAATACTACACTGAACAAAAATATAAACGCAACATGTGAAGTGTTTGTCCCATGTTTCATGAGCTGAAATAAAAGATCTCAGAAATGTTCCATACGTACATAAATCTTAATTCAAAAACACATTTGTTTACATCTCTGTCAGTGAGCATTTCTTCTTTGCCAAAATAATCCATCCACTTGACATGTGTGGCATTTCAAGAAATGTATTACACAGCATGATCATTGCACAGGTGCACCATGTGCTGTAGACAGTAAAAGGCCACTCTAAAATGTGCAGTTTTGTCACACAACACAATGCCACAGATGTCTCAAGTTGAGAGAGCATGCCATTGGCATGCTGACTGCAGGAATGTTAACCAGAGCTGTTGCAAGATAACTGAATGTTAATTTCTCTACCATAAGCTGCCTCCAACGTTGTTTTAGAGAATTTCACAGTACGTCTAACAGGCCTCACAACCACAGGCCACGTGTAACCACGCCAGACCAAGACTTCCACATCTGGCTTCTTCACTTGCGGGATCATCTGAGACCAGTCATCCTGACAGCAGATGAAACTGAATTTGCACAACCAAAGAATTTCTGTACCCACTGTCAGAAACCATCTAAGGAAAGCTCATCTGCATGCTCATCGCTCTCACCAGGGTCTTGACGTGACTGCAGTTCAGCGTCATAACCAACTTCAGTGGGCAAATGCTCACCTTCAATGGCCACTGCATGCTGGAAAAGTGTGCTCTTCATGGATGAATCCCGGTTTCAACTGTACCGGACAGATGGCAGACAGCGTGTATGGCATCTTGTGGGCGAGTGGTTTGCTGATGTCAACGTTGTGAACAGAGTGCCCCATGGTGGTGATGGGGTTATGGTATGCGCAGGCACAAGCTATGGACAACAAACACAATTGCATTTTATCGATTGCAATTTGAATGCACAGAGCTACTGTGACGAGATCCTGAGGCCCATTGTCATGCCATTCATCCGCCACCATCACCTCATCTTTCAGCATGATAATGCACAGCCCCATGTCGCAAGGATCTGTACACAATTCCTGGAAGCTGAAAATGCCCCAGTTCTTCCATGGCCTGCATACTCACCCGACATGTCATCCATTGAGCATGTTTGGGATGCTCTGGATCGACGTGTACGACAGTGTGTTCGAGTTCCCGCTATATCCAGCAACTTTGCACAGCCATTGAAGATGAATGGGACCACATTCCACTGGCCACAATCAACAGCCTGATCAACTCTATGCAAAGGAGATGTGTCTGCATGAGGCAAATGGTCACACCAGATACTGACTGGTTTTCTGATCCACGCCCCTACCTTTTTTTTAAAAGGTATCTGTGATCAGCAGATGCATATCTGTATTCTCAGTCATGTGAAATCCATAGATTAGGACCTAATGAATTTATTTCAATTGACTGATTTCCATATATGAACTTCAACTCATTAAAATCTTTGAAAATGTTGCATGTTGCATTTATATTTTTGTTCCGTGTAGCTAATCATTTAATAGGATCTCTATGGCGTTGCCAAAGATGGGTGTTTGTGAAAACTCTGGTGTTGCTTTGATATAAATATTTTTCTGTTGTAGATAATTCATTAGGTTCTATGGATTTTAGAAATGAACTACACTGTATCAGACATTGGTATTTATTTCAATAAATCTTAGTTTCTAAGTTTGTGCTTTTTATTGGCAAAGAGTGTGTTGGACTGACTTACATTTGGTGCGGCAGGTAGCCTAGCGTTGGGCCAGTAACCGAAAGGTTGATAGATCGAATCCCTGAGCTGACAAGGTAAAAATCTGTTGTTCCGCCCCAGAACAAGGCAGTTAACCCGCTGTTCCTAGGCCCTCATTGTAAATAAGAAATTGTTCTTAACTGACTTGCCTAGTTAAATGAAGGTTAAAATAAAACATGTTGTTTCTAGTGTGGGTCAGTAGGCAACGGTCCTCCCCAACTATTCAACTATTTGTGCAGGTGAGGTGATGGGCATTTTCATTTTACTGTATCATCATGTACTACTAGTCTAGTTTGGTGAGGCATCTTAAGTTATTCATTCTCAGCAACTCTGTATCACATTGGAACGTACAATATATATGTTTTATAATAAATAAATACAAAATAAATAAATAAGAACATTTATAACCAAGGTTGTATAGCCTGAGGCCTAAATTCTCAAAATAAGCTTTTCTTTTTGAGCATTAAACAACATTGACACAGATATTACTATTCACTTATTTCTTAATCATTCTTACATGCAATTGGTATACTTCCTTCTTACTCATACAGCATTTAATTTCTATAATTTGGTGTAAATGATTGCCGTTAGAAGTGGGTGCCGTTTATAATCCCCAACAGACAAACCCCCATACTTCTTTTCAATGTAAAAAGAGGATTTCAAACGTCCTTGTTTGCTACACTGCACGTTCTGTCTAGCCTTGCTTTCACAAAAGCATCGTATTTTTGTAATAATCATTTTCATTTATTTCATGCGGCACAATTTCATCCTGGACTGTATTTTTATCCAGAAAACAGGATAGAGTGGTTGAGTGAATGTAGTTTGTACTCTATAGAGGAGGGTCATTGTGTCAGTAATGTTATAGAACGTTAGCGATCCAGCCTTGTGATCCAAGTAGAGCCCTATTTTCTTAGAGGGCCAAAAAGGTAGTTGTTTAGTCTGTTTAGTATTCTCCCAAACACAGCGACCAAACACATCCAAACTCCAGGTCTGTTCATGAAAGTTTAAAATCCAATCAAAATGATCATGACTAAGACACTTCTTTCTGTTTATCCTTTTATATGCAACACCCATAATAACCTGTCCTCCACTCCATTCAACTTCCCAGTAACAGCGGCCTGACAGAGCCTCTCTACACAGTACTACAGCATTGTTTACCACTCTCTGGGTGGTCAGGATAAGGCAGCGCCACTTCCTTCCATTCAGCCTCTTTGTTGTCTTTGGAGAGAAGGAGGTTTCTATGTGCCGTGTTTAGGTCCAATGTGAGCTGACCGGCATCTGATGGTAAGAAATCAGATATGATGAACCCGTACAAAAATGATTGATCTGTCTGCCTGTCTGTCTGTTGTTTGTCTTCCATACTTACATTTCAAAAACTCCTCCCTTGTTGTTGGTACTTTACTCTCCACAACCTTTTCTTTTACTTGGGGTAGAGCTAGAGGGATACAGAAATAATAAACTAAAGACAGTAAATTATGTTGCATTAGTCTCAAGATAAACTGTGATTGTGCTGATGTAATTTTAGTGCAAATGTGTGGTGAAAATT
This sequence comes from Salvelinus fontinalis, assembly GCF_029448725.1. NCBI lineage: Eukaryota > Metazoa > Chordata > Actinopteri > Salmoniformes > Salmonidae > Salvelinus > Salvelinus fontinalis. The sequence goes on from NC_074669.1 coordinate 24,836,412, forward strand.
GGCTCATGTGGACTGGGCTTTGATTTCTGCAGTATACGAACATCCTGTACTGTGGAAATGGATATATAGTCCTAGTGAGTATAACAAGTGAGTATAACAATGTAATTTAGCCATTCTATACAGATTCAGGTATATATACAGAAGTCTGTTTATTTGTTGTTTTTTAATTAGGTTTACTCAATTAAATGAAGGAAAGCTATTGATTGGTCAGTGGAGATGGTTTGAGTGTGACAAGGGATTTGACAAGTTTGGTTTGTTTGTTGCAAACCTTTTTTAGAGATTTTTACGAAGGTCCCTTTGCAGATGTCCTCCAATGTTTCTGCTCAGCCACAGAGTTCTTCACGTCTTCAAAAGACACTTGTTGGCTGACATTGATGCTGCATGAGTCTCCGCATCCAGGGAGGGCTAGGATTGATTGACAGCTCTATAGACACAGACAGGCAATCTTAATATACAAGTTGGATCCTGACAAATTCAAAGTGAAACAAAGTACCAGAGGAATTCTGTGTGAATTTGGCAAAAAAAAAAACATTTTAATGAAGAGTCATTGTATCCAGGAGTCTTGATAGTGCCAATATTACCTGGAGGAAAATAATAGAAACTTTTGTTTTTGACAACTGCCCAAGCTCACCATCTCTCCTCCTCAACTCTGCAATCTCCTTTTGCAACTGGTCAACCTGCTCCTCAGCCTGGCCCACAGCAGCAATCTCCTGTGATCTGATCAGTCTTTTCACGAGTGCCACTTCTCAACAGAGCGGATCATTTCATCAAAGACCTTGTCACTATCTTCAACAGCTACCTTTGCTGAGTACTGTAGGGAGGCACACACAAATAGAGAGTGGGAGAGAGAGCAGCAGTCTACTCATACAGACCTCTCATACAGCTCTGAACACTGACATTATCAGATGATTGGTTGGAGAAGAGCTTCAGTTGTCAGAAGTTGAAGTTCTCTCATCAATACTCACCGTGAGAGACTCCATGGCCTGCTTCAACCGCAATAGCTCCTTCTCTTTCCTCTTGATTACTTGCTTGGATTTCTTGTGTGACTTCTTCAGTTCTTTCTGTAGATCCAAAACTCTTATGAGTAAAAATTATATGGGATTTCATTGGAATCTTTTTATCTAAGATAATTGTGTAGCTTTGAGTAATTATCGGTTAGCTAGCCAGCTATTTTTCGCCTGCCGCGCTGCCGTCCTCCTACCTAGCCAACACTGCTAGCTAGCCAACTTCTACCGAATAGCAGCACTGTAGAAACTTACATTACAACGGAACGACTTGATTAGCGTAGTGTTAGCTAGTTGTCTTTCCTGTCCTTGTATCCATGATAATTGTGTAGTTTAGAGAAATTTAGTGAAATTGTCGAGGTTACCTAGCCAGCTTCACTTTCAACAACGTAGCCACTGCTAGCCAGGCTACTTCACCAGCCAGCAGTACTATATCATTTTAGTCAATAAGATCTTGTATTTTATTCTTATTTTTTGCAACGTAAGCTTAACTTTCTGAACATTCGAGACGTGTAGCCCACTTGTCATTCTAATCTCCTTTGCATTAGCGTAGCCTCTTCTGTAGCCTGTCAACCATGTGTCTGTCTATCCCTGTTCTCTCCTCTCTGCACAGACCATACAAACGCTTCACACCGCGTGGCCGCGCCCACCCTAACCTGGTGGTCCCAGCCCGCACGACCCACGTGGAGTTCCAGGTCTCCGGTAGCCTCTGGAACTGCCGATCTGCGGCCAACAAGGCAGAGCTCATCTCAGCCTATGCGTCCCTCCAGTCCCTCGACTTCCTGGCACTGACGGAAACATGGCTCACCACAGATAACACTGCTACTCCTACTGCTCTCTCTTCGTCTGCCCACGTGTTCTCGCACACCCCGAGACCTTCTGGTCAGCGGGGTGGTGGCACCGGGATCCTCATCTCTCCCAAGTGGTCATTCTCTCTTTCTCCCCTTACCCATCTGTCTATCGCCTCCTTTGAATTCCATGCTGTCACAGTTACCAGCCCTTTCAAGCTTAACATCCTTATCATTTATCGCCCTCCAGGTTCCCTTGGAGAGTTCATCAATGAGCTTGATGCCTTGATAAGCTCCTTTCCTGAGGACGGCTCACCTCTCACAGTTCTGGGTGACTTTAACCTCCCCATGTCTACCTTTGACTCATTCCTCTCTGCCTCCTTCTTTCCACTCCTCTCCTCTTTTGACCTCACCCTCTCACCTTCCCCCCCTACTCACAAGGCAGGCAATACGCTTGACCTCATCTTTACTAGATGCTGTTCTTCCACTAACCTCATTGCAACTCCCCTCCAAGTCTCCGACCACTACCTTGTATCCTTCTTCCTCTCGCTCTCATCCAACACTTCCCACACTGCCCCTACTCGGATGGTATCGCGCCGTCCCAACCTCCGCTCTCTCTCCCCCGCTACTCTCTCCTCTTCCATCCTATCATCTCTTCCCTCTGCCCAAACCTTCTCCAACCTATCTCCTGATTCTGCCTCCTCAACCCTCCTCTCCTCCCTTTCTGCATCCTTTGACTCTCTATGTCCCCTATCCTCCAGGCCGGCTCGGTCCTCCCCTCCCGCTCCGTGGCTCGACGACTCATTGCGAGCTCACAGAACAGGGCTCCGGGCAGCCGAGCGGAAATGGAGGAAAACTCGCCTCCCTGCGGACCTGGCATCCTTTCACTCCCTCCTCTCTACATTTTCCTCTTCTGTCTCTGCTGCTAAAGCCACTTTCTACCACTCTAAATTCCAAGCATCTGCCTCTAACCCTAGGAAGCTCTTTGCCACCTTCTCCTCCCTCCTGAATCCTCCTCCCCCTCCCCCCCCCCTCCTCCCTCTCTGCAGACGACTTCGTCAACCATTTTGAAAAGAAGGTCGACGACATCCGATCCTCGTTCGCTAAGTCAAACGACACCGCTGGTTCTGCTCACACTGCCCAACCCTGTGCTTTGACCTCTTTCTCCCCTCTCTCTCCAGATGAAATCTCGCGTCTTGTGACGGCCGGCCGCCCAACAACCTGCCCGCTTGACCCTATCCCCTCCTCTCTTCTCCAGACCATTTCCGGAGACCTTCTACCTTACCTCACCTCGCTCATCAACTCATCCTTGACCGCTGGCTACGTCCCTTCCGTCTTCAAGAGAGCGAGAGTTGCACCCCTTCTGAAAAAACCTACACTCGATCCCTCCGATGTCAACAACTACAGACCAGTATCCCTTCTTTCTTTTCTCTCCAAAACTCTTGAACGTGCCGTCCTTGGCCAGCTCTCCTGCTATCTCTCTCAGAATGACCTTCTTGATCCAAATCAGTCAGGTTTCAAGACTAGTCACTCAACTGAGACTGCTCTTCTCTGTATCACGGAGGCGCTCCGCACTGCTAAAGCTAACTCTCTCTCCTCTGCTCTCATCCTTCTAGACCTATCGGCTGCCTTCGATACTGTGAACCATCAGATCCTCCTCTCCACCCTCTCCGAGTTGGGCATCTCCGGCGCGGCCCACGCTTGGATTGCGTCCTACCTGACAGGTCGCTCCTACCAGGTGGCGTGGCGAGAATCTGTCTCCTCACCACGCGCTCTCACCACTGGTGTCCCCCAGGGCTCTGTTCTAGGCCCTCTCCTATTCTCGCTATACACCAAGTCACTTGGCTCTGTCATAACCTCACATGGTCTCTCCTATCATTGCTATGCAGACGACACACAATTAATCTTCTCCTTTCCCCCTTCTGATGACCAGGTGGCGAATCGCATCTCTGCATGTCTGGCAGACATATCAGTGTGGATGACGGATCACCACCTCAAGCTGAACCTCGGCAAGACGGAGCTGCTCTTCCTCCCGGGGAAGGACTGTCCGTTCCATGATCTCGCCATCACGGTTGACAACTCCATTGTGTCCTCCTCCCAGAGCGCTAAGAACCTTGGCGTGATCCTGGACAACACCCTGTCGTTCTCCACCAACATCAAGGCGGTGGCCCGTTCCTGTAGGTTCATGCTCTACAACATCCGCAGAGTACGACCCTGCCTCACACAGGAAGCGGCGCAGGTCCTAATCCAGGCACTTGTCATCTCCCGTCTGGATTACTGCAACTCGCTGCTGGCTGGGCTCCCTGCCTGTGCCATTAAACCCCTACAACTCATCCAGAACGCCGCAGCCCGTCTGGTGTTCAACCTTCCCAAGTTCTCTCACGTCACCCCGCTCCTCCGCTCTCTCCACTGGCTTCCAGTTGAAGCTCGCATCCGCTACAAGACCATGGTGCTTGCCTACGGAGCTGTAAGGGGAACGGCACCTCAGTACCTTCAGGCTCTGATCAGGCCCTACACCCAAACAAGGGCACTGCGTTCATCCACCTCTGGCCTGCTCGCCTCCCTACCACTGAGGAAGTACAGTTCCCGCTCAGCCCAGTCAAAACTGTTCGCTGCTCTGGCCCCCCAATGGTGGAACAAACTCCCTCACGACGCCAGGACAGCGGAGTCAATCACCACCTTCCGGAGACACCTGAAACCCCACCTCTTCAAGGAATACCTAGGATAAAGCAATCCTTCTGCCCCCCCCCCCCCTTAAAAGATCTGATGCACTATTGTAAAGTGGCTGTTCCACTGGATGTCATAAGGTGAATGCACCAATTTGTAAGTCGCTCTGGATAAGAGCGTCTGCTAAATGACTTAAATGTTAAATGTATGTAAATGGAATGGTGCTTTAAACCTTGGGAGGTTAGGGCGGTGTTTTGTTTACTCTCTAGCTATTGTTTATTTGCTATGTGGACTTCAGACTAAGTCCTTTCTTTTTTATCAGTGTGGATACTGAAGCATAGGCTACAGTTTCAAATGTTTAATTCAGGACTTAAAAAAGAAGTCATGCAATACATGTAGAAGCAGTCTCAGAGAGCTTTCCTGTTTTTCTGTGCTTTCAGCAGTTTCATGGCCTTTGTGTACACCCATCAAACACTCATAACAGATACAAAGTTGATCCGTACGGCAGTAAACCTCCAGCAGTTTTTCATGCTGGGAGCAGATCTTCTCCTGAAGCTGTCTGGAGGCTTCCTCAAGCCTGTGTCTTTTTCCTGGGTTTAGCTTGTCATGAAGCTTGAGGTGTGTTTCACAGTACAAGGCCAGGCACAGAAGACAAGACTTGATGACTTTCTGCTTTCTCCCAGTACAGAGATCACACACAATATCCCCTGGTTCAGCATAACTAGGAACAGAAGGGTCAGCTTGGAGTTCTTCAGTCTTTCCACTACCTCTGCAAACATGGTATTTTTGTTCAGAGCAGGCCTTGTGGTGAATATCTGTCTACACTGAGGACAGCTGTAGACACGTGTCTGGTCATTTAGACTCCATTAGTCCCTTACTTAATACAGCCCATGCAGTAACTGTGTCCACAAGGAATGGTCACAGGCTCCTTCAGTAGATCCAGACAAATTGAAGAAGTGAATTGTTCTTCACCAAATAATGAACAAGCCTCAGCCATTTTAGAGATTGTGGCCGAGACTAATGTTTATCTTGTGTGTCAGGGCTGGTTCAGGTATAGTGCAACAATCTGAATTCCTATTCGTTCTGAAAAATGACATGTCCTGTTTTGTCTGCACAGCTGAGTGGTGTGGTACAGTAGGTGGCAGCCAGTGGTGTAAAGCACTTAAGTAAAAATACTTTAAAGTACTAAGTTGTTTTTTGGTGTATCTGTACCCTATTTATATTTTTGACAACTTTTACTCCACCACATTCCTAAAGAAAAGATGTACTTTGACTCCTATACATTTTCCCTGACACCTAAAAGAACTAGTTGCATTTTGAATGCTCAGGCAGGACAGCAATATGGTCCAATTCATGTACCTATTAATATAACACGTCATCGCTACTGCCTCTGATCTGGCAGACTCACTAAAGTCTGAGTGTTGGAGCATGCCCCTGTCTTTCCAGAAAAAAAATTAAACCATACCATCTGGTTTGCTTAATAGGAATTTTATGTATAAAATGTAATTTCTACTTTTACTCAAGTATTACAATCGAGTACTTTTGTTTGCGGACCGCCATAGTACCATAAAAGAAGAAACAATTTTTATCAAGTTCTCCATCTGGGGCTTGAATGTGTACTAGTCGGCTATGCTCAACGATAAGTTATAGATTTTCTCTTAGTGCTAGAATTCAACAAAATATATATACTGCTCTCTGACTGCTCACAGCTACCAAGAATGCTGTTCTGAATTGGTTTGTTTAATAATAGGGTCAACTTCAACAACGAAAGGTCCACAGAAACTGGAGCTGCAACAACTTCAATGACCAGTTCATTTTAAAACGGAAATAGTCATCCCTGAACTACTGTCACGATCGTGTGGCGGATTGACGGACCAAAATGCAGCAGTTGGAAAATAAGCCATCTTCTTTTATTTAACAACACGAAGATGAACACGACACAAAACTCTATACAAAATAACAAAACAACAAAACGACCGTGAAGCTACAAACGTTGTGCACAAACATACAGGCTACTAACGTTCTTACATAGACAATTACCCACAACCAATGAGAGCCTATGGCTACCCTAAATAAGGCTCCCAATCAGAGACAACCGAAATCAGCTGTCTCTAATTGGGAACTCATTCAGGTAACCATAGACTCTCCTAGACAACTAAACATACATAGACAATACTAGAAACATGTACTCCACACAAACCCATATACTATACACAACCCCTTTTCCATAAACAACACCCAAAACCAACAAAACAAAAACATTCCCCATGTCACACCCTGACCTAACTAAAATAATAAAGAAAACCAAGAATACTAAGGCCAGGGCGTGACATAACCCCCCCCTTGAGGCGCGAACTCCGGGCGCACCATAAACAGTCTAGGGGAGGGTCTGGGTGGGCTTCCCTCCACGGTGGCGGCTCCGGCTCTGGTCGTGGTCCCCACAGTCCCTAACCACCTCCTTAGCTTCTTCAAAATGACCCCTCTCCACATTAACCCCATTGCATTAAGGGGCAGTTCTGGACTAAGGGGCAGTACCAGGGTAAGGGGCAGTACCAGGGTCAGGGGCAGTACCAGGGTCAGGGGCAGTACCAGGGTCAAGGGCAGTACCAGGGTCAGGGGCAGTACCAGGGTCAGGGGCAGTACCAGGGTCAGTACCAGGGTAAGGGGCAGCACCAGGGTAAGGGGCAGCACCAGGATAAGTGGCAGCTCCGGACTGAAGAATGGCAGCTCCGGACTGAGGGACTGCAGCTCCGGACTGAGGGACTGCAGCTCCGGACTGAGGGATGGCCCATGGCTGGCTGACGGATCTGGCTGCTCATGGCTAGCTGACGGATCTGGCTGCTCATGGCTAGCTGACGGATCTGGCTGCTCATGGCTAGCTGACGGATCTGGCTGCTCATGGCTAGCTGACGGATCTGGCTGCTCATGGCTAGCTGACGGATCTGGCTGCTCATGGCTAGCTGACGGATCTGGCTGCTCATGGCTGGCTGACGGATCTGGCTGCTCATGGCTAGCTGACGGATCTGGCTGCTCATGGCTAGCTGACGGATCTGGCTGCTCATGGCTAGCTGACGGATCTGGCTGCTCATGGCTGGCTGACTGATCTGGCTGCTCCTGTCTGGTTGGCGGCTCTGGCAGATCCTGTCTGGTTGGCGGCTCTGGCAGATCCTGTCTGGTTGGCGGCTCTGGCAGATCCTGTCTGACGGACGGCTCTAGCGGCTCCTGTCTGGCTGGCGGCTCTAGCGGCTCCTGTCTGGCGGACGGCTCAGTGGGCTCATGGCAGACGGGCGGCTTTGCAGGCTCATGGCAGACGGGCGGCTTTGCAGGCTCATGGCAGACGGATGGCTCAGATGGCGCTGGGGAGACGGATGGCTCAGATGGCGCTGGGGAGACGGATGGCTCAGATGGCGCTGGGGAGACGAGCAGTTCAGTCATCGCTGTGCAGACGGCAGACTCCTGCCGGCTGAGGCGCACTGTAGGCCTGGTGCGTGGTGCCGGGACTGGTGGCACCGGGCTGGGGACACGCATCTCAGGGCTAGTGCGGGGAGCAGAACAGGGCATACTGGACCCTGGGGACGCACATTAGGCCTAGTGCGTGGGGCCGGAACTGGTGGTACCGGACTGGGGACACGCATCTCAGGGCTAATGCGGGGAGCAGCAACAGGACGCACAGGACTCTGGAGACGCACAAAAGGCTTAGTGCGTGGTGCCGGAATTGGTGATACCGGGCTGGAGACACGCACCATAGGACGAGTGCGTGGAGGAGGAACAGGGCTCTGGAGACACACTGGAAGCCTGTTACGTGGTGTAGGCACTGGTGGCACTGAACTGGGGCGGGGAGGTGGCGCCGGAAATACCGGACCGTGCAGGCGTATTGGCTCCCTTGAGTATTGAGCCTGACCAACCTTACCTGGTTGAATGCTCCCCGTTGCCCGACCAGTGCGGGGAGGTGGAATAACCCGCACCGGGCTATGTAGGCGAACCGGGGACACCATGCGTAAGGCTGGTGCCATGTAAACCGGCCCGAGGAGACGCACTGGTGGCCAGATATGTAGGACCGGCTTCATGACATCCGGCTCAATACTCAATCTAGCCCTGCCAGTGCGGGGAGGTGGAATAACCCGCACCGGGCTATGCACACGTACAGGAGACACCGTGCGCTCTACTGCGTAACACGGTGTCTGCCCGTACTCTCGCTCTCCACGGTAATTACAGGGAGTAGGCGCAGGTTTCCTACCTGACTTCGCCACTCTCCCTTTAAGCCCCCCCCAAAGAAATTTTTTGGGTTTTCCCACAGGCTTCCTACCGCTTCGTCGTGCTGCCTCCATTCGCCGGTATCCCTCCTCGCACTGCGCCAGAGAATCCCAGGCGGGCTCCGGCACTCTCCCTGGGTTGATCGCCCACCTGTCGATCTCCTCCCACGTAGTGTAACCCAGATCCTTTGTAGGTTCCTTTTCCTGCCTCCGAGCTAGCTCCTCATATCGCCGCCTCTCTGCTTTCGCTGCCTCCAGCTCAGCTTTGGGGCGGTTATATTCTCCTGGTACCTCCCGGTCTAAAATTTCCTCCCATGTCCATAAATCCTTGTATTGCTCCTGTTGCCGCTGGTCATGCCGCTTGGTCCTATGGTGGGTAATTCTGTCACGATCGTGTGGCGGATTGACGGACCAAAATGCAGCAGTTGGAAAATAAGCCATCTTCTTTTATTTAACAACACGAAGATGAACACGACACAAAACTCTATACAAAATAACAAAACAACAAAACGACCGTGAAGCTACAAACGTTGTGCACAAACATACAGGCTACTAACGTTCTTACATAGACAATTACCCACAACCAATGAGAGCCTATGGCTACCCTAAATAAGGCTCCCAATCAGAGACAACCGAAATCAGCTGTCTCTAATTGGGAACTCATTCAGGTAACCATAGACTCTCCTAGACAACTAAACATACATAGACAATACTAGAAACATGTACTCCACACAAACCCATATACTATACACAACCCCTTTTCCATAAACAACACCCAAAACCAACAAAACAAAAACATTCCCCATGTCACACCCTGACCTAACTAAAATAATAAAGAAAACCAAGAATACTAAGGCCAGGGCGTGACAACTACTAGGTACAATTTTGTGTGATTTTTTTTTAAGTGTATGTTTCTATTTCTTTTGTTTCTTTAAAGTTTAGCAAAGTACACAGTGATACTGTATGCTTTCTTGTATTCAGAATAGACCTGTATCAGAACGACTGGTGAGTTACACCATCTGCCTTTCCTCCAACCTGACTCTTAAATAGACCCTCATCCGCTACAGAAAATACTAACACCTGTTGGAGTTTGTGGATTAATGGCAGCAGTGGATCCTTACTCTGTGCACTGTATTCTCACCTCTTTGACGCTATCCCTTGAAGGTCCATCTCTCTTCCTCTCCCCTTTCCCCAGGCTCTCAGGCTCGGTCTCCAGAAGAGAGATCGTCCTCTGGTGGGGACAGGAAGAAATGGGAGGCTGGACCTCCACCCATTCTCTCCGTAGCTCAGCAGACCATAGATGAGACGTGTATCAGGACCGCTGGTGAATAAACTACATGCATGAATCCCAGGACAATATCTCCTACATCCACACTAGATACTTACATGTATCCTAATGGCTGTCTGTTTGTGTTGTAGAGCAGACAGTGGGCGAGGTCATTCGGATGGACGATGTCCCCAGAAAAGCGTTTCTCAGCTGCTGGGGAACGTCGGCATCTGTGAAGAGAAACTCACCGGTGAGTCCTTCATTTACCCACCAACACACACACTCACTATCACCATACACATCCAGTACAGACTCGAAGCCTAAGTATTAACGACTCTGCTAATGATTCTGATTGGTTCCCAAGACAACCTTAAGCGAATGGCTGAGATGGGTGGTGTGAGTGGGTCTAAGCAAGTGATGCGCCCAGAGCCAAGCCCACCTGCTGTGGCACCTGTTATTCAGAACACAGAGGCCAAAGGTCAGGAAGTGGGGGCGACCTTAGTAGAAGTGACAGGTCAGGAGAAGAGGCAGACTATGTTAGAAGAGATGCTGAAGACGCCACCCAAACCTATAGAGAGAGGGGTGAGTGGGTTACGTACTGTACAGGTTATCAGTTACTGACACTCTTTATCCAGAGACATACAGGCAGTGGAATATATCCGCCCATCTAAATCACTCAGGCAGATGTTCTGGTGTTCTTTCCAGATCCAGCAGACTTGGAGTGAGTGGTCCTGGAGGAGGGCCAAAAGCGGGCTGCAAATCCCCCAGCTGGCATAGAGCAGGCATGGAAACAGGCCCTGCTGCTGACGTGAGGGTTTACTGCCTCCACTGGAGCGACATGACATACATCTAATCCAAGTATATGCCTATTCCTAGTGACCTAATGTGATTTTCATTGACATTATTAACATTGGATTAAAAACCTCTAGACTAAAATGTGACTTGAACTGTAATGAAGTTTAGCCATTTTCTTGGCTTATTTAGGACATGTTCATGAAACTCAATAATAAAGAATTATGTCTTGCAAAACCAGCCTTATGAATACAGAATTCCTAATGGATACTTGCGTTGTATTTTGTGTGTGACTTCCCTATTAGGCCACCAGAGGGCAGAGTAACACCAGCAGAAACCAAGGGGGTTGGGGAGAGGGCAGAGAAACAACCCAAATCGTCAGGTAAACTGAGAGAGACACTGCTACAACTAGACTGCCTTTTCGGTGAAGCTGGTGTCCCATGCCAGCTGCCTTTTCCTCTTTCTTTCTCTTTCCCTCCCTCCGTCTAGCTATTGTGCCAGTGTGTGAGGAATCTCTGTTTGTGAAGCTGTGCTCCTCGCCGGCCCACCGTCGTACTGCAACTCTGGTTCTTATGTCAGCCCAGTCGTCCATGGAGAACTCGTCCTCCTCTCTGGCCTCACGCTCTCGCTCAGTCTCTCCGCTCCGCTCCAAACACCACAACGCCCTCTTCATCGGCCTCTCCGTGGGCCAGTTCGACGCCAACAACCCCAAGGTGAATAACAACACGTCTCTTCATGGAGACTGGAGATAATAACTAAAGAGAGTGGATGGATGTGGAATTATAAAGGAAATATTATGAATAACGAAGTAATAACATTCTCATAGTCGCATTAATATTGATGTCACTGAACATCCTTCTATAATAGTACACAATCACAACACAAGTAACAAGCATATTTCCTCCATAAAATGAATAAATTAAATGGCTCATTTCTATCAGCCAGTATCATATATAAATCACAATTGACATTTTAGTCATTCAGCCGACTCTCTTATCCAGAACGACTTATAGGAGCAATTAGGGCTAAGTGCCTTGCTTAAGGGCACAATGACTGATTTTTCAACGAGTCGGCTTGGGGATTCGAACCAGCGACCTCTCGGTTACTGGTCCAATGCTCTTAACCGCTAGGTTACTTGCCGCTCCCGTAAGTAAGTAGCCTTGTACGAGCCTTGACTTGTGCGAGCCAGAACGACTCGTAGGATCAGTTTCCTGTTTCGGTAGCGTGAGGTAGCTTGATGTACAAGTACACCCTCTGGACAGGACGCTGGTCTATCGCAGGGCCTTCCAGTCATATGAGATCTATTATTCTGTCCTCTACAGTGATGTGATGCACAGCTGTGGTAGATGTTCAGAAAATGTACTCGGACCTTTCTGACTGTGCCTGATGAAATGCGGAGGTTCTGTGGTATTTTTAGGCTCTGATTCAGTCTTTAATAATAAAGGGCTCTGGAATGGAGCCAGCCCCATTAATCGCGTGTTCTGGAAGAGAGCCTGATGGGAGAGAGAGGACATTTATCTTCCTGCATCTTTCATAACCTCTTCCGGGGAGAGGCCCAGGGAGAGACAGGCGAAGTTCCCTGTTATTTTTGTAGGGACTGTGTGTGTCTGTGCAGAGTTCCAACTTTGAACTGTGTGTGTGTGTGGGTGTGTGTGCCTGCACGCTCAGGTCCAGGTCGGAGCCCTGCATGTGTGTTTTCAGTGATGGCTCTCCCTGGACACAGCGTTATTAATGCGATTCTTCCACATCCCTGATGTGTCATCATACCAGAGGCCACTCCACCGGCCTGCCTCACACACTCACTCACTCACGCATGCGCACACACACACTCACATGCACACCCATGTCCTCAAACATGATCGGACCCATCATCTCAATTTCCGCCTAAAATGATGTCCCGGAAACTTGCCTTTTGTTTACGACGCCTTTCTAGTCAAATATCGCATATTGAGCAGCAACTGTCCTGATTTCGGGATGCTGAACCAGTAGTTAAAGGCAATTTTCACATATTACAATTCTATTCGGTTTCTTGAGCTTCTGGGCACCTGACCTGGCTGCACTACAACTTATTTAAGGCAACAACTAAAAAATCCTGGTGTAACAAAAAATATCCTGGTGTAAACTTTTGAGTTATGAAAGTCTTGAGCTGGCACTAAGAATTTGCATGTATGATATTTAGTTAGTCACGGTGGGTGTATATGAGTGTGACTTGCTGGCTGTGTGGTGTGTGTCCTCAGATGCTGCGGACCTGTTCTCTCCCAGACCTCAGCAGACTGTTCAGCTCATTAGAGGAGGCAGGAGGGGTCAACTGAGCTGTTGCCCCTGACAACGACAACAACAACAACCTGGAGATAGAGACAATGGAGGAAGAAGAGGCCAAGGAGGATGAACAATCAGAGAATGAGGAGTAAGACACTGCGACACACTTGCACTACACACACACACAAACACCATGAGTATATGTTTGATACATAGACACTTAAGTTGACTTCTCTGTGTCATGAGGAACATGCTTTGTGCAGTATGAAACCATGTGTATAATGAAGCTGTGAGTAATATGACCTGTGTTCTCTGTGTGTATCAGGATGATGACCTGAGGGAGCTAAGGGCTTCCATGGAGAGACTCCTACAAGAGGAGCGCAGCGAGGAAGAGCAGAGGGATGATGAAGGTGGTGAGGGGGGCTCTGGGTCTTAACGGGAGCCCTCCAGAGGAAGAGGGAGGAGATTGCTTCAACGGCAACCCTGCTTTGAATGATGATGATGGTGATGATGATGATGATGACGATTCTGCTGAGTTAGAGGAGGAGCTGAACGGGATGGCTGAGGATGAGGAGGAGAGTTCTAATGGGAATCCAGGTGATGAAGAGGCAGGACACACACTCACCAACGGACTGGAAGAAGAGGAGCACCACAGCAGTGAGAGCCAGCTCCATGAAGAATGGAAGAAGGTGAGCACCACGGCAGTGAGATCCAGCTCCATGAAGAATGGAAGAAGAGGAGCACCACAGCAGTGAGAGCCAGCTCCGTGAAGAATGGAAGAAGAGGAGCACCACGGCAGTGAGAGCCAGCTCCATGAAGAATAGAAGAAGAGGAGCACCACGGCAGTGAGAACCAGCTCCATGAAGAATAGAAGAAGAGGAACATCACGGCAGTGAGAGCCAGCTCCATGAAGAATGGAAGAAGAGGAGCACCACAGCAGTGAGAGCCAGCTCCATGAAGAATGGAAGAAGAGGAGCACCACGGCAGTGAGAGCCAGCTCCATGAAGAATGGAAGAAGAGGAGCACCACAGCAGTGAGAGCCAGCTCCATGAAGAATGGAAGAAGAGGAGCACCACGGCAGTGAGAGCCAGCTCCATGAAGAATGGAAGAAGAGGAACACCACAGCAGTGAGAGCCAGCTCCATGAAGAATGGAAGAAGAGGAACACCACAGCAGTGAGAGCCAGCTCCATGAAGAATGGAAGAAGAGGAGCACCACGGCAGTGAGAGCCAGCTCCATGAAGAATGGAAGAAGAGGAACACCACAGCAGTGAGAGCCAGCTCCATGAAGAATGGCAATCAGGTACATTTAGTAATCCTTCTTTTATCCACACGCACAATAGTTACAATGCACGCAGTCAGAACCAGATTGTCAATAGGATTGTGTGTGTGTGAACACCAGACGGCAGTGGTGAGGAGGAGGATGTTGAAGGTGAACAGCATCTACAGACGTCTGCAGGAGCTGCGTTTGAACCTGGAGCAGGAGATAGGCTTTGAGAACTTGATAGAGGCCTACAACAAGATCAAGGTATGGATGGGACCTGCTTACCCTCTACCCTCATGATGTCATTTATGATCTATCGTCCAGAAATTACGGATGGTAATTGAATGTTCATGTCATTGTACCATTAAAGGCAATTCATGAGGTTGAGGATGAGAACATCGACATGTTACTGAACAACATCCTGGGGACTGAGCACCAGCACCTGTACCCCAACATCCTTCACCTGGTCATGGCTGATGGAGCCTACCAAGAGGGTTAGTATCAGAGACCTTTTCTCTCTCTGTCTCTCTCCACTCCGCATCCCACCTTCACTTATTTGCCCTTTGTTTTGACAGATCTATTTTCCCTCATGTTTAAATCACAGGCATGCATGATGTGTTCTTCTATTAATTCTTGTGTTGAGCCAGCATGCTGAATGCCTCTAAAACAGGTTCTCCCACAGCTCTAGACTGTGTGAGAGAGCCACTAAACCCTTTAATCTAACCTGCCCAATCTGCTATTCTCTCCTAACGCCCCCACAGCTCTACCCAGTCACTTGGACTGTGGCGATGTGAAACACACCCTAAAGACCCCCCCCCCCCCCCCCCCCCACACACACACACACACACACATTCACACACACACACACACACACACACAACCAGACTCCTGTGCCAAGTCAGCTGTCAAACACTGGGGAGGTGTAGGGGGGAAGAGTTTAATTTGTGTCTGACAGAACGGAACGGAACTCCCCCAGGACATGAGAGCAGAGGCTTCAGACAAAGCTCTCAATCTCTCTGGACTGTCTCTCTGCTCTCTGTGTTTTGTTCCCTCTTCTTACTCTTTGGATAAAATAAACACTTGTCTTTCTCTCCCTCCTTACCACGCTGTCTAGACTGTTCTGTCTAGACTTCCAGTGCTGGCCTGTTTGTCTCTAACAGCCTTGCTGTTCGATCCATTTTTATTTGATCTTGTGTGTGCCTCAAGCCCTTTCATTTAGGCAATGAGAGCAGAGAGGGTAATGTTAATGGAGCTAGGCACAGGCAGGAGGGTGAAGCTGAAGGCTTCTGATTTCCAACGCTTTTACTCTGCTGCTTTAAACTTGTCTGTAATGGGAATTAGTCTAACCTGTCGCTGAAGATTCGAGCAACTTGTCTCCATTTCTGCTTAAATGGTGATCCTGCTGAATGCTGTTGTATGGCTGTTTTGTGTTTTGCATGTGCCAGATTCAAGTGTATGACCTCTATCCCCCCTCTGTACTTTAGTGTTCAGGGTCAAAGGTCACTGGCTTGGGTTAATGGAAATGGCAATTTAGTAATATGACTGCGAAAGTGATGTGCTCAGTTTCTCGCCCATCCCGTCAAATGAAGAAAGATGATTTGACCTGTGACTCCTGGGCTCTGAGTGTACTCAACGACTCTCTCGGGCTACTGCAATCTAATGAATCTTTGGTTTTAACATGATCCCCATCTCTCTCTCCCCGTCCCCTCTTCCTCTTTGTCTTTTAAATAATGATGAAATTGGGATGTGTGTCCAAGCCGCTGGCAACCTTTGACAATCTACTAGCCATCCAATGTCTTCCGATGGTGCACTGCGTATGGTAGATGACTCTCTGCATGGAGGGTTGGGGCCATAGATGGATATGAGAGGGGTTGGAGCCTGGCCCAGGCACACTTGCATGATTAAATAGGCTAACTAGTACACTTGATGTCTGCTTTTCCTACTTCCACTTCCAACACCTGACACTCTTGTCTAACTTATGATATTGTCAACCAATTAGTAGGCAATGCCTACTCATAATTGGTTAAAATCACACGATGTCATTGGAAACTTGGTTTTCAATCTTTTTTACTACAAAACATAGAAATGTGCAATTTTCACATATGTTGAGGTTGGGGTGGTGCTGGAGATGATGCATATGAAGTTGAGCAATTTAGAAATGTACCTTTAATGGTTAATAGCACCATGTTAAATGGTCTGTTAAGGGTCTACTACAGCAACCTGGTCAAACAGGTGATTATACCTCCGAACGTCGGGTTCTCTTCACAACGTTGAGGTTAGGACCACCCGGTCACCATCCTCAGAATACAAACCAGGTCAACTTCTACATGCAAAACTTATTTTCAACCTTGTTAAGATTCCATAAAAACCAGATGGACCTCCTTTTCTTACTCACTTTTTCATACAGTAAAAGGTTAAAGATGGTGTCATTTTTTTAAAAATGTCTTACCGGTTCCGTCCGTCTTCAGCTCAAAATGTAAGATGACATTTTGTGTGAGGATGTTGTGTAGCAGCTGCACCGGAGTGTTATGCGTGTGTGTTATGCGGTATGTCGTTAGATTGCTACTCTGAAGAGAATTGTAAAGATATAAATGAATGGTAATGATATTGATTTTAAAGCATTCTTATTTTATAAGAAAGCAAATCTTGTACATCTTTATAATATAAAAAATAAACGCGTAACTTTTTATAATCTTTGTTGTGTGGACCTGTGTTGTCTTGTCCGTCAGGGACTGGTGTGCAGCTGTGTTCAGAACACAGTGGGAGAACCCTAGTGTGGATTTCACCTGATCAGATATTCTCAGGCAGTTTACAAAGAACAGTATGCGACAGCTATGTTTCACAGGGAAACTAAATGCGTTGGATGTGGATATGAAATGGGGATCAGTGTACAAAACTACTGGCTTCTGTTAAGGAGTAATATGATACAGTATGCTGGCTAAATCACTCCCTATAGCTTCTTTTTCAAGTGCTTTTGAGATTATACTAGCCCCTCTTATTGTCCTATAAAAATGAGGAAGCTGCTTCTAGTCTATATGTTGCTGTATACGGTATACATTATTCAGAGCCATATCCTGGTAATGCTTAGAGAAGATCTCATGTCAAGTGTTATTGAAGTGTTGTGGTTGCCAGTTCACCTGCCTCATCTAAAGCCTATTATTTTAGTGTGTTGCTATAGGCCACCAAGTGCTAACAGTCAATATCTTGATAATGTGTGTGAAATGCTTGATAGTGTACGTGATGTAAACAGACTTCTCTACTTTCTTGGGGATCTGAATATTGACTGGTTTTCCTCAAGCTGCCTGCTCAAGAGGAAACTGCTCACTGTAACCAGTGCCTGTAATCTGGTTCAGATTATTAATCAACCTACCAGGGTGTTTACAAACACTACAGGAACTATATCATCCACATGTATTTATTATATGTTACTAACACTGTAGAACTTTTCTCCAAATCTGTATCCATACCCGCTGGATGCAGTGATCACAATATAGTGGCTATATCCAGGAAAGCTGTCACGTATCCCCCCGGTACTGCTGCTCACTCCGTTCACCAGTTCTGGAGGTCAATGTCACCGGCCTTCTAGGCGTCACTGAATCTGATCATTACCACCATCATTCCCATTCCCCCTGATTAGTATGTGTATAGTTTTGCCCTCTGTTCCCGTGTGTTGTTATTACGGGTCTCGTGCCGTGTATTTATGGAGGTTTACACCTCGCTCTTTTGTTTGGGTTACATCCCTGTGTTTGTTTTGGGTTTTGTCCCCGTCATTTTCATGACGTACTATATTTTGGTTAGGGAAATAAAAACAAATATTTTCTTATTACTGCGCCTGTCTCCTATCATTATACAACATGACAAAAGCCAAGGTTCCAAAAGTTGGACCTAAAGTAGTGTATATAAAATATAATACAAAAGTATTTGCTGTGACTCTTATGTGGATGATGTTAAAATATTTGTTGGTCTGATGTGATTGATTATGAGTTTCCAGATGCTGCATTAATGAAATTGCTTTTTCCAATTATTGATGAACACCTGTTAAAACCCCCAAAGGTCGATGTCCGTGACCCCGCTGAAATCTAATTACCTCTACCGCTTCTCTCTCCCGGATCCGGGATCCTCCTCATCAAAAGAGCTGACTAGCATAGCCTAGCCTAACGCGACAGGGATATCATATAATATAATTTCCATGAAATCACAAGTCCAATACAGCAAATGAAAGATAAACATCTTGTGAATCCAGCCATCATTTCCGATTTTTAAAATGTTTTACAGCGAAAACACTATGTATTTCTATTAGCTAACCACAATAGCAAAAGACTCAACCGCATATTTTCACAATTTTTCTACCGCATAAGTAGCTATCACAAAACTGACCAAATAGAGATATAATTAGTCACTAACCAAGAAACAACTTCATCAGATGACAGTCTTATAACATGTTATACAATAAATGTATGTTTTGTTCGAAAATGTGCATATTTTGTCAGGTTTTGGCCAAGACTGTTCGGGTTTTGGTCACTAGATGTCCCCATTGCACCTTTTTTGTACCTTTTGTTTTTCTTGCTCTAATTATTGTTTGCACCTGTAGGTCATTCCCTTGTTAGTATTTAAACCCTGTGTGTTCCTCAGTTCCTTGCTCAGTGTTTGTAAGATAGCACCCAGCCCCAGCCCAATCCTTGTTTTAAACAGATATTTCTCTTGTTGGATTTTCCAGAGGTTCTCTGGTTTAGTTCTTGTGTATTATTTGAGTAGTCTTTTGAGGGGTTTTTTCCCCTGCTGTTTTTTACCACTTTGTGGAGTTTCTTTTGTATTTTGGAGGATTTCCATTTTGTGCCTCTTGGCTTTATTTTTGGACATTGTGGATTTAGTTTCTTTGCCTGAAGATTTTGTTCTTTTATTAAACCACCATCTCTAGTACTGCTGTGTCTGCCTCATCTTCTGGGTTCTGACGATTATTAGTGACTGTTTCTCGCACCGGGTCCTGACATATTTGAGGTATAAATCATAGTTTTACATTGCAGCTACCATCAAAAATATCAACAAAGCAGCCAGAATAATTACAGAGAGCAATGTGAAATACCTAAATACTCATCATAAAACATTTATGAAAAATACATGGTGTACAGCAAATGAAAGATAAACACCTTGTGAATCCAGCCAATATTTCAGATTTCTTAAGTGTTTTACAGCAAAAACACAATATAGCATTATATTAGCTTACCACAATAGAAAAACACACAAATGCATTTATTAGCAGCAAAAGGTAGCGATCGCAAAAACCAGCAAAAGATATACAATTAATCACTAACCTTGACCAACTTCATCAGATGACAGTCTTATAACATCAGGTTATACAATACACTTATGTTTTGTTCAAAAATTTGCATATTTAGAGCTGCAAACCGTGGTAATACATTGTGAATATGTAGCATCGATTCACCAGAATGTCCGGAGCTAGTTTGGACACTCACCTAATCTGACCAAAGAACTCATCATAAACTTTACAAAAAAATACATGTTGGACAGCAAATGAAAGATACACTGGTTCTTAATGCAACCGCCGTGTTAGATTTAAAAAAATAACTTTACCATAAACAGCTTACGTTATAGCGAGACAGCGCCCGCCAAAACGGCGGATAATAGGACTCAACATTTTACACAGAAATACGAAATAACATCATAAATTGTTCTTACTTTTGCTGAGCTTCCATCAGAATCTTGTACAAGGAGTCCTTGGTCAAGAATAAATCGTTGTTTGGTTTTAGAATGTCCTTCTCTCCTGTCGAATTCGCTCCACAAGGCTAGCCAATGTTGATGACGTTCCCAATTTCTCTCGACGCAGAGAATGGAAAACTCCAAAAGTCCCATTAAACGTTGAATAAACTGATGAAACTCGGTTGAAAAAAACGACTTTATGATGTTTTTCTAATATGTATCAAATAAAAACAGAGCCGGAGATATTAGCCGTGTATACCGAACGCTTATCATAAGACAATATGGAGGTGCTTCATATTAGGTAGAGAAAGGAAATTCTGAACACGTCATTCCAAGAGCTCTTGTTCGACCTCAGATCAAGCTAGACACCCCATTCCACCTTCCACTGCCTGTTGACATCTAGTGGAAGGCGTACGAAGTGCATTCATATCGATAAATATTAGGCAATTGAATAGGCAGGCCCTGGAACAGAGCATCGTTTTCAGATTTTTCACTTCCTGTCTGGAAGTTTGCTGCAAAATGAGTTCTGTTTAACTCACAGATATAATTCAAACAGTTTTAGAAACTTGAGAGTGTTTTCTATCCAATAGTAATAATAATATGCATATTGTACGATCTAGAATAGAGTACGAGGCAATTTAATTTGGGCAAAGTGGAAACAGCGCCCCCGTATTGACAAGAAGTTTTAAAAATCTGTCTGTTAAAACTAAAGATATGTTTTTTTTTGCATTGAATACATCTCAATCCACCACATCCACCTATGTAGCATTTCCGCATATGTGGTGAAAGGTGAAAAAGCTAGAGTGGTGTTTGTCAGACCATGAGAGATCCTGAAAATCGGTCTTCTCGCAAAATTGTTTGTAGCGCCCAAACAGTTTTGGCGAAACACTAATATGACCCCTGTACAAAGGTGAGACTCTCCCGAACACGTACATGTTGTTTTGCTCTAGGACTCGAGAGACTCGTCTGAAGGTCCCATGGTACCAGTTGAAAAAAATGTATGGAAGTACAGTACCAATCAAAAGTTTGGACACACCTACTCATTGCAGGGTTTTTATTTATTTTTACTATTTTCTACATTGTAGAATAATAGTGAAGGCAAAGCTGTCATCAAGGCAAAGGGTGGCTTTTTGAAGAAGCTCAAATACTGTATAAAATATATTTAGATTTGTTTACAACTTTTTTGATTACTACATGATTTCATATATGTTATTTCATAGTTTTGATGTCTTCAATATTATTCTACAATAAGTGTTCTAAAACTTTTGACCGGTAGTGTATGTGTTTTGGCTTTTCAACCTCTGCCATATCGTGGATTCAGAGCTATTGACACACCCTGGCCTTAGTATTCTTTGTTTTCATTATTATTTTTAGGTAGGTCAGGGTGTGACATGGGGAAGTTTGTGTGTTTTTGTATTGTCTAGGGTGTTGTATGGTTTAGGGGGTTAAATAGAGTAGATGGGTTAGTGTTCAATCAGAGACATCTGGTTATTGTTGTCTCTGTTTGGGAGCCATATTTAAGGCAGCCATAGGCTTTAGCTTTTTGTGGGTAATTGTCTATGTCTATGTTGAACGTAAGTAGTTTGTGTGTGCACTTGCGTTTGTAGCTTCACGGTCGTTTGTTGTTTTGTTAGTTTGTATAAGTGTTTCGTGTTACGTCTTCTTATAATAAAAAAGAAGATGTATTCATATCATGCTGCGCCTTGGTCCAATCTCTCATATCAAGACGATCGTGACAGCTATTGATTCAAATAGAACTCAGAGGGTTTTCTTTTAATAGAAGCTTCTCTAATGTCAAACATGTAAAGTGTGGTGTACCGCAGGCCAGCTCACTGGGCCCTCTACTCTTTTCTATTTTTACCAATGGCCTGCTACTGGCATTAAACATAGCATGTGTGTCCATGTATGCTGATGATTCAACCATATACGCATCAGCAATCACAGCTATTGAAGTCACTAAAATCCTTAACAAAGAGTTGTAGTCTGTTTTGGAATGGGTGGACAGTAATAAATTGGTCCTGAAAATCTCTAAAACTAAGAGCATTGTATTTGGTACAAATCATTCCCTAAGTTCTAGACCTCAGCTGAATCTGGTAATGAATGGTGTGGCTTTCAAGTTGAGGAAACTAAATTACTTGGTTACCTTAGTTTGTAAACTGTCATGTTCAAAACATATAGATCTAATGGTTGTAAAGATGGGGAGAGATGTGTCCGTAATAAAAATATGCTCTGCTTTTTTGACACCATACTCCACAAAGCAAGTCCTGTGAGCTCTAGTCTTATCTTATCTTGATTATTGTCCAGTCATATGCAGCTGGCCCAGAACAGAGTGGCACATCTTGCTCTTCATTGTAATCAGAGGGATAATATTACTATGCATGCCAGTCTCTCTTTGCTAAGGGGTGAGGAAAGACTGACTGCATCGCTTCTTGTTTTATAAGAAACATTGTGTTGGGAATTCCAAATTGTTTGCATAGTCAACTTTTTTCACAGTAACCAGGTCCAGAACAAATTCCAGGAAACATACAGTACTATACAGCCCCACGATTGCACGGAACTCCCTTCCATCTCATATCAAATCAAAATCAAATCAAATGTATTTATATAGCCCTTCGTACATCAGGTGATATCTCAAAGTGCTGTACAGAAACCCAGCCTAAAACCCCAAACAGCAAGCAATACAGGTGTAGAAGCACGATGGCTAGGAAAAACTCCCTGGAAAGGCCAAACCTAGGAAGAAACCTAGAGAGGAACCAGGCTATGAGGGGTGGCCAGTCCTCTTCTGGCTGTGCTGGGTGGAGATTATAACAGAACATGGCCAAGATGTTCAAATGTTCATAAATGACCAGCATAGTCAGATAATAATAATCACAGTAGTTGTCGAGGGTGCAGCAAGTCAGCACCTCAGGAGTTAATGTCAGTTGGCTTTTCATAGCCGATCATTAAGAGTATCTCTACCGCTCCTGCGGTCTCCAGAGAGTTGAAAACAGCAGGTCTGGGACAGGTAGAACGTACAGTGAACAGGTCAGGGTTCCATAGCCGCAGGCAGAACAGTTGAAACTGGAGCAGCAGCACGACCAGGTGGACTGGGGACAGCAAGGAGTCATCATGTCAGGTCGTCCTAGGGCTCAGGTCCTAGGGTCCTAGGGCTCAGGTCCTCTGAGAGAGAGAAAGAAAGAGAGAAAGAGAGAATTAGAGAGAGCATACTTAAATTCACACAGGACACCGGATAAGACAGGACAAGTACTCCAGATATAACAAACTGACCCTAGCCCCCCAACACATAAACTAATGCAGCATAAGTACTGGAGGCTGAGACAGGAGGGGTCAGGAGACACTGTGGCCCCATCCGATGATACCCCCGGACAGGGCCAAACAGGAAGGATATAACCCCACCCACTTTGCCAAAGCACAGCCCCCACACCACTAGAGGGAAAGCTTCAACCACCAACTTACCATCCTAAGACAAGGCCGAGTATAGCCCACAAAGATCTCTGCCACGGCACAACCCAAGGGGGGGGGGGGGGGCACCAACCCAGACAGGAAGATCACGTCAGTGACTCAACCCACTCAAGTGACGCACCCCTCCTAGGGACGGCATGGAAGAGCACCAGTAAGCCAGTGACTCAGCCCCTGTAATAGGGTTAGAGGCAGAGAATCCCAGTGGAGAGAGGGGAACCGGCCAGGCAGAGACAGCAAGGGCGGTTCGTTGCTCCAGAGCCTTTCCGTTCACCTTCACACTCCTGGGCCAAACTACACTCAATCATATGACCCACTGAAGAGATGAGTCTTCAGTAAAGACTTAAAGGTTGAGACCGAGTCTGCGTCTCTCACATGGGTAGGCAGACCATTCCATAAAAATTGAGATCTATAGGAGAAAGCCCTGCCTCCAGTTGTTTGCTTAGAAATTCTAGGGACAATTAGGAGGCCTGCGTCTTGTGACCGTAGCGTACGTGTAGGTATGTACGACAGGACCAACTCGGAAAGATAGGTAGGAGCAAGCCGATGTAACGCTTTGTAGGTTAACAGTAAAACCTTGAAATCAGCCCTTGCCTTAACAGGAAGCCAGTGTAGGGAGGCTAGCACTGGAGTAATATGATCAAATTTTTTGGTTTTAGTCAGGATTCTAGCAGCCGTATTTAACACTAACTGAAGTTTATTTAGTGCTTTATCCGGGTAGCCGGAAAGTAGAGCATTGCAGTAGTCTAACCTAGAAGTAACAAAAGCATGGATACATTTTTCTGCATCATTTTTGGACAGAAAATTTCATATTTTTTCAATGTTACGTAGATGGAAAAAAGCTGTCCTTGAAACAGTCTTGATATGTTCGTCAAAAGGAGAGATCAGGGTCCAGAGTAACGCCGAGATCCTTCACAGTTTTATTTGAGACGACTTTACAACCATCAAGATTATTTGTCAGATTCAACAGAATATCTCTTTGTTTCTTGGGACCTAGAACAAGCATCTCTGTTTTGTCCGAGTTTAAAAGTAGAACGTTTTCAGCCATCCACTTCCTTATGTCTGAAACACAGGCTTCTAGCGAGGGCAATTTTGGGGCTTCACCATGTTTCATTGAAATGTACAGCTGTCAGAGCTACTAGGAGTACTGGGTGGATGGAGTCAAACGCAGAGAGCAAAGTTAAGGAACGTGGATTTATTTCCAATGCACAGGGAAAATCATGCCCTAAAACATACGGGCGCATGAGGAAAAGTCCAATAACACCGGACTAAACTGTTCCGAGGAAAATAACAAAATCCACTACACGATCCTACACCAACATAACAGAAAGTAAGCCCGCACAACAGCCAGCGGGCTACCTAACCTTATATAGCCTACCCACCAAACTAAACTCAAAACAGGTGCACCCAATCAGCCCAAATTAACAGAAACCAAAAGGAAAGAAACGATGGCAGCTAGTAGGCCGGTGACGACGACCGCCGAGCCCCGCCCGAACAGGAAGAGGCACCATCCTCGGCGGGATTCGTGACAGTACCCCCCCTCTGACGCGCGGCTCCCGCAGCGCGCCGACCCCGGCCTCGAGGACGACCCGGAGGGCGAGGCGCAGGACAATCCGGGTGGCGACGGTGGAAATCAGCCAAGAGGGAAGGATCTAAAATATCCTTCCCCGGTACCCAGCACCTCTCCTCCGGACCGTACCCCTCCCAGTCAACGAGGTACTGCAGGCCCCTCACCCGGCGTCTTGAGTCCAGAATAGCTCGTACAGCGTACGCCGGGGACCCCTCGATATCCAGAGGGGGCGGAGGGACCTCCGGCACCTCACCTTCCTGAAGGGGACCAGCTACCACCGGCCTGAGGAGAGACACATGAAACGAGGGGTTAATACGATAGTAAGAAGGGAGTTGTAATCTATAACACACCTCGTTTATCCTCCTCAGGACTTTAAATGGCCCCACACACTGCGGCCCCAGCTTCCGGCAGGGCAGGCGGAGGGGCAGGTTTCGGGTCGAGAGCCAGACCCTGTCCCCTGGTGCGAACACAGGGGCCTCACTGCGGTGGAGGTCAGCGCTCCTCTTCTGTCGCTCACTGGCCTGCCTGAGAGAGGCCTGGACTGCCCGCCAGGTCTCTCTAGAGCGCTGGACCCACTCCTCCACCGCAGGAGCTTCGGTCTGGCTCTGATGCCACGGAGCCAGGACCGGCTGGTACCCCAATACGCACTCAAATGGCGACATGTTAGTTGAGGAGTGGCGGAGTGAATTCTGGGCCAACTCTGCCCACGGAACGTACCTTGCCCATTCTCCAGGCCGGTCCTGGCAATACGACCTCAGAAACCTACCCACTTCCTGGTTCACTCTTTCCACCTGCCCATTACTTTCAGGGTGATACCCAGAGGTAAGGCTGACCGAGACCCCCAGACGCTCCATAAACGCCCTACATACCCGGGACGTGAACTGGGGACCTCGATCAGATACGATGTCCTCCGGCACCCCGTTGTGCCGGAAGACGTGGGTAAAAAGAGCCTCCGCAGTCTGTAGGGCCGTAGGGAGACCAGGCAATGGAAGGAGACGACAGGACTTAGAAAACCGATCCACAACGACCAAAACGGTAGTGTTCCCCTGAGAGGGAGGAAGATCAGTCAGGAAATCTACCGATAAATGAGACCATGGCCGTTGTGGAACCGGGAGGGGTTGTAACTTCCCTCTCGGCAGGTGCCTAGGAGCCTTACTCTGTGCGCATACCGAGCAGGAAGAGACATAGAGTCTCACGTCCTTAGCCAAGGTGGGCCACCAGTATTTCCTCCTAAGATCCCGCACTGTTCTCTCAATCCCCGGATGACCCGAAGAAGGTAGTGTATGAGCCCACCGAATCAAACGATCACGAACACCAAGCGGTACGTACCTAAGGCCAGTTGGACACTGGGATGGCACAGGTTCTACCCTTAACGCCCGCTCGATGTCCGCGTCCACCTCCCATACCACCGGGGCCACCAGACACGAGGCTGGAAGGATGGGAGTCGGATCGATGGACCGGTCATCCGTGTCATAAAGACGTGACAGCGCGTCGGCCTTGGTGTTAAGGGAACCTGGTCGGTAAGAGATCTTAAATCTAAAACGAGTAAAGAACATGGCCCACCTAGCCTGACGTGGACTCAGTCTCTTCGCCTCTCGGATATACTCCAGATTTCGGTGGTCAGTCCAGATGAGAAAAGGGTATTTGGCCCCCTCAAGCCAGTGTCTCCACACTTTCAGGGCTTTTACCATAGCTAGTAACTCCCGGTCCCCCACATCATAGTTCCGCTCCGCCGGCTCCAGCTTCTTAGAAAAGAAAGCACAGGGACGGAGCTTCGGTGGCGCGCCCGAGCGCTGGGATAGCACGGCTCCAACACCAGCCTCGGACGCATCCACCTCCACTATGAACGCTAACGAAGGGTCCGGATGCGCCAACACGGGAGCCTCAGTAAACCTTGCCTTCAACTGGTTGAAGGCTCCATCTGCCTCAGCCGACCACCGTAAACGCACCGGCCCCCCCTTTAGCAGTGAGGTAATGGGTGCCGCCACTTGACCAAAACCCCGGATAAACCTCCGGTAGTAATTGGCAAACCCTAAAAACCGCTGCACCTCCTTTACCGTGGTTGGAGTCGGCCAATTACGCACGGCGTTTACGCGGTCACACTCCATCCTCACCCCCGAGGTGGAAATGCGATAACCCAGGAAGGAAACGGCTGGTTTGGAGAACACACATTTCTCAGCCTTGACGTATAGGTCATGCTCCAGCAGTCGCCCAAGCACCCTGCGCACCAGGGAGACATGCGCGGCGCGTGTGGCAGAATAGATCAAGATGTCATCAATATATACTACCACACCCTGCCCCTGCAAGTCTCTGAGAATCTCATCTACAAAGGATTGAAAAACGTCTGGAGCATTCTTCAACCCATACGGCATGACGAGGTACTCATAGTGGCCTGATGTGGTACTAAACGCTGTTTTCCACTCGTCTCCTCCCCGAATACGCACCAGATTATACGCGCTCCTGAGGTCCAGTTTTGTGAAAAAACGCGCTCCGTGGAATGATTCCATCGCCGTAGCGATCAGAGGTAGTGGATAACTAAAACCCACTGTGATTGAATTTAGACCTCGATAATCAATGCACGGACGCAGTCCTCCCTCCTTTTTTCTCACAAAAAAGAAACTCGAGGAGGCGGGTGACATGGAGGGCCGAATGAACCCCTGTCCCAGAGCTTCCGTGACATATGTCTCCATAGCCAACGTCTCCTCCTGTGACAAAGGGTACACGTGACTCCTGGGAAGTGCAGCGTTCTCCTGGAGGTTTATCACGCAATCCCACCGTCGATGAGGTGGTAATTTAGTCGCTTCCTTCTTACTAAAAGCGATAGCCAAATCGGCATATTCTGGGGGAATGCGCACAGTGGAAACCTGGTCTGGACTCTCCACCGATGTGGCACCGATGGAAACTCCCACACACCTACCTGAACACTCGTCTGACCACCCCTGAAGAGCTCCCTGTCGCCAGGAAATGAGGGGATTGTGAATGGCTAGCCAGGGAATCCCCAACACCACTGGAAACCCAGGTGAATCAATAAGGTAAAAACTGATCTGCTCCCTATGATCCCCCTGGGTTACCATGTCCAGCGGAATCGTGGCCTCCCTGACCAGTCCTGACCCTAACGGTCGGCTATCTAGGGAGTGCACGGGAAAAGGTGGGTCTATCTGCACCAGCGGAACACCCAACCTACGGGCGAGTCCGCGATCCATAAAACTCCCAGCTGCGCCTGAGTCGACTAGCGCCTTATGCTGAAGAGAGGGAAAAAACGCAGGGAAAAAAATAACCAAAAACATATGACCAACAGGGAGCTCTGGGTGAGTCTTGTGCCTACTCACCTGAGGTGGCCGAGGAGTATTCCGCCTGCCATCCCGACTCCCAGATGGACTCCTCCAGCACCGGTCCGAAGTGTGTCCTCTCCGGCCACAGTAGGTGCAGGAAGAGCCACCTCCTCCGGTCCCCCTAGATGCAGCTCCTCCCAACTCCATCGGAGTTGGAGCGGGAGAGCTGGGAGGTGGAATGGACAGGACCCCCTCTGAACGCCCGCGGGCAGCTAGCAGGTTATCCAGTCGAATCGACATGTCGATCAGTTCATCTAGAGATAGTGTGGTGTCCCGACAAGCTAGCTCCCGACGAACGTCCTCCCGAAAGCTACAACGGTAATGGTCTATTAAGGCCCTGTCATTCCACCCCGCACCAGCAGCCAAGGTCCGGAACTCTAAAACGAACTCCTGGGCGCTCCTCGTCTCCTGTCTCAGGTGGAACAGACGCTCACCCACCGCTCGGCCCTCTGGTGGGTGGTCGAACACAGCCCGAAACCGGCGGGTGAACTCTGCATAATGGTCCCGAGCTGAGTCTGGGCTGTTCCATACCGCGTTGGCCCAGTCCAGGGCTCTCCCCGACAAACAGGAGACAAGGAGGCTTACACTCTCTTCCTCCGAGGGAGTCGGACGCACGGTAGCCAGGTATAGCTCAAGCTGGAGCAAAAATCCCTGGCAACCAGCCGCTGCTCCATCGTACTCCCTCGGGGGGGTGAGACGCAATGAGCTGGTCCCAGCCGATGACCCTGTGGGAGTGGGTTGTGTCGTCTGCAGGGGAGCTGTAGGGGGCGTCGGGAGACCACTCCTCTCCCATCGTTCCATCCTCTCCATCATCTGGTCCATCGCTGATCCGATACGCTGAAGTACAGCTGTATGATGCTGGACACGCTCCTCCATAGTTGGGAGAGGGGTGGTCGTGGCTCCTGCTGACTCCATAGGTGGTGCGGGCTTCTGTCAGAGCTACTAGGAGTACTGGGTGGATGGAGTCAAACGCAGAGAGCAAAGTTAAGGAACGTGGATTTATTTCCAATGCACAGGGAAAATCATGCCCTAAAACATACGGGCGCATGAGGAAAAGTTCAATAACACCGGACTAAACTGTTCCGAGGAAAATAACAAAATCCACTACACGATCCTACACCAACATAACAGAAAGTAAGCCCGCACAACAGCCAGCGGGCTACCTAACCTTATATAGCCTACCCACCAAACTAAACTCAAAACAGGTGCACCCAATCAGCCCAAATTAACAGAAACCAAAAGGAAAGAAACGATGGCAGCTAGTAGGCCGGTGACGACGACCGCCGAGCCCCGCCCGAACAGGAAGAGGCACCATCCTCGGCGGGATTCGTGACAACAGCTGTGTGTCATCCGCATAGCAGTGAAAGTTAACATTATGTTTTCGAATGACATTCCCAAGAGGTAAAATATATAGTGAAAACAATAGTGGTCCTAAAACAGAACCTAGAGGAACACTGAAATGTACAGTTGATTTGTCAGAGGACAAACCATCCACAGAGGCAAACTGATATCTTTCCGACAGATAATGTAACGGTCGTCTTGTGGTGAATGAGCGGACCAAGGCGCAGCGGGTGATGAATACATAATGATTTTAATAAAGAAAAGAATAACGATGACGAAGCACACTTTAGAAATTACAAAATATCAAAACGAACTAAACAGACCTGAACATGAGAACTACATGAAACGAAGAACGCACAAACAGGAAAAACGAATGCACGAACGAGACAGTACCGTGTGGTGCAACAAAACAGAGACACAGCGACAATCACCCACAAACAAACAGTGAGAACAGCCTACCTTAATATGATTCTCAATCAGAGGAAACGTCAAACACCTGCCTCTAATTGAGAACCATATCAGGCAACACATTTAACCCAACATAGAAACACATAACATAGAATGCCCACCCCAACTCACGCCCTGACCAATTAAACACATACAAAAACAAGTAAAACAGGTCAGGAACGTGACAGATAAGATCTAAACCAGGCCAGAACTTGTCCATGTAGACCAAATTGGGTTTCCAATCTCTCCAAAATAATGTGGTGATCGATGGTATCAAAGGCAGCACTAAGGTCTAGTAGCACGAGGACAGATGCAGAGCCTCGGTCTGACGCCATTAAAAGGTCATTTACCACCTTCACAAGTATACTGAAGTATTTCGTATACATTGTTTGTCTTCAGGAAGGCAGTGAGTTGCTGTGCAACAGCTTTCTCAAAAAAAATTGAGAGGAATGGAAGATTCGAAATAGGCCGATAGTTTTTTATATTTTCTGGGTCAAGGTTTGGCTTTTTCAAGAGAGGCTTTATTACTGCCACTTTTAGTGAGTTTGGTACACATTCGGTGGATAGAGAGCCATTTATCATGCTCAACATAGGAGGGCCAAGCACATGAAGCAGCTCTTTAAGTAGTTTAGTTGGAATAGGGTCCAGTATGCAGCTTGAAGGTTCAGAGGTCATGATTATTTTCATCATTGTGTCAAGAGATATAGTACCAAAACACTTAAGTGTCTCACTTGATCCTAGGTCCTGACAGAGTTGTGCAGACTAAGGACAGCTGAGCTTTGGAGGAATACGCAAGTAAACAGCAAACCTGTTTTCAAAAAGCAAATAAAGCACAACGCCTCTACCCCATGTGTACTAATTTTTGTGTGCATGTACTGACGTGTATGTGTAAGTGATATAGGCACACTACATTATGTTTTTAAATGTATGTAAATTGTCAAAGATTTAGTCTGTAATGTCTTTTTCGTAATGTGTCAGACCCCAGTAAGACTAGCTGTCACCATTCCTCTCACCCATCCTCTAACAGACTAATGGGGATCCCAATAAAAATAAAGTTAAAAATGTAATAAAAATTCCATACAGCCCTGTTCCTAGCTCATGTTCTACACCCTTTAATGGTGTGATTTATCTGTGTATCACAGAGCCAGAATGTACATTGTCCTCACTCCCCCAGTGCTCTCACCCATCCTCTAATAGAGCTTTATTCCAGTGCCAGGAGCCAGGAGTGTGATGGAAATTGCTATAGATTAGTGTGCTGGCCACCAGCAAGCAGCGCATTCAATATTTATACTGTTATCATGTTTATTTGTTTGTCATCCCATTTCTAATTTAGGAATTCCATTTCAAGTCTGCTGCTATCTGAGTTGCATTAGGTGGTTTTATCTTCCCAAGTTAATTACATTCCACGAGCTGAAGTGGCAAATAAGTGCCAAGTGGGTGTTACACAGAGTGGAAGAGGAGAACTCCAGTGGCTATAAGAGTCCGACTGGTTCCCAGATTTGCCCTCTACAAGATCATCAGCAGACTCCATCACTTTCATCTACCATCCTCTGACCAGCTCTCTCCACTCAAACCATGAACTGACCCTCTCCATCTTCGGAGGATGCAGCTTTCAAAGAGTTGGTTGACCTGTCATGATATATTGCTTGTTTGTTTTTTTACCATTGAAGTGCTTTGATATTCTATGAAAAGCGCTATAGAAATGAATAAATTATTATTATAATAAATGGAGGTACAGATGTTGGATCTTAATTTTACATATATTGTCACAGCTAAATAATCCTGCAGCAACGGGATTTGAACGTGTTATTAGCTGGCCAAAAGTAGGCTACATGGAAAATGCAATACTGTTAATATAACCGTGTGTTGGTTTGGATTTTCAGGGAATTTATGTAAATCACGAAGCTCATCTGCATTTCCTGCGGTGCAGAAAAATTATCAGTACCAAAAGAGTGATCAAATTAAGATCCTACATCTGTACCTGTTCATTTGCCAAATGTAACAGCAAACTATTGGAGAATTTATTGTGTAAGGGTGGATTGCTGAAGGAGATAATTTGAAGGGCAATTCCAACACTTTTCAACCTCTTATTCATTATCTCCAGCACCATACCAGTGTCTATATCCACTATATATACAAAAGTATGTGGACACCCCTTCAAATTAATGGATTTGGTTATTTCAGCCACACCCGTTACAGACAGGTGTATAAAATAGAGCACACAGCCATGCAATCTCCACAGGTAAACATTGGCAGTGGAATGGCCTTACTGAAAAGCTCAGTGACTTTCAACATAGCGCTGTCATAAGATGCCACCTTTCCAACAAGTCAGTTTATCAAATTTCTGCCCTGCTAGAGCAGCCCCGGTCAACTGTAAGTGCTGTTATTCTGTAGTGGAAACGTCTACGAGCAACAACGGCTCAGCCGTGAGCTCACAGAATGGGACCTCCGAGTGCTGAAGCGCGTAGTGTGCAAAAATCATCTGTCCTCGGTTGCAACACTCACTGCTGAGTTCAAAACTGCCTCTGGAAGCAACATCAGCACAAGAACTGTTTGTCAGGAGGTTAATGAAATGAGTTTCCATGGCCTAAGATCACCATGCGCAATGCAAAGTGTCGGAGTGGTGTAAAGGTAGCCACCATTGGACTCTGGAGCAGTGGAAACGCGTTCTCTGGAGTGATGAATCACACTTCACTATCTGGCAGTCCAACGGACAAAGCTGGGTTTGGCGGATGCCAGGAGAACTCTACCTGCCCCAATACATAGTGCCAACTGTAAAGTTTGGTGGAGAATAAATAATGGTCTGGGGCTGTTTTTTATGGTTCGGTTTAGGCCCCTTAGTTCCAGTGAAGGGAAATATTAACGCTACAGTATACAAAGACATTCTAGACAATTATGTGCTTCCAACTTCGTGGCAACAATTTGGGGAAGCCCCAATCCTGTTTCAGCATGACAATGCCTCCGTGCACAACGCGAGGTCCATACAGAAATGGTTTGCCGAGATTGGTGTGGAAGAACTTGAGTGGCCTGCACAGAGCCCTGACCTCAGCCCCATCAAACACCTTTGGGATGAATTGGAACACAGACTGCGAGCCAGGCCTAATCGCTCAACATTAGTGCTCGACCTCACTAATGATCTTGTGGCTAAATGGAAGCAAGTCCCCGCATCAATGTTCCAACATTGAGTGGAAAGCCTTCCTCCCAGAAGAGTGAAGGCTGTTATAGCAGCAAAGGGGGGACCAACTCCATATTAATGCCCATGATTTTGGAATTAGATGTTCGATGACCCAGTGTCCAGATTCCTTTGGTCATGTAGTGTATGTGAAAACGATACATTTCTATGATCTGTGTAAAACGTTGAGAAGAAAGGTCCCCCCAAAAATGCTTCTCTGTGACATCACAGAGGTAGGATTAAAAGTTAGAAAAACTATGATGTTCAAAACCTGCAACAAGTTACTAGCTAGAGGGAGGGTATTTTATTGCTCTCCTCATCCCTGCAAGCTCAGTGTTTGAAATTCCATTTTTTTATGTTTGAACTTTTGATGGTGTCATCAGGTAGAACCTTTTTTTGATGTTCTTCTACAAAACAAAGACATGCACCATTTCACACATGTAGACGTTGGTATTGTGCTGGAGATAATAAAAATGAGGTCGAAAAGTGGTGGAATTGAGGAGCATACATGATGAGAATATCACCTTCCATCATTCTGCATTGTCTATTTGATAAATGTGTGTCTTGATTTTCTGAAAAGAATTCCATCCACATTCACACCCACCTTGATATCTCCTTATTATCTCAACAAATTAAATTCATGTTCAGATTACAAACTGTTTTGTGTATGTCTAGGATTCTTTTTTATACTCTTTGTTATAGAACTGCAGGTGGTAATTTAGTCGTTTTATGTTTATGATTGAATTAATATTTATTCTGTGTATGTCTATCATATATAGCCTTCAAATGCAAACTTTTTATTACTTGAAGTCCAGCCAACACCTGCTGTCATTTTACCCCTTATGGCAATAAAACCATGAAACTCTTTCAAGTCAGAGACTTGAAAGAGGGGCCCCTGATGAGAGCTATAGATCGTACTCCTGTCCAAGGCCCCTCAACAGCTCCACTAACTCTATCCTGCAATGTCTACTATTAGGGCAAACTCTATCTCCATACTAGAGGGAATTCTAATAGTAGTACCACAGCCCAAATGTTTAAGATTAGGGTTGATTTATGAGGAGATCAAAAAGACAGATAAAAGGAGTTATTGTTACTAGGTTGCTGTTCCATATTCACCTATCCCATAATTGACAGTATCACTGGAGTGAAGTTAATTGATTTCTTGGTTGAATTTCCCACAAGGCCATTGATTAGCTGAATCTCAGCTCTCAGAGGAGAAGCTAATACACTGACACACATGTTCACACACACATCCAGCATTCATTGACATTCAGCTCTGATCCCAAATCTAATTTGAAAGCTTTTGCCCCAGGATGTGGTGTTGAGTTAGAACGTTTTATCAAGTTAATACAAATGGAGATCTCTTAAAAGTGATCTTTTCGC
This sequence comes from Salvelinus fontinalis, assembly GCF_029448725.1. NCBI lineage: Eukaryota > Metazoa > Chordata > Actinopteri > Salmoniformes > Salmonidae > Salvelinus > Salvelinus fontinalis. The sequence continues at coordinate 24,871,126 of NC_074669.1, forward strand.
AAATAAATTAATGTTGGATACTTTTTTTGTTAAACCCGACAGATGTTTAATGATTTTTAGTACTACATTTCAATTAACCTCCGCTCTAGTTTAAATTAATCTACACAGACCTTTGCGTCAAATCTGTACTACTCATTTTCTATTGGAAATTACCTCTGTGTTGTATGAATAAATAAGTGCACTATTGAATTAAGGATATCATTTGAAAAATGTTCTTCTCAAAATTCAAAGAGCGTTTCCCCCAAATTAATGAATTAGCTATTCATTCATTTAAAGTAATCTTGTATGTAGTTCTCTTAGAAAAGTCGATACATTTTGACAGTGCAGTGTAATGTGTTTGCTACTCCACCACTAGTTCTTGAAATTATTCAATTTTCCATCACTAATGTGAATAATATATTCCTTACTTAAGTTATGTGAAATGTTATATGTGATATTGCTTTTCACATGTTTATATTTGTCATGAGAACTAGTCGGCGGCAGGTAGCCTAGCGTTTAGAGCGTTGGGCCAGTAACCGAAAGGTTGCTGGTTTGAATACCCCAGTCGATAAGGTGAAACATCATGCTGTGCCCCTGAGCAAGGCACTTAACCCTAATTTGCTCCAGGGCTGCCATATGGGTGACCCTGTAAAACAACACATTTCACTGCACCTATCTATATCCCTATTCACATCCCTGACTCAATGCTTTGTAGAAGGACCTTTGGCAGCGATTACAGCTGTGAGTCTTTCTAGGTAAGTCTCTAAGATTTTACCATGATTCCTTTCAAAATTATTCAAGCTCCGTCAAATTGGTTGTTGATCATTTCTAGACAACCATTTTTAGGTCTTGCCATAGATTTCCAAGGAGATTTAAGTCAAAACTGTAACTCGGCCACTCAGTAACATCCACTGTCTTCTTAGTACTGTAAGCAACTCCAGTGTAGATTTGGCCTTGTGTTTTAGGTTATTGTCCTGTTGAAAGGTTAATTCATTTCCCAGTGTCTGGCGGAAAGCAGACTGAACCAGGTTTTCCTCTAGGATTTTGCCTGTGCTGAGCTTCATTTCGGTTATTTTTTATCCCCAAAACTCCCCAGTTCATATTGATTACAAGCATACCCATAACAAGATGCAGCCACCACTCTGCCTGGAAATATGGAGAGTGGTATTCAGTAATGTGTTGTTTGATTTGCCCCAAATATAACACTTTGTATTCTAGACAAGAAGCTTTGCCACATTTTTTGCAGTTTTACTTTAGTGCCTTGTTGCAAACAGGATGCATGTTTTGGAATATGTGTATTCTGTACAGGCTTCCTTCTTTGACCTCTGTCAATTAGGTTAGTATTTTGGAGTACAATACCTACAAAGTTGTTGATCCATTCTCAGGTTTCTCCTATCACAGCCATTAAAATCTGTAACTGTTTGAAAGTCATCATTGACCTCGTGGTGGAATCCCGGAGTTGTTTCCTTCCTCTCAGGCATTTGAGTTAGAAAGGATGCCTGTATCTTTGTAGTGACTGGGTGTATTGATACACCATCCAAAAATGTTATTAATAACTTAACCATGCTCAAAGGGATATTCAATGTCTGCTTTTTTTACCAATCTACCAATAGGTGCCCTTCATTGCAATGCATTAGAAAACCTCCATGGTCTTTGCGGATTAATCTGTGTTTGAAATTCAATGCTCTGAGGGATCTTACAGATAATTGTATGTGTGGGGTACGGAGATGAGGTAGTCATTCAAAAATCACATTAAACACTATTAATGCACAAAGAGTGAGCCTATGCAACCTAATATGTGACTCAAGCAAATGTTTACTATTGAAATTACAATTTTTAGGCTTGCAATAACAAAGAGATTGAATACTTATTGACTCAAGACATTTCAGCTTTTCATTTTTAATTAAATCTCTAAACATTTCTAAAATAATTCCACTTTGACATTATGAAATGAAAATCTCTATTTAATCAATTTCAAATTCAGTGTGTAACACAACAAAATGTGGAAAAAGTCCAGGGGTATGAATAGTTTCTGAAGGCACTGGAACGCAGACTGCTAGCCAGGCCAAATCGCCCAACATAAGTGCCCAAACTCACTAATGCTCTTGTGGCTGAATGGAAGCAAGTGCCCACAGCAATGTTCCTACATCTAGTGGAAAGCCTTCCCAGAAGAGTGGAGGCTGTTGTAGCAGCAAAGGGGGACCAACTCCATATGAATGCCCATGATTTTAGAATGAGATGTTCGGCGAGCATGCCGTTTGATCATTTGATCATGCCGTTTATATATAACGTTTACAAGTTTGGGGTCACTTAGAAATGTCTTTGTTTTTGAAAGAAAAGCCATTATTTTTGTCCATTAAAATAACAAAAAATCGATCAGAAATACAGTGTCGACATTATTAATGTTGTAAATGACTATTGTAGCTGGAAACTAGAGGTCGACCGATTATGATTTTTCAACGCCGATACCGATTATTGGAGGACCAAAAAAAGCCGATACCGATTAATCGGCCGATTTGGATATATATATTTGGAATAATGACAATTGCAACAATACTGAATGAACACTTTAATCTTTACTTAGTATAATACATAAATAAAATACATTTAGTCTCAAATAAATAATGGAACATGTTCAATTTGGTTTGAATATTTCAAAAACACAGCTTTGGAGAAGAAAGTAAAAGTGCAATATGTTCCATGTAAGAAAGCTAACGTTTAAGTTCCTTGCTCAGAACATGAGAACATATGAAAGCTGGTGGTTCCTTTTAACATGAGTCTTCAATATTCCCAGGTAAGAAGATTTAGGTTGTAGTTATTATAGGAATTATAGGACTATTTCTCTCTATACCATTTGTATTTCATATACCTTTGACTATTGGATGTTCTTATAGGCACTATAGTATTTCCAGCCTAATCTCGGGAGTTATGAGAATTAAATGTAATGTAAATGTAAATGTAAATGGGAGTTGATATGCTTGAACAGCGCAATGCTTGAAGCACAGCGAAGAGCTGCTGGCAAACGCAGGAAAGTGCTGTTTGAATGAATGCTTACGAGCCTGCTGCTGCCCACCACCGCTCAGTCAGACTGCTCTATCAAATATCATATCATAGACTTAATTATAATATAATAAACACACAGAAATACGAGTCTCAGGTCATTAATATGGTAAAATCCGGAAACTATCATTTCGAAAACAAAACGTTTATTCTTTCAGTGAAATACGGAACCGTTACGTATTTTATCTAACGGGTGGCATCCCTAAGTCTAAATATTGCTGTTACATTGCACAACCTTCAATGTTATGTCATGATTATGTACAATTCTGGCAAATTAATTACGGTCTTTGTTAATAAGAAGAAATGGTCTTCACACAGTTCGCAACGAGCCAGGCGGCCCGAACTGCTGCATATACCCTGACTCTGTGTCACGCCCTGACCGTAGAGAGCTTTTTATGTCTCTATTTTGGTTTGGTCAGGGTGTGATTTGGGTGGGCATTCTATGTTCATTTTCTATGTTTTGTATTTCTTTGTGTTTGGCCGGGTGTGATTCTCAGTCAGAGGCAGCTGTCTATCGTTGTCTATGATTGAGAATCATACTTAGGTAGCTTTTCCCCACCGATGCTTTGTGGGTAGTTATTTTCTGTTTTGTGTTTCTGCACCTGACAGGACTGTTTCGGTTTTCGTTCATTCTCTTTGTTCTTTTTGTTATTAGTGTTCAGTTATAATAAAAAGCATGAACACTTACCACGCTGCGCTTTGGGCCGATCCTTCTTCAACAGACGATCGTTACACTCTGCTAGCACAGAACGCAAGAGAAGTGACACAATTTCCCTAGTTAAAATAAATTCATGTTAGCAGTATTAACTAAATATGCAGGTTTTAAAAAATATACTTGTGTGTTGACTTTAAGAAAGGCATTGATGTTTATGGTTAGGTACATTGGTGCAACGACAGTGCTTTTTTCGCGAATGTGCTTGTTAAATCATCACCCGTTTGGCAAAGTAGGCTGTGATTCGATGAGAAATTAACAGGCACCACAATGATTATATGCAACGCAGGACAAGCTAGATAAACTAGTAATATCATCAACCATGTGTAGTTAACTCATGATTATGTTAAGATTGATTGTTTTTTATAAGATAAGTTTAATGCTAGCTAGCAACTTACCTTTGCTGCAATTGCGTAACAGGTGGGCAGCCTGCCACGCAGTCTCCTCGTGGAGTGCATTGTAATCGGCCATAATTGGCATCCAAAAATGCCGATTACCGATTGTTATGAAAATTTGAAATCGTCCCTAATTAATCGGCCATGCCGATTAATCGGTCGACCTCTACTGGAAACGGCAGATTTTTTAATGGAATATCTACATAGGCATACAGAGGCCCGTTGTCTGCAACCGTCACTCCTGTGTTCCAATGGCACGTTGTGTTAGCTAATCCAAGTTTATAATTTTACAAGGTTAATTGATCATTAGAAAACCCTTTTGTAATTATGTTAGCACAGCTGAAAACTGTTGTACTGATTAAAGAAGCAATAAAACTGGCCTTCTTTAGACTAGTTGAGTATCTGGAGCATCAGCGTTTGTGGGTTCGATAACAGACTCAAAATGGCCAGAAACAAAGAACTTTCTTCTGAACAAGTCTATTCTTGTTCAGTGTCTGTGTTCTTTTGCCCATCTTAATCTTTTCTTTTTATTGGCCAGTGTGAGATATGTCTTTTTCTTTGCAACTAAACTCTGCATCTCTGCTTCATGAGGTAGTCACCTGGAATGTGTTAACAGGTGTGCCTTGTTAAATGTTCATTTGTAGAATTTCTTTACTTCTTAATGCATTTGAGCCAATCAGTTGTGTTGTGACAAGGTAGGGTTGGTATACAGAAGATAGCCCTATTTGGTAAAGGACCAAGACGATATTATGGCAAGAACAGCTAAAATAAACAAAGAGAAACGACAGTCCGTCATTACTTTAAGACATAAAGGTCTAGAGGATACGTTCATTAGAGTTAACTGCTACAATTTCTGAGGCTGGTAACTCTAATGAACTTATCCTCTGCAGCAGAGGTAACTCTGGGTCTTCCTTTCCTGTGGCGGTCCACATGAGAGCCAGTTTCATCATTGCGCTTGATGGTTTTTGTGAATGCACTTGAAGAAACTTTCAAAGTTCTTGAAATGATCCGTATTGACTGAGCTTCATGTCTTCAAGTAATGGGAAATGGAGGCACAGCCGCGAACTTCCCAGTGACACGAGCCTACCAAATGAGCTAAATTACTTCTATGCTCGCTTAGAGGCAAGTAACACTGAAACAGGCATGAAAGCACCAGCTGTTCCGGATGACTGTGTGATCATGTCTATGTAGCTGATGTGAGTAAGACCTTTAAACAGGTCAACATTTACAAGGCCACATGGCCAGATGGATTACCAGGATGTGTACATGGAGCATGCAATGATTAACTGGCAAGTGTCTTCACTGACATTTTCAACCTGTCCCTGACTGAGTCTGGAGTACCAATATGTTTCAGGCAGACCACCACAGTCCCTGTGCCCAAGTAGACTACGGTAACCTGCCTAAATTACTACCGAACTGTAGCACTCACGTCTGTAGCCATGAAGTGCTTTGAAAGGCTGGTCATGGCTCACATCAACACATTATCCCAGAAACCCTAGACCCACTCCAATTTGCATACCACCCCAACAGATCCACAGATGATGCAATCTCTATTGCACTCCACACTGCACTTTCCCACCTGGACAAAAGGAACACCTATGTGAATGCTATTCATTGACTACAGGTTCAGCGTTCAACACCATAGTGCCCTCAAAGCTCATCCCTAAGCTAAGGACCCTGGAACTAAACACCTCCATCTGCAACTGGATTCTAGACATCCTGATGGGCCGCCCCCAGGTGGTAAGGGTGGGTAACAACACATCTGCCATGCTGATCCTCAACATGAGGGCCCCTCAGGGGTGCGTGCTCAGTCCCCTCCTGTACTCCCTGTTCACTCATGACTACATGGTCAGGCACGACTCCAAAACCATCATTAAGTTTGCCGATGACACAACAGTGGTAGGCCTGATCACCGACAACGATGAGACCGCCTATAGGGAGAAGGTCAGAGACCTGTGGTGCCAGGACAACAACCTCTCCCTCAACGTGATCAAGACAAAGGAGATGATTGTGGACTACAGGAAAAGGAGGACCGAGCACGCCCCCATTCTCATAAACAGAGCTGTAGTGGAGAAGGTTGAGAGCTTCAAGTTCCTTGGTGTCCACATCACCAACAAACTGTCATCCCCCTCGGGAGACTGAAAAGATTTGGCATAGGTCCTCAGATCCTCAAAAATTTCTACAGCTGCAGCATCGAGAGCATTCTGACTGGTTGCATCACTGCCTGGTATGGCAACTGCTCGGCCTCCGGCCGCAAGGCCCTACAGAGGGTAGTGCGTACGGCCCAGTACATCACTGGGGCCAAGCTTCTTGCTATCCAGGACCTCTATACCAGGCGGTGTCAGAGGAAGGCCCTAAAAATGGTCAAAGACTCCAGCCACCCTAATCATAGACTGTTTTCTGTGCTACGGCATGGCAAGCAGTACCGGAGCGCCAAGTCTACGTCCAAAAGACTTCTTATCAGCTTCTACCCCCAAGCCATAAGACTAGCTAATCAAATGGTTACCCAGACTATTATCAGTTGACCCCCCTCTTTTACGCTGCTGTTACTATCTGTTTGTTATCTATGCATAGTCACTTTAATTTTACCTACATGTACATATTACCTCAATTACCTCGACTAACTGGTGCTCCCACACATTGACTCTGTACCAGTACCCCCTGTATATATAGCCTCGCTATTGTTATTTTACTGCTGCTCTTTAATTATTTGTTACTGTTATTTTTAATTTTTTACTCATCTATTTTTTACTTTACACGTATTTTTTCTTAAAACTGCATTGTTGGTTAAGGGCTTGTAAGTAATTATTTCACTGTAAGGTCTACACCTGTTGTCTTCGGCGCATGTGACAAATACAATTTGATTTGATTTGATTTGATGGGCTGTTGTTTCTCTAATTTTAGCTGACCTTGCCATAATATGGACTTGGTCCTTTACCAAATAGGGATATCTTCTGTATACCACCCCTACCTTGTCACAACACAACTGATGTTCTCAAACACATTAAGAAGGAAAGAAATTCCACAAATTAACTTTTAACAAGGCACACCTGTTAATTGGAATGCATTCCAGGTGATTACCTCAAGAAGCTGATTGAAAGAAGGCCAAGAGTGTGCCAAGCTGTCATCAAGGCAAAGGGTGGCTACTTTGAAGAATCTCAAATATAAAATATATTTTGATTTATTGAACACTTTTTTGGTTACTACATGATTCCATATGTGTTATTTCATAGTTTTGATGTCTTCACTATTATTCTACAATGTAGAAAATAGTACAATAAATAAAAACCCTGGAATGAGTAGGTCTGTCCAAACTTTTGACTGGTAGTGTATATGTTACTGTTTACTGTACATGAGTCTGATTGTTGGATGCATTATCGTGGCTGTCAGATTTTCTCCCCCCAGGGGAAAATTGAGCATATTTCTTGTCTTGTCTATTTCATCCTTCCTCTCCCCTGCCTCTAGGCAATAGCACATGTCACCTCCATCATCTGTGTGTGTGTGTGTGTGTGTGTGTGTGTGTGTGTGTGTGTGTGTGTGTGTGTGTGTGTGTGTGTGTGTGTGTGTGTGTGTGTGTGTGTGTGTGTGTGTCTTGTTTATTACCAATAACATGGTTGTGGACTCGTTTCTTTCTGTTCTTCAGATTGGGTCTTTCTGAGTGGTCATTACCTCTCAAGGTCTGTGAATCACTCATTCGGCTTTCTACTGCTACAAATAATCCATACCTGAGGCTCAGCCAGACGTCACACAGGCAGAGAGGGTAAAATATGATTGGGTTCGTGCAGGAAAGGAGTGCAGGGGTTATAGTCCTAGCCCTACACACATCCAGGGAGAGTGGAGCACTGTCTCCGTCTCCATGACGATGAAACCAGACCTGAGAGTCTGCCAGCTCCTATGGGATCACTGGTGACAGAAGAGGGCCAACTCCATATAAATCTTGCTTTTATTGCTCTTTCTCTCCTTCTCCCTGTCTTATTCCCCCACTCCGTCCCTCATTCAGTATGCAGTGTCCTCAAGCAAAGTGAGATCATTATAAATCACACTTTTTCTTGTTTTCATGTGCCTTTCTCCCTCCCTGCTGCTGCTGCATCTGCACTCCTCTCTCTGCCCCTAGGGCAGCTGTGTTGCTGTGCATATGGGTCTTTCTATAAACTAGGGTACCATTTATTGTAATAGACAACTGTTTGGAGCTTAATCATTTTCCTTGTTTTTTTTACACGAATACATTAAGATATAAGGGGGAACACAGATACCTTCAATTTAATTAATGAGTTAAATCAAAACCTATGTTTAAACAATTTCTCGTGCTTGGAGTCTTCACAGATTTGGCAAAAATCGTGTGACATTAAACACTACCTTTCTTTCCTTACATGAGACTTCTGTTTGTCATTATATCATATACTAAGCATTTAACAATTGAATTACACAAGGAACTATGATCCTGTTGAAATTCCTGGATATTGCTGTTGGACTCGTTTTTTGTATGGAGTTCTCGGAAGTGCACTGTAACCTCGTAACATTTCGTATCTCCGTATGTTATGTTGTGAAAACAGTTATCACGGGCACATCTCCATATTGTATGGATTGCGAAATAGAATAATTCTAATAGAAAGAGTAACTTTAACAAGACACAAATCAATACTGTCATTAACGGGGCTCTTCAATAATGATGCATAATAGTTGTTTGAGGTGTATTTGATGTCTAGCTGTTTAGTTTTGTGGGGAGATGATCGTGCAACGTCAGCTGATTCAGGAAAGGTGACAGTGATACTGTTCTGGATACTGCACGCGATTGAACAACAGCCAAAATGAAGGGAATTGACAACATTTTGGTGTGTATGTTGTTACTGCTTTCAGGATAATTAGCTTATGTCATGGACAACATTATGTAAAAATTCCTTGGGTAAGTTTACTGTCCATGTATGTTTTGATCGTTTGTTTTTCCGAGTTAAAACAGAGCAATCGGGAACGTGAAAGCGTCTTCGATTTTTTTTTTTAATGGCTTCTATTTCATTTTTGCATATAAGACCAAACAAAACTAAATGTGAAATGTGGATTTTCACATGTGGGTGGGTTTAAATGTGGAATGCCTGCCATTGGTTAAGTGCATAGCCAACACTTTCTGTGGTTTCAAAGTAGGAGTTCACCCTTTTAACTCCATTCTATGAATCTATTATCTATTAATTAATCAATTAATAGCTGCCCATACAGTGCCACGATAAAGTAAGATTTCTCCATTTCTGCATAAGATTTAGTGTGTATTGACTTGTTAATGAACTGCTGTTACTGTAAATGGTTAGTTGACTGATATATCCTAGTTACCTAACTAACCATTGGTAATCTTATTCAATGATGCCATACAGCCAAAACAACAGTATCTATTGCTAGACTAGACACATGCCCCTAGATATAGTTAGTCAGTGGTGACACATCTAACTAGTTTCTAGACTCTGGGCAGTAGGGGCTAGGAGTTGTTTCTGGACAGGCCATGGGTATTCTGGTAGTGCAGTCAGTCAGTCTGGCATTGTCTAAAAATGTTAAAGGGGCAGTGCATATAAAAACATGATTTTTCTGTTTTTTTACGATACACTACATTACCAAAAGTATGTGGACACTGTTCGTCGAACGTCTCATTCCAAATTAATCGGCATTAATATGTATTTGGTACCCGCTTTGGTGCTATAACAGCCTCCACTATTCTGGGAAGGCTTTCTACTAGATTGGAACATTGCTGTGGGAACTTGCTTCGACTCAGCCACAAGAGCATTTCTGAGGTCGGGCACTGATGTTGGGCGATTAGGCCTGGCTCACAGTCAGCATTGCAATTCATCCCAAAGGTGTTCGATGGGGTTGAGTTCAGGGCTCTGTGCAGGCCAGTCAAGTTCTTCCACAACGATCTCAACAAACCATTTCTGTATGGACCTCGCTTTGTGCAAGGGGGATTGTCATGCTGAAACATGAAAGGGCCTTTCCCAAAATGTTGCCACAAAGTTGGAAGCACAGAATCACCTAGAATGTCATTGAATGTTGTAGTGTTGAGATTTCCCTTCACCGGAACTAAGGGGCCTAGCCCAAACCATGAACCATTACAGTTGGCTATATGGTAGCGTTCTCCTGGCATCTGCCAAACCCACATTCATCCGTTGGACTGCCAGATGGTGAAGGGTGATTTCATCACTCCACGGAACACGTTTCCACTGCTCCATAGTCCAACGGCGGCAAGCTTAACGCCATTCCAGCCGATGCTTGGCATTGCACATTGTTATCTTAGGCTTGTGTGCGGCTGCTCGGCCATGGAATCCCATTTCATGAAGCTCCCGACGAACAATTATTGTGCTGACGTTGCTTTCAGAGGCAGTTTGGAACTTGGTAGTGAGTGTTGCACAACGATTTTTACTCACTACGCACTTCAGCACTCGGCGGTCCCGTTCTGTGAGCTTGTGGGGCCTACCACTTTGCAGCTGAGCCATTGTTGCTCCTAGACATTTCCACTTCACAATAACAGCACTTACAGTTGACCAGGGCAGAAATTTGACGAACTGACTTGTTGGAAAGGTGGCATCCTATGACCGTGCCACGTTGAAAGTCACTGAGCTCTTCAGTAAGGCCATTCTACTACCAATGTTTGTCTATGGAGATTGCATGGCGGTGTGCTCGATTTTATACACCTGTCAGCAACGGGTGTGGCTGAAATAGCCGAATGCACTAATCTGACGGGGTGTCCACATACTTTTATATATATAGTGTATTTCCACACACACACTATGAGGTAGGGCCGGGACGACATCAGTATCACAATATTTTTTCCATGGCAAACATGAAAACACTACATCACTCTCCTTCTTGGTCAAATAGCCCTTACACAACCTGGAGGTGTGTTGGGTCATTGTCTTGTTGAAAAACAAATGATAGTCCCACTAAGGGCAAACCAGATGGGATGGCATATCTCTGCAGAATGCTGTGGTAGCCATACTGGTTAAGTGTGCATTGAATTCTAAATAAATAACAGACAGTGTCACCAGCAAAGCACCTCCACACCATCACACCTCCTCATCCATGTTTCACGGGAGGAACCACACATGCAGATATCATCTGTTCACCTACTCTGCATCTCACAAAGACACTGCAGTTGGAATCAAAAATTTCACATTTGGACTCATCAGACCAAAGGACAGATTTCCACCAGTCTAATGTCCATTCCTCATGTTTCTTGGCCCAAACACGTCTCTTCTTCTTATTGGTGTCCTTTAATAGTGGTTTCAGTGCAGCAATTTGACAATGAATGCTTGATTCACGCAGTCTCCGTTGAACAGTTGATGTTGAGATGTGTCTGTTACTTGAACTCTCTGAAGCGTTTATTACTGCTACAATTTCTGAGGCTGGTAACTGTAATGCATTTATCTTCTGCAGCAGAGGTAACTCTGTGTCTTCCTTTCCTATGGTGGTCCTCATGAGAGCCAGTTTCATCATAGCGCTTGATGGTTTTTGCAACTGCACTTGAAGAAACTTTCAAAGATCTTGAAATTTTTCGTATTGACTGACCTTCATGTCTTAAAGTAATGATGGACTGTCGTTTCTCTTTTCTTATTTTAGCTGTTCATTCCATAATATGGACTTGGTCTTTTATCAAATAGGGCTACAGTATATTCTGAATATGCCCCCTATCTTCTCACATCACAACTGATTGGCTCAAATGCATTAAGAAGTAAAGAAATTCCACAAATTAACTTTTAACAAGGCACACCTGTTAATTGAAATGCATTCCAGGTAACTACCTCATGAAGCTGGTTGAGAGAATGCCAAGAGATTGAGCATTGCAAGGGCCAAAGGAGGCTCCAGGAAATAAATAAATATATATTTTGGAGTTATTTTCATTAAGTAAACACACACAGTGATTTATTAGACATACAGTGATGATTAAAAATTGCAATTACATAGACTGCATGAGGGCTTTAATAGCTGTCAAATACTTGCTTCCTCTGTCCTTGGGAGAATCTCAATCCTCTCTCTTCGTCTCCTTCTCAAAATCCATTGAATGAGAAGGTCAGAGGTTCTTCCCCTCTCAACTTCTTATCCAATAGGTTATGGGAAGGAAGCGAGGAGAGGACGTGAGGAATCAATGAAATGCAATTGAGATTCTCCCCTTGTTTCCCCCCATTCCTCACCTCCCTCTCAAAACCTCCTGGGGGAAAGGAGTGAAGGTTCCTCCCCTCAAGCTACAATGCACTTTCAATTAGAGGCAAGAAGTGGAGGAAACAAGGACAGAGGAAGCAATAATTTTACGTCTAGTTTTCAGATACAGACTCACACACACACAATGCTTGAAAAGTTGTAGGTGTCCTGGGGGGCAGGTAGTTTGCCCCCGGTGATGCGTTGTGCAGACCGAATCACCCTCTGGAGAGCCCTGCTGTTGTGGGCGGTGCGGTTACCGTACCAGGCGGTGATACAGCCCGACAGGATTCTCTCAATTGTGCACCTGTAAAAGTTAGTGAGGGTTTTCGGTGACAAGCCACATTTTTTCAGCCTCCTGAGGTTGAAGAGGCGCTGTTGCACCTTCTTCACCACACTGTCTGTGTGCGTGGACCATTTCAGTTTGTTGGTGATATGTACATCGAGGAACTTAAAACTTTCCATTATTATTATTGTCTATGATTTTGTTGACTTAACCCATTGTATTATATTATATTATTAGCTATTAAAACATATAGAAATGCTGTTGTTTGTCTTTTTTATTTTTATTTTTTAAATGATAGAGAAGTTGACTAAAGCACAAAAAAACCTGGCCACTAGGCATGACAAAGAAACATGCAGTGTTCATGTTTCTTATGACATTTTGAATGACATGTAAATGTTTTGTTGTCGCTTGGTTGAGTTATGGTCTCATTGTGCCTACCTATACTTTTATTCCTGTAACTACGCATGTGAAGTTGCAAGAAAATAATATTTAAATGTATCTCAAACCATTTTTAAATGTTGACCCTGATGTCAGACATTGGCCCCTTAATTTATGGGAAGACCCATAAGACCCCCAGGTTATGGGACTTGTCGGGAAATGGCAGTCCCTGATGGATTCTATTAATAAGAGCAGCACCCTCTGAAAGGGTCTCATCTCACTCTCTTTCTCTCTCACACATAGACACACTGTTTACTAGAGACAAACACACATGGAAAGATGTTGTTTACTGCAGATAAATGGAGGTGTAAATGAAGGGTTGCTCTGATTCTCAGTGGAAGAGGAATGGAGACAGGGATGGAAAAGAGGTCTATCTCAGTGTCTGGCTGGTCAGAATGCCTGGCATATCCTCTGTATATCAGCCTGTTACACATCTTAAAAATATTCACATATGATACATTTATATTAACATTCCAGTGAAGAATGGCGTACACCAATCATTGATCCCTTTATGACATGAAATAGGCTACTTTGATCAATATTGTAGGGAAGTTTAGGGCTGAACTTGGAATGGAGGGCAGTGCCGTGGTGTCGGAAGATAAGGGAGTGAGCGATGGTACTGAGATAAAGAACCACAATGCCATGATATATTTTTTTTCACCATACTTGCACCATGTGCACATACTTTCTACAAGCTGACACAAATCTAACCTTTGAGCAGTCATGTGGATAATAAAGATGTTATAGTGGTTGTTCTGAGAGGGAAGCAAAAATAGACCGTTTTTGTGAAATGTTGATTATTTTTGATCTCTTCAAATACATGATTCTCTTCCATGGGAAGGTTTTACTACTACTACCGTCTACCAGAGGGCTTATTATTGTTGCGGGCGTCCATAACAATCTAACAGTATTACAAAGAAGGGTTGTCCGCTAGGGGTTTCAAATACAGTAGCCAATCAGGATGAATTATCGATCAAATGTAAATTGTTTCATGAATTGAATAAATAATATCACAGGGAGTATTGTTAAACATATTTTGAGTATGTGTGAAATAGACTATCTGTTACATATTGACTGACATCCCATCACATCACGCCCTCCCGCCTCTGTGAAGTAGCTTCGGCGTCTTCCATAGAATCAATCTAATTCATCATGGGGTTCGGAATCGGATACGGCAGCTGGAGTTTGTTACTCCCGTCGGTCTTTCCAAAACCGTGAATTTCCCGGTTTAGATACATGCTCTCTTGGACTAGGACAGTGCAGAATAAAATGTCGTGTAAAGATTTTCTCTCCGTGGAGCAGAATAGAGGGTGAAAACTATATTACCCGCCAAATAGGCTATTTCCCAAATCGCTCATTCGCTATCCAAGTCGGAGAGAGAAATTGTTTGGAAAGGAGAGGTGGAAGAGGCCCGACTTTGAGGTAAGATTTATGTTTTCAAGGGCGATTGTTTTTCTAACTTCAAACATATAATACACAAAATGGTAGGTGATTCAATGGCATTATTTCATCTTTTGTATTGGTTTACACACTAATAACTATTAATCACACAGCTACAACGAACTTTAAAATCCCCCCTCGTTTTGACACTGTTGTTTCTCAACAAACTAACCTAGCTAGCCAGACAAGTAGCGAACAAGCTAACCTCGGTTATCATACATAATCCTATGGGACGCACTTAACTTTTTTCTTATGACCGACACTTAGCTAGTTATGACTTTAACTAATGTCTATTTCGTATTGTGTGACATTGTGTCAAAGTTACGCAACTCTTATTTTCTAAAAGTCATTTGTTGTGAACGTTCTTTTCATAACGTTACCATTCTGATCCCAAATCTTGCGTTCTACGAAGTGGTCGTATTGTGTCGCACAAGGGCGTTATATTTCTTTCAATTGTACCTATGTAGTTTGTTACATTCAGGGATTATGGCCATCACAGCTCTTTCTTATAACATTCATTGGCACAGATACGCTTTCCTCCCGGTTAGTTCTGGAAACAGAAATGCACACAAGTTTTGAGTTTTGCGCGGTTGTAGTGTATGTAATCCCACCGCTAGAACGTGTCAACATCTCTCGCCAGGGTTTCAAATGGTCTTTAATCTAATAATGCACGTCTGTGAATTAAATTACATTCTCCCAAATTAATATTTTATGTTGCGTTCTCCAGTCAACAAACGGTAAATGTTTTGTTGTGAAAAATATTTTATTAGCATATATTGACTGGTATAAATGGGGAGAATGCGATCGAATGTATCTGTACCACTTTAGAAGACGAGGTGAAGGCATTCTGTGTTTCTTTTACCTTTGGATGTGACTGGCATGATGACAGAGAACTTTGGAATGTAACAGTCTTGAACTTTGCTACATTCCGTACATTATAGTAGCAATACCTAGCATAATAGCGCCCCGTTATATGCAGGAATCAGACTGTTGCCATGTAATCTTTTTATATGTGGAATAACAAAGGATTTACCCCCATACTACAGCTGCTGCAGGCGCTATGGCCATAGCTGCGGCATGGGAGTGACGTGACATTCAGCACGGAAATGGCTTCCTAAACACAACCCCTAACCAACACTACCATCATGCTTGTCCCACTGAAGTAGAAGCAAAGCTCAGAGGTGGAGGCAGAAAGCATGGATGAATCAGTGCTGTTGGACTTGCTGGAATGCCCAGTGTGTTTGGAGCGGCTGGATGCCACAGCCAAGGTCCTCCCTTGCCAGCACACATTCTGCAGGCGCTGCCTTCAGGGCATCCTGAGCTCCCGGGCAGAGCTGCGATGCCCAGAGTGCCGTACGCTGGTGGAGTGTGCTGTGGACGAGCTGCCCAGCAACATCCTCCTGGTTCGGCTGTTGGATGGCATCAAACAGAGACCCCGCAGGGCGGGCCCTGTAGCTGGAGTCTGCACCAACGGCACAGCTGGAGTCAGGATGCAGGGCAACGGGCCCAGAGACTCTGGCGCTCCAGGAGCACAGCCCCAGAGAGGCCAGGCAAAGAGCACCCCAGTGAGGGTAAGTAGTCCACTTTCAGGGGGTTGTTAAATATGGATGAGTGAGCGTGTATGTGGTTTCTCATAGTTTGAGCCAGGGCTGAAACAAATCAGAGCAAATCTGCAGGGATTAAATAGCAGCATGTTGCATTACTGGCTCTAATCTTTGGCCCAGATGAACAGTTATCATAGTGATCCTACAGCTGGCCAGCTGACTAACAGCCCAGTGCTGAATACAACAGGGACTACTGAGCAGATGACAGTTGAGCCAACAAATGTTTCCGTCCTCCTGGCTGCTAAGTACAATAGTGTCATGAGGTTCATATTGAACTGTTGTTGAACCATTCGTTAAATTGGAACATATGTGTGTCAGGTCCATGTTGTTGTGAGGGTTTTGGAATGAAGGTGATGCAGGTGTTTGTTAGGACTGACAGTTACTGTGCAGCACAGAGAGATAGTCATCAGGGGTGATGCAGAGCCAGACGTAAGTGCTAGAATCCTATTAGCTCTCTGACAACCAGCTTGGTGCTCTGAAGGCCAAGTTATGCAGCTGAGAGAAACCGTCTCCCCTAGAGGTCAACCGATTATGATTTTTCAATACCGATTTAAAAAAATATATAAAATTAAAAAAAATGTTTTATTTGTAATAATGACAATTACAACAATACTGAATGAACACTTATTTTAACTTAATATAATACATCAATAAAATCAATTAAGCCTCAAATAAATATGAAACATGTTCAATTTGGTTTAAATAATGCAAAAACAAAGTGTTGGAGAAGAAAGTAAAAGTGCAATATGTGCCATGTAAGAAAGCTAACGTTTAAGTTCCTTGCTCAGAACATGAGAACATATGAAAGCTGGTGGTTCCTTTTAACATGAGTCTTCAATATTCCCAGGTAAGAAGTTTTAGGTTGTAGTTATTATAGGAATTATAGGACTATTTCTCTCTATACGATTTGTATTTCATATACCTTTGACTATTGGATGTTCTTATAGGCACTTTAGTATTGCCAGTGTAACAGTATAGCTTCCGTTCCTCTCCTCATTCCTACCTGGGCTCGAACCAGGAACACATCGACAACAGCCACCCTCGAAGCAGCGTTACCCATGCAGAGCAAGGGGAACAACTACTCCAAGTCGTAGAGCGAGTGACGTTTGAAACGCTATTAGTGCGCACCCCGCTAACTAGCTAGCCATTTCACATCGGATACACCAGCCTAATCTCGGGAGTTGATAGGCATGAAGTCATAAACACCGCAATGCTTGAAGCAATGAATGCTTACGAGCCTGCTGCTGCCTACCACTGCTCAGTCAGACTGCTCTATCAAATATCAAATCATAGACTTAATTATAACATAACACATAGAAATAGGAGCCTTAGGTCATTAATATGGTCAAATCTGGAAACTATCATCTCAAACAAAACGTTTATTCGTTCAGTGAAATACGGAACTGTTCCGTATTTGATCTAACGGGTGGCATCCATAAGTCTAAATATTCCTGTTACATTGCACAACCTTCAATGTTATGTCATAATTACGTAAAATTCTGGCAAATTAGTTCGCAACGAGCCAGGCGGCCCAAACTGTTGCATATACCCTGACTCTGCGTGCAATGAACGCAAGAGAAGTGACACAATTTCACCTGGTTAACATTGCCTGCTAACCTGGATTTCTTTTAGCTAAATATGCAGGTTTAAAAATATATACTTCTGTGTATTGATTTTAATGGTTATGTTAGGTGGATATTTGGGATCATATGTAACATGAAACCAGTCCATGATGTTCTTTTCAGATGGTGCCTTCAGAAGGTATTCACACCCCTTGACTTTTTCCACATTTTGTTGTGTTACAGCCTGAATTTGAAATGGATACATGTAGATTGACATTATGGGGTAGTAGGCAAGTGACAAAGTGGAATTGTGTTTTTGCAATTTTTACAAATGATAAGCTGAGATGTCTTGAGTCAAGTATGCAACCCCTTTGTTATGCCAAGCATAAATAAGTTCAGGAGTAAACATTTGCTTAACAAGTCACATAAGTTGCATGGACTCACTGTGTGAATGTTTTGTATATTTTATGACTACTTCATCTCTGTACCCCACACATACAATTATCTGTAAGGTCCTTCAGTCGAGCAGTGCATTTCAAACACTGATTAAACCCACAGGCGTCCTTCCTAACTCAGTTGCCAGAGAGGAAGGAAACTGCCGAGGGATTTCACCTCGAGGCCAATGGTGACTTTAAAACAGTCACATAGTTTAATGGCTGTGATTGAAGAACTGAGGATGGATCAACACCATCGTAGTTACTCCAGAATACTGACATAATTGACAGAGGAAAAAGAAGCCTGTACAGTTTTTGTTCTGATTACAGTGTTATGTTTGGGGTAATTCCAACACACTACATTACTGAGTACCACTCTTCATATTTTCAAGCATAGTGTTGGCTGCATCATGTTATGGGTATGCTTGTAATCATTAAGGACTGGGATTTTTTTTTTTCAGGATAAAAAATAAACGTAATGGAGCTAAGCACAGGCAAAATCCTAGAGGAAAACCGGGTTCACTCTGCATTCCACCAGACACTGGGAGAGGAATTCACCTTTCAGCATAAAAATAACCTAAAACACAAGGCCAAATCTACACTGCAGTTGCTTACTAAGAAGAGAGTGAATGTTCATGAGTGGCCGAGTTATTGTTTTCACTTAAATCTATACTGACCAAAAATATAAATGCAACATGCAACAATTTCAAAGGTTTTACTGAGTTACAGTTCATATAAGGAAATTGGTCAATTGAAATACATTTAATTAGGCCCTAATCTATAGATTGTTGGTCACAGATACTTTTTATTTAAAAGGGTAGGGGCATGTGTCAGAAAACCAGTCGGTATCTGGTGTGACCACCATTTTTCTCATGCAGCGTGACACGTCTCCTTTGCATAGTTGGCTGTTGATTGTGGCCTGTGGAATGTTGTCCCGCTCTTTAATGGCTATACAAAGTTGCTGGATATTGGCGGGAACTGGAACATTCTGTTGTACTTGTCGATCCAGAGCATCCCAAACATGCTCAACGGGTGACATGTCTGGTGCAGGCCATGGAATGGACATTTTCATCTTCCAGGAATTGTGTACAGATCCTTGCAACATGGGGCTGTGCATTATCATGTTGAAACATGAGGTGATGGGTGCGGATGAATGGCACGACAATGGGCCTCAGCATCTCGTCACGGTATCTCTGTGCGTTCAAATAGCCACTGATAAAAAGCAGTTGTGTTTGTTGTCCTTAGCTTATGCCTGCCCATACCATAAACCCACTGCCACCATGGGGCACTCTGTTCACACCGTTGACATCAGCAAACCACTCGCCCACACAACGCTATACACGTGGTCTGCGATTGTGAGGCCAGTTAGACGTACTGCCAAATTCTCTAAAACAACGTAGGCGGCTTATGGTAGATAAATTAACATTAAATTCTCTGGCAACTGCTCTGGTGGACATTTCTGCACTCAGCATGCTAATTGCACTCTCAACTTGAGACATCTGTGGCATTGTTGTATGACAAAACTGCACATTTTAATATCCTTTTATTGTCCCCAGCACAAGATGCACCTGTGTAATGATCATTTAATCCACTTCTTGATATGCTAAACCTGTCAAGTGGATGGATTATCTTGGCAAATGAGAAATGCCCATTACCAGGATGTAAACAAATTTGAGAGAAATAAGCTTTTTTTGTGGGTATTAACTTTTTTTGTAATAGCCTAATGTTGCACAATCCAGGTGTGGAAAGCTCTTAGGGACTTACCCAGAAAGACTCACAGCTGTAATCGTCGCCGAAGGTGCTTCTACAAAGTATTGTCTCGGGTGTGAATACAAGTATAAATGAGATACATTTGCAAAAGTTTTCATTCTGTCATTATGGGGTGTTGTGTGTAGATGGGTGGGAAAGAAATCAATTTAAATTTTGAACTCCGGCTGTAACACAACAAAATGTGGAATAAGTCAAGGGGTATGAATACTTTCTGAAGGTGCTGTAGTTGTCATGGCATCTGCTCATCTGCTCTTTCTCACTCGCCAACAAGAACTAGCATTATTTTCTTTTTAAATGGAAAAATCTGGGAAAATGTTAAGTACAATGCTTACTGGCACGGCATGCTATCACTCAAGTCATATGATATGGCCTACCAGTGATGCAACATAAGATTACTGCATGTACTGTAACAGACAATCTGTAATGTTTAGCCTAGGTATTGTATGAGCTGGCTTCACTCAGTATTTAGGTATTGACAAGTTGTTTGGTGTATTGTACCTCATTCAATAATACTCAATGAAGAAGCTGGGTCAATGGACAGGTTATATGTAGTCAGTGGAATGTTGTGTTACTGTGTCTGTTTTAACCGTTCAGGTATAGAGATCCCATCTCCGCTGGGTGAAACTACCTAATGCTGGTTGAGTTGCCTCATTTACTGTAGTATCACTTCAAAAGTCAGCCCATTTCAAGCTGGGCCTGTTGGAACTTCCCTCTTCTGAAAAGCCTGTTTATTGGAGATAAGAGCTAGTCATACTTGTGACTGCTCCATTATATGGTCCTTTTGAGGTTTATATGATCCCCTCAGTAAGGGGATGGAACTCGCAATGCCCTGAGCTATCATGTTTAGCCTAAACAACCGCGTAACGCATGAACGCACGCACGCACACCCACACACTACACAATACTGGGAAATTATCCAGACTCCTTCGCTTTTTCCACATTTTGGTAAGGTTATAGCCTTGTTCTAAAATTGATTTAAATTTGTTTTCCCCCCCCTCATCAAGCTACACACAATATCACATAATAGCAAAGTAAAAACAGGTTATTTCAAATGTTTGCTAATACTTTACATAAGTATTCAGACCCTTTACTCAGTATTGTGTTGAAGCACCTTTGGCAGTGATTACAGCCTCGAGTCTTCTTGGGTATGACGCTACAAGCTTGGCACACCTGTATTTGGGGAATTTCTCCCATTTGTCTCTGCAGATGCTTTCAAGCTCTGTCAGGTTGGATGGGGAGTGTTGCTGCACAGCTATTTTCAGGTCTCTCCAGGGCTGTTTGAGTTGGGGTTTTGGTTGGGCCACTCGAGGACATTGAGACTTGTCCCGAAGCCAAGACAACGCAGGAGGGGCTATGTGCTTAGGGTTGTTGTCCTGTTGGAAGGTGAACGTTCGCCCCAGTCTGAGGTCCTGAGAGCTCTGGAGCATGTTCTCATCAAGGATCTCTCTGTACTTTTATCTGTTCATCTTTGCCTCAATCCTGACTAGTCTCCCAGTCCCTACCGCTGGAAGACATCCCCACAGCATAATTCTGCCACCACCATGCTTCATAATAGGGATGGTGCCAGGCTTCTTCCAGACATGACCCTTGGCATTCAGGCCAAAGAGTTTAATCTTGGTTTCAACAGACCAGAGAATCTTGTTTCTCATGGTCTGAGATTCTTTAGGTGCCTTTTGGCAAACTCCAAGTGGGCTGTCATATACCTTTTACTGAGTGTCTTCCGTCTGGCCCCTCTACCATAAAGGCCTGATTGGTGGAGTGCTGCAGAGATGTTTGTCCTTCTGGAAGGTTCTCCCATCTCCACAGAGGAACTCTGTCAACGTGACCATCGGGTTCTTGGTCACCTCCCTGACCAAGGCCCTTCTCCCCCTACTGCTTAGTTTGACCGGGCGGGCAGCTCTATGAAGAGTCTTAGTGGTTCCAATCTTCTTCCATTTTGTTGGTACCCTTCCCCAGATCTGTGCCTCGACACAATCCCGTCTCGGAGCTCTAATGACAATTCCTTTGACCTCATGGCTTGGTTTTTGCTCAGACATGCACTGTCAAATGTTGGACCTTATATAGACAGGTGTGTGCCTTTCCAAATCATGTCCAATCAATTGAATTTACCACAGGTGAACTCCAATCAAGTTGTAGAAACATCTCAAGGATGATCAATGGAAACAGGATGCACCTGAACTCAATTTCAAGTCTCATAGCAAATCTTATGTAAATAAGGTATTTCTGTTTTGCTTTGTCATTATGGGGTATTGTGTGTAGATTGCTGAGGATGTATTTTTTATTTAATCAATTTTAGAAATAAGGCTGTAACAAAAAAAAATGTTTTAAAGTCAAGGGGTCTGAAAATTTTCTGAAGGCAATGTGCCTATTACCAAGTGTCTTCAAAGCACATTCAGCATCATTTCTCTGCTGTAGCATGTTGTCTTTGTGAAGTCTGTTCTGCTCCCTCCCAAGGCATCTTACTGTAGAGAGAGAGAGAGCTGAATGGGAGAGGGGAGGGTAATGCAGGTGGAATATGTCAAAACATGAAAGGCAGAGATCAAAGCCTGGCTGGGTGCTAGAACAGTTTTATCCCTCCCTCCCTCCCTGCCCAGTGAGTCAAGGAGTGCTGGTCGACTCAGGGACCCTTCGCCTCGCTGCCCCCACTTGGTTCTCCTCATATTGAACTCAGTCCTCCACCACACCACACTGACTCCCTTGCTCCCTCTCTCCTATTGGACTCAGTCCTCCACCACACCACACTGACTCCCTCTCTCCTGTTGTCCTCAGTCTCTCCTTCAGTTGTTGTGCGTCTCTCGTTCTTTGAACTGGCCCCTTCAGCTTGGTGCTCCTGTCCAGCCCTGCCTGCCCCTCTAATTCTTATCTGCCCCAGAGAATGGACTTGAGGGGACAGAGGGTGGAGCCTGACCGACAGATGCATAACAGGGTTTTGTTTCTGCTCTCCTCTGATCTGACTGACTGACATGGGTGTCAGGAGGGACTTGGGGAGAGGGGGCTGTGTTTTTTTGGGGGGGGGGGGGGGGGGGGGGATGCTGCCAGTGGCAGACAAAGGGTAAGGAAGGAATGCTATGGGAAAGGTGTCAATTGTAAAAGGGTCAATGGTCCCTCCCCTTCCTTGACCCTGGCCTGTCACAATGTAACAGAAGTCACCAGTGGTGTGACACCGTGGCCCTGGCATGTCTCTGAATAATGGGGAATAAAGGAGTTGAGCAGGCAGCCTCAGGGAAAGGCTGTGTGACTGTGGAGGGGACCTCATCACTGATGAGTCAGGTTAGCTCTATGGCTCTCCGATTACTGGGATGTTCTGTCCTCCTGGCTTTGTTGTTGAGTCATACTAGAACAACACAGTAGTTTTCCATCCTCCCACAGGTTTGGATGAGATGATCATTATCATGTGATGTGGGTAAAAGCCGTTGTAAGTGGAAGTCAGGGGTCAGGCTCAGGGGTCGTGGCTGTGTGGGGTCGGAGCCAGCAGAGACGGATTAAAATAACCTGCTCATTTACACAGAGGGGGAGAGGTCCCTCCCCCTGGATGTCTTTCATTTGCATTTTAGTCTTAGAGAAATTGTTATTCTACTGAAAGCTTAGGCTGGTTTTAAAACATAATATTTTGTCAGCAATGGATTGCTAAAGATGTGTGGACGATTGGCCAAGTGTCTTCAAACTGAAAACTGATTTAGTAGAATGAATCAGTGTATCTGAAATTGTTCCACAGCTGGTGTCATTATCACTGCCACTTTTGATGGGACGTTAGCTTTGTGTGAAACCCAGCGCGTACATTTTGTAGAGGAGGTTGTCTGACATCCTGCTCGACGGCAAATGTTGATTTAACGACGCCGGAGGAGAGTTGTGTGAGCTGGACCTCCTGTCGTGTGGGCACGCTAGCGTGTGTGCGTTGAGGGGAGAGATGCAGCAGTATCCTCTCCTGTCTAGCTGAAGCTCGGGGCTAGAATTAGGCCGTTGTTTCCTCTGTAGTAATGAAGCATTAGTAGAACTCATGGCTGCTTCCCTCTCTTTCTAGGGCTGGTAATTGCCGGAGACCTATTATCACGTTAGTTAGGTGCCGATACAATATGTATTACGATTCTCACAATTCTACTGTATTGCCGTTCTCTATTGCAATTTGATGTTCCAAACATATTGCTCACTATATGTCTGCTGCAGAGAGACGAGGGAGCCATGAGTGAACGAGTTTTGATCAGTCAGGGAAATAAGTGCTTTTTATCTTTTTGTTTTGTACTTGTTTTTTTAATAGTGAGGAATAATGTTGTTTACTGCTTTGTCCTGGTATAAGTGTCTCATTCAATTCCAGTGCTCCTCCTTGCGTCTGAGTCCTGCTGCTGCTGGCCCTCTTTGATGATGTCATATTGTTGTTGGCGGTGTTTTCTGCTGGCTGTCTGGCTCACTTCGGCCTGTGTGATGGAACCACCTCATTACACCCTCACTCTGCCCACACACTGGCAAACGCATACTTACACCTCCACTGGGAACAGATGAACAGGCCCTATACATTTCCCTCTGTCTTTCTCTCTCCTTCCTCCTCATTTTTCTCACATTGCCTATCTCTCTTCTCCTCTGTATTTCCCATGGAAGTCCAGAGGGAGCAGGCAGTATTATTGTCTGCGGTTTTGATTATCCACCTAATGTCCTTCTTTGTGAAACCATCACCATCTCTTCTTTCACATCTCTGGGGTGCCCATCCTTTCTGCTGAGTAGCGTCTTCTGCCCCCCCCCCCCCCTCTCCTCGTGGCTGTAGCCTGTCTCTCTCCATGTTAAAGGGTTCATGAGATTAGACTGAGATTGATTGGCCAGTGAGACAGCACTGCTCACATTCTGGCACTAGCAAACACTTCACTGTGTATGTATGCTCGGAATCAGGGCATTATGTCTGGGTGTACGTTGCCAATGCTGGCTATGCTATGGGACTGTCCCTCTCTGAGGTTTACGTCATTCAAAGAATGTTTTCAGCTCAGAAATGTAAGGTGTATGTAGGTCTGTCTCCCCGGACAGAACGGTGTGTCTGTGTTAATGTATGTCTGATCTTTTTATCTGCCTCCCCAGACAGACATGAGAAGCTGTGCGTGTGTTCAGACAGAGCTTAGTGTGTGTATGGAATGCCACAGGTGGTCAACATCTCTGTTTTCCTAAACACTGGGCCTGTCTGGTCTCGTCCAAACGGCAAGCTCACACACTCAGCTTCTGCTTTTGTGCTTGTTGTTCGTGTGTGTGGTTTTCTGTGTCTGTCTAGTGAAGTTTGGTAGCTGTTTGAACTTTAGGTTATGCTCTGGTATGATATACGGTGGCTGTACATTAATATGGCTTTAGCAGTGTGTGTTGAGAATCAGGCAGGCAGACGGGGGGGGGGGGGGGGAGACAGGGAGGGGGGGCAGGCGGGAAGGGAGGCGGGCGGGCAAAATGGGAGGCAGGCAGACGGGGAGGCAGGCGCCAGAGCAGCTGTTGCGCCCAGGGCAGAGTCACCTGCAGCATCTGCCTCCTGTCCTGACAGACTGACACTCTCATATTCATGGGGGGGATGAGTCGGCCATCTTTACTTTCATCATGTAATGTAAGGCTTAAAGGGACATTTTTCTTGTAATCATTGGCGTTACTAAAACAACTGTGTAATTTTATAGACTGTAAACAGTCACAATTCAGTGTGTGTGTTTGTTCTGTTGTCTGTGAAGGTGTGGTAGGAATGTTGGTCTCTGTGTAAGCACTAGACTCTGGGTGGCCTAAACTCAGCATTTGCCAACCCCAGGCCCCCCTCCACATGCCCCCCAGGCCCCCCTCCACATGCCCCCCTCCACATGCCCCCCAGGCCCCCCTCCACATGCCCCCCAGGCCCCCCTCCACATGCCCCCCAGGCCCCCCTCCACATGCGCCCCAGGCCCCCATCCACATGCGCCCCATACCCCCAACAGCTCTGTCAGCATGAGGTTGGGGGGGGTTGTTGTCTGACCTCTATTTTAATGCAGTGCTGACACGCACCTGTGATGACCAACCAAACTCTGTCTTCCATCTACTGGGTCTCCAGAGTGACTGTGTGTGTGGTCCAGCCACAGAGACTTCCTGATTTTTGTATACGAACAAACTCATGGCGCAAGTGTCTCAAACACACAACAGCAGGCGCCTGGCTATGCAGCCTTGGGTTGATCAAGTTCCGGGAACTTTCAAGAAATTCCCTGGTTGTCCAGAAATTGATTCTGGGAATTGGAGTTGGGCGGTATCCAGATTTTCATACCGTTTCTGTACCATACCAGGGTATACGGTATTACCAGAAGTGCCCACGAGGGGCGGCTCCTTGCCACCCAATCTCATTGCCAAAGAGTCTGGCCTTTCGGCAGTCTCAACGTGCAGCTAACTAGGCACGTTGTTGTATTGTGAGGCTTAAAATCAAAGCAGAGGTTCTGTGATTGGGATTTGCAGCATGTGAGCTAGCAACTTTGGGCAGACTGGTTTCGTCTGGACAAACAAACGGTTGCTTAGCAACTGGATACCAACGTGTTCTCCTGTGATTGGAGGATGGCTGTGAGGGTTAAATCGAATCAGGATCAACTCCTCGGTTCTCCTCTCGCATTAATGATATAATACATTTTTGAAGATGGCAGAAAGGCCTGTCTTTGGCAATGACAAGAAGTGGCAAGGAGTGGAATGTTAGCGAAAGAGACTTGTACTCCAACTAGAATGTCTCTGCTGTAACCAAGAAGCTTGGTATTGACATCTAGCCACTTAATTAGCAAGTTAGCAAACCAAATGCAAAGCTGGAGCCCTGAGCTGGATATCATTTATTTGGCACTTCTTAGATTTCTTATAGTTAAAAGCAGTGGCACAGCAGCCCCCGGGTGCCCCCAACACCCCCTCTCTGAGTATACGTTATATACGTATATGGTATAAATCGTCCAAGCCTACTGTGAAATCTTAAACCAGGATTTGGGAAAACCAGGGAATTTATTGAAAGTTCCTAGGATTTTGCAACCCTAGTGGATCATAACCCCATATTCACCCTTAACTTTGGTCGGTTAGTCAGTGAAATTAATGTTTGACTGTGTGTCCGATGTTTGAAATCAATCACATAGTGGTGCGCCATCTCAATTCCTCTAGTCCCTCTGGCCCTGTAACTCCACAGCTTTAACAGAGCAGCTTGACCTCTGACCATGTGGTGTTATTGGTCTGTGATCGGTTGACCATTTGCTGGCCGTCATGTTAAGTGTCCAGTTCCCATCCCCAGGGCTGAGTCATGATTTGGTGGGAGTTTCTTTTTCAGTTGATTGACCTCTGACCCCTTGCCCATTACTCCCACTGTGGAAGGTGTGTGTGCCTCACCTCTGAGGTTTTGCATACAGATGTGTGGTTCATCTTCTGGAAAGGAGAGATAGGAAGGAGGTAGAGCTGGGTGATATGGCCTACAAATCATAACTCATTTTCTTTCAACCCTATGGGCGATTCACGATATCTCGACCAGTCAGCAGTAATCGGATAAATTCAGGGCTTGTGAAGATATACCTAGGCTAAATATAAGCCTTCCACAACCATAATACCCAATAATGATTATCAAATAGTCCAACCTGCTTTTCTTTTGCAATCACTGATCTCTCAAGTCTGTCTATTAAAATTCTTTTTTTGTTAAAAATGTAGCCAGAACCATGCATAATGCACATTCACTAATAATGACTAACTTCTTGTAGCAGTCTTTATAGAAAATGAACACCGGTCTCATAAACAATCTCTTAAGCACGAGCTAGTGAGGAAGCAGGCAGGTATTCTTTATTTTTCAAGTTTAGTCAACTTGGATCTACTTGCTAGCTAACAAGGTAGAACAGTTGAATTGTTATCAACACACCCTTCTGTCCATCTCCAACTGTTTGAACAGCATGCTAAACTGTCCACTTTGTTCAGATGATGAAATCAAGTGATCTACCTTATTTCTCAGAATGAGAACGAGTTTCCTATTCCTTATGTAATTGTTTTATGCTTACTGCACATTTTATAAAAGACTAGACAGCTAGTATAACAGTATTTGGTTAAAATGCTACTCGCGGTGCCGCAATGCCGTGCGGGTCGAACTGAGCATTAATTTCCCAGAATCTATGTTAATTGGTACACACGTTTTAGTAGTGGCCGCTCTGCTCACAATTTTGAAAAGGGTATAGTTAGAAAGGTTATGTTGTCCTCTATTACAGTAAAATAATGTCTCCATGTGTCCCATTTCTGTTCGACCAAACCTCAAATGCAAGTAGTGAGTTGAAACCGCTTGTCAGAGGAATATGTGATCTCAACTTTGTTGACTTGAGTGTCAGAGGGAGGGGGCTTGGTGTGTGTGTGTAAACCATAGAGGAAGAGGCCAAATGAGAGGTTTCAATTGCGCTAAAAACAGTCCCAAATAAGCCTGATGTGCTTCTATGGGCTTATTTTGGTCCTAAACTTGTCGCCCGCCTTTGGGACAACGACTCCCACTCCCATTGTTAGGGTGGAGACGTGCATCTTGTCATTACACATCTCTGGTGTAGATGGGAAGGTGCGCACTGCACAGAAGAGTGAAAGAGACGAGACCAAAAAGACACCCACTCGTTACAGGCATTTGGAATATCGAGCAAAACCATGCATTCAAATGAATTGGATTATATCGCCCAGCCCTAGAAGGAAGGCAGCCAAACATGCAGGCTTCCTCTACCCCCTCCACTCACTTTTCTCTGACTCTCCTTTCAGATCCCTTTCCTTCTTGCAAGGGAAATCAGAGCCCTGTGTTTGTTTATCTGCAGTGTGCCGATAAAGTTTCCAGTTTGTGCTATGGGGCCCAGGGGCACAGTTAATCTGCATTTGTCCCCTGAGTGACATCCCTCTCCCCATCAGAGGGGCACGGGGGAGCCAGCCAGGCACTGAGACCAGGGGATGTGGTGGGGCTTGATGTGCTTATGGGTGATTATGGATGATTATGTATATGGGCTATAACAAGGACTATAGAAATGGGATTACAGTACAGCCACCTCTCTCCCCTTTCTCTCTCTCTGTCTGTCAGTGGGTGGGTGGCCATAGAAACACTTCTCTTCTGAGGGTCAGGAATCAAAGCCCTTGGTGAGAAGCACAGAGCTAAAGAGCCTGGGAAACGGTGTGTATGGGAGATTGTTAGAAGTGGGTATAATGGTCAGTGTATATTGTTTATTACTGAAGCGGTGATTGAGTGATAGAGAGGGCCCTATGAAGCTGCTGCTGGTGGGAGCTCTGGGTTTCAGGTTGATGTTGGCGAAGGGGAATGTGTAATTTAGAAGGCTTCTCTCTTAACCTCTGACCTGTCTCCTTTCGGCGCCTTGTCACACACACACCCGCTGCAGTATGTTTTAACTTGACCAGACTGTTCCTCTGCTGGTCCCACTGGAGCGCTGACCCTTGGCCTGTCTGATACTTGTTACTGATGCCTTGTGTCTCCTAGAATAGATTATATTTATTCACATCCAGTCCCAGTGTTCTGAGTATGGAGAGAGGGGATACCATTGGATACCGCTGTGAATGGAAACCAGTGGATCTCTCAGCTGCTCTTCATCAGCCAATTGTTGCATCATTTGATCACCTCCCACCAGTTCTCTCAGCACATACCACTACAGTTGTATGATCCTTCGATACTGAATCTATTTCACACAGAGCCACGGAGTGTGTGTGTGGACATCCCGTGTGAGGGAGGCAGTGAAGGAGATATCAAGTGTTCTCACTCTTCATGTGTGGGGCCTCCTGCTGACAGTGTGTGATTTAATTATTCAAGTTGGTTTGAATCGAAAAGAGGAGCGCTGTTGAGGACCGAGGGAAGGCTCTACTTGTTGGTTATTCTGTTTCACACACGCTCTCTCCTCTCTCTTGCTCTCTCCCGCCACCCTGACTAGAAACAATCTACCTGGGCACACCTAAGTAATGTCACGCACATCTTCCTCCCTGGCGGGTTGACCGACCTACTTCGGGAGCCCCGGAGACAAGGATGTCTGTTTTTAGTGCTGTTTGTTTATTTGGGTGACTCCCACACTGATCCAGTGGATTTGAATGTCGTCATTGTGGTGCACTCATGGCTGATATAAAATCACACCCACACAGGCGCAGTGAGACCCAGGTGTCTCTGCTCTGTAACCATGCAGATGCGGTCAGTGCACAGTGGCAAACAGTGTTGGAGTCTGATGTCACAGTCCAGGTGTATTGATATTGTGTGAGCTGGGCTCTGAGCTGCTGATAATAGCAGTGTGCGTCCCTCGTTAGCTCCTACTGTATCTCACAGCCTGTCCTCTGGAGCCAGAAACACACAGCCCCTCCCTCTCATAAGCTCTTTCCTCCCTCCCAGTCCCTTCCCTTCTCACCACCAGGCAGACCAGAACATAAGCCCCTGCCTGCCTGTTATTAGTCTGCCCTGACACCCTCAGTCTGATGAGCTGATGAAGTCCAGCTGCTCTGCAGAGGCTCTGGCCTCTGAGTTCTGTTTGTACAGACAAACAAAACCATTTTTTTTTTTTTGCTTACGTAGCTGTGATTCGATGTGTTGCTTCAGGTGCAGAGACTCAGTCAAGGTCTTGGTAGACAGGACAGGGGTCAGGTCTAGTAAGGGGGTTGCATAAGCTGGTGGAGTTCACAACGGGCTGACTCTAATGATCTAGCTCAGGTCTGCCAAAATATGGGGGGGAAAACGAGCGTAGAGCAGCCAGTCCGTTGTCCCTGGCTCTCTCTAGCTCCGTGGCTCTAGAGCTCTGCCAGCATTCATCAGAGGAGAAGAAATGCTAGCCGTTCGATCTAAGCTGTGGGTGTTTTGGGAGAACACTGCACACAACACACTCCCATACTGGATTACACACACACACAAACGTGCGCTTTCTCACAGAATGGTAAATGATGGACATAGCTGTGATGGTCTTTGAAAGGGGGAACAGATGCAGCATTTGTATACTGGTCCTTTGCCGAACTGCTTTGTTTGTCCACTGTAGAGATGTCCAAATACCAGCCAATGCAAACAACCGTTTAGCTGCCCACTGTTTCCTTTCTGTCCCCAAAGGCTGATGCCCACAGGTCTGAGGTCCGCAAGGCCAAACTCAGGCCTAAAGGCCAGTGGTCTGAAACTGCCAGGATCAACCCACAACCTAAAGTCTTAACACTGGCCATTGGTCAAGGCCCATCAGGGCCCAATCACAGCCCATGTAAATTTACTGTGTAGTTTCAACTCTGTTGGTGTGTTCCTCTTGTCTAAACGCTGCTAATTCAGGTCCTGCGGTGCTGCTGTCTGCCTAGCAGATGATCCAGTCCTCTTTTTAAACAATTAACCCTCCCAGTGCCACTACCACGGCCAAGGCCAAATCAGTCCAGTCTGACTCAGCAGGACAGGAACAGCTGGCTCTGCCTCAGTTTAACTGATTGACTTGACTGGAACAAAAGCCTACCGACAACCATGCTGCACCCGCTTCCTTCTAGGAGCTGAGCGGTAGTGGAGAGTTCTGAAGAGGCACTTAGTATTCAGCTCACACCGAGCGGCACTAGATACACCGATAACTATGACATTTCGTAAAGTAATCTCTTTGAGTTAGTCCCAATCTCACTTTATTTATTCTAAAGCCTCTGTCAGAGCTCATTCTCGATTAGGAGATTGAAGATTCCTATGTTCTCTCTTGCATTTTCCCCTGAATAGGCAGAAAACTCATGGATGGAAACATGAGATTTTAACGCTGACTTCCCTCTGAACTCTGTGGTTCCAGAGTGGGCCCAAAGGCTGACATCTGTGGGAGAAATGGTGAACGAGAGGGAGGCTGAGCAGAAAACAAGCCCTTCAGAGAGGGGAGATGTGAACTTGAGAGAGGAGTTAATGTGCGGATGTTGAGCCTCTCGGGGCCGCTCTTAAAGCCTGCTCCTCTACTCACCAAACACAAAATCCCAGCCTCCTCTCCTTCAGCCTGGAGCAGCACGACTCAGCCCGTTTAACATGCCTCAGCCAGAGCAAGAGGGACTGGGAGAAGAGGAAAATAGACAGATAAAAGTGGAGGAGTTCTTGATTCATTGCTTTTAGTGACTGCATGGTCTTTGCGTGGCCAAACTGGCCCAGTGAAAGATCCCTGGTGAATTACTGGGAGAACTTGTAGTGTACTGCTCTTGTGCGCCTCACTGCAGGCAGGGATATAAAGTGAAAAGATTTCTGTTTGCTTGTCCTTCTGGCTCCCCCAGCTGTTTCTGCTACATTATATTAGTCCTGGCCAACAAGCCTGCTGGGGCCCCGTCTCAACGTGTCGCTGTGTGTTTCTGGCTCCTGTTGGAGTGGAGGTTCTGTCAGAAGCATCACCATCACACTGACACTCCTATCTCAGTGTCTCTTCTCGCCCCCACCCCCCCACCTTCCTCTACTCCCGCACTTCTGTCTTTTGATCATGCTTCCTCCCTCCCCCTCTTTCTCCTGTGTAATGTGAGTGGGCTCTTTCCTATGAGAGAGAGTCTTTAAGCCCACTCGGTGTATGAACTGGCACAGGCATAAAGGGTTCTGTTCTCAGTTCTGCTGCTTTAGCCAGACAGACCATGTGATTTCCCCCAGCCACCCAGAACCAGCCTCCACCGCTGGAATGGGGCCAACCAGCCAGGTAAAGGCTAGACACGCACATGCACTCACACGGTCCATGCACACGCGTGCTCATGTAAGATGGCAACTTCACTAAAATGCATCGCACCTACACACACACACACAGAGCCGCTCACAGCTTTATCAAAACCGTATGGTCTTCCATAAACCCAGACCCCCTTCTTGGCAAACTGGTTTCTTTTTGATGACTAATCTGTAGCTTACTACTAAATGCTCCTGCCTCAGCAACGTCTTAGTTGTACTTCCTTGTGTTGAATTTTTTTATGGATTTTTTTCCCCCCTCTCTTAAAGTGAATTCTGAATGTAGCCTAGTCCCTGGTTTAGACCTGCACATGGCTGCCTCATGGGCCCTCGCTTTGTCCAGACTCCAGGAGAAAAAGCCAAGGACTGCAATTCCCAGGAGCCCTCACACTGCAGCCCAGTGAACAGGCCGTAAAGGGAAAATTTGTTTGGGTCATCGAGTGGCTACTCCTGAGGTGTGTGTTTTATAACTGACACTCAGGGGAAGGGAAGCAATGGCTCTTTGTATGTGCATTAGTCTGGATGAGAAAGACCTTTAGTAACCTGACCTAGGGATGAGGTTTGGGCGGTATCCTGGGATTTACGGTATTGCTGGTGTAGCACACAAGGGGGTGGCAAAAAACGCAAGGTAAGCCCATTGGGCCTATATTACCAGAATACCCCCAAATTACACAAGTAATAGTGAACTCGCATAGACGATGTTAGCTGAATGCTAACTAACAAAAATGAACATATACTAATTGCAAAGACCGACAACTCCAGCGAATAAAGTAGTACAGGGATAGCTAGTAGCTACTGAATGTCATTTTTCGGTGAGTGTGGACATTTACAAGCGGAAGTGTGAGATTTTTCAGTTGCACAAAGTTGTGATTCATGCTTTTCTGACGGAAGAGCAGCATGTGTACACGGAGGGGAGAGGAGGAAGAACAGAGGAGGGGGATAACACTAGTGGGAAGCACAGGGAAAAAATAACTAATCCAGAGCTCTTTAGCTTCTCAAACACGGCAGAAAGCCGGTATAAGATATCTGTTGGCAAACATTTAATAGTAAAGGCATACAAGTATGACTTCATCACCTCATGTGCACAACAGAGACTCGTGGACTCACCAGCTCCCGCTTTCTCCCGTTGTGCTATTTACAAACACTGGCTTAACTGTTCTGGGGAACTACGGTAAGCTTCATAATGTGAAGAACGCAATCTGCTTCATATCTTAACATGTTGCACAAGTTGACTGCATATATTAACTTAAAAAGTAACTACAAATATTCACATTTTTTTTTAAAACCTACTAGGGATAGCAGGAGGAACCGGAAGATCGTTAGTGCAGTACACCGAGCCAGTAGTAGAGTTGAGGACTAGTGAGATGTTCATGTGTGAGCCAGACCTCCATCTGTTCACTCCTCTATGGTGTGTTACTGTAGCTTTTACCCCTCTAGAGAAGGTGATAGTCCATTAACTTCAGCACTGCCCTACGCCCCTCCCCTGGCCCCACCAGGCCCCCCAGGAACTGCATACCCCTCTGACTTTGAATGACTCTCTTTCATAAGATTCACTACATTGTAAAGAGGCCCATAAATAGCACTCAAAAAGGCTTGCTGAGACGAGTTGCCATAGAAACCAGTGGTTGGAAGTTAGTCTTTGTCTTGGTTCCGTGCAGGGGCAGTAGGAGCAGTAACGCTAGCTAGCTGCTCAATGAACAGACCTGTTTGAGGTCATCTGAGAGCACTGGAGGTAGACTCCGATCTGTCTGGCTTCCTGAGGTAACCTTTACAGGACTCGGATAACCTTTTAGAGGACTCAGACAGGACGAGTAAGTCTATTTATGGCTAAATTATGGCTAAATAGACTTACTAGCCCTCTATCAGAGTCCTGTTTAACGGATCACCCACTCATCTTTTCTCCTGATCCGTGCTTTCTCCATGTGTCCGGACTGATCTGCTCATTCTTACCTCCGATTAGGGACATCAAACGTTCAACCTGCTGCACATACCCTATGGACCATCCAGTCTAGAGTGCCTGGTTAAATTGTGCTTGGGAGCTTTTCTTTTTTTTTTTTTTTTTTTTTAAGTGGTTAAACTAGTGAGATATCTGATTATTGAACAATTCTTAGCTTAATTTCCTATCCTAAATGAAGGTATTTAATTGTTTTTCCATATCTAATTCATGTATATTCTGCTGCTTTCATAATGTGTACAGTATGTGCTACTACATTACACAAGCTGGTGTTTTGACCACATTGAATTGGGGGGAATTAAACATTGTTTTTACCTCCGATTGGGTGATGTTAGTGTAAAAGTCTAGTCAACAAGATGACATGATCATTTGCTTAAACAGAGCAATAGCTTTATTTTGGTACTGTTGATTTTGTCATCCACGCTGGAGGTTGCAGGATTTAGAATGCAATTGTCATTTTCTTTCTCAAATGGCACCGATAATTCGGGGGGGAGGGATCTCTCTAAAAGTTGCTGGCCACACCAATACGTGGACATGACAGTCAAACTATCACTTAAATAACAGTGACAACCAACCGTTGTCACTAGGGATCTAACGATCCACCGATACGCATCGGTCCCCAGTTCGAATGTTTAAGATATGAGTGTATCGGTCCACAGGAGCCCAAACCGCTCCAAATGTAGCATGCATCTGTCGGAAAATCAATTAAAAAGTCCCAAATCGCCAGTTCACAAATGTCTTACTCATTACTCTCTTTCTACCTTCTGAAAATATCAAATTTTGTGACAACTGTGTCCTCTCCTTCAGTGTGGAACTAAGCATGTCATTGATCTACAAGTAATTTTGCATGCCGAGCAACCCCAGTATTAGTAGCATAGTCAAACTGCGAGTTGTGTGCCGCCTCACGCGCTGACCAATGAGAGGAAGGCCTGTTCCTGATCGGGCACATCTGGTTGTCACCTTCAGCATTTGAATGTTTGAAGTGTCCTGCGCAATATTAGGCTTTACTAGTTGAGTGACAACCAATGTAATTTACTAGGCAATAATTTTTTTCTTCAAATGCGCTGTTGAAAATGGTGTTTTACAGGTTTAAAAGTAGCCTTAGCTAGCGCTGGAGACACAACTCTCATCTGGCTATAACTTACATGCTGATCAGGGCTTACGCACGCAACTCAATGTTAGGAAGGTGTTCCTAATGTTTGGTATACTCGGTGTATAGTCATTGGCTATGTCATACACTACATGACAAAGTATGTAGACACCTGCTCGTCGAACGTCTCATTCAAAAATCATGGGCATTAATATGGAGTTGCCCCCCCCCCCCCCCCCTTTGCTGCTACAACAGCCTCCACTCTTCTGGGAAGGCATTCCACTAGATGTTGGAACATTGCTGTGGGGACTTACTTTCATTCAGCCACGAGCGTTAGTGAGGTCGGTCGCTGATGTTGGGCGATTAGGCCCCGCTCGCAGTCGGCATAACAATTCACCCAAAGGTGTTCGATGGGGTTGAGGTCAGGGCTCTGTGCAGGCCACTCAAGTTCTTCCATAGCGATCTCGACAAACCATTACTGTATGGACCTCTCTTTGTGCACGGGGGATTGTCATGCTGAAACAAAGGGCCTTCCCTAAACAGTTGCCACAAAGTTGGAAGCACAGAATCATCTCGAATGTCACACTGTTGACATTTCCCTAAGGGGCCTAGCCCAATCCATGAAAACCAGCCCCAGGTCATTATTCCTCCACCAAACTTTACAGTTGGCACTATGGTAGCGTTCTCCTGACATCCCCCAAAGCCAGATTCGTCTGTCGAAGTGCCAGATGGTGAAGCATTACATTTACGGTGTTGGAGACCCACTGAATATAAATTAAACACTTCTAAATGCAGATGGTTGTCTTCTACAAATTGTCCACTAACCAGTGACGCACACATTATTTCCAGATTCCGTGTGGTTTTTGAGCTGTGTTAGTATTAACAGGATGTGCAACCTCATCTCCCCCTCTCACGCAATTGATTTCTGTGTTGATAATCGATAGGAGTGATTGACAAACGTATTGCATTTTTCTTTTGGTGACCCACTTATCAAAATGCAATATTCCAAAATGTTGCTGACTGTGTTCTGCAGGTTGTCTTCTAACCAGTGACGTGAAGGACCCCCCCCCCCCTCCCCCCCCCCCTAATCTTTGAGTGATTTTAGTGTTTTCAGAAAGTATTCACACCCCTTGACTTTTTCCACGTTTTGCTCTTATAGCCTGAATTTGAAATTGATTACATTTAGATGTTGTGACACTGGCCTACACACAATAACCCATAATGTCAAAGTGGAATTTGTTGTTTTATAGATTTCTTTTTACAAATGAATTAAAAATGAAAATCGGGGATGTCTTGAGTCAATAAGTATTCAACCCCTTTGTTATGGCAAGCGTAAATATGTTCAGGAGTAAAACCTTTCTAAAGTTGCATGGACCCAGTCTGCAATAATAGTGTTAAACACAATTTTTTTTATGACTACTATCTATGTACCCCACACATACAATTATCTTTAGTGTCCCTCAGTCGAGCAGTGAATTTCAAAGGGCAAGGGAGTTTTTTTTTAGGATAAAAAGAAACGGAATAGAGCTAAGCACAGGCAAAGTCCTGGAGGAAAACCTGATTCAGTCTGCTTTCTGACAGACACTGGGAGACAAATGCATCTTTCAGCAGGACAATAACCTAAAACACAAAGCAAAACCTATATTGACTTAAATATGCTTGAAAATCTATGGCAAGACTTGAAAATGGCTGTCTAGCAATGAGCCACAACGAGCTTGAAGATTTTTTTCCCCTTTAAGAATAATGTGCAAATACTATACAGTCCAGGTGTTAGACTTACCCAGAAAGACTCACCGCTGTATCGCTGCCAGAGGTGCTTCTACAAAGTATTTATTTAGGAGTGTGAATACTTATGTAAATGAGATCTGTATTTCCTTTTCAATAAAATGTGCACTATAAATGTCTAAAACTAAGTTTTCACTTTTTCGTTATGGGGTATTGTGTGTGTAGACGGGTGAGACATTGAATTCAGGCTGTAACACAACAATGTGGAACAAGTGAAGGGCTATGAATACTTTCTGAAGGCACTGTCTCAAATATTATTTTACCATATCAAAATATATTTTGGCATATAGTGTACTATCTGCAGGTTAGCGATTTTTGTCATGGTGAAATTCATTTATTGAAATAGCAGACATCACAGCTGATTTGCCCTGCTGACTCTGGCTAGCTCAAATTAACCACATTAACCCCCAATTGAAGTATTCATTAGGTCCTAAACTATGGATTTCAAATGACTGGGAATACAGATACAGTGCATTAGGAAAGTATTCAGACCCCTTGACTTTTCAACATTTTGTTATGGGCGGCCACTGTGTTCTTGGGGACCTTCAGTGCTGTAGACATTTTTTGGTACCCTACCCTTCCCCAGATCTGTGCCTCGACACAATCCTGTCTCAGAGCTCTACGGACAATTCCTTCAACCTTATGACTTGGTTTTTGCTCTGACATGCACTGTCAACTGTGGGACCTTATATAGACAGGTGTGTGTGCCTTTCCAAATCATGTCCAATCAATTGAATTTACCACAGGTGGACTCCAATCAAGTTGTAGAAACATCTCAAAGATGATTAATGGAAACAGGATGCACCTGAGCTCAAGTCGCATAGCAAAGGGTCTGAATACTTAAGGTATATTTGTTTTGTATTTTTTATAAATTCAAAAAAATTCAAAAAACCTGTTTTTGCTTTGTTGTTATGGGGTAATGTGTTTAGATTGATTTAGAAAAATGTTTATTTAATCCATTTTAGAATAAGGCTGTAACGTAACAAAGTTTTGAAAAGTCAAGGGGTCTGAATACTTTCCCAAATGCACTGTATGCGTCTGTTGGTCACACATACTTACAATTTTTTTTTTTTTAAGTAGGAGTGTGGATTAGAAAACCAGTCTGTATCTGGTGTAACCACCATTTGCCTCACGCGACAGATCTTCTTCGCATGGAGTTGATTAGGCTGTTGATTGTGGCCTGTGGAATGTTGTCCCGCTCTTCAATGGCTGTGCAAAGTTGCTAGATATTGTCAGGAACTGAAACACGTTGCCATACACGTCGATCCAGAGCATCCCAAACATGCTTAATGGGTGAAATGTCTGAGCATGCAGGCCATGGAAGAACTGGGACATTTTGAGCTTACAGGAATTGTGTATAGATCGTTGTGACATGGGGCCGTGCATTATCAATTTGAAACATGAGGTGATGGAGGATGAATGGCACAACAATGAGCTTTAGGATCTCGTCACGGTATCTCTGTGCATTCAAATTGCCATTGATAAAATACTATTGTGTTCATTGTCCGTAGATTATGCCTGCCCATACTACAACCCCACCACCACCATGGGGCACTCTGACCACAACGTTGACATCAGCAAACCGCTCACCCACACCAAGCCATGTCTGCCATCTAACCTGTACAATTGAACCGTTATTCATCCGTGAAGAGGACACTTCTCCATCGTGCCAGTGGCCATCGAAGGTGAGCATTTGCCCACTGAAGTCGGTTACGACGCCGAACTGCAGTCAGGTCAAGACACTGGTGAGGATGACGAGCACGCAGATGAGCTTCCCTGAGATGGTTTCTGACACTGTGCAGAAATTCTTTGGTTGTGCAAATTCAGTTTCATCAGCTGTCCTGGTGGCTGGTCTCACACAATCCCACAGGTGAAGAAGCTGGATGTGGAGGTCCTGGGCTGGCGTGGTTACACATGGTCTGCAGTTGTGTTGCCGGTTGGATATACTGCCAAATTCTTTAAAACTACTTTGGTATGATAGAGAAATTAACATTCAATTCTCTGGAAACGGCTTTGGTAGACATTGCTGCAGTCAGCATGCCAATTGCACGCTCCCTCAACTTGAGAAGTGGAGTTGTGTGAACTGCACATTTTAGTGTGATCTTTTATTGTCCCCAGCACAAGGTGCACCTGTGTAATGATCATTCTGTTTAATCAGCTTTTTCATATGCCACACCTGTCAGGTGGATTATCTTGGCAAAGGAGAGATGCTTACTAACAGGGATATAAACAAACATTTTAGAGAAGCTTTTTGTGCATATGAAAAATTCCTCAGATCTTTTAGCTCATGAAACATGGGAACAACACTTTACATGTTGCGTTTATAATTTTGTTCAATGTTGTTAATTATTTCCTTGACCTTCCTTAGTCCTTTCCCTGCTTATGATCCACAATCAGAAGACACCCCCCCCCCCCAGGATTGGGAGCAGAGAGAGAAGGCAGGGAACAGGGAATGCTGCGCTCTCCCAGTGGTCATAAACGAGACCATTAGGAAGCAATTTAAAGTAATGGCACTTTAATGAAAACAAGATGGCTACTGCCTGTAGAATTCCACACTTTCACATTGTGTCACTCCCTTCCTGTGTGCTTTCTCAACTCTAGGGGAGACTCATCAGTAAACGGTGACATGTTAACTGAAGGGGGGGGGGGGGGGGTGCTGACAAATACCGAGCCCAGGGGCGAAAGACATGAGGCTTGGCTGGAAGAAGAACCACTCTACAGTCCTCAATCCTCCCAAACTAGAGACTGGAGTTTTCTTTGGCAATGGGTTTTTTGTCTACGATCTGCGTAGACCTCACTTCCCAAAAGGCACCTGTAGTCAAAGGACTGTGTGTCCGATGGCCATCTATGGCAGTTGCTTACTGTTACTTGGTAGAGTAGCTGTGTGATGAGCAGCAGACATTCTCTTCATAATCTACTACAGTAAATATAAATCATGGCATGTATACAGCCTATGATTGCTCAGTTAAAATGGCAGATTGTTTTTCTAGTGCTGCTGTCGTCAGTGGTGGTTAGGGTTAGTCTAGTCCACAGGCAATGACCTAAGCTTACCCCTGTCTGTCTTTCTGCGTGTGTCTTTATGCATATAGTGTTTTGTGTAGTTGTCTGTTTGCTCGCTGGTTGTTGACATCTGGCTGTGCTTTGGAGCAGAACAGTGTTGTAATTCTGTAATGATTCGATGCCGTGGAAGTGAATACTATTACAGACAAATCCACGTAGCACTCCACTCATGTCTAATTGCATTATCTTTGATGAAGGTAGGATTACACACACCATCTGATGCCAGACAATATTGCCTTACACCAGGGTTCCCCAACTGGCGGCCCGTGGGCCAAATCTGGCTTGCGGGTGACTTCTATTTGGGCCCCCCCCCCCCCCCAAGTTTTGAGAAAAAAAAGTTACTCTACTGCCAATGTTTGTCAATGGAGATTGCATGGCGGTGTGCTCGAATTTATATACCTGTCAGCAACGGGTGTGGCTGAACTGTCCAAATCCACTCATTTGAACGGGTGTCCACATGCTTTTGTGTATATATAGTGTATATGTGATCATATACACATGTAAGCAAGGTTTGAAATTATTGTTTTAGTCAAATATGATATCTGTTTGGACTTCTTGCGGTCAATTTGCAGTTATTTGAAATTATGTTCCAGCCCCTGACCATCTGTTCAAGAAAAAATCTTCCCGCGGCTGAATCTATTGATGATCCCTGCCCTCACACGCAGCCTGTTACTGCTGCTCTTGCACATGCACGCACACAAACACATTTTCTGCAAATTAGAGAGTGCGTAGTTGTGGATCGAAATAGTGTGTTTGTGTAGTCGGCCTCTCTCATGCGTGATGTGGAAGTATGTGTACTTGTTGTTCAACTGTAGTCCTCACACCACCACACACTCAGTAGGTCTGTGATGGTGTACTGTCAAATCATGTGCTTAAATCTATAACCAGGGCAGAAGTGATTAGTTGTGGCCTGTAGTCAGATTCTCATTAGAGGTGCAGTGGTGAGATAAAGCTCCCTGCTCGGCTCTGTCTGATACAGAGTTATGCTGATGAATGATGACTTCCATTAAACATTTCATTCAGAGCAGCTGTTAATGTGGGCGGGAGAGGGGGGAGAGGTAGAGCGAGGGAGGGAGGGAGGGGACTAGAGCGAAAGTTTACCCTCTTCCCTTGGCTGTATTTAAAGCCTTAGTATCTATTGATTTCCGTCTCATTGCTCTCCCTGGGAAAGGAGCCCCAGCCACCTCAACACACAGGTATCAAGGCTTTATCTGTGGGAGCGGAGAGGCTGAGGAGCAGGGAAGATGTTCCCTGACGCAGTGTGTTCTGTCTGCCTCTCTCCGGATGGGGGTGAAAAGCCATAAGAGGTTGTACCATTTGTGTGGGAGATGCTCTCCCTCGTTTATAAACAAGAGGGCATTGGCATAAACTGGTACATTGTGAAACCCAGTCGTACAGTGACTAACACACTCATGGCGGGAGGGCTGGCGGCCAGTTGTTTGGGCTGGACTGAAGCCTGGATTAGACTCCTTCATGTTGGTCCAGTTCAGACACATTAGCATAGTTTCCATGGTTGCAAAACGGAAACGATCCCCCCCACCATCCTTTTTCCATCTCATTCATGCAGACCAACTCTTCCATTCAGAAGCCCCCTCCCTCTCTTCAACCCCCCCTCCCGACCCCCACTCTACGCTATCTCTCAAACTGGGATGGAACAGGGAAATGTAAATCTGCTGACGGCTCCTCTTGTGTGAGGCAAATCGAGTTGAGAGGCAGAGAGTCTGTGACTGCGTGTGTGTGGAAAGCACTACTGGTCGGCAGAGCACTGGGTTTGTAAAGTCAATACTCAATACTCTGACTGTAGTTGTTGTGTACTGACCATTGTTGAGTTTAAAGGGCCCTACACACCCTATGCAAACAGCGTCGTATACGGTCCGTTCCAACATTATAGCC
Organism: Salvelinus fontinalis; assembly: GCF_029448725.1. Lineage (NCBI taxonomy): Eukaryota > Metazoa > Chordata > Actinopteri > Salmoniformes > Salmonidae > Salvelinus > Salvelinus fontinalis. Next base: position 24,913,361 of record NC_074669.1, read on the forward strand.
ACACAAAGGTACGCAGAAAGCGCCGCTCAGTCACTGCGTTTGCGTACGGTGTGTAGCGATCTTAAGGGTGGTTAACGAACAGCCATGTCATGAAAATGAGGCGACCTGAATGTGCCAACAGTCTGAATGTACATATTTTTATATCAGTTTGTCCTTTTTTTGTCCTTTTCTCCTCTCCCTTTTCTGCACAACATGCTGTGTTATTTTTAAACGAGTAGCAGCGCTTTTAATGTTAATGTGCATTTACATCTGGGGGGCTGCCTGCCCCCCTCTTCTCTCTCCCCCGGACCCCCCTTAGCCCTGACCATCCTGTGCAGCGTGTGATTGGCTGTGGGGTCCAGGCAAGACGGAGCCCAGGTCTAAGCAGGGCTGTGTGATTGTGCGCGGGCGGGGTAATGTCTCCCTGGCTCAGCATCACAGCTCTATGTTCTGTACTCTCGTTCTCGTCTCAGCCGCGAAACACTTCATTAGCCTTTAACAAGACCACAGTGCCTGCCTGCGCCAAACTCTACTTTCACCTCTCTCTCTCGTTCTCTCGTTCTCTTGTTCTCTCTCGCTCTCTCTCTCTCCCAGACCCTCTTTCTATCACCCATTTCTCTTTCTCTTTACCTTTGACTGTATCTTTCTCCGTTCTCTCTTTAGTGCCTAGTTTCTTTCCCGTCAGTGTTTGGATCCAGGCACTGTTGGTAGTGATTGTGATTCTGAGCACTTCTAAAGGCCTCTAACAGGGTACAGGGAGGGATAGGAAGGGGGTAGAGGATTTTTGGATGGGTGCCCTCCTCTTGGACAGCCATCCTGAATGGGGCTCATTGATCCCCCTGGTCCCCCCTCTGTGTTCTCACCCCTGAATGGTCCTTTCAGGGCTCCGGACTAGCAGGTCGAGACCACCAAGCCTTCCTGTGTAAGAGAACTGGGCCAGGCCCAGGGCGTTTAGACTACTGCATTACACACACACACAGCCAGCCAGCCACAGACACCCAAGCTCATCACAGTCTCACTCTGATCCTGTACTACACCGACTTTCTCACTTAAAGGGGCCCTAACAAGACACATTCAGTGTCTCTCACGCGCGCACGCACACACACACACACACACACACACTCAGACAGATGCAGGTTTTGTTAACTGCATTCCCAAAACAAGGAGTATTCTTATCTATTGCTTCTTCTTTCTTCCTGCTCCCATAGCAAGTAGGCCTTCCTTTGGTTTCCATAGTAACTGGTGTTTGTTTTGGGCCAAGCTTCTTTTAGGTACATCGTTTGAGTCTCTTTCTTGGTTAGAGAGAAACTGAGAGGTGAGAGCGGTGACTGAGGCCCTCTGACTTGGAGGAAGCCGATGATTCACCTGAGGGAGGGATGATAGGCTAGTGGTGAGTGAGGGCGTCGCGGTCTGTCTGAAAGTGTTCCTCTGCTCAAGTCAGGATGGTTTATTCCTGATTCCCTCGTGTGTGTGTGTGTGTGTGTGAGTGACCCATCACTACTACCCCTCACTGTGCTCTCTACTACCCCTCACTGTGCTCTTGTCCCTAGTGGCTCTGGTCCTCAGTTACACCTCACATTTTTCAAAACCCAGAATGTGCTTCTGAGTGGTGCTGCATCAGTCCTGATATTTTGGGTCTAGCCTGAACTCTCGTTCTCTCTCTCCCTCTACAGGGTGTACCCCAGCTGCCCTGTGCCAAGGCCCTGTACAACTACGATGGCAAGGAACCTGGGGACCTCAAGTTTGGTAAGGGTGACGTCATCATCCTGCGACGTCAGGTGGATGAGAATTGGTACCACGGGGAGATTGGCGGAGTCCACGGTTTCTTCCCCACCAACTTTGTCCAGATCATCAAGCCACTGCCGCAGCCCCCGCCACAGTGCAAGGCCCTCTATGACTTTGAGCTCAAAGACAAGGAGGCAGACAAGGATTGCCTGCCCTTTACTAAGGTGAGTTATAGACAACTTTACTAGTGTTACACGGTATACTAGTATCACGGTACCAAAGCGTAATAATACTTATGATACCAACATTTTAGAATACTGTAGTACCGTTTTCATATAATACTACCAACTTTTTCGGCCCTACCAATCTAAAGAAACCCACTAGCGCCTGTTATAAAAAGCAACAGCAACTAGTCTCTTGTATGCACCGGTCCAATGTCCAGTTCACTTTCATGCGCATATCACATGAGGCAGATGTGATCAGCCAGCGACATTCCCTACCAGCCCTCACCCACCTGCTTCTCTCAGCATCCTCTACCACCCCTCACCCACCTGCTTCTCTCAGAATCCTCTACCAGCCCTCACCCACCAGCTTCCCCTACCAGCCCTCACCCCCCTGCTTCTCTCAGAATCCTCTACCAGCTCTCACCCACCTGCTTCTCTCAGAATCCTCTACCAGCCCTCACCCACCTGCTTCTCTCAGAATCCTCTACCAGCCCTCACCCACCTGCTTCTCTCAGCATCCCCTACCAGCCCTCACACACCTGCTTCTCTCAGCATCCCCTACCAGCCCTCACACACCTGCTTCTCTCAGCATCCCCTACCAGCCCTCACACACCTGCTTCTCTCAGCATCCCCTACCAGCCCTCACACACCTGCTTCTCTCAGAATCCCCTACCAGCCCTCACACACCTGCTTCTCTCAGCATCCCCTACCAGCCCTCACACACCTGCTTCTCTCAGCATCCCCTACCAGCCCTCACACACCTGCTTCTCTCAGCATCCCCTACCAGCCCTCACACACCTGCTTCTCTCAGCATCCCCTACCAGCCCTCACACACCTGCTTCTCTCAGAATCCCCTACCAGCCCTCACACACCTGCTTCTCTCAGCATCCCCTACCAGCCCTCACACACCTGCTTCTCTCAGCATCCCCTACCAGCCCTCACACACCTGCTTCTCTCAGCATCCCCTACCAGCCCTCACACACCTGCTTCTCTCAGCATCCCCTACCAGCCCTCACACACCTGCTTCTCTCAGCATCCCCTACCAGCCCTCACACACCTGCTTCTCTCAGCATCCCCTACCAGCCCTCACACACCTGCTTCTCTCAGCATCCCCTACCAGCCCTCACACACCTGCTTCTCTCAGCATCCCCTACCAGCCCTCACACACCTGCTTCTCTCAGCATCCCCTACCAGCCCTCACACACCTGCTTCTCTCCGTCTGCCCTCCCTGCGCTCCTCCATCAGTTTTATAAATATAATATAGCTTTGATGATGAGTGGGGATGGATAGAGACCCTGATCAGTCTTCTGTTACATTTGATACATTGGAGCAGTGCACAGAGCAAGCAAAGTTGATACATTGTATATCATTTCATCCCTGATATAACCAAGAGCACAGGCAAGTCTGAGTATAGGCTTTGCAAGTTCGCTGCCATGCAGCAATGCCAGAGAAGAAAAACAGCTTTGCAACAGCATGGAAAACGGCATAGAAAATGTAAATTGGTATGAAAGAAATGTTGACTCATATATAACCGGAGCTAACGTTTATTCTTCCTGCACGATTTTGCGCGCATTTGATATAATTTCACAAACCATGTCGCGAGACATTTTTTAACCTAATCCCTGACCGCTAATTATTGGTTTGATAACACACAATTTTCAGTCATGTTACCTAGCTAGCTAACAACCTGGTAACTTCACAGTAGAGATCTAGGCAAATTTGATTGGCACAGGAAGAAAGGAAAAGGGTCTGCTACTCACAAGATGTTTATTCAAAGTTAGGATTCATATAGGCCTAACTAGATCAAAAACCTATATTTTTCTGGTGCACCTTACATTCTGTTTGGTGCCTAACATGTTTTAAAGTTGGGAGCAGTGTGTGTTTGTGAGTGTTTATGAGTGGTGTGTGTGCTTATTAGAGAAAGAGAGCGAGGGAGTGTGAGTGTGTGAACTGATGAGTTGGTTTCATGCAGTGTTTTCCCCTTACTGACACACTGACATGCAGATCATTATGCATGTATATTCCTTCCTCCAGCAAATCACAGGTAGACCTTTGCAAATATGAGAAATGAGCCATTCTATGTTATACATTGAACAGTGTGACGTTATGTTCAGTATGTGTTTTATTGAGTAGAAGTGTGAACATCAGTCACAGATTGGTTGTGTAGCACATGAGCATAACATTCCCCCCCTCCCGATACTACTTGGTATCGTGATACTTGGCCTGGCATCGTTTGTAAAATGTGGGTATCGTGACGACACTAGACTTTACAGGCGTACCACATAGGACATAGTAGCAAGAGTTTTAATTACAACCTATACTGTTTTTTTCTAAGCTGTCATTTTCCTGTTTTTGGAGCGTCTAACCGCTCAACTGTTGATTGTAAAAGCTCTGTGGCTTAACCCTGACCACACTCTGAGTGAGTTCGTGGCGGTCTTTGTGGACGTGTCCTGCTGATGCAATACATTTTCCCTCCTAGTGTAGAGGACCAGTTATCCACGCTCACACTGTACCTACTGTACAATTGCTAAGTGGGTTGGAACAAATTATTTTCCAATCGTTTCGTTCTGAACAGAACAATTTTTTTTCATTCCACTGTTCTAACCAGAAAAATATAGTTCTGAACCGGTTCAAACACCCAAAGATTACCGGTTTATATTGTTCCTTTTTAAACCTCAAATACATTTCTTAAAAAAAAAATCATTTTTACATTTAGTTTGACATTAAATGGCTTCACCAATCAGTGCGGATACAGCAGCTCATAATGGAGCAGGTAAGCTATTTAATCTGTATAGGAAAGTTAAGAGCATATTGTCTTTTGCATGGTTTAATCATAATGAAAGACAAACACACACTGTGCTGCCAGTCATTATGGACAGGCAAATGTAGGGCGTGAGACAACGGAAATTTTGCAGGTGGGGAGAGGGTTGAGCAGGAGGCTTGACCTGAAGCGCTGGGCATCTTATGACACACGTTATCTGAATTAGATTACATTATAGTATCCTTAACTAGCATTGAAAAAGTTATATTCTTCTCTAATAAAAAATTTCTCTCCCTAATTTCTGAATCACAGTTGTAACATCGTCAGCATTCTACAGTAACCTATGCTTCGGCAGGGCAGGTAGCCTACACACGCACTGACAGGCAGACACTGGAACACGTTTCTGAGGGACAGAGTGAGGGCTTTGCATTGACGCTAAAAACTGTCACATGAATAGAGCTGTGATGCGATTTTTGTGGGACAGGGAAAAAAATGCCCAGAACGTAAAAGAACGGCATTAACCGGTTCCCATGTGTTTAAAATAACGGTTCTGTTCCAGAACAGTATAAATGTAAAATAATTGTGTTATTTTAACGTATCCCTGAACCGGTTCCAACCCCTGTTGCTAAATTACTTCATTCCTGGATCTATTCAAATATACCCAATGGGTCATTACTTTCTATCTTTGACTTTTATAAGCTGTCTGCTGTTTTTTATGTCTTATGAGCAAAATCTGAAACAAAGGAAAGTGCTTGGCTTGTTCCTTTCTAAACAGGATCCAGTTTATTGCTCTTATAATGCAGTCTAGCCTTAATGTGGGCACTTCCTTTTAGTTTTTAATAAAACATGTTCTCTCTCTCTTCATAAAGGATCTAAAACTCTGCTGGTTAGCAGCATCTTTAATGACAGTCTGCCCGGTAACAACCTCTCTATATTTTCTCTTCTAGGATGATATTCTGACTGTGATTCGCCGAGTGGATGAAAACTGGGCAGAGGGAATGCTGGGGGATAAAATAGGAATCTTCCCCATATCATATGTTGAGGTAAGCGAAATGTTCCTCCAAGTGTTAACCGGAGCGTCCCTGATATGTCCAGGGGAGCATTTTACCTCAGGAAGAGGTCGGAAAATGCTGAGTGTGTTAGTGCTATAATTTTTGCTTTGTTAGACATCTTGCGAAATGTGCACATTAGTGCTCTCTCTGCTCTCCCCTGTTGCTTCGCCCCTGAAAATGGTCAAAATATATTTCACCGAAGTATTAAACATGCCAGTAGATTTACTGCTGATTGGGCATCCTGAGGTAATTCACTGTCCTACAAAAGCCTTACTGATCACTGCTGTTTTAGTAGAGAACTGTCTGCTGGGATGATGAACCTTACCTGTGTAATAGACCTGAAACCTAACCGGAGAATGTAGAAGTAACATGCAGAAGTAACCAGTGGCACTATGAAAACCTTTTCGAACAGCATTTCTCTCTTAATGGAGGAGCACGGTAGAGAGAAACACAGGAGTGGGCGGAGACATGTCATAAAAGGAAGCACAATTTGAGGAAGGCAAGACCTTTTTTCGTGTGAATGCTTTTGTGAAGGTAATCTTTGATTCTGACGTCGAAAGTGACATTCTTAGAAGCAGAGGAGGAGAAAAAGGCCCCATTTCATGTGACAGATTTTTAGGTTTGTCTAATATCCCGACGGGGGCGTTTTTGAAGGGAATGGATGCTAAACCATTCGTGCATATACAATTGGCTGTGTTTTCACAGCAGAGACATACTATGTTTTCCTCCAAGGAAGACATTTTTTTCTTCGTGTCTCGCACAGGTTACACAAATATCCAAATGATGAGTACTGTACATTCAGCATATGTCACACAGTAAATAGCTTTTTAAAAGAAAATATGAACAATTCTGGCACTGTCAGAGGACAAACTCAAATCTAGGTCTTGCATAACCACACTTGATTATGGATGTGGAATTCTGTCTGTGCAGTGATTCTATACTGATACCCGTTCTATATTTGGCTGTACATCTGATCTAGTGCTACGTGTGTACACGGGACCACTTGGTGAACCCAGCTTAGCACTGCCTCTCCTCAGGATTGGTGTGAAAATTCTCCGCTTTGATGTTCTAAGTAGAGGAAGAGCAGCTCGGGGCTATCTGTGTTGTGGAGTGCTCCCTCGTCCTCCCTGTGATTAGCTAAACCCTTTTTAGTGTTCCTCCTTTGATTCCTGCCTCACACGAAAGAGGCCGTGAAGGCCTGCAGTCTCCTCCGCTCGCTGGCTGCCTGAAAACCCTCCACTCCCCCTGAGCCCAAGGTCTTCTCTCAACCCCCTGGCACTGGCAGCATTCTCAGCACACTGCTTTCTCCCATCAGATAACGGCAAAGGGTGGTTTTCACTATAGCTAGTTTCATTATGAAGAGTGACAGCTTTCATTATCATATTAACAACTCCCTTTCTCTCCTATCTACCCCTCTACATCCTGTTCTCCATGTTCTCCCGCCTTCCCTTCCCTATGTCATCCTGTTCCCTCTCTCCTTCTGTAGTTTAACTCTGCAGCCCGCCAGCTGATTGAGTTAGACAAGCCTGGGGACTCCAGTGGGGACTCTGGCGAGGGGGCCTCGTCGGGCCCCCAGAGTAACGGGGGCCCCCACCGTGCCGGGGAGAAGAAAAACAGTAAGAAGCGCCACTCGTTCACCTCCCTCACCATGTCCCACAAGCCCTGTCTGGCCCCGCCCCCCCAGAGACACTCCATGGAGATCAGTGGGCCGGTCCTCATCAGCTCCTCCAACCCCACGGCAGCCGCACGCATCAGCGAGATCAGCGGAGGACTGTCCTGCAGCGCACCCTCACAGGTGAGATAGGGGGGAGAGGGAGCTACTGCCTTCCCTCTTGTCCAGTGTCTTTGTACTGTTTGGTTAGGGGCCTTGTATTCAACGAGGAAGTCACTAAATCGAGAGAACCTTATGTCTGAAGCACTCTTGTATATGATGAATGAAATGAATTTACCCATAACCCAAAGTCTATTGTACCTAGTAATGAATTCCTCCACAATTTATTGTAGAACTTTGTTCTGAACAACCCCCTTAAACCAGAATTGTAAAAACCATCCTGTTGGCCAGCATAACAGCTCATCTGTCTATGGGTGGGTGTCTGTACTATGGACTAGTGTATAATCACTGCCTTTGATTTCATGGGATAGGTGATGGACTTGTCACTCTGTCACCAGATCTGTCATAACCCTCAGTGTGTGTCCTGCTTCCTGTCCATGTCGGCTCCACACTGTCCATCTGGGCTTGTTAATCAGGCGTAATGAGTGATGAACCGAGGGAAACTATGTGCACTAAAGACGCTCATGCAACAAGCACAAACAACAAGCAGATTCCACACTCTTGTTTTCATCAGATGTTTTTGTTCCCCGATAAAGATTCCCACTCTCCTTATGTCAGCAATTACCCACACTTCCCTCCCTCTCTCCACACGTCATGCCGAACAGGCCAAGGCTTCGTCCAAGCGTTTGAAATTACGGCTGCGTGACTCCACTCGCCCGCAAAAAAGACTCCAGCTTAGCCCCCGAGGTTTCCACAGCAACCTCGGAATGGCAACCACTCACAGCTGCTCTGCGGTTGTCAGGCTCTGTAGAGAGAGAGGGAGAGGGAGGGAGAGAGAGAGAGGGGGGGGGGGTGGCTGGGGGCTTGACAGACGCAGACAGTTTAGCAGGCAGACAGACACACAGACTATAAGATTGACAGACACACAGACAGACAGATGATTAGTTAGCGTGTCAGGCAGGCTGAAGCGTTCTGTGACTGACGGGGGGCTGTGAGAACCTTCAGTAGGTTGCTTAGTTTTTTCCCCCATTTTCTCTCCAGTGGAGAACAGCGTAGAGGAGCATTGAGACGACAGCTGCCTCACCCCAGCCTGCTTGGTGTACAGAGTAGGGACTTCTATACTGATATTGCCAATGAGCATACACACTCTTCACATGAAGGTTAAATGTTGACTTCATTTCATGAGTGTTATTTTAGTTTGAAGTACACTATATATACAAAAGTATGTGGACACCCCTCCAAAGAGTGAATTGGGCTATTTCAGACACACCCGTTGCTGTCAGGTGTATAAAATTGAGCACGCAGCCATGCACTCTCCATAGACACACATTGGCAGTAGAATGGCCTTACTGAAGAGCTGTGACAACGTAGCACAAGGATGCCACCTTTCCAACAAGTCAGTTCGTCAAATGTCTGGCCTGCTATATCTGCCCTGGTCAACTGTAAGTGTTATTGTAAAGTGGAAACATCTAGGGGCAACAACGGCTCAGCCGTGAAGTGATAAGGCACACAAACTCACAGAACCGTAACGGCGAGTCCTGAAGCGCGTAGCGTGTAAAAATCGTCTGTCCTCGGTTGCAATACTAACTACCAAGTTCCAAACTGTCTCTGGAAGCAACGCCAGCGCAATAATTGTTCGTCGGGAGCGTCATGAAATGGCTTTTCATGGCCGAGCAGCCGCACACAAGCCAAAGATCACCATGCGCAATGCCAAGCGTCGGCTGGAGTGGTGTAAAGCTTGTGCACCATTGGACTGGAGAAGTGGAAATGAGTTCTCTGGAGTGATGAATCACGCAGTCTGACGGACAAATCTGGGTTTGTCGGGATGCCAGGAAAATGCTTACTGCCCCAATGTTTAGTGCCAACTAAAGTTTTGATGAAGGAATAATGGTCTGGGGCTGTTTTTCATGGTCCAGGCTAGGCCTCTTAGTTCTAGTGAAGGGAAATATTAACGCTACAGCATACAATGACATTCTAGATGATTCTGTGCTTCCAACTTTGTGGCAACAGCCCTGTGCACAAAGCGAGGTCCATACAGAAATGGTTTGTCGAGATCGGTGTGGAAGAACTTGACTGGCCTACACAGAGCCCTGACCTCAACCCCATCGAACACCTTTGGAATGAATTGGAATGCAGACTGCGCGCCTGGCCTAATCGCCCAACATCAGTGCCCGATCTCACTAATGCTCGTGGCTTCTTGAAAACCTTCCCAGTAGAGTGGAGGCTGTTATAGCAGCAAAGGAGGGACCAACTCCATATTAATGCCCATTATTTTTTTAATGAGATGTTTGACGAACAGGTGTCCATATACTTTTGGTCATGTAGTGTATCTTAAAACATTTGACATTTCTTTACGTATTAAACCAACATGGCTTTATCGTCTATCATCTGACAGCATTCAGTGGTCTCCCTCGTAGTCCCCGGCTTCTTCTGTCTGTTGCAGCAGTCAGAAATTGAGCATTTATTTTGGAGGGTGTGATTCTCTTCTTGGTTATATTTTGAGTAGGAGAATAGAATGTACCATTTGAGTGTCTTCTCGCTGTCTCACCCCCTTGGGCATTGGGCCGCAACACATTTCAGACACACTAACATGCTTTACCCACAGCTTCTCCTGGGAAACGGCAGCCTCACAAATCCTTTCTCCAACTGCTGGCATTCCTCTGTGTCTGTGTGTGTGTGTGCCGACAGCTTCTCCAGAAACTGAGTATTTTTGTGCATCCATATACCTTTTCATTTTGGGAAGATCCAGCTCTCATTAAAGCTTTGGCCCCACAGGGAGAGGGGAGAATGATGTATTTTAAACTCTTCAGACTTTATCTGCCATCATTATGAACGAGACACACTCTTTATTGTAAAACCTCCGTTCCCACCTGGGAGGTGAGCCTGCTCTTTGAAACAGGCGCTGTACAACTCACGATGGGTTTGATTTATTAATGGACTTAATAAAAACACATATAAAGATGGAGAGAGACCCCAGGTGGAATCTGTGGCTCGACCTCTCGCCTCTCTTCTCTCGCTCCTCTTCTCTCGCTCCTTCAAAGCAGACTGAAAAACAACAATGGGAAGCAGTCGTTGCCCGGGGGGCCAGAGGGAGGGAATGTATGGGAATGAACACGCCCTCTGTCCACTGCTTTTATTTTAGAGGGAATGGACTTGAAGAGACTGTTGACTAAAGGAGCCTGTAGTATATGAAAACAGAACTGCTACTCTTTAATGTGTTGTAAATCGGAACACTTATGCTGTAACTGATGTGCTGTACACATACACTCACATATGTGGCTCATACACATATAGCTAAATGCTCAATGCAGACATAGCCTAGTACAGTACTGCAAGTGTGGGTACTGCAGCCCCTCACGATGAGACGTTTTTGTGGCCGTCTTGCCTCATTGCACCTTCCCCTGCTACACAGTTGATTTGAGTTTGAGGTGGGTCCTCTGTAATGATTTACCTTGAGGCTGCTCTGCTCTGTCTGGGGCAGTCATGCATGGCTTGTGGGGAGTAAAGGGTACAAGGAGACATTGTGTGTCCAACAGTATTGCCCTGTGAGTCAGTGTCATGCAAAGCGTGAATCACTGTGGTTCACTTTCTCTCAGCAAGGGGCCTCAGCAGTTATCCGTCTTCACCCGGCCAATGAAAACTTGTTCTTGACAGTCATATGACCTCACCCAGCCAAGCGTGTCATTAGGACACCAGCACAGCTTGACTTAGCCAATTGGGTCCACCGCTGCTGTGAAGGCGACATTTCCATTTAATGTGACATTTTAAGGCCGTGTGTGACATGTTTTAGAGACTGGGTTGGGTAGGTTACTTTCTAAATGTAATCCGTTACTAGTTACCTGTCAAATTGTTATCAGTAATGTAACTTTGGATTACCCAAACTCAGTATCGTAAATTGCTGACTTTCCCTATAAGAGGTATTAGAAGAAGACAAAAAGGATCCATCAAATGCATTTGGTGTGTCATCATAGTGGTCTCTGACTTGTGGTTAGATTCCCTCAGGTGGAAAAAAAACTTAAACCTGCGCCCTTTTTCAATGCTGAATTGAACGTCATTGAGAAAAAATATATTGATACCTTTCTGTTTTCGCGAACATCCTTTCTGAATTGAAAAGTAATCCAATAAGGAATCATCTAGTTTTTCAAAAGTATCTCTAATCTGATTACAATATTTGTGCTGGTAACGTAACTGGGTACCGTTTTATTGTAATCCAATTGCATGTAATTGATTACATGTAATCAGTGGCTTACATGTAATCAGTTACTCCAACCCTGTTTAGAGATTAAATTACTAGTCTGTTAGATCGAACATAAGTCTACTGCCCATGTGAGACTGGATGCGAGGAGACAGACTAGCACAAATTGAGGGTTGCAACTATCGTTGAAATGCCATAGTTGTTCTAGCACACAGTCCTGTGCCCTGTGTAATGCTATTATATTGTATGGGAGTAGTGGTGGTATTGAGGAAGTTGTCTGACTTTGTCCATCCTCAACAGGTACACATCTGCACAGCTGGACTCATAGTGACCCCTCCCCCCAGCAGTCCCGTTACTACGGCAACTGTCTTCACCTTTCCCCCGGAGACGAGCTACGCATCCATCCCTGTGGTAGGTGGAGTTCTCTCTTCAACTGAAACTACACTACTGGGCCTCTAATACTGGCTTTAAGAGATTTTAAATTGGCCCATGGCACTTCACTTACATCAGGTTCCTCTTAAAACCTGCATACAGTAGCGTATGGGCTCTTGCTGCCATGGCTGTGCTGTGTTCAGCTGGGTGTGTGGCTGTGTTGCTATGTGGTACTGCTGAGAATGTATACATAAAGGTTGAGCTCTCTGCATCAATGGAGAACTCCTACATGATGTTTCTCTACAGATGATTTCTCTGGCCTGCAGGCAATCTAATTATCTCCGCTCTAGCGTCAGCAGTGCACCAACACACACACACAAGCATGTTGGCCCTTCTGAGTTGCTGTGCCACTCCCTCCTCCCTCCCCCATTGCTCCATAGTAGTTATGTCTGTCTGCTCCTCAGGCCTGTTAATGTCAAGTTGAGACACATTTATCTTGTTCCTTGTTTATTTCTCTGCAGATACAGAGCTTTTAGAAAGTAGTCATACCCCTTGACTTATTCCACATTTTGTTACAGCCTGAAATCCATTTTTTTTGTTTTTCTGTCTCACCTATCTACATGCAATACCCCATAATGACAGTGAAAACATGTTTTTAGACATGTTTGAAAATGTATTGAAAATGAAATATAGAATTCTCAATTCCATAAGGATTCACACACACGAGTCAATGCTTTATCACCTTTGGTGGCGATTGCAGCTTTGAGTCAACTTGGGTATTTCTGTTTCAGCTTTGCACATCTGGATTTGGGGATTTTCTTCCTTGACGATTTTCTCAAGCCCTGTTAAGTTAGATGGGAAGTGGCTGTGAACCGCAATCTTCAAGTCTTTCCACAGATTTTGAATGGGATTCAAGTCTGGGCTTTGGCTTTGCAGGTCAAGGACTTTCACATTCTTGTTCTGAAGTCATTCCAGCGTTGCTTTGGCTGTATGCTTGGGGTCATTGTCCTGTCGGAACGTAAATCTTCGCCCCCAGTCTGTTGTTTGCACTGTGAAGCAGGTTCTCATCAAGAATTTGCCTGTATATGGCTCCATTCACTGTTCCCTCTATCCTTACCAGTTTCCCAGTCCCAGTTGCTGAAAAGAATCCCCATGATGCTGCCACCACCATGCTTCACGGTAGGGGTGGTGTTAGACGGGTGATGAGCTGTGCCTGGTTTTCTCCAGACATAGCGCTTTACATTCAGGCCAAATAGCTTTAAAAAAATTCTCATCAGAAGACTATCTTTCACGTGCCTTTTTAGTAAACTCCAGGCGTGTTGTCATGTGCCTTTTTCTCGGGAGTGGCTTCCGTCTGGCCACTCCCATAAAGCCCATCTTGGTGTAGTGCTGTAGAGACTGTTGTCCTTCTGGTAGGTTCTCCCATCTCAGCCAAGGTACTCTGTAGGTCTGTCAGTGGTCATTGGGTTCTTGGTCACCTCCCTGAACAAGGTCCTTCTTGCCCGGTTGCTCAGTTTGGTTTTGATGTCTGGGTAGTTACATATTTTTATAATTTCCCAGTGATGGAGACCACGGTGCGCTTGGAAACTTTCAACACTCTAGAAATTGTTAAACCCTTCCCCAGATATAATTGTGATGATGCTTATATCTCAGAGATCTACAGACTTCAGACTTCATGGTGTAGTGTCTGCTCTGGCATGCACTGTCAACTGTGGGACCTTATAGACCGGTGTGTTATTTTCTAAATCATGTCCAAACTATTGAATTTACCACAGGTGGAATCCAATCAAGTTGTAATGACATCTCAATGGTGATCAAAGGAAATTGGATGCACCTGAGCTCAATTTGGAGTGTCATAGAAAAAGGGTCTGAATAATGATGTAAATTGGTTCTGTATTTCATGTTCAATAAATTAGCTAAAATGTCTAAACATGTTTTCATTTTTTGTCATTATGGGATATTGTGTGTAGATGGGTGGGAAAAAATCAATTTGGAATTCAGGCTGTAACAAGAAAAAGTAGAATAAATGGGTATAAATACTTTCTGAAGTCACTGTACATGTATAGTTACACATGTTTAGAAGAAACCCACCTCTTTCTCAGTACACCAATGTGTATGATTGTGTAATAGTTGTTTAGGTCTGGTTTCTGTCCCGTTAGAGGCAGAACAAGGACGAGAGCCCAGAGGAATCCGCTCACTGCTGGCCGGTGGGCTGAACTATATAATGTTTAAAGAAATGTTTTTACTTTCATATGGTCCTCATTAAACACAGCAATGGATTCACCAGGCCCCAGTGTCGTTTCTATAGCAACAAACAAGCAAACAAGCACGCTGGAGATTCCTTCCCAGATCTCGGGGGAAGTTGGGGACAAGACCAAACCTCTGTGCCAAGCGATACTCTCCCTCATTGAACAGAGTAAATGATATCCCTCTTTCACTGACCAGTTTCTCATTATGTAACACCTAGTCAGTCATTGGTTAAAAGGCCAGGGGTGGGCCTCCCGAGTGGCGCAGCGGTCTAAGGCACTGCATCGCCATGCTAGAGGCGTCACTACAGACCCAGGTACGATCCCAGGTTGTCACAACCGGCTGTGATCGGGAGACCCATAGGGCAGCGCACAATTGTCCCAGCGTCATCCGGGTTAGCGGTGGGTTTGGCCGGGGGTGCTTTACTTGGCTCATCGCGCTCTAGCGACTCCTTGTGGCGGGCGCCTGCAGGCTGACCTCTCTCGTCAGTTGAACGGTGTTTCCTCCGACACATTGGTGCGTCGGGCTTTCAGGTTAAGCGGGCGGGTGTTAAGAAGTGCGGTTTGGCGGGTCATGTTTCGGTGGACTCATGAGAGCTATAACAGTAATGTAACACTGTCACGTTGCGCTAAAGGCATGTAATTGTTTATTTGTGGTTCCGGTCGGCTTTCGGCTCCATACAAAGATGTTTTTGTATGTGAGAGATTCGATTCAAGCTTACTGTAAACTGTTCTAATATGCTGTCTAATCTCTTTCAGACTGTCGTTGTTGATGTTTGTTGTTTTCATTGACAGGATGCTCTCCCTCCTCCCCCGCCACCTCCACCACAATCCTCAGCGGTGGGAGCAGCCTCCTCGTTGGCTGCCAGTCAGAGACCCTTCCCCAGCACTAGCGAACAGTGTGGGCGGCAAAGACCCACAGTGTGAGTACACACACACAGATGCATGTAACACTCTTCCACGTATAAAGTACAAGCACGCTAAACCCGAGAGAACATGCAGTGAAACAGCAGGTTCCACACATGGCTAGGGCATGGGTCCTTCAGGGTGGGTTCTGGGAGTTCTCCAAGCCTCTGAATGACCCCTAAGCTGTCAGTGTGGAGCACCAGAGGTTGACCCAGAGCTCTGTTGACGGATGAAAGGGCAACACCTGTGGGGGACAGTCTCCTGGGTCCTATCAGAGACCCTGTCTGTCACCTTTGACCCCTGGCCCCTCACATCATTACTCCTCTGAGACTCCAGACACCTGATTGGAATTAAATACGGCCCACCTCCCCAAAGCGTGTATCTGTCCGTGTGTCTACGTTCTTCTTCATTTCCCCTCCCCTGACACCAGTGAAAGTGTCTGCTGTCTTTCAGCAGTGGTTCTTTAAAGCCTCTGAGGTTCCTGGAGACATGCCTTTCCCACTCCCTTTACAGCACATCTGTGGTGCTCTGACCCACATAGCTGTGTCATTCAGAACGTAACCATAGCATTCCTCTATAGTAGTATAGTGCAGCTTTCTCTTAATGTACTGTAGGAAGACCAGTCCAGAAGGGACTGTCCGCCTCTGTCTTCCAGTAAGGGTTTCAGAGAGAGAGAGAGGAGATGTTGATGAACATTTTTTAGACTGTGGTAGGGGGGGTAAATTTAGCTCATGTGACAGACTAAATGTTCGAAACACACAACACGTCTTCGATTGACTCATTTCCTCCTGAGGGTATTTGGACAGTCCCCGTGTGTGTGTCCATATGTGTTTGATGTTTCCTATCTCTCTCGCCTCCCTCTCCAGCTACGTGGCCCTGTTTCCCTACACCCCCCGTAAGGAGGATGAGTTGGAGCTGAGGAAGGGAGAGATGTTCCTGGTGCTGGAGCGCTGTCAAGATGGATGGTTCAAAGGCACATCCATGCACACTGGCAAGATAGGAGTGTTTCCTGGCAATTACATGAGCCCCGTTAGCAGGTCAGACGCAGACATTACGCACCACACCACACACACACACCATACACGTGTGTGTGTGTGTATATATACTATATGAGCACACACACACGTACACACTGATTATCTCTGTATATGCAGCGTTCCTAAGGCTCCCCAGCCCTAACCCTCCTCCCTGTCCTCTGTTTGTCCCATTAGGACGGTGTCCGGCAGCACCCAGCCCAAAGTGCCCCTTGCTCTGTGCACCCAGGCTGGGCGAGGGGTCACCATCGTCAGCCCCTCCACTCCTCTGGGGGCCATCGTTCCAGGGCCTGACTTCAACAAGGCCCTCCCCATCTGCCCGGGCCCCGCCCTCTCCAGCCCTTTACCCGCGGGCATGGTGACGGCTGCTCACGTGACAACGGGACAGGCCAAGGTGCTCATGCACATGACGTCCCAGATGACTGTTAACCAGGCACGCAACGCTGTCAGGACAGGTAGAGTCCCCTGGGGGAAGAGGAAGAGTGCAAGCATACATTCTAGCCAGTGTAGGATAGTGTATGTGATTGTGAATATATGATGAAAGGGGCATATGGTTCTGTGTGTATAGCCTAACCACGTGCCTCTCCTCTGCCCCCAGCTGCTTGCCACAGTCAGGACCGGCCCACGGCTGCTGTGACGCCCATCCAGTCACAGACATCTGTAGCCTACCTGGCAGTGTGCCAATCCCAGACCTGCTCCTCCTCCTCCAACCCTGCCCAGGGCTGTGTCCGCGCTGGGGTGGCTCTGGGATGTGCTGCTGCCTCCCTCACCCCGCCAAACGTCAGCGCCGCGTCCCTGGATGGCGATGCCCTGCGACAAGTGGCAGTCCTCACCATGCCTGTCGCCCCAGGCAACGGCAACTCCGTGTCAGCTAACTCCTCCCTCGCCTGTCGGCTGGACAAGGATGGCAAGGTGGGCATTCGTGATAGCACCCTAGTAGGGATGTGCATCGATCCCTTTCCAGATGATTCTATACGTATCTAGATACTTGGGATCCGATACCATACAGGAACGATACGTTTTAGTTCGGTTTGATGTGATACGATTCGATGCACTAACATTTGATGCATGAACACATTTATTTTCCATTCTAAATTAAAATCTGCTCATGGAGCTCATATATAACACAACTTTGGATTTCACCCCTATCTCATAATAAACATTAAGAACACCTGCTCTTTCCATGACAGACTGACCAGGTGAAAGCTGTGATCTCTTATTGATGTCACTTGTTGAATCCACTTCAATCAACGTAGATGAAGGGGAGGAGACAAGTTAATTGAAGAAGGATTTTGAAGCCTTGAGACAATTGAGACATGCATTTTTGTATGTGTGTCATTCGGAGGGATTGATGGGCAAGACAAAAGATTTAAGTGCCTTCGAACGGGGTATGGTAGTAGGTGACGGAGCACCGGTTTGTGTCAAGAACTGCAATGCTGCTGGGTGTTTTACACAACAGTTTCATGTGTGTATCAAGAGAATGGTCCACCAGCCAACTTAAAACAACTCTGGGAAGCATTGGACTCAACATGGCCAGCATCCCTGTAGAACACTTTCAACTACAGCTGACCCCATTTAGTCGACTTGTTTGATTGATAATATTGCAGCAGCCATTTTACAAACATTTGAATGCTGAAGGTGACGTGCAGATGTGCCAGATCAGGAATAGGCCGACCTATTGGTCAGCGCGCAAAGCTGCGCACAGTTTGGGCTCCCGCGGACCGATGCACTCCATATCTTAAACATATCTTAAACATTTGAACTGGGGACCGATGCATATCAGTGAATCATTACATCCCCACAACTTAGCCATCAGTATTCCTATCTGCAATGTTAGCATATCTCTCACGTTTGTATATAAAGTGTCAATAAAAATTACGTGAACCCTTTGGAATTACCTGGATTTCTGCATAAATTGCTCATCCAAATTTAATCTGTCCTTCATCTAAGTCACAACAACAGACAAACATAGTGTTCTTTACAATAATTTGTGTTATTAGTTTATTTTTCTTGTCTATATTGAATATATAATTTAAACATTCACAGTGTAGGTTGGAAAAAGTATGGCTAAGGACTTCTCCAAAAGCTAATTGGAGTCGGCTAACCTGGAGTCCAATCAATGAGACGAGATTGGAGATGTTGGTTAGAGCTGCCTTACCCTATAAAAAACACTCACAATAAGCGTTGCCTGATGTGAACCATGCCTCGAACAAAAGAGATCTCGGAAAACCCAAGATTAAGAATTGTTGACTTGCATAAAGCTGGAAAGGGTTACAAAATTATCTATGAACGCCTTGATGTTCATCAGTCCACGGTAGGACAACTTGTCTATAAATGGAGAAAGTTCAGCACTTTTGCTCCTCTCCCTAGAAGTGGCTGTCTTGCAAAGACGACTGCAAGAGTACAGCGCAGAATGTTCAATAAGGTTAAGAAGAATCCTAGAGTGTCAGCTAAAGACTTACAGAAATCTTTGGAACATGCTAACATCTCTGTTGACGAATCTGTGATACGTAAAACACTAAACAAGAATGGTGTTCATGGGAGGACACCAACGGAAGAAGCCACTGCTGTCCAAAAAAAACATTGCTGCACGTCTGAAGTTTGCAAAAGTGCACCTGGATGTTCCACAGCGCTACTGGCAAAATATTCTGTGGACAAATGAAACGACAGTTGAGTTGGTTGAAAGGAACACACAACACTGTGTGTGGAGAAAAAAAGCACAGCACACCAACATCAAAACCTCCTTCTAGCTGTAAAGTATGGTGGCGGGAGCATCATGGTTTGGGGCTGTTTTGCTGCGTTGGGGCCTGGACAGCTTGCTATCATCGACGGGAAAATTAATTCCCAAGTTTATCAAGACATTTTTCAGGAGAAGTTTTGTCTGTCTGTCCGCCAATTGAAGCTCAACAGAAGTTGGGTGATGCAACAGGACAACCCAAAACGTAGAAGTAAATCAACAACAGAATGACTTCAACAGAATACAATACGCCTTCTGGAGTGGCCCATTTAGACTCCTGACCTCAACCCGATTTGAGATGCCGTGGCATGACCTCGAGAGCAGTTCACACCAGACATCCCAAGAATATTGCTGAACTGAAACAGTTTTGTAAAGAGGAATGGTACAAAATTCCCCCTGACCGTTGTGCAGGTCTGATTCGCAACTACAGAAAACGTTTGGTTGAGGTTATTGCTGCCAACGGTGGGACAACCAGTTATTAAATCCAAGGGTTCACATACTTTTCCCACCCTGAATGTTTACACGGTGTGTTCAATAAAGACATGAAAACGTATAAATGTTTGGGTTATTAGTTTAAGCAGACTGTGTTTGTCTATTGTTGTGACCTAGATGAAGATCAGATAAAAAAAATTGACCAATTTATGCAAAAAATCTAGGTAATTCCAAAGGGTTCATATACTTTTTCTTGCCACTGTAGCTACTTCTATCATGCCTAGCATATTTGGCTGATGTGAAACACAGTGGATTGGTGAAATAGTTCACATTTGCACTGAGTTTCTGGTTCCCTTGTTTTGAATACCAGGCGCTCAGTATTTTTGTTGAACACAGGAGTCCTTCCAGTTTATCTTTAGAAACAAATTCTCACACACAGCTCTGTCTTTCACGGGTGGGCCCTGGGAATTGAGTTAGAGAGTGAGAGAAACTCTGCTGGCGGCAGCCCTGAAGACATCATTACACAACAGTGATTAGTCTGGAGCAAATTCTCATCAGGCCCTAATGACCATGACAATGGATTATGTTTATGCAGATTTGACTGTCCACACAGTGAGTTCCTGTAAGATAGTCTATATGCAGCTTACATCATTATCGTTCTTTCATTCTGCAGAGGGAAAAGAAAGGTATTCTGAAGCTGTTGTCGTCTAACAAGAAGAAGTCTCGCCCCTCTCCCCCCTCATCCCCCACCCTGGAGGCAGAGCAGGCTGCTACGGGGGAGGTCTTCCAAGGGGCCATGGGCCCCGACATCACCCCTTCTCCCTCCTCTGCTGGCGTTGTCGTGGGTAACCATGGCCGTGCAGTCCCCTGCCCTGTGGAGCCTGAGTCTACTGCAGCCACTGCCTCCTCTTCATCCTCCTGTTCCTCAGCCCCGGAGTTAACACACCGTAAGAGCAGCCCCCTGGACGGATGTGCCCCCATTGCCCCGCCCCCTCGCCAGGCATGCTCCTCCCTCACCTCCCAGCAGCACGACGCTCGGCCAATCCTATGCGAAAGGTACAGCATTTCTTATATTGTAGAACTGTGACATATTGTTAAAGGTCTGTCTGATGTTGTGATTCTGCTGGAATTGTGGTGTGTGTGTGTGTGTGTGTGTGTGTGTGTGTGTGGCGTCTCTGATCTCCTGTGCTTCTGCAAAGTGTGTCAGTACAGTATCCCCTCTGATTCCCCCCCCTCAGGTACAGAGTGGTGGTGTCCTACCCCCCTCAGAGTGATGCAGAGCTGGAGCTCAAAGAGGGAGACATAGTGTTTGTTCACAGGAAGAGGGAGGACGGCTGGTTCAAAGGAACACTCCAGAGGAACGGCAGGACCGGACTGTTCCCTGGCAGCTTCGTAGACATCATCTGACTGACCATCTGACTCACACTTGACCACAGTAGACCGACCGTGACCTGACCATACCATGAACTGACCATCAATGGAACCACGTCTGACTTTGTTGTTGCCTTGTTTTGGGGCCAAGCTGCGAGCCAACCAGCTGAAGTTGCTAGGGACAGGATGAGATGGATACATACACAACATTCAAAGTGGTCCTCAAAGCACAGAGGAGAAGAATGATGAAATAATTTAAACAGAGCTGAAGAGGAGCTAGCTGTCAGTTGGAAGCACGGTGGACCGAGCTGGAGGAGAGCACACTACTCCTGTTGATTTTCTTTTTGTCAGTTATTTATATCTGTAACAATTCAAAACGTTAAATGTGTGCCTTGTACTGTTCCTCACTTTAGTGTATATAAAGAAACAAAGACCAGAGAGTCAGAACTAATAATATGAACTGTTAATAGATGGAAATATGACAAGTTGTAACTTATTTTTTTGTGGGAGGTTTTTTTCTGGAAAAGATGTGCTTGACCTTTCGTCGTTTAGGGGTTTTAGTCGGCGCCTGTCTTATGACATTTTCCTACATCACTTTGTGCTTGTCTCATTGGCTGCCGTGCTGCATGTTAATATTGCATGGTGTCTCCACTGATTGGCTGTTTGAGCGCAAACGTAAAGAATACAGCAGATGGGAGGAGAATCAGTGATGTCATCATCAGCACATGCAGTGAAGCAAGAAAAGGTGTAGAGGTGGGCCCAATTCCAATCTGATCCCTTGAACCTATTCTTCTATTGACTGGAAGGGAAGGTAATCAGCTGGATGTCATTAGCTCCATACCCTCTGGTTGGGTAGTTGGAGTTTCTGACATATTGCAAACACGCATCTATTCGTTTGACATCCAATTTGGCCCAGAACCTCTCTCCAACAATGGAATATGCACAACCTCCTCCTGTATCCGGTGGACCTTTTGGTGTTCCAAATGGCTTCTCCTTTGGCTCCAAGACCTCTTATTGGAGAGCGGGAGAGTCATCTTGGTGGAATTATTATACCGTTGATGATCTGATGCCTGGTGAGGTTTTCCAAACATTCCCATAACGTTAGGAAAGCCAGCGTCTGCTGTTGATTTACATTATTATTAGGGATTTTGTTTTGGTCTTGCCTTTCTTGACATGTTAACTAAAACTAAAACACTCCATAGATGTTGCAATCAAGTGTTACTTACTGTATATTGTTCTATGTGTACTTATTGAACATTGTAGCTGTTCCCCCACTCCTCTAATAGTAGGCCTCATCGGACATACTGCAGCTCAAGATCTCAAGTGAACGACAGACACAGTCACATACAACACAGGAGCCATATCATGTGACTCTGATAGTTACGTCTTAATAATATATGGATATCTCTATTCACTTGGATCTGTACGACGCCAGATGCTCTGGACAGCGCCTCCTACAGCGTGGAGATGCAGCAAGACATCTGACAGGCCTGCTCTATGTATGACCTTCACGGGCTCTCAACCCTCATTTCAAAGATGAATTCATTCCTAACCTGTCGTCAATACAAGACAAAACACTGCTTGCTTATAAAGCAGACTGTTTTCTTAATGTAACATATCACTGGTATCACTCCCCCCAATGCAATCTAGTGTGTTTCTCCTTGAAGTTGCGAGTGGAGGTTTTTTTAATACGATCAATGACTTGTACAACATTGATTCTTGGTTTTGTCGGGTTTAGCTGTACAGTGCGTCTATACAATGTGTGTGATGTTAGGTGTTCTATTGACTTGAATATGATTTGTGATGATTTGTGTGTGGCTGGTTTGAGTTTTGGTAGCCGTTTTCTGTTTCAAAGCACAAAAAAGAGAGCGAGGTGCGATTTGATTGGGTTTGGAGGATGTGAAACCTCAAAGCCCTGGGTCCTACTTATTCTCAGCTACTTTTGATTTCAATATAATCCAGTCCCACTCCACACACTCTCCACCTCATCCTCCTCCATAGGCCTTCAGTCATTGTAATGAGATTGACAGCACTGCTAGTAAGAAACACCAGACACCACATGATGAGCCGTTGATTTGATCCAATCTCATATTTTTTGCCAGTGTAGAAAAGTCTAAAATGGATTATATTAGTCAATGATGGACAGTAAGTGGCTGTTCTATTGTTAGTGTGCTCCCTTCACTATAGCACACCAGGCAGACACCAAGAGGCTAGTGTCCTTGATTTTCCTCCTGCTGCAGCCTCTTCTATCAGATGCTATGGTGCAATATCAACAGCTGAGGCCGCTGTGTCTAAATGACAGGTTGGACCTGTAGGCACTAATCCACCGCAACAAGAGATTTGCTCTTAGTTTGCTCCTAGCAACTGGGTATCAACAGTCTTAAGGGAGTTGGAAGGTCAAAATAATACATTTAAAGATTGAGGACATTTTAAACACCAGATAGTGCTTCATTTTGGAGATTTCATATGTCAGACCTGAGGGGGATATTTCCCAAAGCATGTTTAAGTGGGTGTTTGTGTCATACAGTAGCTGGGACCACTATGTGTGACTGTTGGATATGTTGTTGTTTTGAAATAACATTTGAGTTGGGGGTAAAGGCTCTATAAATTGGTACGAAACACTGTTCAGACCTGTTTGCTTCTCAATTTGCCTATGTAGAATGAACCTAATGTTCCACTGTTGTCTTGGCATTCACCAGCTCCACCTCACCTCTAATTCTGAACTGGGTTTTGCATTTCTGTTACTGATGAGGCTTTTTAAAATATTGTTTTTTCATACATTACACACACATTTAACTACTGTACCATCAGTATATACCGATGTAGGATCTTAATTTGAGTCGGTTTGCTACAGCATGAAGATGGTCCTGCAGCAACAGGAATTATGTGGATTACAATTAGTGGAAATTCTTGTAGGGGCTGATACATTTTTTGTAATTGTACATTTCAAGCCTCAAATACACTGCAAGTTTTACATATCCTGCATTGCAGCAAAGTTCTCCTGCAACAAAGTGATCAAATTAAGATCTTACATATGTACCTTAGTCATATGGATTTTCGCATAGTTTAATGATCAAATAATGACTTTCTCTGTCGAACTGAAGCAGAAGGCAGAAGTGTACTCCCAGAAGTGGGAGCTCCTGTGAACATGTTACTGTAATCTCATGCCTTGTTGGAACACAAGGTAGCACTAAAGTCTGCTTTATTAAACTAAACAGATTCTCCTTATGCCAAGGTGACTTGCTTGATTTTTTTTGTTTGTTGCCGGGGGTGTTATTAGTTTTATATAGTCTGATCATGGTGAAATTGGCATCCATTCAAAACAAAACATTCTTTAAGTATGAGGGAATAGCACATTTTGTAAAAATAACTAGAACAATAAAAGCTAATGGTTTCCATGGATTTTGTCAGTCTCTTAATTTCCTCTTAATTTCTGTGTGTGTGTCATTGCATTTAGCTGGTCTCTTCCTGCCAGTGTAGAGGTGTCTGAAAGCATTACCACAGACATGAGGGACTGAAGACATGACAGCAAAGTCACCTCTCGTCTCTATTCTCATCCCTCTGCAGGAACTGCTTAAGATTGTGCGTATGTATTGAAGCAATCCTCTCTATGTATGAGCCACGTTACAATCCCCACCAAGTGGGTTTATCTTATTGGCACGATGCGTATGGTGTTTCCCTTTTACACCAGGGTTCGCTTCCCGCTCCTTCCATTCACTACATTGGTGTCAGAAGTGGGATGGTGGCCGTGGGGCCATCGGAACGCACAGACTGGGACTTGTGGGGGGGGCTGAGATTAGTCAAAGCACAGGGATGTGCCTTCCTGTTCAGAGGGGGCAGTGTAGCGGTCCTCGCTATATGAGCCATGTTACAATTCCCACCAAGTGGGTTAACCCTATTGGAGCGATAGGTAGGGTCCCACTTCTGCCTTTCACGCCAGCAAACCAGGCTACAGTAAGTTTGTAAAATGCAAATTGGTCTGTCTGTCTGTATAGCCCTATATCAACTGTGTGTGTACATAACATGGAGATCAGGGCCTCTTTTCAATGTTTTTATATGTTAAAAAATTTCTAAACCTGTTTTCACTTTGTCATGGGGTATTGTGTGTAGATTGATGAGGGGAAATTAATTGAATCCATTTTAGACTAAGGCTGTAACGTAACAATGTGGGAAAAGTTGAGGGGTCTGTATACTTTCCGAATGCACTATATACTCTAACATCACTTTGTCAGGCAAAGACTCAACATTAAAACTCAAAAGAAAAGAAAATTACTCTTCTGTTTCACTATTCACGCCACCCTGTCTGCGTCTCACCAAACGACGAGCATTACAAACAGGGAATCATCCCCTTCAGTTGGTCAACTTTAATATTTCCTGCTACCTCAGTAATCACTCCCTTCAATGGAGCCCTTTTCTTGAGATAAAACATCTCTTTCCCCCATTCGTTTAACTTGGAGCGGCTGCTCCCTCTGACCAGCAGAAATACAAACAATTATCACAAGACCACTTCTGGTCACCTTCACCGAGTCCGCAGCACCCTACTCTGTTTTCACCCACCCTAAAACCACAAATGGATCCACTTTTTCCCAAAATGTCACTCCTACCGTCAGACTCATCTTTATCCTGACACTCAGTGCAAGCCTCGGGCTCTGAGAACCTCACCACACTTACAACCTCACTCACTTCCATTTCTCCTCCTGTCTTCAATACGGTGTACTGCTCACTCTGCTTACACGTTCTACCATTCTTTAACAAACCATCTCCCTTTTTTCCACCATTTTAACCGATTCAAGCTCACCCTCTTCCTCTCTCTCTTCGACCTCCTCTGCCTCTCTTTTTCCCTCCATTCCCCTTTTTCCCTCCATTCCTCCTCCGTATTCCAAGTATACGTCTTCTTATGATAATATTGCACTTTTCCTGACATCTTGTTCTTGCCCTCTCAAGGGATGCAATTTTCGCCTGGGATAATCCTTTCTCCTCAAGCACTCTGGATGTGTACTGGGATTCTGAAAACTTCAATGTTGCCTTCAGCTGAACTTGCAAACAGCCCCGTTCTTCTGTAGCAGCAACGCTAACTAGCTAGCTGTAACTGTCCACCCAATGGGAAAGAATATTTGTGGGTGTGGTCGAGGAGAATTTCTTATTATTACTTGAATACGGATTCAGACTTTCTGATAGGATCGAAAGAAAAGCAACGCTGCTCCCGGATCAGCTTTCTCCATTCAAATCTTACCTTAACATTAGAATTATTCCACAATTTTGACGGATCAGCTCCTAGAGAGATATTACCACCTATGGCTGCAAATACGCTATTGAGGCGGCTTATTGGCCTATTCTTACCAAAAAATAATGCACTAAATCAAAGATTGGGCACATCATTGGGAACATGTCACACATCATGAAACGCGTTGAGTCAAAAATGACAGATAGTAGCCTAGTCACAAAATAGAACTCAATTTATTGAACATGCAATTGTTTTCAATATGGTTGAAATAGCCTATATAGCTAGGCCCATGGATACCTATGTATCTTTTGATGCAGTCATCTCAGTTTTCATTTGAAGCCTCATTTTATCCTTCACTTGTTTGTAGCGATTGCAAATACTTTGGCAACTTTGTATTTCTAGTCAACTTCGTTCTGAAGTTATTCGCAGTCACGGTCAGACAGCATAAACATCTTGATTCTATGTTTAGCTGACATCTTTTTTTTGAAGATCCACGTTACTAATAAAAGCTCTAGAACACAGCTTGGCTACTAAAAATGCATTGCAAGAAGGTTCTAACGATGATCTTAACGCTATGAAGGATCTGGGAAACGAGATCCTAGTCACAATACAAAGCCAGGTGTTCACTTTAACTGAGGTCAAACACAAAGCCCCAACAGCCAAACACTGCATATAGAGTATATATAACAATGCATGGCTTAAAGCTCCTTGCCGTGGCTGTGCGGTTCCCAGAGTGAAATAAACTCCACAGTTCTGCTCTGTGAGGTAGGTGAGTCATGCAGTAGCCTCAGCTCCCGTATTTTTGTGTGTGATGATGCTGAGCTGGAAAATGTTGAAAAGAGCTGAAAGGGGCTCTGTGAGGTCACTGGTGCACTGACGCTTCCTCTAGATGATGGGTTGCCATGGAGATTGGTTATTCCAATTTGTGAGCATGACTCTGGTGGAAAGAGATGGTTAAGTGGCTCGATGGGGGGTACGAAGACAAACAGTTGGATATTGAGATAAAGAGAACGTGTGTTTTTCCATTGCTTGCTTTTAATCTGTCTTGGCTCAATTGGCTGCTATTTTCCCTCCCTCTCTCCTGCCTCCCCTATATCAAGGTGTTTTGGTACCTCCCTTATGTACTACGCCTTTTGCATGCTAGACTTTTACTATAACACAGGTCAATATACTGCCCTAACAAAGGCAAAGGCAGGTAGCCTAGTGGTTAGAGCGTTGGACTAGTAACTGTAAAGTTTGCAAGATCGAATCCCCGAGCTGACAAGGTAAAAATCTGTCGTTCTGCCCCTGAACAAGGCAGTTAACCCACTGTTCCTAGGCCGTCATTGAAAATGAGAATTTGTTCTTAACTGACTTGCCTAGTTAAATATAGACACTTTTAGTCAAAATTGAGTTACGACTGAAATCAGACTTTGCAGTATCTGTTTTATCTTGTGACATAGTGTACAGTGATGTTCCGTTTCAGAGAAAATTGAATTTGAAATTTGCAGGAACTACAAAATCCAATAAAAACCAAGGCAACCAGCAGTAACTGAAGTTACTGCACTTTGGCTTTGTTCCACTGTGTTTTGACTGCAGTTACCTGCGCTGCCATACAGAGGCAAAGAGCAGTAACTATGCAAACAATAAAACTGAGAAAAATGTCTTTAAAGTTTATTTGCTGTTCAGCCAAATATGTTGTAGGTAGATCAGTTATAATGCACTGATATATTGTCTTATTATGACGTCATTTCTTATGCATATCAAGCATGACCACTGATTTGACCTATGACCCCTAAGTCAAATAAAGTTCGATAAACACTTTTAGATTGAAGATACTGCACAAAGTCAAATATTTCAAGTATACACATTCTTTGTGATGAAATAGTCCTTACCTTATGGTGAAAAAATGCTTGAGGGTTACTAGAATACAACATTCTAAAAATGAAAACAGCTACATCAAACCATTAAATACAGTTGGAATGTAGTTAGAACTCTCAAACTGTTTCCATCAAACAGAAAGAAAAAAAAGAAAGTTTGAGAAATACAATTAGATTGTAGATACTGCACTTTGCCATTGTATTACCCATAAACAAAGGCAGATTTCAATATCTGCATTTTAGAGGTCATACCCACACTGTGCCAGAGTGTCACACACCCTACAGCAACACCATTTTCTTTTTTGTGACAAAACAATGACTAGATCTAGAGTTGAAAATGCAATGGAAACCCATTGAACTTGTATTTTTTATTCAGTACATGGGGATTTAACCGCAAAAGTAATTTTTATATGCACTAGGTATTTATGCACAGACTTTAATCCGCAACAAGTCAATTTGATGGAAAAACAACTCTGTATGGAAAATTTGCATATTGTTTTTATGCGGATTTTTGAATATTCACATAAATCTGTGGCCAATTGGAAGGAAACCTAGCTATAAACACCTTAAAGACTCTGGCAACTGCGCTAGTCCAGTGTCACCTTGATTATGCCTGCACATCATGGTCCACCGGCAGCCCCAAACATCACTGAGGCGCGCATGCTCCTATTATGCATTTTAATCAATTATTACCTATTATGCAAATTAATCAATCAATCCAAACTGTGCCGCGACCATTTAATGGAAATAGAGCTATATGGAATCATTTTAAGAAGGCCATACCAAGGATAATTTTTCTATTTGATTTTAAATTTGAAGACCCCTTTAAGTATGAAAAAATATGTGAAAAATATCAGGAAACTTTTAAATTTTTTACATGTATTTAACCCCTTTTTTTTGTCACTAAACAGTCTCCATATATACTTCCAATTATGTTTTCAACTGGTACAACTGAGTCTTGTGAGGCCTGTGTGCATCCTAGAACAAAACAACTAACATGTACGTGTTCGTGAGAGATGCTTGTGGGGGTCGTAGAGCAAAATGGAGACACATGTTGTTTGTGAGTGTCTCATTTTTCCATAGAGGGGTCATAATAGTTTGTAGGCGAAACCAACGTTACAGACGAGTTTGTGAGAAGACCGATTTTCGGGATGTCTCATGGTCTGACAAACCCCACTCTATCTCTGTCTTTTATTTGTATTTTAAGTTTGTCGAGATTGACATAGTGTTTTATTGTGGTGTTGAAAGCGCAAACCATGCTGTTGAAGCACCCGAAGTTGGTATGCATTGTTCATTGGTTGTGTGTTGCAATGGCACAGAAACCTGTCGGTGGAAAATATGTTGCATATATTTTATATAATTCTAAATATGGCATCAACATGTTGAAAATCTGATTTCCCCCTAGCTAATCATTGTCTGCAGCCGGCACTGATCGTAGTGTAGGCCTAATGAAACAGACAGGAGGGTGAGCTCGTCCGTGGTGGTCGGCGAACCTTCTGGCCCATAGCCCTGCGTGTCATCGACTGTGCCACAAAAGTATGCTGAAGTGCCAGTCGTGTCCATGTTTCTCAACACAATAAACAAACAATTAGCAATAAATAACAGTTATTATTATTTATGGCCAGTTAATACAGTTAATTCTATGAGGCGGACAGTCTGCAAAAAATTTTTAAGTACAAGGGGAGTGTCATCTGAAAATATTTGTAAAATTGGGGGGGGTACATTTTTTTAGGATACCTTGATGTTGGACCAGCCCTCCCCCATTACATTGTGAACTGTCCCTAATGGTATCGGCTACTGTAACAGATTAAAGAGGTGTCTGCTTAATCAATAAGCCTTGCTCTGGCATGGCAGGGCCTTCCTACTGGAGAAGGAGGGAGGAAATCATTATCCCTACTACAAACAGTGTAAATTTTGTGTTTGTGTACATGTTGATGAGGAGGTGGGGGGCGCGTCAGTGTGTCGGGTACGCTATATATTCTTGTGTGAGGGAGGAAGTGTAAATATGTGTAAGATGTGACCAAGATTGATAAAGTGTTTATGGATTGGTCTCAGACTCTGAGCATAATCCAGAGTCTGAGATATGTCACGTGCGCCGAATACAACATGTGTAGACCTTACAGTGAAATGCTTACTTACAGGCCCTAACCAACAGTGAAATGTAGGTATTAGGTGAACAATATTCATGTGAGTGTATGCAAGCAAGAAATAGAGTACATTTATTTGAGATGGTTGAATAGAAAGTGTGTGTGTGTGTGTGTGTGTGTGTGTGTGTGTGTGTGTGTGTGTGTGTGTGTGTGTGTGTGTGTGTGTGTGTGTGTGTGTGTGTGTGTGTGTGTGTGTGTGTGTTGTGAGGAAGAGAGCAGAACGTGTGTCTATGTTGGCAGGCGTCATTAGACCACAGGAGTGTGAAGGAGGAAAATGAGGTCCTGATGTTCAGGATGGTGATCTGAATACAAATTAAGCCTTGTGTCACACACACACACCCACACACCCACACACACCCACACACACACACACACACACACACACACACACACACACACACACACACACACACACACACACACAAACTGTCTCCTTCCATACAAATCATAATACATTTCAGTCAACACCTAAACACTACAAGCAACACCAAATGTTGCTCAACAGTTTTTTTTGTGAGTGGGGAGATGTGCTTTGTATTTTCTTACAACATCTTCTGTGTTTTTCTGAGGGCGTAACTCATAAGACAGGGGTCAAATGTCAGCTTGTGATTTACCCGCTCCTTTCCTGGAACCAGCTCACTGAGGACAGCAAATCAATCCTGAAGAACTTCCAAATGATTAAAACCCTCCAGCTGTGTTTGACCATCGTTTTTCCACTGGTGACCAGTGGTTACATTGAGCTGGGCTCCTGGACCTCGGGTCAAAGGGAGAGGCAAGCGTAGCCAACATCCAGTATCTTACGGATCCAAAGCGAAAAGTAGGATAAAAGTATGGTAAACCAAAGTTAGGGTTGAAGTTGGGGATAGGGTTCAATAACGTATGTAAACCCTGGATTATTGATGCTATGTTTTTGCCAGGCTTTGAGAGAGGCTTTGAAGACACCGGTCGGCCATATTGGCACTTCCCAGAAGAAGCAGGAATGAATGGAATTCTACAGTACTTGAATGAAATGTTTCAAGGACAAAATTACATGTATTTAAGTATTTTTGTTGTTGTAGTGTGAACAATAACATTAAAACTTCCTAAAAATTATACTTAAAGGATTTAGTTTTTAATAAAAATAAGCATTAAGGTGTCTGTAACAAAATAAACGTGACAAAAACAAATGTACACATTAATAAATTAATTTCTATAGCTCCCAAACTATGTTTTACAATGGTCATCTAGTGTATATATAGATAATTGGTAGAGCTAGGGCGTGGACATCAGCTAGGATTAGGGTAAGCCGGTGAGGATAAGAGTTGAGCTAAGGTTTTTTAAATGTATTTATTTAACCTTAACTAGGCATGTAATTTAAGAACAAATTCTTTTTTACAATGACGGCCTACCAAAAGGCAAAAGGCCTCCTGCTTGGTTGGGCTAGGGGTTGAACATAAGGCTAAGCTCAGCCCTTATCCCAACCCAAACCCTAGGTTCACATACACATCTGGTTCAACCCCAACCTCAACCACAACACTTACCCTAACCTCATGTCCACATCCTGGTTGAAACCTAACCCTAAACTTAACCCTAACCCTAACCTAGGCGAATAAAATAGTGGTTAACTTTTCCCATCCACTCCGAATTCCAGCTCCTTCCCTATGGTCGCAGGATAAAAAAACAGGGCCTCCGCAACTTAACAAAATGTTGGACTAATTGCACTTGGAGGTGAAATAAACGCACACCTGCTTAGGTGAGGTGCAGGCTAGTGGAGTAGAACACCTGTTTAGGTGAGGTGCAGGCTAGTGGAGTAGAACACCTGCTTAGGTGAGGTGCAGGCTAGTGGAGTAGAACACCTGCTTAGGTGAGGTGCAGGCTAGCGGAGTAGAACACCTGCTTAGGTGAGGTGCAGGCTAGCGGAGTAGAACACCTGCTTAGGTGAGGTGCAGGCTAGCGGAGTAGAACACCTGCTTAGGTGAGGTGCAGGCTAGCGGAGTAGAACACCTGCTTAGGTGAGGTGCAGGCTAGCGGAGTAGAACACCTGCTTAGGTGAGGTGCAGGCTAGCGGAGTAGAACACCTGTTTAGGTGAGGTGCAGGCTAGCGGAGTAGAACACCTGCTTAGGTGAGGTGCAGGCTAGCGGAGTAGAATCAATCAATCAATCAATCAATCAAGTTTATTTTATATAGCCCTTCGTACATCAGCTAATGTCTCGAAGTGCTGTACAGAGACCCAGCCTAAAACCCCAAACAGCTAGAATGCAGGTGTAGAAGCACGGTGGCTAGGAAAAACTCCCTAGAAAGGCCAAAACCTAGGAAGAAACCTAGAGAGGAACCAGGCTATGAAGGGTGGCCAGTCCTCTTCTGGCTGTGCCGGGTGGAGATTATAACAGAACTATGCCAAGATGTTCAAAAATGTTCATAAGTGACAAGCATGGTCAAATAATAATCATGAATAATATTCAGTTGGCTTTTCATAGCCGATCATTAAGAGTTGAAAAACAACAGGTCTGGGACAGGTGGCAGTTCCATAACCGCAGGCAGAACAGCAGCAAGGCCAGGCGGACTGGGGACAGCAAGGAGCCACCACGCCCGGCAGTCCCGACGTATGGTCCCAGGGCTCAGGTCCTCCGAGAGAAAGAAAGAGAGAAGGAGAAAATTAGAGAGAGCCAAGATTTTCAAAATGTTCATAAATGACAAGCATGGTCAAATAATAATCAGGAATAAATCTGTTGGCTTTTCATAGCCGATCATTAAGAGTTGAAAACAGCAGGTCTGGGACAGGTAGGGGTTCCGTAACCGCAGGCAGAACCGTTGAAACTGGAATAGCAGCAAGGCCAGGCGGACTGGGGGCAGCAGGGAGTCGTCATGCCCGGTAGTCCTGACGTATGGTCCTAGGGCTCAGGTTCTCAGAGAGAGAATGAAAGAGAGAACGAGAGAATTAGAGAAAGCATACTTAAATTCACACAGGACACTGGATAAGACAGGAGAAGTACTCCAGGTATAACCAACTGACCCTAGCCCCCGACACAAACTACTGCTGCATAAATACTGGAGGCTGAGACAGGAGCGGTCAGGAGACACTGTGGCCCCATCCGAAGATAGAACACTTCAAGAAGAAACCGGGAGCCGCACACTAGGAGCTCAGATGCAATCATTTAATTTTACATATCTGGCATTACTCATCTCATATGTATATACTCTTTTCTATACTTCTACTGTATCTTAGCCACTTAATAATGTTTACGTATCTTGCATTACTCATCTCATATGTATATACTGTATTCTATACTATTCTACTGTATCTTAGTCCGCTCCGCTCTGACATAGCTCATCCATATATGTATATAGTCTTAATTCATTCCTACTTAGATCTGTGTGTATTGGGTATATGTTGAGTAATTTGTTAGATATTACTTGTTAGATATTACTGCACTGTCGGAGCTAGAAGCACAGGCATTTTGGTGCACCCGCAATAACATCTGCTAATCACGTGTATGTGAACAATAAAATTTGATTTGATTTGAATTAATGAACTAATAACCAACGTTTCGACAGACAAGCTGTCTTCATCAGGGTATAATGACAAACACTGCGGGTCACTAGTTTTATAGTGTCAAAGGACACACACACACAGGTGTCTGTAATCATGACCGGGTGTGGCTTGATATCATTGGTTAATTTACAGATATAAATAGAACATACACTACCAGTCAAAAGTTTTACTATTTTCTACATTGTAGAGTAATAGTGAAGACATCAAAAATATGAAATAACACATATGGAATCATGTAGTAACCAAAAAAGTGGTAAACAAATCAAAATATATTTTATATTTGAGATTCTTCAAATAGCCACCCTTTGCCTTGATGAAGGCTTTGCACACTCTTGGCATTCTCTCAAATTAGCTTCATGAGGTAATCACCTAGAATGCATTTCAATTAACGGGTGTGCCTTGTTAAAAGTTAATTTGTGGAATTTATTCCATCTTAATGCGTTTGAGCCAATCAGTTGTGTTGTGACATGGTAAGAGAGGTATGCAGAAGATAGTCCTATTTGGTAAAAGACCAAGTCCATATTATGGCAAGAACAGCTCAAAAAAGCAAAGAGAAACAACAGTCCATCATTACTTTAAGACATGAAGGTCAGTCAAAATGGAAAATGTCAAGGACCTTGAAAGTTTCTTCAAGTGCAGTTGCAAAAACCATCAAGCGCTATGATGGAATTGGCTCTCATGAGGACCGCCACAGGAAAGGAAGACCCAGAGTTACCTCTGCTGCAGAGGACAAGTTATTAGAGTTACCAGCCTCAGAATTTGCAGCCCAAATAAATGCTTCACAGAGTTCAAGTAACAGACACATCTCAACATCAACTGCTTAAAGGAGACTGTCTGAATCAGGCCTTCATGGTCAAATTGCTGCAAAGAAACCACTACTAAAGAACAACAATAATAAGAGACTTTCTTGGGCCAAGAAACACGAGCAATGGACATTAGACCGGTGGAAATCTGTCCTTTGGTCTGGAGTCCAAATTTGAGATTTTTTGTTCCAACTGCTGTGTCTTTGTGAGACGCATAGTAGGTGAACGGATGATCTACATATGTGTGGTTCCCACCGTGAAGCATGGAGGAGGTGGTGTGATGATGTGGAGGCGCTTTGCTAGTGACACTGTCTGTGATTTATTTAGAATTCAACGCACACTTAACCAGCATGGCTACCACAGCATTCTGCAGCGATACACCATCCCATCTGGTTTGGGCTTAGTGGGACTATCATTTGTTTTTCAACAGGACAATGACCCAACACACCTCCAGGCTGTGTAAAGGGCTATTTGACCAAGAAGGGGAGTGATGGAGTGCTGCATCAGATGACCGACCTCCACAATTCCCCGACCTCAACCCAATTGAGATGGTTTGGGATGAGTCGGACCGCAGAGTGAAGGAAAAGCAGCCAACAAGTGCTCAGCATATGTGGAACTCCTTCAAGACTGTTGGAAAAGCATTCCAAGTGAAGCTGGTCGAGAGAATGCCAAGAGTGTGCAAAGCTGTCATCAAGGCAAAGGGTGGCCATTTGAAGAATCTCAAATATAAAATATTTTTTCCAATACCTCGCAAAGAAGGGCACCTATTGGTAGATGGGTAAAATTTGTTTACCACTTTTTTGTTTACTTCATGATTCCATGTGTTATTTCATAGTTTTGACGTCTTCACTATTATTCTATAATGTAGAAAATAGTACTAATAATGAAAACCCTTCAATGAGTAGGTGTTCTAAAACTTTTGACCGGTATTGTATAAAAAACATGAATGGATAGCATACCATCATCGATTCAATTTGGCTACCTAGGCCTACAAACATTTACAATAAACAACAAAATCACAATAATCACAAGAATGGCTATAGATCAAAGTCTACGTCGAGATCGAAGGGAGCAAGGGTCTTTAAATGAAAGATCCAGGCAGCCTCTCATTTTAACAATAAATTGTCGAGGTCAGCCCTCTCCTAGGGAGGGTGACATGTTCGATGCCGATATGACATAGAGACGAAATAGAATGGGTTTGCTTCCAAAAAGTGGGCCACAACTGGTACGTCGATTTTTTGCACCTAACGCTGGACTAATTGCACTTAGCACTTGCACTATGAAACTGAAATTACCCAGCCTATTTGCTTGTAAATATCCTTTGCTCTTTTTTTTTATGTGATATGTTTTATGGCTGGTGCAAAACGAATTGCCTCACTGAGGACATTAAACTTTTCTGAATCTGAATCTGAGCGTCCACATCCCAGTTCCAACCTTAACCTCAACCTCAGCCACAACCACAACCACAACTCTAACCCTAACCTCAACTACAACCATTGCTCCAGGGTCGCTGTCAATAATGGCTGATCCCTGGCTCTGATCCCACTCTCCGGGGTTGTCTCAGGGGGTGTGAGACTTGCAAAAAATGTATTCCAATTCACACATACACTTGTACATGTGTGAAATATGACAAATGTAAGCACCCACCTAATTATCTTATTATTCCCGGTTCAAACCTAACTGTAACTCTAACCCTAAACCTAGGTTTGATCATCACGTCTAAACTGTGGACAGACTGTGGTGTGGTATGTCTGTGGGTCCAGCTACCTGTGAGGGACACAGCCTACCTCAGTGGTCCGGGGACACTGGCACGAACTGTGAGATTTATGTGCGTATCTCTTGCTCCCCCATGTGGTCGAATTAATAAACGCACTACAGGAAAAAATGGCGACCTCCGTGTGTACGGTGTCAATGATCAACTAACGTTTGCACATGTTATTGTCAAAGGATCCGATAGTCAAACGATAAGAATTATATGGAGCGAAATGCCAACTTGGTATCCATCTTAAACGACAACAGAGTTGCGTGAAAACGTGAGTTTTGCACCAAACTACCTTCAAATTATCATCCTAGCATAGCTAGCTAACTTAGCTTTGAAATCAACTAACAGCCACAAAGACAGTTGCATGCTCTGTCTAGAATAATGTCGCTAGTTAGCCGGTCTATCAAATATTTGTATAACTAAACCATTGTTCTATCTGTGGGTCTATGGCCCAGCCGTGTTGTTGTTTTGACAAGGCCAAGGGTGTATTCATTAGGCCAGTTCTATTGCAAAACGTTTTGCAACAGACCCCGTTTAGTTCCATTCTTTTCTTAAACGAAGTTTAATGTTTTGCCTCTGTACTCTAGCATTTTGGATTGAAAATAATAGAGTGACTATGAGATTGAGGTACAGACTTGTCAACTTTAATGTGAGGGTATTGTGTCATTATGGAGTCACTTTTATTATAAATAAGAATATAATATGTTTATAAACACTTCTACATTGTGGATGCTACCATGGTTACGGATAATCATGAATGAAATGTGAATAATGAGTGAGAAAGTTAGATGCATAAATATCATATCCCCCAAAAAATGTTAACCTCAAGTGTTAATGTAATGGTGAGAGGATAGCATGTCTTGGGGTATGATATTTGTGCGTATAACTTTCTCACTCAGCTTTTTCCGGGACTATCTGTAATCATGGTAGCATCCACATTAATGTCGAAGTGTGTAGAATCATATTCTATTCTTATTTACAATAAAAGTGACTCCAAAATGACACAATACATTAGTTACCATTCATTTCTGTTGGGCACAAAATAATCTGAAACACAACCAAAACAAACAGAAAATGCACCCAACAATGTTAATTCATTGCGGAATATAGGACCAAATACAAAACCTTTGACTACTTTAATACACATATAAGTGAATTAGTCCCAATACTTTTGGTCCCCTAAAATGGGGGGGGGGGGGGACTATGTACAAAAGTACTGTTCACCAATATTGGTGAAAATACCCTCAAATTAAAGCTGACAGTCTGCACATTAACCTCATAGTCATTGTATAATTTAAAATCCAAAGTGCTGGAGTACAGAGCCAAAACGACAAAAAATTTGTCACTGTCCCAATACTTTTGGAGCTCACTGTATATACCACTATCCCCAACACACCCCACCACCCCTTCCTGCTACTTTGGCCCTAACAGATCCTACACCATGTTGTCAGCCTGGGAGGCTGAAAACCCTTCTCTCAAACCCCCCTGTAGTTCTTCTGCACTAAAATCTCTGACACACAAAAACTTCTCTGCTGCTACTAGAAAATTACATCTTCTTGGATTTTCTTTCCATCTGAACAGCTACCCGAAACGTTTGACCCAAGTTAAACAATTTAAAGGCAATGCTGCCAAATACTAATTGTGTATGTAAACTTCTGACCCACTGGGGATGTGATGAAAGAAATAAAAGCTGAAATAAATCATTCTCTCTACTATTATTCTGACATTTCACATTCTTAAAATAAAGTGGTGATCCTAACGGACCTAAGACAGGGAATTTTTACTAGGATTAAATGTAAGTAATTGTGAAAAACTGAGTTTAAATGTATTTGGCTAAGGTGTATGTAAACTTCTGACTTCAGCTGTACGTATTTAGACCCTTTACTCAGTACTTTGTTGAAGCACCTTTGGCAGCGATTACAGCCTTGAGTCTTCTTGGGTATGACGCTACAGGCTTGGCACACCTGTATTTGGGGAGTTTCCCCATTCTTCTCTGCAGATCCTCTCAATCTCTGTCAGGTTGGATGGGGAGTGTCGCTGCACAGCTATTTTCAGGTCTCTCCAGAGATTTTCAATCTCGTTCAAGGACTCTGGCTGGGCCAATCAAGGACATTCAGAGACTTGTCCCAAAGCCACTCCGGCTATGTGCTTAGGGTGGTTGTCCAGTTGGAACTTGAACCTTCGCCCCAGTCTGAGGTCCTGAGCTCTCTGGAGCAGGTTTTCATCAAGAATCTCTGCACTTTTCTCCGTTCATCTATCCCTCAATCCTGACTAGTCTCCCAGTCCCTGGCGCTGAAAAACATCCCCACAGTCAGATACTGTCACCACTATGCTTCATCGTAGGGATGGTGCCAGGTTTCCTCCAGATGTTGCGCTTGGCATTCAGGCCAAAGAGTTCAATCTTGGTTTCATCAGAACAGATAATCTTGTTTCTCATGGTCTGAGCATCCTTTACTGAGGAGTGGCTTCCGTCTGGCCACTCCACCATAAAAGCCTGATTGGTGGTGCTGCAGAGATGGTTGTCCTTCTGGAAGGTTCTCCCATCTCCACAGAGGAACTCTGGAGCTCTGTCAGAGTGACCATCGGGTTCTTGGTCAGCTCCCTGACCAAGGCCCTTATCCCACGATTGCTCAGTTTCGAGCTGCCAGCAATTGTATGAGGTGGTTCCAAACTTCATCAATTTAAGAATGATGGAGACCACTGTGTTCTTGGGGAACTTCAATGCTTCAGAAATGTTTTTGTACCCTTCCCCAGATCTGTGCCTCAACACAATCCTGTCATGGAGCTCTACTGACAATTCCTTCGACCTCATGGCTTGGTTTTTGCTCTGACATGCACTGTCAACTGTGGAACCTTACATAGACAGGTGTGTGCCTTTCCAAATCATGTTAAATCAATTGAATTTACCACAGGTGCTCCAATCATATTGTAGAAACATCTCAAGGATGATCAATGGAAACAGGATGCACCTGAGCTCAATTTTGAGTCTCATAGAAAAGGTTCTGAATACTTATGTAATATAAATAAAAATAAGATATTTTTATTTTATTTTTTTAACAAATCTAAAAACATGTTTTTGCTTTGTCATTATGGGGTATTGTGTGTAGATTGATGAGGATTTTTAAACATTTAATCCATTTTAGAGTAAGGCTGTAACATAACAAAATGTGAAAAAGGGAAGTGGTCTGAATACTTTCCCAATGCACTGTATATCATTAATGTATATTTCCAAAAATGTAAATGATGGATTCTAGCTTTAAGGAAGGGCTTCAGTAGACGTTAAATCCATCTGACCCTGAAACCAAATGCCAATGTCATCTCATCTTTGACTTTGCTCTGTGATGTGGTCTCTTCTGCAGGGCAGGGGCATGTCCAGGCTGTGTGTGGTGTGTGGGGGCTCCAGGGGCATTGGCAGGGCTGTATCAAGGCTGCTGGCAGAGAGAGGCTGCAGGGTTGCTGTGGTGTCCAGGAATCAGGATGCTGCTAAGGCCACTGTGGTGTCCCTCGCTGGAGGTACAGTATTATACCGGCAGGGGTGTCATGCATCTCTTAGTCTTACGTTGGTAACCTCCGGTAGCCGCTAGATGCGGTTGACAAAAACAGCACGTTTTCTGTTTTCTTCCAACAAATGTCTTACTATCTTTTGAACCATTTAAGCTGCTAAATATAATGACCCCATCAATGAAAGATAAGACTTTCAGGAACACCAGAGTGGACAGGGCCAGGCACTAAATACGACTGGGGGG
Source organism: Salvelinus fontinalis (assembly GCF_029448725.1). NCBI lineage: Eukaryota > Metazoa > Chordata > Actinopteri > Salmoniformes > Salmonidae > Salvelinus > Salvelinus fontinalis. The sequence goes on from NC_074669.1 coordinate 24,953,240, forward strand.
GGGGAAATAAGGTACAGGCTAGTTTTTCTAACACAGAACATCATACAAAATTATTGACTGATGATCTACTGAACTTCCGTCAATTCTGTCACTTCAAACCATACTTCCTTCAGATTGAAATACTGTGAAAAGTACTGTCAGAATGATTTGTAATAAACTGTCATAGCCCCATTTCAAAAAGTTAACATTGGCCGTTGATTACATAACTTATTTTTACATGGTGGGGTGGGGTCGCACATTTTTTTAAATATCAAAATGGGGTCATGGGCCAAAAAGGTTTGGGAACCCCTATTCTAACCAGATGATTAGGCTAGTGCCACATTCACTTATGTTGTTTATTAGGCCTAAACACAGTTGTAGTTTTCGGTTGACCTTACGTTTAACCAATCTCTCGTTTTCTAGCTGACCATGTGGCCTTTAGTTGTGACGTCTCCAGAGGAGAGGAAGTTCAGAAGACATTTGAGACGATCCAGAAGACCTGTGGAAACATCTCATACCTGGTCAATGCAGCTGGTATCAACAGGTGTGTGCGTGTGAAATACTTGCATGAATCAGTACTCGTACAGGTTCGTTTCATACCTTCAGAACTCCAATGATCACCTATGCAGGTGAGTTTGCATGTGTATAAAAAAATAACTCATCCATCTCCTGTGTATGTGTTCAGGGATGGTCTGTTGCTGAGGACCAGGCCCGAGGACATGGTGGCTCTGCTTCATACCAACCTACTGGGGAGCATGTTGACATGCAAGGCAGCGCTACGGAGCATGCTCCACACCCAGGGAGGGGCCATTGTCAACATAGGTACTGTTACTGTACAGTGCCTTCGGAAAGTATTCGGACCCCTTGAATTTTTGTTACGTTACAGCCTTATTCTAAAATTGATTAAATAAATAAATAATCCTCAGCAGTCTACACACAATAACCAATAATGACAAAGCAAAAACAGGATTTTAGAAATGCCCTTTACGATGAGACTCAGGTGCATCCTGTTTCCAGTGATCATCCTTGAGATGCTTCTACAGCTTGAGTGGAGTCCACTTGTGGTGAATTCAATTGATTGGACATGATTTGGAAAGGCACACACTTGTCTATATAAGGTCACACAGTTGACAGTGCATGTCATAGCAAAAACCAAGCTATGAGGTCGAAGGAATTGTCCGTAGAGCTCCAACATAGGATTGTGTCGAGGCACAGATCTGGGGAAGGTTACCAAAGCATTTCTGCAGCTTTGAAGGTCCCCAAGACCACAGTGGCCTCCATCGTTCTTAAATGGAAGAAGTTTGGAATCACCAAGACTGGCTGCCCGACCAAACTGAGCAATCGGGAGAGAAGAGCCTTGGTCAGGGAGCTGACCAAGAACCCGATGGTCACTCTGACAGAGCTCTAGAGTTCCTCTTTGGAGATGGGAGAACCTTCCAAAAGGACAACCATCTCTGCAACACTCCACCAATCAGGCCTTTATGGTAGAGTGGTCAGATGGAAGCCACTCCTCCGTAAAAGACACATGACAGCCCACTTGGAGTTTGCCAAAAGGCGTCTAAAGACTGAATGCCATACGCCACGTCTGGAAGAACCTGGCACCATCCCTACGGGGAAGCATGGTAGTGGCAGCATCATACTGTGGAGATGTTTTTCAGTGGAAGGGACTGTGAAACTAGTCAGGATCAAAGCAAATATGAACGCCGCAAAGTACAGAGAGATCCTTGATGAAAAATTGCTCCAGAGCGCTCAGGACCTCAGACTGGGGCGAAGGTTCACCTTCCAACAGGACAAGGACCCTAAGCACACAGCCAAGACAACTCAGGAGTGGCTTCGGGACGAGTCTCTGATTTGTCCTTGAGTAGACTTGGACCCGATTGAACATTTCTGGAGAGACCTGAAAATAGCTGCGCAGCAATGCCTCCCATCCAACCTGACAGCTTGAGAGGATCTGCAGAGAAGAATGGTAGAAACTCCCCAAATACAGGTGTGCCAAGATTGTAGCGTCATACTCAAGAAGACCTGCCAAAGGTGCTTCAACAAAGTACTGAGTAAAGGGTCTGAATACTTATGCAAATGTGATATTTCCGTTTTTTTCTTTTTAAATATACCTTTGCAAACATTTCTAAAAACCTGTTTTTGCTTTGTCATTATGGGGTATTGTGTGTAGATTGATGAAGGGAAAAAACGATTTAATATATTTTAGAATAAGGCTGTAACTTAACAAAATGTGGAAAAAGTCAAGGGGTCTGAATACTTTCTGAATGCACCATATGTCCAGCCCCTTCACACTACTGAGTTACTAACCTAACGTAGCAGACGTAGAAGAAAGCGCCTGAGCGGAGTTCCTACATCTGGTTTTCAGCGGAAAAGGAAGCTAGGTTGAATTTGCTGTATCCCTGAAAACCGGATCCATCCGGTTATTGGCAACTCCGCTCAGGGTGCTATGATACTAGATGCATTCTATGTTGCCATTTGGCCACAAGGTGGTGGTTGTGGTCCAGGGAATAAACATAATCTTTCACTTCACTTTACATTGAGTTAGCCAAATCACTGCTCATGGTTGTGATCTGTGTGTACTGTAGGCTCTGTGGTGGGGTTGAAGGGGAACGCAGGTCAGTGTGTGTACAGCGCCAGTAAAGCAGGTCTGGAGGGCTTCACTCGCTCCCTGGCCAAGGAGGTGGCCTCGCGCAATGTCAGAGTTAACCTGCTGGCTCCAGGTATGGAGCTGTCTCTTCCTCTTTTCTTTACTGCTCCTCTCTCTCTTTCATCTATTGACTGCCACTTCTCTCCTGTCTTGTCTTAGCCTTTGTACTCCTGTGTATGCTTCAGCCATCTCCTTCATCATTGTCATGCTAAAATAGAAAGACTTGTACTGTACCTAGGATATTGGTTTCCAATGTCCTCTCAGCTCGAATTCAGTTTTCTCCTGATGCTGACCCTCCCTTATCTTTTCTCCTTTCTCCTAGGTTTCATCCGGACAGACATGACAGTGGGGCTGAGGGAAGGGGAGGGGGTGCGGACCATCCCCCTGGGGAGGTTTGGGGAGCCTGAGGAGGTGGCCAAGGCTGTTCTTTTCCTCCTGGAGTCTCCCTACATCACAGGACAGGTGCTGGTGGTGGACGGAGGGCTGCAGCTGGCCATGTAGGGAGGCCCTCGACCCCTCTATATACACCTGGTGCCCACTATACCTCCTAACTGTCAGCTGGGTGGTTTAGAGACTCTCAGATGAGAATTACAATGGAGAGGTCTGTGTTTTCCAGTATATGTATGTTTCAGCTTAGGATGGGCTGGGTTCATGCATAGGAAAGGGATAAATATATGTTTTTTATCTATACTGAACAAAAATATACACACAACATGTAGTGTTGGTTCCATGTTTCACGAGCTGAGATCCCAGAAATGTTCAATTTGCACAAAAACGTATTTCTCTCAGATGTTGTGTGGGCTTGACCTTGTAATAAGTCAGGGCCATAGATATGTATACCTGAGTATGGTTCATGTAATACTGTTGCCCCTATCGGTACACAGTGCTGAGTCACAGGGTACTGCTCCACATAGCTCAGAGGGGGTGTGTCTTTATGTGAGTGACAGTTTTTCATGGCTAACACTGCTGACTCCACTGTGTCTGACTCAGTCTGGCCCTCCACGCTCCTGAGGCCTTAACTTTGATCAGCAGATTTAATGCTATTACTCTTTCCATGACTTCTAGGCACCTAGTGCTGACCAAAGCTCTCATGTTTCACTCTCCCACTCCCCTGGGGGACCGCGACACAGCGCAGGCCCCAACCACTGCCCCCCCCCTTGAGCCCAGCCCTGGAGGGGCCCAGAGAGGGGGTATGGATGGGGTCTGACTGCCTGCCTAGTGCCTACAGCTGGAGGGGATTTTTAGCCCATGGAATGTTTTGAGAGTCCAGTTACAGCTCAGGATCGGTGGTGCAAATGGATGGGGTCAGAGGTGACTGTCATGCTCAGTGTGGAGATTTGAAATGCTGTGATCTCATCTGTTATTTCCTCCAGTGGAGAGACATTTCACCTCCACTGGAGTGTGCTGCCCAGCCCCCTCACACACAGGTTGCTCAACAGTCACATATATTTACACGTCATTAGAAGCTTTCATAGATCTGGGGCATCTGCACTCATCTGCTGTCTATCATGTGACCTAAGATCAAGGTGGAAACAATGTAAACTAGGGATCAAGGTCAAATCTGATAAGAATTCTCAATAAACAATGGCATTTCCCCTGTGATGGATGATATGGCTGCTGGGTAAGTTTTTGTATGGAATTGATTTGAGCAGTCTCCTACTGTCTCCTCACTCAACATAAACACAGTACCTCTAGACACTTACATTTTTTTATTATCTTTCATAAACTAATGTAATATCATGAGAACATTCCATATACAGGCATTGAAATCAAAAAGATGTCCTATATGTTTGTGTGACTGATCACAGTAATGGCAGGATGAAACATGCTGTGAACAGATACAGCAAAAGAAGCCTATTTAATAATGCAGTAGTGAGAGAAAATACATCATTACTTATTTCAATACAATTCTGTGTATATCTTTCCCTTAACAGCTTTGCTATAATTAATAATAATAGTCATTTGGTATAAGTTCCTCATAAAAACATGGACAGATATTGTGATTGAAATAGGCCCAAGTGATCTTTTAATTAAGGCAATATATATTGTTTCAAAAAGTGTGATATTTTAATACAGACAGGATTATGTTTTGTCATTGAACATTTGAGAAAGAAAAAATCACTAATATAATTTATGTCAAGTTTCTTGGGAAAGTTTTCTCATACAAAAATAAAGCAGACAATCTGTGGTGTGTGATCAATCAACTGAAGCCATTATTAGGACTGTCTGTGAAGATTTTAAACTTCAAAAATAAACCAAAGAAAATAACTGATCTACAAAATCAATCATAACCATCATTTTCCTCATCAACACCATCATCATTTCATCATCAACATTGTCAATTTCTTCTTTGTCATCTACAGTGAATTCTATTCCAAAAACTTGCTTTCCTCTGTCCTTGACTTCCACTCACGGATCACATAGTTTACAAGCGTTGAAGTGACTGTTGTCACTGGGCTGAGACTGATCACCTGGGCCTCCTGGCCCAGGATAACCCCTCTCCCTTCACACACCAGTACCTCCTAGCCAGTCATGGCCCTCTATCCATCAATCAATCACTGAAGTTACCATGGTAATGGTGAGAGCTCTCAACGGTGTCCGAGTCATTCAGCCAACATTCTCTTTTTCACAACTCATCTAGTCACTAAATAGTTTGAACTTTCAAGGTCATTTGACCTGACAAAAAAACAAGAAAAAAAGTATGTAAGAAAAAAGTAAGTCCTTGTGCAATATCGATGGTATTTGTGCTAAATGTTGAACCTGACAATGCTGATATCTATGGTATTGTGCTATTAATGACTAAAACCAGACACTGTTTATATCCATGTTGTGCTATATTACCAAGACTATGCTGTGATAACCATATAAAAGAACAACTTTGTGTTTTGCGGTCTCTCAACAGTCCAGGGAAACATGACGTGCGGCTCCCATGCTTTGGACTTTCCATACCTTTCCATTGCATCCAAAGTCTGTCCTGTTTCTACATATCTCTACCCCTATAATTGGGTGCCTTTGTTGGGGGAGTATTTCATAAGTAAGGCATCAATTTATATAAAGCATTACAAATGGCACCATTGTCACATGCAAAATAACACTACTTTAGACCTTAAAATATATATATTTTTTGCAAAGAGTTCATGTGAGATATCTTAGGCACTTAAGAGGTGTGTGGTTATGGTAGAGTTACTTTGAGAACTAATTTACCAACATTCAAGTCTTCTTCAGTTCCACCACCCATTATCAGAAATTTGTGAACAATATTTTTTTTTAATGGACCACAGAATTGAAAACTAACTTCAATGGCCACCAAGGGTAAATTCCTCTGGTTCCTATGGTAGTTCCTATTCCTATGGTTGATCAAATGGAACCATCTTTTTATTACATTTTTTATTTAACCTTTATTTGACTAGGCAAGTCAGTTAAGAACAAATTCTTGGGTTAACTGCCTTGTTCAGGGGCAGAACGACAGATTTTTACCTTGTCAGCTCGGGGATTCGATCTAGCAACCTTTCGGTTACTAGCCCAACGCTCTAAACACTAGGCTACCTGCCACCCCATCTGATTCTAAGTTGGGATCCATATTTCATTGACACTGAGATATTATGGGGTGTCACATTGCCCGTCATCCATCTTCCAAAATAGTATCTGTGGCATTGTCGTAATACGCCTCGGATGGAGGGGGTTACATTTACCCCTATATGTCTGGGGAGAACGGGGGAGAATGGGGGTTGGTGCTTGTAGCACTGGGGGTTAGTTTTAAGGCATTAGGGGGTTGAGTGGGGTATGTGAACCCCGCTGGTCTCTACAGGTCATCACTCTCCACCAGGCCTCCCAGCTGCAGGGGGCTGGAGTCAGGGAAGAAGGCTGCCTTCACGTCCAGTCCTCTCTCTGTCAGCGCTGCGTAGCGACTCGTAGACGGACGCACCTTCTTAGGCTTGGGAGTGTTGGGCTGCTGCCACTGAGCTGAGGACGAAACATAGGTGGAAGAGATGAGAACAGAGACAATAACTGAGATCTTGCCTTTTACATTTGGTCCTGTGTGTTTAGAGGGTAAATAATATTCAGTTGGTTTGTGTGGACACAGAGAAAGACATTGGTGTCTGGGGGACTTACTGTGGACGTCGAGTCGTGCGGTGCTGGACACGATGCCAGCGTCATTTTTGGCTGACACGGTGTACCATCCAGCATCCTCCTTCATGGCTGGCTGGATGATCATACACAGGTAGCCACAGTTGTCCTGGTGCATGCTGGGAAACAGAGTTCAACAAACTCCCTCAGGACAGAGTTTCACCAACTGTTGTCAGATCATCAATATCTTTATCATTTGCAGGTCCAGTTTAAGAGGCTGCTTACCAATAATATTGCTTCACTACTTCCTTTGACTGTTTTTGGACTTATATAATACAAGCCATAGGCGGTGCATGGTAGAGCTGCCTTACCTGATCCTGTCTGTATTGTGAGTGAACGACTCGTTCTCTTTCTTCCAGAAGATCTTTGGGTTGGGGACAGCCGACACACGGCACTCCAGACGTACAGGGTTACCCTCGGCAACAGCAGTGTTCTGCAGCTTCTCGATGAACGAAGGAGCCTTGTGAATCTCTTTGGCTGGAGACAAGAGAGAGACCACGGTCAGTTAATAGTATATCAAACTATGACGTATTGTGATAAGTACTACGGTATTTGCATCAACAAATAAAAATAGACAAAGGGCCCTTATATCTGAAAAGACATGTAAAATATTATGGCCAGTGCTTGACTTGGGCAGGAGGAGCTCACCGGAGCTGAGTACCAACACCTCAAATGTTCTACTGCTTGAGCTCCTGTTCCTCTTATAGAATAGTTGCTCAAAAGTATTGTGCAGCTCCTGCACCTAAATATAAACAGTGCCGGCACCCAAAATAAGTACTGGAACCTATTTCAGTCCAAGTCAAGCACAGATGATGGGTACTTTCCTGTGACGATGTTTTAATGTGGTTCATCTGTCTATACTTATACATCTACGTATTGTATGGGTGTCTACCTGCGACAATGAGTTCCAGGTTGAAGGAGTTCTGTCCGGCGCGGTTGCTAGCGATGCAGGTGTAGATGCCTGCGTCGCGGCTGGACACGGGCTCGATGACCAATGAGTGTACGCCATTCTCCCTCACTAGCATCTTGTGGGCGGAGTCAGGACGGATGGTCTGACCATTCAACTGCCAGATCAGATCTGGTGTAGGCAAGCCACTCACCTAGAGGGGGGAACGCAACACATACTCAATGACTCATTCCTCACATTGTGTTATTTATACAGTGATGTGATGATTTGAATCTAGATGGGGCATGACTCTATCTGCAGTGTATATGTGCTTGTATATATTTGCATTGTGAGTACAGTAATATGGTGTGTCTCTGTCTGCAGTGAGAGCAGCAGTGTTTAATTGTTGCTTGTCTGGAGTCTCCTGCATGTTTTCTCATGGGAACTGCCTGGCCTTCAAAAGGAAGGTCTGACCAGTAGAGCCTGTGTTTGTGTGTGCGTGTGCGTGTGCGTGTGCGTGTGCGTGTGCGTGTGCGTGTGCGTGTGCGTGTGTGTGTGTGTGTGTGTGTGTGTGTGTGTCCGGCCTTGACTGTATTGAGTGCTTGAAGAAGAATTTATACATTTTTGGTTGAACAACATGGTTCAGCCTGACTGCAGAACACTTCCTGTAGTTGAGACACTATTGGCATGGAAAGTTTGGAAACTCACAAACGATTTGGAAATAAATATAGTCTGTAAATATAATTGACATTCAGAGCCCCAAGACATTGGAGACTCACTGTGTTTATTTTTTGGACGAGTATAAAAAGAGAGTAATTTTATAGCGTGTGAAATCCGTGTATGCTGCTTTTTGGTTGTATTACAGTTTTGTAACATCGTTTTCTAACGGTCTGACCGCACAGGGAGGATTAGTGACCAAGGGAGAAAGAGAGAAAAGGGGATGGACAGAGAAAGAGAAAACAAAGGGAAGGAGAGTGTGGAGAGAGACATGATTGCAGAAAGAGTGAGAGGGATCCCGGTAATCCTAGCAAAATGACCCCAGGATTTCCCCTCTTGCGCTCTGTCTGAGCCATTCATCATTAAAGAAGAAATTAAATATATAGCCCTCAGTTTTTTCTTCTCCAGTATATACAATTAATGGGGAGGACACCTTTCTCAGGCCCACAGACACTCCTCATCACTGACACATACATACAATTAGAGGGTGGATCTGCACTGCTTTCCTCCATTTTCTATGATTTACTATTTGCTGAACACCAGGGTTAATTGTGGAAAGTTGGAATGTTCCTTTTAGGAATTCTTAGATCCTGCCCTGCTTCCAGTAATGAAAAAGCTCCCAGTCCTCCATAAACACCAGGCCTATAATGGCAGAATCCTAAAGGTGTGGCTGTAGTTGAAGAGGTCAAGGAAAGGTGGGTTCAGTGTTAAGGGGGCGTGGTCTCACCTTGCAGTCCATCCGGCAGAGCCTGCCCTCCTGGACGATGAGGTCACCGGGCGCCTGCAGGAAGTGGGGGCGGAAGTGACGCTCCTGGATATTCTCGTTCTCATCACCACTGTCTCTGGACCGAGACCTAGGTCTAAGAGAGGGAAGCAGAGCAAGAATTTTACACTCAACAGAACCCAGTACTCCCACTACTAACACCCTGTCTCTCCGTTTAGGAACTCTATGGTGGGTCATGACCCCAGGCGTTCCCTGTCCTCCTACACTATCACAACAATGACATCACCATCCCTCCACACAGTGTAAATACACCCGAGCTGTGCAGAGCGGAGCGAGGGGAAGAGAGAGGGTAAGAAGGAGAGAGATAAAGGGAGAAGGAGGTACTGATGGATATCTTCAAACGCTTCCCTCAGACAAATGAAGGACTTATCTGGGAGTGTCTGTGTACAGATCAGCTTACCGTAATGCATGTGTGTGTGTGTGCGTTCGTTCGGTTGGGTGTGGGAGTGTTATTATACGTGGGACAGGTATTATGCAGAACAAATATTACACCTTTCAATCTAACAGAGCAGAACCAACAGGTGTTTCCGCCCTCTCACGCTACACTATTCACCTCACATAAAAATGTCAGCACAATGATTTAACACACACTAGTATCAACAATACTGTACATAACTCTTTTAAAAGGTCATAATAATGGTCGTTTGGAATTGATGTTCATACACCTGGTATCATTGTGAATATGACCATTTAGTCTATAATGTTGCTTGACCGGTGGTTAGGCTGGCCAAAAGTAGGCTACATGAAAAGTGCATTACTGGTAATATAGCCTTGTGTTAGTGTAGGTTTTCAGTGAATTTATGTAAATCATAAAGCTAATCTGCATTTCCTGCAATGCAGGAAAATTCTCATAAACAAAAGAGTGATCAAATGAAGATGCCACATCTGTAAGAATGGCATATGAATAATAGCCAACAGTGTTTTTCTGCCCTCTCCTTCTGTGTCAGGTATTGTAGTCTCCTTCTGTGTCAGGTATTGTAGTCTCCTTCTGTGTCAGGTATTGTAGTCTCCTTCTGTGTCAGGTATTGTAGTCTCCTTCTGTGTCAGGTATTGTAGTCTCCTTCTGTGTCAGGTATTGTAGTCTCCTTCTGTGTCAGGTATTGTAGTCTCCTTCTGTGTCAGGTATTGTAGTCTCCTTCTGTGTCAGGTATTGTAGTCTCCTTCTGTGTCAGGTATTGTAGTCTCCTTCTGTGTCAGGTATTGTAGTCTCCTTCTGTGTCAGGTATTGTAGTCTCCTTCTGTGTCAGGTATTGTAGTCTTCCTGTACCTGCGAACATGTCCAGGTGCAGAGCGCTGGCTCCTCCCTCTCTGGTTCACTGCCTGGACCATCATCCTGCCAGTACAGCTCACCCTCCCCTGAGAGAGAGAAGAGAGAGAGAGAGAAGAGAAAGAGAAGAGAGAGAGAGAGAAGAGAGAGAGAAGAGAAGAGAGAGAGAGAGAAGAGAGAGAGAAGAGAAGAGAGAGAGAAGAGAGAGAGAAGAGAGAGAGAAGAGAGAGAGAGAGAGACGTTTGTTCGACATTTATGACTGTTCATACTCAAACTCAACTAAAACCCACGTCAGGGGGGAAGTGCAATGTGTTGAAGTTGGCCAGGCTCTCAGAGAGCCAACAGTACATGAACTCTCGACCCTCATGAAGGCTTTAGTGATTTCCTGTCTCACTCAACGCCTGCTTCCCCTTGCTGGCTGGAGACCCTTATCTTCTCCATGGCTATTATTCTCCAGAACTAATGACTGCTAACAGCATCAGCACCACTGGCTGCCAAACGGCACCACTGGCTGCCAAACGGCTTGGTCCTGATAATGTGTGTGTATGCGTGTCCATAGATACAGTGTGTGTATGTCCCTTGTGTACAGTAGATTAGTGTGAAACAACTTGGTGTGAAAGTCTGTGCAGAGTTTTCTACATGGGGTGTGAATCAGTCAGGTCCTGTGTGTGTGTGTGTGTTGGGTGGGTCAGGTGTTCTCACCTCGGGGTTACCAGCCATGATGGTGTAGTTGCCGTCATCGTCCAATGAGGCGGCGGCGGTGTGGAGGTTGCAGGTTCCATCAGGGTCGCGGCTGATCCTGTAGTGTTCACTCCTCTTAGAGATCTGCTTCCCATCCTTAAACCAGTAGATCTATAGGGGACAGGATAGACACAACACAGAGTTACACAATGATCTGCTTCCCATCCTTAAACCAGTAGATCTATAGGGGACAGGATAGACACAACACAGAGTTACACAATGATCTGCTTCCCATCCTTAAACCAGTAGATCTATAGGGGGCAGGATAGACACAACACAGAGTTACACAATGACCTGCTTCCCATCCTTATACCAGTAGATCTATAGGGGACACAATGACCTATAGAAGTGGATAGGAGTAGGGAGGGAAGGGAGGTATATTATTATATTATATCATATTATACTCCCTCCATCCTCTATCTATCCTCTCTTTTTCTATCTCTTCCATTCATCTGATGCCTGTCATCACCCAGTACAGAGGCCCTCTGATGCTGCCCGCAGTGGCGGACTCAGAGATGTTAGTACGCCAGGCCTCGCCCTTATAACACACTGTACATGTACCTCCTACTAACAACACCACACATCACCAACTCCAAATGATCAGAACAATATGGCAGTACATTAAATAGGTTCAGCATACAACAATACACTTTAACTAAATAGCGTAGCAGTGATAATATTGACATTAAATACAATAAAAAATACTAGAATACGGCGTGCTGGTATGCGAGACTAACGATGAATCAGTCCGCTATATTTCCACATCATCACTCTGTGATCTGTGTGACCTCTGACCTTTGGCTTGGGGTCGCCGATGACCTTGCAGGAGAAGGTGACGGGCATGCCCTCGAACACCTTGTAGTGTTTGAGCTTGCTGTCGAAGAATGGCACCACCCCCTGGCCTGTAGAGTCTTCGGCATGCTGCACATCGTCGTCAGACTCCTCTGCTGGAGAGCGCTCCAGACGGAACTCGATCTCACTGATCAGGCGCTGCTCGAAGCTGGACACCTTGTACTCCTGCAGAGCACACAGAGAGGGAGCAGGGTTAACCCTGGGAGACGGAGTTCAAGGAGCATCACTATTACAGGAAGAGCCTGAAATCACAGAGGAACGGGGTCACAGAAAAATTAGATGAACAAGAAGCACACCCCACCAAGAACATTCTGTGTCACTCATGCATGCATTCATCGATTTATCCTTTCATTCATTCAAGAACAGTGAGTTACGGAAAAACAAGATTCTCCTTTTCCCGTCAGCTCGCCTTTATCCAGTGTCTTCCTATTCCCTGTCAACTCTCTATTTCTCCCTCCTTTTCTGTCTATTCCTCTCTCTCTCTCTCAATTCCTCCTCCTCTCTCTTTCAATCTCAATCTCTCACCATCCTGGCCCAGTCTGTTGCGGCAGAGGCAACATCTGGAGAGTAGAGTGTACTGACTGACTGACTGATAATTACAGGCCTAAGACACAGCTGAAGGGTTATGACAACTCAAGGGGAGGCAAAGCTTTGGTAGTGGGAGGACTGGAGTATGTTGCCAACGCTCACCAAAGTGTAAATCTATTTCTCTGCCTCTCCCTCAATCCCTGTCTCCCCTCCTTCTCGCAAATGTTTCTCTCTCTCTTCCTCTCTCTCTCTCCCCCCCTCCCTTGAATTCTTGCTCTCTCTGTTTCTCGTTCACTCGCTCACGCACGTACACAAACAAGAGACAAGTATATAGGTCATGTGACAAGTAACACACACACACACACAGCTATGGGTGTATCCCATAGTTCTGATGACAGTGGACCATGTTCAGTTTAGCATCTCATGTCAGGAAGGTGTTGGAAACAAGCTCATGCAGGCGCCAATATCTGATTAACACATCAAAAGTGACCAATCAACACACTGAGATTCAATGAATCAACATATACATTAAAAGTAACAGCCATGCACAGGGACAAAGCCTTGGCCATACTTACACGGGTTCTCATAAACAGTATTGGTCAGTAATTGGGTCAGATCTGACTGAAGACCACAGGCGGTCAAAAGATATGTAACCACCACAATGACCTTAACAGAACCATGAATTCACTTTTTTCCATCTGCTTTTTTGTCAAATGTATGTTTGTCTTTATCCTTATCAGTTCATTTGCAGGTTCCCTGGCCTGATCCTGTTACGGTCAAAGTGTGTGTAAGCACATCTAATATAATTATTATCAGTGTAGCTTTGTTGAATGGTTTAAGCACGGGGAGTGACTACACACAGTGAGTGAGTGAGTGAGTGAGTGAATGAGGGAGTGAGACAGAGAGAGAGAGAGAGAGAGAGAGAGAGAGAGAGAGAGAGAGAGAGAGAGAGAGAGAGAGAGAGAGAGAGAGAGAGAGAGAGAGAGAGAGAGAGAGAGAGAGAGAGAGAGAGAGAGAGAGAGAGAGAGAGAGAGAGAGAGAGAGAGAGAGGAGAGAGAGAGAGAGAGAGAGAGAGAGAGAGAGAGAGAGAGGAGAGAGAGAGAGAGAGAGAGAGAGAGAGAGAGAGAGAGAGAGAGAGAGAGAGAGAGAGAGAGAGAGAGAGAGAGAGAGAGACTTGAATAACCTTTTGAGGGACCGATTCTATATCAGATGAACTGGAGTCCTGCGAAGACATAAAATAGTAGTGAGGTGTTGTCTCTGTGTTACTGTATGACGTCACGACCTGAGGTCCAACCAAACACCAAGAGGATGTGGGCGTGCATGCACTTACCAGCATTCATGAAAGAGTGTGTAACAGTCTTATACCCTTTCACACATTTCCACAAAACACACATATTTTCATCACATATCCTCTGATTTGGAACAGGCAAACTCACAGCCTCAGGCAGAGTAGTGCCCAGAGCCATGCAGAGCCAATCTCTATCAGGCAGGGAACCAGGCTCATGGGCCTCCAGGCAGCCAGAGCCCAACGTCATTACAGCACAGCAGCACAGAACAGCCCTGACCTCCACAAAACACTACTGCCACTGTCTGCAGCTGTGAGAGGACAAACTCTGTTTACTTGGCACTGAGGCTTGACTTTAGTCAATGCAGCAACTATGTGTGTGTTCTGCAATGAGGTTTTGTGTTCTGGACACCTAATTTTAAGACTACATGTTGTATTAATCTGTGTAGCTGTAGCCTATATTTGACACTTTATCACAGTTCTATACAGCTTTTTAATGTTTCTGAGGGGAACAAACGGCTACATTCAACTCATGTGTGTTTTTAAAGAGGGTTCTTAAAGAGGGTTTTAAAGAGGGTTCTGTAGTCGAGTATTCTATTCATATCAAAGCTTCATTGCATGCTTTAAATTAAAGTGTTTCCAGTGTAGCCGAAATATAATATAGCCTTTTTCAATAATAAACATCACAGGCCAGCATTCAGATGGAAAAATAGACTCAGAAATTCAGTAACTCTGCACCCTGCACACCGACACAACTCTGAGTGAAGCAGTGTGACTGAAAAATATGACTAATGTAGGTGTGTATGCTACACACACAAGCAATACTACAGTGTAACACAGAGGTGGTGATCCTAGACAAGTATTTTGTGACTCTGTGAGTAGTGTGTGAGTCTGTACCTGCCCAGTCCAGCCCAAGTGAGTGTGTATATACCTGTCCAGGTGTGTGTGTGTGTGTTCTTGGTATAGTTGCAGCAGCAGCGTACCTGTGTGACTGGCTCCTCGTCCTGCTGCTGTGTGTTTAGTACTGTGGCTGCGTTGTCTGCCCCCAGCAGCCTGCGAGCCATCTTCTCCTCATAGGTTAACCTCTGGAAGCACCGATTAATGGGTCAGCCGGGGTTAGTGTGTCAGTCGCAACAGCAACACACACTCGTTACAAATATTAATAAGATACAGTCTTCCTGAGATACACTTGTGAAATGGATGACATGGGGAAAAATGTTTTGTCCTCTCCAAGTCAAAAGGCTCTTTTGGACTCACTATAGTACCGGGCCTGTTCTAACATCAGCAGAAAAGCTTGTCTGTGAACATATCTGTGGCATAGTTATGCATGTATTAATGGTTGGGAATGAAATTTGGTTGATATTTGACATGATGGACCGCTTGTTAATAATATGTATTAAAGAATGTTACAACAATACCTTCATTCCCAAGTTACCTACAAATACACAGTCATTTGCGGTGTTATGAAGGCACTCTGTTACACACACCTGTTGTCCATTGCTCATGCGCTCCTCCTTAAATCGTAGCTTCCTCTCCAGGTCCTGAATGACAGCATCCTTGGTTCCCTGAATGTCAGAGTCAGAGGCCAGGCGTGGGGTTCCTCTGGACTGCTTCCGGGGGAAAGCACTGCTGACAGAACACAACAACAGACGTAGGGGTTAGAACATGGGACCTCAGACCGTTAGTCAACAATGGCTGCTGTTTCTTTCTACAGTAGATTACATAGCCATGATATGCAATATGTTGTTTGTGTGTGTGTTAGACTGACTGGGAGTTATTTGAACCCGTGATTGAGACAGAATAAGCCACTTCTTTCTGTTTCTCATTCCCTTATCTGAACATGTCCAACTGCAGCCTTCCAGACAGAGTCCTCTTATCTCTCTCCCCTGCTGCAGGAATGCCCCGGTGAGGGGAAAAGCAGACAGAGGAGAGGGCTTGATGAAAAAGAGGGCGAGGGAAGGAAGGAGATGTGGAATTGCCTTAAAGGGGAAGGGGGAGAGCGTGTTTGACAGCAGAGCAGAGTGGATGTTTTCTCCAGAAGGCCAGGCATCATCAAGCGGAACCAGAGCCAGGATTATCTACACAACACCAGATCTCTATCAGTTAAATAAACATAAACATGACCAAGCTCACTCTGGGTGCAGCCGACTCATAGTCAGGCCTGGCCTGAGATGGTAGGGTTTCTTGACTTGAGAAATACTATTGTGTTTTGGAAAATGCCCAGTAGGGTGTGTTGAAATCTCAGCTATGCATAAACCCTTCAAATATATGTTGATTTGACTTTGACGCACCCTTCATTCTAAAGTCATTATGTATATTTTTCAGATGATAGGGCAAATATTCTTAACTTCACTAGGGTAAGGGGCAGCATTCGGAATTTTGGATGAAACGTGTGTCCAAATTAAACTTCCTGCTACTCAGGCCCAGAAGCTAGGATATGCATATAATTAGTAGATTCGGATAGAAAACACTCCAAAGTTTCCAAAATTGTTAAAATAATGTCTGTGAGTATAACAGAACTGATATGGCAGGCAAAAACCTGAGGAAAATCCAACCAGGAAGTACTATTATTTTGAAAGGCTGTTTTTCCATTGAAAGCCTATCCACCATACAGAGACTTAGGACCCAGTTCACAATCTCTATGGCTTCCTCTACATGTGGCCAGTCTTTAGGCATTGTTTCAGGCTTTTACTCTGAAAAAAGGGGAAGATACAGCACTTTCAATGAGTGGACAGTGGAAATTTCCAGACACGAGTCATGCGCGTGATCGGGAACAAGCCTTTGTTTCTCCTTTTCTATTGACGAAGCTTTTGTCCGGTTGAAATATTATTTATTATTTATGACAAAAACAACCTGAGGATGGGTTTTTAAACATCGTTTGACATGTTTCTACTAACTTTTATTGTACTTTTTTGACTTTTCGTCTTGATGTTGAGAGCGCACATGGTGCCTTTGGATTTCTGAACTAAACGCACCAACAAAACTGAGGTTTTTGGACATAAAGAGGGACAATATCAAACAAAAAAAAACATTTATTGTCTAACATGGAGACCTGGGAGTGCCACCAGATGAAGAACATCAAAGGTAAGTGATTCATTTTAACGCTATTTCTGACTTATGTGGCACCTCTCCTTGGTTGGAAAATGGCTGTATGGTTTTTGTGGCTAGGCGTTGACCTAACATAATCGCGTGGTGTGCTTTCGCCGAAAAGCCTTTTTGAAATCTGACACAGCGGTTGCATTAAGGAGAAGTTTATCTTTAATCGTATGTTAAACACTTGTATCTTTCATCAATGTTTATGATGAGTATTTCTGTAATTTGATGTGGATCTCTGCATTTTCACTGGATGTTTGTTTGAGACAATGATTACTGTACATAAGGCGCCAATTTCAACTGAGGTTTTTGGACATAAAGATTAACTTTATCGAACAAAACACACATTTATTGTGTAACATGAAGTCCTGTGAGTGCCATCTGATGAAGATCATCAAAAGTTCAGAGATTAATTTAATCGCTATTTCTGACTTTTGTGAGCCCTCTCCTTGGCTGGAAAATGGCTGTATGGTTTTCTGTGACTAGGCGCTGACCTAACATAATCGCATGGTGTGCTTTCTCTGTAAAGCCTTTTTGAAATCGGACACTGTGGTTGGATTTACAATAAATTTTTCTTTAAAATTGTGTATAATACTTGTATGTTTGAGGAATTTTAATTATGTGATTTCTGTTGTTTTGAATTTGGCGCCCTGCAATTTCACTGGCTGTTGTCGAGGTGGGACACTACCGTCCCACTTATACCAGAGAGGTTAACTCACACACACACACACACACACACATTTACACACCTCAGGATACTGAGAGACGGTGCTCTCTGAGCTGAGTGTCTGTATGAGCCCCTGGCTGGTCTCTGGGTTGTAAACATGCTGAATAAGAATTTAAACAGGCCATCTTCCATCTAGCAGCAGACCTCCAGCCTCCAGCTGCTGCCAGGTGGCAGGCTGTCCTGATGAGAATGGAGGGAAAGGGAGAGCCAGCCTGGCTCCACAGAGACAGACCTGCCGCAGGCTGTCACTCACTGACTGATATGCTATACTACCATTTGACTGGGGATTGAAATGGTCTAAAAGTATAGGGTACTGCCCCATGGAGAGCCAGTGTAGCTGTGTCTAGAGCCAGTGTAGCTGGGTAACATTGAGGATACTCACATAGTTCCATTCCCTTTAGGCAGGCCCAGGGCGTTGACGGACGGGCTAGTGGGCGTGGCTGGCAGGACGGAGGCCAGGAAGCCAGCAGGTGATTGGGGCATGGAAGTGAAGGGGGAAGAGCTGCTGGAGTGGCCGGGGGAGAAGGGGGGAGTCGAGGAGATGGGTGGAGGAGGGGGTGGGGGAAAGTCTTGGCTGGGGCCTGATGGAGAAGACATGCTGCTGCTGAGGAAGGGAGGGGGTGGAGGAGGGAAGGAGGGAGAGGACGGGGACTGAGACCCGATGCTGCTGCCCTTAGTGAAGGGAGGCATGGTGACCCTGGTGAAGGGTTTGTGTGAGGTTGGTGGGGAGAGGGGTGAGGGCAGGCTGGATCCAGAGGAGCCAGAGGACTGGGTGACGTAGCCCCCCACAGGGACTGTCCCCCCGGGGCTCTGGGCAGCGATGAACTGCTTGGGCCGGGCGTAGTTGAATGTGCTGGTCTGCATGGCGCTGCTCTCCAGCTCCTGGAAGGAGGGAGGAGGGGGAAGAGGAGGAGAGGGCGGAGAGGACACTTCCTGAGGCTGCTGCAGTGGAAGTGGGACTTCCTGCTCTTGCTCCTGCTGCTGGATCCAATTGGCTGCTTCTTGCTGTTCCAATAGAATCTGATCCTGCAGCTGCTTCAACTGTTCTATGTTCCTAAAAGGAAAGTTGATAC
The DNA here is from genome assembly GCF_029448725.1 of Salvelinus fontinalis. Lineage (NCBI taxonomy): Eukaryota > Metazoa > Chordata > Actinopteri > Salmoniformes > Salmonidae > Salvelinus > Salvelinus fontinalis. Next base: position 24,971,947 of record NC_074669.1, read on the forward strand.
ATAGGCATCATCAGTAACATGACTGCTGGACAGTGGGGTCACTTTGAATGATCATGCCAAACGGTTAAAAAAAAACACTATTGCAGAAAAAAACTGGACAAAGTTTTAAAACGTTTGTGAGCTAAATGAAAGCAGGAACACACACCAGTAGATCAGAAGCATTCCGTACAGGCCTTTTTCCCCCCGGACCAATGGAATCCCTACAGTAAAGGCCTAGACTCCACACTATGTATCCACATATTTTGTGTCAGGGTCAGTATAAACGCCCAGAGAGGCTAACAGCAGTGGTTTTCCTTCCCCAGGTCACCAATCAGAACATAGCACACATACCCCTGTAACACTCAACATCCTCTCAACACCACTAGAACGCTGGAGGGGATGAGATAACGCTGCTAAGGTTACAGGCACGTTGTAAAAATGTTACAAAAGCATGCGGCTGTAATCCATTTTGACCTTGACTGACACAATACCCTATTACTCGTCTCTCACTCTCTCGTTACACAACCATGATTGACAAATTAAAGAGATTGTGATTGTAAAAACAGCAATCACAAAGAATGAGCCTCCCAGTCGTGCCGAGACATTGCTCTAATGTTACAGATGCGTTGTGAGGATGTTACTGTGAGTGGTTGATAACCACACACAGAGCTGTCGGGATAACTTCAGCACTGGGCCATCCAAGGGCCTCACTCAGGAATTACACTGGAGCTTTTTTCACCAGCCTGGAATTGATAGCCTGTCAGGCCTGAGTTGGGAGGGTTCAGAGTACCATGGGGTGTGGTTCATTCAGCTAGCCAACCTTGCCACGGTGTTTGTGTTGTGTGTTTGTGTTGTGTGTGTGTGTGTGTGTGTGTGTGTGTGTGTGTGTGTGTGTGTGTGTGTGTGTGTGTGTGTGTGTGTGTGTGTGTGTGTGTGTGTGTGTGTGTGTGTGTGTGTGTGTGTGTGTGTGTGTGTGTGTGTGTGTGTGTGTGTGTGTGTGTGTGTGTGTGTGTGAAGCGCTAATTAGTGATGTTCTGGGGAGGAAACCTCTGCATAGTGAGTCTATCGGTCATTACATAAAGACTTAAAAGGCCAGCCTGTCGACAGCCACGTCAAAAAGTACCATTTTAAATTAAATTAAACATATTCATTTTGTTTGGCATATTTTAACATCTCAACCAATGCCTTTTAGCATAGGAGTCCTGTATTTTTTCAAATATGGTTCAAAACCAGGACGTGAATATTAGCAAAAATTGACCACATTTTCAGTACTAATTCTGTATAAAATTGAAAATTACAAGACTGTAAAATGTTGTTTCTGATATCTATTTCTTGGTGTGCCAGTTAATGGGTTAAACTGCAGTGTGATGAAACAAAATAACCACAAACACACATTTTGTCTTCCGGGGTGAATCCTAATTATGCAGCATTGTATTCTGTCATAGAGGTATGGCTGGCTGAGGATTTCACATACAGAGCCCTCCTACACTGTCAAATAACGCCTGGCCTGGTCTGGGATCAGTTGGCTGGGGAAACTATGGCTCTCAAGGAGGTTCCTGATCCTAAAGGGGGTGGATGACATGACTGTGGACTGGAATGAAGAAAGAGGGGCGAGTAAACTAGACTCATCCTACGTCCACTGCTTGCTTTGAATGTGTTCATTTATAATGGGGAAATATTTTATTTGGGTCTGGGGGCTTGTAACAGGAATGTACAGTGGGAACTTCAGAACACACATGACATGGTTGAGTTATCTTCTCAGGGTAGCAGAAGGGGTCTTGGGGAAATCTATAAAACCCCAATGTTAGAAAACAGAATGTTAATGGCCCAGTCTTTGACTGGTAGTGAGTCCATCTGAAAACCTGGACAGAAGAGTCTAGATCCAGCTACATGCCTTGTCATCAGGACTTCACTAGGACAACATTCTCAGAATCTGTTTCAGATGCTGAATAACCAGGACATTTTCCATTTCTGTCTGAGGTTCCAGGGGATAAGCCCCACATTCCCCAGCCTCCCCACATTCCCCAGCCTCCCCCCATTCCCCAGCCTCCCCTCTCTCTCAAAAAATATGAAGAGCCCAACAATGGTAATGAACATTTTACAGTAAAATGACAGAACTGACAGTGAAAACACCATGAGACAGATATCCCACATGCTTTGAGATCAGTCACATGCTCCCCTCATTAGTAGCATAGCAACAGTGGAACTCCAGGCCCAAATAAACACTCATTATTCAAATCACTCCAACCTGTCATAACCTGTGTGATGGTGTAGACTATGGTACATGAAAAATAGCATGTGAAATAGCTAAATGAAATAATGCAGTGTCTACTGTCCCTATGTGTTTTTCTTAATATCCCAGCAATGTCGGACATCCAAGCCTCCACCAAAAGAGCGCTTTTACAAGAATAGTTTGGCAGCTCCTAGGAGCGGCAGCCCTGGCCTCCACTCCTCCGTGGCGCTTTCAGTCCTTTTTTGGCTGCGTTCTCTCAGCGCAAGGCAGAAGCTCTTCGCCTCGCCCGCCCGCCCGCTCAAACAGAGGAGAAACGCGCTTCATTTCCTCAGCGCCTTGTCTTTCTCTCTCCTTCACTGCCAGCCTCCGTGTGTGAGTTGTGCATGAAATTATTTCCTTAACAAACCGTTTGCCCGCGTGCCTGCATTTTTTAATAACCCACCTGATGGTTTCCAGCCTGCCTAGTATATTTTAGAGAATGTTAGGAGTATTGAGTATACTAAATATATCTGAAAAGTTGTCCTGGTGTTTTTACTCCTGTCTCTGGAATTTTTCTGAGTATGTTTGGGAGGCAGAATGGATGTTGGCCAGCAGTGGCTGACTGACATCATCTTCTTGCCTTAAAAGGTGTTCCTTCTTTATATAGAACAGCTACTTCCAAACAAACATCGCCGCTCATTATTCCCCAAAACAACTGATGTGCACCCCTCTCTCCCTTTCCCTCTCTCTCTCCCAGCATGGTCAATCAATTCCACATTTAGTACAGTCTAATTCCCCTTGCTTATTTTACAAAAGGGCACTCACATGATTAAGATTCATTTGTCCTTCTTTCCGCATAATGACTAACTTTCCAATTGTATTCTACGTTATGAAATCTGACATGTCAATTTCATTTGAATTTTTCCACTCAATTGAATTGCCATTTTGTCAGATAGTATCATCTTAAATATTCTGAACCTCTAAAACAGCCCATAAACTTCAGATCTTTTTATGGTTGTCAGTGAGAAGGTCAGACTGTGTAATATTGTAGCTGCATCAGTTGTTTTATTGTGCCTGGTCTGTGGGCCCCCTTGGCTGACACCATGGCCCTGACCATACCAGCCTCCAGCCAGCTCTACCCAGCCAACATCCACTTACAACTATTTCATCTCTCTCAATCAAGCTTTTTCTCTACTGATTCAGAACAGGGATTGTCTATTAGTCTTGAATGAGCCAACAGACAAATCATTGGGATAATAAAGTATCACTTGACTTGATTTAGTCACCAACTCTGGGAACAAAGAGAGGAGCCTTCCGCCCAATCAACCCCTCTTAAAAAGAGATTTAAAAGAGGTGGAGGTTCATTCTAGCATACAGCATTCACTTATAGCCATACAGCCTTTTAATTTACAGTACTTTCACATCTCCACATAAATCCTCCCATTGTTAAGTCTCAAAAAGGGCATTTTCTTATAGCTGTTCAGAACAACCTGTTCTATAGATGCCAGCCAGACTCTCTTGGGTACAAGAAACAAAACCTACATTATTTAGAACTTCTAAAAGGTTTGTGAACAGAGTTGGTGCTTGGTAAAAAAAAAAAAAAATTATCTCTCATGTGAGCAGCTAAAGAAATGACAGAAACTGCTGAAAAGGCTGGAGTTCATTCCTTTCTTTCTTCCATTCCTCTGAGAGTCTGTTCCTATCTGTCTTGCGGTGCAGTGGGGCCTTGCAGGGAGGGAGAGAAGGAGCCGTCCTGCTCTCCATCTCCATGCCAACGGCCCAGTGTTGTGCTTTACCGAGTTGAGCCAACTGGCCCACACAACTCTCAGTTCCAGTGTGAAAAAACTGCAGAGCTCTGCCCTGTCATTTCAGACTGTAACAGTACATTACCGTTAAATCTCTCTCTTCCTTTCTCCTCTCTCTTTCCCTCCATTTAGAGGGCTAAACAGGCCAGGCTGTTAAATGTTCTTTCTCTCTCATCTTGAAAAATACTTTCAGTTGGCCTGGTTCTTGGAGTAAATTATTTCACATGGAACACAAGGAAAGAGAACTTTAGAAGAAACGTTTGATTGACAAACCATTCTTCACATTACCCTCATAGTAAAATGTCAATTATAAAGGATTCTGGTGGTGCTTTAACTTTCCAGTTTCTACATGGTAACATTAGCATCATCGCTGAGCTTAACGGGGTCAGGCACAGCTTGTCTGAGTGAAAGTTAATTGAATCGGTCTTTTAGCACACCATGTAGCAAGCTGAAACAGACCATGTTGTATCAGTCAGAAAGAGCAAGCTGAAACAGACCATGTTGTAGCAGTCAGAAAGAGCAAGCTGAAACAGACCATGTTGTATCAGTCAGAAAGAGCAAGCTGAAACAGACCATGTTGTATCAGTCAGAAAGAGCAAGCTGAAACAGACCATGTTGTAGCAGTCAGAAAGAGCAAGCTGAAACAGACCATGTTGTAGCAGTCAGAAAGAGCAAGCTGAAACAGACCATGTTGTAGCAGTCAGAAAGAGCAAGCTGAAACAGACCATGTTGTAGCAGTCAGAAAGAGCAAGCTGAAACAGACCATGTTGTAGCAGTCAGAAAGAGCAAGCTGAAACAGACCATGTTGTAGCAGTCAGAAAGAGCAAGCTGAAACAGACCATGTTGTAGCAGTCAGAAAGAGCAAGCTGAAACAGACCATGTTGTAGCAGTCAGAAAGAGCAAGCTGAAACAGACCATGTTGTAGCAGTCAGAAAGAGCAAGCTGAAACAGACCATGTTGTAGCAGTCAGAAAGAGCAAGCTGAAACAGAAACAACCCATGCCAACAGTCAGCTACAGAGGGTTTCCAATCCAAGCAGCCACCGGCTGCTTCTCCTCCATAGACTCCAATCATACTCTTTAATCAATGCTCTCTCTAATCAACATGTCTATAATGGTCATCTTTACACACTGTCGCTTGTTTGTGCTTCCTGGACAATGATGCCTCGGGTCCATACAGACAGGCGGTTCTACAATTAGACTGACTAACATTGCAACAAGCAAGCTGTGAGCCATCGCTGGGTTTTACGACCTAACTTGTTTGGGTGCGAGGAAGGGGAGCTTGTCTTTGGTTGGCCACTGGTTTGTTGACTAGGAGGAGGAGAGAAGGGAGAGGGTTTATGGGATTCCGCCAGCAGCACTCACTAACCACAGGAAGTGACCATGGGAGGACAGGAAGTAGTTGAGTGTAAACAGCCAATAAGGAGGGGGTGCCTTCTATAAACAACAAGAGGCTAAGCTTCCTTCTGCATGATGTGTACATACAAGTCAACCATGTGTAAGTGAAAAGCTGTTGATCCACTCAAATGTCTGAACAACAGGTTTACATTTTCCCACAATGGGAAAGGCTCCTCAGAGGAGGAAGGGGAGGACCATCCTCCTCAGTGAATCTCATAAAAATCAAAATTGTAAAACATTGAAAAAGTTATCCTTTTTAGATAAAACTATACAAAGTATATTCACATGTCACCAAATAATTGATTAAAACACACTGTTTTGCAATGATAGTCTAGAGTAGCCTCAACAGGGTAGCATCATGGTGTAGCCGGAGGACAGCTAGCTTCCGTCCTCTCCAAATTCAGCCAAGGAATGTGCCTTTGTTTTAAGAAGGCTTTTCCCGCAGAAACTCTAACACGTTCAAAAGCAACTACTGGAACAATATTTCTAACATAGAACGTAGGGAATGGTCAGAGGCGATGTGGAGACCACTGGTGACGTTTCGGGTGTTATTTTGTGATGTAATTTAAAATGTTATAAAGGAAATACTGTAACTTGGAAAGTATACTAACTATATGTGTGAAGTGTTCATCCGATGTGTTGTGCATGAAATATGAAAAATTATGAAAGTGTTTTTGTTAAGAGAGGGACATGATTTTAGGAGCCATAAGACATAATAGTTTTACATAACTTTGCACAGTGACAAGTTACGCCATTGAGTGAGGTCAGCCTGATGGAACCGCCCCTTTTGAACTAACTGTATAAAATGATGGGTTAAGAATTAACATACTGTATCAGACCAGAGAGACGTTGAGCTGCAGCTCACTTTTGATTTTTTCTCCCCAATTTTGTGGTATCCAATTGGTAGTTACAGTCTTGTCTCATCGCTGCAACTCCCGTACGGACTTGGGAGAGGCAAAGGTCGAGAGCTGTGCGTACTCCCGAAACACAACCCAACCAAGCCGCACTGCTTCCTGACACAATGCCCACTTAACCCGGAAGCCAGCCGCACCAATGTGTCGGGGGAAACACCATACACCTGGCGACTGCGTCAGCGTGCACTGGGCCCGGCCCGCCACAGGAGTCGCTAGTGCATGATGGGACAAGGACATCCCTACCGGCCAAACCCTCCCCTAACCTGGACGACGCTGGGCCAATTGTGCGCTGCCCCATGGGTCTCCCGGTCACGGCCGGCTGCAACAGAGCCTGGACTCGAACCCAGAATCTCTAGTGGCACAGCTAGCACTGCGATGCAGTGCCTTAGGCCACTGGGAAGCCCGCAGCTCACTTTTAAAGTGGTTTAAACTTTGAATCTCAACACGAGGTAGAGACGATAAAGTCAACTCCCGGACAATCACTGGTACGGCTGATTAGCTGTCCTAAGTAAAGTATCTAGAAAAATGAATTTAAGTGGGACCATTCCATTACTCTGTTCAAATCATCGTATTATGCTACTCTCATCACCCCACTGGGAACCATCGACACAGCTGGCTAGCCTATCTTCAAAGAAGCATCTTCCAGAACAAATGGAATTAGAATAAAATCTGTAGTTCTGTTCAGGACTACACAATAAGTCACCGGATACCGGACAGCTGCCGGATACCGGACGACTGCAGAGAAGAACAACAGTAGAAGACAGGTGGGGACCCCTTTTGGACAATCAGAGCCTTACAAGCGTGTCGCGAAAAGGCCCAAACAACCCCCTTTCCCAGAAGGCCCAGTTAGGAGAGATACATGGCAAACCAAGGCATTTCCATGTAAATAGATTCATGATTTCTTTCTCCAAGCGGGCGGTGGTTCGTGCACAAAGTATAAGTGAGAGTAGTTTCTAAATGTACCAATGTTAAGTGTTTCTGTCCCTCTCTCTCTTTCTCGCCCTCTCCATGTCTTTTGTAACAAGCAGCCATATCGTTGTCAGTCCGCTAGGGACCTGTTTCTATTATTATGTATTAAGTGTGTATGTTTATTCTGTGTTATCAAGGGGTGTCAGGTAGCCTAGTGGATAGAGCATTGGACCATTAACTGAAAGGTTGCTTGATCAAATCCCCAAACTGACAGGGTTCAAATCTGTCCTTCTTCCCCTGAGCAAGGCACTGTTCCCTGGGTGCCGAAGACATGGATGTCGATTATGGCAGCCCTCCACACCTCTCTGATACAGAGGGTTTGGGTTAAATGCGGAAAATGCATTCAGTTGTACAACTGACTAGGTACCCCCATTTAGTTAGCTAAACCAACTTGTGTAGTACTGAATTATAAGCAAGGCTAGGGTTTTTGCAGATGCAAGGAGGTTACGACTGTTCAGAATGATGATATGATTAATAAGTTGACTGTTTATGGATGTAATATGTAAAGACCTTTACAGTTTAATTTGGGAGATGATAACTCTTTAAAGAACCGCTCTTGTGGTGCCCCAAATCCGAATGAATTGTTACATGATTAATTTAATTTAAATCGGGTAACAATTAAACATAGTTAGTTGATTAGATAAATAACAGCCATCCGATTAATGAAAGTAAAGTCACGACAACTTCAATACATAATCTCTTGGTTCCATAGATTTACACAGTAACTATTTCTTTAAAAAATGAAGGAGAAGCAAGAGAGAAATAGAGAGAGAGAGATTTGGTCTTTTTTTTAGTTACTCAAACACCCGGCTCAAACAGAAGGATGCTATGTTAGCTAGCTGGCTATGACTATCCAACACAACACTGGAACTCGTCAAATTCAAGGTAATCTTTTGGTTTTATCAATTTATTTCCACCGGGGCCCCGCCGGTGTAACTGCTTAACTGGGTTTACTAACACATTACTTCTATTACCTATGTTGACTAGGACGTTACTTTAGCTAATATAGGGACAACGATGCAGGCTGTGTGTAGCGGTTATGGTTTGGCTTGGAAAGATGTTTTTGCCTGGTCACATACAGCTGATGTGTTGTTCATTGAAGTCCACAAACGAAGGGAAATGGTGAGAGGAGACTACATAGAGGCTACAATGAAGACAACATGGCTGCTTTGAAAGTGAACTGTGTTTATGCGTGATTAGGGGTTTATTCATTCCGCCAATTCTGATCGAAAACGTTTCTTAAGCGGAAGCAAACAAAACATGGATAAGAGTTCCTGAATTTGTCCAAAAGAAACTCTGGTTTGCAACTGTTGGACTAATGATCACACCCTAGATCAGCTAGATGCAGGCAAGAGTGTGTAAGGCTGTATTGAATGTGTCACTGTCTGTCCATGTGTCACTGTCTGTCATCTCAAATGTTTCTCTCGATCTGTGTGCACCTACATTGTAAACTTTCATTTATAGGCTAGGTTGTAGCAACCTCATGATGGGTATAGGGAAAATGTCAGTATCATGTAGTAGCCTAAACCTATCGCTGTTACATTGAACTGGGTGAATGAAATATGAACGACAGTCATCCAACATGCTGTGATAGAAATAAGGCCATGCTCATTAAAAAAATAAATGGTCCTCCCTCATCATAAACGTCACTGACCACCACTGGAGTACAGTACCTGTCTGTGTCATTGTTTAACCATACATCACTGTGCCAGCTTTTAAAAAGTGTGTCCCAAACAAGCTAGCAGAGCTCCAGCATCACACCTCCAAAACAAACACAGCCCCTATGTGTGTGTCCTACCGTGGAAATACACCCCAAGGTGGTAACACAACAACATGCTGGCCCCAAACCATGCCCGAGCCAAGAGTTCATCAGACCAGATCCAGGAACGCATAATGAAATCAATGGGAGTATGGGAAAATACCAGACTCCCACTGCAATCACATAGACAAATACACCTCTCCCTGTCACCTCCCCCAAGCATGACCAGACATACAGTAGAGTATGATTAGTGGTGCATGCTGTCTCTCTGTGCCTGACAGCACCTGTTTCACACTTCCCTCACCTGTACTATACAGTATTACCGTGCCCCCATTACATCACTGTTACAGTGCGTCAACCTGCACTTGACCAATCTCTGACAGAAAGTGTCTGGTCTGTCACTCTGTCTGACATACTGACTGAATCAACGAATGTCAGACTGTGACTAATTGACTTAGTATCTGACTGACTGGCTACGACGTGATTGATTGACTGTAAGGAAATTCTGAATTCATTTGACGTGTCGCTCACAGACACACACCTATCAGGCTGAGTGTAGATCAGAATAACGTCGTGTTTGTGTGAGATCAGACTGCAAGAGGAGGAGTAGAGGGGAGGCATGCAAAACTTACACATGTTTAAAAACACATGCACAAACAGGTACAATGCCCAAGGCTTTTACAAACGACAGGAAGTGTAGATATGGGCCAAAATCCCCATGATCCACTTGTTAATGATTATCTCTATCGCTGCAGAATAATGTTGACACTACGATATCTGTATGTACCCTAGCAAAGTAACAGGTCATTATACATCGACTTTGTTCACCAAGGATCTCGAATAACAACAATGAGCATTTTTTTTTAGGCAAGTTGACATCCATTTGCAGTTCTATGGTAAGTTTACGGTAAGGGGCTGCCTATTGCAGCTTACATGATTCCAGTATACAAACAACCCCAGCAAGATAGCTGAATGTTTATGTTTGACATCATCACATCAGATCGCCGGATGAGATAAACCAGTGAGCGTGATACACTTCCATCAACAAATTCACGTGAAGCCGTCAAACTAAAGGTTATAGTAAAAAAACAGGCTCATTGAGTTAGCCAGCTAACTTGTCTAAATGTTCTGAAATAACTTTGTATTTTTTTTTTTTGAAAGATAAGCTTCAAATGAGCATGGTATCTTTAACTCAACAACCAACAACACATATCTGAGTTTAGCTTTGTTTTTACTCATTGAACTTGCTTTGTAGTATACCCCTCAGGTGTGTGCTGCGCGCACACTAACCACACCAAACTAAACACACACAGAGACAGTACACACTTGTAGGCCTATACATGCGCACAAGCTCTGCCTGAAATTAGCACTTTGGATCATGTTTTTAAGGAAACACCTCAAATATCTCCGCCCCGTCCATCTGATGGCAAGCGAGCTGATATAAGGCAGGCAAATTGCCAAACCTGGTGTTAGGGCTGGAAAAGGCCAGTGCGGCAGTTTTTACATGACGAAATTGCAAACTAACGTGCTTTTGACACTATTGCCGCCTTAACGCCAGCCGAAAATAGAGCCCTTAATCAGATCCATTTCCACAAGGAGCATGTAGGTGTAACGGATGTGAAATGGCTAGCTAGTTAGCAGGTACGCGCTAGTAGCGTTTCAATCAGTTACGTCACTTGCTCTGAAACCTAGAAGTAATGTTGCCTCTTGCTCTGCAAGGCCCGCGGCTTTTGTGGAGCGATGGGTAACGACGCTTCGTGGGTGTCAGTTGTTGATGTGTGCAGAGGGTCCCTGGTTCGCGCCCGTGTCGGGGCGAGGGGACGGTTTAAAGTTATACTGTTACATAGGTCAAACCTCCAGTCAAGTTCAGAACCAGAGTTAACCCATTTACCTGACCCACATCACAGGCTGACTCAACACCATGCAGTCCCATTCTGAGAACCTCATTCACCCCATTCACACAAAACTCATATACACCCTAACCTCTCAACACACACAAAACTCATATACACCCTAACCTCCTCAACACACACGAGTCATACAACTCTCCCTAATCCCTCCCCCCCTGGTTTGGCTGAGTGCTCCTCCTCAGTAGAGAGCTGCCCAACTTTCCATGGACATTTCATAAACCCCTTGATTCAGCTCCTAGCTCAGATCCTTTGAGGTGCTTTATTGGCAGCAGTCGTCCCTGACATTTTTCATATAGACAACAAAGGAAAACAGAAAAGCCCTTTTTTTAATCAACTTCCATTCCTTGTCTCTTTCCTTGTCCCACTTCAATTTCTCTCTGTCTTTGTTCTCCTAGACTTCCAAATGTATTTTCAACCGCTCCATCTTCCTCTCACCTCCCTCTGTCTGTACCCTACCACCTCCCTCTCTTTATGGTTCTAATTGCACACACACCACATAAAACAGAACCAGACTATTTTCTTCCCCCCCCCCCTTTAAACGCTGCACAGAGCGTGTGGCTCACTCCAACTAGACTAACAGTTCAGGGCTGCTCCAGCTCCAATCACCCCCTTCTTTATGTCTCTCCCTCCCTCTGTCTGTCTGTCTGTCTCTCTCTCTCTCTCCCTCTTTCCGTCCATCTCTCTATCATCTGTGGAGCCATTTCACATATATAATAGAATAACAGGTGATAAGTACAGAGAATGAACAGTGAGCTCTCTCTCTCTCTCTCTCTCTCTCCCTCCCCTGTCTCTATCTCTCTCTCTGTCTCTCTCTCTCCCTCCCCTGTCTCTATCTCTCTATCTCTGTCTCTCTCTCTCCCTCCCCTGTCTCTCTCTCTCTATCTCTCTCTCTCCCTCCCCTGTCTCTCTCTCTATCTCTCTCACTCCCCTGTCTCTCTCTCTCCCCCTCCCCTGTCTCTCTCTCTCTCTCCCCCTCCCCTGTCTCTCTCTCTCTCTCCCTCCCCTGTCTCTCTCTATCTCTCTCCTTCCCCCATCTCTCTCTCTCCCTCCCCTATCTCTCTCCCTCTCCCTCCCCTGTCTCTCTCTATCTCTCTCCTTCCCCCATCTCTCTCTCTCTCTCCCTCCCCTCTATCTCTCTCCCTCCCCTGTCTCTCTCTATCTCTCTCCCTCCCCTGACTCTCTCTCTCTCTCCCTCCCCTCTATCTCTCTCCCCTGTCTCTCTCTATCTTTCTCCCCGCCTGTCTCTCTCTATCTCTCTCTCTCCCTCCCCTGTCTCTCTCTCTCTCTCCCTCCCCTCTATCTCTCTCCCCTGTCTCTCTCTATCTCTATCTCTCTCCCTCCCCTGTCTCTCTCTCTCTCTCTCCCTCCCCTGTCTCTCTCTCCCTCCCCTGTCTCTCTCTCCCTCCCCTGTCTCTATATCTCTCTCTCTCCCTCCCCTCTATCTCTCTCCCCTGTCTCTCTCTATCTCTCTCCCTCCTCTGTCTCTCTCTCTATCTCTCTCCCTCCCCTGTCTCTCTCTATCTCTCTCCCTCCCCTATCTCTCTCTATCTCTCTCCGTCCCCTGTCTCTCTCTATCTCTCTCCCTCCCATCTCTCTCTCTCCCTCCCATCTCTCTCTCTCCCTCCCCTCTCTCACTCTCTCCCTCCCCTCTCTCACTCTCTCTCTCACTCTCTCCCTCCCTCCACACTCTCTCTCCCTCCCCTCTCTCACTCTCTCCCTCCCGCCACACTCTCTCTCCCTCCCCTCTCTCACTCTCTCCCTCCCCTGTCTCCCTCTCTCTCTCCCTCCCCTGTCTCCCTCTCTCTCTCTCCCTCCCCTGTCTCTCTATCTCTCTCTCCCTCCCCTGTCTCTCTATCTCTCTCTCCCTCCCTGTCTCTCTATCTCTCTCCCTCTGTCTCTCTTTCTCCCTCCACACTATCTATCTCCCTTCCCTGTCTCTCCCTCTCTCTCTCTCCCTCCCCTGTCTCCCTCTCTCTGTCCGGTGAGACGGAGTGTTTTTCTTTATTGCAGGAAGGCTCAAGACATTCTTCCTGGGATTGGAATGGGAAAGACATCGCCATCAAACGGGATTAGCAGCAGGAGTGGAGAGGAAGAGGGAGAAAGAGGAGGAGAGCCAGAGAAAGAGAGAGGAAGGGAGGGGGTAGAAACCAGAGAACCCAGTGAAGGACCTAGTACTATTGTTCGTTCCTGACAGACACTATTGCGCTAACTAATCCAACAGATCCCAAAAGTGGCACCACACAACTGGCCTATATAAGCGTACCTAGTCTTTCACCACTAACACACCACAGACACAATCCACAATAAAGCAACGGGCACTGGACTACTGTCATCCCTACATCAACTCACACTACAACTCCTTGCAAACTCACAGACCCTACCCTACCACCCTTAGTAAAGCAGTCATTTGCCTGCAGCCCTCCTCTTCAGACGAACCACTTCCCAGAGCCTTCGGTGAATGAATGGGCTTCTATCTCTGCCTCTCTGTGTCCTATAAACCACACATCCATACTCCAACACATGCTTTTAACATTAACTGGGTGAGCGGCTGGCAAAGCAGACAGAAATAAAGGAAAAGCATTCCTGGCTCTGCTTCTCTATCATTTGTGTCTCTCCTTATTCTGCACTCCCTCATTCCCTCTCTCAATTCAACCCTTCGGTTTGAACCGTTTTTCCAGGAGATTTTGCGATTTTAATCCCATCTGTTTTAGCTCGTGAAGTTTTACTACAATGGCAACACTGTATTTCATTAAAGCAGTGAGGTAAGCATGAAGCAACAGTGGCTGTGCTAATGTGGTGTGTGCTCATTGTTCTCTCTCTAATGATCTGAACATGACAGAGAGTTAATGAAAAGCATCCTGCTCGTTGCTGCTCACCCTCTCCTGGCTTCCCCTCTTCCTTCTCTCCCCTCTCTCTCTCTCTCCATAAACAATTACTTCCACTGAAGTGAGTTAAAAAAAAACTTATTTTTGTTTTAAAAAGTTGTTAGTACCTTCAGTGATGCGGTCCAGGTGAGTGTGTCTGTCTGCGGCTCAGGTAGTCCCCAGGAGGTGTGTGTGTGTGTGTGGTTGTTTCTGTGCCGGTCTGCCAGGTAGCAGAGCAGCATATATAGAGCAGCCAGCAGCCAGACAGTGACAGACTCTCCCTCCCTCTCTCTCTCTCTCTCTCTCTCTCTAACTGCGTGAGTCAGCCTGAGCCTGTCTGAGAACCACCTCTTTCACAATAAAAGCTTGGCAACACGGGCCACTGATCGAGAACTTCCCTTTCAGAACCAGACTCCAAGAATAACAACAGCCCACTATTTGTCAGAGACAAAAGATTGAAAGTGAGAGAGAAAGGGAGAGATTGTGAAAGATTGCGACAGCTCGAGGTAGACACCCAGATCGTATTACATTGGGGTACCTGACGTATGTTTATCGTGTTGTTACTTCGGACTAAGATCTGATGTATAATGTTCCCACTGATTCATGGGAAATTAAGTTCCTGAATCAGAGAAGAAATTAATCAAACATGTTATTCTCTCTTTCTCAGATAGATACAATAGGAAGGGAATCTCCGTTGTAGTCTCTATTGTGACTTTATACTGGCAGGAAATATAATCCATATTATGTTCTGTGTACTATAGTTTTCATGGGTGGCACACAGAAACAGTCTCTGCTGTGCTTTTCATATGTTTACAGACCAGAGTTAGCATTATCTACATGCCAGCCACATAACAACCAAGTAGTCTGTGCTTAATATAACTGCCAAACATGGTACGTAGCCACAGCAGTCTATCTAGGAACCTGGATTAGTTAGAACAGGGGATCACACTTATAAGGCCACGCAATCCATTACAGACTAACAATCTTCCCCCATCACCACCCCCACAGATCTGGAACATGTCAACAGTTTTTTCCCCCAGAGATTTTGGCCTTCAATTTTGGGAGGCAGACATACATTTTTGGTGCATTTATCAGTTCTGTTTTGGTGTGTAATGTCTATTTGTAGGTTGGCCTGTGTTCTCCATCTCATCTGCTCTGCTGTTGTCTCTCAGTGGCTGGAGATGAGTCCCAGAGGAGAGATACGGGGGTGAGGGGGCGGGGTAGGGGTCAGGGGGCGGGGTAGGGGCCAGGGGGTGGGGAACATGGGGGCGAGGGAATGTTCAGTTCCTCTCTCAGGAGGGCTCAGTCATCTCCCCAGTGTCGAGTCAAACCACTCACGGCCGAGTCAGCTTCTATGTATCTCACTCTCCTACTTATGGAAGACAGGTTCAACAACTGTGTGAGTAGTATAGTGTTGTAACGGCAATGTATGTATGCAATATGTTGCTGACTTTACAGTATATCACAGACACCCTGTAATTAATGTCACTCTGCTCGCTATAAAGAGGAAGTTGTCTACGTTTCCTGGGTGTCAGGATGTACATCTGAGCTCATCTGGGTACCAGAACCCCCCCACGCACACAAACAAGGGCAGGGATCTGGACAGCAGCTATAATCAAAGGCTGATTGACTTCATGCGGAAACAATGTGATTCTCAAAAGCGTATAGCTGCTAGAGCTTCTCTGTGTTTAGAATGCCATTCCCTCTGGGAAACAGCCCCTGCTCTCAACAGGCCATCACTAAGACCTCCGTTTCCATGCTGTCAACTAATAAGCATACGTGTTTTTTGTTGTTGTTTTATTTCTCTCTCTCTCTCTCTCTCTCTCTCTCTCTCTCTCTCTCTCTCTCTCTCTCTCTCTCTCTCACCACTCTCTCTCACCACTCTCTCTGTCTCAATTCAATTTCAATTCAATTTAAGAGCTTTATTGAAATGGGAAACATATAACATTGCCAAAGCAAGTGAAGTAAATAATAAACAAAAGTGAAATAATCAATACAAATTAACAGTAAACATAACATTACACATTGGAACTAAAGTTCCAAAAGAATAAAGAAATTTCAAATGTTAAAGGGAAAATTAATAAACATTCATGTGGGTTGTATTTACAATGGTGTTTGTTCTTCACTGGTTGCCCTTTTCTTGTGGCAACAGGTCACAAATCTTGCTGCTGTGATGGCACACTGTTGGGTTTGCTTTCAAATTTGTGGGTCTGTGTAATCTGAGGGAAATATGTGTCTCTAAAATGGTCATACATTTGGCAGGAGGTTAGGAAGTGCAGCTCAGTTTCCACCTCATTTTGTGGGCAGTGTGCACTTAGCCTGTCTTCTCTTGAGAGCCAGGTCTGCCTACGGCGGCCTCTTTCAATACCAAGGCTATGCTCACTGAGTCTGTACATAGTCAAAGCTTTCCTTAAGTTTGGCTCTGTCACAGTGGTCAGGTATTCTGCCACTGTGTACTCTCTGTTTAGGGCCAAATAGAATTCTAGTTTGCTCTGTATTTTTTGTTAATTCTTTCCAATGTGTCAAGTAGTTATATTTTTGTTTTCTCATGATTTGGTTGGGTCTAATTGTGTTGCTTTCCTGGGGCTCTGTGGGGTCTGTTTATGTTTGTGAACAGAGCCCCAGGACCAGCCTGCTTAGGGGACTCTTCTACAGGTTCATCTCTCTGTAGGTGATGGCTTTGTTATGGAAGGTTTGGGAATCCCTTCCTTTTAGGTGGTTGTAGAATTGAACGTCTCTTTTCTGGATTTTGACAATTAGCGTGTATCGACCTAATTCTGCTCTGCATGCATTATTTGACTACCAGAATCCAGTGGGTTCTGGTAGTCTTAATAGTTGATTCTAAGATTTTTATTTGATCATGTATATGTTTTTGTTCTTTGTTATAGGGCCAAAAAGATTGGAGAAGTGGTTTACCCATACATCTCTGTTTTGGATCGACAACTCTTTGTGTTGTTGTTTGTTTATTGTTTTCCAATTTTCCCAGAAGTGTTAGAGTTTATGGATTCTGCAATTACATTGAGCTGATTTCTGTTCCTTCTTTTTCCGTAGTGTATTTCTGTATTGTTTTAGTGATTCACCATAGTGAGGGCGAAGACTCAGGTTTTCTGGGTCTCTATGTTTTTGGTTGGATAGGTTTCTCAATTTCTTTCTTAGGTGTTTGCATTCTTCATCAAAACATTTGTCATTGTTGTTCATTTTCTTCCGTTTTATGTTAAATATTTTTAGATTTGATAGGGAAGCTGAGAGGTCAAATATACTGTTTAGGTTTTCTACTGCCACGTTTACACCTTCACTACTACAGTGAAACGTTTTGTCCAGGAAGTTGTCTAAAAGGGATTGAATTTGATTGTTTTTCAAAGCCTAATTGTTTTTTGGTAGGTTTCCACACTACTTTCCTTCCTTCTATAGCATTTCTTGATATTATTCAGACCCTTTGGCTTTGATGCCTCATGATTGAGTACTGCTCTGTTCAAGTAGACTGTGATTTTTCTGTGATCTGATAGGGGTGTCAGTGGGCTGACTGTGAACTCCCTGAGAGACTCTGGGTTGAGGTCAGTGATAAAGTAGTCTTCAGTACTACTGCCGAGAGATGAGCTATAGGTGTACCTACCATAGGAGTCCCCTCAAAGCCTACCATTGACTATGTACATACCCAGCGTGCCACAGAGCTGCAGGAGTTTTTGTTATGTTGTTGTAGTTGTGCCTAGGGGGGCATATAGGGGAGGGAATGCTGGGCAGGTAGGTGTTTGTCCCCTTGTGTGCTGAGGGTATCAGGTTCTTGTCCAGTTCTGGCCACAGACTAGTACAGGTCCCTGGGCCTGGAAATTATTGATTTCCCCCTCCAGGATGGAGAAGCTGTCTTCATTAAAGTATGGGGATTCTAGTGGGGGGATATAGGTAGCACACAGGACATTTTTCTCTGTTAAGATAATTTCCTTTTGATTTTTTTGCCAAATGTAAAATGTTCCTGTTTTGATTAATTTAATAGAGTGGGTTAGGTCTGCTCTATACTAAATTAGCATACCCCCTGAGTCCCTTCCCTGTTTCACACCTGATAGTTTGGTGGATGGGACTACCAGCTCTCTGTAACCTAGAGGGCAACCAGTGGGTCCATCTCATCTATGCCCTGTTTCTTGTAGGATGACAATGTCTGTATTTCTGATTTCTTTGGTGAAGTCCAGGTCCCTGCTCTTTAGGCCAAAGGCAGGTGACCCCAGGCCTTGGATATTCCAGGATGAGATAGTGAAGGTTTTGTGTCCCATAAAGAGTCCAATGTTGTTAGTCGTGTGGTTTGGCGAGCAGAGCCTGCTGTGTGAGCAGAGCCTGCTGAGCATCTGGTACATGTCATTGCCTTGGGCTAGTGTAAGAGTGGGGGTTGGGCCTGTTTGCCTGCTCACGGCCTGGGCGTATATGTGTGACTTTCATGTTGAGGGCTTCTTTGCGGGAATGGGGGGCATGGGGTGGGCAGGAGGGGCATAGGTCAAATCTGAGTGGGCCTAAATGGGGTGTGGGCATGGTTGACTTGGGGGGGTGTTGATTGGTTGGGGTGGGGGTGTGGACGTGGCTAGTGGCTAGTGGTGCTGTGGTGTGGATGTAGGTCTTCTCTGTGTA
The DNA here is from genome assembly GCF_029448725.1 of Salvelinus fontinalis. Taxonomy (NCBI): domain Eukaryota; kingdom Metazoa; phylum Chordata; class Actinopteri; order Salmoniformes; family Salmonidae; genus Salvelinus; species Salvelinus fontinalis. The sequence goes on from NC_074669.1 coordinate 24,990,369, forward strand.
GGTACGGGGGGGGGGGGCGGGTGGGAGAGTGTCTCTCTAGACTGGGCGGGGTGTCTGTTGATCTGTTGCTCCTGTGTGAGGTGTTGGAGCTGCAGTTGAGGGCGTTGTCCTTTAGGGTCTGGGCGAAGGTGTGCACTACTGCCTTGTAGAGGTGGACCTGGTCGTAAAGGCTGTTCAAGTCCAGGTTGGAGTGGTGGGTCAGGTAGACATTTGGTTTTGAGGCACAGTCACAGGAAATACTTGCGTTTACCTTGTGTATGGTAGCAGGGTGGCAGTATTTGCGTGGTAGCAGAGTGTAGATAACCACTTGTGTGTTGGGGAAAGTAGAAGAAGCTTTTTCAATCACTCCCTTGAGTGCTGTGGTCACCCTTTCCTGCTGTGTTCTCAGCTCGTTTGTGCCTGTGTGTATTGTTATGTGGCTGGGTGACCTTAGTTGGTCATCAGACAGAAGGTTTAGGACGCGCTGGGTGTTTGGACACCAGAGTTTAGACATTGTGTTTGGGAAAAAGTAAATTTTCTTGTATATATTTCCTGTTTGAGTCCATAAGAAGCACAATCTGTGTCTTGTGTATGTCCTCAGTGGGTGTGTGGGGGTTGTCAGGAGGGCTATCAGGGTGGCTGATAGGGGGGGTGTTCAGAGGGGGTGGGATCCCCTGTGCTTAGGGTTCTTCATTTGTCTGTCCTGCTGTGATGTCGAGGCTATGGTCAGGGTCTGGGGTGGGCTGTTCTGCTGTGGTGTCGAGACTTTGGTCAGTGTGAGGTGGGCTGTTCTGCTGGCTTCTCTGCGGGGGTGGCCAGCTATCTAATGGGTTGTTCTCTGTCACACTTCATTGTTCTCACCTTCTACTCCAGCACTCTGATCCTCTCCTGTTGATGTTGTCTCACCACAGTCCAGAGTCGAGATATGTCTCTCTCCACCCTCAGCTCTGGTTGAGGGAGGTATTGTTGAGCTGGACTATGTTGTGTGCTGTCTGGAGTGTGTTCACCTGCAGTTCCAACTCCACCTGCCTTATCCTTCATTTCAATGAGGGAGTAGTACTGGGAGGTTGACTTTCCGCTTGGGGTTGCTCGTCTGTGGGGTTGTATAATGAAGATGTCGGGTCTGACACGCTCGGGGTGGGGGTATCTTTCTCAAGTGAGAGCTTATCCTGCTGAGCTCTCTCTTTGATTATGTGAAAGTCCAGCTGAAACGGTCTGGGGTCGTCCTGTACCATTACTGTTCCAGACTTGTACAGGTTGACATTGAGTCCTCATCCTCTAGTATCCTGAGTTTCCACCCATCGCTACCCCCCCCCCCCCCCCCCCCCTTTTAACAGAGGGGTAATGTGTTAATATAGCACTGTGCCATGCCAGGGGATGGTCTGTGTGGAAGATTAAGTTGCTTATGTTCCCATTTTTCAAATAGTCAGCAAAAAGTGTCTCTTGATTTTCCATAAGGAGCTTATTTTTGTACTCTTTCGCACCTTCTCATTTTTTTACATCCAGAAGGAACTGTATTGTAATGACCTCTGAACAGCGGGAGGGGGCTTCAAAGGCCTCTGCATTTGGGTGGGGTAGGCTGTGAAACTCTCCTGCCATTGTTGCGCTCAATGGCTTTGACACTTCTCACTTCACACCTCAGTGCTAATTGACGTTGCAGTCAGATCTGTTTTGTCCTAGCAAGTTTGGTAGCCTTAACTTATCATTCAGTCCTTATGAAGTAAATATATCATTGTAATGTATTTTTCTTCTTGGCTTTAAAAGTAGCTTCAGACTAAACATTACTCACTCAGTCCCAGGTTGGATGGTGTTTTCAGGTTTCTGTTGTTTGTTTGTCAGAGCATTTGCTGTACAGTAGTTTGGAAATAAGAATCTTTGGTAGTAGGAATCCTTCCATGTAATTTTGTCCAAAATCAGGTTGCAGGTTTGGAGTTTTGATTTGGAGGGAAGGTTATGTTGTGGAGGGTAGTATCCTGTATATGTCCTTCCCGAAAAATCCAAGTTTATCTAACTCTCAATCTCTTTTTATAAAAACATGCTGAAAAATGCGGGAGCTCATCTGCTCTCACTCTCTCTCATACCCCTCTCTCTCACCCCCACTCTCTCTCATACCCTCTCTCTCACCCCCACCCTCTCTCTCACCCCCACTCTCTCACACACCCCTCTCTCTCACTCCCACTCTCTCTCACACCCCTCTATCTCACCCCCACTCTCTCACCACTCTCTCACCCCCACTCTCTCTATCTCTCTCTCTCTCTCAGCACCCTCTCTCACCACTCTCTCGCTCTCTATCACCACTCTATCGCTCTCCTCTATCTCTCCTCTCTCTCCACTGTCTCTCCATCTCACCACTCTCTCTCGCTCTCTCTCTCTCTGCTCACCCTTATCCCTTTCTTCCATGCCCCTGCTGTATTGTAAAGGCCAGCTCTAACAAATCAATCAATCAAATGTATTTATAAAGCCCTTTCTACATCAGCCGATGTCACAAAGTGCTGTACAGAAACCCAGCCTCAAACCCCAAACAGCAAGCAATGCAGATGTAGCAGCACGGTGGTGGGGAACAACTCCCTAGAAAGGCAGGAACCTAGGAAGAAACCTAGAGAGGAACCAGGCTCTGAGGGGTGGCCAGTCCTCTTCTGGCTGTGCCGGGTGGAGATTATAACAGTACATAGCCAAGATGTTCAAACGTTCATAGATGACCAGCAGGGTCAAATAATAATAATCACAGTGGTTGTAGAGGGTGCAACACGTCAGCACCTCAGGAGTAAATGTCAGTTAGCTTTTCATAGACCGGCCAATCCAGTGTCAAGCCACAGCTTTTTCAGCCAATCCTGCTGCTCGCCATGTCCTTTTAAGGACTGCCCACCTCAGGGGAAGTCTGGGGGTTGTTGAGGAACGATCTGCCTCCCTGCTTTCTATACTTAGTATCCTCTACTTTTCCTCATTCTTTATCTTTCAAGAAAACTCTCTTTCTCTGGCTAGTTCTTTTTGTAGACACCCATTCACACTCCAGGTTCACATTTAGAGCAACAAATGTAACCACTCAGAGAGCTGATAAACAACATTCTCACTTTGGGTTTTTTAACAACACTGGCATGACTTTAATGAAATACCTCAAGTTGCAAATGAACGTCAGGACTGTCCTGAGCTTGCCAGGTAGCTGATAATGAAGAAACAGAGTATTCTGTGTATAAACTCAGTTCCATATGTGTCTCTTTAACGTACATGTTTCCCAGCTTTCCATAAAACCACACACAAAGCCTCTACAAGAAAGTGATTGCTAATACACCATTAGAGAGTTAATGAGTTACACCTCATAAACACAAGGCCTCTGCTGTGAGTACAGCTCTGAGTCACAGCACAGATATGTGACAAAGCCCGGCAGCCAGCGCAACAAGGCTCTAAACGCAACACAACCACAACCATAGAGCAGTACGGTCCCACAAACACGACCCTGAATGTAACACAACCACAACCATAGAGCAGTATGGTCCCACAAACACGACCATGAATGTAACACAACCACAACCATAGAGCAGTATGGTCCCACAAACACGACCCTGAATGTAACACAACCACAACCATAGAGCAGTATGGTCCCACAAACACGACCCTGAATGTAACACAACCATAACCATAGAGCAGTATGGTCCCACAAACACGACCCTGAATGTAACACAACCATAACCATATAGCAGTATGGTCCCACAAACAAGACCCTGAATGTAACACAACCATAGAGCAGTACAGTCCCACAAACACGACCCTGAATGCAACACAACCACAACCATAGAGCAGTACGGTCCCACAAACACAACCCTGAATGCAACACAACCATAGAGCAGTACGGTCCCACAAACACAACCCTGAATGCAACACAACCACAGAGCAGTACGGTCCCACAAACACGACCCTGAATGCAACACAACCATAGAGCAGTACGGTCCCACAAACACGACCCTGAATGCAACACAACCACAGAGCAGTACGGTCCCACAAACACGACCCTGAATGTAACACAACCATAGAGCAGTACGGTCCCACAAAACACGACCCTGAATGCAACACAACCATAGAGCAGTACGGTCCCACAAACAGGACCCTGAATGTAACACAACCATAACCATAGAGCAGTATGGTCCCACAAACAAGACCCTGAATGTAACACAACCATAGAGCAGTACAGTCCCACAAACACGACCCTGAATGCAACACAACCACACCCATAGAGCAGTACGGTCCCACAAACACGACCCTGAATGTAACACAACCATAACCATAGAGCAGTATGGTCCCACAAACATGACCCTGAATGTAACACAACCATAGAGCAGTACAGTCCCACAAACACGACCCTGAATGCAACACAACCACACCCATAGAGCAGTACGGTCCCACAAACACGACCCTGAATGTAACACAACCATAACCATAGAGCAGTATGGTCCCACAAACATGACCCTGAATGTAACACAACCATAGAGCAGTACAGTCCCACAAACACGACCCTGAATGCAACACAACCATAGAGCAGTACGGTCCCACAAACACGACTCTGGATGTAACACAACCACAACCATAGAGCAGTACGGTCCCACAAACACGACCCTGAATGTAACACAACCACAACCATAGAGCAGTACGGTCCCACAAACACGACCCTGAATGTAACACAACCACAACCATAGAGCAGTATGGTCCCACAAACACGACCCTGAATGTAACACAACCACAACCATAAAGCAGTATGGTCCCACAAACACGACCCTGAATGCAACACAACCATAGAGCAGTACAGTCCCACAAACACGACCCTGAATGTAACACAACCATAGAGCAGTACGGTCCCACAAACACGACCCTGAATGCAACACAACCATAGAGCAGTACAGTCCCACAAACACGACCCTGAATGTAACACAACCACAACCATAGAGCAGTACGGTCCCACAAACACGACCCTGAATGCAACACAACCATAGAGCAGTACAGTCCCACAAACATGACCTTGAATGTAACACAACCACAACCATAGAGCAGTACGGTCCCACAAACACGACCCTGAACGCAACCACAACCATAGAGCAGTACGGTCCCACAAACACGACCCTGAATGTAACACAACCATAGAGCAGTATGGTCCCACAAACACGACCCTGAATGTAACACAACCACAACCATAGAGCAGTACGGTTCCACAAACACGACCCTGAATGTAACACAACCACAACCATAGAGCAGTACGGTCCCACAAACACGACCCTGACTGTAACACAACCACAACCATAGAGCAGTATGGTCCCACAAACACGACCCTGAATGTAACACAACCACAACCATAGAGCAGTATGGTCCCACAAACACGACCCTGAATGTAACACAACCATAGAGCAGTACAGTCCCACAAACATGACCCTGAATGTAACACAACCACAACCATAGAGCAGTATGGTCCCACAAACACGACCATGAATGTAACACAACCATAGAGCAGTACAGTCCCACAAACACGACCCTGAATGTTACACAACCACAGAGCAGTACGGTCCCACAAACACGACCCTGAATGTAACACAACCACAACCATAGAGCAGTACGGTCCCACAAACACGACCCTGAATGCAACACAACCACAACCATAGAGCAGTATGGTCCCACAAACACGACCCTGAATGTAACACAACCACAACCATAGAGCAGTATGGTCCCACAAACACGACCCTGAATGTAACACAACCACAACCATAGAGCAGTATGGTCCCACAAACACGACCCTGAATGCAACACAACCATAGAGCAGTACAGTCCCACAAACACGACCCTGAATGTAACACAACCATTGAGCAGTACGGTCCCACAAACACGACCCTGAATGCAACACAACCATAGAGCAGTACAGTCCCACAAACAAGACCCTGAATGTAACACAACCACAACCATAGAGCAGTACAGTCCCACAAACACGACCCTGAATGCAACACAACCATAGAGCAGTACAGTCCCACAAACACGACCCTGAATGTAACACAACCACAACCATAGAGCAGTACGGTCCCACAAACACGACCCTGAATGCAACACAACCATAGAGCAGTACGGTCCCACAAACACGACCCTGAATGTAACACAATCACAGAGCAGTACGGTCCCACAAACACGACCCTGAATGTAACACAATCATAGAGCAGTACGGTCCCACAAACACGACCCTGAATGCAACACAACCATAGAGCAGTACGGTCCCACAAACACGACCCTGAATGTAACACAACCACAACCATAGAGCAGTACGGTCCCACAAACATGACCCTGAATGTAACACAATCACAGAGCAGTACGGTCCCACAAACACGACCCTGAATGTAACACAACCACAGAGCAGTACGGTCCCACAAACAGGACCCTGAATGTAACACAACCACAACCATAGAGCAGTACGGTCCCACAAACACGACCCTGAATGCAACACAACCACAACCATAGAGCAGTACGGTCCCACAAACACGACCCTGAATGCAACACAACCATAGAGCAGTACGGTCCCACAAACACGACCCTGAATGCAACACAACCATAGAGCAGTACGGTCCCACAAACACGACCCTGAATGCAACACAACCATAGAGCAGTACGGTCCCACAAACACGACCCTGAATGCAACACAACCATAGAGCAGTACGGTCCCACAAACACGACCCTGAATGCAACACAACCACAGAGCAGTACAGTCCCACAAACACGACCCTGAATGCAACACAACCACAGAGCAGTACGGTCCCACAAACACGACCCTGAATGCAACACAACCATAGAGCAGTACGGTCCCACAAACACAACCCTGAATGCAACACAACCACAGAGCAGTACGGTCCCACAAACACGACCCTGAATGCAACACAACCATAGAGCAGTACGGTCCCACAAACACGACCCTGAATGCAACACAACCACAGAGCAGTACGGTCCCACAAACACGACCCTGAATGTAACACAACCATAGAGCAGTACGGTCCCACAAAACACGACCCTGAATGCAACACAACCATAGAGCAGTACGGTCCCACAAACACGACCCTGAATGTAACACAACCACAACCATAGAGCAGTACGGTCCCACAAACACGACCCTGAATGCAACACAACCACAACCATAGAGTAGTACGGTCCCACAAACACGACCCTGAATGTAACACAACCATAACCATAGAGCAGTACGGTCCCACAAACACGACCCTGAATGTAACACAACCACAACCATAGAGCAGTACGGTCCCACAAACACGACCCTGAATGTAACACAACCACAACCATAGAGCAGTACGGTCCCACAAACACGACCCTGAATGCAACACAACCACAGAGCAGTACGGTCCCACAAACACGACCCTGAATGTAACACAACCACAACCATAGAGCAGTACGGTCCCACAAACACGACCCTGAATGCAACACAACCACAGAGCAGTACGGTCCCACAAACACGACCCTGAATGCAACACAACCACAACCATAGAGCAGTACGGTCCCACAAACACGACCCTGAATGTAACACAACCACAACCATAGAGCAGTACGGTCCCACAAACACGACCCTGAATGCAACACAACCATAGAGCAGTACGGTCCCACAAAACACGACCCTGAATGCAACACAACCACAACCATAGAGCAGTACGGTCCCACAAAACACGACCCTGAATGCAACACAACCAAAGATACAAGACAAAGAGCAATACGGCACACAGACACAACTCCGAACGCAAGAGGTCGCAAGATCAACACAAAGCTCTGACTTTGACAGGCACGAACCGTAGCTTCAACAATACCACATATGTATATTAAACATGTTGTTTAAGTATACTGTATAAGCACGGTTGGAGAAGTAATGAACATTCCAAAGCATCAAAATCCAATCTGAGATGAACTCTTGAGCACACAACAACAAACAGTATCCAGGCACCTCTGTAAACAGTTTATGTGTATGTGTGTATTTGTGTATGTGTGTATTTGTGTGTGTGTGTATGTGTGTATGTGTGTATTTGTGTATTTGTGTGAGTGAGAAATAGCGCCGGGGAAGAACGGTTTGTAACCAAACGGGTCGAGCGTGGCCTTCAGTTTGTTCCAGTTATCCACTGTTACCCTGACGATGATGACCTCAGATAGCGTTAAAAAGGTTGAGGAGTGGGCCACAATCATTTAATCTCTGTGGTATGACAATTATGCAGCCGGCATGGGTTTGAATGGTACTGGGTCAGTTCATAAGCAATATATAGCAAATGAAAGGGGATTAGTAGCTTCCTCATCTCTACCACTCTGCAGGCTTAACACACATACACACATGGTGTCACCTACAGCCAAGCAGGCTGTTGTTCTAAGCTCCTGCATGTTTGGGATTGTTATCCCAGTGTGTGTGCGTGACACACATTTTAGTCAGGAATGGGAGTTCCCCGAAGCCATGAGGGGGAGGGTTACCACATGGTGAGGTTGTGACCCCATACGCAGCTATTTACTAGCAGCATTTTAACACATAATAGTCACCTTTGACCTCTGAACCCTAAACGATAATTGTTGTACTCTGTCTGCCATGTGGCTCCAGCAGAGCCGACACCTTTCACTTCCTGCTCCCTGGACACAAAAGGACAGAACATGACTTTGTATTGTTCTGTGATTTCAGCTGTTTACAAAACCAAATACTCTCTCTCTCTCTCCCTCTCTCTCTCTCATTGTGACTCAGTGTGCTTGTGGTAGGTCTCTCAGGGTGGAGGCTGTGACAGATCAGTCTGGAACAGTGAGGATTAACACAGCTGTCTGAACACGATGACCCTCTCACCCTAACCCTGCAGGGGATCTGAGAGGCACCACAGCATCACTTCCTCGTCACCGTGACGACAGGCCCACTTTGCCACATCACGATCTCATGATCAACAGCCTGTTTTTCAACTCACCAGAAGGAACTCAACTTGAACCAGAACTCAACCACATTTCAAGTAGTCCCCAATCAAGGACTGCGTTGTGAAGGTTAATGGTTTTGTCATGTCATGTTTTGAAGTTTAGATTGTGAGCGGGTTATGACAAGGCAAAGTTGAGGTTGTGTAAACTGCTGATCTGCGCTTGACTCCTCTGCTTTTCGCGATCTGTAATCCTCACATAATCTGGAGCAATCAGGAAGATGGAGCCAGGTGGAGATTCTCACAGAGGGTTTGCCAGCGAGGGCTCAGCGGAAGATGAAAAGAAGGTCGTTTCTAAAATGGATACGTGCAAGATAACCATTTCAACTGTCAGGTTCTGATTCCCTGTCTTATGAAACAGTGATTAAGATATCAAATGTTTGCAGGATAATTGCTGCCTGTGTGTTTGACGACGCCCACCCACAGATTATATCCCAACCCATAATCTAATGCTGTGCGACCGTGATCACAGTCAGTAGCACAGTCACACCTCACTGCCTCATTCACTTGACTCTTCGCTATGATCCTCTCCTGGAAAACCTCACATGACATGGGTTTGGACTTTCCCTTCAGAGGCTGCCGCTTGAAAAGAATGTCCTTGGTGTTTCTGTACAAATACATACTGTGTCATTATCTTTTGTAGACTTTGTTGGCATGTGAAAATAGTCAATGTTGACAGTAATCGACAGCACGGGAGTTAAGAAATTGAAGATGTGCCACACGGAATGTCAGGGAAAATGTGGGACAACAGCTCCACTAACTGACTGTCTGAATGCCTCTCCCACACAGTGTTTTTAGCTCTTACTAGCAAGGAGGTGACATAATCCATAGCAAATGCAAAACAGGTCATGTGAAATTTCACACCGTAGCATGTATTAATACTAGAAAGTTGATACTAGACACCAATACCACTCATCCTCCATCCGTCACAATGTACAGTACACATGCGACACACACACACACACACACACACACACACACACACACACACACACACACACACACACACACACACACACACACACACACACACACACACACACACACACACACACACAGAGAGCAGATTGACAACTTCCAGATCAGTCCAGTGCGTGTGTGTGTGGCTTTATACATGGTCACGTGTGTCCCTTTAGACCCCTGGTGAGTCTGAACCATAAACCAGGACTGAGCATACAGACTCTCTATAAAATTGCAGCCCAGGTACCTCAAACTGATATCATAGCTCCCAGCTAAGTGATTTATGACCTGCCTCATGGCATAGCTACATACCCAACATTTACACCTTAATACATACCCTTATACACCGCCGCAAGCCCTTAAGACCAAAAACCGTCTCTCTCTCTCTCGGCTTTATTAGCATGGGAAACACATGTTAACATTGCCAAAGAAAGTGAAGTAGATAATATACAGAGGTGAAATAAACAATAAAAATTAACAGTAAACATTACACTCACAGAAGTTCCAAAAGAATAAAGACATTTCAAATGTCAGATTATGACAATATATAGTGTTGTAACAATGTACCAATGGTTAAAGTACAAAAGGGAAAATAAATAAGCATAAATAAGGGTTGTATTTACAATGTTGTTTGTTCTTCACTGGTTGACCTTTTCTTGTGGCAACAGGTCACAAATCTTGCTGATGTGATGGCACACTGTGGTATTTCACCCAGTAGATAGGAGTGCAGCTCCTATCAGGTCACCTATCAGGTCACAAAATCTAACATGGCCATACATTGCGCAGGAGTTTAGGAAGTGCAGCTCAATTTCTACCTCATTTTGTGGGCAGTGTGCAAATAGCCTTACTTCTCTTGAGATCCAGGTCTGCCTACAGCAGCCTTCTCAATAGCAAGGCTATGCTCACTGAGTCTGTACATAGTCAAAGCTTTCCTTAAGTTTTGGTCAGTCACAGTGGTCAGGTATTCTGTATTCTGCCCCTGTGTACTCTCTGTTTAGGGCCAAATAGCATTCAAGTTTGCTTAGTTTTTTTGTTAATTATTTTCAATGAGTCAAGTAATTATCTTTTTGTTTTCTCATGATTTGGTTGGGTCTAATTGTGTTGCTGTCCTGGGGCTCTGTGGGGTCTGTTTATGTTTGTGAACAGAGCCCCAGGACCAGCCTGCTTAGGGGACTCTCCTACAGGTTAATTTCTCTGTAGGTGATGGCTTTGTTGTGTAAGGTTTGGGAATCACTTCCCTTTAAGTGGTTGTAGAATTTAACGGCTCTTTTCTGGATTTTGATGATTAGCGGGTATCGGCCTAATTCTGCTCTGCATGCATTATTTGGTGTTCTACGTTGTACACAGATGATATTTTTGCAGAATTCTGCATGCAGTCTCAATTTTGTGTTTGTCCCATTTTGCGAATTCTTGGTTGGTGAGCGGACCCCAGACCTCACAACCATAAAGGGCAATGTGTTCTATAACTGATTCAAGTATTTTTAGCCAGATCTTAATTGGTATGTCAAATTCTATGTTCCTTTTGATGGCATAGAATGCCCTTCTTGCCTTGTCTCTCAGATCGTTCACAGCTTTGTGGAAGTTACCTGTGGCGCTGATGTTTAGGCCAAGGTATGTATAGTTTTTGTTGTGCTCTAGGGCAACGGTGTCTAGATGGAATTTGTATTTGTGTTCCTGGCGACTGGACCTTTTTTGGAACACCATTATTTTGGTCTTACTGAGATTTACTGTCAGGGCCCAGGTGTGAATCTGTGCAGAATATCTAGGTGCTGCTGTAGGCCCTCCTTGGTTGGTGACAGAAGCACCAGATCATCAGCAAACAGTAGACATTTGACTTCAGATTCTAGTAGGGTGAGGCCAGGAGCTGCAGACTTTTCTAGTGCCCTCGCCAATTTGTTGATATATATGTTGACGAGGGTGGGACTTAGGCTGCCTCCCTGTCTCAACCCAAGGCCCTGTAGGAAGAAATGTGTGTGTTTTTTGCCTATTTTAACTGCATGGATTTTATGGATTTTATAATGTTGTATGTTTTTCCCCCAACACCACTTTCCATCAATTTGTATAGCTGGCCCTCATGCCTAATTGAGTCGAAGGCTTTTTTGAAATCAACAAAGCATGAGAAGACTTTGCCTTTGTTTTGGTTTGTTTGTTTGTCAATTAGGGTGTGCAGGGTGAAGACGTAGTCTGTCGTACGATAATTTGGTAAAAATACAATTTGACATTTGCTCAGTACATTGTTTTCACTGAGGAAATGTACGAGTCTGCTGTTAATGATAATGCAGAGGATTTCCCCAAGTTTTCTGTTGACGCATATCCCATGGTAGTTATTAGCGTTTTAGAATAGCCAGTTGGAAGTTGTCTGTATATTTGATCATTTCATTGAGGATACCATCAACACCACAGGTCTTTTTGGGTTGGAGGATTTTTATTTTGTCCTATAGCTCATTCAAGGTAATTGGAGAATCCAGTGGGTTCTGGTAGTCTTTAATAGTTGATTCTAAGATTTGTATTTGATCTGATTTCTGACGTGCTGTTCCTTCTTTTTCCGTAGTGTATTTCTGTATTGTTTTAGTGATTCACCATAGTGGAGGCATAGGCTCAGGTTTTCTGGGTCTCTATGTTTTTGGTTGGATAGGTTTCTCAATTTCTTTCTTAGGTTTTTGCATTCTTCATCAAACCATTTGTCATTGTTGTTCATTTTCTTAGGGTGTCTGCTTGACATTTATAGTTTTAATAGGGAGAGGTCAAATATACTGTTTAGGTTTTCTACTGCTAAGTTTACACCTTCACTATTACAGTAAAAACATTTTGTCCAGGAAATTGTCTAGAAGTGATTGAATTTGTTGTTGCCTAATTGTTTTTTGGTAGATTTCCACACTACTTTACTTTCATCTATAGCATTTCTTAATATTAATATTATTCAAATCCTTTGGCTTTGATGCCTCATGATTGAGCATACTGTTCAAGTAGAGTGTGATTTTGCTAGGATTTGATAGGAGTGTCAGTGGACTGACTGTGAACTCTGGGTTGAGGTCTGTGATAAAGTAGTCTACAGTACTACTGCCAAGAGATGAGCTATAGGTGTACCTACCATAGGAGTCCCCTCAAAGCCTACCGACAGAGCTGCAGGAGTTATGACCATTTTTGTTGGTTATGTTGTCGCAGTTGTGTCTAGGGGGGCAGCTGGGGGAGGGAATGTTGTCACCTCCAGGTAGGTGTTTGTCCCCCTGTGTGCTGAGGGTGTCAGGTTCTTGTCTAGTTCTGGCATTTAGGTCGCCACAGACTAGTACATGTCCCTGGGCCTGGAAATTGTTGATCTCCCCTCTAGGATGGAGAAGCTGTCATTGGTAAAGTATGGGGATTCTAGTGGGGGGATATAGGTAGCACACAGGAGGATTCGTTTATGTTGTGATCATTTCCTTATTAATTTCTAGCCAGATGTAAAATGTTCCTGTTTTGACTAATTGAATAGAGTGGGTTAGGTCTGCTCCATACCAAATTAGCATATACCCTGAGTCTCCTCCCTGTTTCACCTGGTAGTTTGGTGGATGGGACTACCAGCTCTCTGTAACCTAGAGGGAAAAAAGTGGGGTTGTCTCCTTTATACCACGTTTCTTGTAGGATGACAATGTCTGTATTTCCAATTTCTTAAAAAAGTCTGGGTTCCTGCTATTTAGGCCAAAGGCAGATGACCTCAGACCTTGTTTATTCCAGGACGAGATAGTAAAAGCTTTGTGTTCCATAGTGTCTAGTGTTGTTTTTGTGTGATTTAGTCTCTCTCTCTCTCTCTATCCCCCCTCTCCCTCCCTCTTTCAACACTAGGCCAATGTTCCGATCCCAACAGCCAACCTGGGGCCTCTCCCCTAAGAGCTTCCTCTGATTCTTCCACCAGGTCTGGCAACACCAGTAACATCAGCCATCAGAACCACACACTGACTGACTGAATGAATGACCCAACTCCCTCTTCCTCCAGTAAAGAACAGTCACAGTGCAGACAGACAGCAGGCGTGTTTTCCCAGATCAGGTCTCCTGCGGTCACCTTAGCCTGCCAAGTCATACAGCCACTTCCTCTCCACAGCCCAGCTCTGTTAATGCAGTTCTGAGATAGCGTCGACAGGAGCACTTTCAGTAACACTACTAATCAAGGTACCGTCCCACAGATCCATAGCTAAGAGGTCAAGGCAATGTGATGCATTAATAACAGGTGTAGGCCAATGTAATGGTTGAGATGCATGGATGCAACAGTACTGTACGTCCTCTTAGGCCATCACTAAAACACATTTCTTCCCTCTGAATACAATAGAGCCGTTGAAGCAGAACGAGACTGTAATCGTCGTTGGTCCGGTCTATTGAAAGCATCAGTCAAAACAGACACCTGTTATGACATTAGTCAAAACAGACACCCAGACACCTTATTGGCTGCAGTGAAATGAGAGCCAATGCATGATAGAGTTTCGTTTCACATAGAGAGATGTACAGCCAAGACAGTAGGGTCATAGTTTCCATTCAGTCCCCATTGGATTCACGGCAATTTAGCAAAACGACTCAATCGCAAACTCAATTAAAGTTACATTGGAGTCCTCAAATCAAATCCAGCCAATATAAAATCTGCCTTTTACACCAGCGGCAGTAAAAGTCCCACAGCAGGATCCCTTTTCAAAGGCAACAGACAGATACTGTAGAACCACCGCTTCAACATTGTGCAACAGCAGGCCGTTTAAAGACCATGGAAAAAACTTTAAAAGGTAACAGGAACGTGTGCAGGAGAACAAATGAGAGGCGGTGACCCCTGCCGTGAGGTCAGAGGTTAAAGATCAAGAGTGGCCGGTGCCTAAGGCTTTAGTTTGTCAGCCAACACTTCTACAGGTCACCAGGGGACAGAGAGGGATCTAACCTTCAGTACGGCACAATGCAGTACACTGTCCCGCCGCACGCTTCACAGTGGGGGGGGGGGGGGGGGGGGGGGTGATTGTTTTAGGCAGCTTGTCCATGTCATTACTATGGAAAAACTCAATCAAGGAAGCAGCTTTACGTTGATCCTGCTATTTGCAGAAACTCAATCCGGGACACAGCGCGAAATATAGCAAAACAATGTAAATGTGCCAACACGTCGTTCTGATCCCAGCATTACTCAAACAACAGGGCTCCGTTCACATCACTCCCTGAGAGCCTCACCCAGACCAGACCCAGACCAACCTTTCTGTTGTTTACCTGTCAGTTTCGGTCTCCTCCTCTATACCCGCCGCTCTGGAAGTATAGAGGACAACGTCAACATTTAGCAAGTGTTACACACAGACAGGCATCCAAAAGGTTGATTCAGAAACTCAACGTAACAATGCACATGCGATGGACAAAGCATGAGCCCTACATAACATTCATGCTTCACATGCGCCCAGTCTTAGGCCACGTCACAAATACGTCAGTCTCAGACCGCATCGCGACTATAACGTCCCTCCTCACTAATGCACAAGACATATATCATGCCTGAACCACTAAATCAAAAGAGCCAAGATCAGAAGCTTCATACAATTCCGTCTATAGACAGACCTGACTGAGCAACAGCAAGTAGCAGCACGCATGCCCCGCCTACCTGTGGAGCGGGCTTTTTCAGCCATCCACTTCCTGTGTTTGAGGGTTGCAAAATCCACTTCAATCTCTCTGGATTAACTGCTTTCACTTGACTCCTAAGACTTCTTTTATACTCTTGTCTGTTGTTTTCCCCCGTTAATGTTACGACCGCGGAATTGTTTAATGGCCTGTCAAACACACCCCGGTAATGGCTGAAATGGGCTCAATGGAATACGTTGTTTTACCTTCGTCTGGGATTTAACGCACCGTCTCGACATTTACGTCACAAGAAAGATAACTTTATTTTGATGTGTGTTGATTTTTGGTGGAATTGAAAAAAGTTTGAATTTAATACAGTTTTTGTAAACAGAAATGTTTACAAATTAGATGTGCTGAAATGAAAGCAACTCCTGAAAATGAACACTCTGATTATAGTGATTTTATGTCTGATCTCACAAACAATGTAAAGTATGTGTAGATAGGTGTAATCTAGAGCCAGGCGTGTTGACTTTTAATCCAATTTTATCCTGCTATTTGTTTCAAGATGCTTTGTGTTGTAGTCGCGACAGACAAAGATATATAATTAAGCAAACTTTACTAGGCATGTTGTCAACCAGCACATGAATAAGGTAAGTAACAATTGGCTTCCACTTCCTGTGTAACATCAATATGAGTAACATCAATATTGCTACATGTTCTCTTTTTTTTTTTTTACAACAAAAGCAGACTCTACCTAACTTTGGCTTGTAGTCCATGTCTGCAATAAACTGGAATGTGAACTGAATGTTTGTTTAATGTCTCTGATTGTCCATTACATTATTATTCGTTTTACCTTCACACAGTCTTTCAGGTGTATAGGTCTTCGGATGGCCCTACCAGACCTTGTGTGGGGAATGTTGATTACATCAGGAGGTGCTTGACCTGAGATGTTAGGATCTTCTTGTTGAGGTGCAGCGTTCACCTCTAGGTTGTGTTCAGCACCCTGCTGGGCGTCAGCCGGTGCTCTGTTTACTGGCGCTGTGCCAGGCTCTTCAACAGTGGGGAAATCCTTCTCTATTTCTCTGCTCTTCCTCAGGTGTCGCCTGTTCCTCCTGAAGACCTGTCTGTCTTCACCTCGTAGGACCTTTGCTCCACAGGTCTGACTACTGTGGCCCTCTGCCACTACTGTTTCTGTCCTGTGAGTAGCTGAACTCTCACCCTGTCATCTCGTTGCAGCTCTGTGAGATCCTTAGCAGAGGTGTCATAGTACTTTGCCTGTCTCTGCTGTCTTTCTTTGAACTTCCCCGGCTGACAGTTTGCCATCACCAGTCCCAGGATTTTCGCTCATTATAAGTAGTGTCTTTGTACGTCTTCCCATGAGCACTATTGCAGGGCTGCTGTCTGTTCATTGTGACGGGGTATTTCTGTGATCCAGCATGGCCAGGTATTGGTCAGCACCAGCTCTCTTTGCTTTTGCCATCAGTCTTTTGGCTGTTTTCACTGCCGATTCCACTTTCCCAGTACTTTGTGGGTATCCTGGAGACTATGTTTTGTGTGTAACGGCCCAAGCCTTGCTGAAACTTCGGAACTCATCTGAAGAGTACTAGGGACCATTGTCTGAGTAAAGGATGTCAGGTATCCCACAGGGTACAAAGTGTGTCTTCAGTTTTCGAATGACCGTTTTCGACTGTGTGTTCTCCAAATGGTCCACTTCCCAGAAGTTGGAGAGATAATCAACTGTGACCATGTAGTCTCTGTTGTTGAACTGGAACAGGTCAGTCCCTATTTTTCCCCAGGGATGCTTTGATGCTTCGTGTGGCCTCAGCGTCTCTTTCTGCCGCTTCACACGCCATGCAGTGCAGGTGCTACATTGTGTCATTGTAACGAATACTCTGTGAGAAAAAGATGTAGATTCACGCGCAGACCACGGCAGATGTTTATTAAGACTTTGCAGAAGGCATGAATCGTGGTCACAGGCAGGCAATGGTCAAACACAGGTAGGCAGTCAAAAACAAACAATACCTCACAACCATACAAACAGAAAGAACTGAACTAAATAGGGAGCTGATGAGACCAGGTGAGAACCAACACAGGTGATATCAATGACCAAAAATGAAAGACAGGGCTACGTTCCAGAGCACAAAGAAACAGGGCTACGTTCAAGAACACAAAGAAAAATAACACAAGGTTGACTAAGAAAAGAAAAGCAGAACCTTACAGACATGTATGTTCTCAGCTGTGCATTCATGCCCGGCCAGTAGACACACTCGTGAGCTCTTCTCAGACATTCCTCGATTCCTATGTGTGAGGAATGGATTCTCTGCATTTTCTCCTACCTGAGGGCAGTAGGCACAACGACTTGCTCACCTCTGAAGATACATGTCCTTTCACTTCAGGATCACATTTTTCAGTGTCTGGAGCGCCCGGTCCAGCTCAGTGGCTCTCTGGATGGCCTTTAGTCTCTCGCTTGACACAGGGAGGTAGTGTATCATATTGATTGATTCCACTTCGACCTACACAGGGCCTCTGTTGTCTTGTTCTGTGAGGTTCGCCCTGCTCAGGGTGTCGGCCAGCACCACATGCTTTCCAGGAACGTATCGGAGACCAACCTAGTAGTTTTGGAGTCTCATGAGCATGCATTGTAGTCTTTTTGGTGCGCTGAGGAGAAGCTTTGTCATGATGCTCTCTAGAGGCGTGTGATCTGACTGCACTTCCACAATTCGTCCATATGTGAGTTGGTGGAACCTCTCAATGCCAAGCACCACTGCAAGCAGCTCCTTCTCTATCTGTGCATACCCTTTTTCAGTCTCTGTCAGGGCTCTGCTGGCGTATGCTATTGGTTGTCCTCTCTGCATCAAGGCTGCTCCTAATCCCTCTTTGAAGCATCACACTGTAGTACACGCTGCTGTGTTGGGTTGTAGTATTTCAGCACAGGGGTCTGTGCAATGGTATCCCTGATTTTATTGAAAGCCTGCTCATGTCTCTCTGACCACTCCCACAGTGAGTCCTTGTGTGTTAGCTGTTGCAGTGGCTCGCAGAGCTCCGTGGTGTGGCTGCAGAACATGGCTAGGTATTTGACCATGCCCAGGAAGCGCTGCACATCTGCACATCTGTAGGCCTAGGCATCTGTCTGATGGCTGTCACTTTTCCTGGGTCCACTTCCAACCCCTCTGATGTTAGCAGGTGGCCAATGTAAGGCACTTCCTTCAGCCTGAGCTGCAGCTTCTCCGGATTCAGCTTGATATTGAGCTTCCTGCATCTGTCCAGGAGCATTCTCCGGTTTTTGTCATGGTCCAGAGTCGCCGCTTCATTGTTGCCTCCTTCTCCCACAATCAGGATGTCATATGCAATGATTTTGACTCCTGGAAGACCTTACATTACCTGGTTCAACTTCCTCTGAAAGATCTCTGGGGCTGGACTGATTCCCATTGGCATGTGCAGCCACCTGTAGCGTCACATGGGTGTAGAGAACGCGGTGAGATAGCTGGATTCCTCCTCCAGTTCCACATGCCAAAATCTGTTTTTTACATCACAAACAGAGAACACGCGTGCTCTGTTCAGATCTGGCAGCATGTCTTCAATAGTGGGAAGTGGGTAATGGCTCCTCTTGAGCACATTGTTGAGAGGTTTTGGATCAAGACACACTCTTAGTTACCCAGACGGTTTCATCACTAAGATCAGGCTGCTGATCCAATCTGTGCTTTTTTCAACTGCTTGTATCATCCTTCTTGTCTCTAGACCACTGAGCTCCTCTTTGAGTGGTTTATATAGTGCTACTGGCACTCTTCTCTTTGGCAGCTGGACGGGCTCCACTCGCTCATCCACTTCCAGCTTCAGTTTGTCGGGGAAGCATCCATCTCCCTGGAATACATCAGAGTAGTCCTGTTTAATTTGCTCTTTAGTCCAGGATCCTGTTGTTTTCTCGATGGCCAGAATGTTGTGGTGCTGCACAGTAATCAAATCCATTGCCTGGATAGCCTTACTGCCTAGAATGGGCCTGTGCACATTCTTGTTGACTACGATGAACTCAACTCGGTAGGTTTTCTTATTGCGTGGATTGATCACTATAAGTGTGCACTTCCCCAGTGGCGTCAGAGTGCTCTTGTTATACATCACCAATACCTGACTGCAGGGCTCTAAGTGACTGGATTTTGTGAGGTTTGCAGGGATAACATTACAACTAGCACCACAATCTAGCTGAAATCTGACTGACTTTTTTTGTTGACCAGCATGGTTATAAAGATAGCTGCATTGGGGTCTGTGGTTTTCTCCTGCACCACGGTGATGCTCTCTGAGTGTGATGCAGAGAACATCCTCACCGCTCTCTGAGTCAGAGGGTCTCACAAATCTCTCTGCCTTTTTCCCAAATGAGATAATACAGTAGCTTCACTTTGTAGTCATCAGGTTTTTCTCCCATTGTATGAGCCATGTACACATTGAATTCCTCTTTACATCTTTTCCAGGTCAGTGCTAAATTACAATCATCAAAGTCTATTTTTCCCGGAGGTTTCAGTACATTTTCCATGGCGATTTATTTGTAGAATGGAATGTTAGCTACTCACAAATCTGCTTGTATCCAATAGCCAGCTAGCTTTTAGCATAGAGTCACTCACGATAGCCAGCTAACGTTGGCGTTCGGCACGATGACTAGCTTGTAAACGCGGCACTTTTCCAAACTGCTGCCTGGGATGTATTGTTCATTTACATTGATGAGATCCAGGTTCTTTTAAGTACCGCTGCCACCATGTTTCAATATGCTTTGTGTTGTAGTCACACCAGACAAAGGTATATAATTAAGCAAACTTTACTAGGCATGTTGTCAACCAGCACATGAATAAGGTAAGTAACAATTGGCTTTCGTTTCCTGTGTAGCATCAATATGATTAACCTCAATATTGCTACACTATTGACATGCTTGTTGAGGTATGCAGTGCAGGTAAATGCTGGAAGTGTGGACAGAGCCTGTGTTTGGTGTTTCCAGCCTGGTATATGTATGCAAATGAGGCACATATCATTTTCTTTCTTTTAACAAATAAATACCTGATACAGTGAGAAAATGTATATAAATTCAACAAAAAATGAAACGTGCTCTCACTGTCAACTGTGTTTATTTTCAGCAAACTTAACGTGTAAATATTTGTATGAACATAACAAGATTCAACAACTGAGAAATAAACTGAACAAGTTCCACAGACATGTGACTAACAGAAATTGAATAATGTGTCCCTGAACAAAGGGGGGTGAGGTCAAAATCAAAAGTAACAGTCAGTATCTGGTGTGGCCACCACCTGCATTAAGTATTGCAGTGCATCTCCTCCTCATGGACTGCACCAGATTTGCCAGTTCTTGCTGTGAGATGTTACCCCACTCTTCCACCAAGGCACCTGCAAGTTCCCAGACATTTCTGGGGGGAATGGCCCTAGCCCTCACCCTCCGATCCAACAGGTCCCAGACAAGCTCAATGGGATTGAGATCCGGGCTCTTCGCTGGCCATGGCAGAGCACTGACATTCCTGTCTTGCAGGAAATCACGCACAGAACGAGCAGTATGGCTGGTGGCATTGTCATGCTGGAGGGTCATGTCAGGATGAGCCTGCAGGAAGGGTACCACATGAGGGAGGAGGATGTCTTCCCTGTAACGCACAGCGTTGAGATTGCCTGCAATGACAACAAGCTCAGTCCGATGATGCTGTGACAGACCCTCCACCTCCAAATCGATCCCGCACCAGAGTACAGGCCTCGGTGTAACGCACATTCCTTCGACGATAAACGCGAATCCGACCATCACCCCTGGTGAGACAAAACCGTGACTCGTCAGTGAAGAGCACTTTTTGCCAGTCCTGTCTGGTCCAGCGGTGGTGGGTTTGTGCCCATAAGCGACGTTGTTGCCGGTGATGTCTGGTGAGGACTTGCCTTACAACAGGCCTACAAGCCCTCAGTCCAGCCTCTCTCAGCCTATTGCGGACAGTCTGAGCACTGATAGAGGGATTGTGCGTTCCTGGTGTAACTCGGGCAGTTGTTGCCATCCTGTACCTGTCCCGCAGGTGTGATGTTCAGATGTACCGATCCTGTGCAGATGTTGTTACATGTGGTCTGCCACTGCGAGGACGATCAGCTGTCTGTTCTGTGTCCCTGTAGCGCTGTCTTAGGCGTCTCACAGTATGGACATTGCAATTTATTGCCCTGGCCACATCTGCAGTCCTCATGCCTCCTTGCAGGGTGCCTAAGGCACGCAGATGAGCAGGGACCCTGGGCATCTTTCTTTTGGTGTTTTTCAGAGTCACTAGAAAGGCCTCTTTAGTGTCCTAAATTTTCATAACTGTGACCTTAATTGCCTACCGTCTGTAAGCTGTTAGTGTCTTAACGACCGTTTTACAGGTGCATGTTCATTAATTGTTCATGGTTCATTGAACAAGCATGGGAAACATCTGAAGTTATTTGGATTTTTACGAATTATCTTTGAAAGACAGGGTCCTGAAAAAGGGACATTTCAATTTTGGCTGAGTTTATGAGTGCATTGTATGATTTTCTTTTTTACATTTGACAATAAATTGAATACCCACCAAAATCCCTGGGGCCTCATTTATCAATCATGCTTATGCACACATTTGTGCGTAAACCATGCGTGGAATCATTTCAAATCAAATTCAATCAAATCTATTTCTAAAGCCCTTTTTACATCAGCCGATGTGAGATTTATCAATATGAATGTTTGCTTGAGAGTGTGCGCACAGCCATGACCATGCGTATGCAGAGTTCAAGGTGGTGGAATAAGGGAACTGCTTGTCAAGGGTAGAATGGGGGAAATATATATTGAAAATGTGTGAAATTGTGAGTTATAATGAAATAATTTTTCAATTTCATTGTATTTCCATTGTGATTTCATGCAACATATCTTGACATGCTATTTAATTTGACCACATCAGTGCATTTGTTACAATAATAATCATATTATTATATAAAGTACAGTAATTTGCTAAATGAGAGGTACGTGTGAAAGTGAAACCATTGTCGAAATACTATAAAATACTGACATAATGAGAAATCGAATGAGAGATGGCTGATCTTGCTCTTTTGGAAAATTTGGCAAATGCTGTATTTCGCAGAGAGCACGTTTTTAGAGACAGGTGGGACATTTTCTGCAGATAGTACCGATTGGCTCATCAGATATCGTTTCCCCAAAAAACTGTCTCATAGGATTTTTGCGAGGATTTAAGACCTACTTTAAAAAGGCAAACACGTGCCATTCCTGTGCAAATCCAAGTGCTATCCACCCTTGGGTTCTTGGCAACGGGCACTTTTCAGCGGGAGTTTGTCAATCGGCATCTCACAGCCCTCGATGAGCCAATGTCTGGGATGCAATCATCAGCAAAATTAACAGTAACACTTACAATTTCTATACACCATTGTACAACAGGTTGATGTCAAGAGGTGTTTCTTTGCCATGATGCCATCATTGGGTTCCCAAATACGAACGGACCAATAGACTGCACCCACATCGCCATAAAATCACCATCGCAAAACGATTTAAACTATATTGAACAGAAAAGGTTTCCATTCTTTATGTGCAGGTGATAGGTTATGTGATGGGGAAAAGACGCTGCTGAATGTGATTGCAACAATGTTAGCCTATACGCCTACAAGAGAGTTCTGAGGATGGACGGCTTAATGGTGAGCGTTGTCTACTCATGTGAAGTATATTTCCATTGCTAAAGCAACTTCATTGTCCTAATGGTCCTCTCTTTGTAGCTTCAACTGAGCGAGCCAAATAAAACCTTTTGGTTGTACTCACTCTCTGACACTAGCACCTCTATTTCCATCTCTGAAATGTTTTTATTTGTTTGGTTTTGAACAACAGTTGGTATTTATCAATGGTGATCTCCTACCGGTGTGCATATGACCCTTGTTAAATCACACTTTTGTCTATGTGGTAGCATTTTGAATAGTTTCTACTCAATATTGATAAGTGAAGCCACTGAACTTTTAATTCAGTCAATATCTGATGGATTATATAAATCCTAAAAGTTTGTATTATCTTCATCCATTTCCCAACTGTTGCATTTAAAACATGTTGATGACCATTGCCACAGCAAGCCAGTCCCAATTTTTTTACCTTTATTTAACTAGGCAAGTCAATTAAGAACAAATTCTTATTTACAATGGCGCCTACCGGGGAACGGTAGATTAACTGCCTTGTTCAGGGGCAGAACGACAGATTTTTTACCTTGTCAGCTCTGGGATACGATCCAGCAACCTTTCGATTACTGGCCCAACGCTCTAACCGCTAGGCTACCTGCCACCCCAAATAAAAACATACAAAAGCCATACAAAGACTATCAAAGCTCTACAGCCCTGTAACATCACAGACATCATACCCACTGCCTACACTATAATACACACAGGGCGGCTACAGGGAGGCCATACAGACAGAGCAGGGGTCCTGGGCGTGCACACAGGAGTCATACAAAGACAATAGGTGCCATCCAACAGAACAGAAGCCATACAGACAGATCCGTTTTGAGCCACAAAGCAGCTGCCAGCCAGCCCATCTCTGGCACACAAACACAGCACTGACATGGCACTGACACCATAAAGAGACCGGAATGCTTTTGTTCTCAATGCTCGGATTCCCCTTTCAAAAGCTGAATACACCCAGCTCCCTGATCAACAATCCAATCCCTTACTATGGGAATCATGATGCCGGCTCAATCAGCCATCACCTATGACAAGGGTGATGGCAGGATGGGTGTACTCACAGTTTGGGCTTGTTGGGCAGCGGAGGGGCTTCCTTCTCCGGGGGTGGAGACATCTTGGCTGGGCCTAGGAAGTCTGGCCGGGGCTCTGGTGGAGGCAGGCCGAAGGAGGGCTGAGGGGGACTGGCCCTCCGGTCCTGGCCCTCCATGGGGTACATGTGGGGGTGTGGAAGGGCTGACAGACTGGGCCAGATCTCCAGCTCGTTGACATGGAAACCCTCTGCGCTGGCACTGGGTGGGGTCTTGGGCGGTACCTCCAATAGGCTGATCTCTGTGAGCGGGGGTGGGGGGAAGGCCTGGGCATCCTCGAAGACAGAGTTATCGCCGGATGCCACATCGTCCCTGACCGATTCGTACACCGCTAGAGGGAGAGAGACCAGGAGAGAGTAGAGGTTTACCCCCAGCAGAGTCCTACCCCCTCCTCTTCACAGTGCACTAGCATATCCTCCCCTCCCCTTTTCCTAACATAGTACACTAATATTACCTCCAGCAGAGCCCAGCTCACCCCCATCCTCACATACCCCACTAACATGGCAGCTCTAAATTAAGTTAGAATGTGATCTAAAGTAGCAGCTGTGTCTAGTCAGCCTGTTTGTCTTGAGGAGCTCTTGATGTAATCCCTGTTTATTTGGCCTGTGGATTTCCTCTGATTGCGTGGTGAACTGAGAGTACACAGAGAGAATAAACACGCCTCCCTTCTCCCACAGAGATATATGCTGCTCACGACCTAACTAGCCTATTTCTTCCTCCTCTCCTCCCCCGCTTCTTTTCTTCTCATCCTCATATAGATCAAAGATTATCCAGGATAATAAAGAGGCCCAGAGGAAATACCACACAGGGATCCAGGTCGGAGCCAAAACCACTCGACCTCCCAGGCTGACTGCCTATTGGTAACCATTGACATGAACCAGAGGTACACGAGCCCTCGTCGTTGAACCAGATGTACAGTGCATTCGGAAAGTATTCAAACCCCTTGACTTTTTCAACATGTTGTTACGTTACAGCCTTATTCCAAAATGGATTACATTTTTAAAAATCCTCATCAATCTACACACAAGACCCCATAATGACAAAGCGTTTTTAGAAATGTTTGCAAATGTATAAAACATTTAAAACAGAAATACCTTATTTACATAAGTATTCAGACCATTTGCAATGAGACTCCAAATTGAGCTCAGGTGCATCCTGTTTCCATTGATCATCCTTGAGATGTTTCTACAACTTGATTGGAGTTCACCTGTGGTAAATTCAATTGATTGGACATGATTTGGAAAGGCACACAACTGTCTATGTAAGGTCCCACAGTTGACAGTTCATGTCAGAGCAAAAACCAAGCCATGAGGTCAAAGGAATTGTCCGTAGAGCTCTGAGACAGGATTGTGTTGAGGCACAGATCTGGGGAAGGGTATCAAAACATTTCTGTAGCATTGAAGGTTCCCAAGAACACAGTGGCCTCCATCATTCTTAAATTGAAGAAGTTTGGATCCATCAAGACTTCCTAGAGCTGGCCACCTGGTCAAACTGAGCAATCGGGGGAGAAGGGCCTTGGTCAGGGAGGTGACCAAGAACCCGGTGGTCTCTCTGACAGAGTTCTAGAGTTCCTCTGTGGAAATGAGAGAACCTTCCAGAAGGACAACCATCTCTGCAGCACTCCACTAATCAGGCCTTTATTGTAGAGTGGCCAGACAGAAGCCACTCCTCAGTCAAAGGCACATGACAGTCCGCTTGGAGTTTGCCATAAGGCACCTAAAGTATCTCAGACAATGAGAAACAAGATTCTCTGGTCTGATGAAATCAAGATTGGACTCTTTGGCCTGAATACCGAGCGTCACGTTTGGAGGAAACCGGGCACCATCCCTACGGTGAAGCATGGTGGTGGCAGCATCATGCTGTGGGGATGTTTTTCAGCGGCAGGGACGGAGCAAAGTACAGAGATCAAAGTACAGAGATCCTTGATGAAAACCTGCTCCAGAGCGCTGAAGACCTCAGACTGGGGTGAAGGTTTGCTTTCCAACAGGACAACAACCCTAAGCACACAGCCAAGACAACGCAGAAGTGGCTTCACGACAAGTCTTTGAATGTTTTTGAGTAGCCCAACCAGAGCCTGGACTTGAACGCGATCTGACATCTCTGGAGAGACCTGAAAATAGCTGTTCAGCGACGCTCCCCATCCAAACTGACAGAGCTTGTGAGGATCTGCAGAGAAGAATGGTAGAAACTCCCCAAATACAGGTGTCTCACACTTGTAGCGTCATACCCAAGAAGTACTGAGTAAAGGGTCTGAATACTTATGTAAACTTGATATTTCAGTTTTAGTTTTTTCATAAATTTGCAAAAATATCTACAAACCTATTTTTGCTTTGTCATTATGGGGTGTAGATTGATAAGGGGAAAAAAACAATTGAATCCATTTTAGAATAAGGCTGTAGCGTAACAAAATGTGGAAAAAGTCAAAGGGTCTGAATACTTTCCAAATGCACTGTACAGTACCAAAACTCTGCATAAACACTGTGCAAACTACAACATTTAAAGTGGAAGTCAATTACACTAAAGGCAAATTCACCTGTAAGTTGCTACAAGTTCTACAATCTGTCCTGATGGTACATCTTCTGTAACTGTGAATACAATAATGATGGTAACTCACCTGTGGGAGTGTTGAAGGCCCCTCCAGTAACAGAGAGTTGGGCTGTGCTGCTGATGGAGCCGTAAAGGTTGGTTGCAGTGCAGCAGAACTGCCCTCCGTCGTCAGGGAAGGCCTCAGCTATCACCAGCGTACATATCTCCTCTGGAAGAAACAATTACAACTCTCATCAAATCACTGTGGTAGCAGTGACACGGTGTTACAGCTAACAGCTACATATATATATTTCTGGTGGTCAGTACAAGGACAGTTGTATGGCTGAAAGAGAAGTGTGTAAAATTTGAATGAGACAGACGCTGACTCTTTTAGACAGGTTTAATAGACATTTACACAGCCACAGAAAAGAGTGGCAGGTTTACTATCCATATGTTCGTAGTTGGAGGTAAGACAGACATATGATAGACAGTTAGACATATGGTATAAACATGTTAGACAGGAGGCTGACAGTTAGATGTGACTCAGTGCCAAGGAAGAGACTAAAGAGCAGACAGGGTTGGAGGGTAGAGAGACAGACTGACTGACACACACACCGCTCTGAATATGGCAGGTGAAGTAGGAAGACAGGCAGACAGGCAGACAGACAGACAGAGACAGACAGACAGACAGACAGACAGACAGACAGACAGACAGACAAACAGACAGACAGAGAAAAGACAGGTGTTGAGAGATGTCTTTAGTGTGACTCACAGGGTGTTTGTGAGAGCTTGGCGGTAACACCTGATGTATCTTATTAGTCACACCATCTCAGACTGGAAAAAGTCTGTGTGTAAATATGTGTGTGAGAGTTTGTGTACTCCTGTCAGAGTTGAGTAGGGATTCCCTCTTACTGTGCCAGACTGTAGTTTTAAGGCCTTACACCTTTTTCATCAAATCCAGGTGAACAGGAGATGACATCATCCCAGTGCCAAAGAGACAGCACATACTGACACAACAGATAGATTGAGGATGGTGTGGATGGATGGTGGAGCTGACGGGAGTTGACATATGGCTGGGACTTTGTTGATGACAACAACATGACTGAAAATGACATATGGAGGAAGTGAGGTTCCTCTTACCTGGCTCTGCTGCAGACCGTGGCTCTGTGTTTCACATGATATCAAAGGAAGCGAGGGAGAGGAGGTAAAGAACAGAGAGAGGGAGGGATTAAGAATCATAAGTCACTATCCTTTTTTTAACTCGTCGATGCTATGTGAGTCTAACTCTGGGTCCAGCCACCACCAATAAGTATTCTGACTCTACTGAGAATGTCTCACTTTTCTGCAGGATGCGGAAGTCTAGAGAGTCCTGGATGACCTGTCCCTGTCTGAACCACTGGACCTGCAGAGGAGGACTGCCCCGAACCCTGCACTCCAAAACCACCACCTGACCCTCTGACGCCTGGGCATCCTGTAAGAGCTGGATGGGGAGAGCGAGACAGAGAGAGAGAGAGAGTTAATTAGTTGCAGGAAGGGCGAGAATTAAGGTGAGATATAGATTAAATGGCGATGGGGGGGCAAGGTAAAGAAGAGAAAGTAAAGTAGAAAGGGTCCGGGGTAGACACACGAGAGAGAGAGAGCGAAAGAGGAGGAGGAGAACGAGACGTGGGAAGGAAGAAAGGGTAAGAAAGTGGGAGAGAAGGGAATTAATGAAGACGTAGAGGAAGATGACAACACAGTGTCAGTGAGCAGAACAGAACACCACACTGTGGAGTGGGAGGCCAGCAGACACTGTCCCCATTTACAGCACTCTGTTTCACTAAAGGACAGAGCAGGGCTCTTCTCCAGACAATCCTGTGACAGCTTCTAGTGTTGCAGTCAGAGAGGCAGGAAGCCATTCATTGAGAGGCCAAGGCAGCATTGTGTTACCTCTCCAACCAGTCAACAGGTCTCACAGTGAAAGGACTCATCTATCAGCAACTGAAACTCCCTCTTTGTGTGTGGAGGAGGTCATGTGTGCGTGTGAGTGTGTGTGTCTGTGAGTCTATTAACTGTGTTTGGGAATCTCACTGTATATTTTGGGACGACCTGGGTGGAATGTGTGTGTGTGTGCGCGTGTGTTTATGACTCTGTGTGACTGTTTGTGTGTGAATGTGTGTGTGTTTGTCTACAGTGATGGTGTGTGTGTCCATGCCTATGTTTGTGTGCGTGACAGCCAGGGTGACATCACACCCCTGACTTCACCCACTTGTTGAGATGATTAAAGCCATTCAGCTCCTGGAGGAGGGAGTGAAGACAAACAAATGTCTTTCAGTAATGAACTGGAAAATGTAGTCTTCAGGGATGGATGGGAGTGAAACTCTCCTGACCCCTGTGGGTTTGGCAGGCCTGTTTGATGCTCTGCCACTTACATGCCACTATCACACACACAACCCGACGCATGGTCCGAGGTGGGCTGGGGGAGAGGAGGGGAAGAGGTGTGGGTTCCAGAACAGTTAAACCAGGAGACAGGAGCGCCTTCGTCTAACTGTAATGTTTTATCTGGCCCCTGCCAGTGAAAGCCACTGTCCTATCCTGTGTTATTCCAGGGAGATGGAGCATGCAAGTGTCTGCACATATGTGTGTGTGTGATGCATAACTTTGCCATAATTCCAGATGTAGTCTTACCTTGGTGAAGATAGGGGGCGCTGTGACAGAACCATCACCATGTAGTGAAGAAACTGGACTCCGCATCTGGAGGACAAGATAATCTGACCATCAATATCCACCTTGAGAAATTGTTGTGTTTCCTTGTATTTTCAATTTTAAGACAGATTGTATACGGCTGTGTGTGTGTGTGTGTGTGTGTGTGTGTGTGTGTGTGTGTGTGTGTGTGTGTGTGTGTGTGTGTGTGTGTGTGTGTGTGTGTGTGTGTGTGTGTGTGTGTGTGTGTGTGTGTGTGTGTGTGTGTGTATGAGTGTGTCCTACCCGGTGTGGAGGTGCAGATAGGGGCTGGACCAGGGTGAAGCGGTGAGGTACGGCCTCGGGGCTCTTGGGTGAAGGTGAATGAATGGACAGGGAGATTGAAGTTGTCTTCTTCTGGGACCTGAAACAGACACAGTATTAGGTCCGTTCCTCAGAGATGTCCACACACTGAGTGGCCATTTAGAGCGAGAGAACAAAACAAAACAGTGCAGTTAATGTATTATCTGAGATAATAAAGATGTTGATGTCTAAAACATATTTCACTACTAAATACTCTTTACTTATTGCTCGCTCTTTGCAATAATGGTCTGCTCTCACACGTCTAATTCGATAGACACAAAGTGGGCAGTTTGCACCTTATAAATGACTTTGGAGCCTATGAAAATGGTCCCCCACAAGGACTAAGATGATGTCACTGAGAGTGAGAGCCAAGATGTTAATGTGTGAACAGAAGAGAGAATGAAGGCAGAGTGAAGACAGGAAGGGAGAGTTGGGAAATACACAGACAGAGAGATACAGAGAGACAATGACAGAGAAAGATAAGAAAGCGAGATAACATGAGATGAGGAACCAAGGAATTCTGCACAAATATCTTCAGTGTAGAAAGTAAAACACCAAATTATACATGCAGAGCAGAATCAGGTCGATACCCGCTAATCATCAAAATCCAGAAAAGAGATGTTCAATTCTACAACCACCTAAAAGGAAGCGATTCCCAAACCTTCCATAACAAAGCCATCACCTACAGAGAGATGAACCTGGAGAAGAGTCCCCTAAGCAGGCTGGTCCTGGGGCTCTGTTCACAAACATAAACAGACCCCACAGAGCCCCAGGACAGCAACACAATTAGACCCAACCAAATCATGAGAAACAAAAAGATAATTTCTTAACACATTGAAAAGAATTGACAGAAAAACAGAGCAAACTAGAATGCTATTTGGCCCTAAA
Source organism: Salvelinus fontinalis (assembly GCF_029448725.1). Classification (NCBI taxonomy): domain Eukaryota; kingdom Metazoa; phylum Chordata; class Actinopteri; order Salmoniformes; family Salmonidae; genus Salvelinus; species Salvelinus fontinalis. The sequence goes on from NC_074669.1 coordinate 25,021,023, forward strand.
CAGAGAGTACACAGTGGCAGAATACCTGACCACTGTGACTGACCCAAACTTAAGGGAAGCTTTGACTATGTACAGACTCAGTGAGCATAGCCTTGATATTGAAAGAGGCCGCCGTAGGCAGACCTGGCTCTCAAGAGAAGACAGGCTATTTGCACACTGCCCACAAAATGAGGTGGAAACTGAGCTGCACTTCCTAAACTCCTGCCAAATGTATGACCATGTTAGAGACACATATTTCCCTCAGATTACACAGACCCACAAAGAATTCGAAAACAAATCCAATTTTGTTTGCGTGAAATACCACAGTGTGCCATCACAGCAACAAGATTTGTGACCTGTTGCCACAAGAAAAGGGCAACCAGAGAAGACTAAACACCATTGTAAATACAACCCTTATTTATGTTTATTTATTATCTATTTGCACATCGTTACAACACTGTATATAGTCTTAATATGACATTTGAAATGTCTCTATTCCCTTGGAACTTTTGTGAGTGTAATGTTTACTGTTCATTGTTTATTTCACTTTTGTTTTATTATCTATTTCACTTACTTTGGCAATGTAAAAATATGTTTCCCATGCCAATAAAGACTTTAGAGTTGAATTGATTATATTACAGAAATAGGTCATAGGTAAAGAAACTGAGTGAATGAGTTTCAAGTTCTTAATGTCACGTGCACAAGTACAGTGAAATGCCTGTCTTACAAGCTCCAAGCCCAACAACGCAGTAATCAATATCAATGTAGCACAAAAATAAATGTACTTATGTCACGATCATCGTAATGAGCGGACCAGGGCACAGCGTGAGTATAGTTCCACATATTTTTAATCTCTGTGAAACAAACAAAACAATAAAGAAACAACGAAACGTGAAGTCATGACGTGCACACAGGCAACTAAACACAAACAATATCCCACAAAACACAGGTGGGGAAATGGCTACCTAAATATGATCCCCAATCAGAGGCAACGATAAACAGCTACCTCTAATTAGGAACCATATTAGCACCAACATAGAAATAGACATACTAGAACACCCCCTAGTTACGCCCTGACCTACTACACCATAGAGAACCAAGGGCTCTCTATGGTCAGGACACGACAACATATATAAAGAGAGAAAGAGAGAAAGAGAGAGAGGGAGGGAGGGAGGGAGGGAGGGAGGGAGGGAGGGAGGGAGGGAGGGAGGGAGGGAGGGAGGGAGAAGGCCTGTATAAGTTTTCAGGGCCAGGGCAGGCAGCCTTTACCATATTAACCCATGGGGACCTCTCATTATCTAAATGACCCAGAGTTTCACTGGCCAGGGTAAGAAAGGTCATTATAGAGGTTTATAGGTCTAGTTAAATTAGAGCAGGCAGCTAGCCTGATTACCACCTGGAGGGCCCAGCTAACCTGGACCCTACCACAGAGTTAGGAAGGGGTTAAGGCTCACAAGGTAACGGGTGGAGAAAGGGTCATGCTGAGACACTCGCACACACACACGTACACACACGGAGGCACACACACGTACTGAGGCATGACTCCTGATCTGGAATTTGTCAAAGATCCTTCTGAGTCTGAGGATGAAGCACCTAAACAGAGGTACAGAGAGAAGGGAAACAGAGACCTTTTAGTGGAGAGTTTACATGAATTCAAATTACATTCATTTGTTTGACAGTGAGCCCAGATATATTGGAGAAGTTGTACCGATGCACCACAGGAGGTTGGTGGCACCTTAATTGGGGAGGACGGGCTCCTGGTAATGGCTGGAGCAGAATTAGTGGAAACCATGTGTATGATGCCATTCCGTTTGCTCCGTTCCAGCCATTATTATGAGCCATTATCCCCTCGGCAGCCTCCACTGCTATGCACTCACCCTCGATGTAGACCTCTGCCGAGGTGTTGTCAGCGCCGAGACTGTTGGAGGCAACGCAGGTGTAGCGTCCCGTGTCTTCCTCGAAGGCCTCAGCGATCATCAGCGTGTACAGGTCACCATCCCTCCAGATCTGGACGTCAGGACAGTTGTGTAGCTCCCGCCCCTCACAGAACCACCTGGACATAACAGATGGGGGTAAGAGGGAATTTTCGCTTAAATACCATTCCTTCAAACAGCCATAGGCCCTACCAATGTGCTGATACAAGTAAGAGCCATTGTTCAACATACAACAATTGAATTGATTTCAGATTCTCAGATTAGCGGTTATAATCATGACTGTGAAGAATGTGATGGAGGTCTGCCAATCAGAGTCATTAATCACCTGAGCACTGCCAAACACCTCACGAATCTGTGTTACATTGGTTTTGGGATCATTGAGATCTTTTGTAAAAAATTGGACCAACGTCACTTGTGTGTGAGTTTATTTGTGGCTACTGTGCATACTGTGACATTTCTACATTATGAGTCCCATTTGATTTACTTCTCTCAACACCATGTCCACTGTGCAGCGTAAAGAGACAAAGTCGTTTCAGACCTTTTCTCAAACATATGCCTTCACCCACACCTCTCCCCTCTGGGCATGTCTGAGAGAGTGTTTCCATACCTGCTGAAACTCAGCCCTGGGGCAATGACAAAACACAGAGTTACAGGAAACAGGCAGCCCCCCTCCCTCCCCCCCTCCCCCAGACGTCTGAGGTTCTGCCTGGGCTGGAGCGTGGCCTGGTGGGACCTGCCTGGCTCGGTACCCCCTCACAGGGCTTCACTCACTCTGGCTTTGTTCCCCTCTCTGGGTCCCAGGAGGCATGAGACAGTCTAGTCTACCACACTAAACAGGCAAGAGACAGCCTACCACACTACAGAGACTGTCTCATCTCTGTTTACTGAGCCAACGATCAAACCAACCACTACTGACACTGTACTGTACTCCCTGACGAAGGCCATGCAGCCGAAACGCGTCGGTTTTTAACAACTTTGTTTCTATTGAACATGCCATACTAATAAAGGCATTTTAATTAATTATATGAAGAGTGTCTTGGTCCTCCTTTCTTTCTGATGACCAATTCACCCCTTTTACCAAAGAGCACCTTCTATCTACCAAAATATACTATAGTGTACCTCAGTAGCGCTTCCCTTCCTCCTCTTTCTACCACCCAACTACTTCAAACACAGCCAATGACCCCCATAACCATCTCGTTCCTTCTTCTCCATGCTTCTTCTCCATGCTCATGCCCTCCTATAAAATGAGAGCACATGCTTCTGCACAGTTAACCCGAGCAGCGAGGGGGAGGAGGAGCAGCAGGAGGACGAGCAGGAATTCAGCAGATTGCAGGAAGCACAGCTGTTCCGTTCCGCTGGTCGCAGACCTCGGGACATTCCAGCCCTCTTGGCGCGCTATATAAAAATGCTATGCATTCCGCTGTTCGGCTATTATACTTTACATTATACACTCCACCCTGCTATTAATCTACCAGCCCAGATAACCAGACAGACAGATGTCACTTCATCCCTTATGATTTACACTTGATGGTGTGGGTGTGAGAGAAGCTGAGAGGAGAGAGGGATGGAGAAAGTGAAAGACAGGGCTGGGTAGAACGAGAGTATGAACGTGTGGCGTGCCAGGCAGGCTCAGACAGAAACGACTGTGTACACGACACTGTCATTATCAAAACGGGATCGCACATCGCAATTCATTAGCACTACTGACAGCTGGATGAGCCAAAGGGGTTTAGTCATCATATTCCGACAACTGGGACTGAGAGAAGCAAAAGGGTTATTCCCCATCATGTGTCTTAGCATGGTTAGCAAGGCTAGTCATAACACATCCTTTAAGTGGGACTCCACTGAACTGCTGCCACAGCTCATACCTTAACCTCTCACTACAATAGACTTGGGAGTTGGGTCTCTTCCTTATCGCTCGATGAAGGGAAATGAGGGAAAGTTGGCAAGCTACAGCCTATCGTGCTGTGTGCTAAGTGATAGGAAACAGAGCAGTGCTCAGAGATTGGATGGAGGGCTGTTTAAGACATGCAGCCTCTAGCAGGAAGGCAGGGGGACCTGTTATCCAGCAGCAGCGGCAGCATGTCATCCACACAGTCAGCTGGAGGCCAAGAGTCAGCCACGCTCCAAACATCCACGGCTATCTCCACTGTACTGATAAAACAGACTGTGACCCACACACCAAGCCTGTGTACAGTGCTCCTTGACCCCAGAACATGGGTTTGCTGCTTGACATGTTTTATAATGCTCAGTAATATCAAAGGCTTTGGTTGAGGCACAGAGACAGTTACAGGGTAATAGTTCACTGAGCTGACAGCAGCAGGCAAATGAAAGTCTTGATTGTTTGAGCAAAGCAATATGTCTGAGTGTTTGGGGATAGATTTTCTACATTATGGCAAGAATTTAGGATAGCATGGTTGGTTCAAATCCACCTTCTGGGAATTTGCTCTGAATGAAAAATCCCGGGGATTTGTGTTTTTTTGTTCTCAGAACTCAAACTGTTTCTGTTGAGTCACCATCTCCCTAGGTTAATCACAGTGACTCGTAGTCTCCTTCAGATTCTCAGATGCTGTCAGTTTGAAATATCCCCCACTGCAGGAACCACACTGCAGGAACCACACTGCATTGCTCACTTCAGCTGTAGCAATCATTTGGACATTTGGTGGAACACCAAATTAAACACATATTGTACAGAAAACAGCATATTACGAGTCATTACGTCATTATGTTAATGTATTCACAGAGCTGTGTGCGGTAGCTGTGATGCTGAGTGATAAGGAGGGTGTGTGTGTGTACAAAACATAGTGAACAGAGACCAGTAAACCAGCAGGGGAAGTGTGTTTTCCATGAGCCAGACAGTCTTAGTCCAGGCCCCAAGCAGATAAAATCAACTTGTTACAGTACTGCACAAACTGAACTGTGTACTAAATACCCAAAACAAATAAAACTGGCAATCAGAGTATTCAGCAGTGGTCAGATTGAGGCTTGTTAATTATTTTCCATTCTGGTTGTGGTACAGCTCTGTCCTGCCAGGTTCTCCTCCAGCTCTAAGTCTCAGTCAAAAAGTGTAACACGCGATACAGCATGTGTCATACAGTGTTTTATAGGCGTGAAGGAGCATGGCTTTGGATGGATTACTGTACATTCACTAGGGTCCAGTTTGGTAGAAATGCAAAAGCTACCCATAAAGAGGGAGAACGAGTAAAGTAGGGCAGCCAGGAGCTCAAGTTGAACCTAGCAGGCAGCCAGAGTTGCAGAGTAAACGTTACCCAGTCCCGACGAGCACCACAATAAAACCACATATTAATCAAACCCTAATGACCTGCTATTACGTGTAATTACTGAGTAAACTCACTTAGAGACAGGCTCCTTTTTTAATCCCCGCTCCATCTAGCTCTGTTAAGCCAGGCACTGTGGAATGTGCTGAACACGACTCACTGGCCTCACTGTTCCTTCTCACTGTTCTCACTGTTCCCTCTTACTGTTCTCACTTTTCCCTCTTACTGTTCTCACTTTTCCCTCTTACTGTTCTCACTTTTCCCTCTTACTGTTCTCACTTTTCCCTCTTACTGTTCTCATTGTTCTCACTGTTCCCTCTTACTGTTCTCACTGTTCTCACGGTTCCCTCTTACTGTTCCCTCTTACTGTTTCCTCTTACTGGTCTCACTGTTCTTACTGTTCTCACTGTTCCCTCTTACTGTTCTCACTGTTCCCTCTTACTGTTCTCACTGTTCCCTTTTACTGTTCTCACTGTTCCCTCTTACTGTTCTCACTGTTCTCACTGTTCCCTCTTACTGTTCTCACTGTTCTCACTGTTCCCTCTTACTGTTCTCACTGTTCCCTTTTACTGTTCTCACTGTTCCCTCTTACTGTTCTCACTGTTCTCACTGTTCCCTCTTACTGTTCTCACTGTTCTCACTGTTCCCTCTTACTGTTCTCACTGTTCCCTCTTACTGTTCTCACTGTTCTCACTGTTCCCTCTCACTGTTCTCACTGTTCCCTCTTACTGTTCTCACTGTTCCCTCTTATTGTTCTCACTGTTCCCTCTTACTGTTCTCACTGTTCCCTCTTACTGTTCTCACTGTTCCCTCTCACTGGTCTCACTGTTCCCTCTCACTGTTCTCACTGTTCCCTCTTACTCTTCTCACCGTTCCCTTTTACTGTTCTCACTGTTCCCTCTTACTGTTCTCACTGTTCTCACTGTTCCCTATTACTGTTCTCACTGTTCCCTCTTACTGTTCTCACTGTTCTTACTGTTCTCACTGTTCCCTCTAACTGTTCTTACTGTTTTCTCACTGTTCTCACTGTTCCCTCTTACTGTTCCCTCTCACTGGTCTCACTGTTCCCTCTTACTGTTCTCACTGTTCCCTCTTACTGTTCTCACTGTTCCCTCTCACTGGTCTCACTGTTCTCACTGTTCCCTATTACTGTTCTCACTGTTCCCTCTTACTGTTCTCACTGTTCTCACTGTTCCCTCTCACTGGTCTCACTGTTCCCTCTCACTGTTCTCACTGTTCTCACTGTTCCCTATTACTGTTCTCACTGTTCCCTCTTACTGTTCTCACTGTTCTTACTGTTCTCACTGTTCCCTCTCACTGTTCTCACTGTTCCCTCTCACTGGTCTCACTGTTCCCTCTCACCGGTCTCACTGTTCCCTCTTACTGTTCTCACTGTTCCCTCTTACTGTTCTCACTGTTCCCTCTTACTGTTCTCACTGTTCCCTCTTACTGTTCTCACTGTTCTTACTGTTCTCACTGTTCCCTCTTACTGTTCTCACCGTTCCCTCTTACTGTTCTCACTGTTCTCACTGTTCCCTCTTACTGTTCCCACTGTTTTCACCGGTCCCTCTTACTGTTCTCACCGTTCTCACCGTTCCCTCTTGCTGTTCTCACCGTTCCCTCTTAATGTTCTCACTGTTCTCACTGTTCCCTCTTACTGTTCCCACTGTTCTCACCGGTCCCTCTTACTGTTCTCACCGTTCCCTCTTAATGTTCTCACTGTTCTCACCGTTCCCTCTTGCTGTTCTCACCGTTCCCTCTTAATGTTCTCACTGTTCTCACTGTTCTGTCTTACTGTTCTCACTGTTTACATGTTTTTTTTTATTGAACCTTTATTTATCTAGGCAAGTCAATTAAGAGCACATTTTTATTTACAATGACGTCCTACCAAAAGGCAAAAGGCCCCCTGCCGGGGGCACAAAAAAAATAGGCATAAAAAAAAACGTAGTACCAAACACACACCACGACAAGAGAGACACAACAACACTATAGAACGAGAGACCTAAGACAACACCACTGTTCTCACTGTTCCCAATGGAGCAGCACTGGGCTGGGCTGGCTGGTCCAGATGTGGCCTAGCAGCGGTGGGTAGGAAGTGGGCCTTCAGTAGGTCCAGGATGTAGGTGGGAAGTGTGGGTTTCAGAGCAGGACACTAATGGCATTAATGACCTTGAACGATTTGAACGATAGCCATTCAATAAGAATTTCTTAAATTCCACACCCTTCACCTTCACCACCCTCTTCCTCTTACACACCCTGTACAATAACATTATGATACACACCCTGCCCCCCCCCCCCCCACCCTGCCCCCCACACACACCCACACCCACACCCACACACACACACACACACACACACACACACACACACACACACACACACACACACACACACACACACACACACACACACACACACAATGGCCGGGTGTGTAGCTAGGAGCAACTACCTGAGTGTTTTAGCCATGGCCTCTCCTTTCCTCTCCCACCCTTAGGCACCAAGCCAGAGGACATCCAGACATCCCCCCAACCCTCCTCCAAGCACACATTGACTGGACCTCCTTCATTAGAACCTTGACTACAACCCTCCATCCATCAGAACAGCTGCTCCTACCAGCTTTACAAAGAAATCTGAGGTGAGCAAAGTTCTGTACAGTATCCAACAGAGGATTTCTCAGAGGGAGTGGGGAGTAGGGGAGCTGGTTATTGTGAATGTCGCTCATTGAGGCATGATACAAATGTAGTAATCTTAAAATCTGGCTATTTCGTCCTTTGAATATGTGGGTCGTTCCACGAAATAAGTGCCTTTTGCATCCCTTTGACATATCAAGTAGATATTGGGCACCAATATTTAATTTTAAAATCCAGTTATATTAAATGTGGCCTTTAATATAAACCACATGAAGAATTCAATCAATTTGATTTTTACATGGATAAAGACAGCTAAAGTACCAAAATTCTGCATTTTTGACATTTCCCTCCGTGCACCCTCTGCAACTTCTAGGAAGATTATAAACCAACTTAACCCCAACATTTAACCATCATTGTAAAGCCCTAGTTATTTTGTTGCTATGACATTTCTGAAGATGATTTATTTCATGTGATTAGTGATTCATTTACGTCTGTCCCTCATTTTAAGGTCAACTCTGTTACGTGCACTGAACTCTCATTTTAATATGGTGAAAATATTCCTTAAATTAAAAAATTTACATTGAACAATCTAATACTCAAATCATAGTGTAAAAGCAGGTGAGCTTCCCTTCCCCCTGTCACAAGGGGATTTAAGGCTTATTTAAGATAATAATCAACCCTGTTACGGTCAACCCTGTTACGGTCAACCCTGATAATAGACAGTTACTATAGTCCTTTTTTTACCTAACCTCTTGAGATGGGAAAACATGTTTTTTTATGAAGTTGAACATGTGCTCTTTATTGGACCAAGTTACAATCGTCAAAAGGCACCGAATTGGTGGAACGACCCATCTGTTGCACCATACATCAGTGCCAACACACAGGCTGATCCACCCAAAATGCCAAAACGGCAAGATAGAACATGAACATAGCATTGTAAAGGGTGAGACAAAAGCATGTACTTTAGCCCTGGCCCTCTCTGGTGCGTGCCTAGGTCCACAGTCACCTCATCTGATCCTGTTGTTATTTGCTGCTGTTGATGGAAAGATTTACAGAGTGAAGCTCAGTTTCACCGCAAGACCGAAGAGCGAAGGAAAGAGCAGACGGAGAGAAAGACAGAGGGAGAGACAGAGAGAGGGCGTGAGAGAGAAAGACAGAGGGAGAGACAGAGAAAGAGAGAGGGCGTGAGAGAGAAAGACAGAGGGAGAGACAGAGAAAGAGAGAGGGCGTGAGAGAGAAAGACAGAGGGAGAGACAGAGAAAGAGAGAGGGCGTGAGAGAGAAAGACAGAGGGAGAGACAGAGAAAGAGAGAGGGCGTGAGAGAGAAAGACAGAGGGAGAGACAGAGAAAGAGAGAGGGCGCGAGAGAGAAAGAGAGGGAGAGACAGAGGGAGAGACAGAGAAAGAGAGAGGGCGTGAGAGAGAAAGACAGAGGGAGAGACAGAAAAAGAGAGAGGGCGTGAGAGAGATTCCATCAGGACAGAGGCACATAGGTTAAGATGCCAGCACATATACCCACCCCCCAAAAGTGTATATGAGGATAGACTATACACGTACAGTATGTAAGGCATACATACATCACTGTCTCATACATGCTGACCAGACCGGACACGTCGCATGCATGAGCGTTGCAAAATACATTTACACATACATGTTATTCAATCATTGCACCCACACTGCCCGTTGAGCGTCTGCGTGGCCAGGCGCTAAAATAGAAATTGGTTCTATTTGTGATGCTTAACGCGTTGCAAGTCCATCCTCTCACATCTTCTCATTGGTTTTTAGGAGCATATACCCACGTGGGTGATTGAAAGATGAACTTAGGTCCACACTCCAGTCGGTTGTAGTAATGCTGTGAAGTTGTTTGCCAACCTTCATATAAAGTCCAAAAAAGAAAAGACATATAAAGTCGAAAGAAGAAAAGCCATATAAAGTCCAAAGAAGAAAAAGAAGCCTGAAGGAAGGAGAAGAGATGACGAGAAACAAATTCGCTTTACCGTTTTATCTGTGGATTAATTGTTGGAGTTGAGGACCTTGTACATTTCAGTTAAATAACAACCCAATGTTTATATCCCAGGACAAATGATCTAGCAACAGCAAGCTCGCTAGCTAAATTGCCATAAATGTTTAATGCTTTTTGACCTGTCCCCAAATTAATATAATTGGCTCAGAGTTTGTTGTGATATTTCAACCAGCGTGTCCTGATCGCTTCTGGTTTGGGTGAACAAAATGAATGTGCGCGCTACGGTGTGTCCGGTTTGGTCAGCATGTTAGTCATCTCTCCCTCTAATGCTCAGTCTCTCCTGTACTAACCACAGGAACAAAGCAAAGTGCAACTGGACTGAAGCAGCACTTAAGTCTTTATTGATAATTACAAACTGCACCATAAAGTTGAAATAAAATGGTTCTCCAGCGAATTTTTGTCAAAAAATGTTTTTTTATATAAAAAGTATTCAATAATGCCCTTGGGAGAGTTTCAAAGACAAGCAGAGACCACAGTCTGTACAAGTACAAGCTCTAGAGCCAGATAGTTTTTTGTGTCAGTGTCATGCAAACTCTCCAAACACACAAATACATCCACACTCCCAGACCCACCCACACTCACAGACACAATGAAACTATTTCACTAATGCACACACACCAAATGAGGAGCAGTATCAATCCCCTCACTTAACCCATAAATGGTCACCCGACCGTGAAATGTCATGCAAACTCTAGGTCTCTTGGGAGGTTTGAAGAACTTGTGCAGACATCTCTGTGAATAGATCTAAAAGCACGATGACACATGAAGGCTTTGGAAGATTGTGTACGCATATGGCCGGGTCTCATCACTTTATGGGGAAATAATCTCTCCCTATTGCAGCTCCCTACGCACCCAACAACATAACGCACTTATTTAATCAATTCATTTCTTGGCAAATGACACAGGCAGCATTATTCCATATGGATATACTCAGAATCATAACAAGTTAATCTGAAAACTGATTAGAAAAAAGAAGCAAATGGTTTACAGACTAATCTTGACCATATGTGGATGATCTGGGCACGGCACTGGCAGAAGTGCTGCCAGCAGCACAGAAAACCCTGTTTAAGATCCTATTTCTCTGTCTGGGGGACGAATAATGTCACCAGGAAATATGGAAAGCCTTAGTTGGCATCAGATATTGTGAAGCTAGGGTTAGATGAGGCCATCTGACGAATCAATGTTTATGTTCATGCCACAGTCCCTCCAGGTGTGTGTGTGTTTGCGTGTGTGCGTAGCTAGGTAGCTAACGTTAGCTAGGCTAGGGGTTAGGGGTTAAGGCTAGGTTTAGGGGTTAAGGTTAGGGTTAGGTAACATGCTAGCTAAGGACTTTAAGGGGGCATGGTTAGGGTTAGCTAACATGCTAGCTAAATAGTTCAAAGGTAGTAAGTAGTTGCAAAGTTGCTAATTGGAGTATTTGGAGTATTTCTCCTGTCTTATCCGGTGTCCTGTGTGAATTTAAGTATGCTCTCTCTAATGCTCTCTCTCTCTTTTTCTTTCTTTCTCTCTCTCTGAAGACCTGAGCCCTAGAACCATGCCTCAGGACTACCTGGTCTGATGACTCCTTGCTGTCCCCAGTCCACCTGGCCGTGCTGCTGCTCCAGTTTCAACTGTTCTGCCTGCGGCTATGGAACCCTGACCTGTTCACTGGACGTGCTACCTTTCCCAGACCTGCTGTTTTCAACTCTCTAGAGACAACAGGAGCGGTAGAGATACTCTCAATGATTGGCTATGAAAAGCCAACTGATATTTACTCCTGAGGTGCAGACTTTTTGCACCCTCGACAACTACTGTGATTATTATTATTTGACCATGCTGGTCATTTATGAACATTTGGACATTTTGGCCATGTTCTGTTATAATCTCCACTCGGCACAGCCAGAAGAGGACTGGTCACCCCTCATAGCCTGGTTCCTCTCTAGGTTTCATCCTAGGTTTTGGCCTTTCTAGGGAGTTTTTCCCAGCCACCGTGCTTCTACATCGGCATTGCTTGCTGTTTGGGGTTTTAGGCTGGGTTTCTGTACAGCACTTTGATATGTCAACTGATGTAAGAAGGGCTATATAAATACATTTGATTTCATTTTAATTAATTAAGTTGTCCATGACGTGATTTGAACACGCAATGTTTGGGCTGCTAGACGGTTGCATTATACACCCACCCATCCTCCCTGACCAAGCTCCCTCCTATCGTTTCTGTCTTAAGTAACCTACTGTCTTTATCTGTGATTGAAATGCACTGTAGGGAAGAGTGGGATAAGTTTATCCATTTTTACATTCAGCATCACTCCGTCAAGGGAAATATAGTATTCTTTCTAACAAATATATATATATATATATATATATTTCAGGACGTTGTGTATCCCTGGACATAATCAGAATTCATGTAAACATTACAGTTCTGAAAACATAGCTTGTCCAAAAAAGCCTTCTCTTGGCACAACTTACTGGGGTATGTAGTAAGTTGAGCCGCCGGACAGGGTATGTTAAGCCGCCTACAAATGTCTGTACTGAATTAAATATTACCACTACCTTTTTAAAACCATATCTATTTTTATTTCCCAAACACAATTCAACACAATCACGACCACTTTTTTTATTTTAATAATTTGAAGCATCTTTTAACACAGGCTAAACACCTAACAAAACATAGACCAGGCCCTGTTGTTACCTCATATCCCAGCGATAATGCCTTGCATTGCGCCTGAGAAGAAAACACTTGAATTTGCTCAACTTGCGTTTGGCTCAACTATTAGCTTAACTCACCCCATGGCCATTGTCTCAACTTACCCCAAGACAAACATTTTGACTATATTAGCCCACGTTGCTACAAGGACACAGTTTCATGCTAGGTTTAGGACCTCATATTGAAGCTTATAGAGACCCCAACTGACATATAGAACAATCTTAAAATGATCTATAATACTTTGGTTTAGATACAAGCATCATGAAACCTCTAACAGAATAAATTAATTTGACTTAGTGAACATCTGTTTTTTGGACCTGACTTAATTAGGACCTCTTCCTAAATATTTGGTCAAATAATACACTTTGTGTATGTTTTCTTAGAAACACAGGTGGCTCAACTTACCCCTTTGGCTCAACTTACCCCACATTCCCCTATACAAAATCGTGTACGGCATACAAACAAAAATCCAATAAGCAAGTCTTGTCTATTTCACAATAATCTGTGATACTGGGTTGCACACGCACAAGCACATGCACACACGTTATCCTTACCCTACAGAGTAAAGTTACACCTTACATATTTCATGAGTATCTGTTATCAAATTAAACAAGTGCCAGACGAATCAATAAATATTTATAGTAGATGTACATGCTCAAATCAGCTTTCCCAAATAAACTACGACATCAAAATAAGATGACACAGCCCAATGGAAAAACATGGACTATGAAGATCCTCACAAGGGTAGGAAAACAGTGTGAGAGGCAAGGTGTGCCCTGAGGTGATGAAATACAAACAGGCGTAGCTTTTTTGTTAATGAGTGACCCAACACTGAACAAAATCATGTTCAGCAGCAAAACCCAGTAAAACCTTCCATCAAATACCACAAATGTACAGCATGTAACCAAGTACTTCATTATAATTCTCCACAGGACCACAACTTTACTTGATATGACTAATAATGTCTTGCCCTGAAATATTCTGAGAAATCCATTAATTCCAGACCCAAATTAATTGCCAATATTTGTATAACAACCACACAAGCAGATGAGTGGATCAAATATGACAGATTCACCAAACAATGACATGAACAAGTAAGTCAACTTAAAAGTAAGAAACTAAAGTAGGCTACATTAACAACAACAACAGGGTTCAAAGTTCAGAGTTCCTTACCTGTGCTGATGTACTGCCCAAGTTATTAAATATAAGAATGATATCACCTATAATTTTCTTTATCTTCAAGTGAAGGAATTGAAGATTTATATAAAGTCTCAACTTCTGAGAGAGTGACTCTCACTAAGCCACTGTCAAAAACACTGACACACACACACACACACACTCTGCCACTGAGTAACACTGAAACACACACAGAGGGCACAGAGAGAGCAGAGTGGGAGGGAGCAGCGGAAAGTGGAGAGAGACAGAAGGAGAGAGACAGTACGATTTTTAAACGCAACCAAGATTGTTGTGAGACGTGATTCGGACTCTGATCTCTTGGCATGACTTCAGTTGAACTCTCCTTCAATCTCGGTGTCTCGCTTGTTTTCCCCCCCGCTTGCTGTCAGTATCAGTAAATAACACATCGATCCCATTTTGGAGTCCACTGTGGCTGGACCAGGAACCCATGGAGGAAGGGGGAAAGAGAGGTGCTGACATCCTGTCCAGAGTCCCCCAGGCTGAGACACACTGGGGGTTAAACCCCCCAACTCTACTCCATCCCAATTACTCTCTCTGGGTCACTAACATGGAAACCCAAGAGACTAAATCAGGATGGTCCTGGTACTGTACTGTACATCCTGATAAAAATCATATCCAGGTGGGTTGAAACATCAGTGGCAGTAGTATTTGTATGTTTTGGATGCCATTCTGCTTGTGGGGCCAAATGTTATCCTAGCAGCTTCATTGTCACGTTTTTCCCCCCTACTGAAACAAAGCTGTGCTATGCATTCTGTATTCTGTCTGTATTCTGTCAGTTTAGCAGGCTGGGTCACAGTCTACTGGTCATCTTAAAGTCCAACAATACCCCTCAGTTCTGGGACTGACACAGAGCCAGATGACTTTAAGGGAAAACAGGCCTTAGGGGCTTAATTGTGTGTGTGGTATGATGATGAGAAATTAAAAATAACAGCGCTTTGTGACATCAGACATATTATCTTGCATGCCAAATTGAAATAGGCCACTTTGGCCTGGTCTAAAATAGCTTAGTTAGGACGGTATGGAAATAGATCCACTTAGAGTGGGCAGCACCTGGTCAGTATGGGACAGATGGCTGTGAACCCTGCCTGATCATGCTTTGCAAAAAGAGCATACACTGCCCTAAGACTGACTGCAGCCCTCACACGCCAAACGCTTACTGTACAGTTTACATACAGTAGAGAAATGTGAATAAAGTGATTGACGTTTCTCTAGTGCACTGGGGCAAGGCCTGACACAGGGGCTAACATTAAATGAAGCATGAAAGGGTGTAGTTTTTCACTCAGTGAAATGCTCAGTATGGGGTTCAGGTTTTGGGGTTTATAACATTGGGTGAACTGCCCAGTGATATTTTGGTCTGTGTGTGTCAGTGGAGGCTCTGCCACTGGGAAGCAGCAGCAGATGGAATTATTTGTGGTAGTTGTTGCTAGGAGGGGTTTATACCAGAGACAGTGTGTTTGTCTTGTGTGTGTTTTGTGTGTGTGTGTGTGTGTGTGTGTGTGTGTGTGTGTGTGTGTGTGTGTGTGTGTGTGTGTGTGTGTGTGTGTGTGTGTGTGTGTGTGTGTGTGTGTGTGTGTGTGTGTGTGTGTGTGTGTGTGCGTGCGAAAGAGTGTGTAGCGTGTGCACAGACCGACGAAGATGAATACACACACCCACATACACAAACCAATGATGGGCTGGTTCATGCTGCTCTCTCACAGTTTGTTTATTCTAGCTACCCAATAAATGGGGTTGGTTTCATAGCCATTCCATTGGAGCTACACTACTGTGAAAAAGACATGAAAAGAACTATGTGTGTATCCTCCGGCTTAAGTAACCATAAAACACAGGTTAATGAGACGATGAGTTTTACTGATTCAAGATGTTCACATTACTAATGCCAGGCTGGCCAACAGTAGGTTAACTTCAGGCCTGCTGTTGCTGAGTGCTCTCTGGTCTGTATAAAAGCTGGCCTGCCCCCTCTGTAATCATTAGGGCTATAACACAGTGTTCAAGGAGGCTGGGTTCAGGAAGAGAGATAGTTTGGAACTGGAAGAGATGGTTCTGGCTGAGAGCATCAGGAACTTCCAAGATGTTAGTCAACTGACAGAGCATGAAGGGCCTCCTCCCTATTTGCTCTCATTTCCATATGGAGCACACACACCTACAGTACAGTCTCCACACTGTCCAACCCAAGCATTATAACATTACACACCCACTTAATATGGAAACTCCCATTAACAACCACATACATTCGTGCTTACAAGTATGCAAAACCCACTTACACGGAGTAGGCTATTTAACTGTTTAAAAAGGGCCATGTCAAGGTCACATGACATACAAAAATGGGTACAGTACATGTCAACGTTTCCATGACAACCTTCACATTCCCAAAACAAAATAAGAATAGGACCACTCATGAAGTTCACTTGGAAAGGAGCATAAATTACAACATGAAAAACAACAAAGCAGACATCTATGAGAACTCGTTTAAACATTTTCGAACCTCTAAACTGTTATGAGTTCAACATGGAGAGGAAAAGAATCCGTGTTTTCCGCTGAGGGGAAACAAACAACGGGTTGTTTTGAAAATGCTTGAAATCAGCATTTCAAATTATATGTTACGAATTGGCAAAACGTACAATGCAAAAAAGTATTTTTTCCCTTTCTGATTTTCTCTATGTTTGCATATTTTACATTAAATGTTAGCAGATCTTCTACCAAAACCTAATATTAGATCAAGGGAACCTGAGTTTACAAATAACAAAAAAGTACAGTTATTTTATTTATTTAATTAACAAAGTTATGCAACACCCAATTCCCCTGTGTGAAAAAGTAATTTCCCCCTTATACTCAATAACTGGTTGTGGCACCTTTAGCTGCAATGAATGCAGCGAAAATGACATTTGCAGGTTTTCAAGCATGAACTGCTCGTTTCAAGTCCTGCCACAACATCTAAATTGGGATTATGTCTGGACTTTGACTAGGCCATTCCAAAACTTCTAATGTGTTGCTTTTTAGGCATTTTCATATAGACTTGAATGTGTTTTGCATAATTGTCTTGCTGCATGACCCACCTGAGCTTCAGCTTCAGCGCACAGACTGATGGTCTGTCATTCTCCTGTAGAATTCCCTGATACAGAGCAGAATTCATGGTTCCTTCTATTAAGGCAAGTCATCCAGGTCCTGAGGCAGCAAAGCATTCCCAAACCATCACACTACCACCCCCATGTTTGACCTTTGGTATGAGGTTCTTCCTGTGGAATGCAGTGTTTGGTTTTTGCCAGGCCTATGACCTGTGTCGTCCGTGGAAGAGTGGTCCCAAATTCCTCCACAGCAACGTGAGAGACTGATCAACAACTACAGGAAGCTTTTGGTTGGAGTCAATGCAACTAAAGATGGCACAACCAGTTATTGAGTGTAAAGGGGGCAATTACTTTTTCACACATTGGCATTGGGTGTTGCATAACTTTGTTTATGAAATACATGAAATAAGTATGTAATTGTTGTGTTATTTCTTCATTCAGGTTCCTTTCACCTAATATGTCATTGAAGATCTAACATTCAGTATAAAAAATATTCAAAAAAATCAGTATGGGGACAAATACTTTTTCACAGCATTGTATGTTATGAATTTGCAAAATGTATGATGTTATGAATTCTAGCTAGGTGGCTAACATTAGCTAGCTGGCTAACATTAGCTAGGCTAGGAGTTGGGTTGGGTTGGGTGGGGTGGATGCCCACCCATCCACCTCAGCCAACCCAACCAACCACCCTACTTATCGTTTTTGCCTTAAGTAATCATCTGTCTTATGTACCATACCATACCAAACGTAACATATAATTTACTATGTTACATCTAGTCTATGAGACCAGGCTGTAATCTCTGCTGACATATGTACATGGACCACAGCAACAAAGAGTAGTCTAAGCATCCACAGCTGATCCATGACCAGGTCACATGCTTTAGAACTATCATTAGACCAATGACAGTGACTCCTGACCTCTGTCTGCTGTTATTCCTTTCAATGTCTTATTCCTCCAACTCCATAAGATTTTTCCGGCTTAATGAAAAATCTCATTTGACTACTGCCTGTTAGAGAAGAGTGGGGTAGACCTTTAACAAGGAGGAAGTCACAGACACTTAGGGCCATCTGAAGCCAATGACAGCAAAACCCTCCCCAAACGCACGCACGCACGCACGCACGCACACACACACACACACACATCTGCACCCATCTGCACCCATAGCCTCCTCTGCTTCCTGATAGTGATGGCGTATAGTTTTTGATAGATCACCTCTGTAAAGACATACAGGAATCCAGGAGAATGGGGAGAATGACCATTCAGTCACAGGTTTAAAACACCCAGTAATTGGAGCAGTAATGGTGAGCATGTCAGGCGAATTTAAGCACTATATGGAGACACTTAAACCCCAAATCCCTGGCAGAAAGAAAGCATACCCAAATGGGCTTTAGCCCCCCCCCCCCTTGAACAACAAAGGAAATAAGGTGCTCGACTGACGGACTTAAAAATCCCAAAAAGCATTCCTTATCCCAGGACACTTGAACAGGTGACTATCCAGGAAAACAAAGAAAAATGAGGACTGTGTGTCTGCTTCGATCCTTGGCCTCAGCATGATGCGAATCAGCCTACAGTGTTCGCTCTCTCTCTCATGTGCCCTTTTTCTTTCTATAAAAAATAAGTCCTTCAACAAAAGACTCTCAGAAAACAGGAAGCATTTTTTTTATTTATTTAACCTTTATTTAAAGGCCTAGAGCAATAAAAAACGTTATATCCCTGTGTTTTATATATACAGTTGAAGTCGGAAGTTTACATACACCTTAGCCAAATACATTTAAACTCAGTTTTTCACAATTCCTGACATTTTGTCCTAGTAAAAATTCCCTGTCTTAGGTCAGTTAGGATCACCACTTTATTTTAAGAATGTGAAATGTCAGAATAATAGTAGAGAGAATGATTTATTTCAGCTTTTATTTCTTTCATCACATTCCCAGTGGGTCAGAAGTTTACATACACTCAATTAGTATTTGGTAGCATTGCCTTTAAATTGTTTAACTTGGGTCAAACATTTTGGGTAGCCTTCCACAATCTTCCCACAATAAGTTGGGTGAAATTTGGCCCATTCCTCCTGACAGAGCTGGTGTGACTGAGTCAGGTTTGTAGGCCTCCTTGCTCGCACACACTTTTTCAGTTCTGCAAACACATTTTCTATAGGATTGAGGTCAGGGCTTTGTGATGGCCACTCCAATACCTTGACTTTGTTGTCCTTAAGCCATTTTGCCACAACTTTGGAAGTATGCTTGGGGTCATTGTCCATTTGGAAGACCAATTTGCAACCAAGCTTTAACTTCCTGACTGTTGTCTTGAGATGTTGCTTCAATATATCCATATAATTGTCCTCCCTCATGATGCCATCTATTTTGTGAAGTGCACCAGTCCCTCCTTCAGCAAAGCACCCCCACAACATGTTCTTCGGGTTGCAAGACTCCCCCTATTTCCTCCAAACATAGCAATGGTCATTATGGCCAAACAGTTCTATTTTTGTTTCATCAGACCGGAGGACATTTCTCCAAATTGTACGATCTTTGCCCCCATGTGCAGTTGCAAAATGTAGTCTGGCTTTTTAATGACGGTTTTAGAGCAATGGCTTCTTCCTTGCTGAGCGGCCTTTCAGGTTATGTCGATAAAGGACTCATTTTACTGTGGATATAGATACTTTTGTACCTGTTTCCTCCAGCATCTTCACAAGGTCCTTTGCTGTTGTTCTGGGATTGATTTGCACTTTTCGCACCAAAGTACTTTTATCTCTAGGAGACAGAACACGCGTTCTGTCTCCTAGAGACAGAACTCCTTCCTGAGCCGTATGACGGCTGCGTGGTCCCATGGTGTTTATGCTTGCGTACTATGAACGTGGTACCTTCAGGTGTTTGGAAATTGCTCCCAAGGATGAACCAGACTTGTGGAAGTCCACAATTTTTTTCTGAGGTCTTGGCTGATTTCTTTTGATTTTCCCATGATGTCAAGCGAAGAGGCACTGAGTTTGAAGGTGGGCCTTGAAATATATCCACAGATACACCTCCAGTTGGCTCAAATTATGTCAATTAGCCTATCAGAAGCTTCTAAAGCCATGACATAATTTTCTAGAATTTTCCAAGCTGTTTAAAGGCACAGTCAACTTAGTGTATGTAAACTTCTGAACCACTGGAATTGTGATACAGTGAATAATAAATTAAATAATCCGTCTGTAAACAATTGTTGGAAAAATTACTTGTGTCATGCACAAAGTAGATGTCCTAACCGACTTGCCAAAACTATAGTTTGTTAACAAGAAATGTGTGGAGTGGTTGAAAAACGAGTTTCAATGACTCCAACCTAAGTGTATGTAATCTTCCGACTTCAACTGTATATATATTTCCACATCATGAGGTTGGAATAATAATGTGAAATTGTGAAAATTATGATAATGCCCTTTTAGTGTAAGAGCTGTTTGAAGACTTTTTTGCCAGTTTTGGTGGGATGGAGTTTTGGCCTGCCTGGTGACATCACCAGGCGACGTTGGCGGCCCGTCCATTAGGGTGTTAGGGGCAGTACCCCACTTATGAATGGTAAAACATTTGACTGTTTCAATATATAATATATTGTTCAAACAAGCTGTTGTTCAGTTACCTACTGCTCTGCCATCAGCAGCTCCGGGCATTTGGCCTGCAGTCCAGCCAGCCCTTGGATTGCTTTGCTTGCTATTGGGATTGCAGGATTTCATCACATGATTTTCACCGCACAAAGTAAATGGACCGCCCAGGGGCCTTGAAATGAACGCCTACACATTCTGGGTCTGCTCTATCAGGTACTGAAGAGCAAATTGCCATGAACTTGGGACCTGAACCAGACATCCACATAGGGCTGGGCAATATATAAAATGAATGACATTTTTATGAGCGTTTGTTCTCATGTTGTCTTTTTGGTCTTGTCTCTGCACCTTCCCATTTACACACACACATACACACACTCACTCACTCACTCACTCACTCACTCACTCACACACACACACTCACACACTCACACACACACACGCACGCACGCACGCACGCACACACACACGCACACACACACACAAAGCTCCTCCTCCTGCCACTCACAGGAACCAAGATAAAATACCAATTCTTCCTCTGACAACAAGCAGTTTCAACTCGCTATTTTCATTTGAGGTTTGGTCCAACAGTAGGTCATATGGACACTGAAATACATTGAGACATTATTTTACTGTAATAGGAGACAACATAACCTCTCTAACGATACCCTTTTTCTGTTTCCTCTTCAAACTGAAGAGAATACCCTACTATACTGGGAGTATCAATGAACGTTGATTCTGGAAAATGAATGCTCTCATTCTGTTGTGTGCGGCATTGTGCTACCACGTACCGCTAGCAGTATTTATCCACAGACTGTTATACTAGCTGTCTAGACTGTGTTTTATAAATGCTCAATGAGCATAAAAAACTATTATATAAGGAATTGGCAACTCGTTCTCAATCTGAGAAATAAGATAGGCCACTTGATTTCAACATGTGAACAAAGTGGACAGGTTAGCATGCTGTTCAGACAGATGGAGATGGACAGAAGGGTGTGTTGATAACAATTCAACTGTTCTACCTTGTTATCTAGCAAGTAGATCCAAGGGTGCTAAACTTGAAAAATAAAGATTACCTGGCTACTTCCTCACTAGCTCGTGGGCTTGTGTTTAAGAGATTATTTATGAGACCGGTGTTAATTTTCTATAATGACTGCTACAAGAAGTTAGTCATTATTAGTGAATTTGCATTATGCATGGTTCTGGTTAAATTTGTTAAACAAAAGAGCATTTTCATAGACAGACTTGAAAGCCAGATCAGCTTATATATTTCACAAGCCCTGAATTCATTAGATTATTGCTAACTGCTTCAAATGCAGTGTGTTTCTCCTGCCGTTAGATGTTTGCTAGTGGACACTATTGTAGCTACCGGCCAGCTAGCATACCGGTAGCTAGCTTGCACGCACGCTCGCCAATCAAGTCTAACTAAAGTTACTAGCGAGCTCATCATGCTTGTGACATTATGCTAGCTAGCTATCCCCTGTTAGATCATTTGTTTTCACTTGTTGCATCTGTGCTTGTTGCGTTTTCCCTGTGCCTGTGTCACCGATGCACACATTCTAAAAAAAAATATTTTGGTAATCAAAACCATGGCATCATGTGCAGCAGAGGTGATTCTGTTTTAACATGTAAAAGTGAAATAGTTGGGGCCTCCCGGGTGGCGCAGTGATCTAGGGCACTGCATCGCAGTGCTAACTGCGCCACCAGAGTCTCTGGGTTCGCGCCCAGGCTCTGTCGCAGCCGGCCGCGACCGGGAGGTCCGTGGGGCGACGCACAATTGGCATAGCGTCGTCCGGGGTAGGGAGGGTTTGGCCGGTAGGGATATCCTTGTCTCATCGCGCTCCAGCGACTCCTGTGGCGGGCCGGGCGCAGTGCGCGCCAACCAAGGGGGCCAGGTACACGGTGTTTCCTCCGACACATTGGTGCGGCTGGCTTCCGGGTTTGAGGCGCGCTGTGTTAAAGAAGCAGTACGGCTGGTTGGGTTGTGCTTCGGAGGACGCATGGCTTTCGACCTTCGTCTCTCCCGAGCCCGTACGGGAGTTGTAGCGATGAGACAAGGTAGTAATTACTAGCGATTGGATACCACGAAAAAATTGGGGAGAAAATGGGATAAAAAATTTAAAAAATAAAAATAAAAAATAAAAAGTGAAATAGTTGTAGGCCTATTTATGCTGTTGTTCAAATGCACAGATCCCTTTATATAGCTTCCCAAAGAAACAACCTGTCATTTCAAAATGTGGGTTATTATTCTGTCATGCTGCTTTGTTGACAATACGACAACAAAGCATATTTACCCACCACCCCGCGTATTCAGCCAATCAGTGGCCACCACTATCCAGCGGTAAATTAGTTAATAGACCAATAAGAAAGAGAGTTCCAAACCTCTTTGCCAATAACAGCTAGTTTTCAGTTTTCCCCTCCCCGCTCAGACCACTCTCAGACAGTCCTAGCTAAATTCTTTCTTTAGAAATTGCTCTTCGCTAAGAAGCTATTTTTGTTTCTTTTTGACCATTTTAATTGAAAACAATCACAGTAAGGTACTTAATTATTTCCCAGAAATTCTTTGATATTGAGATAAAAACAGCTGCATTTGACCTTTAAGACGTGTTCCTCACCCCGAAACATGTTGCCTAAGAGGAGCCATCTAAACAGCTATAACTCTGGGTCAACGAAAGTCGTTGTTTAAGCCTTAAGAAAGTCATACAGTCTACCCAGCTAACAACAAACATCCCCACAACTTTAGAGAACATTGACCTAATGTCTCATTAGGTCATTAACGTTGCCATAGGAATGTTTCCAAGAGACCATTCCCTTCATGTCAAATAGAGTTTACCCAGAATGTTCTAGAAACATTAAATGAGAACGTTGCAAGAACATTCATGTGTAGTTTTCTGTGAGTTAGGAGAAGATTCCATCAACGTTCCACCAAACATACACAAAACATGGTTGCTATGTTCTCAGAATATAAGATATACATTTTCTATATACGTTTCATGGTAAAGTTGCAAGACCATTCATGTGTCCAGTTTTCTGAGGGTTAGGAGAATATTCCATCAACTTTATATCAAACATACACACAACATGGTTGCCATGTTCTCAGAATATAAAATATTAATATTCTAGACACTTTTCATGGGAACGTTGCAAGAACACTCACATATTTTAGACACTTTGACATACATGATTACATTGTGCTTGTTAATTTATACTGTAGTTATTATTCAATATGTTCTCACCTGGGATTTTAACTCACAATCTCTTGGTTCACGGTACTCTTCCTGCTACACCACCAAGCCTGTGTCAGGTATCAGTTAATCTGACTATTCTATCATCATTGACTTTATTTAAAAGAACTCAGTAATTCTAATCTGAACGGTCCCGTGTGGCTCAGTTGGTAGAGCATGGCGCTTGCAACGCCAGGGTTGTGGGTTCAATTCCCACGGGGGGACCAGGGTTCAATTCCCACGGGGGGACCAGGATGAATATGTATGAACTTTCCAATTTGTAAGTCGCTCTGGATAAGAGCGTCTGCTAAATGACTTAAATGTAAATTTATTTCAGCAATTTAAGGGCTTTCTGTATAGTTGTCAAACCGGTGCACCTGGCACCTACCACCACATTCCGTTTAAAAGGCACTTTATTTAACTAGGCAATAAGAACAAATTCTTATTTACAATGACGGCCTAGGAACAATGGGTTAACTGCCTTGTTTAGGGTACCTTGCCAGCTCAGGGATTCCTTTCAGTTTCAGCTACTAGTCCAACGCTCTAACCACAGGGCTATCTACCACTCTTAAATCTTTTGTCTTATCCATTCACTCTCTGAATGGCACACATACACAATCCATGTCTTAATTGTCTCAAGGCTTAAAAATCCTTCTTTAACTTGTTTCTTCCCCATTTAACTTGTTTCTTCCCCATCTTCCCCATCTACACTGATTGAAGTGGATTTAACAAGTGACATCAATAAGGGAACGTAGCTTTCACCTGGATTCACCTGGTCAGTCTATGTTATGGAAAGATGCTAATGTTTTGTTCACTCAGTGTATGTTACAGTGCCTTGCAAAAGTATTCATCCCCCTAGGCGTTTTCCTATTTTGTTGCATTACAACCTGTAATTTAAATGGATTTTTATTTGGATTTCATGTAATGGACATACACAAATATTTGAAATTGGTGAAGGGAAATGAAAAAAATAACTTGTTAAAAAAATTCCCCAAACATTTTTATACGGAAAAGTGGTGCGTGCATATATATTCACCCCCTTTGCTATGAAACCCCTAAATACGCTCTGGTGCAACCAATTACCTTCAGAAGTCACATAACTAGTTAAATAAAGTCCACCTGTGTGTAATCTAAGAGTCACATGATCTGTCACAAGATCTCAGTATATATACACCTGTTCTGAAAGGCCCCAGAGTCTGCAGCACCACTAAGCAAGGGGCACCACCTAGCAAGCGGCACCATGAAGACCAAGGAGCTCTCCAAACAGGTCAGGGACAAAGTTGTGGTGAGGTACAGATCAGGGTTGGGTTATAAAGAAACATCCAAACCTTTGAACATCCCACGGAGCACCATTAAATCCATTATTAAAAAATTTAAAGAATATGGCACCACAACAAACCTGCCAAGAGAGGGCCGCCCACCAAAACTCACGGAACAGGCAAGGAGAACATTAATCAGAGAGGCATCAAAGAGACCAAAGATAACCATGAAGAAGTTGCAAAACTCCACAGCGAAGATTGGAGTATCTGTCCATAGGACCACTTTAAGCCTACACTCCAGAGAGCTGGGCTTTACGGAAGAGTGGCCAGAAAAAAGCCATTGTTTAAAGAAAAAATAAGCAAACACGTTTGGTGTTCGCCTAAAGGCATGTGGGAGACTCCCCAAACATATGGAAGATGGTACTCTGGTCAGATGAGACTAAAATTGAGCTTTTTGGCCATCAAGGAAAATGCTATGTCTGGTGCAAACCCAACATCTCTCATCACCCCGAGAACACTATCCCCACAGTGAAGCATGGTGGTGGCAGCATCATGCTGGGGGGGATGTTTTTCATCGGCAGGGACTGGGAAACTGGTCAGAATTGAAGGAATGATGGATGGCACTAAATACAAAGAAATTCTTGAGGGACACCTGTTTCAGTATTCCAGAGATTTGAGACTGGGACGGAGGTTCACCTTCCAGCAGGACAATGACCCTAAGCATACTGCTAAAGCAACACTTGAGTGGTTTAAGGGGAAACATTTAAATGTCTTGGAATGGCCTAGTCAAAGCCCAGACCTCAATCCAATTAAGAATCTGTGGTATGACTTAAATATTGCTGTACACCAGCAGAACCCATCCAACTTGAAGGAGCTGGAGCAGTTTTGCTTTGAAGAATGGGCAAAAATCCCGGTGGCTAGATGTGCCAAGCTTACAGAGACATACCCCAAGAGACTTGCAGCTGTAATTGTTGCAAAAGGTGGCTCTACAAAGTATTGACTTTGGGGGTGAATAGTTATGCACGCTCAAATGTTCTGTTTTTTTGTCTTATTTCTTGTTTGTTTCACACACAAAAATATTTTGCATCTTCAAAGTGGTAGGTATGTTGTGTAAATCAAATGATACAAACCCCCCAAAATCAATTTTAATTCCAGGTTGTAAGGCAACAAAATAGGAAAAATGCCAAGGGGGTGAATACTTTCGCAAGCCACTGTATTGTCATTATTGCTGTTTAAATTGCAGTTATCAGTTTATAAGCCTATGGAAATTTGGTTAGAACACTTGGAAATTTAAAAAAATGCATCTTTGTTTATTATCATAATGTGTATAGATTTCTCTTCTTTGACGCATTTCTGGAACTTTGGCTACCAGCTTTGTGCCTTTGTGCACATCCTCCATGTCACGTTCCTGACCTGTTTTTCCTTTTTCTTGTATTTATTTAGTTGGTCAGGGTGTGAGTTGGGGTGGGTTGTCTATGTGTTATTTTCTATGTTGGGATGTTTGTGTTCGGCCGGGTATGATTCTCAATCAGAGACAGCTGTCAATCGTTGTCCCTGATTGAGAATCATACTTAGGCAGCCTGGGTTTTACGTGTGTTTTGTGGGTGTTTGTTTCCTGTCTCTGTGTTTGTATTCTGCACCAGATAGGACTGTTTCGGTTTGCCACATTTTGTTATTTTGTTCGTTGTAAGTGTTCACTGTTTTTTGTTTAATTAAACATGTTGAGCACTGGCTATGCTGCGTGTTGGTCCGATCCCTGTTTCACCCTCTCTTATATTGAAGAGAGGGAAGGCTGCCGTTACAGAAACACCCACCAAACCCGGACCAACGGGCAGCAACGGGAAAAAATCCAGGACTCCTGGACTTGGGAAGAGATTCTGGACGGCAAAGGACCCCGGGCTCAGCCAGGGGAATATCGCCGTCCCAAGGCGGAGTTGGAGGCCGCGAAGGCAGAGAGGCGCTGGTATGAGGAGGCAGCGTGGCGACGCGGTTGGGAGCCCGAGAGTCAGACCCAAAAAATTCTTGGGGGGGGGGGGGGAACACGCGGAGTGTGGCAAAGCCGGGTAGGATACCTGAGCCAACTCCACGTGGTTACCGTGGAGTGAGAGGTCGTCGTACTGGTCAGACACCGTGTTATGCGGTAAAGCGCACGGTGTCCCCAGTACGCGTACTTAGCCCAGTGCGGGTTATTCCACCTCGCCGCACTGGTAGGGCTAGGTTGGGCATCGAGCTGGGTGCCATGAAGCCGGCCCAACATATCTGGCCTCCAGTACGTTTCCTCGGGCCGGCGTACATGGCACCAGCCTTACAGATGGCGTCCCCGGTTCGCCAGCATAGCCCAGTGCGGGCTATTCCACCTCGCCGCACTGGCAGGGCTACGGCGACCATTCAACCTGGTAGGGTTGGGGAGGCTCGGTGCTCCAGAGCGCGTGTCCTCCTTCACGGTCCGGTATACCCGGTGCCACCTCCACGTACCAGTCCTCCGGTGGCAGCCCCCCGCACCAGGCTGTCTCTCCGGGTTCTCTCTCCAGCTGCTCCCACCTGTCCAGCGCTGTCAGAGCCTTCCTCCTCTCCAGCGCAGCCTGAGTCTGAACTGCCTGCCTTCCCAGCGCTGTCTGAACTGCCTGCCTTCCCAGCGCTGTCTGAACTGCCTGCCTTCCCAGCGCTGTCTGAACTGCCTGCCTTCCCAGCGCTGTCTGAACTGCCTGCCTTCCCAGCGCTGTCTGAACTGTCTGCCTGCCCAGCGCTATCTGAACTGCCTGCCTTCCCAGCGCTGTCTGAACTGTCTGCCTGCCCAGCGCTGTCCGTCTGTTCCGAGCCGTCAGAGCTGCCCGTCTGTACTGAGCCTTCAGAGCCGTCCAGCCAGGACCAGCCAGAGCCGTCCAGCCAGGACCAGCCAGAGCCGTCCAGCCAGGACCAGCCAGAGCCGTCCAGCCAGGATCCGCCAGAGCCGTCCAGCCAGGATCCGCCAGAGCCGTCCAGCCAGGATCCGCCAGAGCCGTCCAGCCAGGATCCGCCAGAGCCGGCCAGCCAGGATCCGCCAGAGCCGGCCAGCCAGCCAGGATCCGCCAGAGCCAGCCAGCCAGGATCCGCCCCTCAGTCCGGTGCTGTCCCTCAGTCCGGAGCTGCACCTCAGTCCGGTGCTGCCCTTTGGTATAGTGGGATTGTCATGGAGGGTGGCCATTGGCAGGAGGCCACGGAAGCGGGGTTTGACTGTGGTGGGGTGGGGACCAAGACCAGCGCCAGAGCCGCCACCGTGGACAGACGCCCACCCAGACCCTCCCCTAGACTTTATGCTGGTGCGCCCGGAGTTCGCACCTTAAGGGGGGGTTATGTCACGTTCCTGACCTGTTTTTCCTTTTTCTTGTATTTATTTAGTTGGTCAGGGTGTGAGTTGGGGTGGGTTGTCTATGTGTTATTTTCTATGTTGGGATGTTTGTGTTCGGCCGGGTATGATTCTCAATCAGAGACAGCTGTCAATCGTTGTCCCTGATTGAGAATCATACTTAGGCAGCCTGGGTTTCACGTGTGTTTTGTGGGTGTTTGTTTCCTGTCTCTGTGTTTGTATTCTGCACCAGATAGGACTGTTTCGGTTTGCCACATTTTGTTATTTTGTTCGTTGTAAGTGTTCACTGTTTTTTGTTTAATTAAACATGTTGAGCACTGGCTACGCAGCGTGTTGGTCCGATCCCTGTTTCACCCCCTCTTCTAGTGAAGAGAGGGAAGGCCGCCGTTACACTCCAGATGCTTTTTCAGAGATCATTGATTCCTTTGCAGAGTTTGCATCCTTTGCAGAGTTTGCATTTGACTAAAATGTTATTCTCTTTCTTCTTGATTTACCCAAAATAATGGGAGCATTTCCACATGGCAAAAATTTAAGCGGGGTAATAACACAGCTGCCATCTTTCTTAGATTTTAGGCTTTACGATTACATTTTAATTTATTTAACTAGGCAAGTCAGTTAAGAAAAAAATATTATTTACAATGACAGCCTACCCTGGGCCAAACCCTAATCCGGACGATGCTGGGCCAATTGTGCACCGCCCTATGGGACTCCCAATCACGGCCGGTTGTGATACAGGCTGTAATTGAACCAGGGTCTGTAGTGATGCCTCTAGCACTGAGATGCAGTGCCTTAGACCGCTACGCCACTCGGGAGGTCGGTATCGCATTTTTTTTAACACAGATAGAATGTTCCCCTAACTAACGGAAAACTGGACACTCAAACATTAGGGGAACATTACAGGTAACATTACAAAACCGTTCTCTCTCCCTAGAATTGTTAGCTGGGTATCCGCTCCCAAAACAGGCTTGATATACAGTAGAGTCTCAGAACAGATGAACACCAAAAAAAGTTACAAAAAATGTGCCCTCTATAAATAACTATGAAGTAAGTTGTTGTTATCTCTTAATTTAGATGGATGATATAGAGCAGCAGGAGACAGAGGACTTTAACTGTCTTAACAGGATTTGGACTCTGTAAACCCCCAACCTCCCTACTAATTTTTTACTGCACAGACACATGAGACATGATGAGACATTATGGATGGTCTCATCCTCCCCTTTACATGAAACTGAATCCCCTCACATGGACCCCCGGAATACAACTGTCTCTATGACATCATCACCTAAAAACAACATAGTGCCTCATCACTGACCTGTGGGTCTAAGTCATAGACAAACTGTGGCTGTGCGTGCAGAGGGAGAGAGAGGGAGAAGAGGGAAACAGGGATAGAGAGCTAAAGGAAGGGAGAGGAAGATAAAAAAAGGAGGAATGTTGATAATGACAGTGGTGGAGAGAAGAGACAAAGCGAGTAAAGAGAGATCGAGAAAGAGATAGAGATAGATGCTTCTCTTGACTCGGAGTGATACAGTTTAACGTACAGCTGTACTGTACAGCTGTACTTGACCCAGCATCGTCCGGGTTAGGGTTTGGACGGGGTAGGCCGTCATTGTAAATAAGAATTTGTTGCCTGGTTAAATAAAGGTTAAATAAAAAATGTAAAAATAATAATAACTTAACTGGCTGAGGTAGGTTACAGTATGAGGCTTAACAGTAAAAAAAAGTTAGGGCCTAATATAAGCCTAATTTTTTTTTTTTTTTATTAGGCCTACTTACAATTCCAAATGGCCAAAAATGTAGAATCCTACAAAAAACAATAATTTAAAGAAAAAAGGTGATGTCTGTACCTGAATGTCTGTATCGGGATAGCCTGCTCCAGTAATGACAGAACAAACAGAAAATACTGTCAGCTTGAGACCTAAATATCCCTGGATAAGCACTCACAATAATGTTAGTATTTACTAAATACAGTCATATAGGCCAATAAAATACTTACTCAATGGGAAAATGTGCATTTCCCCTCGGACACAATCTTGTGGATGTCACGTGAGATGGATGTGATTTTGATGCGTAGGCAGTCCTCGATTGACTTATGTGAAAGCCGGTTCCTTTAGTGAATCTATATTGCGATCATAGAGAAAAATGAGGACTCGCAGGTGTAAGTCGATCCAAACATTGTTAGAACATAAAATGCAAGTTTCTTTATTGTGATGTATTCCTCTGAGCATGCCACCCAAAACGCACACAAGGACTTGGCACTCCCAAGTGCATCCCTGATTTGGCTCAATGTCTGGAATTCAATCAGCTCAGTCTGAATTGCGGCCTCATCCAGCAAGGGTATCGTTTTCTTAGCAAGGGAGGAGAATTATCCACCTGGGCGGACTGTGAGAGGATCAAGTACAAACGCAATGATATCCTTGGGCATGCTGTAGTCTTCAAATCTGGTGGAGAAGTTGCCTGGTCTCTCTGCCTGTCGTTCTTCAGTGTGCTGAAGTGCATTAGCCTTCCAGATGACAAGTCCAAATCAAACAACTCAAGCTTCCTAGTAAAGGCCTAAAGCTTTTCCACCATGTCCACGACTGTTTTACCTCTTCCTTGTAACAGAATGAATTTGTCAGACAAAGAAGCAGTGTGTGTAGCTTGCAGTTAATGCTTCAAAGTTTCTGCGTCGGGCCTCTGTCTGGGACACATTGAAAGTACCATGCTTAATGATGTCTGAGATTGAATTCTTTGCAAACAGCGAAATTCTCTTTGCAAATAAGACACACTGGCTTGGCATTGGGAAAATATGGTAAAATGAACGCATATATGTCGCTGTACATTCTTCCCAGAAACTTCGATTGTCATTATCCACCTTTATTTTGATACTTTTTGAGAGCGACATTTTCTCATGCTATCAAGCTAATTGTTCTGAATGAATGTTGACGTAAATAAAGTAGTGTAGCCTAGAATAGGCTACGTAGACCTGGTTTTCCCCACCAATCAACACAGAGAAATAGACTAATTGAATAGAGACATGGTGATTTTATGAGCGTAATCAGATCAAAACCATTATGTTATTGTCACTTATTATGTTATTGTCAGTTTATTGTGTACAAATCAGATGTGTTAAAAATGTTGTTCAATTTGTAGTGTAGGCCAAATTGAACCCTGCCCTAGACCAAATCCAATTTGCACGCCGATACAGATCTACAGTACAGACGATTCACCTGCAATTGCACTACACACTGCCCTCTCCCACCTGGACAATAGCTATGTGAGAATGCTGATCATCAACTACAGCTCAGCATTCAACACCATAGTGCCCTCCAAGCTCATCACCAATCTCAGGACCTTGGGACTGAATACCACCCTCTGCAACTGGATCCCGGATTTCTTGATGGGCTGTTCCCAGGTGGTGAGAGTAGGCCATAACACCTCCGCCACACTGACCCTCAACCGTTAAACTAGACATTGGGCCGATGCCGATGTTGGCATTTTTAGCTAATATCAGCCGATTTTAATATGTTCACCGATATATCGTGCATCCCTAGTCAATAATGTTCTGTTACATTTCAAATGTTATTTTCAGTCCCACAAAAATGCAACAAAACTCCTATGCAAAGCCCTTACAGTCACTTATTCCAGTATCTGCCTGCCTGCCAACTGAAAATCTTTGCCAGTGTGTGTGTGTAGGCTAAGTGCCCCTCCCCCTTCCTCCAAAGCATAGTCTACAGTAGTTACTGATGTTACAGGTGTGATTCAGAAATTACAGAGAGATTTTTGATTAGAGAACTAATTTTGGATTAACTTGGATTAACCTTGGATTAACTTTTTTCATGCTAGTTAAAAAATACTATCGTTATCACGTTTCACATTGAATTTATTAACGACAAAAAGGTAAGATGTGTTTTTATTGTTATTCTGGTGCCGCTCTGCACACACAAACTTGTTAGCTAGCTAGCTCTGGTCTAGCTTTGGTCTAGCTCTGGTCTAGCTCTTGAAAACTCCAGGCGGCATTATGAGTAATGTAATGGAACTGAGAGTCATGATCAAGGGCTAGCTCTGGTCCACCGTCAGTTAAGCCAACTCTCTGTAGTTCAAAGACATTCAAAGTTCCTTCATAGAAGCCGCTCCTCCGTAGGTATAATACTGTGGGCCTAATTCAGATAATGCATCTCCTAACAACAAGATGCCCAGCGCTTCATGTTCAGTGCTCTCCTCACCCGCAACACTTCAGTCACACCCTACACTACACTTGTCTGTCCAATGCATGTATGTACATAGTTTGCCCGCTCCGTAGCAAGCTCCTCTATCCATTTGTGAAGTAATTTAATGTCGAGCTACAGTAAATGTAAAAAATATATATATTTTGATTCTGTTCAGAAAGAAATGATTGGAAAATATTTTCCATTTCAACACCTTGTAAAAACATACATCCTCATGCACACCGTTTACAAACCATCAACCCAGAAACTCTCCCACACACAGGCAGGCAGCAAAACAGTCTACACGCGGTAATTCCATGAAGAATTCCTTTGTTTAAAATATCAGACATAATTGGATAAAGCCCTTCATCAAATACAGGGTCCTGGCAGCCACGCAAGAATCCAACCCAAGACAAACAGCACAAAACATAACACATCAAAAGGCATCTTACTGTAAGCTGAATCTAATGGTCGTGCCTTATCAAGCATGATGAATGGCAGGAGGGAGTCATTATGCAGGTGAACCCAGGAATGTAGCTCTGTGCTGTACTGCACCAGGCCCAGCTGTAGAACAGTCCCCAGGGCACCTCTGACTCACAACACAACTGATCTTAGAACTGAAACTCTTCTGTTTGAAATAAGATTATAGGGGATGTGGCATATTCAAGCAGATCCAAGTCTCCATTCATCCAAGTTCATAAGATCTATCTGGGTTCTATAACCAAGTGTGTTCCGGAAGCCTGCTTGTGGCTTCGTGTTGGAGGTGTAGTTTGTATCTGCTTGAGGTATTATCTGTGTACTTTTGGGGTACTTTGGATGTGTGTGAGCTGATGAATGCTGAGCTACACGAGTGTGTGTATGTCAGTGAGTGTGTGGTGAGATGCGATCAGGGTTTCCAGATGATGGGGGGGGGGGGGGTGTAAGTGCGTGTCTGAGTGTTTACCCTGAGAGCTGAACAGGAACAGCGAACACTCAGATTATCTGAAGAAGCTGTGGGAGATTTATGTCCTGTCCTGTCCCTCGTCCTCCTCTCCTGTCTGTAGGCAGTCTAGCATTACCCTCCTCCTGCCTCGCACAACTGCTGCCTTTGTCTGGCACAGACCACAGACACACTTAATATCAAATCTGGTATTTTACTCCCAACTCTCCAAATCATGTCTAACTAATGCACTTCTAGAAGTGTAACTCTGTTAATCCCCCTCTCTCTCCTCGTCATTCTCTCTTTACCCCTGTCTCGCCTCACTCCTACTTTATCTCTCTCTGGTTTGGTAAGTAAGTCATTTTGTGAACTGACCCCGAGTTGACTATACCACAGGCATCAAGATTGCCCTTAATATCAGCAAAACCAAACCATTCACTGTGTACGAAGGCTAGCACATAGAGACAGCATGTATGGTAAGGATGTAGACCTATAATTACAGGCAATGCTGTTACTGCCCTCAAATAATCAATCATATGTACAACGACAACAACAACATCTTGTTCACAATATCCTCTCCTAGCTGAATGTAGGATTAGCGTAGATGTTTGTGTGTGATGATAAGAGCCGTAGAACAGCAGGACCCTCCCTGTCCTTGATGCTCCAGGCTCCCAGACTGGAACCGGAGCTGGAAAAGTCTCACCTTCAGGGGGGAAACTTCACACCCTGTCTCCAGCCCAGCAGATGCCAGGGTCCAGGGCCCGGGGCCAGGAGGGAGGCTGGGAACCAACGGCTCCCATCGTCATTTCTGCCTGTTGAAGCTCCGGTGATGCACAGCTGTGACAGGTGTCCATCTGAAGGCCTTACTGCTGATGAGATAGCTTACTGTGTGTGTGTGTGTGTGTGTGTGTGTGTGTGTGTGTGTGTGTGTGTGTGTGTGTGTGTGTGTGTGTGTGTGTGTGTGTGTGTGTGTGTGTGTGTGTGTGTGTGTCCCACTGTTCAATGTGTGTTATACATTATCAAATGTACTGTACGTCTGTATAAAAGCGGTAGTAATGACGCCACAACCTTTAATGAGCATATGGACTGACTGACAATTGCTCTTACTCGTTTACCTCACTACATTCCCAAACAGCATGGTGTTAACTACCAGCACACATCTACTCATGTATTTACAAACACACATATTCACACACATCCTTCAACCCACAGGATAGTGAGAACTACCTGTTACGTCAAAACTGACTCTTTCGCATCTGCCTGCAAACATTAGACATTTACCTTACTTAAAGATTCCCTCTGCTGACGCAGTCATACTCTACATGAAGGTAAAGCAATGCACGCACGCACGCACGCACGCACGCACGCACGCACGCACGCACGCACACACACACACACACACACACACACACACACACACACACACACACACACACACACACACAAAACCAAGACCTCAACTCCTGTTCTATCATTACTGACCCCACTACACACACACATACAGTAAGGATCAGCCCTTGAATCTTGAGCTCTGTCATTATTGAGAACTATGATATGACATCATTCACCGCTAACAAAAGGTATGAAAATGCCAGCTAGCGCTCCTCCCAGGGAGATGAAACGGGCCCATGAGGGAGATGTTAAAATTACGGCCCTGCTTAAATAGGCCAAACAGTCAGCAACAGCGTTACAGTCCCACTGCGTCATGAGTCAGTAATGGGTCGGGTTAGCTGGCTGCTATGACCTCATGCTATGGCTGTTGTTAAACGGAAAGAAAAAGGAAGAGCTAGCTAATGTATCTCTTACTAGTACAGCAACATCACACTCTGCCAACATCTCCTTTACCCCCCTCTCTCTCTACTCTCTCTCTTTACTAGTACAGCAACATCACACTCTGCCAACATCTCCTTTACCCCCCTCTCTCTCTACTCTCTCTCTTTACTAGTACAGCAACATCACACTCTGCCAACATCTCCTTTACCCCCCTCTCTCTCTACTCTCTCTCTTTACTAGTACAGCAACATCACACTCTGCCAACATCTCCTTTACCCCCCTCTCTCTCTACTCTCTCTCTTTACTAGTACAGCAACATCACACTCTGCCAACATCTCCTTTACCCCCCTCTCTCTCTACTCTCTCTCTTTACTAGTACAGCAACATCACACTCTGCCAACATCTCCTTTACCCCCCCTCTCTCTCTCCACTCTCTCTTTACTAGTACAGCAACATCACACTCTGCCAACATCTCCTTTACCCCCCTCTCTCTCTACTCTCTCTCTTTACTAGTACAGCAACATCACACTGCCAACATCTCCTTTACCCCCCCCTCTCTCTCCACTCTCTCTTTACTAGTACAGCAACATCACACTGCCAACATCTCCTTTACCCCCCCTCTCTCTCTACTCTCTCTCTTTACTAGTACAGCAACATCACACTCTGCCAACATCTCCTTTACCCCCCCTCTCTCTACTCTCTCTCTTTACTAGTACAGCAACATCACACTCTGCCAACATCTCCTTTACCCCCCTCTCTCTCTACTCTCTCTCTTTACTAGTACAGCAACATCACACTGCCAACATCTCCTTTACCCCCCCCCTCTCTCTCCACTCTCTCTTTACTAGTACAGCAACATCACACTCTGCCAACATCTCCTTTACCCCCCCTTCTCTCTCTCCACTCTCTCTTTACTAGTACAGCAACATCACACTGCCAACATCTCCTTTACCCCCCCTCTCTCTACTCTCTCTCTTTACTAGTACAGCAACATCACACTCTGCCAACATCTCCTTTACCCCCCCTCTCTCTCTACTCTCTCTCTTTACTAGTACAGCAACATCACACTCAGCCAACATCTCCTTTACCCCCCCCTCTCTCTCCACTCTCTCTTTACTAGTACAGCAACATCACACTGCCAACATCTCCTTTACCCCCCTCTCTCTCTACTCTCTCTTTACTAGTACAGCAACATCACACTCTGCCAACATCTCCTTTACCCCCCTCTCTCTCTACTCTCTCTCTTTACTAGTACAGCAACATCACACTGCCAACATCTCCTTTACCCCCCCTCTCTCTACTCTCTCTCTTTACTAGTACAGCAACATCACACTCTGCCAACATCTCCTTTACCCCCCCTCTCTCTCTACTCTCTCTCTTTACTAGTACAGCAACATCACACTCTGCCAACATCTCCTTTACCCCCCCTCTCTCTCTACTCTCTCTCTTTACTAGTACAGCAACATCACACTCAGCCAACATCTCCTTTACCCCCCCCTCTCTCTACTCTCTCTCTTTACTAGTACAGCAACATCACACTCTGCCAACATCTCCTTTACCCCCCTCTCTCTCTACTCTCTCTCTTTACTAGTACAGCAACATCACACTCTGCCAACATCTCCTTTACCCCCCCTCTCTCTCTACTCTCTCTCTTTACTAGTACAGCAACATCACACTGCCAACATCTCCTTTACCCCCCCTCTCTCTCTACTCTCTCTCTTTACTAGTACAGCAACATCACACTCTGCCAACATCTCCTTTACCCCCCCTCTCTCTCTACTCTCTCTCTTTACTAGTACAGCAACATCACACTGCCAACATCTCCTTTACCCCCCCCTCTCTCTCCACTCTCTCTTTACTAGTACAGCAACATCACACTGCCAACATCTCCTTTACCCCCCCTCTCTCTACTCTCTCTCTTTACTAGTACAGCAACATCACACTGCCAACATCTCCTTTACCCCCCCTCTCTCTACTCTCTCTCTTTACTAGTACAGCAACATCACACTCTGCCAACATCTCCTTTACCCCCCCCCCCCTCTCTCCACTCCCTCTTTACTAGTACAGCAACATCACACTCTGCCAACATCTCCTTTACCCCCCCCCTCTCTCTCCACTCTCTCTCTTTACTAGTACAGCAACATCACACTCTGCCAACATCTCCTTTACTCCCCCCCCCCCCCCCCTCTCTCCACTCCCTCTTTACTAGTACAGCAACATCACACTCTGCCAACATCTCCTTTACTCCCCCCCCCTCTCTCTCCACTCTCTCTCTTTACTAGTACAGCAACATCACACTGCCAACATCTCCCTTACCCCCCTCTCTCTCCACTCTCTCTCTTTACTAGTACAGCAACATCACACTGCCAACATCTCCCTTACCCCCCCTCTCTCTCTACTCTTCTTGTTCAAAAGTCAAATCTACCCAAGTCTGCCCAGTTGTTTCAATATATGAGGATGAGGACCAAAGCCCAATGTTAACATAAGATTTAACTGATGTGGATTACAGTTATAATCTTATCAAATGAGATACCAGCACAGATAGTAAATAGATCTGTTCACGTAGACGCTTGCTAAAAAACTTTCATGAGCAAGCCTTCCTTCATCACCTGGCCTCTGTAAAATGGTATAGAATCAGCTTGATCCCGTCTGTCGAAGACTCTTGGATCTTCTTTTTTATATTTTCAGTGGTATTGTTAACAAACACGCCCCCATAAAGAAAATAAGAATTAAAAACAGGTTAAGACCCTGGTTCGACTGTGATCTTGCAGAGTTACTCCACCTCAAGAATTGTATTTGGCAAAAGGCTTGGCACAGGCATATTCAGGCTGACTGGCTCTCATTCAGGCAAATGAGAAATAAGTGCACTCAGGCTATCCGGAAGGCCAAAGTGAGTTAGTTTAAGGAGCAGTTCTCTCTCTGTGCGTCTAACCCCAAGAAGTTCTGGAAAACGGTCAAAGACCTGGAGAATAAACCCTCCTCGTCACAGCTGCCCATGTCCCTTAATGTTGATGATGTGGTTGTTACTGGCAAGAAGCACATGGCTGAGCTCTTTAATTACCACTTCATTAAGTCAGGGTTACAATTTGACTCAGCCATGCCTCCTTGCCCGTCCAACATTTCCTCATCTCCCACGACTTCTAATGCAACTAGCCCTGATGCTCCTCCCTCTTTTTCCCAAGCCCCGCTACAAAGTTTCTCCCTGCAGGCAGTCACTGAGTCTGAGGTGCTAAAGGAGCTCCTTAAACTTGACCCCAAAAAACATCTGGATCAGATGGTTTAGACCCTTTCTTCTTTAAGGTTGCTGCCCCTATCATTGCCAAGCCTATATCCAATCTTTTAACCTGTCTCTCCTTTCTGGGGAGGTTCCCATTGATTGGAAGGCAGCCACGGTTTGTCCTGTATTTAAAGGGGGAGATCAAGCTGATCCTAACTGTTACAGGCCTATTTCTATTTTGTCCTGTTTATCAAAAGTGTTGGAAAAACTTGTCAATAATCAACTGACTGGCTTTCTTGATGTCTATAGTATTCTCTCCGGTATGCAATCTGGTTTCCGCTCAGGTTATGGATGTGTCACTGCAACCTTAAAGGTCCTCAATGGTGTCACCATTGCCCTTGATTCTAAGCAATATTGTGCTGCTATTTGTATTGACTTGGCCAAAGCTTTTGATACGGTAGACCATTCCATTCTTGTGGGCCGGCTAAGGAGTATTGGTGACTCTGAGGGGTCTTTGGCCTAGTTTGCTAACTACCCCTCAAGAGTGCAGTGTATAAAGTCAGAAAATCTGCTGTCTCAGCCATTGCCTGTCACCAAGGGAGTACCCCAAGACTCGATCCTAGGCCCCACGCTCTTCTCAATTTACATCAACAACATACTGTAGCTCAGGCAGTAGGAAGCTCTCTCATCCATTTATATGCAGATGATACAGTCTTATACTCAGCTGGCCCCTCTCCGGATTTTGTGTTAAATGCTCTACAACAAAGCTTTCTTAGTGTCCAACAAGCTTTCTCTACCCCTAACCTTATTCTGAACATCTCCAAAACAAAGGTCATATGGTTTGGTAAGAAGAATGCCCCTCTTCCCACAGGTGTTATTACTACCTCTGAGGGTTTAGAGCTTGAGGTAGTCACCTCATACAAGTACTTGGGAGTATGGCTAGACAGTGCACTGTCCTTCTCTCAGCACATATCAAAGCTGCAGGCTAAAGTTAAATCTAGACTTTGTTTCCTCTATCGTAATCGCTCCTCTTTCACCCCAGCTGCTAAACTAACCCTGATTCAGATGACCATCCTACCCATGCTCGATTACGGAGACATAATTTATAGATCGGCAGGTAAGGGTGACTAGATGTTCTTTACTATTCGGCCATCAGATTTGCCACCAATGCTCTTTATGCCACCAATGCTCTTTATAGGACACATCACTGCACTCTATACTCCTCTGTAAACTGGTCATCTCTGTATACCCGTCGCAAGACCCATTGGTTGATGCTTATTTATAAAACCCTCTTAGGCCTCACTCCCCCCATCTGAGATATCTACTGCAGCCCTCATCCTCCACATACAACACCTGTTCTGCCAGTCACATTCTGTTAAAGGTCCCCAAAGCAAACACATCGCTGGGTCACTCCTCTTTTCAGTTCGCTGCAGCTAGCGACTGGAACAAGCTGCAACAAACACTGAAACTGGACAGTTTTATCTCCATCTATTCATTCAAAGACTCAATCATGGACACCCTTACTTACAGTACTGGCTGCTTTGTGTGATGAATTGCTGTCTCTACTGTCATGACGTTGCCCTCTTTGGGTACAGCGAGCACTACCCCGCGTTGCCCTCTTTGGGTACAGCGAGCACTACCCCCTCTGCACCAGCCCTTTTCTATGCACATTCCCCTACCTCCCTGTCTCCTACACCCAGGCTGCTGTGGTCATAGAGGTCGTAAATTCCTGGAGGATATTATCTCCTCATGGCCACAGTATCGAGAGAGAGTTTTCATAGAGAGAACAAAGGAATTTCTTCCACCTCACAGAACTTGAGGTCCGAACAATATTTATTTTCTGGAGAATGTATAAAAGATCGGTGAAGAATCCAGCTACGAACTGGTCCGTTTGGTACAATTTTGTGAAACTCATGGGAGACAATACGGCCACATTACCATAACGCTGTTTATATAATAGCCTCAGTTATGAGGCTTACATCTAATTGTTGTATAAGATGAATGAGTGAGGATGATACTGTTTGTCAAATTGTGTAATGTGATTTTGGACTGTTTAATGAAGGAAACTCCAATTCCCTTTGGAGTTTAACTAAATCAGAGGACCGCCCGTGAGCACAGTTATGGTCTGGCGTCATGGGACAGACAGCCTTTTCTGCTCTTCCGAATAAAACTCCCACCCGAGTTTTCTATCAAGAGACCGAGCTTACCTCAATTGAGAGAGGGCTAAGGGTTGAGACGATTGCTGAATCTTTTAACCATCCCACGTGGTTAAACTCTTAGACTATCGATACAGACAGAATAAGAACAAGTCTTTGATATTAATTACTAGTCTGCAGCTAGGAATTCTGTATCATTGAACGCAAAGACCGACAACCGCCGAAACAACTATTCTATAACGACATGAATGAATGTCACTCTGAACTATCCATTCTAACCACGACAGAGAGAGGGCGGACAGACTCTCCAACAGAAACAAACTTTTCAACAGAGATCCCGACGACACACTGAGCGTAAATATATATATTGATTGCAATTGTTTCCGAATGAGTGAGCGTTCATGTGCAAAAGATTAGCATTTCAATTGTTATAATTATCACTCTGTCTAATAAGCCGCCATGCCGGTTTAGCCCACTAGGGCACATTCTCCTATCATTTCCTTGTAAACATATCTACTGTTTGTTATGCATTTCTGTGAATTACTTAGTTAGTAAATAAATGATTTTAAGACAATTGATGTATGGATGACTCATAGTGAAGACTGGGTTCGTGCAGATAACCAACAATTTACGACGTTTGGAATGAGACTAACGTGAGGTAAATAATAATTCATTAATTCGAAGACTAATTGATCAGATATTAAAATATCTGAAAGTTATATTAGGAAAATTATAACTTTGTAATCTGAATATTTTCCTTGGTGCCCCGACTTCCTAGTTAATTACAGTTACATGATTTATCAGTTTAATCGCATAATAATAATTACAGAGAGTTATTTGATAAATAAGTCTTCAGTTTTAATAATGCCAAAGACACGACACTACCTTCTTGCCCTTTGTGCTGTTGTCTATGCCCAATAATGTTTGTACCATGGTTTGTGCTTCTACCATGTTGTGTTGCTACCATGTTGTTGTTGTTATGTTGTGTTGCTACCATGCTGTGTTGTCATGTGTTGCTGCCTTGCTATGTTGTTGTCTTAAGTTCCTCTTTATGTAGTGTTGTGTTGTCTCTCTTGTTGTGATGTGTGTTTTGTCCTATATTTATATTGCATATTTAATTTAATCCCAGGGACCCGTCCCAGCAGGAGGCCTTTTGCCTTTTGGTAGGCCGTCATTGTAAATAAGAATGTGTTCTTAACTGACTTGCCTAGTTAAATAAAGGTTAAATAAAAAAATAAATAATGAAATATAGCTTAGGCACTTGTTCCACTAGCTGGGGAAGACAATGTTTAGGCATGTGTGAGTAAACATAGTCTGTACAAAATGGGAATGTTGAATTTAAACAAGAATCCTATATTTGATGACAAATTCCAACATCAGCGTAGCGAATGCCGTGTGCTCCCACCAGTGTTGGAAACGCTGCCTTGTTTGGATTTCAGCTCACCATTCCTCTCCAGCTTCTCATCTTCCTCAAGTTTCCTCTGGGGTTGTGTGTGTTTGGTTTATCCCATGCAGCCAAGGCTGTTTCCCCACAGCTGTCTCCTTCTACGTCTCACTACCGACTCTCTACTCCAAGGACAGTTTAGAAAATGCTTTGTACGGCAAGCAGCTATGGTGATGACAAGAAAGAACATTACACGGGAAGCCTTAAATAACACATCCAACAATTAAAGATGGATTCTCTTCTACTCTTCTGAACATACAGTTAAGGCGTCATCTCTCTCTGGGAAAGGATTCCAAAAACAACAGGCCTTTAGAGGAGGTGTCCCCGACACACACACACACACACAACATACACACACACACACACACACATACACACTGCCCTGATGCCAAACAGGCCTCTCTCTCA
Organism: Salvelinus fontinalis; assembly: GCF_029448725.1. Taxonomy (NCBI): domain Eukaryota; kingdom Metazoa; phylum Chordata; class Actinopteri; order Salmoniformes; family Salmonidae; genus Salvelinus; species Salvelinus fontinalis. The sequence goes on from NC_074669.1 coordinate 25,063,304, forward strand.
GTGTAAATCAGTGTGTTTGAGGAGCCGAAGTGTACACTGAGAAATACCAGGCGCTCGGGGACCGTAGGACTCTCCCACCAAGAACACAGACAACTGCAGTCGCCCACGACCATGGGAGACCGCGCCCAGCCACCAGGAATGCCTGTCCCAGTGAGCATGTGAAATGTTGGCACTACTACCGCATCACCAACTCGTTACCCAGAGAGTGAATGGGCAAAAGGCATTTTTAGAGGTGAGGAAGGGGATCTCCTGCAAAGACCTGGCAACCCCATCAAAGCCCCTGCCCAGGGGAAACGACTGTTAAAATGGGGAGCAACCATTAAAGACAGACTGGTGGGAAGTAAAGGAAGATAAAAACACAAACACACACCAACACCACACACGCACACACATGTAAATAAGAACACACTCACAATAGAGACAATTAGCCATTGAAATGATGCTAATGAAGAACAAAGGGTAGGATAAATAATAGTTCTCCTCTGGAAAACATAGAAAACACATACATGTGTGTGTGAGAATGGCCCTTTGAGACAAGCGCGCTATAGGGTAGTGAACAGTCCAATGATGATTATCTTAAAGACCCACATCCATCCACACATCCAGTACGTACATCACGTGTACATAAAGCGATAAGGGGGGGGGCAGGAAGAAAAAGCTATCTATTTTGTATCTTTGCTGGTATCTCATTTGATAAGATTAGCAGGTTGATGTGCTTGACCAAGGAGTTAGAGCCATGACCCTTCCTAAAACCTAGTTATGACAAATAATAAACCATGGCCATATTACTGAGGCTATCTCTACGGCCAGGTTTTTACGGAGGGCTTCCAGGGAGATAATGTGCAACTAAAATAAACACATCACATAAGATGTTCATTCATAGGTCATTGTTAAAGTGTTCCAATTAAATAGCAAGGGATATGTAGGCTAGGAATGTTGGCCATTCTGTAAAATCGAGATAAATTGTTTTGACCGTTTGCTCCTGGGTGGGGAGGCAGCAGTTTATTACTGTTCCTGAAATTGTGAATCAAAGCATCCCTGCGGTACTTTACAGCAGTAAATCAACCTAGGTGTCACATTACAGGGTAATTCCCAAAACCCCTGCAAGCTCCTGGGGTACAACTGCAGGGAAAGGACGTGACACACACATACACACACGGAGGTATCTTCATCCTTAAAATCCTCACACACACACGCAGACCCCACTTGGCCTGTGTAAGCAAACCATGCATGCATAAATCTATACAGCACCTACAAGGCCTGGGAGCAATGTACACTGTCTGCTATGCCAAACCCAATGTTTACATACATGGCATGTCTCTCCACACCTGGAATCGATTGTCTCTATTGTAAAAGGGTCCTGTAGCATACAGATCAAATGATGATGCTTCTAACCACTCAGTGGCCTTGTGGTTAGTGTCCGCCCTGAGATTGTGAGGCTGGCCGAGTAATACCAAAGAATGTAAAAATGGGACCCAATGCATCTCTGCTTGGCACTCAGCATTAAGGAGATAGACTAGCGTCCTGTTCAGGTGGTTTACTTGTACATCAAGCTGCCTCATGCTACAGATAGGCTCCTGCTCCTATGAGCCATTCCGGCTTGTGCAAGGCTACTTACAGTTGGATTGTCAGGAGTAGTTGCATTATAAGGCAGAGGGTAGATTACTTGTTATGGTGTATTAAAACTAGGGCCAGCCCAGGACTGAGAATATTGATTCAGGGGAAGTGTTCTTCATTTGACATGGAATCTTTGGTCCTCAACATTTCCCTGACAGCATTGTCTCATATAGTCCTGACCAGGATAAGAGCTGTTCACTTTCCACCACACAACAGTCCCAGAGGGAGTCTGACTGTTATTGTGTGTCTGTCCTGGTGAGAGAGATGGATGAAGAGCAGGGGAACAAGAAAGTATGTTCATGAAAGCCTCAGTCAGAGGCTGTAGCTCAGCCTTCTAACCCCGTAGAGTTTACTCTGCTGCACAATCCATTTCCCTGGAGAACACAAAACATACACAACACAAGTGAAGCAGTTGAATGTTGTGGTGGAAAATCAAATCAAATTTTATTGGTCACATACACATGGTTAGCAGATGTTAATGCGAGTGTAGCGAAAATGCTTGTGCTTCAAGTTCCCGACCGTGCAGTAATATCTAACATGTGATCTAACAATTTCACAACAACTACCTTTTACACGCAAGTGTAAAGGAATGACTAAGAATATGTACATATAAATATATGGATGAGCGATGGCTGAACGGCATAGGCAGGATGCAGTAGATGGTATAGAGTACAGTATAGAGATATGAGATGAATATTGTAGGGTATGTAAACATTATATAAAACCCCTGACATTTCTCAGTGCACGAGAAACTAACACCGGTAGATGTTCTTATACATATATGTCAACATGTTTTCAACATATTCATTTATTACTGGGATGCCACTTGGTATAGTGCAGATTCCAATGGGGACACTGAAGACATTGTGCAACATCTTTCTGAATGATAAATACCACAGTGCCATCTAGTGTCAATAGACAGAAAACAGGACAAGCCTCAAAAGTCGTTATCTGCAGGATAAGTGATAAAACATCTGGGTGAACCATTTTCTATCCGGATCCCCAAGACTGGAGTAAACAAGACCTCAGTCTTATATCAAAAATTCAGACAATTCCTGACTTGTAAACATCAAAATCACAATCCCAGACTGATTATACAAGAAACATTCAGACACAAATAAACTACATATTAGGTCAAAAAAAACACAAAAGAAACCAAAATGATCTGAGACCTAGTCCTATTCCAGTCTCAGCCTATATTAGCCTCCCCCCCTCTTCCGCTCTCTCCCTCTCCATGTCTGTCTCCCTTCTCCTGTTTCCTGGTGGTAAAATACAACACTACACTACATCCTTCATATTTCCCAAGAAGGTGTGGAGAGGTGAAGATGTGGAGAGTGCGGTGACGGAAAACGCTGTGTAATGACATTGCTTACTACATTCCTGGCTCCTGTTGGCCTGGAGACTATTTATACAGCCGAGGAAGAGGCCCCTTATAGCCCACCAGGAGAGGAGAGAACCATGTCAGAACCACAGCCCCAGGACTCTCACCATCTGTATTTGGACTGATCCAAATCCCTACAGCCAGGGGGTGCTGTACTTTCAAAAGGAGCAGAACGACTGCCCAGGCAGAAACTCCCTGACCTGACAGCACCTGGTCGCAAGGCTTATTGGTTACTCGAGGTTTAAACACAGTGGAACTCTCCCAACCACACAGCAGGTGTTCCAAGGAGGCCTTCTCGACACCCAACAGCTCTCAACTCCTACCCCCTTCCGTTCCCCCAATCTCCCACTCCCACAGTCAGCAACCCTATCTCTGACTGAAGGCTGAGCGTCGTACCACTGACACCAGTCTATGTGAGTGTGAGCGCCTTAGTGTTTCAGTTGGATCTTTTTCGCCATACATCCAAATCCTCTCGGAACAAAACTCCAAAGTCACCACATGCTTGTCTCCAAACGGGGAGTCCGTGTGTTTCAATGGACCGGCTTCCAGAGGGGGATCTTTTCAAAAGTCTCCACCCTGGGGATCCACTTCCCTTAGGGGGGAAGGACATTGGTGTCGGGACAAACCAGAGGATCAACTGTCTTGGAACTGTAGGACTAAATATAGTTTCTGTGACTGTACTTTCCAGTATTGGAAGGAAGGATGCCAGCGTTCTAATCTTTACCCACTGCATCACATGGGCAACACATAACATTGGAGATCTCAATTAAACGATACATAGATATACAGTAGCGTATACATCCAGTATGTTTGATTTTGTATATATATATATTTTCACCCCTTTTTCTTCTCAATTGGTAGTTACAATCTTGTCCCATGGCTGCAACTCTCGTACGGACTCGGGAGAGGCGAAGGTCGAGAGCCGTGCGTCCTCCGAAACACAACCCAGCCAAGCCACACTGCTTCTTTGACACAATGCTCACTTAAACCGGAAGTCAGCCGCACCAATGTGTCGGAGGAAACTCTGTACACCTGGCAACCGTGTCAGCGTGCATGCGCCCGGGCCGCCACAGGAGTCGCTAGAGCGCTATGGGACAAGGACATCCTGGCCGGCCAAACCCTCCCCTAACCCGGACGACGCTGGGACAAATGTGTGCCGCCTCATGGGTCTCCCGGTCACGGCCGGCTGTGACACAGCCTGGGATCTAACCAAGATCTGTAGTGACACAGCTAGCACTGTGATGCAGTGCCTTAGACTGCTGCACCACTCAGGAGGCTACAGTAGCGTATAAATAAGCATGAGCGAATGTAAGTGTTGTTAAAGAACAAATTCAGCAGTCAGATTTACTATATGAATAAACCACCTCTTTGCGCTGCCACTGGTGTTAACTGTCTTATTCTAATATCACTCATCACTAATATTATCACAACCAAAGCAGTCTTCCACCAAGCACCAGTCTCCTTACCTGACCAGCGGCTGAGGGTTTCCTGCCACCCTGCACTCCAGTCTGATGGGGTGTCCCTCTGCCACCTCCTGACTCTTCAGCTTCTGGGTGAAGTGTGGCAGCGACAGGTCTCCATCTACACACTGAGCTCCACTGTGCTGCTCCCCCATCAACTGAGCTCCACTGTGCTGCTCCCCCATCAACTGGGCTCCACTGTGCTGCTGCTCTCCCATCAACTCATTCACACTCATTAGACCAGAAACAACTGGCACCCCTGTCACACTCAGTGGAGGGACACCCATCACACCCGTTACACCCATCATGCTTGCTGGCTGGGTACCCAGGCCTGGCTGGTCCTGCTGCGCCGCCACCTGTTGGATGAAAGGCTGTGGAGGGACAGAGGCAAAGCCCCGGGGGACAAGCCGGTGGCTCTTAGGAGACAGGTACCCGCTGTCGGGAGAGGAGGAGTCTTCCTCCCCCTGTTGCTCCAGCCGAGAGGAGCCTTTAAAGATGGAGGACAGCTCCTCGATGAAGGTGGCGGCACGGCTGCAGAACTCCGTGGCTGAGGCAGCCCGTTCATTCAGCTCCAAGCCCTCATGGACCAGCCGGGGCTTGTCCTGTTTATAGACTGGGGTGATGTTCTTGTGGCAGACAAACTTCTCAGGCGAGGCCGTGGCTTCGAAGGTGGCCTGTATGGGCCTGCTGAGGTGGACACTCTGGCTGGAGGTGACTTTGACTGAGTGGCTGTCGTCCATGGACGAGACTTTTGTTTCATGGGGGAAGCAGGGGCTTTTGGTCAGGTATTCTGTGGTGCTGAAGGGGGCAAGGGAGGGGTGGTAGTGGAGAGCCGGCTCCTGGGTTTTGGGAATAGGGGAGACAGGGTCCACCCAGTCTTCTGCGTCACTGAAGGCCTCCCAGGCCAGGTCCAGGCTACGGTTGATCTCATCTTGGCTGAGAAAGGCAGTAAGGTTTGGAAAGTCCCCGTCACCAGCATCCAGCTCCGCCATAGAGTCCAGGTACAGATCCCCATCAGACGAAACCTCCGAGAACACGCACCCATCTCCTTCTAGAACCCCACGCCCATCCTTCACAAGCAGAGAGGGGGGGAGGGACTGGTTCCAGCTCCCGTCCTGCATCCTGTAACACACACACACACACACACACACACACACACACACACAAACATGACATTCAGTTAACACTGTAGATACAGTAAGACACTAATGATAAGCAATACACACATCCACAGTACATAGTCATCTGAATAAAATAAACCCACACTCCCTCACAAACCAACAGTTGCTCAGTTGTGATGACTCAGGCTACAATTTTTTCGGCACAGCTGGTGGGTATTTACAAAGGGCTTTCCAGAGGTCAAAGTGGACTTGACTGGCATTTGTCACCATCCCTCCCTCTATTCTCACCCTAACTGTATATTTCCCTGACTCTCCTCTCACTTCCTTATTCTTGTCCATCTATGTCTCTCTGTAACAATTCACTGCAAGCATAGAGTTATGAAAGTTAACATATATACAGAACCAGTCCAAAGTTTGGACACACCTACTCATTCAAGGGTTTTCTTTATTTTTACTATTTTCTACATTGCAAAATAATAGTTAAGACATCAAAACTATGAAATAACACATATGGAATCATGTAGTAACCAAAAAAGTGTTAAACAAAAAAAGTTAATATTTTAGATTTTTCAAAGTTTGCCTTCATGGCAGCTTTGCATTGTCTCAGCCAGCTTCATAAGGAATGTTTTTCCAACAGTCTTGAAGGAGTGCCTTCACTCTGCGGTTCAACTCCTCCCAAACCATCTCAATTGGGTTGAGGTTGGGTGATTGTGGAGGCCAGGTCATCTGATGCAGCACTCCATCACTCTCCTTCTTGGTCAAATAGCCCTTACACAGCCTGGAGGTGTGTTGGGTCATTGTCCTGTTGAAAAACAAATTATAGTCCCACTAAGTGCAAACCAGATGAGATGGCGTATCGCTGCAGAATGCTGTGGTAGCCATGCTCGCTAAGTGTGCCTTGAATTCAAAATAAATCCCAGACAGTGTCACCAGCAAGCACCCCCACACCATCACACCTCCTCCTCCATGCTTCATGGTGGGCACCACACATGCGGAGATCATCCATTCACCTACTCTGCGTCTCACAAAGACATGGCGGTTGGAACCAAGTAATCTCAAATTTGGACTCATCAGACCAAAGGACAGATTTCCACTGGTCTAATGTCCATTGCTCGTGTTTCTTGGCCCAAGAAAGTCTCTTCCTCTTATTGGTGTCCTTCAATAGTGTTTTCTTTGCAGCAATTTGACCATGAAGGCCTGATTCACGCAGTCTCCTCTGAACAGTTGATGTTGAGATGTGTCTGTTACTTGAACTCAGTGAAGCATTTATTTGGGCTGCAATTTCTGAGGCTGGTAACTCTATTTAACTTATCCTCTGCAGCAGAGTTAACTCTGGGTCTTTCTTTCCTTTGGTGGTCGTCATGAGAGACAGTTTCATCATAGCTCTTGATGGTTTCTGCGACCGCACTTGAAGAAACTTTCAAAGTTCTTGATGTTTTCCGGATTGACTGACCTTCATGTCTTAAAGTAATGATGGACTGTCGTTTCTCTTTGCTTACTTGAGCTGTTCTTTCCATAATATGAACTTGGTCTTTTACCAAATAGGGCTATCTTCGGTATACCACCCCTACCTTGTCACAACACAACTGATTGGCTCAAACACATTTAGAAGGAAAGAAATTCCACAAATTAACTTTTAACAAGGCACACCTGTTAATTGAAATGCATTCTAGGTGACTACCTCATAGCTGATTGAGAGAATATCAAGAGTGTGCAAAGCTGTCATTAAGGCAAAGGGTGGCTACTTTGAAGAATCTTAAATATAAAATATATATATATATGTGTTATTTCATAGTTATGATGTCTTCAATATTATTCTACAATGTAGAAAATAGTCAAAATAAAGAAAAACCCTTCAATGAGTAGGTGTGTCCAAACTTTTGACAGGTACTGTATACTAGCTTAGCCTGCCCAGGTGCTTGTATTGAATTGCTCTATATTATGCTACTACTATTTTTTTATCTGTACGTTGTGATATACAGTACCAGTGGAAAGTTTGGACACATCTTGATTCTTGAGGAATATCACTTATAAATGCCTCATGAGCTTACTTGAACTGTCGCACTCCATGAGAACCCAAAATATAACCTTGTTTTTCTCCAATGTTTGTAAACATTGTAAATGTAAACAAACACTGTATAGCCTCATAACATGGTTAAAACAATACTTTTGATATCATGGATGGTCAGTCCTGGCATCCATAGCTCTGTCTATTAATCTGAGAGTGGTTACATTTCTACAGGCCCATCCCTCAGCTTCTCCAGGCCTATCAATCCTCCATGACAACAAAATCACAAACAACAGAGTAGGGCTGGCTAATAAGTCGTTAGTTTTGGGGTTATGCTCAGGTAAAACAATTTGGATAATCTACACTTCCATATTTCCAAGTCCTATTCTTGAAGATCAAGGGGTATAACATTTATTGGAATGACTGGAATTCTGATAGACTTTGATTTTCAATGTAAATATATAATTTAATCTTCTTATTATATGTAGTAGAAAGTGATGGGTTAGAAGAAGCCTACACAAACATAAAGTAAAATGTAACATCCATATATGGCCAGATATGTCAACTTTAACATTAATGGATCTTGCAATAGATTTTGTTCAATTGGTAACATACATTTTTGTCTTCTTCTAATACCTCTTAAGGGAAAGTAATCTAAAAATTACTGAGTTTGGGTAATCCAAAAGTTACGTTACTGATTACAATTTTGAACAGGTATCTAGTAACTGTAACGGATTACATTTAGAAAGTAACCTACCTAACCCTGGCTGTAACGTAACAAAATGTGGAAAAAGTCAAGGGGTCTGAATACTTTCCGAAGGCACTGTATGTAGAACTCACTGAGAGAGAGAGAGAGAGAGAGAGAGAGAGTGAGGGACTACAGCAGCACCTAGATCTTCTGCACAGATTCTGTCAGACCTGGGCCCTGACAGTAAATCTCAGTAAGACCAAAATAATGGTGTTCCAAAAAAGGTCCAGTCGCCAGGACCACAAATTCCATCTAGACACCGTTGCCCTAGAGCACACAAAAAACTATACATACCTCGGCCTAAACATCAGCACCACAGGTAACTTCCACAAAGCTGTGAACGATCTGAGAGACAAGGCAAGAAGGGCATTCTATGCCATCAAAAGGAACATAAATTTCAACATACCAATTAGGATCTGGCTAAAAATACTTGAATCAGTCATAGAGCCCATTGCCCTCTATGGTTGTGAGGTCTGGGGTCCGCTCACCAACCAAGATTTCACAAAATGGGGCAAACACCAAATTGAGACTCTGCATGCAGAATTCTGCAAAAATATCCTCAGTGTACAACGCAGAACACCAAATAATGCATGCAGAGCAGAATTAGGCCGATACCCACTAATTATCAAAATCCAGAAAAGAGCAGTTAAATTCTACAACCACCTAAAAGGAAGCGATTCCCAAACCTTCCATAACAAAGCCATCACCTACAGAGAGATGAACCTGGAGAAGAGTCCCCTAAGCAAACTGGTCCTAGGGCTCTGTTCACAAACACAAACACACCCCACAAAGCCCCAGGACAACAGCACAATTAGACCCAACCAAATCATGAGAAAACAAAAAGATAATTACTTGACACATTGGAAAGAATTAACAAAAAAACAGAGCAAACTAGAATGCTATTTGGCCCTAAACAGAGAGTACACAGTGGCAGAATACCTGACCACTGTGACTGACCCAAACTTAAGGAAAGCTTTGACTATGTACAGACTCAGTGAGCATAGCCTTGCTATTGAGAAAGGCCGCCGTAGGCAGACATGGCTCTCAAGAGAAGACAGGCTATGTGCACACTGCCCACAAAATGAGGTGGAAACCGAGCTGCACTTCCTAACCTCCTACCCAATGTATGACCATATTAGAGACACATATTTCCCTCAGATCACACAGATCCACAAAGAATTCGAAAACAAATCCAATTTTGATAAACTCCCATATCTACTGGGTGAAATTCCACAGTGTGCCATCACAGCAGCAAGAATTGTGACCTGTTGCCACAAGAAAAGGGCAACCAGTGAAAAACAAACACCATTGTAAATACAACCCATATTTATGCTTACTTATTTTAACTTGTGTGCTTTAACCATTTGTACATTGTTACAACACTGTATATATTTAATATGACACTCGTAATGTCTTTATTGTTTTGAAACTTCTGTATGTGTAATGTTTACTGTTAATTCGTTTTGTTTGTTTCACTTTTGTGTATTGTCTACCTCATTTGCTTTGGCAATGTTAACACATGTTTCCCATGCCAATAAAGCCCCTTGAATTGAAATTGAATTGAATTGAGTGAAAGAGAGAGTGAAAGAAAGAGTGAAAGAGAGAGTGAAAGAGAGAGAGAGAGAGTGAAAGAGAGAGAGAGAGAGAATGAAAGAGAGAGAGAGTGAAAAAGAGAGAGAGTGAAAGAGAGCGAGAGTGAAAGAGAGCGAGTGAAAGAGAGTGAAAGAGAGAGTGAAAGAGAGCGAGAGATGCACCTTCACAGAGGAAAAGTGTTTGTTTTGGTCATACCACACATTTATGAAACTCTTCGCAGACAGTGATCAATATCTCAAACATAGCTCTGTGTGTTATGTACAGTAGGCTACATCTACATGTGAGCTCCGTGACTATAATGTAGATGATGGTACTGTACAGACTTGTATGCAATAGGCTCGTCTGTATAAAAGTGAGTGTGTTTGTGCGTCAGTGTGGTATATACAAGTGTGACATTCTGCCTGCCATGGCGTCCAGGAGAACAGCTGTTGTTGTTTTTATTCCCCTTGGGCTAAGTTTCACAGCAGCAGTACAATTCCACCCTAAAAAACGTCCCCTTTAAACACACACACTACAGTATAGCACATACAGGAGCTCACACAGGACACACAGATACATACACACATGTGTTTTCACAGTCAGGCACACAAGGGACAGTATTCTCTTCAGAGCCTGTTATTTTCCATGTGGAAAATAAGTAATCTATACAACATTGATACATTATGAATGGGGAATATTTTGTTTCAATTTTAAACTGACAAAAAGTCAATGGCCACTGCCAATGGTCATTGTAAATGTTGTCAATGACAGAATAGAACAGAGTAAATAAATGAGGGTATCACTGTTCAATAACTATTTACTTATTACTGACTTTGTAACGTACTTTGATGTAATGGTAATATTGAGTGAAAATAACCACATGTCCCTTGCAGTTCTGACACTAACTGGATCTCAAACGCAAAGTGAATATCCCCACATACACTAACAGTAAATACATATCTATAGTTTTCTCTAAGCGCCTTTCTAATATCACAACCCCATGGCACATACTGGTTAAATCAATGATGTTTCCATGTCATGTCAATGAAATTACCTTTAACCAATGTGAAATAGACGTTGAATTGACATCTGTGACCAGTGGGAAGTTGGAAGGATCTCGTGGTGGCTGATTAAATGATGGAAACAACATCTCTATATTCTACTAATATTCTACATATTCTACTAATATTGTCAACAATAAATGGTCAACAGCCTTACCTTCAGGTTTTTGTCCAAAGGTATTGTACCAGTCTAGTGTTTCCAGTTTTCTCTTAAGATTATCTGTGTATGAATAAGTCAGAAGCGTCTCCTTCCAACAGAGTAGCTTTTTCGGTCGTGCAGGGAGTGGGAGCACTGTGAGCGGGTCTAGGGCCACTTGAGCGGTGCCTCCAGAGTAGCCTGCTGTCCCATCTGTCCCAGCGTTTGACCGCTCACTGTGTCAGGTTATATTTGGCATCGGGCTCAGGTTTCACAGCCAGAATGCTGCTGAGAGAGAGAAGAGAGAGAGAATGAGAAAGAGCGAGAGCGGGGATATATGAGAAAACCGCAGGGGAGTAATACTTTCCACTGATTACAATATATACAGTGCTTTACACACAGAACGAAATACCCACATACACACTCTCTAACACATGGAACTGGGAGTCTTTTCACTTTGTACCTCAACATGTTGCACTATCAAACCTACAAAGCTGGTGGTCATGAAAGATGAATGTACTCTGTTACCTGTACAGTATGTATCTGTCTGTACCATAAATATGGGGGAGGAAGGCCAGGCTCTGTCAGTCATAGTATGGGCTAGGGTTAGGAGCTGATGCTAATCTTGAATCAGAGCTTGACATCTCCCTTTTCTCTCTGCTGTAACTCTGCCTCCTCTGTGGCCAGTGGAGTTGATTCATTGACCTGAGACCTGCCACTGAGCCTCTGAAGAAGCTGTTCTCAGTATAGACTCTTCAGTGTATGAGCGTTTTCTACACAATGGAAGTTGGGGGCCAGGGTAACTTATGGTCCAAGCAATGCTTTCTCTGGAGCCCACATCCTCTCCATCCGAATTGAAATACTCTCTGTCCTCTCTGCAGGCTGTCTCTCACTGATGCCTCTGCCTTATATCCTGAGTGACAGGTAGTGACAGTTTTCTGCTTGAGCCAAATTTGCTCGGCGAAACTAAGGTTGGGTTGGAAGGGCACAGACACATTCTGGCTCTGCAGCCCCACTTGGTTAATCTGTGGGCCGTTATGGCAGACGGTTGGTCCTAACAGCACAGAGCTATTCCGGTTCTCCAACTACTGATTAGAGTTAAGTGCTAGTTACAGGGCAGGGAGGAATGTCCATTGGGACAGCTCTATCAAACCAGCAACCCCCCTCACACACACACTGGCAAACCACTGACACCAACACCACTTCTCCATCAACTGTCCCACAGCACCAACCCTTCATTCACTGCCCCAGAACACACACCCCACTCCTCTTTTCAAAGCCCCATGGACTTACACCATCCATCTTCTATATTGAAATAGCTTAAGTGTACCTTGTTGAGGGTATCATTTAAAAATAACTGCATTAATTGGTGGTGTCTTCGAATAGCCTCACTCATGGTCTGGCAAGAATAGAACTGGAGCTTTTCCAATCTGAGCGTCCTTTCAACTAGACTAGAGAACAGTTTACAGATCCAACTGTCAGTTAACACTTATGGTCATTTACCACTTCAGCTTTTCAGAAGTATTTTTTTTTTTTTGCTCTCACATTGATGATAACCATTTAAACTCTAGGTGGGTCCGTGTCATAATCATACAAAGTGGCCATCATCCGCCTACACGAATGCCCAACCATTAATGAGATATTGTATTTGGTCATCTAATTTCGTTTTTTACTGGTGAATTTTTTTATTTTATTAAATCTACATGCATTGATGATAATATCTAGCTAGCTATCCCCAAACAGCAGTTAGATAGTAGCAGCCAAACGAAGAGGCAATCTTTTTTTTAGCAGCACAGTAGTTTAGTTTGTCCTTTCAATTTCCCCATTGCTTGTATTTCATTGGCTACTCAGACTTGAAGACAATTGGTCAAGACTTATCTCATGGCGCTGTCAGCAACAAAATGTGAATATGGCGATAGCTAGACATAAACTGTTATCGTTAGCTATTTTGAAAGTAACATAGTTGGTCCTCAGACATCCCAGCACAGTAAAATGCCATACACTGGCTATTTCTTTCCCCTCGCACTCGCAGTTAATAAGTTGACTTAATTTAGCAAACTAGCTGTTGACAAGTCAACTTTACAAGACAATTGTTGATAAATTAAACGTCAACTAACTAGCTAACATTTTAATAATTATTACAATGTTGCTTCTTGTCACTGGCTAGCATAGCTTGCACATGTTGGCAATCTATGTAGACTAACAGTGATAAAGGTGTTTTCTACTGTTGTGTTTTTGTTCTGTACCTGTCTCAATCTCATCGGGCTAGTCTCGTCAGAGGGGTAGAAGCACATCCTCTCATTATTATAGTAGATCATCTTTGATCTCGTTCCCCTGATACTTCCGTGTATGAGCAATTAACCTGGGGACCAGATTATTGGATAGGTGTCACTGCCAGCCTCTGGTCTGGGCTATTAGAGATTATTTCCAAACTCCCTCAGCCACTGTCATTGACACATTTAGATAACTATTTATTTAATAAAAAGTGCAGCAAAACTGTGCCCCCTGGCATGATCTTGTTAATGCTGCTGTATTCTATTTTCAGATACACAATAATGCCTGCCTTTCGTCAAGTGGGGGAGAAGCAGCTCCCAAACCCAGTTCTGTGTATGGCATGGTTTCTCATTGCCCTCGCAAACACTACTGGCTAGGTAAGGAGAGAAACACACCCACACTTTCATACCCAGATCAATACCAGACCACATCAGCTTATTATGGGAGTCATCTGTGTGTCAATCTATGTTTGTGTTGTAGCTGCTACTGCATCGCCTTGCAGATTTCCAGCGTGTTTGGAGTTTGCCATCCAATGAGAATACCGGAAAGGAGATCGCTGCGCTTGCTTGGAGACCTGATGGCAAGAGATAGACCTGAATGTCTCAAGTTACTTATCACATTGGAAGCATATAAGTTCTGTTACATTACCACTATTACAACAATAAACCTTCACACACTCAACACAACACATTTACGACAGCACAGTGTGTCAGCCTCTGCATTTGTTCACTGCTTATCTAATGCCTCTGTTTTGTGTTCAGTCCTGGCCTTTAGCCTCGGGGACACTTAAGCTGGTGGTGCTGTGTGATGCAGAGATCCTTCACCTGTTCCCAGTAGAGAACCCTGTGCTCTGCATGTGCTTGATGGAGGTGCTGGAGGAGAGCAGGTCTACAGGGGGGAGGAGTGGTTACACTAGATACTTTTGAGTGTGTCTGAACTGTGTAGTGAAATATAAACTTTGTGTCTTTCAGTGTCCTCAACTCATTCGACACCTCTGAAGACGAGTCCAACCTTTTTCTTCCCAAGTTGCCAACTCTTCCCAAGAGGTAAACGTGTCTTTATAATGTTACTGACGAATCAATCGTTTGTCATTTATTCAAGTAGAATATTTTGGAGAACTCTTGGTTCTTGTGTTAACACATACTTTACAGCATTTAGCTTGTTTTGCTGCATCTGCCCCCTACTGAAGACATGTTTATTCTTAGCTACAGTACTACATCAAAGATATTCCGGTATGTTTATGTATCTTCAGCGACAGAACACAATGCCACAGATGTCTCAAGTTTTGAGAGAGCGTGCAATTATCATGCTGACTGCAGGAATGTCCACCATAGCTGTTGGGAGATAATTGAATGTTAATTTCTCTACCATAAGTCACCTCCACTGTCGTTTTAGAGAATTTGGCAGTACATCCAACCGGCTTCATAAGCGCAGATCACGTGTAACCATGCTAGCCCAGGACCTCCACATTCGACTTCTTCATGTGCGGGATCGTCTGACCAGCCATCCGGACAGCTGATGGAACTGAGGAGTATTTCTGTCTGTAATAAAGCCCTTTTGTGGGGAAAAACTTATTCTGATTGGCTGGGCCTGGCTCCCCAGTGGGTGGGCCTTTGTCTTCCCAGGCCCACCCATGGCTGCGCCCCTGCCCAGTCGTGTGAAATCCATAGATCAAGGTCTAATGAATTTATGTCAATTGACTGATTTCCTTATATGAACTGTAACTCAGTGAAATCTCTGAAATTGTTGCATGTTGCGTTCATATTTTTGTTAATTATATATTCTTATCTTATTTGAGCTCTTTCACTATGTATGCTTGTTGTGTCCTCCAGCTCGACACAGGGCTGCTGTCCCACTGTCTCCCTGAGGTCACCAGGATGGCACACAAGTTCACCCACATCTCCACTCTGCTGCAGGTCAGTGCCCTCCTTATGTAACGAATATGGCAAGATGTCTCCTCATAGTTCATATTTCCATAGAGATATGAGGGCATTCATCAGACTAGTCTGCCCATTGGTCTTTCTCTCTCGATCCAACTTCTTCTGTCTCTCTTTATATCTTTCCTTCAGTACCTGCGTCTCTCTCTCTCACCAGTATGTGTGAGACTTGGGAGGATATCCTCATGCTGATGGACCTTCGGCTCACTAAGTTCGTTCAGGTCAGTGGTCACTGTTAGTTCAGTCTGCCTCAGCCCATTTTCCAATAATGACAGCACCCCTAAAAGGCATGATCTGAACCAATTCCCATTTTTAGGAGAGGAACACCAGCACACAAGTCCAGGATGAGTTTCTGGAGCTTCTACTATGGGGACGATAAAGGTGAGAAAAGTATCCAATGACTTGTACGCTACCCTGTCCTCCACAGAACATGCTTTCTACCTAAGTAATAGCACTTCCGCTCAGGCCAATATGGCCAATATACCACGGCTAAGGGCTGTTCTTATGCCCAATGAAATGCAGAGTGCCTGGATACAGCCCTTAGACGTGGTATATTGGCCATATACCACAAACCCCCGAGGTCACTTATTGCTATTATAAACTGGTTAGCAACCTCATTAGAACATTAGACAAGCAATTTTTGTGTAATATCCGTGGTATACGGTCTGATATACCATGGCTTTCAGCCAATCAGCATTCAGGGCTCAAACCACCTGGTTTATAATAAGTAATAGATCATGTAGTTGAGCTGTGAGCACTAATGCAAAAATATGTCAAACATTTGAGATGTAATGATTCAAAGTGTCCTGTAGGTGCCACTGCAGGACATCATAAACCTCATCTGACATTGAAAAGACTGATATAGCAGCTGTCTAAGGTTTTTTATGTGCAGACTAACTAAATTCTCTATTTTTAATCAGCCCAGAACTACAGGCTCTCCTCATGAATCAGCTGACCGTCAAGGTGAGCTGAATAATAAAGTTTGAGTATGTTGGTAATTTTGTAACTTTGTAAGACTGATGTGATTTGTTTGTTTCATAGTGGCTGAAGAAACTGGGCTAATCTATAGAAACCTCTTACTCCAGCATTCAGAAGCTGGTGATCAGCCACCTACAGAGGTTGCAACTCAGTTGACATGAATAATTATCTCTTCTCTTATCCTGACCCATAATGCCCTTTTGTGGACCATACAATGCAAATGTCAAGAAATTGCATCTGATGCCAATCATCCCCTCTCTTTTCCTCTTCTTTCTCCAGTGGTTCAGAGGCTCTGTTGTACCACCACCTCAGTGAGGTGTAGGGGATGTCTCTATGGAAACAGAAGTTCCAGCCTCTATGCCTGGACTCAGCAGCTATAGGGGGCACAGTGCTTAGATCCTGCTTAAACTGTGACTGTGGTATATTTTCTGAGAAAAAGAAGATTCAAGTGGATGTAATTGCACAATTAATTAGTCTGTGATAGGATCAGGGCTGACACTCATTGATCATTTGCATAACTGGACCATTTGTTTGAAGCTTGTGAGCTGGATTTTATTTCAAATGAGAGTTATGTGAATATTTATGTTTTGTTATAGATCCCATTACAGCTGTGGGTTCATTCACTTTGAAAGCCAACAAACTTCTACAGTGAGTTTGCATGCTTATTGATATGCTATTAGATTAGTCTTTTGTTCTCATAACAACACATTTTTTATAATTTAATGGAAATAATTCCAAATGGAATTGACTTCATTCCTGGTGTTTGTTAAATCTCTCGTCCTCATGTCAACCCTCACTGTCTCTCTTACTCAGAGTGATTGACAAGAGCATGAAGAACTTCAAAGCTTTTTTCCGATGGCTGTATGTAGGTAAGACCTCTTGAGATATAGCACCATTTAGTGACTGATGGTACATTTAGTATATAAAAAATAGAATTGGTTATTAAATGCAAGTGTTTTAATACAGTACCTTCAGGAAGTATTCACACCCCTTTTTCCACATTTTGTTGTTACAGCCTGAATTAAACATCTTTTAAATGTAGATTTTGTGTCACTGGCCTACACGCACAATACCCCATAATGCCAAAGTGGAAATATGTTTTCACAAATTTGTACAAATTCATAAAAAATGATAAACGGAGTAAATAAGTATTCAGCCCCTTTGTTATGGTAAGCCTAAATAAGTTCAGGAGTAAAAACTTGCTGAGCATGTCACATAATAAGATGCATGGACTCTGTGTGCAATAATAGTTTAACATTATTTTTGAATGACTACCTTATCTCTGTACCCAACACATACAATTATCTGTAAGGTTCCTCAGTCGAGCAGTTCATTTCAACCACAAAGACCAGGGAGGTTTTCCAATGCCTCGCAAAGAGGGTAAATGGGTAAAAATGAAAATAGCAGACATTGAATATTCCTTTGAGCATGGTGAAGTTATTAATTATTTGGATGGTGTATCAATACACCCAGTCACTATAAAGATACAGGTGTCCTTCCTAACTCAGTTGCCGGAGAGGAAGGAAACTGCTCACGAATATCACCATGAGGCCAATGATGTCTTTAAAACAGTTTGCTGGCTGTGATAGGAGAAAATTGACGTTGGATCAGCAACATTGTATTTACACCACAATACTAACCTAAAGAACAGAGTGAAAAGTAGGAAGCCTGTACAGAATAAAAATATTCCCAAAAATGCATCATGTTTGCAATAAGGCACTAACGTAAAACTGTAAAAAATATGGCAAAGAAATGCAACAACCAACTTGACAGAGCTTGAAGAATTTTTAAAGGAATAATGTGCAAATATTGTACAATCCAGGTGTGCAAAGCTCTTAGAGACTTACCCAGAAAGACTCACAGCTGTAATCTCTGCCAAAGGTGTTTCTACAAAGTATTGACTCAGGGGTGTGAATACTTTGTATTTCATTTGATAAATTTGGAAGCATTTATAAAACCATGTTTTCACTTTGTCATTATGGGGTATTGTGTGTAGATGGGTGAGGAAGAAAATATATTTAATCATTTTTTAATTCAGGCTGTAACAACAATGTGGAATAAGTCAAGGGATATGTATGCTTTCTGAAGGCACTGTACATGTTTATTTTCCTGCAGCTATGCATAGGATGTCAGAGGACCACGTCCCTCCAGAACTCAATAAGGTGAGAGCACTTCAGTGAGGTAAAATAGATTGGATAAGTAGAATAGCACTTTAATTTCCACAGCTTTTCACAAACTAGCCAATGACACCCTCTCCTGTGACAGAACGAAAGAGCTCTTTGACCGGAAAGGGAAGTACTTCAATGTGGAGCGGGTCGACCAGGTGAGGGACAAGCGTTGTCTGTCTGTATGTATATTTTAGTTTGTCTGTGATCAGTGTTCGCTGACACACTTTGTGTCCTTTTTTTGTTGCAGTACCTGAAGGATGAGGATCTAGTATCTCTGCCCAACATCAAGGGGAACCAATGGCTGAAGTTTCTGCAGGAGAGCACACACTTGAAAGGTGAAATAAAGCCTTTATCTCAGATATAACTAGGCAAGAAGTGCGTGGTTATTTCCATGTTGTAATTAGATGGATTGCCTTACTGTGACTGATTGCCTTACTGAAGTGAAATTTTTCCTGATTGATTGGTTCATCCAGAGAGCCCGCTCCTCTTC
Source organism: Salvelinus fontinalis (assembly GCF_029448725.1). Classification (NCBI taxonomy): domain Eukaryota; kingdom Metazoa; phylum Chordata; class Actinopteri; order Salmoniformes; family Salmonidae; genus Salvelinus; species Salvelinus fontinalis. The sequence continues at coordinate 25,082,255 of NC_074669.1, forward strand.
CCTTCCTACCCTCAGAAGTCCTTATACTTTGTGAAGAGGATGATGCAGGGGGTGACTGAGTTGTGCCTACAGAAACCTGCAGTAAGTCTAAAACACACACACACACACATTAATGAATTGAGCCTAAAGCACGGCTGCTTTTGAATCCCAGAGCATGTAAGTGGGCGAGTGGGACACGACTAGCAGAGCGTAATTCGAGCAGATAAAAAAATCTCTCCCACTCCACTTTTGTTCTGGTACTGCTCAGCCACAAGGCATGCTTTGCATAGAATTTATTTTATCATTATTCTTTTAATTAGGCCTATTCGGTTGTAATTATTTAACCTACCCCACCCACAGTAGCCTATATCTAGTTAATATTCTACTTTCTAACATGGTATGTAGTTTATATTTTGAAGGACTTCAAATGTATTAACGGATGTTTTGGGTAGGCAATACATAGGCTACTGTAAAATGTATTTTTGTTTTCCTTGGAATAGAAACACCATACTGTAAAAAAAAAAACGTATTAAGCTAAAATGTCATAAATGTATTAATTGTAAATAATAAAAACAAGTATCAGCTTCTTTCCATAAATAAAAGGGAATAAATCATTTCAAACTGCAGCGGTCAGATGATTTGCGCACAGCAACAAGCACCAACAAGCTTCACATGTGCATTACGCGTGTGAAATGCGCTCTACAAATTAAATAGTATTATTATAAAGACAGAAGAATACACATGTTAAAGCTTACTTACATAAAGTAATATTAGTGAGAATATAGTCATAATATAAACAAGAGAAAGGAGAATAGAATATATTTGAAACGCCAACCATTTTTAAATACTTTGAGATGAAGCCGCCCGTGTGACATTTCGACAGAGTTCAGTAGGACAGTGTCACAAGGCTACATAGTCATAGGCCTACACTTCGCCACTGTTGGAGGGATTACAGTAAATAGTCGTCGTTGATTGTGAGCTAGAATGAAATGTCAAATGAAATGTGTGCGGCATGAGGTTAACAGCGGTTTTTCATCAATATAATCAATGTAGGGAGGTAACATGATATCAAAAGGGAACCGCTCAGACCGCACTTACCGGTCGACCAGTTATCTCACGGGCTCTGGTAGAGAAGTAGCCTATGTGAGCTCTAACATTAGCCTAAATGTACAGTTAAAGTATCCATCACCAATAAATGAATGAACTTCAGAGATAATAGGCTGGTTTATGCAACGAACAACATCCTTTTATTAGCCAAACATGAATCGCCTATATAAAAAAAAAAGGTTTGTGAAATGCCTTCAATCGAAAGGTTTAACTTCTTATAGCCTACAGTTCACAATAACAGGAAGGAAATACATTTAATCACTACGTTTAATCTTTGACGTGTTGGCTAATGGTTTACTGAAACATAAGGAAGCTATCCGATTTCCAATAGCACTGACGACAACAACCCATTAATTTGATGATAAAGCAAAAAAATATTGATTTGAAAGCATTTTGAGAAGGAACGCTTGAGAGGGAGAACCGTGCGTAATGGATGGATTTGGTGGATGGGTTGCAAAATAAAATCCTTGCATAGCAGGGATCAACTTGCTGTGGCAGCCCACTGGGTATACACTGGTTGAATCAACAGTGTTTCCTTGTCATTTCAGTGAAATGTATGTTGAACCAACGTGGAAGTGAAGTTACGCCTCATGCAGTAGTAGCATTAATAATAATAAACGACTACTACCTTACTATTCTGCGCAGTCTGACGCAGACAAATTAGGCTATTTCAAACACTTCAAGAAAACAGGAGTCACCTATTTGGACAATAATGATGTGTGGAGTAGTTATTATTAGCGGGAAGGAGTTGAACTAATATCTAATTGTGGGTTTTTGGTAAACAGTGTGTCACAATACATATGTTGCATATTTAACAAGGGCATTTGAAGCTGGAGCGGCAGCGTAGCCTAGTGGTAAGAGCGTTGGACTAGGAACCGAAAAGTTGCAAGTTCGACTCCCCCTGACAAGGGACTAATCTGTCATTCTTCCCCTGAATAAGGCAGTTAAACTACTAGGCCGTCATTGAAAATATGAATTTGTTCTTAGCTGACTTTAAATAAAAAGTCAGTTAAGTTTTCATCCAAATTTGCTCTGATATCGCAAAGAAGATTCGTCCATTGCCTTTGGGGATTTAGATAATTAACCAGTATTTTGGGGACTGCATATAACCAGCCTAGAGCATCTGTTCTCTTTTGGTGTTGTTACACTTGCGCATGTCTTCGGCGACAGCCTGTACGATTACAGCCAAAAACTGTTTTGTGGGGTTTATAGTGAGTCTCTTATAGAATGTCTGATCATTCAGTTGCCTTCAGATGCAATCAGTGTGTATGCATGGATTGTAAGGGAAGCCAGACTTCCCCAAAAATATCTGACCAATAAAAAAAATCAAAATGATGTGTCTTTCGTCTCTGTGTTTTCATAATTTTTCATCAATTCGCAAGTGGCTGAATCTCACCAGAGAAATCAACCGGGTGAAAGAAACAGCGCCCCTCTCTCTCAGTATGTGCAGCTCATGTATCTGATGCTGTCTGGAACAAAAGAGTATGACATGTTGCCGCGGTAGCATTTGATTGTTTTCCTGACGCAGTTTGGATTTGTCTTCACCCCAATCAAATCACATCCTAAGCAAAACATCATCATTGTCAGAAAAACATGTGTTTCTTGTCTGCTTGTGTTGATGTCCTAAAGTAGCTAGCTTGTGAAAGAGATTTGCGTCAGTTCAAATCTGGTATCAAGACAAAATGTGATTCAGAGTCACCGAATATACTTTACGTATTTTAATTAAACTCAAGCGATAAATGGTAAATGCAATTTTCGTATATACGGGTTCGCTGTATCACCGCGCAAGGTAAAACAGAGAACTGTGGAATGTGCTCATGCAACAGTTTTTATACTATGGTAGCTTTAGTTCCAACCCGTCCGTTGGCCTGTCATAGTAGAGGCTGAGCGCGGTTTAAACTTTGCTCAGCCCACTCGGACTTGTCCAAGTCCCTTAATGCTCTCCTCTGTCCGCATCTGGTTGTTGGGTAGATTAGATCCGTCTTGTGTCTCCGTCGATTCTACACTCAAACAGTTCCTAATATGGTATTGTCCAGTGCCCTACCCTCCCTGGTTGGCTTAGAGATATGCACCCCTCCCCTCTCCAGATTGACCACAGCCTGTATAGCCTGTCCCTCTATGTTGATCAGTCTTTACACACCTACACATCTGTATTGTTTGTGTGTGTGTGTAACAAAACAATATTCATCTTCAAACAATATGGTAGCGGGCTATAGTGCATAAACATAAATCCTAACACTTGCTAAATCGTCCCTTTCCTAAACCATGGGTGGCGTTGCAGGTAGCCTAGCATTTAAGAGTGTTGGGCCAGTAACCAAAAGATTACTGGTTAGAATCCCCGAGCCATATCTGTTTATATGCGCTTGAGCAAGACACTTAACTCTAATTGCTAATGTAATTTTCTCTGGATAAGAGCATCTGCTAAATGACTAAAATGTAAATGTAAAAATATTTGATGGACATTTGGACTTGTGGTTTTGACATAATGCTCTGCAGGCCAATAATTATGATGATGATTCTGATCTAAATGAATATATTGTGCCACTGGCCTGAGATGATTGAAATTCAATATGTAGCCTAGATGTAGGCTCACGTTAACTAGCTAGTTAACTTAGCTGGTTCATTGTCGCCCATGCGAGGGAGATAGCATTTTAGCTAGGTAGCCTATGAAAGCAAAAACTAAAAGCGTACAGAGCCATAAACCGTTTTGCCAACATGAAAGAGAAGAGAATGGCATTGGTGTTCAACTAGTCTACAAATAGAGTAAAACATTTTTTACTTGCACGTGGACGCAAGCACACACACACACACACACACACACACACACACACACACACACACACACACACACACACACACACACACACACACACACACACACACACACACACACACACACACACACACAGATATCAGTACCATGGACACCCACATTATATTTATTGGACTAAATAATTTTTGGTATCTTTAAATTTGTTTTCAGTGTATTAAACTAAACATATATAGCCTTGTTGATTTGATGATGTTTAAACGATGAAGTTGAAATGGTGCTGGAATAGCAGAGGTAGTGCTCCTGTTGTCTTTGTGCTGACTTGCAGTAAGTAGTTGTTTAGTAAACTGTCAAACATTAACTTGCTTGACCATGTTGCAGGTCACATAACTGTTTTTTACATGCAATATTTGCTTTGTGGACTTCCGACAGATGTTGCTCTCTGGTTTTGTGATGAAACAAACAAATGTGTAGTTGAATTTATTCTGCCACTGTGTGCCTGGTGTCTTTTTGTGACAGCCTTATTGTATATAACGGTGACGTGTGAACGAATGTGTTATAGAGCAAACAAGGCAAATAGGTTGTAATATGACTTTTTTACTGGCTTTGCTTGGTTTCTCCAGTGATTTTACCCACGTACCTCCCGCTACTTGATGCAATGAGCGAATTAATTAGTAGTCAACACGTTGCAGTTGTGTGTCCTTAAATTCAGGCTGATTTGCTCATGTATTATTTTGTATATAAACTCAGCAAAAAAGAAACGTCCCTTTTTCAGAACCCTGTCTTTCAAAGATAATTCGTAAACATCCAAATAACTTCACAGATCTTCATTGGTTTAGGTGTGTCTTATTGGCCTGATATGGTTCTCAATCAGAGGCAGGTGTTTTACATTGTCTCTGATTGGGAACCATATTAAGGAAGGCTGTTTTCACTGTTTGTTTGTGGGTGATTGTTCCTGTTCGTGAGTTCATTTTGTTTTTTCTATGTTCACATGTTCAGGACTGTAGCGTCGTTGGTTTCGTTCTGTTTATTGTTTTGTTCGTATTGAAGAGTATTCAAATAAATATGGATACATACCACGCTGCGATTTGGTCCTCCTCTCTTCCACATTACGACGACCGTTACACCATTCTCCTTTCTCTTGTTGATACTATGGCTATATTCCCACTGATATTCCTTTGTAATTAAGCTTTTACATGTGTATTTTTCTTTTTTTATTATACTACTAATAATAATCAGGTTTAATTTGTGGAGCGCATTTTCCACACTCAATGCACATGTGCATGTTAAAACATGTGTTAATAGTCTGTTAATATATTTGAAGTGCTTCAAAAATTGAAACTACATTTCATAATGTTAGAAAGTAGAATATAAACTAGATATAGGGTACTGTGGGTGGGGTAGGTTAAATAATTACAACCGAATAGGCCTAATTAAGAGAATAATGATAAAGGGAAAAAAATACGCTAGGCAGAGGATGCCCAGACCTTGTGTCTGAGCAGTAGCAGAGAGAAATTACGCTCTGCTCCTCACTCCACACTCACCCCACTTACATGCTCTGGTATTCAGAAGCAGCCATGCTTTAAGCTATCAAAGAACTGTCAATGAACAATCATATCAATGGATGGAATCAGTGAATGAATGGCTGCAGCAAGCATTACACGGTCTGACAAGCTGCATAAAAAATTAGGCTTAATTAGACAAAAGAACAATTAAGTCATTCAAACAAGCTAAGTTGTTCAAATGAGATATTAAGTCATTTGAACATCTAAGGTAAAAAAAAAATAATAATAATAATAATAATTCAAACGAGAATTCCAAGAGTCTACTTTTTTTAATTTTCTTTGCCTTGGGCTTCAGGGCTTCTGTAGAACTTTGGTCATGCATTCATGAGGCTTCTGCTAGGAATTCCAGGCAGCTATAAATCTGACTAACTCACCACAGGAGTTTTGTCATCTTGCAGTCTCTCTCTCTCTCTCTCTCTCTCCCTCCTTCTCACACATTATTTTAGTTGCCTTGTCCATTCCCCTCAGTTCTCTTCTATATTCTCCTTCCCAGCCTTTCTTTCTGTGGTAATATGATTTCATTGCATTAACAAGCCATACAACGCCACATACCCAAGGAACACTTCGTCTTATGTTTTATCATTCTAATTCACTATTGTATCATTCTAATTCAATTGGTTTTGCATGACTAGACAGCAGTCTGGAGAGATTACATCCAAACGAAGGCATATGAATTTGAGTTATGACATGAGCTATGGTGATACTGATTTGCCTTTGTTTGTAGGAGGTCATTGGAAAATCTGTGAAACAGGCTGTTTGTTTGCCTCTCTACACTGTGCCAGATAACAATTTTAGTGAATAAATTGTGTTTATAAATTGTGGTATGTTTTATTTGTTTCATTTTATTGTTTCGATCTTTTCAGATCAGGAACTGTACTTCTGTCATTGAAAGACACAAACATCTTGTCATTTCTCATTTTACCAAAACACTCTCCTCAAGATGATAATGGAGATAATGTATATTGCCAAGGTTATTAGCATGATTATTGGTGTCCAGATACAATGATAAGAAGACCGATATGTAGTGTTCTGCATGCCAGAGATTTCACCCTGCAAGATTTATCGACTGCAGAAGGGTACTAACCCATACGAGTACATTACAGCACTGCACCCTATTTTAATCTGGTTCAATCCAAATTTACTAGGTCTTTGTCGATGACTGAGCATGTGCTTTTTTTGTTTCACTGATTATTTATCTTTTTATGTCTGTTGTCACAGACCTGTTCTCACTGGTCTCGTGGCGATAGATCTGAGTGACGTTCTCAACCACAGTATTGATAATGATGCTGCAGGAGTCAGGTGAGTGCATCACTTGTCTTTTTCTCTTTCCTAGAATCCTACACTCTCAACAATGCAACCTCTAGCTGTACAGGCAAATTATGTGAACATGCATTGCATATTACTTGCTCTAATGATGATCTGCAATTGATTATTTGTTGTTTTTATTGGTGTTAATGACTATTATATATAGATCCATGATTTTTTTTTTGCATGTCTGTGTGTTTAAGTTCTGACTGTGTGTACAGTTGCCAGGATGCTCGTTTCTATGACGATGAGACATTGACAGTGGTGCTGCGAGCATTAGAGGAGGAGGAGAGCAGGGGGCGTGTCCTGGCCCAGCTCCCTCTCTGCTCAGCTCTCAGCTGTGAGGAGGAGTTCCACGGGGACCCAAGTCTTAGTGTATGGTTGAAACACCTTTTTCCCTAACATGCAAACCTAGCCCTATATTCCTAATTCATGATCTATTTGTAACTGTAACCTGCACCTCATCTCAAACCGTTAATTATGTTCTACCTGATTACAAACTGGAACTCAAGACTTAGTGCCATCAGAAAGTATTTATATCACTTGACTTATTCCACATTTTGTTGTGCTACAGGCTGAATTCAAAATGGATGAAATTGAGTTTCTCACACACAATACCACATAATTATTTTTAAAAAAATTCTCGAAAAAACGAAATACAGAAATGTAATTTACATACAGTGGCAAGAAAAAGTATGTGAACCCTTTGGAATTATCTGGATTTCTGCATAAATTGGTCATCAAATTAGATCTGGTCTTCATCTTAGTCACAACAACAGACAAACTAAACTAAACTAATAACACACAAATGATTTTATTTTTCTTGTCTATATTGAACACATCATTTAAACATTCAAAGTGTAGGTTGGAAAAAGTATGCGAACCCCTAGGCTAATGACTTCTCCAAAAGCAAAACGGAGTCAGGTGTCAGCTAACCTGGAGTACAATCATTGAGATGAGTTTGGAGATGTTGGTTAGAGTTGCCCTGCCCTATTTAAAAAAACTCACAAAATTTGAGTTTGCTATTCACAGGAAGCATTGCCTGCTGTGAACCATGCCTCAAACAAAAGAGATTTCAAAAGACCCAAGATTAAGAATTGTTTACTTGCATAAAGCTGGAAAGGGTTACAAAAGTATCTCTAAAAGCCTTGATGTTCATCAGTCCACGGTAAGACAATTTGTCTAAAAATTGAGAAAGTTCACCACTGTTGCTACTCTCCCTAGGAGTGGCCGTCCTGCAAAGATGACTACAAGAGCACAGAAGAATAATCCTAAAGTGTCAGCTAAAGACTTACAGAAATCTCTGGAACATGATAACATCTCTGTTGACGAGTCTACGATACGTAAAACACTAAACAAGAATGGTGTTCATGGGAGGACACCACGGAAGAAGCCACTGCTGTCCCAGAAAAACATTGCTGCACGTCTGAAGTTTGCGAAAGAGCGTCTGGATGTTCCACAGCGCTACTGGCAAAATATTCTGTGAACAGATGAAACTACAGTTGAGTTGTTTGGATGGAACACACAACACTATGTGTAGAGAAAAAAAGGCACAGCACACCAACATCAAAACCTCATCCCAACTGGAAAGTATGGTGGAGGGAGCATCATGGTTTGGGGCTGCTTTACTGCCTCAGGGCCTGGACAGGTTTCTATCATTGACAGAAAAATGAATTCCCAAGTTTATCAAGACATTTTGCAGGAGAATGTAAGGCTATCTGTCCACCAATTGAAGCTCAACAGAAGCTGGGTGAGGCAACAGGACAACGACCCAAAACACAGAAGTAAATCAACAACAGAATGGCTTCAACAGAAGAAAATATGCCTTCTGGAGTGGCCCAGTCAAAGTTCTGACCCGATTTGAGATGCTGTGGCATGATATCAAGAAAGCGGTTCACGCCAGACATCCCAAGAATTTGCTGAACTGAAACAGTTTTGTAAAGAGGAATGTTACAAAATTCCTCCTGACCGTTGTGCAGGTCTGATCCGCAACTATAGAAAACGTTTGTTTGAGGTTATTGCTGCCAAAACCGGTTATTAAATCCAAGGGTTCATACTTTTCCACCCTGCTTTGTGAATGTTTACACAGTGTGTTCAATAAAGACATGAAAATGTATAATTGTTTGTGTAATAATTTAAGCAGACTTTGTGTTTGTCTATTGTTGTGACTGGGTGTATTGATACACCATCCAAAGCTTAATTAATAACTTCACCATGCTCAAAGTGATATTCAGCTTTTCATTTTTCTTTAACCAATAGCTGCCCTTCTTTGCGAGGCATTGAAAAACGTCCCTGGTCTCTGTGGTTAAATCTGTGCTTGAAATTCACTACTTTATTGAGGAACCTTAAAGATAATTGTATTTGTGGGGTATAGAGATGGGGTAGTTATTCAAAAGTAATGTTAACCACTATTATTGAACACACATGAGTCCTTGCAACTTATTATTCAATTTGTTGAGGACATTTTTACTCCTGAACTTATTTAGGGTTGCCATAACAAAGGGGTTGAATACTTATTGACTCAAGACATTTCAGCTTTTAATTTTCTATGGATTTCTAACATTTTCTACAAAAAAAAATCCACTTTGACATTATGGGGTATTTTGTGTAGATCAGTGACACAATCTCAATTTAATCTATTTAAAATTCAGGCTGTAACAAAACAAAATGTGAAAAAGATAAAGGGATGTGAATACTTTCTGAAGGAACTGTACATCTAAACACCAACTATCACCTTAACCTGTAATTCACTTATCTTCACTGTAGTCATCATGGGTCACCTGTTGACTGTTCCATCTGTATTCTCAGGTTAGACCAGCAGAGTGGTGTTATCCATGCACATGGGCTGGTACTGGAGAACCAGTGGAGAGACTTGAAGAACATGAAGGCCCAGTTTGGGGCTGTGAATTGGATCCGGAAAGTGGCCTGTGTGGTAAGACAATGGAAAGGGGATTCCCTTACTAAGGCTTTAACAGGCTTGTTGTAGTTTGGTTCAGATTGTTCAGAATCACTCGTTCCGAAGTTCCTTTCTGTTCTCTGTGTCCCAGCTGAGCTCCAACCTGTGGCACATCCGTGTGTTTGAGATGGATGTGGAGGATGAAGAGTGGCCTGAGTTGCAGAACACCAGCTCTGATCAGGATGGCCTGGAGGAGACGCTGGCCAGCCAGGGGGAGGCTGAAGGAGGAGAGACTAAGGGGCAGGGAGGGGGACAAAGTGCTGAGCAGCGACTGGAGTGTGGGGAAGCCCTCACTCTCATAGCAGCACCTCATCTAGGCAATATAACAATCGACAACACCAAACCCTATACTTTGGCAGCAATCAATCCCAGTTCCTAACAAAGTGGAAATAAACGTTTTGATAAGAAAACAATCTTCTGGTTGTTGTTTTGATGTGGTTGTTTCCTATGTCTGTAAGGCAAGTGAAGACTGGTCTCCAGATAGATAATGTAACATGGATTTGATCCTCACACAAATTCCTAGAGCACAGTCAAAATAATGTATTTTGGGGAGCACTAGACTTGACCACACCTTGCCCCTTTCTGTGACCACACCTTGCCCTGACTGTGGGATTTCCATCCCCACTCGTCTAACATGTATGGTAAACAATGTTGAATAAACTCCCTTTGAACCTACTCTACCCTATTGTTTGCTGATTTTGTCCTTATTCGGGTAGAGATATGACACAAAATCCCCACGGGTAAGTGTTATTAACCTGACTTTCAGAACGCTGGTCTGTATATAGATCTAGCGGTTTGTATTTTCAATCTACTGACGCACTCGACACAAACACTTGCACAATATGTAAACAATAGCCGAGTGTACATGCCGACCGGCGCTCTAAAAAGTCAGATAAATAATAACTTCCTGTGGATATTTGTTTTCAAATTTCGACCCGAAAGAGGATCAACCTCAGACAAAGATTGTTCAAATGTAATTTTTAAAAATATTCTGGCTTGGAAGGTATGGTCTTGCCTACTACATCAGACTGTGATACTAGCTTTCTGGTGGTACAGTCTGACATAAAGCAGTGTAAAAACGTTTCCACGTTTTTTCAGTGCTTTATGTCAAACTGTACCACAAAAAAAGCTGGTATCATAGTATGATTTAGGCAAGACCATGTATAACTAAGTTGGGGCTAGGTGAAACAAACTCCTGCAAGTACATTCTAGGTCCGTGACAAGTAACATATGAGCAACAGTTAGCTCGTGTGATTGCTTTTATTGACAAACCACCATACTTTTCATTGTACTGTATATGAGCTCACATGATAATATTCTATGCATTGCAGACAGTACTGTGGGGTATAATCGATACTGTAAACGCGCGCTTGGTTACGTGCTCGTTACCTGTGTTTCACGTGGTGACGTTCTAGCCTTGCCTGTATGTCTTTCACAGTTGGCGACAGTGGAAATGTTTTCGACCCTGCCCGTGTGTACGAATATTTGGAGAAGATGACGATAAGCCCAATAACTTATTTGAACACCAAAGTCTCTTCATTATAAACGTGATACTGCTTAGAGTGACGTACATATCGTGATATCCAGCCGAGAAAGAAGAAACGAAAAACCACACTGACACAGCCGCGGATTTTTGTGTGGCTGGGTAGCGCCAACGTTAGCTAGCTAACGTTAGCTAGCTATGGAGGATATTAACTCAAACATCAACGCGGACTTGGAGGTGCGCAAGCTGCAGGACTTGGTAAAGAAACTCGAACAGCAAAACGAGCAGCTCCGTAGTCGGTCTACTCTATTGTCTTCGTCTGGAGCAGTGTCAGGAAACCATAGACCCCTTAGTGCTGGATATGACTCACCCCTGTCAGCCGCCTCGGCGGCGGGGCTGGCCGGCTTCCCTGGGGTGGGGTTCAGCGGAACGGGTGCCTATGGAGGGCTTTTGGAAAACTCCCGTTGTTTGAGCCCCAGACTGTCATATGATGGCATCAGTTTCAGGAGAGCATATGAGGGCGAGGGGGCATCGGCTGCCACCTCTTTCACTGGCATCAATTCGTACTTTACTGACGCAGGGGAAACACTGGGTTTTATGGATGAAGGGGAAACTTCAATCTTGGATGAAGTAGACATCCTCGATCTTGAAGACATGGATTGTCTGAACGAAGATGAAGACAGCTGGTGAGTGATACACCATCTGTAATTCAAGTAGCCTGAGGGTTTTTCGAACAACGAGAACACAACAGTACGCCCTAATGCATTTAGCTAGTCAACCAGTGTGCCTATCATGCGCCCATATGTGACAGCTCCACAGCCGAGGACAGCTGTTCCAGACATTATCAACGATGACAAACCCTTGGGGAGGGAAATAATCCTCGCTGAAATTGCGCCATAGGAATGCACAGCACGGCCATGTTGTCAATACAATAGCTTGCCACAGACAGAGGTCATCACACACCGCAGACCGATTGTCTGCCGTTCGTTCTTGATTACTGAGTGGGTGAGGGGTGGTGGATGGAATTAAATCCGAATGGAAATTGGATCACGTATGGGGACTGTCAAACCACCTGCACTTGTCACATTACATCCTGATCAATATTGTATCAGTAGAACTTGGCATTCATTGTTCTGTGGGTGCTGCTGTGCTTGGACTAATCACACCCCTTTACTATTAGGCCTTAGTCATAATGTTTGCATTTTAGTGGTCTTGTTTACTCTGTCAAATGATGTACCATAAAAGCTAGTTGTTAGTTAACTATGTTAATTAACAGTTCGTATGGTGGCCATTTGCACTATTTTGGTGACATAGCAGAAGGCTGTCAGGTGGGAAGTGTGCACAGTGAAATTTAAAGTTGTTTACCCAACCTAAGGCTATGGGGAAATAGCCACAACCATGGTTTACCTTCATTGTTAGGAGGACTATCAATACTAATACACACCATCCACTAGTCTAGTGTATGAAACGAGGTTGAGGGGAAATCATTGCCTACTAGGCCTAAATGATTATGACAATGTTATAGTACTTGAATTGTTGTAATAGCCAGGCCCAGCCACAGTTTTTACCCACGCCAAACTGAATCTCAGGATCATGTATTGTTTGCTGTGCACTGACTGAGCATTTGTTGGTTTATAGGGTTAGGTCGCTTACACAGATGAACTTTTAGAAGTATAGCCTAATCCTTGAAACTGGAGATGTTTAATTGGATTTGTGAGGCAGAACAAATCTCACTGCTGATCCCAACCTGAGGAAATCCCTGAAACAGTTGTAGAGAGTGATGAGACCTCACTGTCGAGCTGACGTGAAATAAGCCCTATTTATAAATGAGATGTTGTAGTTTTGTTTAGTAGAGCAGTAGGAATCATTAGCCTATAATGAGGAAGCTGGGTCAGTGTTCATTTCTCTCCCCCTCTCATTCTCTGAAAGATAGGCCCTTGTCTGCCATGGTGCGGTTAGTAGGATAGGGTTTTTATTGGCATATTATGGGCCTCTTGAGGGTAATTTAATGGTAATGGCTTGTGCTTTAGGTCAAGGCCTAGGTCGGAGGCGGCCAGCTATAGAAAGGAGATACAGTAACTAATTATGGCCAGACTGTCAGGTTAGTAATACTGCATGGGCTCTGGCAGCCCCTGGTCATTTAATCAGATGAAATGAGCCTTTCCGATAGCCTGACTCAGTGTGTGAGTTTGCCTGCCCTATGTGAATGTATTAGATACAGAAACATCTTCGACTACTCTTCAATATTTGGAAGAGAGGATAGAGGAAGCATGACTGGGAAGTTTACTGTGGCCTCTTAGTACCAGTTCCTTGTTGCCCCTCTAACCCAATCCCCACACACTCCACTGGTGGTCTCTCTGCCCGCTGGCTGGTGATACACACAGGATTACCCATAGTACTACTGATTGATGGCTTGCCAGTCCTGGTCATAGATTCCCATAATCCCTGAATTAGCATCAGACTGAATTTGCAGGGCCGTCTGGTCCTGCAGCTATTTGACGACAGCACAGCACCATCCTGCTGTTAAGCTTTTCATTCTAAAATACAGTTAGGAGGATCCAGCCAGACACATGTTTACAGGGTAATTAGGCTAAGCTATATATAAAACCATAGCAATGTGGATGTGACAGAGCTTTAATTATGCCTAATGCTAGAGTGATAGGTCTTCAAGTTCTGGTTGAATTTGATTCTTTAAATGTTATGATTACAGTCAGATTCACCATGTGGCATACTTTTAGAATGCCCATAATGTATTGAATCTAGGCCTACATTTTTCTGTTTACTAGTAGGCTTTAGTGTTATTGTTGTTTAGTTGAGGACTCTCATGTGGGAGGTTTTCTCTGCCGCTGAGACAAAGCTGTACCTCTTCCTGGTACAGGCACTTTCTCTCTTTCTCTCTCTCAGTATAAAGCAGGCTTAAGTATCAGCCGTAGCAGCTGTGATGAGATGTAGGCCTAAGCAGGTTATAACACTCACCAAACCTGCATCGCCCCTCATCACATTTATTTCCACTGATTATCATCAGGTTTCTTACCTTATTGATTGTTGTCATCATTATCCCAGCCAGCCTCAGCCTGCCCTGCCTGGTTAGCAATTTGTCCACTGGACAGCATTATATTCATGAAGGAGGGCTGGTGAAGTCGTGAAGAGGGCACGACAACGCCTATTCCCCTTCAGCAAACTGAGAAGATTTGGCATGGGTCCTCAGATCCTCAAAAAGTTCTACAGCTGCACCATCGAGAGCATCCTGATTGGTTGCATCATCGCCTGGTATGGCAACTGCTCAGCCTCCGACCGCAAGGCACTACAGAGGGTAGTGCATACGGCCCAGTACATCACTGGGGCTAAGCTTCTTGCTATCCAGGACCTCTATACCAGGCGGTGTCAGAGGAAGGCCCTAAAAATTGCCAAAGACTCCAGCCACCCTAGTCATAGACTGTTCTCTCTGCTACTGCACAGAAAGCAGTACCGGAGCACCAAGTCTAGGTCCAAAAGACTTCTTAACAGCTTCTTCCTCTAAGCCATAAGACTGCTTATCAGCTAATCAAATGGATACCCAGACTATTTCAATTGGCCTACACCCCTTGTTTTACACTCCTGCTACTTGCTGTTTATTATCTATGCATAGTCACTTTACCCCTACCTACATGTACATATTACCTCGACTAACCTGTACCCCCGCACCACACACATTTTTACTTTAGTTTATTTAGTAAATATTTTTTCTTAAAATTGCACTGTTGGTTAAGGGCTTGTAAGTAAGCATTTCACTGTAAGTCTACTACACCTGTTGTCTTCGGTGAATGTGACAAATAATGTTATTTTACATGATTTGTTCACCTTCCAAAAGGGCCGTGAATGAGCAAATGCATTTCCACCTACAGGGAAGACCAAGGGCAAGCAAACGTTGTTCCTCAATAAACAAAACACAGGAACAAAGTTTCCAGCGCTACTTTTAAACATGTGTATTTTTGTGTGCATTGTCCATTGACGTGTGTGTGTTGATGTGTGTTGTGTTCGTCCAGGCTGTATGAGGCGAAGCTGAACAGCCCTTGGCAGAAAGCCTTGAGTCCCATCGTGTGGTGTCGCCAGGCTCTGGACAACCCCAGTCCTGACATGGAGTCAGCCAAGCGCTCCCTCATCCACAGACTGGACCTCACCATGTCAGGTACTGTCACCTCACTCCTCTCCATTCTCCTCTCCATGTTTCCTCTCTTCTCTCCCCTCTCGCTTCTCCCATCGCTTCTCCCAGCTTTGCTCCAAACAAGCGTGCACACATCTAGGACAAATATGCTTTTGTTTTGTAGTAGGAACTATGCTGTATGAGTGTATGTATTACATTATCATGGCCAGTGTGCCTGTGGATTCTATCTATGTCCCTCTGCGTATTATGACAGCTAAATATAGACAATCAGGACAGCAAGGCTAAAGTGAGACCAGTTCCATATTTACAGAGGTATGCTCATGTGACGCACATATCGTATCCAGCAACAGTTTGTTGAAGGTCGCTATCCCTAAACCTGCGTGTGCTCCGTAACGGTGACTGATCACGTGGCACTGGTGTTACGCAACACCCCCAGTCATAGACCCCCTGGGCAGACAGACCGCACCCGCAGGGCCATGGGGTTGCTGTCCTGACATGGAGTCAACAGCTGACCTGTTCCCCTCACATCCCCTTCCTGCGAGTGCCCTTTGAAGTTATGTATCACACTGAAGTTCAACTCCGACTGTTCATAGACCACAACAGGCTCTGAGGCTCCGGTGGGTGACCCATACATACTATGGATGAGTGTTACTTGGGTGATGGGTGGTGTTGATATCCTCGTAAGGAGAGGATAATGTTACTCATTCATTTGGACATCTAATGCTTAAAATCACTGACCGTGCCCCCCTCTACCTCACTCCAAAGGCAAAGGGAGGTTCTAGAGATCAATCAGCTGGTTGCTTTTTGCACTGCTTATTATCAGCAACAGGTCAATAAATGATTTAGGTATGTGTGAACAAGCAAAAAAACAGCAATGCAGGCTATATAGCTCTTGTACAATATGCAGGTAACAAAAGGTTAAAGGACCCACCTGCTGACTAGCTTCTAACTGCCTATACCTGAGGGGAGGGGAGGTAGGCAGCTGTCAGACAGCTTCAAACAGGCCCAAATGACTGCTTTTCGACCGCAGGATGAGCAGAGCGGGCCTAGGCGTGTTCTATGCATCTACTAAGAGTCTTGTGTGGCTGTACTGTATGTTGGACTCCTCAGTGACACACCCTCTCGGGAGTGTGAAATTCTGTTGCCATGGCATCGTGTGAGGACTGTTTCCACGGGTGAAGGAATTTCACAAAGCAGGGCATCGCGTCTGGCTCATGACTAACTTAATACACAGCTTGACAGTACATTTGTACCACATCATAGGATTATTTTCGATGCTTTGAAATGCTTATGGAAGACCCTTTCAGAGGGCTTAGCCTTCAATGTCCATGAGAAACTCCCAAACTGTTGGAAGGCCCAGGGTGATTGCTTGCATACTGAAATGTGAATGTGTGTGTGTACTTTTGTTTTAGCTTGTCCATGGTAACCAAGCGTGTGTCTTTAGACTCCCTGCGAAATGTAAGCAATGAGATCCCTTAAATGCCATGCCCCAGTTACATAACAAACTGGAAGCAGGGACAAATAGTTTTTTATTTTTCAGCATAGTCGAGTTAAATAAATGTATTAGACACTATCTAGTTTCATTAGTGAAGTGTTATCAAACGTTTAGAAATTCAAAAATGTATTCTGGGCATTGTCATGACATTATAACACTGAAAGCGTAGCAGGAAGTAAAGAATGGCCCGGGCCGGGGACTCTCCTAACAGTACCAGTCCTGTAATGCTGGGCTAGATTCAGAATGGAGCCTTCTGAACAGTGCTTTGACAAACGTCCACAGATTCCACCCACACAGTTCTTCTCTACAGCAGAAAGTACCTAATCCCAAGCTGATAGGCCAGCTATCTAGCCATGCTCACCCTAACATGTAGCTATTGTTTCAGTACTTAAGCTATAATGGACTGGATATTTCCGCCTTCTCTAAGTCATGCTCTTTCAGTTGTTCATCTCTCCCCTCATTTTATTTCTCTCCTTGAGCCACACAATAAAGGCTTCTGTTGCCCTCTCCTCATGTGAAATGCTCCTAGCTAGCTGGCCCAGTCCATCTCAAGAACCCTTTTTCACTTTAAGGAGCGTTCAATGACGGGTATTGTTTGACTTTTCTCTGTCCATCTGAGCTGTTTAATCGGACCTGGCAATCTCTGGGTTTGCTTGTTCTGTCCTGTCTGTCACTGACGCCATGCTGTCTAGGCTAATTCCAGGAGAAACTGAAGGTCCTGCAGCCAAACCATCAGCTGGGAAAGAGCTTTTATTACAGCTAGTATCTTGGCTACAAATGAATGGAAATAGCGGTTTTGCTCCTGATGATTTTTTCTGGCTTGCCTATGAAGTTAAGCAGGGTTGGTCCTGGTCGGCCTCTGGATGGGAGACCAGATGCTACTGGAAGTGGTATTGGAGAGCCAGTAGGAGGCACTCCTTCTTCTGGACCCCAAAAAATATCTCAATACCCCAGGACAGTGATTGGGGACAGTGCCCTATGTAGGGTCCCGTCTATCGGATCAAACATTAAACAGGTGACCTGACTCTGTGGTCACTTAAGATCCCATGGCGCTTATCGTAAGAGTAGGGGTGTCCTAGGTTGTCCACCTAATCATCCCCAGCTTCCAATTGCCTCATTCATCCCCTTTCCTCTCCCCTGTAACTATTCCTCAGGTCATTGCTGTAAATGATAATGTGTTCTCAGTCAACCTACCTGGTAAAATAAGGGTTAAATAAATGTCTTAGTGTTATGGAATGGTTTTAGCATGAAGGGAGAATGTGTTAAATGTCGCGTAAGTATTATCATTTATATTATTTACCTAAGTATGCTCATATATAGTATTTACCTATCTATTTTTTAGGCCTCAGGCAAGATTTGTAGTTTTTTTTTTGTTGCATGGTTTGTTTTAGGACACAGTATTTTAGGACGACACTATTTTAGTTGGTCCCTGTGCTGCAAATCCCTGCTGAGACCCAGCCAGCAACACACTGACTATAGGCTGTCTCCAATCTCCTCTTCCTGATTTACTGTAGAGCTAAGCTGCTCCATCTGATCACCTCCTAGCCCTTAAATCATTCACCCCTAGCCTGGCACCAAAGGATACATGGGGGGAACAGCACTGAATGCACCCTCTGAACCGCTGTCCTTTCCTTGTGGTTTGTAAGTCTACAACTGCAGTAATCTCCCTATTGGGAGCACCTGATAGATGTCCACTTTAGGGGTCACACACTCCGCTATGTCTGTCTCCAGAGGTCAGAGCTTGACCCCCACGATGCGTTGCCAGGACTTGTGTTCGGCGTCACGGCGGACACATGGAGGTGCCACTCCGAGGCAGGTAACTCCCTCCTTTAACTCACCGTGTTTGATCCCTGTCAGCTATCTCTGTGTGCGAGAACCTATATCCTGTATGTAGGCCTATAGGTATAATGTTGATCATACCACAACACAACTGTTGTACATATCTGACCTATAAAGAGTGCGCTCTCAGCACTGGGAGTCTGGACAGAATCTGTCCTACAGACGCCTCTGTCTCTGGTGAGGTCCTGGTTTTAGATAAGCCCGTGCTAATCTCAGTGTCTGACCTATCTGCGAATCCACAGAGGACAAAGTGATTGAGAGGTGTGTACGTCTGTGGTCGAGTGCTTGTGTCCCTGGTTAAGGCTTAAGCATGCAGGTGGTACTGCGGTAGTGTCATGTTGTGATCCTAGTATCCCTCAATGGCTGATCTCTGAAGGAAGTGAGTGAGTTGAGTGGACATGTTATTTCCTAAATAATGCGGTAGGGCCGTGTACAGAGCATCAAAAGATGAGATGGAGGGAATAAAGAGCGAGTTGATAATAAAAGGCTTCTTTCCAGCCATCATCCAGCTGAGGGAGGGAGGGAGGGAGGGAGGGAGGGAGGGTGATGAGCAAACAAGTGGCCCTGGAGATTGGAGTGTATGCAGCACTGCGGGCAGAGCTGTCCCTAGTGGGACTGCAGTATAGCAGTCAACATTGATGGCCATTGGCCAGTGAGTCGTATCCCTGTCAGAGCAGCCAGGCCTGGTCTAATGGCTGAGCTGAGGCAGGCTCCATGGTTAGCCTGCCTACCTGGGACTAACTGACTGACTGGCAGGCTGTATGGAGTCTCTGTGGATAGCTGGGTATCACAGTGCTGCATTGTGCTGCTCTGACTGTACTACTGAGTGAATGGGCCATATTGTTAACTCTTTCTTCAGTCCATGATAAAGACGCCTATGACTGCCATACGATTTAAGTGACTCTAGAATGTGCACCAGTTCCAACACAGTAGAGAGGAGAGGACTCCGAGAGACGGTGTGTGACTGTGTGCACATTAGTGGTTGGTATAATGCAGCTTGTGTATGTCAGCTGGCTCACATTGAGTACGCTTGCAGTCCCAATAACAATTCGATATTCAACTGATTATGTCAGTATTCAGATTATGCAATAGTCATGTAAACACCATACTTATCTTAATCGGCGTAAGGTCAAAATCTAAGTAAGCATACGGCGATTAAAAGACCTCCTTTTCTGAGCAGTCTTTTGAATTATTAGGACATGTAAACACCTTAAATGGGTGTTCCAGCGGTGTATTTGATCTGTGCATCAGTCACGCGAGCCTCCGTCTTTAGGGCGAGTGAAGTGAGTTCGGATCAACAGAATGTATGCGTCTTAGAAGAAGTTTTCACATACAAACTGTACATGTCTGAACTCCGAATCAAATCGAGATGTTCACTGTGGTAGAACGTTTGTTTTGAGTGGCGATTTTCTGCATTGTTATCAGAGTGCCGCCAGGTAGCTTGATTTCAGATGTGTCCATGTAAACAGGATTATTAGGGAAATTGTTATTTTTGGCAAAGTATGTACGTGTTTTAATCGAACTGTTATATTAATCGGACTATTCACACTAATCGCATTGTGTGCATGTAACCGCACTCACTGTGATTAAACTACTCCCTCGAAGGGGGCAACCTGTAATGCCTGCAATGACTTCCCATGTAAGATATTATCTCAGTGAATAATTGTTCATTACGGTGTAGATTGCTGGCTGTACAACAATCCCTTATGTGATGTAGTTATAGGCTATCAAATCACAGTTTATTGGGAAGTGTACACAGATTTGCAGATGTTATCGAAGGTGCAGCGAAATGCTCATGTTTCTAGCTCCAAATGTGCAGCAATACAAAACAATACACACATAATCCAAAAAGTTAAAAGAAATTAAGAAATATCAGAACTAGCCATGTCTGAGTCCTAGAAAAGGTGTGTACAGTAGTAGTTAAATAGGATGAGCCATGACCAGAATACAGTAGATACTTATAAAGTGGGTAAAACAGTATGTAAACATGGTTAAAGTGACCAGTGTTCAACGACTATGTACATAAGGAAGCAGTCTCTAAGGTGCAGGGTAAAGTACTGGGTGGTAGCCAGCTAGTAACAGTGTCTAAAGTTCAGGGCAGGGTACTGGGCGGAGGCCGGCTTGTGGTGATTGTTTAATAGACTGACAAACAGCTTCTTTCTGTCCAAGCTTTGATGCACCTGTACTGTCTCCTCCTTCCATATGGTAGCAGGGTGAACAGGGCGTGGCTCGGTTGGCGAGGTCCTTGATGATCTTCTTGGCCTTCTTGTGACACCGAGTGCTGTAAATGTCCTGGAGGGCAGGCAGTGTTCGGCTGACCGCACCACCCTCTGGAGAGCTCTCAATGGTGCATCTGTAGAAGTTTGTGAGGGTCTTAGGGGCCAAGCTGAATTTCTTCACCCACTGTCTGGGTAAAGGGACCATATCAGCACAGCATGTTCATAGCAATTCTCTTCTGTCTTCACAGCAAACAAGCGGAGGAGCCTGTATGGAAGTCCCTATAGTCCCCAGGTGAACTACGGAAGCCCATACAGCACAAACACAGTGAACAGCCCCTACAGCAGCGGCTTCAACTCCCCTTCCTCCACCCCCAGCAGGGTGCCCATCGTCAGACAGCAGCTGATGCCCCCTCTCCACCAGGGTACTATACACAGGCTTTATATGCCAGTCTTTAACTCTCTCCTCTATCCCTTTATGTTCATTAATGAAGTATGAATAATATAAATGTGTGTGTCCCAGCAGCTCACCAGCAGCAGCGTGGTGGCTCAGTAGAGAGAGAGAGGAACGCCCCACCGGTCAGCCCTCAGTCTTCAATAGACAGTGAGCTGAGCACCTCGGAGATGGACGAGGACTCTGTGGGATCCTCCACCACATACAAACTCAACGACGTCACTGATGTACAGATCCTGGCTCGCATGCAGGAGGAGAGTACGTACCATCTTCTAACTCTCTGTCCATTTGTCCACTATTACCAGAAACGACAGGGATTATTTTAACGACAAAAAACACAATATTTCTACCATTTTTAGATTTTGTGGCATAGAGAAAGCTATAAACAATACTCTGAGCAAAAGAGAATGTTTTAGGATTTTTACCCTCCAGATATTAATCCCAAAGGTCTTAATGATGAAATGCCCATGCATGTTATGTTGTAATTGTGAACGTGAACTAATGCCTTGTCATTCATCGCTTCAGCCTACCTGCGCTGTTCCCAAGAATTTATGAAAACCTACTTGATAGGTCGATGTCCTCATTGTGGTTTTCCAGAAGTGTTTAATAAAGTTTTATGTACACTCATTGTTCTATTTGGTAACACGTGTTTATTTGTCCTTTTATTTGTCCTTTATTTGTCCAACCCCATTCGATGCACGGAACGGATGGGGGTGGAGCAATGTCTGCATAAGTGTGCAAATTAAAAAACGCTCACAAAAGCTCTGACGGAAGGCCTGGCGGCCGATGAGTGACGCTTAATAAAGAACAGTGATACTAGCAAGAGCAGTGTGCGGTTTTCTCTCAGATTGTGAGTGTTTCTACTGACTTTCTTTGTACAGGCTGTACTAGCGCTTTATGTTCTGACCGTGTCCCTGTTTGTGTGTTTCCAGGTCTTCGGCAGGACTATGCTGCCACAGCTTCCAGGCGTAGCTCTGGTTCGTCCTGCCACTCTCTGAGACGCAGCACCTTCAGTGACCAGGAGCTGGACGCCCAGAGTCTAGAGGACGATGAGGAGGCTGTACACCCCGCCTTCCACCTCCCCTCGAACCGCTTCTCCCACTCTCCCAGACACTCCCCCCGTGCCTCCCCCAGGAACTCACCCCGCTCCCGCTCCCCAGCACGTTCCCTGGAGTACAACCACAGCCGGGGCTCCCCGCAGCCAATCATCAGCCGGCTGCAGGCGCCACGTCACTCCCTGCAGGGCCACGCCCCCCAAGACCTGCAGACCAATGTGGTGAAGAACGAAGGTAGGGGGGGGATTGAGTGACTAGACTAGAGAGGGGAAATGGTTTTGTGTTGGGGTTAGTTCATTGTTATGTGGAAGACCAACTATGGATTCATATGGTCTATCCTTTCTGATTGAAATGAGGACCGTTGTGTACGGTATCTGTTCCGTCCTGTTTTCAGTTGTTTTCCTCTGCTGTGGTGTTTGTAGAGAAGCTGGGGCGTAGTCTTCCTAACTTGACCCGCTCCAACGTGGCCCAGCAGGGCCCAGAGCCCGTCAAGAACAGCAAGAGCTGTGAGTCCAACCTGCAAGTGCCAAACGGAAGCTCACCGAGACACCAGGCAGTCAGTCAGTCTGCCAGTGAGTACTACACACACACACACACACAATATCCCTATCGCATGTTCACTCGGTAATCGCAATCCGAGACATGCTTTCATTTTCATATTCTGTCTTGTATACTGATAAATAATTGTTTCTGAAGCATATTCAACAGCAGCAGTGTAATGACAGGAGTGTGTTTCATGCTCCGCCTTATTAAACCTCTTGCTTTTTAATGTCTTGGCTTTGATGGTTTGGGGATCTCTCTGTTTGATCGTTTTAATAATTTCTCCTTCCGTGCACTCTTCTCCTTTTTACCCAAATCAATTAGAATCAAGAGATTTAAAAGTAGGTTATTGTGAGGATTTATATTTAGAATGTAGAGAGAACTGAATAAAACACTGAATGCTCTTTAGAAATATCCACCAACGGAATTGGAACTGGAGTGGCCATTTACTATAATCCAAGAATGAGACAAAAACCCCCACAGTGAATCAGTGGTGGTAGTGTTGTATTTTAATCCATATAACTAATCCCCACTCAGACACCTGAAGGAGAAACGGCTGCTGGACAAATGACATGTGTAATCTGTATCAGTTAATCTGTTCAACAGTTTTTTTTATATACACTGATAATGAACTATGTGTAAGTGAAGCGGGCATGCCTGAGATTGAATAGGACCACTTTGTGAATGTCCGTAGTGTTCTGTACTATCCTGTACTGTGTCACTGTTGTATGGTTTTGCTCTTGACACTTGAGTCGTCTCCTGTAGTTCGCTGGGCTTTTTCTGTCTGTGGTGGGCAGTATGACACCACTATCCCTGCCTCTCTATCTGACAGTAGAGCATGCGCTGCCTTTCACTCACCCCTCTCTTTCTACTGAGGCACTGGTAGTGGTTTGGCCTAGTGTTGGCCCAGCTGGGCTCTGGAAGTACTTTACCCCTGGCAGTCTCTCTCTCTCTCTCTCTCCTCTCTCTCTCTCTCTCTCTCTCTCTCTCTCTCTCTCTCCTCTCTCCTCTCTCCTCTCTCCTCTCTCCTCTCTCCTCTCTCCTCTCTGTGTCTCTCTCTCTCTCTGTGTGTGTGTGGACTGTGAATGTCTGGCTGCACTGCAGCACCCCATAGCATTTCAGGCTGCTCTTTTACCTTTGGCTGATAACGACTATAAGCCCGGCTTGGCTGACTCACAGTGGCCTCACTGGCTACCACAACCCCTCCTGGCTGCCTGGTTCAAACATATCTCATGTCCTCTTCTCCCTGGTCCACTAACAGTAACAAAACAGAAAGGATTGACTCTGTTTCTCCCCAACTGTCATCTCCATTTTTCCCCAGTAGCCCAGCACTCCTCCACTCCACTCCACTCCCGGTACTCTACCCCCCCTCGCTCCTCCCAAACAGGAACTCCCGCTCGATCCTTGCTGTCCCCGAAACCCAAACAACACCTCCAAAGCCCTTCTTCCCTCCGAGGTAACAGCCTGCCGGTGCCTGGGATCATCCACGTGATGAGTAAAGGGTCCCCTACATACACACACATCCTGAGTAATACACACATGATCACGTTCTTTACCAAAAGTAAAGCTTTTTACCGTGACTGGTTGGCTGTGTGACGTTCCTGCATGTACTCGACCCAATACAAAGTGCCAGGAAATTTGGTACCGTTGTCTCCAGATTTGCAAGGCAAGTAATTGTTTTGTGGGATGGTCACTTCGTCAGGGTAGGCAGCTTCTGGGATGGTCGGGAGTCTAGTCCTGAACGTTTTTTTGAGTGTCTCCATGGTGTTCTTGTAGGATGGGCCTGTTGGGTCTGGTCTTAGCAGAACAGACAACTCATGTCTCCTCCCTAGTGGTGATGGTGAGAACCTGCTGAGAAACCCTGTGGCTCTGGAATGCCTTTGGGCTCTCAAACCTCAAGGCTGTTTCAGATTATGTTTAAAATAAATTCAGTTTCTGGTGGGACAGCTGATGTGGTTAGTCACATCGCAGTCATTCCTCTTTTTGGCAATGGTTGCTGATTGGTTGAATGACAAGATCAAGCGTATGGTTCACATTTACACTGAACAAAAATATTAACACAACATGTAAAGTGTTGGTTCCATGTTTCATGAGCTGATATAAAAGATCCAAGAAATGTTCCATACGCACAAAAAACGTATTTCTCTCAAATGTTGGCCACAAATTTGTTTACATTCCTGTTAGTGAGCATTTCACCTTTGCCAAGATAATCCATCCACCTGACAGGTCTAGCATATCAAGAAGCTGATTAAACAGCATGATCATTACACAGGTGCACCTTGTGCTGGGGGACACTAAAAGGCCACTCTAAAATGTGCAGTTTTGTCACACAACACAATGCCACAGATGTCTCAAGTTTTGAGGGAGCGTAAAATTGGCATTCTGACTGCAGGAATATCCACCAAAGCTGTTGCCAGATAATTTAATATCCATAAGCCACCGCTAACGTTGTTTTAGAGAATTTGGTAGTCCATCCAACTGGCCTCTCAACCGCAGAACACATGTAACCACACCAGCCCTGGACCTCCACATTCAGCTTCTTCACCTGCGGGATCGTCTGAGACAAGCCACCCGGACAGCTGATGAAACTGTCAGTTTGCACAACCAAGAAACCGTCTCAGGGAAGCTCATCTGTGTGCTCGTCAATCCTCACCAGGGTCTTGACCTGACTGTAGTTTGATGTCGTAACCAACTTCAGTGGGCAAATGCTCACCTTCAATGCCCACTGGCACGCTGGAGAAGTGTGCTCTTCACAGATGAATCCCGGTTTCAAATGTACCGAGCAGATGGCAGTCTGGATGGATGTATGGCATCGTGTGGGCGAGCGGTTTGTTGATGTGAACAGAGTGCCCTGGTGGCGGTGGGGTTATAGTATCGGCAGGCATAAGCTACGGACAACGAACACAATTGCATTTTATCGATGGCAATTTGAATGCACAGAGATACAGTGACGAGATCCTGAGGCCCATTGTCGTGCCATTCTTCCGCCGCCATCACCTCATGTTTAAGCATGATAATGCACACCATTATCATGGATCTGTACACAATTCCTGGAAGCTGACAATGTCCCAGTTCTTCCATGGCCTGCATACTCACCAGACATCTCACCCATTGAGCATGTTTGGGATGCTCTGGATCGACGTGTACAACAGTGTGTTCCAGTTCCCACCGATATCCAGCGACTTTGCGCAGCCATTCAAGAGGCGTGGGACAACATTCCACAGGCCACAATGAACTCTATACCAAGGAGATGTGACGCGCTGCATGAGGCAAATGGTCTCACCAGATACTGACTGGTTTTCTGATCCACACCCCTACCTTTTCTTTTCAAGGTATCTGTGACCAACAGATGCATATCTGTTTTCCCAGTCATGTGAAATCCACAGATTAGGGCCTAATTCATTTATTTAAATTGACTGATTTCCTTATATGAACTGTAACTCAGTAAAATCTTTGAAATCGTTGCATGTTGCATGTTGCGTTTTATATTTTGTCCAGTGTACTTGAAGTTGTCCATGGATTAGTTTACGTATAGACCTGTATTGGTAACTAGGTGGTCTGCTTTTTAGTATAGGGCTCGAAGAGACTTTTTAGTCACAAGGTTCTTTTTCCATCCATAATCCTACACTTTCTTCTGCTGTCCTGAATGAAGTCAAATCTCTCCTGTCTTCATCTTTTAGTCCATCTTTCCTGTTGCTTTGGAGAAGAAGGGGATTTCAGTGAGTATTCACTGATCATGCTCCCTACTTTTTATATATTGTGATCGTGCTCTCATGATGTGATGTGTTAATGTTGTGGTATTATCTGTGCCCTTCCTGTCACTAGAGGGCATGTGTGCCTCATCCTACACATGAACAAGCATCGTGGGAGTTTGTACAGTTTGTATATACTTTATACATGGCCTCGTTTTAATTCGTCGGTTTCTTTTTCTTGATTTTTATATGGTTATTGTGATTTCAATGCAAAATTCCATCACATTAGATTATTTGAAGATTGGTTCTGAATGTATATTAGGTGATGATCTCCATTTTTCTCATACACATTGTATTTGTATCATATGTGCCTCAGATCATTGTGTTGTTCATTGCTTGGAAGGCCACTGAGACCACAGACCTCTGTTGTGGGAATAATACTGTGTCATCTATAAGCCATCTCTTCATACTACAGTGTACTGTACTGACCTGTCTCCTCCTCTCTCTCTCCTGCCCCTCCAGTCCCTTCTCCCAGTAAGCTGCGAACCCCAGCCACCCCGTCTCCCCTGGCCCTGAGGCAGCCTGTAAAGGCCACGTCTACCCCTGGCTCTGGAGCCTCCACCCCCACACGCTCCCTGGGCCCAGCACGCAGCGGCCTGCCCCGGCCCAGTGCAGGAGGAGGAGGAGGTGGCATCCCTGTGCCTCGCAGCAAACTGGCCCAGCCAGTACGCAGGTAGGTACACACATTACACACAACTTCAAAGCAAGTTTAGTTGGTTACAGGTGTATCAGACTTTCTTTTACGCTTGCGTACTGGCAGAACTAATCTGTTTCTCTGGCTCTTCTCTTGCCCAGGTCTTTACCTGCCCCTCGGACCTACAGTAGCGGAGAGAACTGGAGAGAGGGCTGCTACTGAGGCTGGCATGGCCAGCAGGGGGCACTGTTGCTCTCTCATCAGCACAAAGAGGCATACAAACATTACAATGCAGCACTTTATCAACCAAGATTACTTTTACCATGAATCAAGAAACTATATCAAAGACACAAGTCACATTCTTCGTACTATCATGAGCAACAGGATCTGAACAGCTGAAGCAACATGGTGTGTGTATCTGTGTGGAGAGGTTCTGAAAGGGCCAGGGTCCGTGCTATTCCGGTTCCTTAGGACGTCCCTACTAGTGGCCCGCAACTGCTAATAACCCATCCGGAACCGCCCGACAATATGTGAAAATCTGAGGTCCGCACCCGACCCTAACCCGCTAATATAGAACATGCGCTGTATACCACATTCGAAACCAGCTAAACTATTTTTTGACAGGGGGTGCAGGATTTTTTTGTCGTTGCTTAATTTAGATATGTTTCTGCTTATAATTTCTAACATTTTAGTAGGCTATTTGTTAGTCAACTTGTCTAGAATTAGATACATGCAGCTTCTCTTCTTTCATTATATGTAGCCCTAGAAGACTAAGTAAATTAATCAGTAGAATGAACACTTCAATCTAGTTGACATCGGTAAAGTTTTCTGTCATCTGTTTCTTTTGCGGATGAAAGACTTTTAGGGACCGGGAAGAAAATGCAATAACAAAAATATAAACAGGAACGATTTTCTGTGCAAAATTTTCTAAGGAAATCGAACGCTGTGAAAAAGAGCTGTGAAAAAGAACGTCATATTTCTCCACTCCTGTTCCTGAGTCAAAATGTTGCCTACATTTGGTGTATAATTTTACTTCAGGAAATGCTTAATTCTGCAGGAGTTAATATTAAGGCTATGTGGGAGGTTGTGATTGTCAAATTTGTGTAGCGTCTCAATCATACATAACATAAACATAGGTTTAGGGTAGGGATGTCCCAAGGGTCCTGTATAGCATTGACCAAGGGGCCAGGCAGGGCTGGCATGCGGAGGGGGCCAGGCAGGGCTTGCATGCGGAAGCCCAGAGATGCCAAAGAAACCAGCCGAGCTCCAGCTTCACTGCGCCTCCAGAGGGCACTGTCACATGCCTCTGGGTGTCTGTTCAGCCATCAGTCAATCACACAATGCTTCTCTCCATCTCTCCCTTACTCCTTCCCTCGTCTCTTTTATCTTTTCACCTCCCTCAGGTTGAAATGTTTCTACACATTTCTCTTTTTGCAGTCTGTTCTTAACAGATGCCTTGGTCAGAGATCTCTATGATGATGCTGTGCAGGTGAAGTGTTCCCTTAATGTTAAAGAAATGTTGTGAATGTTTTACGAAGTGAACTCACCTCTGTATGGTTGTGTTGTCAAATCATAGTTTTTGTTCACTTGTGAAACAACTAGAATGTATTAATGTTTGTTTGGGACATTATTTATTCAAATAATTATTTAAAGAGTTCCTTTTCCAAATATACATTTTCAGCATTCGTTTTCTATTGATTTCAATAATTTTTTAAGAAGTGAACATTTTGAACCTCAACTGCAAAGCTTATTCTCCAAAGTCTTTTTAGATGGTTTAATAACAGGACATTTGTGTTTTTATGTTGAGAACTGGTAGAAACAGGCCAAAGCCCCATCTCTGACCTTAACCATAACTATGGCTTAACCTGGACTGACTATCACATATTTTCCAGAGCTGGGTAGTCAGTAGTCATGTCAAACTGGGCCAATCACTGGTAGCTGTCACAATCTCACTCCAAATCTACTTCTGGATTGGTTGGTTAGTTCCATCTGCTCTCCCACATTAGATTAATGTGCAGTTACAATATCTACTGTATAGTCAGACATGCTCCCACTAAAACATATAGAATTCCACACTTGTAACCCTGAGATCTGAGCATGCAGCAAAGGCTTGATGTAGTTCATTTAAAACCTGCAACAATATTGTGTGAGTGTATGTTATGTCAAGACGGAGAGAATAAATGATCATGACATCTTAAGTAAGATAATAATGGAAGTTCAATAAGTTAGTGGCCATTTGCCTCTTGTGCTTTAAAATGAATCAGGAGTGCCGAGATTCATAGGGATGGTATTGGTGTGCCAGAAATTATCAAACTAGTGCCTATTCATTTAAAGTTTCACTTTATTTTGAATGTGCTTTTATTTGTTCATTTATCATTATGTGCCAATAATGTCTTGGTTTGCCAATATAATTTGTGTCTTTGCATTTCTGCTTGATTTTGTAATTGTATCAACAATGCATTTATAATTGCTTGTGTATAATATGCGCCATGATATTTATAACAAATGACTCTCATTCTGTAAATGAAACTATTTAAGAGAGAGGTGCCTCTGTATGTCAAGGTTTGGATTTAGTGGAAAACTTGGCTAGTGTTGCAAAAAATACATGCTTCACCATTTTGGGATAGTTTTTGTTAATTCACCTTTTTATATTCACCAACATGACATTCGGGGTTGGATTCAATTCGTATTGCATAAGCATCGCAGAAGATCCGTGTTGAAATTTAAAGGCAATGTTCCCGCGTCCACAGAGACTACGTTCTACATTCACGCTGCATATGTCGGTTCAATCGGAAATTACCTTTACATTACATTAACACGGATGTTCTGCGATACGGGTTGAATCCAGGCCTCGGATTCCCTGTATAAACTCACATTTCAAATTTAAAAAGTTGAGAAACTGCTGTCTACTGTGTCATGAATGGGTCAATTTTATTATGGTTGGGGCCGATTTCATTCAAACTCTTGTCATTTCAGTCGGGGCCGGCGCCAGAAGAAATCAGTTGATGGGCACATTTTTTCACTGTACCTCGCATGTGTGCACGCACGTGTGCGATCAATTTTATTTTTTAAATGGGTGTTATAGTGAACACCATAGGCATCTCATGAGTTTCAAGTTTGGGGAAGCTTACAATTTATCCTACCATTTCTACTGATCTGCGTGCCAGTTATTTTATATGTGCATTATTGTGGAAAACTTTTTAATTTCAATACCATTTCGTTGCTCAATAATTGTCATGTGGTTAATCATCAATCTGAAGTAAAACGATCATCTAAAAGTTAAAATTCAACTAAAGGAGAGCACCAGCCTCTGCCATATGGACACATTGATAATGTAAACTGTGATCCATTGGCGGCTAAAGAAATAAGGGCAACTCCGAGATAGGCTTGCTGCCCATTGGCCTATAGGCTATAACTTTATCAATTAAGTAAAATATATAGGCCTAAACCCGACATTAAAACAGTAGAAAATAATTCACAATCTCTACTCTGCCTGTCTGCCTCCCTTTCTATCTGTCTTGACTTGAGCTATTGCTAAGTGCAACATTGTATCAACTAGCCTATTCTGGGCCCTCAGAGTTTTGTGCACCAGTGAACTCGGGACAGATGGCTGTTTCTTTTTCTATTACATTTTCCCTGGATATATGGAATCATCAGATCATGATACACTACAGTATACAGTACTAGTCAAACATTTGAACACACCTACTCATTCAAGGGATTTTCTTAATTTTTTACTATTTTCTACATTGTAGAATAATAGTGAAGACATTTTCATGGTTCGGGCCAGGCCCCTTAGTTCCAATGAAGGAAAATCTTAATGTTACAGCATATAATGACATTCTAGGCAATTCTGTGCTTCCAGCTTTGTGGCAACAGTTTGGGGAAGGCCCTCTTAGGTTTCAGCATGACAATGCCCCCTTGCACAAAGCGAGGTGCATACAGAAATGGTTATTCGAGATCGGTGTGGAAGAACTTGTCTGGCCTGCACAGAGCCCTGACCAAATCCATCGAACACCTTTGGGATGAATTGGAACGCTTACTGCGAGCCAGGCCTCATCGCCCAACATGAGTGCCCGTCCTCGCTAATGCTCTTGTGGCTGAATGGAAGCAAGTCCCCGCAGCAATGTTCCAACATCTAGTGGAAAGCCTTCCCGGAAGAGTGGAGGCTGTTATAGCAGCAAAGTGGGGACCAACTCCAGATTAATGCCCATGATTTTGGAATGAGACGTTCGATGAGCAAGTGTCCACATACCTTTGGTCATGTAGTGTATTTTGCTCTTTCACACCGAGGCTTGGTGATTATCGAGGCCGGAAGTGTTGGAGAGATTTTTCAAATACTGAGGAACTAATCATTTGCTGCAATTGATGATTTAAAAAAAAAAACAGGCTTTGTTGACTTACTGTGTGAGGTGAAGAAAACATTTCTGAGAAACTCAGCTTATTAGTGGTGGACGTGGTGAGTTATGACAATCAGAAATCAGACATTGCCAAATGGGCACTTTCCTACTTTTGCATGCAGGCTATCAAGTAGGCCTACTTCTGTGTATGCTCAGGCGTACATGCTCCCTCAAGTTATCAGGAAAGAGAAACCAGACACATGCTCACATGGAGAACTCCAAACAAAATACAATGAAAAAAATGACAAAACTCATAATGGTTATGAAATGAACGTGTTTCTCACAAGTGTAGCAGGTTGTGAACTCAGCAAACGTTTCCAGTCCGATAATGAGAATAGTAGGCCTAAATACACCATTAACAGAAATGAATATAACCAAATGATGGGGGATTAAAGGTACATGTACTAGGTCTGGTGAGAGGTATAGGGGATTTTTTTATTTAAACGTACATATAAAGGGCAAACAATTCACACAAAGAAACAATGAATAGCCAGAATTGGCGGGAGACAGCTGAGCACGTTCTGGAGAGCTGAGTGCATGCATTCTGGAGAAAGACCCTCCTCCCTTCTTGTCTCAACATTTTAAATGATCCTAAACACACATTCTCTTCACACATATTTTAGATGCTATTCACTAACAGCACAGCTAGACCTACTGCCATGCACACTACCCAAATTGTGGGTTTACCAAAAAGAAATACACGCTTGTGATAAGCGAATGATCCTCTGTGTCTAAGTCCTGCTTCCTGGTGTAGTATTTTGAATGATTTTATTTAGACAGGAGTAATTATATAATTTTGGAAACATCAATTTACTTTCTGGGAAACCATCATCCTTACAGTGCACTGTGCACCCGCCCACTTTCCTTTACCAATTCGTTAGAGGCTGAAACCAGGGTTCTGTGTATAATGACGAGATGCTCATGTCTCTGCCGTAACAATGGGAGTCTTTGTCCAAAAGGCTGGAAGGCAGGTGACAAGTTTAGGTCTGCATATTATGCCCATAGAAACACAGTGGGCTTATTCATTTAACATTTAAGTCATTTAGCAGACGCTCTTATCCAGAGCGACTTACAAATTGGAAAGTTCATACATATTCATCCTGGCCCCCCCGTGGGAATTGAACCCTGGTCCCCCCGTGGGAATTGAACCCACAACCCTGGCGTTGCAAGTGCCATGCTCTACCAACTGAGCCACACGGGACCACCCGTTATTCTGTACAGATTTTGGCGAGAGTGAGCCCTCTCGCTTCCTCTATGCTGAAACTGTCACTGGAGAAAGCATCCGGGCGAGCGAAACAGCGTCCCTCTGTAGTCTATGTATCTGTTGCCATATGTCGCCTCATTCGGAAATGACCTTCACATTTCAATTGCGCAATCTGTACGCTTCAATTTTACAGATTGAATAGAGCCCCAAATCATCTGTAGTGTTTCAGTTAATTTCCTGCTCCTGACAGGTCCTGTATTATGCGCCAGTGTAACGGATGTGGAGCGATGGGTAACGATGCTTCGTGGGCAACCGTTATCGACCGTTAACCGTTATCGATGTGTGCAGAGGGTCCCTGGTTCGCGCCCGTGTCGGGGCGAGGTGACGGTTTAAAGTTATACTTTTACATTGATGCTGTTGACCCGGATCACTGGTTGCTGCGGAAAAGGAGGAGGTTGAAAGGGGGGTGAGTGTAACGGATGTGAAATGGCTAGCTAGTTAGCGGGTACGCGCTAGTAGCATTTCAATCAGTTACGTCACTTGCTCTGAGACTTTAAGTAGGGTTGCCCCTTGCCCTGCAAGGGCCTTTGTGGAGCGATGGGTAACGATGCTTCGTGGGCAACCGTTATCGATGTGTGCAGAGGGTCCCTGGTTCGCGCCCGTGTCGGGGCGAGGGGACGGTTTAAAGTTATACTGTTACACCAGCACAATATACATGTACTCTATGTGTAAAGTACACTGCTTCTGTCCCACCTTATAAGGCGTCTTGAAGCTCCATAGGTTACCATTCAATTAGGCTTCGGGGGGAAAAGTGCTCCATCTGACAGCATTCCATGCGGGATTAATTTAGTCACGGGTAACTGCATACGTGGAGTGAGTCTGGAAATCTTAAATTCTTGTTAATCTAACTGCACTGTCCAATTTACAGTAGCTATTACAGTGAACGAATACCATGCTATTGTTTGAGGAGAGCGCACAATTATAAAATCTATTAATAAACCAATTAGGCACATCTGGGCAGTATTGATACAATGTTTTGAACAGATATACAATGGTTCATTGGATCAGTCTAAAACTTTTCACATACACTGCTGCCATCTAGTGGCCAAAATCTAAATTGCGCCTGGGCTAGAATAATACATTATGGCCTTTCTCTTGCATTTCAAAGATGATGGTACAAAAAAAACCACATGTTTTTTCTTTATATTAACTTTGACCAGATTTAATATGTTATATTCTCCTACATTTATTTCACATTTCCACAAACTTCAAAGTGTTTCCTTTCAAATGGTATCAGGAATATGCAAATCCGTGTATCAGGTCCTGAGTTACAGGCAGTTAAATTTGGGTATGTCATTTTAGGCCAAAATTTAAAAAAAGGGTTGGATCCTTAAGAGGTTTTTAAGTTGGTCCACTCTGGACACCAAAGGCAACAAGCCCACCTCTCGGAAGTCCTGTACCCCAATGTGGGTACTAGGGGGGACATTCAGCATATACAGTACCTGTAACATTATTTTGCATGACCTGCATTCACTTTTTCCACTTTTTTGATAGCCCACTATACCAAGCAGAGCAGGCATTATCAAAATGACACTGAATCAAGGTTGAGACAAGCAGTTTCTTAACTTTGACGTTAAAATATGTAGTGCCAGGATATAAAAATGTATATTTGTTCGCCTTTTTAAAACATTTATTTAAATTTTTTAGCAGCAATCAGGTCTCCAGAAAGGGATTGATCTAGGGACACACCAAGATAAGATACAGTTATTTTAGATTCAATCTCCTTGCCTGCACAGTTTACCTTTATCTTGTCAGCCCTAAGCAATCTACATTTTTTCCAAACAAAATCGATTCAGTTTTTCCCAATGTAGTGACAATTTGTTGTCAGTCAACCAATCTCTAAAAAAAATGCAATTCCTTACTCAGGGTCTCCTCTAGTCAATATAATGATTTGTTCAGCACTTTTGAAATGTACAGCGACAGAACATGGGTCGTTCTTACAGTATTCTCCCTGTACACCAAACCAGAACTTTAAGATAAATAACGGGGGCATATAAGCGGACAATGAAAGCTCTTACAATATTTGATGATAACAACTATCTAAAACAGGCTATAGACTACATGTACACTACCAAGTCAGAACATGACTCTAAGTTATTTATGGGGAAATGGACCAAATTATTAGGGTGAGGCACATGGGCTAATAACAGCTTACTACACAACATACACTTAGTATTACTTTCTTAGCTATAGTATACATAACTTCCTGGCATATTACATAATTTATGCAAGACATTTTTGGATTCACCTTGTGCTGTGTTCACTTGAACAGGAAGGTGGTGCAAACTTTGTCATCCAAGTCTGGTATTCTCTGGAATTATGGTGCTTTCAAGACAACTGGGAACTCAATAAAAAAACAAAGTTGAATCATAATGTCAGGGATCTTCAGGTCAGGGCTCTAGAAAGAGGTCAGAGTTTTTTTGTTTTTTTCACCCCTTTTTCTCCCCAATTTCGTGGTATCCAATTGGTAGTTACAGTCTTGTCTCATCGCTGCAACTCCCGTACAGACTCGGGAGAGGCGAAGGTCAAGAGCAGTGCGTCCTGCAAAACACAACCCAACCAAGCCGCACTGCTTCTTGACAATGCCCACTTAACCTGGAAACCAGCCACTCCAAAGTGTCAGAGGAAACACCATGCACCTGGCGATCGTGTCAGCATGCACTGCGCCCGGCACACCACAGGAGTCACCAAACCCTCCCCTAACCTGGACGATGCTGGGCCAATTGTGCGCCGCCCCGTGGGTCTCCTGGTCGGGGCCGGCTGTGCCAAAGCCTGGACTCGTACCCAGAATCTCTAGTGGTACAGCTAGCACTGCAATGCAGTGCCTTAGACCACTACGCCACTCGGGAGGCGAGGTCAGAGTTGCCGAGTTGGAATTCCGAGTTGGATGACCGTTCAAAACGTATTTTCCTCAATCAGAGCTTGTTTTTTTTCAAGTTCCCAGTTGTCTTGGACTCATTGAAGTTTGAGATTTCCCCAGTTTCCAGTTGTTTTGAATGCGGCAGAAGTCATGCTTGATTGATTGCATGGCCAATGTATTCAACCTTTTCTGGCCCAGGTTGTTGAATGTCTATCCTTTTAAGCTTGGAAAAGAGACCCAGACATGGACCACACACCTACTCCACTGAATAGCAGGCTAGTGATTGCTTTGCAACACTTGCAGTTAGCCACTGATTCCTTCCAAACCACTCATTGTTGAATTTACGATTTCCAACTTGTTGTGTAATGTTTGTGTCTAATGGCCAATGAGCACCGATATGTTTTATTTATAATTTAACTTCATATGACAAGGATTGAAAAGGATTTGCCAATACTGTAGATTGTCAATGTGATTCATGGTGATGACTGCTTGTCTAGCTTGCTAGCTAAGATTTTGAAAGCTAGTGTAAATATAACGTGATTTGATGTCAATTGATGTAATTATATGTGGCCAATGACCTTGAGCCTTCTTGGATGGGCACTTTCAATGTAACTCTATGGCAGCACCCAAGGGGCTTGAATTTTCGAGCTCTACCTGTAGATTTTGCAGTAAGGTATTGTCCCCATGGGTGACAGAACACTGAGACAATCACAAAGCAACTACAGAACAGTACCAACCACTACGCCCTGTATTTTACACTGGCTGCTCCACCACCACAGAAAACACCGAGTTAGGCTGAAATGCCAACATTTTGGAGCTGCATTACTCAAGAAAGCAAAGTAAAAGACCAATTTTGTTTGCGGCTTTATTAACTTAATGATTTAAAAAAAGGTACATTGTTGCAAGCTGATATGTGACACATATTAATGCCAAAATAACATGCAAACATCTAATATATATATATATATATATATATATATATATATTTAAATTATTATTATAATTATTATATATTTTTTTGCCCCACCTGCCCTGAATGACGGGTCGTCACTGCTGCCACGTTAATTCTCATAACCTGCTATGTTAGTTCTCTTAACCGCCCACATTAATTATCCTAACCGGTTTAACTGAAACACTACAAGGAAGCCGCAAGCAGCCACACAAAACAGTCTTGAGTGGCAACCAATCTGCCCAATTAGCTGTTATGTTTCCATTCACCCACTTATGTTGATCCTCCCACTTCTTTCGCACGCCCACTTTCAGACACTCCACATATGCAGTTACCCTACTGGATTGATTAGGCGGGGAAAGATGGTCCTCTCCAACCGGGAAATTGTCATTTAATTAATGGTTTCATTCGTTTAATGGCATGACTTGGAAGTGGCCAGTATGAAAATAGCAGGTCAGTCAGATTCAGAAAGATCTGTGAGATAACGCATAGAAATAACTGTGAGACGAACGCATGCCATGCACATGTGCAGATGTTCATGGTGATTACCTCAAAGCTGTCAATCCAATTCACGAAAGATAGAAATAGCACAGAGAAGAAAAGAAACGTGCCCGCGGTTAATGAATGAATATAAAGAGCATCCCAGTTTCCCTGTCTGCCTACTCAACCGAAACATTTCAAGAGTCATTAGAACTGTGCGCTTATCACAGCAAACTACAGCCTGGCATTTATTAAAAATATGGATTTATTGTTCGAAAATAATATTACCCAAATTAGGTGTTCCAACCCGATAATTATGTTATTAGTATACTATAACACATTAGAGAAAACTGTGAGTGATATAAAATATTCCAATGCGATGAATAAAGGCGTTTTCTCCTGTGCACGAGCTCAAAACAAAAGCCTGCAGGGGTGATCGAGCCCATCACCCCTGATATGAATTCTCCAGAGATGATGAGCAGACTCCCCCGTCTTGAGCAACTTGCGTCTTTCTGGAATGCTGGCGCGTGTGTCAGCTGTGAGCCAATCCGTGGCCCCAAACGTCACTATGTGGGTCTCATGGTTTGTGTTTAAAACGGAGAAATGCCCTGATGCACCGCATTCTCTAACCACTTGAGCCTCGAGTTTATTCCTCTGTCATTGGTGACAGCGCGCGATGACGATGCAACGCTAAGGGACCACAGTTTACGCACTGACACCTTCAGGTGGACACCGACTGTGGAGAGCATCTGTACCCTGGTAAGGCGATGGAAAACGCAAGCGTGGTGGTCACTGATGTTCCAACTGCTGGCCTAACAGAATTCCTCAACTTCACCATGAATGACACCATCTCCCGACTCTACGAAGGCTTCACAGATGAGCTCGCCATGACAGAATTACGCGTAACGAACGACCCGGTATCTCTGAAAGTCAACACTCTAAGGACTGCGTTTGCTGCTGGGCTTCGGGCTAAACTGCCACCGACGGAACCCGCTCACTTGGTGGTTGCTTTTTGGGATTCCCCGCTAAGTCACGGAATCAATGTGTTTGTAGGAATTGTCCTGTGCTTCACAATGCTGGGCCTAGGGTGTACGGTAGATGTGAGCCAGCTTGGGGAACATATCCGCAGACCCATCGGGGTTCTGCTAGCGCTAGTGTGCCAGTTTGTTATCATGCCCCTGGTTGCCTTCCTGCTTGCTTTGGCATTCTCTCTCGACGATGTGGCGGCTATGGCCGTGCTACTGTGTGGCTGCTGTCCAGGAGGAAACCTATCCAACATCATGTCGTTATTAGTGAACGGGGAGATGAATCTGAGGTAACTAAAGGAACGAATACAACTATCTCCCACCTTTCCAAGTGGACTATAAAATGTACCTCAAATAAAAATATCTCAATTTATAGCCTAATTGGATGAATGGAAACCTAAACCTATATTAATTGATACATTGTCTGATATTGCACTTAATTCACGATGCCTATAACTCGAAGTTTAGACACACTTAGGCTATTACTTGGATTTTACGCATATTGGTAGAGTTTTACGCATGATAATTAAAATAGAATTGTACGCACGGTCGTATCTCCAGCATAGCCTACTGTTGGGACTTGTGGTCCAGATTGTCAAAACAGATTGATTTGAACACATCTTAATTTATTAAATATAACATGATGTCATTATTTGAGGATCCATCACTTAATATTCGTCCACTATTCTAAAAAGTAATATTAATGTACTGGTCACTCTGCATTTGGGGACTCGAATAAAGTTAATGTGACGGTGTGATACACTTTTGTCTTTCTCTTTTCAGCATCATCATGACCATTTCCTCCACGGTCCTGGCGCTGGTTCTGATGCCTCTGTGTCTGTGGATATATAGCCGCGCCTGGATCAACACCCCGGTGGTCAACCTGATGCCGTTCGGCGCGATCATCCTCACCCTCTGTAGCACTCTCATCCCCATTGGCCTGGGGGTCGTGCTCCGGTACCGCTACAACCGGGCGGCGGACATCGTTTTAAAGGTATACAGGGCAGCCTCAAATAACGGTCCGGCATAGAGGAAGGTTTGGAGACCGGTTGACTGGTTCATTGTGAGATTGAGAGCACTTGGCACATACTTTAGGCAGACTGTGAAAAGCAGTTTTATTATTTTTCTTTGCCCTTTTCCTTTTTATAGTTTAGTTTAGAAATATGACATTACACGAAATTCATCAATAAAATGTATTAGACCTAGGTACTATATAAAGAATACAAATGTATGATTACCTAAATTATTTCCTGATTCTAAGTGTCACATTAAGAATGACATACAAGACTAAAATAGTACATTTTATGATTAAACAGGGTAGTTTTGCAAGGAAAATAAATCACATTTTTTGTAAAAGTCAGTTGTGGATCTTTTGACTTTGTAATCACTAGTGTGACATTATACCCACTGAGTCATTTTTTATGTCTTGCTTTTAGTGGCGACAAAGCCTGCCCACATTGCACAGTGACACCAGAGGCAGAGCACTGTCAGGGAGAGCACCTCGGCACGAGATGTGTGACAGAGTCATAGAACTGGATGATAGATCCAGAGGGGAAGGGATGCAAGAAATAACATCGATTCAAGTGGACCATGGTCACTTGTGGCTTTTCCTTGCTCCTTAATAATACTGGTTCTGTTTGAATATCCTGAAAATGCGTCCATTGTTTCTTCCCTCCACCCTCCTAAAACAATCTGGATGTAGAGAAAGCCGATGTCATAAAACCTTTGTTGATTCCGTGCTGTTTGTTTCCCCAGTTGTCTCTGTGGTCTCTGCTGGTGACCCTGGTGATGCTGTTCATCATGACGGGGGCCATGTTGGGGCCAGAGCTGCTGGCCACCATCCCTCCGTCTGTCTATGTGGTGGCTGTCCTGATGCCTGCATGTGGCTACGCTGCAGGCTACGGCCTGGCCACCCTCTTCGACCTACCGCCCAACAGCCGCAGGACCGTGTCCCTGGAGACCGGGTGCCAGAACGTGCAGCTCTGCACAGCCATCCTGAAGATGGCCTTCCCACCACAGCTGATGGGGGGCATGTATATGTTCCCTCTGCTCTACGCCCTCTTCCAGGCCGCCGAGGCCGGCATCGTCATCCTGGCCTACCGGATGTACAGGAAAAAGGTTCTACACAAAC
Source organism: Salvelinus fontinalis (assembly GCF_029448725.1). Classification (NCBI taxonomy): domain Eukaryota; kingdom Metazoa; phylum Chordata; class Actinopteri; order Salmoniformes; family Salmonidae; genus Salvelinus; species Salvelinus fontinalis. Next base: position 25,122,658 of record NC_074669.1, read on the forward strand.
CAGACACAAACTCACCAGGGGACAACAGGGGTATTGGATATAATAGGTTTGAAGACGAGGATATGGGTTTTGACAATTCTTACGGGGCGGTGACCACGAGTGACCCAAATCTCATCATGCTGGAGCCTTGTCCGGACTCTACTCCTGTTTAGTGCGCATAAGACAATGACGGTACACCATGGGCATCATGACATCACTATCAAAAAAAATCCTGCAGTGCAGAAACTCTATGGGTGTGTCTCATGACAGGACAGAAGACTGCAACTATTTATGAAGGGAGAGAATATAACAAAATATATTTGAAGCAATTCATAAGACCATGAAAAAAAATGATGAACAGGTTCATAGAAGTAAAAAAGCTTACTTCAACATCTTGTGTATGAATCAAAATGGCTGTGAAAATGGATTTCATAAAATATATTCATCCACTCTCACATCACTGATGCAGGACAACAGCGGTTTGCCAAATGTATCATCTCACTTGCTTGTAAAGTCAAACATGATCATGAGCTACATAGCTAACATGGTCAATTATTGTTTTGCTTTCAAAGCAAGTATTCAAGTTCAAGGGTACATGTTTTGGTGCCTATAGTTTCAGTTCAAGAAGAAAAATCATGCAGTACCTTTCTTCAACAAAACCCAACTACTCCATAATCACCATATATGTACGATGACAACCCGTCTGTAAAATATACAATTGTGTATATGTTTATCAATGTATATTAAAATATATATGATATAGGAAAAATAAAATATGTACTGACACTTCTGCATTCTGTAATCTTGCGGAGTTCCGTTATATTTGCGGATTGGTCTTGGAGGCCAATTTAGGAGAACTGCCACACCTGCGTACAATTAATGAAATCGTGTCTCGTCAATCTATTTAAATTGGTAAACCAAATAACCCAAGTTGGCTGAGCAAAAATGGCTACATATGTAGACGAGTCGATCGACAGATATTTCTATTCATCTTACAACCCTTATTCTGGCAGGTATCCCAAACCAAAAGGTGCGGGCTGGAGAAACAATTATTTGGCCAACTATGTGGCTACAGAGGACTATTTTGATAACCACCAGCGCGCGCAACTTAAATCCATCTTGTCTCAAATAAACCCCAATCTTACACCGAGGCTACGGAAAGCAAATACCAAAGATGTCGCTGTGCAGGTCAACCCGAAGAAGGATGTCTCCGTGCAGTGCTCCCTCGGCCCAAGGACTCTCATGACCGGAAAGCGAGACGCTTTGCGCAAAAGTAAACAGGAGGCCCAGACACCCGGTAGCCCTGCCGGTAGTCCAGGCAGCTCGGTGGGAGGCGTGCTCTACCCTCGCACACTGGCCGTCTACTCGCCTGTCGCTTCTAGGAGACTTGCATATTTTCTAGAAGACGACAAAGGGGGACCGAGTGAAGTACCGACCGGTGACCCACCTGAAACCGTGAAGGCGGGGAAAAAGAATAAAGGCGAAAAGTCTGCAGAGGACAAAACAGGAAAGGCAAAGGACGAAAAGACTGGGCCAGTTAAAAAAAACAGTAAGAAGACTGACCGGTCAGTTACGACCGAGGATGTCAAAGCCGATCAGGATGGATCAGAAGTCAAGACCCGCGTGAGGTTTCAGGTGAGCCCCAAGCGCTGACGATACGTTTATTCGGCCAGTCTGAAAGACCCAAAATAAACATTTGACACGTGAGTAATTGTAAAGGTGGCTGTGTATAATGGCCGTCTAGACCAAGATGCTCCATGTAATTCGCATTCTGACTAGACTCAATGCCTTCCTAGTTTCTGGAGCAGAAGTATGGATACTATCACTGCAGAGACTGCAACCTGCGTTGGGAGAGCGCATACGTTTGGTGCGTCCAAGGAACGAGCAAGGTATAGTAAGCAGGTCCATTCAATCCCTGACGTATGACTACTGCTGCTACTCTGGTAGTGCCTCTTATCAAGTGCTGTCTCCGTTTCAGGTCTACTTCAAGCAGTTCTGTAGAACCTGCCAGAAGTCCTTCAATCCTTACCGGGTCGAGGACATCACCTGCCAGGTTAGGGACCTAGGCTTCTGTACTATACTGTACATTGTTAAACCATGAGTCGACACTAAACTTGGGTCCTCCACTTAATCTTGTCCTCTGTTTCCACAGACTTGCAACAAGTCGCGCTGCGTGTGCGAAGTGACCCCTCGCCACATTGACCCCAAACGCCCCCACAGACAGGATCTGTGTGGCAGGTGCAAGGGCAAGCGGCTCTCCTGTGACCGCACCTTCAGTTTCAAATACATCATATAGCAGGAACCTGCACATGAACTTTCACATCAAAGTCCTGCAGCCCAGAGAAGCCCCTGTGCACATTTAATGAGGCTCTGGGATGGAGAATACTTTTGGATTTCATTATTTTCTGTTATGCCTTTATTTTCATTATGATAGTGATTGCAGGAAAACACTTCTGATTGTGAAATAAAGTGGCAATACCCAGCAGTCTACGTTCTCTGGCATTCTTCTCTCCCTGTCTAAGATGGCTTGTCAGTGGTTTAAAAGCCAATCATTATGCATGTGACGGTCAGTGGCGTCAGCATGCCTGACTAGCCATTGAGAACTGGAGCATAGCTCAATGCACACATATGGTCAATTTTGCTACGACTGTCTGGTGTTATTAGCAGAGGTTTGACTTTTCAAATGTGTGGAAATAACTCCCTGACGAACGCCATGCAGCCGAAACACGTCAGGTTTTAAACAACTTTGTTTCTATTGAACATGCCATAAAGGCATTTTAATTGGTCCTCCTGTGTGGAAATAACTTGCCTTTAATTGTTATCCAGAAATGGCTACATTGGACCTTTAAATGAATAACAATGGCAGAGACATTCATATGATCAAGTTTTTATTTATCCAGAGAGAAGGCTTGGTATGTGAGATGACAAAAAAGTATATTGGTAATGCATCCCTACAATAAAAACAATTTTCCAGGTAAATAACTAAGATCAGCATTCAAATGTACCAGACAAGCAACGGACAAGTTCTCTGAGGAATGAGTACAGTGATCGTTTACAATGTGCCATGACAAGTTTCCTGCAACACTTTCAGACATCAAGTTCATGTTCGGCAAGCAGTGCCTTCTCAGAAGCAAAAGCAGAGCCTTAATGGCAGCAGTTTCCCCTCAGAACACAGGGCCATGGCACACCATCAGTGCAGCTGTGCGCAGCCAACATGGACAAACACAGGCCTGTTTCCCCTCATAAGTCTTAGCGGAGCCTGTTCCGGGGTACAGGGCCAACATGGAGATCACAGTGGAGAAAAGGAATGCATAGGACTGGGCTTGGTTGGGCTGTGGCAGTCCAACAGGAAGCAGAATCTACGCTAGCTAGCGCCTTTAACCAGTTCCAATTTACTCTGACCCACAATCCCTACCAGGCAGGCCAATCTTTGGGAAATGTTAAAGTTTGTGTGACAGGATTATAATAGTGGAGCAGGTCATTAGTGACTCAATATCAGCTATCTCTCACATTTGCTTCATACATCCTATTCGGATTAACAGTGCAACGAAAGTACAAGGGGAAAATACTGGTTTTACACTATACATTTTCTAAAATATATACAGAGTAAAATAAGTTAGATGTTTACATAATGAGTTGTAGCCAGTCTGCACTTTCTGTGCAATTATATGCATTTGTGTATACAAGAATATTAAATCTATACCACACAGCCTAAAGTCTCTACAGGTAGCTACTTATTTGGTTACAGAGTGAGTTTATTAGAAGACCTGCTGAAGATGATGCTAGTCTCCAACGCAGGTCAATAAACAGATCAATTTATATTTTTCCAGTCCCTAAGGGGGGGTGGGGACGGGGGACGGGGGCGACAGCTCCCCTAGGGTTACCATTACACATTAAATACCCTAACATTTACAACCTAGGATGTTAGCTCTAATAAAAAATAGTACATTTCTCAAAAAATATTATTGCAGTGCTTCTCTCTTTCAAGCATGCTTTTGAAAACTATTATATCTTTTCCTTTGTGTTTGTTTATGAATCTTGACAAGGACTGCCCTGTCCTCTCACAAAGCCATCCGGTTTCCTTCCAGACCGACTCCCAAGGAGTCCATGCTCCAACTCTTCTGCTACAAGAATAACACCACTTCTCCCTGACCGAACCTCAAACCCCAACCAGTCTCCTGAGAGGGGCTGAGGAGGCAACTGGCGAATATGGGAGACCCATCAGGTAATTTCCGCCAAAACGCTTCCAGTTTAGCATCATCATCCCCATTGTCTCCTAACTTCTCGCTCCTGGGCCAGTCTTCACCAGTCACATAATACCCCGACTTATTGCAGCTGAATTTGGCAAGGTGGCTTATTCTGGGAAAACAGATACGAGCTTTTAAAGTATTTTATATATATTAATATGAGTCACAGTTATTCCCACACATCCTTTAGCCCTTATTAGGTGGAGTCTCTTCGGTCCTCCCCTGACACACGTCACTGTCTCCCCAGCCTCCAGAGCAGATGGAAGCTGTGCGTGGTACAGGAGAGGTCTACTGCAGTCCAGTCCAGTCTTTGGGCCTGAAGGCTCACAGTCCAGTGCTGACTACTGTGGTCTGGGGGGCCTGGCAGGCCTGGGCCTGGCTCAGAGCCTCTCTGATCTGCAGGTTGAGCTCCATGAGGCGCCCACTGGCCTGGGACAGGTCCCTGCTGGGCCCCACCACAGCCAGGCAGCCTGTCTGGCCCAGCGTCTGGTGACGGAAGTAGATGTGCAGGAGAGTCTGGACCGCGTCGTCTGACTCATTCCCAAAGATGTCGTTAGGCCACAGAGACCTATTGGAGGAGAGGAAGAGAGCATCAGGACAGAAGACTAGACACATGCCTGTGTAGTCTATACATTGAGGAATAGATGTAGGGTACAAAAGATGTAGTCCTTTGTTTCTTTACCTGAAGGTTTTGACCTGTGTGAGGGCAGAGCCGAAGTCTCTGGCTCTCAGGGTCTCAATCAGTGATTGGATGGCTGTCTCCGTACTGGTCTGGGAGGCATTCGACACGCCCACATCCTCCTGTCCATCAACCCCCGACTCCACCTGCTTCAAACAGCTCTCAAGGATGGCCAGCTCCTCTGACATGTTGGTCACCTTGGAGACACACCCAAAAAGGTCAGATAACCACAGAGATAATCTCATGTGTATTTGAGCACGTGCAAGACTTCTCTAGAAAGTCAATGAAGCAATGCAATTAGTATTGATGTGATTAATTGAAATATCTGACCTCATCTCTCCATGAGAGAAATGATTCACTCTCATTCAGGGGATTTAATGAGATTTATCTCCAGTAAAAAGCCATGAGACAGCAGGGCTAGACAGCAGCAGAACCTCTAAATAGGGACTGAGATAGTGCCTGACTGTCACTATGGTCTGAGTGCTTGTATGTCTGGTCGGCAAAATTGTGTGCGAGCGCGTGAGAGAAAGAGCATATACACGGAGGTATCTTGGAGAATGTTTATATCTTTTGTCCAGGGCACATTTGGACATCGGCATCTACAAAAATGGCTCATGACTTTACAGATCAGTTAACTTTTGCCGTTACAGTATCTTTCATTCCAAAAAGCATAAGCTTGCCCATTCACCCACTAAATGGCAGGCATACACAATCCATGTCTCAAGGCTTAAAAAGTATTCTTTAACCAGTCTCATCCCCTTTATCTACACTGATTGAAGTGGATTTACAAGGTGACATCAATAAGGGATCATAGCTTTAACTTGAATTTACCTGGTCAGTCTCATGGAAAGAGCAGGTGTTCCTAATGTTTTGTACACTCAGTGTATATACACAGGAAGCAAGTGAGTTTAATTGAGCGTGTGCGTTGTCACTGCTTGTTTTCCTTTCAGGGAAGATGTGGGAAAATGCAGGGGGCCTCAGTGCCTCAAGCTTTCCTGAAACCAACCTGAAGTCCAATTAAAGGGCTCATTGGGGAAGGGAACTAAACTAACAACCTCTCTGTGTTGACCTAGCACACACAATGGTGCGTGTGACGTGAAACACTCCAAGTGTGCTTGAGTGGGTGACTTGCGATGTTTCTTTTTGGCATGTAAATAAATGACACAACTGACCCCTATTAACACAGCCTAGAACTGTTTTCATGTTGCCCTTCTGTACCACCCACATGGAGTGTCCCACCACACACGCCCTGTTGAGTAAAGTGTTTGGGTGCAAACCCCTTGCCCAGTCTCACCTCTGCCTCTCTCTTGATGGTGTCCACATGACTGATGAGTTTGCAGTAGGCCTGGAAGAGCAGCAGCAGCTGGAAGTGCAGTTTATAGAGCCTGCGACACAGCTCCAGCTCCTACAGAGAGAGAGCAGGGACAGTAACACACCGCTCACACTCGCTACAGCCACACCAGGTCATATTGGTCACATGATCAGACGGACGGCTATCCTGGGTTAGAAACTAACGGGGGAGGAGATGAAAGGGTTAACAATGCGCGGAGCGATGTCCCTACACCAGGGGTCTCCAACCGTTTCTAGCACGAGTTACTTTAAAAATAAAACATTTAAACGTAGCGAGCTACTTATTTTTTTGAGCTTTCAAATAGGCACTTTCATCTCTTCCCCGGGTCCTTAGTGTACGGTGTTCTGTCAATACACCTTGAGTGTAAACAACTCCACAGGGGGCCCTATAAAGTGCAATTCCCCTTTAACTGCACATCTGGCCCTTTAATAGCACATCTAGTGTGCTTTCTAATGTGCCAGTCTAGTGATGGTTCTGTACTGCTGCTGCTCATTTCATGTCAATGTTTGCAAATAATAAATACAAATGATATACAGTACTTCCTCATGATATACTTACGCCAGACAAGCCTACTTTGCAGATAACATTTAATTGAGACATTTTGGGGAACGTATGTCAACCCACAAGACTTGTCACATCAACTAGCTAAACGCGGAGTGATAGACAAACTCCCGCACCACAAGGGGGCAATATTGCTGGAAGTTAATTGGCAGGTAGTGTTAGGTTTGGCCTTTCAAGCCAATAGTAGCTAACCAGGGGTGGGACAATGTCTATGTTGCTTTGGTTAGATAGTAGCTGGGAGCTGTTTGAGACTTGTGAGATTTGTTTATGACAGTTTGCGGTGGAACGCGTGAAAATTGCATGTACCAAGAGTATGTGGACACCTGCTCGACAAACATCTCATTCCAAAATCATGGGCATTAATATGGAGTTGGTCTCCCCTTTGCTGCTATAACAGCCTTCACTCTTCTGAGAAGGCTTTCCACTAGATGTTGGAACATTGATGCGGGGACTTGCTTCCATTCAGCCACAAGAGCATTAGTGAGGTTGGGCACTGATGCCTGGCTCGCAGTCGGCGTTCCAATTCATCCCAAAGGTGTTAGATGGGGTTGAGGTCAAGGCTCTGTGTAGGCCAGTCAAGTTCTTCCACACCAGTCTCGACAAGCCATTCCTGTATGGTCCTCGCTTTTTGCACGGGGGTATTGTCATGCTGTTGCCACAAAGTTGGAAGCACAGAATCGTCTACAATGTCACTGTATGCTGTAGCGTTAAGATTTCCCTTCACTGGAACTAAGGGGCCTAGCCTGAAACATGAAAAACAACCCCAGACCATTATTCCTCCTCCACCAAACTTTACAGATGGCACTATGCATTCGGGGAGGGTTCCATTCTCCTGGCATCTGCCAAACCTAGGTTTGTCAGTCGGCCTGCCAGATGGTGAAGCGTGATTCATCACTCCAGAGAACGCGTTTCCACTGCTCCAGAGTCCAATGGCGGTGAGCTTTACACAACTCCAGCCAACGCTTTGCATTACACATGGTGATCTTAGGCTTGTGTGCAGATGCTCAGCCATGGAAACCCATTTCATGAAGCTCCCGACGAACAGTTATTGTGCTGATGTTGCTTCCAGAGGCAGTTTGCAACTGAGTACCCACAATTATTATTCAATTATTATTATTATTTTTTTTTACACACTACGGCCTTCAGCATTCCCGTTCTGTGAGCTTGTGTGGCCTACCACTTTGCAGCTGAGCCGTTGTTACTCCTAGACGTTTCCACTTCACAATAACAGCACTTACAGTTCACCGGGGCAGCTCTAGCAGGGCAGAAATTTGACGAACTGACTTGGAAAGGTGGCATCCTATGACGGTGCCATGTTGAAAGTCACTGAGCTCTTCAGTAAGGCCATTCTACTGCCAATGTTTGTCTATGGCGATTGCATGCCTATGTGCCTGATGTTATACACCTGTCAGCAACGGAAGTGACTGAAATAGCCGAATCAACTAATTTGAAGGGGTGTCCACATACTTTTGTAATACAGTGTACTTTCAGAATTGTTTGGCGAGCTACTCATCGGTGGGCTGTAATCGACTTGTTGGAGACCCCTACCCTAAAGAGAACCGACGAGGCCTAGGTGAGAGTCTAGCCCTATTAACTAACTACTAACCAACCAGAGGTCGGCATCATTATCAGCCATGGAGGACTGGGTTATACAAAGACCATCACCACCTGTCTGTCACGACCCCTATGGATAAGGTCTGTCCAACCACGGAGCTAAACCGACCAAATGTGTTACTGGAATTATCAAAACATTCTCTCTAATGCAGGAAACATGGAAGAGAATGGGAATTTGAACAGATATGGGAATGGTGCAATAAGCATGCAAAATGAAGGTAGACTAAACATGGCTTCACAGCTCTCTCCCCCCATCCTCTCCCCTCCCCGTAACCCAGGGCAACCCCCCCCCTCTCTCAAATCAGGCAGACAACTACCACAATCATGATTTCATTTGCGCGATTTTACATCTGCTGTGTAAATCAGTAGGGATGAGGGAGGGGTTAAAACGTTGACAAGATTATTCAGTCAAGGCGAAGCCAAAAGTAGAGCATATATCTGCATTCATGCCAATGATGAGAAACAGTAGGCTTGGGGAAATTATTTGGATATATGAGAGAGGTGGAGTCAGAGTGGGAGGGCCCAGGCCTTGGTTGGTTGACGACTGCGGCAGGTACCCGCGGAGAGGGATGAGATGGTCAGTGTGTTGTCCGGACATCATGATTATATTGGAGTCTAGAATACTTAGAGAACCACTTACTGCTAGTTTTTCCATTTGCTAAGCAAGAGGGTGAGCAGGTCACAAAAACAAACAAACAAAACAGGAAGAGAGAAAGACCAAGAATTAGTGAGCCTTCACATCGCAACCCTGATACAGTGACCTGACAGGCGAGGAGGGGAGGGGTAACAACCCTCCATCATAACGCCCATTCCCAGGTCAGGGGGAGGCTTAATCCCAACAGTGGTTATTAGATAACACAGAGCACATCAGCTGGTCTAGGATCAGTGTGTTCAAGTCAAAGCAGTGTAGAAATACAGAGACGGAAAACAGAGAGCAGGATGTAGACCGAGCGAGAGAACGGAGACAGAGAGCTAAGAGGGGGACAGAAGAGAGCTAAGAGGGGGACAGAAGAGAGCTAAGAGGGGGACAGAAGAGAGCTAAGAGGGGGACAGAAGAGAGCTAAGAGGGGGACAGAAGAGAGCTAAGAGGGGGACAGAAGAGAGCTAAGAGGGGGACAGAAGAGAGCTAAGAGGGGGACAGAAGAGAGCTAAGAGGGGGACAGAGAGCTAAGAGGGGGACAGAGAGCTAAGAGGGGGACAGAGAGCTAAGAGGGGGACAGAGAGCTAAGAGGGGGACAGAGAGCTAAGAGGGGGACAGAGAGCTAAGAGGGGGACAGAGAGCTAAGAGGGGGACAGAGAGCTAAGAGGGGGACAGAGAGCTAAGAGGGGGACAGAGAGCTAAGAGGGGGACAGAGAGCTAAGAGGGGGACAGAGAGCTAAGAGGGGGACAGAGAGCTAAGAGGGGGACAGAGAGCTAAGAGGGGGACAGAGAGCTAAGAGGGGGACAGAGAGCTAAGAGGGGGACAGAGAGCTAAGAGGGGGACAGAGAGCTAAGAGGGGGACAGAGAGCTAAGAGGGGGACAGAGAGCTAAGAGGGGGACAGAGAGCTAAGAGGGGGACAGAGAGCTAAGAGGGGGACAGAGAGCTAAGAGGGGGACAGAGAGCTAAGAGGGGAACAGAGAGCTAAGAGGGGAACAGAGAGCTAAGAGGGGGACAGAGAGCTAAGAGGGGGACAGAGAGCTAAGAGGGGGACAGAGAGCTAAGAGGGGGACAGAGAGCTAAGAGGGGGACAGAGAGCTAAGAGGGGGACAGAGAGCTAAGAGGGGGACAGAGAGCTAAGAGGGGGACAGAGAGCTAAGAGGGGGACAGAGAGAGCAGCAAATGAGTATGTGCCTCTCTGCTGATGAGAGTACAACAGAGCTTTAGTCTGTAATTGCTAATTTTTCACAGCCAAGCATAACCTCTGACCTGAAAGAGGCGGGGGGGGGGGGCAAGCAAAGAGGTAATAAATCTATAACCTCCAGCAGCGATGTCAGAGTACTAAACATTATCAGGGGACAGGAGACCGCACGGTAGAGGTTCTCAGCTGTTCTCAGATCAGCTACATCTACCACGATGAGCTGAAGTAATACTGGCTTCAGGACCAGTGGACAGACCAGGGTTCAGTAGTGATTATATCACTGAGCTTGTGGGTAGTTAAAATATGGTGTCGAGGACGAGGGGCGATGAATTAGCTTTGACACATAAATATTTTCTCTGAGAACAAAAATGTTTCAAACAGGCGTGTTATCATGCTTATCGACTGTTTGACTGTGTTAGAAAAGGCACTCGAACACAGACTGTCGTCACATTTTCTGCAAGACGTAAAGTTGCTGTGTTCAGATGTGTGTGGGTTAGTCATACCTGGGCTTGAGTGTTGGGTCGTTGGTTGCCGTCTTTGTCGCGAAACGTCTTCCTGCAGTTCTCCAGCCACTGTATGAATGGGATGAGGGAGAGAGAGAGAGAGAGGGAGAGAATGTCATGAAATTGATTGTCTTTTTTCTTTCGAGTGTGTGTTTGTGCAGGGGTCAGGTGGGGGGGTAGATTTAATAAGAGTGCTGTACTTAGCGAATTAAAGAGGGTCTGTTCCAGTGCAGGGGGGTGGAGACCAATCCTCCAGGAACTGCACCCGTCTCATTCAATTAGCACCCCTGCATCCCAGAGCCCTCTCTCTCAATCTCATCTGTCCTCTTTACACCCCCCCCCCCCCCCTCCATCTCTCCTTCCTCCCTCCTGTCCAACCCTCTAACTGATTTAGGAGCGCCAGAGAATATTTTTAGCTCGTCAGCAGAGGATGTCGCTAGCAATGTGGACGCTAACGGATGCTAAATCCTCCCATATCCTCCTGTGATTCGATGGCTGACCCGACGACGAGTGACACCCAACACATTTATCTTCCTTATGACTCAGCTCATTGTCTCGGTTCTGTTCCCTCAGCCTCTTCCTCCCTGATCTGGGCTGAAGGTGAAATGAGGCGTAATCGGACAGCTCATTGAGCCTTCAGGTTTTCCTCACTATAAATGAGAGGCCATTGAAGTACCACCCAGTGTTCTGGTGCAGGGCTGGTCTGAGTACAGATATGTGCTATGATAATTAGCCATAGAATAAGGATGTGTGATTGCGTGGTCAGGCGGTTTAGGAAACGATAGGTCAGAGTACTGTAACTGTATATAGGAAGAGTGTGTAACGGTTAGATGTACATGGTGATGAACGGGGAAAGCTCACCTCCTCAGCCGCCTCTCTCTTGCCGTTGTAGGTGTCCAGGTGCTCCTGCAACTCCAGCACACTGAACTTCAGGGTCTCCAGCAGTCCACATGACACCAACTACGACACAGACCAGACGCGTTAACCAACCAACGAAAGGACACAACTGCAGGACAACTAACTACACAATATCACATGAGTGTGTCAACTCCCTGCAGTATAGGCCAAGTGCATTTGCACTGCGTAACGTGCAATTGCGCACATAACAAGTACGGCTGATTATACAACTGCTGCTGTCGCTAAAAATATCTTACCAACAAGCATGCTACAGTTCGCTTTCGTCATGGTTCCCTTTTGCAACCAGAGAAATTATGCAACATAACTTCATTTTATTAAGGAAGTGGTCATCTCTGGGTTAGCAGGCGTAGACTCACCGTCTCAGCATCCAGCAGCACCGTGGGGCACTGGGAGTGAGAGGTCATGACCTCTAGGGAGCTGAGGAACTGGTTCCCCATTCGCTGCAGCCGCTCTCCTAGGAAACGCACTGACGAGTGGGTGATGAAGCCAAACTTCCTCTGCATGCTCTGCAGACACCAAGACAATAACACATTCAACAGAGCGAACACACATAGACACGAATATATACAAAACAAACATACAAAACAAACATATCCCACTCTTTCTTTCACCTTAAATAGTCTGGAGAACACGTGGAAGGTGTACACAGCAGAGGACCCATCCGTGTCCGACAACATCTGGTTGACATGGCAACGCCAGGCGTCCTCCTCGTCGTCATAGGTAACGGGCTGGAAAGCTGCCAGGATGGCGGAGAGGAAGGGCGAGGGGGGCGGAGAGGCCTGGATCTCTGAGAAACCATCTTGATCGCCCTCATCCTGACTGAGAACAGACAAACACACAGGGTCTGTCTTAGTACCACTGACACACACACAGGATTCATCCAATTCTGAATGCACAAACACATACACTCACACCCTCGCTCTGACTGTAACCAAAACAACGTCACACTTCCATCTCTCGCCTCCTCCCCTCTCTCTCTGCAGATGTTTCTGCTGCAGTGTTTCTTTTGCAGAGCTCTACTACAGAGCAAAGAGAACACATGGCTCTCCTACCATCTTAACACAACCACACACACATGGATACTCACAGGCCTGTGGGACCGAACAGCCTGACGAAGCAGACCGAGTAGAAGTATCTGATGCCTGCGCTGCCAAGCGCTGTGGAGGACACAGACTTCGTCCTCATCCTCACCTTAACTCCCTGCCTGCCTCTCTCTGCAGCACAGTAACTCCGAGTCTCTCTGCTAGCTGCACTAGCCTGCCTAGCACACTGCACCGTACCACACAGGAATGCAGAGCAGAGCTCTATCTGAGCCCAGCATCTGACACACACACACACACACACCAAGGCCCCAATCTCACAGCAGGCAGCGCAACACCTCCTGCTGAGTTAAGCTTTCTTGTTGGCGTGCGCACACACACACACACAGCAGAGCCCCTCTGTTTTCCGGGGGAGGATCATTAGGAGCACTGCCATTCTCTCTAGCGATCAATCAAACTGCCTGGGTTTTGGAAATGGGGGAAATTAATTCAAGTATTTGTGTACTGAACGAGCAAGCAAGAAGTGTATACGTGGTTTCTACATCTCTGGTAGTTGAATAGAGTTGATTTGTGGCTGTACTGTGATCAGTGTCCTCTAGCCTGAGTTGGTCCACCTTGATGAGCGTGTGTATATAAAAAGGAAAGAGAGGAGCCAGAGCTGGCCCACCTTCAGAGAGATGCCCGCCGCTCCAGCCCAGCCCTCAGCTCCACAACCAGCCTGGCCCGCGTGGGAGTCGAGCCAGAGATGAGCTCACCAATTACAGCAGCTCATAAGACCAGGGAAATCGCAGAGAGGCCAGGAAGACCCAACACGACACACTCGCCGTCCACTCAATCAATTACTTGGGCAAACACAGAACGCACATACAATGCTTGCTGTCACGATACCAAGACCCACCACACACACAAAACAGGTTGGGAGCAACACATGGTCAGCTGCAGAGCAGTGCCCCTGGAGCAGGTTATGGGGTTAAGTGCCTTGCTCAAGGGCACGGTCGGCAGTACGTGGCACCTGAGATATTGATGCCAGCAACACTCTGGTTGTTGACTCACTCCCCCCAGATTCCGCTTCTCCACATGCAACTCTGAACTGAAAACAGGTATGAAAATGTAAAACAGGATGTCAATCTAGAGACAGGATCAATGGGATACCTGCCAACAATATACACCTGCCGACAAACAGATATCTGACTAGAGGCCACAACCACCGCACATTTGGCCACTGGTACAGGTCCTCTGATACTGGTCAGTAGAGAACAGCAGTCTTACCTGGACATGTCGGAGAAGTCGGCCTCCTCCTCCTCACAGCGGTCGTCAAGCTCCTTCAGCGCCAGCGTCACGTCCTCCTCACACACAGAGCCACAGGGGCTGTCTAGGATGGGGGGCAGGGGCATGGCTGTGAGGGAGTCCCTCTCTTCACAGAGGGACCCCGGCGGGGTGTCTATGGCCGGTGGGAGAGGGGGGGCCGGGTCCAGGTCATAGTGTGGGTCTTGGGAGTCGGTGAGGTCACACAGCTCAGGGGGCAGAGGGGGTGCACTGCTGCCAAACCCCGTGTCCGTGCTCACGCTGCTGCTCAGCTCATCTGCCGCCGTCATGCTCACCCCGTCCTAAACAACAGCCAGCAGGGGGAGCTCAGGAGCAGGTCAGATATATATACACACTACAACATTATACAAAGATACATTCTCTCCAGACCTTACAGAACCAGAACTGGTTGGTTGGCATGACAACAGCCCTTCTAAAAGTCTCCCTAAGAGTTACTTCAGTGGTTGCCAACTGTTTGTTTTTTTGCTTACTGTACCACCAACTGAATTTTGCTCTGCCTGGAGTACCCCTGAAGTACCCCCCCATTTTACCAGTAAGCTTATGGTCTGGTGGGTCTTCTCAAGAATCCCCTGTGGCTAGGCCAAGTACCCCCAGGGCTCCCAGCAACCCTGGTTAGGAACCACTGATCTACTTAATCTGTATCTATGCCTGACAAAAACATTACTGGCTTAATCTCATTTTACAACATTCAAGAAAATAATAGAGGTCACAGTCAGCATAATTCAAGAGATCGATGTTCACTTTAAAAAGTTAATCCTGTAACTTGGTGTCTCTAGAGAAAGGGAACACACTAAAGAAATAGGGCCAAAATCAATCTATGGTGCTGGCCTAGGCCTGCCATTTAGAGTGTGACCATCAGGGTAGTAAAACACTGACATTGTGGCCAGACGGCAGGCTGGGAGAGCTAACGAGCCTTCAGATTAGATGAGATGTGTTGCACTCTGATCAGTGGTGGCACTTAAAAAAAAAATGGGGAGGACGGGCTCATAGTAATGGCTGGAACGGAATAAATGGAATGGTCTCCCACAAAACACCTGGTTTCCATGTGTGATACAATTCCCTTCCCTCCATTCATTATTATGAGCCGTCCTCCCCTGCCCGATGCATATACGGATGGATCATAAACTACCGATTTATGGCTCACACTAAATGACTACCTACAGAAGACCGTAAAACGTGACATTTGAACACAATGGCACATTGTTACCAGACTGACAATGACAAACTTCTGTGCGGTGGCAGTTACCTGCATTAAACCACAGTGTGCGTCATTAGACAGGAAACACTACAAGTCAACTGTGTTCATGGAAGACACGTCCACGGAACAGGGGAGGGGGATCTAGAACATGTAATTGAAATGGACGTGTTCTGTCTGTGCCTCGTTTCCCTCCATTTAAGAGTCTAAGGCACTGAGAGAGGAGGTGGCAGGCTGCCAGAGCATCCCTGAGGCACGATGGCTTCATTACGGAAAGCTTTTAGGAGTGGGTGGCTGTCCGGGCCGTCGTGGAGGGGATGAGCAAGAGAATCGATGGTTTTATCTGGGGCTCATTACACTAAGAGCCGGGCATATCATGAGGAGATGTCCTTGAGCTGATGGGTACGGGCAGGGACAGTAGGGGCTCACAGGGAATCTTTATTCACATTACTTGGGGGGGGGGGGACCCGGTGTTCTCTCTGACTGAAAGTCCCCGTTGAAAATCCCACCTCAGTTTCACTCGCACAGTCCGCAGATGTACGTCCTGTGTCAGTGTGTATGAGTTAGTCAATTCAGAATGGGGTCGTCGGGGACAAACAAGAGCGGCATACTATCAACACAAAACATTATGTGGAAGAGGTGTAGATAATAAAATGGACTAATGGAAGCTGTTAGTGACTATGGGTTACCTAACTGTGTTCCCTGGTGAACTGTCCTCTCTGGTTATATCTAACGCATGTCTGTGTTGCGTCACAATGATCTCTAGCGTAGCCGGCTTAACTAGCTCATACTCACATATGGGTCTGCCCCGCTGGTGTCCAATGCGCAGCACGTATTTAACGAGGGGTTTCGTTTTGAATGTTCAGGTTCCAAATTGAGAGGTGAACCGTTTCGGCTAGCCTGAGGTGAGCATTGACGATGATCTCGTCTCCCCAATTACACAAGCAAGAACCACGAACCAGCTAAATCAGAGAAAGCAAGAGCTAGCCCACCACAACACCCACAAGCCCCGAGCAGCGCGACAAGCGGAGAGAAAGAGATGAGACGGAGGGAGATTTGAACAAAGAGAGCACCCCTTACGGCTCTGTCCAGAGAACAGGCAGGACAAGAGCCAGCCCACTGCACCCCAGGTACAGCGCTCTCCCTAGAGGCAGGCGGAGAGAGGAGGCGGCCACCAACCCTCTGCGTGAAAAAAAAAAACGACTGACAGAGAGAGCCCAGCAGAGGTAGAAAGTGGTTAAAAGAAGAAGATAAGGCGCTAGAAAGAACCGGAGCACCCCGATTTATTTCTCCCGATTGGTCGCACCTCAGGCAGCTGACTGCTGTTTGAGTCAGAGCGCGGCATCTCCAGTGCAGGGCTGTCCTGGCGGGGCAGCAGGGCCGTGGTCTCCTCTGTCAAGGCACTGCTGGACGACTCCTGCGATTGCTGCAGAGAGTCCACGTGGTTGGACGTGGCATCGTCCGTAGCCGAGTCACTGTTCATCTGGAGTGAGAGACGGACGCAAAGAACGGTTCAACTTTTCCATTTGGAACTAGATAGTAAATACTAAATCAAACCTCCAAATTCTATATGTTATCTGGTCCTCTGCTCCGTGTCTCCAGGATATCTGCTAGTATACTGTTTAGTTTTTATTGTTCAACATGCAAGTTTCTTTTTGTTGTTTTTTTGCATACAAAAGTAAGACGTTTACTAATAAAAAAAAAATCTGCTATGTTCCAGGCATTCTTACAAAACATTCTTGTTATTCGAAAAACGATATATTCTCACATTACTTTGTCTGCAAATGACATGCTGCATGCTCATGGTAGCATTGTTTAAAAGTTACTACAGAGCCGTCTTTGGGCCCAAGGGCCACTAGAGGATCAGTCTCACAGTGCACTATCAAGCACAAAGGAGGAATAAGAAGACAGCATAGACTGAAGAGCAGCTCCAGGAATAACAGCATATTGTCAATAACACCCTGGGAAGATATATATATTTTTTTAGCAAAGCAAAGAGACGTTAGAGAAAGGCAGCCAGAGGTTGGGGGGTAAAATGATACTGGGTTCATGCTCACAAAGGAACATGCTGTTAATTTGATGCCCGTTGTAACTTGACTAAATACATTTTTACATGGCATGCTATGGACTCTTGAGTTTCACTTTATTGTAAGTCATCTCCCAGTTAGTTCATTGATTCCCATATATTATGTCTGTGACCTTAAACATATCAGAAAGCTGGACTGATTCTTAGAAGTACAGTGTTTGGGTCTCTACTTTACTTACCTAAAAACAAACTTCTGGGGGAAGGGGGGTACTGGTTTGTGGGTAAAATTAGAGTAGAGCATCTAGGATTGGGGTGAAGGAGGATAGGGAGGGAAATAGTGACTGTTACCAGCGGAAGCAAGCATCTAGCCCCAGGCCATACCGGGTAAAGTAGCAGCTCTGCAATAGCTCTGCTCAGCGGACACACACACACCATGCCAACGGGCTGTGTGAGGAGCATGGGGACGGGAGGGGGACGGGGGCACCCTGGTGGTGGGTGAGACTTACGAGGCCAGAGCGGGTGAGAATCTGGCTAGCGCTCAGTACCTCCTCCTCAGACGACTCGTCCGTGTCCTCCTGGTTGGTGAGGTTGAGGCTGGGCGTGCTCCCGGTGTACTGACACTCCTGCAGGGACGGCGTGTCCCCGTCTCCCTCCCCCTTGTCCATGCTGTCCAGGGAGCGCCGACGCACGCCCCAGTTAAAGTTGTCCATGCTCTCCCCCTACAGGACACCCAACGAAACAGAAGTCAGATACCAGTAGAACTAACTGAAGTTTGAGATATCTGTCGAAGATGTGGATGATGACAACAGCACAAGTACACAAGAAAACAGAAGTACGTCACTAACATGCCACATCTAAAAGAGCTGTGTTTGCAGTAATGGGAAAAGGAGGAAACACCTTGTCTCTAAGGCTTTGACCCTAATCACTTCGGACAGAGAGCTGCAAAACTTTAAAGACAAACTAAATAAAAGCACAAGAGGAGGAAAATCAGGACAAAGTGCAGACTACATCGATCATGAAACAAAAAGTATTTGTGGCATGCTTCATTGGCTGTCTGTTTCTAGACTGACAAAACAGGTGCTTCTACAGGGTGACAATCACATGACTGACAGAGGGACACCAGGGCACTGAGGAGAGCAGCTCTTGCTGGCCCAAAACTTACCTGCAACTCCTTGTGGCGGGAAAGGAGGAAAGGTAACAAAGGGAGTTAGGAAGAGTAGGCAGTAGGGACAGTTAGAGGACAACATGGAAGAAAAGTCATACCAAGACCTGCACACACACACACACTTGAGTGCATGAGCCCACAATCACACACACTGAAAGAAACCATTTATTGTCACCCATCAACGACATGACCTAAAATGATGCAACAGCAGAGCGACTATTGCAAATGATCATATACAAGGCAGGTGTGTGTGTTTACAGATGACTTATCCTAGTGTACAGTAACAGTACATCACCCCTCACCTCAGCATCTTCCAGCTCCACATCCAGGAAATCAAAGTCCTTGAAGACTCCAAACTGCTGCTCACTTCCTGCATCCTCTCCCTGCAGGTCCTCCTCCCTCACCACCTCCTCCACTGTGGGGATCAAACTGGTCTGCTGATCACCTGAGTCCAGGTCCTCGTTGGATGAGAACACCACCTAAACACAAAGAGTACAGTTATGGTAAACATGTTCAATAAAGCACATTGAGGGATAGGATATGTTTTGTTGAAGTTGATCACTAGTCCTGCTTGCTCACAGTTTGACATGCCAGGTGTCTTACAGAAGGATTCTTGGGAACGCCAGACTCAGGACCACACAGAGAGAGAACGTTCATGAGCTTCTCTCTGGTTCGCCTCTGAAATAAGACAACATAAACCAAAAATGCATGAGACATTCCAACGTTAAACATAGCAAACCACATCATAACATATCCAGTGGCTGAAAGTACCTGAGAGAGTTGGGGCCTCTTCCAGCTGACAGGCACCAGGCCGTTGGAGTTGGATCCAGAGGAAGTGGAGGACGTGCTCCGGGTCACAGCGATGACTTGCGGTTTCCCATTCCGCCCTGCAGCTGTGCGCTGGTCCCCGTACTTATGCCCTATGATTGGTGTCTGGGGGTCAAAGGTTAAACCAGTTGATCTCAATTATACAGGTCTAATTATTTTCTGATAAATGGTAGGGGATGAAGGTAAAAGATGAGAAACATGGAAAGAGTGAAAAAAACAATCAGAGAAGGACAAAGATAACAAGAGGACGTAGGTCAGGACAGATGTCAGAGAAAGGTACTTCTTTGTATTGACATTTTAGCAGCACATACAGTTTCATACAAAAACATGTTACAACATAAAACACAAAGCACAACAGTTTAAAAACATCAATTTACACATTGAGCAGGCAAGACCTCACCTCTGAGATGTCAAAGTGGAAATCCAGCGTCTTGCCGGGCAGCTCCTTAGAGGAGTTGTTGAAGATGCGCGTGAAGGCGATCTCTGGGGATCCAGAGGACTCGGTGCTGTAGGAGCGCTGCACCTCGTCTGGCAACACCAGGCTGGCCGACCGAGACACCACCAGCTTCAGGATGTTCTGGGCCTCCTTCCAGTACGGGCTCTGGGGAACGCACAGGAACAGAGGTGGTGTTGGTTAGATTGTTAATAGGAGAGAATTTTAAAATGGTTTTAGGAGGACACCTCAGTTCTAGGGAAAGTTAACAAATATATTGTCTTTCAACTCAAACCTCTTGTTCTTTCCCATACAAAACACCATCCAATTCTAGGCCTATCCACAAATGTGAAGGAACAAAATGTCCACAGTCAGTGCTCCTATTATACTGTATGACATATTCTAATTCAGGTTTTTTCATGTCACGTACACGACGAGTACAGTGAAATGCCTTTCATGCAAGCTTCAAACCCAACAATGCAGTAATCAATATAGTACTAAAAATACTAAAAATAACAAGGTAGAACAAAAACATGAGAAATAAAAGAACACGCAAAAGTAAGAAGCTATATAGAGGGTCAGTTCCAATACCATATTTACAATGTGTAGGGATACTGGAGTGAAAGAGGTAGATATGTATAGGGGTAAGGTGACCAGGCATCAGGATGTATGATAAATAGAGTAGCAGCAGCGTAAATGAGGATTGCATGTGAGTAAGTGTGTGTGTGTGCGTGTGTAGAGTCAGTATAAATGTGTGTGCATGTTATGCGTGAGTGTGTAGAGTCCTGTGAGTTTGCATAGAGACAGTGTCAAAATCACAAA
Organism: Salvelinus fontinalis; assembly: GCF_029448725.1. Classification (NCBI taxonomy): domain Eukaryota; kingdom Metazoa; phylum Chordata; class Actinopteri; order Salmoniformes; family Salmonidae; genus Salvelinus; species Salvelinus fontinalis. Next base: position 25,143,185 of record NC_074669.1, read on the forward strand.
GAAGTGTCAACTAGTCCACGTATTTAGCAGTCTTATGGCTAGGGGATAGAAGATGTTCAGGAGCCTGTTGGTGTCTGACTTGATGCACTGGTACCGCTTGCCGTGCGGAAGCAGAGAGAACAGTCTATGGCTTTGGAGGCTGGAGTCTAACGATGACCACGCGGTCGTGGGTGAACAGGGAGTACAGGAGGGGACTAAGCACACACCCCTGTGGGGCCCCTGTGTTGAGGGTCAGCATATTCGATTCTACTCGGACCAGGCTGTAAACCCTTACAAGCAACCTTGAAAGAACTCGGTCTGAATTAACAGTCTTTATTCAAACATACTAACAAAAGAATCCACTTGTGCAAAAGCACACACTGCTGTGGATATCGGTGAGTGGAAAATTGTCCTGAGGCTGGGTAGGAGTGGTAGTCAGGCCAGCTGCAACTCTGACTGAAGAGCAGTTCAAGCCCAGGGGTCAGGGCTGGTAAAAGGCTCTTCTATAAAGAGCCTTGGCTGGCTGACTTAGTCCAAATGGCCTGAGATCCACGACCTGCTTTAAATCCTCAAGTGCGTCACTCTGTAGAGAGTGAGTCATTCTGGCTTTCTCCCTCACATATTCACTCTCTTACACACCAAAGGCTGTATCTGCTGAAATGAAAGAGCCACGTGACACATACAGGAATAGAGCTGCCTGACTCAATGTACTGTATCAGCCAATTCCTGTTCATTCTTCTCAAACCTCTCAGAGATGAGGCCTAAACAGTGTCGAGTGTTGAGAGTGTTGAGCTGAAACCTAAAGGGCGTCCAGGTCTCACCTGGACATATTTGCCGATGATCTTCATGATCTCCAGGTTGAACTGTTTGACGGGTGCAGCCGACAGGTCAATGTGACTCAGCAGGCTGTAGATGATCTGCAGCAGGGACTGCTGCATGCTGGGTAGGCCTTTCTCCAGCAACTGGGGATGAGAGGGGAAGGGTAAGGAACAGGCTCACAGCAGCTGTCATGGGTTAGATGTTGGACATCTGATTACCAGCTGATCAACAAACAACTGCTGACTTGCCATAATAAAAAAACACAAGCTCCTGTAAATGGAGGTCAACCACTGGTTGTAATGTAGATGGACTACGTAATAAGTTGCCAGCTTTGATTCTCCTCATTACTTCAATGAAAGCCTGGTGTTGCGGGTGCTTACCTCGGCCAGGTATGTGACCAGATTGAACGTGATCTCAGCGAAGGCGTCGTGCAGGTAACGACACACCACGTTGATCCAGTTGGCGCAGTCTCTGGAGTAGCTGTGTGCGCTGTACAGGCTCATCATGTGGGCCAGGTTAGACAGCGTGGCGGACTTCTCCTCGGCACACACCTTGGCTATCTTATCAGCCGTCTCCTTGCAGAACGGAGTGGGGCTGTCAAAGTGCTGGATGAGGTGAGGCAGCAGGCACAGGATGTTCAGAGGAAAACCTACAAGGAGACGGCAACAGACGACGTCAGGATCAAGTGAATCTAGATCGCCTGAGCTAACACAGGAAGAGAAACAGGTCTAACCCCATCGGAAGGCTCTAGGGGGATTAGTGCCATTTACCAAGCATGAAGCCAGGAACTTGTGCTGAATAAAATCAATAAGATCAATACCTGCTCTCTTACCTGCCACCTGGGAGGGGTCGACCAGTGTGTGGCGGGAGACGCTGATGAGCTTGCTTAGCAGGTGGATGGTGAGCTCCTGGGTGGAAGCTGAGGTGAAGCCCTTGAGGAAGAGCTGCAGCAGACCAGGGAAGCTGTACCATTTCAGCTTGGCCTGCACTCTCTCTAGTCTCTCCCTGCTGTCTGCATTCTCCAGGGGCAGCTGGCCCAGTAGCTTGTTGAGCAGCCGCAGGGCCAGCAGGTACTCAAACTCATAGTCCGACTCCAGGAGGGAAGCCGCTATCCAGAACACCGTGGCCATCAGGTTGGATGGGTCCACAGGAGGGATGGCCTCCTCCCCAGGACCCCCTCTCCCACCCTCCCGCAACGACGACAAGCTCTGCGTTCGCGCTAGGTTGCCGTGGCTACCGGCCAGCCGGTCGGCGATGTCTAGGGTGTTACTGCGGCGGCGGTCTCCCTTACGTTCACCCATGAGGCTGGCGCGGAGGGAGTTGCTGCGGGTGTGGCTGTGGGGGTAGTGGCCTTGGTGGAAAAGACCACCGCTACTCAGATTCAGCTGGCCCGTGCTCTTCCTTTTAGCTGCAAACTTGGCCCCCAGCAGGTGCTCATGGGCAGAGGCCCTGCAGGATAAATGACAATGAGTGTTTCGCTAACACAGGGTTTTAAAGTGTACATAATGCGTGTGTTTAGAGAGCGCGAGTTGACAAAATTGTGTTTGTATCAGCGACGGGAAATTCCATAGTAACAGTGTGAGACAATGTCCACTGAACATTTTACAAAAACACATTTACTTGAAGAACAGTGCAGATGCAAAGTTTGGTAACAGAATGACGGAACAAACAGCACAAACAGTCATTCTGTTACCAAACTTTAGATCTGCACTGTAAATGTGTTTTTGTAAAATTCTCAGTGGAAATTGTTAAGTAGTCCTTGTGCATAGAGTTGTATGGTTTGCTTAACTTTGCAATCATTGGTTTGGTTTGACATACATTTCATGTGAAAAATCTGAGTCTCATTATCACTGTTACCGTGGAATTGCCCAGATCTAACTGGTCAGTGCTTACTGTGCCAAGGCAGTGAGGAGGTCATAGTTCTTGACTGTGTCAGCAAGCGTGTCGATCCCTGACTCCAGAGTCAGCAGCAGCTCGATAACAAAACCCTGAGGAGACAGAGGAGCAGAGGTCAACCACCGAGACAAACCGACCCCCTGATACTGCAGTACCCAGTGGCTGCTGCTTCCTAACAAAGCTGCTGATCCACACTGATCACAGGTCAGAGTGGCTGAACCCTCTGGAGTATAGTCACTGTTTAAGTGGCTATGCTCTCTCTCATCTGAGATCAGAAGTTAGTGAGAAAACTAATAGAGCAGACAGCGCAAAGGTCATACTAGAAGGTGGTTGTCTTGATACCAGTGGGTCGTCTAGCTCACCTGTGCCTCCTCTCCCGGGTCGCCCACTGTCTCTACGAGGCGTGAGAGGACATCAGAAAGTGTGGCGGCTGTGAGGGGTTGTTTGAGAGCCCTGAAGATCTGGAAGGAGCGTCCTGCGTAGTGACGAGACGAGCAGGACAGAGCAGTCTGCAGGGCGACCTCACTCAGCAACTGCTCCAGTTGGAAACCTGATTCACATAAACAGCCAGAGATATTTAATATAAAAACAAGGATGCTAGACATAAGAATAGAGGGATATTTAATGGCAATATTTTAGCGCTAAGAAATGCTACAGACAGGACAGTCAGTGCAGCAGAGAGGGATAAGGAAATGACAAACACACAAGGACCTGACTGGGACTGTTTGAAGACTGTCACTACATGTCGGAGGAACACGCTCAGCTGGTCAGCACTCTTTATATTGGGGTTCTTGGGTGACACGTCCTCATGGTTCCACAGGGGCCCCCGCTTCCTGCAGGACAGGAAGACAAGACCGAATCAGGAGAGAAAACGAGGGGAAGTCCGAACGATCGTCACAACTCATCGAACCCTGATATTCTCACCCCAAAACAAAAATGGTTTGTAGTAGCACACGCAAACACATGCAAATGAACGATACCCCATCCTTTCAGACATGGCTGCAAGTGCGAGATCAGATACATGGGTTGGATGAATGAAATGAGTCATGATGGTACAGTACATCACATAAGACAAACTGATATACAGAGCCATGACAGACACATACAGTGCAAAAAACAGATTTCCAGGTAAATGTAGTGTAGTTGAGTGTCGGGTACTACCTGGAGGTGACAAACTCGATGAGGGCTTTGACCTTCTCGTACTGCTCTGCGGTGACGTCCACCTCGTTGATCAGGGTGGGGGTGAGGTGGGGCAGGGGTACGACTCCTGCACCCAGGCTGATGCTGGACGACGTGGAGCTGGAGCTCAGGCCTGAGTCTGTCATGGGAGACGGCTGGTAGTCTGGCACAAAGTCACACACTCCTGCGTGAGTAACACACAGACACGAGCATGGCTGACGAATCGCTAGAAACTTGAGATTTCACACACTGATCTGTGAAGACTGGAGAGCAAATGAGGACATGGATCTCTGCTGCCCCCTACTGATCTTATTGAACAATACAGAACCAGGCAAAGGGATGTGTGCTTGAGCTAAGCTACTCAGATCTTTGCAGAGCGCTACTGACCTGTGAGGTTGAACTCGTGGGGCGGTGGCTTCACGGTCAGCACCTTGGGGTCGTTGTACTCTCGGTTGCGCAGCAGCACGGAGGCCAGGGATTGGACGCCGCTGTTGGTTCCCTGGACGACCAGCAGGTGAAGCAGGAGGCGTTTGCAGTGCTCGTAGACCTCAGGGTGCTGGTGGTCCAACCCTGGTGGGGGGAGAAACAACAAGGGACTGCTGAGAAAATCTATTCCATGAACACTGGCAAAAGTTGAGTTTTGCATTTGTTTTGCCTGTAAATGATGAGTATAAAGACAAGTATACCTCACTCAAATTGTAATCAGTCAGCTGTATAGAGGTGAGTGGTTAGTTACCTATGAAGATGGAGTGCAGCAGGAGGTGAAGGTAGGCGCTCCACTCCACTTTGACCCCATGGTCTACTATGAGGTCAGTCAGTAGGATGACAGCTATGTTACACCTGAGATACACCACACCAGAGGGTCAGCGGGGACAGGGGAAAGGTCATACAGACAGGTCAGAGGTCAAGTGGAGAGGGGGGGGGGTAGAGGTTACCTGTGTAGGGGTACTCCAGGGGTGTTGGTCTCCGGCAGGTAGTCCACCAGAGGGGACCAGCAACCCCCTGTGGGAGGGAAAGGGAGGGGCTCGGGACGGTTGTGGTCCATCACCTTCAGACGCCAGTTAGCATACAGCGGCATGGAGTCACCTGGCGAAAACAGTGGCTTATCACACACACCCGTGGCAACGTGGAACGTACAGTATGTATATACAGTTGAAGTCGGAAGTTTACATACACCTTAGCCAAATACATTTAAACTCAGTTCTTCACAATTCCTGACATTTAAATCCTAGTAAAAATTCCCTGTCTTAGGTCAGTTAGGATCACCACTTTATTTTAAGAATTTGAAATGTCAGAATAATAGGAGAGAATGATTTATTTCAGCTTTTATTTCTTTCATCACATTCCCAGTGGGTCAGAAGTTTACATGCACTCAATTAGTATTTGGTAGCATTGCCTTTAAATTGTTTAACTTGGGTCAAACGTTTCAGGTAGCCTTCCACAATATGCGTGAATTATAGACCCTTCCTCCCAACAGAGCTGGTATAACTGAGTCAGGTATGTAGGCCTCCTTGCTCACACACGCTTTTTCACACAAATTTTCTATAGGATTGAGGTCAGGGCTTTGTGATGTCCAGTCCAATACCTTGACTTTGTTGTCCTTAAGCCATTTTACCACAACTTTGGAAGTATGCTTGGGGTCATTGTCCATTTGGAAGACCCATTTGCGACCAAACTTTAACTTCCTGACTGATGTCTTGAGATGTTGCTTCAATAAAACCACTGAATTTTCCTTTCCTCATGATGCCATCTATTTTGTGAAGTGCACCAGTCCCTCCTGCAGAAAAGCACCCCCACAACATGATGCTGCCACCACCGTGCTTCATGGTTGGAATGGTGTTCCTCGGCTTGCAAGCCTCCCCCTTTTTCCTCCAAACATAACAGTCATTATGGTCAAACAGTTCTATTTTTGTTTCATCAGACCAGAGGACATTTCTCCAAAAAGTATGAGCTTGTCCCCATGTGCAGTTGCAAACCGTAGTCTGGCTTTTTAATGGCAGTTTTATAACAGTGGCTTCTTCCTTGCTGAGCGGCCCTTCAGGTTATGTTGATATAGGACTCGTTTTAGTGTGGATATAGATACTTTTGTACCTATTTCCTCCAGCATCTTCACAAGGTCCTTTGCTGTTGTTCTGGGATTGATTTGCACTTTTCGCACCAAAGTACGTTCATCTCCAGGAGACAGAATGCGTTTCCTTCCTGAGGGGTATGACGGCTGCGTTGTCCCATGGTGTTGATACTTGCGTACTATTGTTTGTACAGATGAACGTGGTATTTTCAGGCGTTTGGGAATTGCTCCCAAAGCTGAACCAGACTTGTGGAGGGCATTTTTTTTTCTTCTTCTGAGGTCTTGGCTGATTTATTTTGATTTCCCCAGGATGTCAAGCAAAGAGGCACTGAGTTTGAAGTTAGTCCTTTAAATACATCCACAGGTACACCTCTAATTGACTCAAATTATGTCAATTAGCCCATCAGAAGCTTCTAAAGCCATGACATAATTTTCTGGAATTTTCCAAGCTATTTAAAAGGCACAGTCAACTTAGTGTATGTAAACTTCTGACCCACTGGAATTGTGATACAGTGTACTATAAAGTGAAATAATCTGTCAGTAAACAATTGTTGGAAAAATTACTTGTGTCATTCACAAGGTAGATGTTCGAACCGACTTGCCAAAACTATAGTTTGTTATAGTGGTGGTTGTGTGTGGTTGAAAAACGAGTTTAAATGACTCCAATCTAAGTGTATGCAAACTTTTGACTTCAACTGTATATAAAGCATAGAGTAGTATGGCTGTCTCTTACTCTTCTCCTCCTCATAGGATCCTCCAGAGCTGCTGCTGTAACGAGACTCCAGGCGGTGGTGCTGACGGCTCAGGTTGCTGTTCAGACCACTGTAGATGTCCAGATGGGTGGAACTGCAGACAACAGAGAGACAGCTGTAGTCTTACTGGGAGTGTCTCGGTGTGTGTGTGTGTGTGTGTGAGAGAGAGAGAGTTAGTGTGTGATCTCATACCCGTCATCCATGTTGGAGTCTTTATTTTTGCTGCTGTCATGGTGACCGTCGGTTCCTGGCACCATGGTGTTACTGCTGGAGTTGGTTCCTGTGGACAGAGATGGGGATAGACATCTAGAAACTACGGCAACAAGGTTTATGAGGTACATGACAGACAATGTCATTATGACAGTCATTCATACAGTCCAACAGTCCATGAGGGAGCAGACGGGAGAATATGTAACATAGAAACATCAAGCATCTGTGTTTCATATCCCAGAACAGTAGGGCTATAACGTAGAGGAGGGACATGTATAGAAGATAGTGTGATATATACCTGCTGAGGTGACGGAGGGGATCTTGTAGCTGGAGGTGATGCGGTAGTAGGGAGGGTTGTCCATGTGAGTGACAGCAGAGCTCACTGGGTCTGTCAGGTCCAGCTCACACATCAGCTCCTCCAGCAGCTGCATAGTCTTATCCCTGCCTAGGTAGACCACCACCCGCTTCACCTGACAACACACACACACGTTTTAACAAACATTTGAGATGACTGAATAATGGTTGGATATGGGAGGTGTGAGGGAGAGAGGACAGTGTGTGTAAACTGGACTTACATAGGGCAGGAGGCTGGGCTCACTGTTGACCCCTGACATGCTGATGAGGAAGTGCAGGATGATCTTCAGGTTCTTTGGCCAGCTGTCGGCCAGGGTGGTCCACACGTTCTCTATCTCTGACCACGCAAACTCATCCCCGTACTGTATGCACAAGCGCAACACAGTTCAAACAAACACTATCATTTATCAGCAGCAGACAACGTAATGCCTGTGTGGGGTCAGGTCGCGGTCGTACCTTGGCGGTCATGAACATGAGGTTGTTGAGCACCATGGTGGTGGCGTGTGGGGAGCCCCAGCCCTCCCCTCTGAGCCAGCGCCGGCTGTTGACCATCATCATGTCGCGCTCGTGGGCCTCTTCCTCCTCCTCACAGACTGGGGGTTCCTGTCGCCGCGGCGACGGCTTGAAGTCCACCAGCTCCACGTTGTTCATCCAGGGCAGGAGGTAGTGCAGCATCACCTGGCGACCACCAGGGTGTGCTGTCTGGATACGCTGGCTCACCTCTGGGGAAGGAAACAGCACAGTCGCCGCACCGATAAGACTCAAATCTACGTGCCAAACGCCAAAGCTACGCATCTCGAATGACCGGCCATTTCCTTTTAAAGAGCACTACATTGACCAGGGTGTCCTTTGAGATTTGCCCAATGAGACCGAAGAGTGTAGGACGATGTGTGATGTAACAGTGCAGACCTGAGAAAATGGGCAGGGTGAGCTCTGGGTATGTCCTGGCCAGCTCCTCAGACAGCTGGTAGTAGGAGACAGAGTAGAGGTGTGGCAGCGGGGAAGGAGGGCTCAGGATCCCATCTGTTCTCTGGATCTCCAGTTTGTGAGCGTAACGGAAGAGCTTGGGCTCCAAGATCTGGGGAACAGAACACGCACAGAAAAATCCCATTAAGTACATGTAAAAAATAATGGATTTTTCCCAAATAGATCCAGTATGTGTCCCGGATCGTGTCAAACCAACCTGCAGCAGCTGCATGGCCACCTCATAGATATCTCTGGATGAATCAGCCGACTTGAACAAGATCAGATTCAGCAGCACCACAGTGTCAAACTGGTAATCCCTGTAGACCATATGATATCAATCATATTAACACATTATGGATTACAGAGTTAATACACAGAGAAACACACACACTATAAAATGGCCGACGTGCCTGTTGTGAAAGACGTTGGCGATGGCCCTGAAGCAGCCGGCAGCCACGCGGCGTGAGCCAGTGTAACAGCGGTCCACAGCCCAGAACATCAGGTTACTCTGGTCTGGGTTCAGCTCCAACAGCAGCATCACCGCCTCACAGCCCAACTGGTGCACCTGCAGGGGACACACACAGAGAAACAGACCATCAGAGGGACCATCAGCACAAGCCCTCCATATACACTCAGCGCTGCACCTCAAGAGTCAAGCTATTTCCTTCCCTTCATCCGTACCACTCAAAGTAATTGAACCCGTGAAAGTTTAGCCTTATCCTGTTTGGCGATCATATCAGTGCAGATGACGGACAGCTGGTGGTAATCAAGGAATAGTTTAAGCCCAGCAGTGGGGCTGTAGTGCAGAAGGGCTCTTCTCTTACCTTCCTGTCCTGAGAGTCCAGGATGTTGTCCAACCACTTGTAGAGATAACCGTCAGAGGAGAGGCCAACGTTATCAGCCACTGGACCACAGCACAACACTGCCGACATGGCCTGCAGACACGCAGTAGACAAACATTTACCCCGTCATGACGTGTTTACAGAGTGGGATCTCAGAGATAGTCTTGCGTGTGAACAGCTGGTTGTACCTTGAGAGCACAGTACTGGTGTCGGTTGATCTGCATGTTGCGGTCGCTGTACCGGTCTAGTGGGGTGAACATGATGCTGAAGGGCCCCGCCCAGTGGCTGAACAACATGAATAGACTGTGTCTCAGAGACTGCTGGGGGAAGATGGTCCTCCTCTGGTGCACTGGTGGGAATACATACGCAGATGTCAAATAGCCACTCACACATATACAACATTTTACACTTTATAGTGTGTGTGTGTAGTACCTGGGACGTTCTGAATGATGTTGGCCACCAGAGCGCTGAAGTGGCAGCGGATGTCCTTCAGTGTGTCTGAATCTTTGTCGTTCTCAGCCTCCAGCAGCTGTCTCGTCAGATCCACATACTCCAACAGTGTCGAGTTCAGAGAGTGACTTTCCCCGTCCAGACCGCCACTCCCCCTGCACACACACAGGGGGTACAGTACAGGGGTCAGTGAATTCAAAAGATGGAAGGTCCATGATTCTATTCTAGGATACTATATAACTACTTGTGTATTTATATGTAATGGTTCTGTTCTGTTCTGGCTTCTACTCACGTCTGACTGACGACGCCAGCGTCGGCCAGCAGCTCAAAGATCCGGACCAGCTGGACCCTCAGGATGTCGCGACGCCTACGTCGCTTCATGTTCTGCAACAAGAGGGGCAGAGCCAGTACTGAGCAGGTAGTACAGTGTTATGTTAGATACATGGAGATGTGAGGGACAGTAAGCTGCACCCACCTCAGGTCTCCTCTCCAGAGCCTCCTTAATGATGGGGTTCAGTTCCTCTATCAGATCTCTGGAAGACGGAATAGAAGTAAGGAAAACTACCGGGCAAACGCTCATACAAACTCACTCACTACATTCTGTGCCTACTAACCAAATAACGCACACACTACTATATATTCAAACATGCAAATTCAAACACAGGCAACTGAAACATGACTCTCAGCCACAGGCGGACGTACAGAGTGGCTCCCTCACCTGAAGGCCACGGGGTTGGTCCTGCCAAGCCCCAGGACGAGTGACTCTGTGATGTCCATGCTCTCAGAGCGCATCATCGGGACAACGTGTTTGAACAGGGATGAGGGGGACGGAGTGCCAATAATCTGGACACACACAAAGATCAGAAATCAAAATGAAAACGAATGATTTTTCAATATCTAACTAAAAGGATAGAGATTTATATAGTAAAAAAACACTGCATTTTCTCAACTTGGAATAGGCATTATCACACTGACAGCAATCAAGTAAAACGTATAGAGAGAAAAAATAGATAGGTCATGCCCTCTGACCTTAGAGTCGTAGCTGTAGCCACTGTCCGGCGTGGACGCCAGCGTCTCAGGCGGGGAGCAGCGGACGGAGCCAGAGGTGGAGGAGGAGGAGTTGGGGGAGGAAGTGGCGGAGCTACAACAGAGGATCAGGTAGTTCCTCCACAGCCCCACGTACGAGTCACTACTGCTGCTCAGGCTGTTCAGCTTCTTAGCATTTATAGGGCTGCTGCAGGGGCAGAGGACAAAGGTTAATAACAGGCAGGCGATTAGATAGAGATATATATATATATATATAGAGTTTGCGGGCAAAGATGCACAATTTTGCTGTGGCAATTCTGACATTTTGAATGGCAATATGCAAAAACTGTTTAATTTGTGGTGAAAATGAGTTGCAAAGGGGAAAAGTTTGTTGACGTGTGGCTTAATTGAATCATACTACGTGGTAAATTTGCTGGGATTGGTTGAAACTGCAAGCCCTCTTTTTGTACTGCGCTGATGGGTAAGTTTAATGTGACAATATTGCTACGCTTTGAGTGCTTTAAGTGGAAATAGTGAGGTGATTGGTCAAATCTGCAAGCCATAGCATAATATGCAGGGAAATCGCAGAATCTTGGAATCCTGGAGGGAGTGATTTACAATATTACTGAAATAATTTCCATGTGTGTCAGACATACAAACACTGTAAAAAGACAGGGGCCAACTCTCCTCCTCACGGGGCTCACATACGTATACAGCTGAGGGATCTATTAGGATGAAGTCATCCAGTCACGCGCCGAGTCTCCAGTTACGGTGTAGACCGTATGGACACCGTACACGAGACAGGGTGACGTCACTCAGCCCTCTAGTGCGCAGACTGTAACCACATCAATTCTAAGTGCCTTTTTACAACCTCAAATGTAAACGTGTACATGCACCTAAGAGAACAACATTGACAGAGTAAAGGCCTGGAGAGACATACTTGATGTCCACTTGCGGAGAGAGCAGCTGCAGGCGTGTGTAGGCGAACATCCCGGCGTAGTTGAGTGCGGTGGGGCAGTGCTTGGGCAGGTGCTCCTGGCGCAGGAAGCTGGACAGGCTGATGACCCAGGGGTCCTGGCCCTGCGTCACGTGGGCAAACACCCAGATGTGCGACGGGCTGACCACGTCAAACTGGTGGCTGATGGGAGACGAGTTCCATTCTGCCAGCGTCTGCAGGTCGATACCGCTGGGACAATATAGCAGGTTGGTCTGCAGGGGAGAGAGGAGGCTGAGGGTCAGGGTGTATGTACGATGTTGTGCTGCTGCCATGTGTTGCTACCATGTTGTGTTGCTGCCATGCGTTGTCCTAGGTCTCTCTTTGCGTAGTCTCTTGTCGTGATGTGCGTTTTGTCCTACATTTTTATTTTGGATCCCAGCACCCGTCGGTGGCCTTTTGCCTCTTGGTAGGCAGTCATTGTAAATAAGAATTTATTCTTAATTGACTTGCCTAGTTAAATCAAAATCATGTGTGTGTTACTCAACAGCTTTGCCATTCTTACCTGGTCAGCTCCTGTGAGATGGATGAAGCTCTCCAGCACAGATGCACTTAGCCTGTCCATCACATCTATGGCCAACTCCTCATCTCCCTGAAAAAGACAGGCAGAAACAGTAACTGAGTCTCTTGCATCTTAACTGAGGTTACTTTAACAACACTTCATCTCATTATTTGAGTCACTTTCACAACCCCATCTGTCAGTCTGAGTTGGTAGTTACCTTGGCGATGCCCAGAGCGGTGTGCAGGGCTCGGACCTCTTTGAGGATATTAACAGCCAGCCTGCGCGTGGCGGGGCGGCAGCTGCACAGAACCACCAGTGCCAGGCCCTCCGCCACGTGCAGCACCCCCCACAGAGGAGAGCGCTCCAGGGGCAGAGACGGCCCGCTTCCAGGGCCCTGCTGGAGCACACACACAGACAGGGTTACTTTACCACACAAACCCAATTCAAAATACACAATATAAACTGGATGGTTTGAGCCCTGAATGCTGATTGGCAGACAGCCGTGATATATCAGAACGTAAACCACTGGTATGACAAAACATTATTTTTACTGCTCTAATTACATTGGTAACCAGTTTATAATAGCAATAAGGCACCTCGGGGGTTTGTGATATGTGGCCAATATACCACGAATAAGGAATGTCCGCGTTGCTTTGTGCCTAAGAACAGCCCTTAGCCATGATATACTGGCCATATACCACACCCCCTCTAGCATTATTGCTTAAATAACCCTACTACTACAGTACAGAGCAAGAAGTTCGAGTCCCTGTCCTTGTACGGCGTTACGCACATGTAAAACACACAGGGTTGACCACAACCAGACAAAATGAGAGACGCCACAGCTATCCACTCTCCACCCACCTGTGCCTCGTGGGTCTTGTTGCTGGTCTGGACGGCCTGCCTCCACTGGCTGATGAGCTGCAGCAGCATCTTGACGGCGTTGTCCAGCAGCGTGGGGTGGACGTCGGTGACCTCGCGCACCACGAAGTAGACGAAGCCAGAGAGCACGTCCTCCCTCCACTCTGGGAAGTCCAGCATCAGAGCCTGCAGGGTGGTGAAGGCCAGGCCGCGCAGCTCCTCGTCCATGTGGATGGTCAGCCTGGAGAGGAGGACGCACGGGTCAGACAGAGGTCAAAACGGGATCACAAACCGAGCTTTTGAAGGCACAGCTTTGGCAAAATAAAAAGCCCCATTGATCTGTTCATCAATTAGTCCCAGAAGAGGTGGTGCATGTGAAGGAGTGGGGTCCTTTACTTAGCCAGCAGCTCGATCAGGTCCTGTCTGCTCATGCCGTCCGGGATCAGCCTGGGGATGGCCGCCACACACGTACGGAACAGATCGATCTTCGGCTTCCTCTCCCCCCTGCAACACAACACACAGTTTACACACACACACAGTAAAAAAACACACATGTTATGGGCCACATATGTTTTAAGTCAGAGGCCCTTACGTGATCATGTCCTCAGGCTCCTTATTGGACATCTGGACGTTGGTCATGCTCATGGAGCGCCCCACCTCCTTGTCCAGATGACGCAGGATGTTGTCCAGGGCCTTTCTCACCGCTGGGTAGTACAGCGACATGCCTACAAACACACACATTCATTACTCTGATACTATACACAAACTTAACCTTAAAAAACCCACTCCCATAAGATTATTTATTTAATAAATGTATTCAGCAGAGACAGTGCACAATGATCCACATTTCAAGTTCAACATCAATGTAAAATTGCTGGAGTTAACAACAAAGCTAACTTTGGTCCATAGTCCCCGAGTCATAGCTGAGTCATACTGTCCTGTTGTGACCAGGGTAGAGCACAGAGATGTTGACCTACCGATGACCTTGGCCTCCTCGTCAGTGAGGGTGGTGGCGAGGAAGATCTTTTTGACCCGCAGAGTGTTTCCTGAGGGCATGATGACCCCTGTGGTGGGCATGGGCGGCTCCCCGTCCTTCTGCTGCAGACTGTCAGCTATCACCAGGAAGGCCCTCAGACCAATATTCATCCTCTGGGAACGAGAGAATGAGAGAGAGAGGGAGAAAGGAACAGTCAGAGATTATACTCTTCAATCACAGTGAGTATGATTGGAAAATGACTGTCGTCTCTCGGCCATCTCTTACCTCTGGATTGATGGTGAAGGTCTTGTGAGATTTCCCCACACACAGTAGGTCATAAATTATCTCCTTCATAGCAAAGTCAAGCCTTTCCTGTGAAATGAGCCACAAAAGACCAATAATCACTAACCACAGATAACATTCAAGCCATTCGCTGAATTATACAGGAAGAACTGCTCCAGCATGACCTCAAAACAAACCTGAGCTATGAACTGGATGATCTTGACAAAGATGTTGAGGGGCGTATCCCTCGGCACCACACTACGGGAACCTTTGGGGAAAAGTGCTGAAACGATGCTGAGCAGCCGGCTGCAGGGAAACAGGAGAGGATTAAAAGGGATTAATCAACTGGGGATGTTCACCAAGGAGTCTGTAGACTAGACCAGTTCTGAGAGTAGATGGGATTCTAGTTCTGCAGAAGGAGTGGGCATTTGTTTGTTGTAATATGGTGATTTAGGTGCTGGTCTGGGTGATTTTCATTTGACAGTGACTGTTCACACAGAGATAGCATGGTCATGGGCCAACAGGGTGAGTGTGTGGGCCCTGACCCGTCTGTCTCTGGGCCGGGCTGGTACTGACCTCTGCGTGACGGTGTTGCTCTCACACTTGATCCTGATGATGTAGACCCACAGCAGTCTGTAAAGGGACTCCAGCGCCACACGGGACATTTTGGGGTCTTTGTTCTAAAAAAGGACAGAGAGGGAACATTCAGAACTGCCTCCTTTGGGAAGTCCGGTGTGGAGCACAAACCATTCCTTTGACCTACTGTACTGAATGAGACAATTCACACAGCTTGTTTGAGGTCTCATTTAGAGTAAATGTTTGAGATGCCCCAGTGATGGATATGACTCGCGGCAAGTCGTATCTGTGATTTGATAACGAGGTCCACCTTCAGATCTAACGGCCTGTCAGATTCATACATCTGTCACACACCAATTACATTTAGGAATCATCTTATAGAAAAACGACTGACGTACGAGATTCTTGAAAAGATTTCAGCTTGTCGTAAAATAAATCTGTGCCAGAGTGAGCCTGTCTATATATAGATGTAGTACACCGTGTTATGCTAGCGGTAGTTTCTGATGTTCCAAACCCCGGGGAATGTTTGTACAGCTGAGCGTTCACAAAATCTAAAATAAAAAACAGTGACTAAAAACGCAATTACACAGTGCTGCCCATCAAATCCACGCACGCAACAGACCCTCGTCCAACATCAACACAGCGGACAACCATACAAAGGATTCTTTCAAGGGTACTAAAATGACCTTTCCAACCCTTCAGTGGGCCGTGGAGCTACAAGGGTGCTTCACACAACAACGCCACAGAGATAATAGAATTGGGTGTAACTAGAGACAGCCTCTCACGAACGCTAATAGAACACACAAAATGATGCAGGACTCTACGGGTCTCCAAAACGAGACTACAAAATCCATCTGGTTAGTCCTCAGATCTACAAACAACTCCTTCCAGGTAACTGGCTTCGTAATACCCCTCAAAGAGTAAGGTAGGTCTCTGAGAATGTGTTACCTACACATTGGCATGATGCAGTCCGCTCTATTGACGTCACCAGGGTGATGCGCTAACCACTACTATACACAGAAAACAGCAAAGCCATAAACCACTGATGAAATCAAAGCCATCATTGCGTTTCAAACAATTTGCGATTAAGTGCCAAGTGTCCAACCACTATTTTCTGTGTAATCTTTTCTCTCAGTAAGTTACACTTTAAGAGAACTATCAGTGTCCAGCACATTTTTTCCCCTGGTTAAGGAGGTGCATCCCCTCTGTCCTCCAGAGGCTCAGGACAGGGTCAGGTGACCTCTGAGGGAGGGGGGGGGGGGGGGTCATGCCACCAGACAAACTCACCTGCAGTGTCTCAATCTGCTTTCGGATGCTGTTGTTAGACGGTATCTGGAGCGAGTGAAAATGTGAGCCAAAACGACAGGAGACATGGCGTGTGAGGATGTGGGGAGGGAGACATGCAGGTTAGAAAGAACAGAGCAAAATATAATAGAAACACAAAAATGAGAAGTTTGACTAAAAACCCTCACTACCAACTAACTGCCTTCTATCGACTTGAGTCAGTCTCATATTAGACACAGAAGTGAGATGCAAAGTATGAAATGCAAAAGCAGTAATGTCAAAACACAAATATCCATCAATATAGTCGTATAGAAAGACTGCAATGATACACTAATATAGACAATATTACATAGTTTTTTACATTTTGACATGTAGCATGATGTTCTTATATTTCATACTTTTTGAAAGTGAAGAGAGATGAAAGATGTGCAATAGATGGCAAATCAAATTGACAGGGAAGAGAACACACACACAAAGCAGGGGTGAAGAAGGTGTGGACAGATGGCATGTGGAGGGACAGTAAACTGACACCAAGTAGGAAAGCAAGCCGTATGTTACGGCACCGACAAAATCTGTTTGATTCTCGCTCTCCAAAACAAGGTAAGGCACCAAACTGAATCAATCGGAATCAGCATTTGATCTGGAGTGATGTGAGAACAAGGACAGGGTTCAAATGTCCAATAGGAGCTAAATCATCACTCCAAACAAATCTCCACCAGAGACTCAAGGTTTCACCACAAAAACAAGGGAGATTACATCAGCACCAAATGGACTAATCTAAATCACCAGGTTAAGTAAAACTGTCAAAGAGAATCTAATCTTTCACAGGATATCAAAAGCAACTGAATCACCACCTGACTGTGATTATAGAGAGTCAGTTCAACAACAGAGTCATCAGGAGCAAAGGGAATTATAGCACGTGTCCACCATGGAATCAGAGGGAATGAATCGCCACAAGGGAATCTATTCAGAGTTGAGAAGCGAGGAGACAGTCACACAACACAGTAAAATCTGGGCTGGATTGGCTTGAGGTACGGTACAGGAGCATGATTGATTGGCTTGATCGGTTTGGAAGGGGTTGTCGGACAGGGTAGGAGGAAGATATGATTTTTAAGGCACACCCTTCAACCCCAAAACACCTCAGATCCATTTCTGATGTGTGAGGGATGGCTAACATCTCACTATGACAATTAACAACTTACCTGGGCTAAATAACATTCTGCTAGAGTAATAAGGGTTCAGTCATGGTAACAGTAACAAATGACAGAACTTGGTATGCAACACATACTTTAGGTTCATAGCACTTAACACAGCTAAAGGGACCGGAGATAATCTTTTTTCAATATACAGTCTTTAGAAAATGACACTCAATGACATGTCCCAGTGAACTTCCAACATTAGGGAAGCCGCTGTCTTTAAAGATAAAACAGAAAGCGTCCTATTCAAATGTGAAATTGGCATGGACGTTTGCATTTCTTTTCAGAGTCCTTTAAAGGCCAGTAACTGTCAGGTACATGCTTGAGCGGATTGTGTCGTTTACCTTCAGGTGCGAGAGGCAGTTTGTGAGGAAGATGTGCCAGTTATTGAGGAAGAACTGCTTCTGACTGACACACAGCAGGCACGTCACCAGAGGATACAGAGCCTGAAAGAGAGGGCGGGAATGGGTAAAGAGAGGGCGGGAATGGGTAAAGAGAGGGAGGGAATGGGTAAAGAGAGGGCGGGAATGGGTAAAGAGAGGGCGGGAATGGGTAAAGAGAGGGCGGGAATGGGTAAAGAGAGGGCGGGAATGGGTAAAGAGAGGGCGGGAATGGGTAAAGAGAGGGCGGGAATGGGTAAAGAGAGGGCGGGAATGGGTAAAGAGAGGGCGGGAATGGGTAAAGAGAGGGCGGGAATGGGTAAAGAGAGGGCGGGAATGGGTAAAGAGAGGGAGAAGATAGTTAACAAGTTGACATAATAAAAAAAGAGCGGGAAAAGAGACAGGAGAGAGAAGTGGGAGGGAAGAGTTGACATTACCAAAGAGTGCTTCTTCCTGGAGCTAAGGTCAAAGGTTGTCTGGTAGAGCATCTCCACAAAGTTCTTGAGGCACGGCACGTTGACTTCATTCTTCACCGCCTGCAGGGAGGAAGCGGTCACCACAGCTCATTCAATTAATACGTGCGACCAAAATGGTACCCTAATTCCCTTTATAGTCGCCACTATGGCCTATTTATTGCCTTACCTCCGTTATCCTACCTCATTTGCACACACTGTATATAGACTTTTTCTATTGTATTATTGACTGTATGTTTGTTTATTCCATGTGTAACTATGTGTTGTTGTTTGTGTTGCACTGCTTTGCTTTATCTTGGCCAGGTCGCAGTTGTAAATGAGAACTTTTTCTCAACTGGCCTACCTGGTTAAATAAATGTTAAAAAAACAAAATATTGTGCACTACTTTTCACCAGGGCCCACACTTAGGGAATAGTGTGCAATTTCAGACGCAGTCAATGACATTACAGCCAATCTAATGTGTTTTCTATGGTAACTAACACAGTGGAATCTATCTTTTACAGAAAAACACTAAGCTACTAATAACCATTCTTTGGAATGTGGGGTTTCCCATGTTCTGTACTATGTTGTCTGGTTGGTACTCACAGCAGCAACAGGAATGAGGATCTCAACAAAGAGGCCAGCCAATGCATGCTTTATGTCCTTATCCTTCACCTCCAGGAAATACTGGGCACACTCCTGAGGAACACACAGAGCCATACCAACATGGATGAGGACAAACAGAGTAACAGATCCACAAACTCATTAGACACATAAAACCAAGACAGTGCAACGGATTCTTGCATATGGGCAGAATCAAATGTATTTATAAAGCCCTTCTTACATCAGCTGATGTCACAAAGTGCTGTACAGAAACCCAGCCTAAAACCCCAACAGCAAGCAATGCAGACGTAGCAGCACAGACACCAACAGACGTAAGGGGAAAAAAATAAATCTCTGCATATTCCCCAACATGTTCCATTAACACGCTGGGGAAATCAGGGCTTGTTTCAAGGGGAGCATATTGAGCAAGATTTTTGCTGCCGTATTGAGCTTAACGAAATGCCATTGCTCCGTTCAGTGCTCTTGGCTGGGCCTAAAATGCACACACTCCTCTTGGCACAATGATCCGCTATTTGATCGTTACTCTGGCTTTATGAGGCTCTGCTACAGAGAGCTGCTGAGTCCCAACAAAAGGGCTGCAGTAAAACCTCTAATGGGTGTACAGTGGTTCCGCTGAGAGCCATCAGTCGAGCATACGGAGCCACTCGGACACAATCAGACATACAGTACCGTACAGTCTGGGCATCCAGTAGATTAGATCAACGCCTGTTGTTTGGACACATCAGGGTTGAATTCACCAAAAACTTGAAACGGGAAGGAATGCCTGAACTTGTCCAATGAGGAACGCTTCTTTTCTTGGTACAGTTTGCTACGGTGCACTCTAAATGAACACGACCCAGGATAACTGACCTGCATGAACTGGAAGGAGGCCTCGAAGTCCTCCACGGGGTACATCTTGACCCTGAAGAACTTCATGCCCATGATGAGGCTGATGATGCTCTGGACCACGTAGGGGCTCTGCTCCTTCTGCCTCAGCTCCTTCAGCTCCGTGATGAACTTCTTACGCACCGCCTGGAACCTGGAGCGACCAACGCACATTACACCGATTAAGCGTCTCACTCAGCCTCTGATTCAACGGACTGAGTCTTTCATAAGGAGTTGGCTCATTTTTAACATATAGTTTAGAAGTGGCATGTGAATAAAACAGAAGTGACCTGTTAAGTTATTTCAACGGTGTTGAGAGGACTTGAACTTGGAAAAACCCCAAGGAGAAAACGCTTACTTTGACTGTGTGAGAACTCCGATGACCTCCGCATACAGGTCTGCTATGATGTGCACATTGCCAGTGTTGGGGCCGGAGTACCTGTCAATCAGAAGACATCGTTGACCCACCCACACAAAGAGAAGTAGCTCTCGTAATATTTTAACATGGGTGTACGAAGACACTGACCCATAAACAGACCTGTGAGAAGCAGCTGAACAAACAAAACTATTAAAGGAAATATCATCCCAACAGCCATCTCTCTAAAACCAGAGGCATGTGGCTGTATAATGTAGGGTTGAAACAGTTGAGTGGAGGTTTACTCAACTTGTCTAACAAGTGGCGATTGTGTTTTCTGTAAGTGACAATGTGGACAGGCCATAAAGTCACACACATTGGTTATTTACATTTACATTTAAGTCATTTAGCAGACGCTCTTATCCAGAGCGACTTACAAATTGGAAAGTTCATACATATTCATCCTGGTCCCCCCCGTGGGAAATGAACCCACAACCCTGGCGTTGCAAGCGCCATGCTCTACCAACTGAGCCACACGGGACCAAAAAAAACGGTTATAAAAAAACAGTCTATCCAAACACCCATAAAGTAATGAGTCACTGCGCCGCAGAGCCAAAACCACTCAGGAATATTATCTGTGTTGGACTTAGACTACTGTACTGTATATAGCCCTCAAAACTCAACTGTGGACCTCGAAGCCAGTTCCATTGCGTTTTTTCATTGTTCTCCTCTAAGCAGGGACTGATTTAGATCTGGGAGACCAGGTGTGTGCAATTAATTATCAGATAGAACAGAAAACCAGCAGGCTCCGGACCTCGTAGGGTAAGAGAACACCGCTGGTATATATGACAGCAGTGTGTGTGTGTGTGTGTGTGTGTCAAACCTAGGCAGAAAACAGCTGTAACTTATTTATCTGAAAATACCAACTTTTCAAATACTCAAGGTAGACGAATTTAGTCTATATAGTTACAACTAAAAGGCAAAAATGATTTGATATTCAAATACAGGTCTCAGAAAAACAAATAACATTTGAAACTATTTTGAATACCTCTCAGAAAACCAAAGCAACATTTGAAAATATTTGAATATATGCAATTAAACTGAAAACCAAAAAACATTTGATGAAGACCCAAAAACTACAAGTTAGTTGAAATTAGTCCCCCCCCCCCCCCCAAAAAAAGGATCATAAGAACATGGTTAAGGGCTCTTAGATATAAATCTTTATACAGCCTATTTAGTCTAGAACTAAACACGAGGGGCATTAAATCACCTCAACATTAGAGTAGACCACTTTTGCAGCTTCAAAATGACTAACAAATATATTTTCATAATGAGTGAGACAGGTAATAGAGTAATACTTGACATCAAGTTCTTTATAACTTTGTGATTATTACCATAGCAAAGTTGTTACATAATTGCATAATAATGGAGTTATTACATGGAATAAGGAACAGTCACTTGGTAGCATTCCAGGGCGCATTCTCTGAGAACGCGCAGAACAGCTGGCAGGTATATTAACGCTAATGTTCAATCTCTCCTTGTCCCAGTCTGGAATCCCCACGTTTTAAGATAAACACCATCATGCCTGTTCCCAAGAACTCGACAGCTTCATGCCACAATGACTACCTCCTTGTAGCACTCACATCTGTAGTCATGAAGTGCTTTGAGAGGCTGGTTATGGCACACGCCAACATCATAGTGCCAGACAGTTTAGACCCACTACAATTTTTAGACCGCCCCAACAGTTCCACAGACGACGCAATCTCAATTGCGCCCTCACCCACTTAGATAAGATGATTACCTACTGTACGTGAGAATTCTATTCATTGACTACAGCTCAGCATTCAACACCATTGTCCCCTCCAAGCTTGTCACCAAGCTTAGGACCCTGGGTCTGAACACTTCGCTCTGTAACTGGATCCTGGACTTCCTGACGTGCCGACCCCAGGTGGTGAGGGTAGGCAACGTCACTTCCGCCACGCTGACCCTCAACACGGGGGCCCCACATCGGTGTGTGCTCAGCCCCCTCCAGTACTCCCTGTTCACCCACAACTCCAACACCATCAAGTTTGCTGAGGACACGACGGTGGTAGGCCTGATGACCGGTCACGATGAGACAGCCTACAGGTAGGTGGTCAGTGACCTGGCAGTGTAGGGCTGAAACAACCTCTCCCTCAAAGTCACTAAGACCAAGGAGGGGGGCAGGCACGTCCCCATCCACGGGGCTGTAGTGAAGTCGGTCAAGAACATAAATCTCCTCAGTGTCCAAATCAGCAGGAACTTAATATGGTCATACACAGTTAAGGTGCGACAGCGCCTCTTCTCCCTCAGGAGGTTGAAAAGGTTTGGCATGCCCTCAAATCCTCAAAATGGGACAGCCCATTAACATCACTGGGACAGAGCTCCCTGTCATCCAGGACCTCTACATCAGGTGTTTTGAAACGAAGGCCCAGAAAATCGTTCAAGACTCCAACTACTCACCCATAGAATGTTCTCTCTGCTTCTGCACAGCAAGCACTATCGGTGCATCAAGTCTGACACCAACAGGCTCCTGAACAGCTTCTATCCCCTAGCCATAAGACTGCTAAATAGTCTGTGTAGCCATTCTGTTAGCTATCGGAGTTGACCTTCATATTTTATTCATATTTTTGCACCGTCTCCATGCACTCACAGGGCCTTACATACCACGCACAACGATACTCCTCACATACAAAACGCCCACTCCACAATTTGCACACACACGTATGCACGCATGTCTTTCCTGACTCTACACACGCACATACAATCATCCTATAAGCTGCTGCTACTCTGTTTATCATCTGTTTAGCATCCTGATGCCTAGTCACCTTACCCCTATACAGATCCAGCTCTATCAATCCGGTATACCTGCACATTGTAAATATTGTACTGGAGCTGACTCTGCATACACCTATATAGTAGAATGCTGTGTATAGTATGTTTGTGTTCTTATTTCTATATCGTGTGTTTTTGTTCTACCATGTTACTTTCAGTATTACATTGATATTGATTACTGCATTTGTAGGTTTAGCGCTTACAAGAAAGGCATATCACTATACTTGTGCATGTGACATTAAAATTTGAAACTTCCTTGTGTACAGTAGTTAGAAAAACAATTAAAATAAAAACGCAATTAAAATGCTCCTACGGACGTATTATATAACTCGCTAATAAAATGCTGCGCCAAAAGTAATTACAGTTTTATTACACAGGCACAAGAACAGTTTAATGTTAAACGTTTAGGAGAATGCTCACAGTAATAAAATATATTTCTATTAAGTGTCGGAAGGAACCTAAATATCCCAAAATGGCCTTCTTGAATCAACTACAGCAGAGTTCGGTGGGAAATCATGTTACTTTGTATTCCGAGTAAACTATCCCTTTAAAGATGGTAGTGTGTGTGTGCTTGAAACAACAACACTTACCCTCGGCTCGTCAAAGAGGTTCAACTTGCTGTTTCCAAATGGCTTTGAATTACTCTACAATATTTTCAGGTATCATCAAATGAATTGCAGCTTTTAACCTTTTCAGTGGCATGTTGAAAGAGAGTCATATAATAGTTGAGCGTCACAACTTATTTATTCTTCCATCCACAAAATATAATTGGCTTGACGTGATAATGTAAACCTGGGGCAATGGACATTCAGGAGAATGGACATATCCTGAATTTTCAGATAGAAATGTATTCTGTAGATCAAAGTATCAAATATGTGTAGATCAAAGTCCGATATACTGGAATAGTACAGGAGATTGTGTTCGCACAAATCATTCCATTTCTATCCTCAACATACAGTTCCATACAGCCCTGCCATTAGCTGAAGACAGCCAATCCAATAGTTTAAAAAAAACACACAAAAAAAGCAACCACTTCCTGAGATCAGTATTCAAATATTAAAAAGTACTTGCTTTCTCAGATCTGTATTCAAATTGCTGTAGTCACTTCCTATGTAACTATTTGTTCCCCTGAATTTATCACAAAGGAAAGTTAAAACTACAGTCATCCCAGGTCTAGTGTGTGTGTGTGTGTGTGTGTGTGTGTGTGTGTGTGTCGTTTACACTTACCCCTCTTTGTGTTTAAAGTGCTTGAATGCCAGGTTCAGAACTTCATGTACTAAAGCGTCTGGCACGGGATGAAGAGGAATCTGTGACGCAAACATTAAATCACCAGTCATAATAGGCACATTGATACTCCCTTCATGCTGTCTCCGTCTCTCTTTGCTAACATTCATTCTCCTCCCTGTTGTAGCCAAGGACAACCAAGCTCTATGCTCAGTCAGGGCTTGTTGATGGTCTAAGAGAGTGTGGTTTGGATTCGGTTAGTCTGCTGTCGGTCTAGATGGTGTAGTTTAGGATGACAGCTCGGTATGCTGACATTGCATTGACCACATTAAGGGAGAGGACTCTTATTTATTTTTATACCCCCTTTTTCTCCCCAATTTCGTGATAGCGATCTCGTCTCATCACTGCAACTCCCCAGGAGAAGCTAAGGAGAGGCGAAGGTCGAGTCATGTGTACTTCAAAACATGACCCGCCAAATTGCGATTCTTAACATCCGCCCGCTTAACCCGGAAGCCAGCG
Organism: Salvelinus fontinalis; assembly: GCF_029448725.1. Taxonomy (NCBI): domain Eukaryota; kingdom Metazoa; phylum Chordata; class Actinopteri; order Salmoniformes; family Salmonidae; genus Salvelinus; species Salvelinus fontinalis. Next base: position 25,167,665 of record NC_074669.1, read on the forward strand.
CACCAATGTGTCGGAGGAAAAACCGCTCAACTGACGACTGAAGTCAGCTTGCAGGTGCCCGGCACAAGGAGTCGTTAGAGCGCGATGAGCCAAGTAAAGCCCCCCCGGCCAAACCCTCCCCTAACCCGGACGACGCAGGCCAATTTTGCAACGCCCAATGGGAACTCCCGGTCACGGCCAGTTGTGACACAGCCTGGGATCGAACCCGGGTCTAATGGCGCCTCAAGCGCTGCGATGCAGTGCCTTAGACCGTTGCGCCACTTGGGAGGCTGGGAGAGGACTAACAGCACAGACAAACAAACAGAAGTAAAGTTAAACAGGACTTACCTGTTTTAAAACTTCTACTGAAACTAAACAGAAAATGAAATCTATGGCTAAATCCCTCCGCTCCAATAGGTAGTCTTTATCCCGATGCTGTTCATCCCTATGGGGAGGGAGGGTGATAGATCAAGAGAGAGAGGGAGAGAGAGGGAAAGGGTTATGACGGACTGAATAACACTAAACACACTTACCAGAAACAGGTTGATTGTTCAGGAGCGGGAAGTGAGGGGAGGACAGAAGAGAGGGATGAGCAGATAACAGGAGTATCGTACCCTTTGGACTTGGTGCTGGAGCGAGGCCTGTACTCATAGGACTCATCCTCGGTGCCACTCTGCCGCCGGTACCAGTCAAACAGTGTGCGAAGCAGGGAGGGCAAACAGTGTTCCGCTATGGAGCTCATAGAGCTTATTAACTGTGAGAAAAGCACGCAGACGCTTCACAATAGAGTCGACACACGTTATTATAGCTTACCAGATGAGAATGTACAAAAAAAAGTTAAATACATAAATACAAACATCTTCACAGGAACAGACACCTTCATCGACAATATTACACACATCATTACACACAGACAGAGGCGCTATATTTTATGTAGACAGCCCATTCTACCGCCACAGAGAAAAGGCTCCACTAAGTTGAGATGAGGAGAAAGGAGGATGCAGGGAAAGGGATATCTAGAAAGAGAGAAGTGGAGGGAGATTGCGGGGAGATGACGTAATTACTGGGTGACATACAGTAGAGAACAGGACGTATCGACTGGGATTGTGAGTGCGGTGTTTGCTGACGTATCGAGCACAGTGAGGTCCTATCCTATTGAGCGGCTAGCTGGCTCTGCAGCCGCCACAGCACAGGGCTCTGCAGTGGGCCTACAGCGAGTACGTCACGCCCGACCAACAAACAGGCTCTGGTTGAAATACCTCCTCAGCACTTTGATCATCAGATCAAATATGTTAAATGAATGGAGGTGAATTGCAACCTCATACTATGGATCTTTCATCAACATCTTTGTAGACAAAATGGTAAGGGTATAGAGCCATAATGCTAGCAAGAAATGTACGTGGTTTACAGTACATTATCCTCAGTTCTTCTACAACAAGCACCAGAGCAATCATAGTCCTATGCATGTCAAGTGTGTAGTGTTTACAGTCAGGCAATATGCAGCTGGGCCGAGTAATCGTACCTTTCCGCACAATGAATGGCACGTGCCTGAATTAAGTGCATGTCAGTGCATGTTGTGAGGGGCAGTGTGCTGAGGGTGCTGGATGATGGATGCTGGGAGGGAGAGTTATGCAACTGCTCTCTGCGCCCTCCAGGCGCCAGGCGGACACACTCCAGCGCCCGACACTGATTTACTGCGGAGGATGACACAGCGATTCTGCTCCCGCTTTCCCTCTGTGCCCACTCTCTCCCACTCCCTGTATGCCCCCTCTCCCAGTCACAATGGAGGCAGCTGGATCTATAGCGCCATATCCTCATTGACTTTGTGTTGTGCTGAACAAAGCACTCCGCAGCAGCTCCATTGTTCAGAGTTCTGCAGGCACCAGTTGGAGATGAGGGATGCATGGGGCACTGAGTGGGGATTGATTGGGTGGAGCTGGAGAATTCAACTACTGTATGGATGGGAGGGTGGGGGAGGGATAGAGTATATAACAACGCATGTGCAGTGTGCAAGCATGCACACACACTAGAACTCACCTGATCAAATTGCGCATCTTCCCCTCTTTGGAGAGATCGCGACAACAGTTTCTCCTGAGGGAGAGAAAGACAGAAACAGGGCTGTCAGTCAAGTTCACAAAAGACAAATATGGATTCCTAACATAATAGGACCCCTATGTCACTAAAACCAGCAGACCCCTGGATGTGGGGCCAGGTGAAACAGGAGATGAGATAATGTGCGCTGACACGGTCGCCAGGTGTACGATGTTTCCTCCGACACATTGGTGCGGCTGGCTTCCGGGTTAAGCGGGCATTGTGTCAAGAAGCAGTGCGGCTTGGCTGGGTCGTGTTTCGGAAGACGCACGGCTTTCGACCGTCGCCTCTCCCGAGTCCATACCGGAATTGCAACGATGGGATAATTGGATACCACAAAAAAAAATAAAAAATAATCTCCCCAATTTCAAGTATATCTATATATCTATATCTATATAAATAATGTTTCTTTTTATGTCTCACGTGCCAGATTGAAGTGCCCGGCAGCCCGGATGGCAGCAGAACGAGGGAAGCACTCGGGTAAATGAATAGAGACATGAATAGAGCTAAAATGAGAGAATAGTCGAGTGTCCAACACACACACCTCCCAGCCCCTAGCTAAGGCATGGGATCACACCTCCCACAGTCTCGATATCCGGGTAGAAAAAGCTCAAGATTCCTAGAAAAATGTTATTGCTTCAATTCTGGGAAAGCACATTGGAATGTGCCTCATTTCTCATACTCTAGATGTTCACACACACAGAGGAAGAAATCACACACATAAACCCCTCCAAATTTAAGGATGTGTCTGTTTACAGACTGAACATTAAGCAGTCACTAGAAAAATGACATTTAACCTCTTTGGCCCTTAGCCAAGTACTGCTCTGTAGCAGGAACTAAGGACACAGCCTGATTAACGGCTAGTGAGAATAGCCTTAAAAGTTTTGCTTAATTCCAAATAAACAGTTAGGCTAGCCACTACAAATAGGGGAACTATGTAGATCTGAAAGGTAAAAGCACATTGCAATATCGATCAGAATATTGTTTCAATGGGCATCCTGAGTGGCGCAGCTGTCTAAAGCACTGCATTGCTTGAAGAGTCACTACAGACCTGGGTTCAATCCCAGGCTGTCTCAAAGCCGGCTGTGACCGGGAGACCCATGAGGCAGCGCACAATTGGCCCAGCATCACCCGGGTTAGGGGAGGGTTTGGCCGGCCGGGATTTCCTTGTCCCATCGCGCTCTAGCGACTCGTGGCGGGCTGGCCACCTGCAAGCGGACTTCAGTCACTAGCTGGACGATGTTTCCTCTGACACATTGGTGCGGCTGGCTTCCAGGTTAAGCGAGCAGTGCCAAGAAGCAGTGCAGCTTGGCAAGGTCGTGTTTCGGAGGACGCATGGCTCTTGACCATCGCCTCTGCCGAGTCCATAAGGGAGTTGCAGCGATGGGACAAGACTAACTACAATTGGATATCACGAAATTGGGGACAAAAGGGGTAAGATAAACTAACTTTTAATTATTGCTTCACCTATCCAATTCTTGCCTAGTGCCTAGGAGTCAGGGCTAGGGGTTGATTTGAAATGTGGCCTTACTTCCTCGCTCTCAGATCACAGCAACTCACCAGCGGTTCAGCCATCACCACCTCAATCTTCTTCTCAGCCAGCACAGCAAACTCAGCCAACAGACTCTTGATGACAAACTCCCCGGGCTTGAGCTCGGGGTCAATGGTGATGCTCGACATGGCGGCGGCGTTTCGCTTCTCCCACGACAGGGGGGCCACGGAGGGGGCGCGGCGTCTACTCACACTGTTGACTGGGGCCGAAGCTGGAGGGAGAGAGAGGGGACAGGTCAGAGACACTGCGTGAACACCATCACATGACTGGAGGTCAGGAGTCAGCTTTAATCCAAACAGAGAGAGAACAGTGGAGAGATGAAAGAGAGAAGGAACCTCAATATCAACCTAAACACACACAGAGGATCTATCCTAATATGCCAGTGGGTGCTCAGTGGAAGACAACAAAAAATTATACACATTTGATTAGCCTATAACCTATTGGTTGCTTGATTTCACTAGAAAGGTTTACCATCACCCAACTAACTGCAGGCTATGAGGACAGCACACATTCAATGTTGGGTAAAAGGGATGTAGCATTGGTCTCTGGCCTCACTGGACTACAGCAAATCAAACCCAAATGAGCTGACCAACAAGAAACAGTCTACAAACATAAATAAGGCCTTCCTAATATTGAGTTGCGCGTGCTGGATGTTAGCTGGATGTTCTTTGGGTGGTGGACCATTCTTGATACACACAGGAAACTGTTGGAGGTGAAACATATCAGCGTTGCAGTTCTTGACACAAACCAGAGCGCCTGGCACCTGCTACCATACCCTGTTCAGAGGCACTTAAATATTTTGTCTTGCCCATTCACCCTCTGAATGGCAGACATACAAAATTCATGTCTCAAGGCTTAAAAATCATTCTTTAACCCCCTTCATCTACACTGATTGGAGTGGATTCAACAAGAGATCATAGTTTTCACCTGGTCAGGTCTCTTGTTCTTAATGTTTTGTACACTCCGTGTAAGCGCATGAGAAGTTAACACAGATTCACCCCCCCCCCCCATTGCACAGACACAGTTATGTAAATAGGAGTATCAAAGAACCCAGCAGATTGGAGTGAAAAACTTGACAAACTGTGCACAGAAGCGCTCAATATTTAGACAAGCTTCCTGTAACACGTTCCTAGAGGGGTCAGGATGGAAACTAAACTCAGGAGTGTGTGAATGTGCACCCTTATGTGAGGGCTGGTTGGTACCAGGGTTTCCGTTTGTCAAAAAAGTGAAAGGCCGATAAACCTGCCTGCCAAAATGACAGGGAACCAAAAAAAAATCCATTGCAAAATAATGCTTTTTATTGAAGTAAATACATTTGACAGTCATACTTATCAGTCTATAGGTAAAGTGTGCATAATTTAGTGGAATAAAAAAAATTGGCCTGTGTATTTTCGTTAGTCATTGTATCTTATTTATCCAACAACTATCAGACACGCACAGCATCCAGAGCCTAATTTGAGCTGGATTTCTCCTGCAGCTCCTCAGCTGGTTGCCACTGGAGGAAAAAAATAAATAAATCTGCTTTTATAAAACCTGTCATTGCGCGACAATTTTAAATGCAACGTTAAAATTAGTTTTGTTTCTCAACTGGAATTTGAAGCACGCCTCCCATTCACCACTCAACTGCAGGCAACAGGCTATCAAGCGAGTAACCGACCACTTTACAATGTGAGCTGGAGGCAGTATGCACTTTGAAAATACTTAATTGTTTGAAACCTAAAACGTTTTATTTCATATGAGGCATGTCGTACCTTGCTACAAAGTAGCCTATAGGCACAATCTGACCATGGAAATGTAGAGGCAATGATTTTATAATTCAAATGTTATTGATCACATAGATCTCCTTAGCAGATGTCATAGCGGGTGTAGTGAAACGCTCACACACGGAGGATTGGTGATTATCTAGGGGGAGATTGTTGTAAAGAGTTTAATGTGAGGAACTACAGTTAATATATTATAATTTGTAATGGATGTATTATAATTCGTAATGGATGTAAAAAAAAAAAAACTTTCCTACATTTCTATGCAGCAGGCCAGAGACACCAGATATTCTCATGGTCTTTTCTTTGAAGTGCTCAATGTTAGTAATCAACAAATGGACAAATCTCTTAAATGATGGTTATGAAATAAACCAAAACTTGTTTCACAATTGTAGCAATTTGTGGACTCCGCAAACAACGTTTCCACTCCAAGAATGAGAATGCTAAATGACTAATTAATACACGCATTAACAGAAATGTATGTAACCAAATGACGGGGATTAACAGTACATTTAATACTGGTGTCATATGTAAATGGTGAATAAAAAATAAATGAATCAAAAGGGCAAAACATTCACACAATGAAAGTGCAAGAATTGTCAGGAGACAGCTGAGCCAATCTAGAGATAAACGTGTCTATATCTTCGCCACACACCCCTGCCCTTCTTGTCTCAACATTTTTAATTATACTCAAGACACATTATCTTCACACATATTTTAGATGCATTTCACTGACAGCTTCAATGTGGTGCTCTTATTCTTCTCACTTTGCTTGGTGAGGTAGATTGCTGCTATAACTTGATGACCCTTCACATACAGAACCATTTCCTCCTGGATGATGTATTTTGGGAGAGAGTGGTAAGCAGCCTGAAACCTATAGCAGTAGCCATTGCACGGATTGAGGGAGACAATGCCATCATGTCTGCTGTTCAGACTCTGCTTGCAGATGTTAGAGAAGAAATGTGTAGTGCCCTGCCCACTTCACTGTTGCTCCAAGCAGAGGAAACTGCAGTTCTGAAATACATAAAAAAGCGTGAAGACTTCTGCCTGAAGCCCATACACGATGCAGCATACACCCAGGTAAGAAGAGGGGCGGGGGGGGGGGTATGCCTTATGATTAACGAGACGCGGTGTGATCATAACAACATACAGGAACGCAAGTCCTTCTGTTCAACTGACTTAGAATACCTCACCATCAAATGTCGACCGCATTATCTACCAAGAGAAGAGGCCCTGAATGAACTTCATTTGACTCTATGTAAACTGGAAACCACATATCCCGAGGCTGCATTTATTGTAGCTGGGAATTTTAACAAGGCTAATCTGAAAACAAGACTCCATAAATTCTATCAGCATATCGATTGTGCTACCAGGGCTGGCAAAACCCTGGATCATTGTTATTCTAACTTCCGCGACGCATATAAGGCCCTCCCCCACCTTCCTTTCGGAAAAGCTGACCACGACTTTTTGTTGCTCCCCGCCTACAGACAAACTAAAACAGGAAGCTCCGGCGCTCAGGTCTGTTCAATGCTGGTCCGACCAATCTGATTCCACGCTTCAAGATTGCTTTGATCACGTGGACTGGGATATGTTCCGCATTGCGTCAACCAACAACATTGATGAATACGCTAATTCGGTGAGCGAGTTTATTAGCAAGTGCATCGGCGATGTCGTACCCACTGCGACTATTAAAACATTCCCAAACCAGAAACCGTGGATTGATGGCAGCATCCACGCGAAACTGAAAGCGTGAACCACTGCTTTTAAATCAGGGCAAGGTGACCAGAAACATGACCGAATACAAACAGTGTAGCTATTCCCTCCGCAAGGCAATCAAACAAGATAAGCGTCAGTATAGAGACAAAGTAGTGTCACAATTCAACAACTCAGACACAAGAGGTATGTGGCAGGGTCTACAGTCAATCACAGATTTCAAAGAGAAAGTCAGCCCCGTCGCGGACCAGGATGTCTTGCTCCCAGACAGACTAAATTACTTTTTTGCTCGCTTTGAGGACAATACAGTGCCACTGACACGGCCCGCTACCAAAACCTGCGGACTCTCCTTCACTGCAGCCGACGTGAGTAAAACATTTAAACTTGTTAACCCTCGCAAGGCTGCAGGCCCAGACGGCATCCCCAGCCGCGTCCTCAGAGCATGCGCAGACCAGCTGGCTGGTGTGTTTACGGACATATTCAATCAATCCTTATCCCAGTCTGCTGTTCCCACATGCTTCAAGAAGGCCACCATTGTTCCTGTTCCCAAGAAATCCAACCGAGCTAAACAACTACCGCCCCATAGCACTCACTTCCATCATCATGAAGTGCTTTGAGAGACTAGTCAAGGACCATATCACCTCCACCCTACCTGACACCCTAGACCTACTCCAATTTGTTTACCGCCCCAATAGGTCCACAGACGACGCAATCGCAACCACAATGCCATAACCCATCTGGACAAGAGGAATACCTATGTGAGAATACTGTTCATCGACTAAAGCTCAGCATTTAACACCATAGTACCCTCCAAACTCGTCATCAAGCTCGAAACCCTGGGTCTCGACCCCGCCCTGTGCAACTGGGAACTGGACTTCCTGACGGGCCGCCTCCAGGTGGTGAGGGTAGGTAACAACGTCTCCACCCCGCTGATCCTCAACACTGGGGCCCCACAAGGGTGCGTTCTGAGCCCTCTCCTGTACTCCCTGTTCACCCACGACTGCGTGGCCATGCACGCCTCCAACTCAATCATCAAGTTTGCGGACGACACTACAGTGGTAGGCTTGATTACCAACAACAATGAGATGGCCTACAGGGAGGAGGTGAGGGCCCTCGGAGTGTGGTGTCAGGAAAATAACCTCACACTCAACAAAACAAAGGAGATGATCGTGGACTTCAGGAAACAGCAGAGGGAGCACGCCCCTATCCTCATCGACAGTAGTGGAGAGGGTAGTAAGTTAAGTTCCCCGATGTACACATCACGGACAAACTGAATTGGTCCACCCACACAGACAGCGGGGTGAAGAAGGCGCAGTAGGCGCAACCTCAGGAGGCTGAAGAAATTCGGCTTGTCACCAAAAACACTCAAACTTCTACAGATGCACAATCGAGAGCATCCTGTCGGGCTCCATCACCGCCTGGTACGGCAACTGCTCCGCCCTCAACCGTAAGGCTCTCCAGAGGGTAGTGAGGTCTGCACAACGCATCACCGGGGGCAAACTACCTACCCTCCAGGACACCTACACCACCCGATGTCACAGGAAGGCCATAAAGATCATCAAGGACAACAACCACCCGAGCCACTGCCTGTTCACCCCGCTATCATCCAGAAAACGAGGTCAGTACAGGTGCATCAAAGCAGGGACGGAGAGACTGAAAAAAAGCTTCAAGGCCATCAGACTGTTAAACAGCCACCAGTAACATTGAGTGGCTGCTGCCAATATACCGACTCAACTCCAGCCACTTTAATAATGTAAAGATTTATGTAAAAAAGGTATCACTAGCCACTAAAAAAATGCCACTTAATATAATGTTTACATACCCTACATTACTCATCTCATATGTATATACTGTACTCGATATCATCTACTGCATCTCGCCTATGCATCTCACCTGGTGCAGAAATCAAGTCCTATGGCTTTTAGGGCCTCCCGGGTGGCGCAGTGGTCTAGGGCACTGCATCGCAGTGCTATCTGCACCACCAGAGTCTCCGGGTTCGCGCCCAGGCTCTGTCGCAGCCGGCCGCGACCGGGAGGTCCGTGGGGCGGCGCACAATTGGCATAGCGTCGTCCGGGTTAGGAAGGGTTTGGCCGGTAGGGATATCCTTGTCTCATCGCGCTCCAGCGACTCCTGTGGCGGGCCGGGCGCAGTGCGCGCTAACCAAGTGCGCGCTAACCCAGCTTCCGGGTTGGAGGCCAGGTACACGGTGTTTCCTCTGACACATTGGTGCGGCTGGCTTCCGGGTTGGAGGCGCGCTGTGTTAAGAAGCAGTGCAGCTTGGTTGGGTTGCGCTTCGGAGGACGCATGGCTTTCGACCTTCGTCTCTCCCGAGCCCGTACGGGAGTTGTAGCGATGAGACAAGATAGTAATTACTAGCGATTGGATACCACGAAAATTGGGGGGAAAATGGGATAATTTTTTTTCCGAAATAAAAACAAAACAAAATAACACAAAAAAAAAAGAGGCTTTTTGAGCCTGACAACGAGCCATCGTCAACGAGGTTGGAAAGTGGCAGTGAAGATGAGACCTCAGAGTCTGATGTTCAAGAGGTGGACATTGAGGAGGTCCAGGGAGAAGACATGGAAGCCCGAGAAGAGCTTTAGTTTCTAGAATATAATTTTACAGATATATTCAAAACGTTTTTGGGAGATGAGAAGTTTTAAATGATCCATCGCTAGGATAAGGGGCAGCATTTTCACATTTGGATGAAAAGCAAACCCAAATTCAACTGCCAGCTACTCATCCCCAGAAGATAAGATATGCATATTGTTAGTAGATTTGGATAGAAAACACTAAAGTTTCTAAAACTGTTTGAATCATGTCTGTGAGTATAACAGAACTTATTTAGAAGGCGAAACCCCGAAGACAAACCATTCCGATTTTTTTGTTGTTGAGGTCACTCATTTCAATGGATTTTCATTGGGAAACCAGATTTCTAATTGACCTTCTTGCAGTTCCTACCGCTTCCACTGGATGTCAACAGTCTTTAGAAATTGTTTGAGGTTTTTTCCTTTGTGTAATGAAGAACGGCCAATTTGAACGAGGGTCACTTGTTGTGTACTGTTTGTTAGAGGCGCGTAACCAGAAAGCTAGCTACAGTTTGTTTTAATCCTGTATTGAACACAGATCATCCAGTCTTCAATTTTATCGATTATTTATGTTAAAAAAACTAAAACGTTGCATTACAAAAGTAGTTTGAAATGTTTTGGCAAAGTTTACAGGTAACTTTTGAGATATTTTGTAGTCACGTTTCACAAGTTGGAAGCGGTGTTTTTCTGGATCAAACGCGCCAAATAATTAGACATTTTGGATATACAGTGCTTCAAAAAATAAAGGGAACACTTAAACACAATGTAACTCCAAGTCAATTACACTTCTGTGAAATCAAACTGTCCACTTAGGAAGCAACACTGATTGACAATAAATTTCACATGCTGTTGTGCAAATGGAATAGACAACAGGTGGAAATTATAGGCAATTAGCAAGACACCCCCAATAAAGGAGTGGTTCTGCAGGTGGTGACCACAGACCACTTCTCAGTTCCTATGCTTCCTGGCTGATGTTTTGGTCACTTATGAATGCTGCCGGTGCTTTCACTCTAGTGGTAGCATGAGACGGAGTCTACAACCCACACAAGTGGCTCAGGTAGTGCAGCTCATCCAGGATGGCACATCAATGCGAGCTGTGGCAAGAAGGTTTGCTGTGTTTGTCAGCGTAGTGTCCAGAGCATGGAGGCGCTACCAGGAGACAGGCCAGTACATCAGGAGACGGGGAGGAGGCTGTAGGAGGGCAACACCCCAGGAGCAGGACCGCTACCTCCGCCTTTGTGCAAGGAGCAGCACTGCCAGAGACCTGCAAAATGACCTCCAGCAGGCCACAAATGTGCATGTGTCTGCTCAAACGGTCAGAAACAGACTCCATGAGGGTGGTATGAGGGCCCGACGTCCACAGGTGGGGGTTGTGCTTACAGCACAACACCGTGCAGGACGTTAGGCATTTGCCAGAGAACACCAAGATTGGCAAATTCGCCACTGGCGCCCTGTGCTCTTCACAGATGAAAGCAGGTTCACACTGAGCATGTGACAGACGTGACAGAGTCTGGAGACGCCGTGGAGAACGTTCTGCTGCCTGCAACATCCTCCAGCATGACCGGTTTGGCGGTGGGTCAGTCATGGTGTGGGGTGGCATTTCTTTGGGGGGCTGCACAGCCCTCCATGTGCTCGCCAGAGGTAGCCTGACTGCCATTAGGTACCGAGATGAGATCCTCAGACCCCTTGTGAGACCATATGCTGGTGCGGTTGGCCCTGGGTTCCTCCTAATGCAAGACAATGCTAGACCTCATGTGGCTGGAGTGTGTCAGCAGTTCCTGCAAGAGGAAGGCATTGATGCTATGGACTGGCCCGCCCGTTCCCCAGACCTGAATCCAATTGAGCACATCTGGGACATCATGTCTCGCTCCATCCACCAACGCCACGTTGCACCACAGACTGTCCAGGAGTTGGCGGATGCTTTAGTCCAGGTCTGGGAGGAGATCCCTCAGGAGACCATCCACCACCTCATCAGGAGCATGCCCAGGCATTGTAGGGAGGTCATACAGGCACGTGGAGGCCACACACACTACTGAGCCTCATTTTTTACTTGTTTTAAGGACATTACAAAGTTGGATCAGCCTGTAGTGTGGTTTTCCACTTTCATTTTGAGTGCGACTCCAAATCCAGACCTCCATGGGCTGATAAATTTGATTTCCATTGATAATTTGTGTGATTTTGTTGGTCAGCACATTCAACTATGTAAAGAAAAAAGTATTTAATAAGAATATTTCATTCATTCAGATCTAGGATGTGTTATTTTAGTGTTCCCTTTATTATTTTGAGCAGTGTATATAGACGGAATTAAATCGAGCAAAAGGACCATTTGTGATGTTTATGGGACATATTGGAGTGCCAACAACAGAAGCTCGTCAAAGGTAAGGCATGAATTATATTTTTATGTCTGTGTTTTGTGTCGCGCCTGCAGGGTTGAAATATGCTTCTCTGTTTACTATGATGCTATTCTCAGATAATAGCATCGGTTGCTTTCACCGAAAAGCCTATTTGAATTCTGACATGTTGGCTGGATTCACAACCAGTGTGGCTTTAATTTGGTATCCTTCACGTGTGATTTAACGAAAGTCTGATTTTTATAGTAGAAGTTAATATTCAATTTCTTTTGTTGTTCAGTGAAATCATCCCATGTGAAAAGTCAACTCATTTACTTACTCAATTTGTAACAGTTTTTTTTTTCCTTTCTAGGATTTAATAATTTGCAATTATGCCTACTTATAAGCTAAAATGTTTGTTTCTGTCTCCATATGATATGGTAAATATATTCTATGCAAAAAAACATCTACATGGTATTAATATTAATTTGCATAAATTTCTGTTCATTCTCATGGAAAGTTTCCACCTCTGAATATTCCTCAAAATGTGCAACCCTAGGCTAACTCACGCTTTCTGGTGAAGTATTTTAATTATTTAATTCTGTATACACATTTACTTACCCTATTGGATCCACCACTATGCAATTTCTCTCCTGTTCTATTGGTTTGCATATCAACTTTCTTTCATTGCGCATAAGCCAAGAGGCACAATCCTAGTCATTAGCAACCCATCCTATTTGTTGCATCTTTAGATCTCTGTCACATATGGAACCGCTATCAGGGGAGTTGTTTAGAATTGTGCTTTCCCACAAAATTCCATTTTTGCACGTTTGAAAATGATGTTTTATTGGCTGCTTCATTACACGAGTTGCATGTTCTGCTAAGATGCATTACCATAATATAAATGTGATCTGTGTCATTCTGAGCACTGTATGTGGACGCCCCTAATGGTTTATGTACCCAATGCATATAGGTCCAGGAAATTAAAATCTTCTGAGTCGCGAGCCATATTTTCCTAATGGAAACACTGGTTGGTACGTGCACACATTTTAATACTAAATATAGCCAATAGCCATCGTGTGTGTGTCAGTTAAGCCTTCGTTTGATCTGTGTGCTGTTCTAGCCTGTTGGTTTCCCTAGAAACAGGTGAAAACACATGTCTGTACTTCTACAAGGGGCAGGAACTACATTATTCAAGCACAAAATCCTCTACTGTCTGCCAAACTATACAACCCCCCCCCCCCCCCACACACACACACACACACACGTCCAGGACTACTTCTACCAAACACAGTCAACCTTTAACACACAAGGTGGTTGCATACACACTTCCCAAGCTGAAGGGAAAGAGAGCTTTTCTGACATTATAGACACAGCAACCAACAGAGGGGCCCTGCTGCTGTACTAGGACACAGTCTTCCTGCCAGGACAGAGGGGACTCTGGGACAGAGGGGACTCTGGGACGGATGGCCAATGGTCAGCTGACTCCCAACCTCCCTCCTCCAAGGAAACGCCTCACTGTTTCTTCCTGATTACCATGGGAACACTGGTGTGTTGCCCAAACTTCAAAACAATAGTAAGGAGTGAACCAGCATACAGTAAAAATTAATGAGTTTTTCAGAAGAGAAGAAAACATGTTCACACCCAGCAACTCCCCCATTCAAACCCTACTGAACAAACACAGACAGACAGACACACACACAGTTTAACTCATAGGTTACATGAATGGGCCCTAACAGAATCTTTTGCGTTTCAGTTGGGTGGCTTTAGCCTATACATTAGTGTTGGGGAGCATTACAGCACTTCCATTTTATTTTTTATTTTTTTTATCAGCAGCGACACAGGTTAGTCTACTGTTACTGTAGCCAGCCGCAGTCAAAGAGCTGGAGGTGGCACCCTTACTTGCAGACTTAACATAAATCGGACATTTCCAATGGTTCAGCAGCCGCAGCAGAATAGCAGCACAGTCATGCTGCTTTATGTAAAAGAGCTCGGGGAGTCAGGGACAGTGTTTGGGTTAACGGGGGTACAATATTAGGGAGTGTCAGCTGAGAGTAGTTCAAATGTTGTTCTGCAGCAAAGAGAGCCTTCGAAACAGTCCCACTTTGTTTACTGTGCTCCACACCAACACCCTCTTTCTCCCCTGATGACGTCACATAGCCAGCTCACTACAGGCCTGTGCTCTCAGCCTCCCTTTTCCTCCTCCCCTTGCCCTTTTCCAGTCCCCACCCTCCTGCCCTTTTCCAGTGTCCCCCCTCCCTCCTCTCCTCGTTCCCTTACCTCTCCCATACCGTTCTCACCATCCCCCCTCCCCTCGCTCTCCCTCCCTCCCTCACCTCGCTCCCTCTCTCTCATCCTCCGTTCCTCACCTCGCTCCTTACCCCACACCCATCCTCCCTCTCACCTCCCTCTCTCACCCCCTTACCCCAATCCCTCCCACACCCATCCTCAGCTCGCTCCCTCACCCTCCCCCTCTCTTATCCGCCGTCCCTGCCTCACCCACCGTCCCTCCCTCACCCCCCTTACCCCACTCCCTCCCACACCCATCCTCCCTCTCTCACCCTCACCCTCCGTCTCATACCTCGCTCCCTCACCCTCTCTCCTTTGCGCTCACCCCCTCCCTTCCCCCACTCACACACTTTCCCCTCACCACCGCTCCCTTCCCCTCCAACCCTCCCACCTCCTCTGCTACCCTCTCCCCTTCTTTCCCTCCCTGACTCCTTCCCCGTCCATCTCCCCGTCTCACCCCAACCCCCCCCCCCCCCGTCCCTCTCCCCATCTCCCTCTGTCCCGGGCCGGCTGGCTGCTGACTGCCTGGCTCACAGAAATGAGAAACCCAACATTGTTGTTGAGTGGAAAAGTACAAACAGAGTGAAGAAAAAATGCAAACCATCCAATTCCTTTCCCTGGCCAAGTCTCTGCCTCGCTCATTTGTGACGTGCAGCACCTCCCTCCCTCTCCCAACTGACCCGATTGCACATGTTCACAAACACTCCATAAACCTGTGAGCTGCTTCCACTTGCTGTCTGGCCTGTCATTATACTGATTTACTACTGTACTGACTCACCCAACACCCCATTTCACATTCAAATCGCAATGCAAACACATAGTATGACCTTGTGATGGCAAGTAAATGACCAAGCCCTTCAGAGAGCGCGTCGGGATCTTTCCAAGAAGAGGACGTTCTAGAGAAGAGGACTCCGAATGGTAAGTATCTACAAGACTAATAGTGATTACTCTTGCAGATAAAAGTCCGAGGCAGGCGACTGCAAGCCCTCCAGCCAGAGCTAGTCTAGTAGCTACTGTGTTGAGTGGAGATGAACCAGGCCACACATGCTCCATGCATAGCGTGCCAGAGGTCCACTGTGAGACCTGCAATTAAAAGAGCACCCAGTGGGATTATACAAGTATTAGAGCCAGCGACTCCACCTTGTCACTTTAAAAATAGAGCCCTGCCCAAGGCCCTCACTTCCGCTCCCAGGACAACCAGGGACAATCGAACACACACTCTGTGTATGTGTTTGCGCATACAGAACACTGTTGTAGTACTAAAGCGCTTATTCTAGAAATGTGTCTGGAAACATCCAGATTCCAATGTGTTTGGACTGGCCTCCTTTAGGTCCAAATAATCCCATAGTCAATTCAGAGACAACACTATTACTCAGATCACGCATGCAATGTAGTAAAACTGAAATGCATTCCCAGTGTTTAAAAAGGGATGTGGATAACCCTGGTGTAACAAGCAGACTGATAGCAGGGTTATCTGTACTAAGGCGTGATTACACATCTGTCAGTTCACTGCCGAGCATGATGATCACAGAGTCACCTTGTTATAATGAGTGTTTTGGCTGAACACTTGTGACTGCAGAGGACAGGCTGAACAGAGGACAGGCTGAACAGAGGACAGGCTGAACAGAGGACAGGCTGAACAGAGGACAGGCTGAACAGAGGACAGGCTGAACAGAGGACAGGCTGAACAGAGGACAGGCTGAACAGAGGACAGGCTGAACAGAGGACAGGCTGAACAGAGGACAGGCTGAACTGAGGACAGGCTGAACAGAGGACAGGCTGAACTGAGGACAGGGCACATCCTGGGGCATTAAATATAGGGGGAAACAGAAGGAAAGCGGGAGAGAGAGCGGGAGAAAAGCGTTTTGGCAGGGAGGCATAGTGACAGTTGCTGAAACTAAGCCGTACTCGTCATTGTTCTAAGTGAGAGGCCCAATGGAGAGTTGGCAGCCAACACAGAGGGGGGACAGAGGGGTGAAGGGGCATTCATTAGGAAACAACATGTTTACCCAACGGTCACCTTGCATTTCTACTGAGCCATTACGAGGAGCCAGCTAGCTACTGTAACAGACTGAATAACAGATTGTTAGTTTCATATTACCGTTTACAATTAGGGTTCTAGTAGCAGTTTGACAATAGAAAATAAAGCACCGCTCATTGTGCTTGCGCCACATTAAAGGCGATTTATGGTTATTCCAGTGTCTCCATTGGCCGCACAGCATTTCGCTACAACCGCAATAACACCTGCTAAATATATGTGTGACACCAATAACATTTGATGTACTGCGATTCGGCCTCCGCAGAAGTCAGGGCATGCATGCTTCTTGCGCGTCGCAGAGCTGTTGTGGAGGAGGTTGTCAAGATAGTAAATCATGTCAACGCAGAGCTTTACGGAGACCTCCGCATTGTGACAACATTTGGGAGGCGCACGGCGATGCGGTACGGAGCTTGATTTGGCCTCCGGAGGCTCTGCAATTGAGTCACACTCTCAGTTCGGGTGGATTGCGAAGTTCCTCAAAGCTAACGAACACACTACAGATGATCATTTGATCAGAAAACGGTTATCAAAATTATAAATAAAAAAAACTGGGCCACTTAGGTCTTGAGGAAATATAACGAGACATCTTAAAATGAGACATAGCCAGAATAGGGTTAGTCATAGTCTAATGGGTCACTGCTCAAGAAAAGTGACGTGACCAATATTCTCACTGTGCGTAATTCTTGATAATCAAAGCCACTGAGGGAGGCAAACAAGCACAGCTTCAGCAGTGACCCTTACTGGAACTAACTTTCCAGTAGAGATGAGGACCATGGGTAAGGTCAATAGGATGGTGCACAGGCCCTCCGATGTGATCTGTATACCAGTCGAATAATGGGAGTCAACGAGAAGACGGATCAATGAGGAAACATTAGCCATCCCAGAGGACGACAGAGAGGGAGAGAGACACGGACATACAGACAACAGAGAGCAAAAGAGAGAGAGAGCTCGTGCAGACACATTTACCCACACAACAAGCACCTGGCGCCCTCACGGAGACACTCAGGGTAGAGGACTTCCCGTCTGTGTGCGTCTGTAATCGGAATCCGTATCTGCAGATGCTCATCAGGGCAACAGGCCCGAGGGACAAAGAGCAGCCAACCAGTAGAGAGGTCAGGACGAGAAGGGGAAGGCTCACTCCTCTCCTACCCGCACACAGACCAAACTAGACCGGGTACAGCTGGACCAAACATCTCCCCATCTGTCTACCGCCTAGACCCCCCCCCCCCGTTCTGCTCGGATTAAACCATTGGTGCGAATGTCCAAGAGAATAAGCAGTCTTAATGGCTGTGTTTCATGTAAGCGTGTGATATAGATGGATGAGCGTGTTGTTTGCTAGGTATGGTATGTAAATGTCAGGTGTGCGCTTGTGACAGTCTCTGTGACGAGGGTACTCACAGCTACCGCTCCACGACTTGAGCAGAGACTTGATACTGATCTCAAAGAAGAGCGAATCCTGCAGGCTCAGCATGACGCCAGCGAGGGCTGTTACCAAAGACCAGTCCTGTTAACGTTATCCTCCAAAACACAGACCGGAAACTCCAACCTCGCTGGCCCAAAAATACACTTCCTCTCCCCCAAAACACACACCTCTCCTCCTAACAGACAGGAGCTCAGTTCTACCCTCCAGAGGAGCTGGTTATAGGAGTCATGGTGAACATCAGAACAGACACCAGTCAGCCGCTGTTTGCAGAGAGGCCTATGGGGAAGTGTCAGGCGGTTAGCTGGGTTCAGTGGAAAGTACAACCACCCAGAGAGACACGGAGAGAGGAGAGCGTGAGGATCTTTAGAGCTGCATTCCATCCAAACGCCCGCTCGCTAGCCAATCCACAGAGTCCCTCACCACGCTCCCAGCACAGAGGTGAATGAATACCGTAGGAAAATAAATAAATAAAATAAACAACTTTCCTCCCGGTGTTAGAGAGAGGAATGGGAAGTGGAGCAGCACGCAGAAAAAAAGACTTCTCTCGCCAGAGCAAAGCAATA
Source organism: Salvelinus fontinalis (assembly GCF_029448725.1). Classification (NCBI taxonomy): domain Eukaryota; kingdom Metazoa; phylum Chordata; class Actinopteri; order Salmoniformes; family Salmonidae; genus Salvelinus; species Salvelinus fontinalis. Next base: position 25,185,991 of record NC_074669.1, read on the forward strand.
TTCCCTCTCCTCTTCTCTTCCTGTGTCGAGTCCAAGCCTGCTACCGCTAGCACTGTCAGCTATTCTCCCCCCGTCGCGCTCTCCCTCTCCATTCGCTTGCAGACAACCCCTCCACTCCTCAACTAGCTCTTGTTCGCTCACTGATGCTTGCTGACGCACTCTCTCTCCATTCAGCTTCAATAGCAGGGTGAGGGGAGGCGGGGGGGGTAGAGGTGATGTCATCAAAATGCTGCGAGTGTTCCTTGGCTGTGGTCCAGCGCTGCTGGCCTATCAAAACTACACTTCCTGTTCTCTCCTCAGTAATACTGATGCGTCATCCCCGACTGCAGTATGAGGAAGAGGAAGAAAAAGAGGGATTGAAAAAGCCGGGGTGGTGGGGGGGACTGGAGGAAAGAATATGGTGGGAGGCGGAGGACACACCTGAGCAGCATAAAACCAAAATTAAAACACTATTCAAACTCCATTCAGCACGTTTCCAACAAAAAACAGGATATATATATTTTTTTTTATACAAAAAATGTTCCACCAATAACAATCTATTTCACACACACCAACACAGAGTAGCCTAGAGTATGCTGCTGGACATGAGACTCCATATTGGGGCATTTCACCTTTCACCTGCCTGGGGCACAGAACATGGCACGCTGCAGCCCTCACCCACAGAGCATGACATGATGGGTAGAAGGATACTTAATCCGTTTGGGTCAACAACAAACTGACACACCCATAGGAGTCATAGGATTACATCATAGTTTTGTCCAGCAACAGCCATCAGACACAAAGAAATGCACACACATCGTTGGTGACACACACCCCATTGTGTGTTTGTGTCTCTTTTTAAACCCTGGCTGCAGACTGAAATAGAGCCACATGACATCAACTGATTTGTGGTCATACACAGTTGTTCACAAAACATTTCAGGGAGAACAGATATACAAGATGAACACTAACAAAATATCTATTTTTCCTCCATTTGTAGCGCAATGTTGCCAGTTTTCTCTATCTCAGTCGCTCTCACCATCACATGACTGTCTCTCACAACATAACAAGTTATGCAAAACCAAGCAGGGCTCTGCATTGTAAACAAACTCTCCACAAAGACCTGCATTGTCACACCCTGCCCGCCCTGCAGTATTGTCACTGGGCATTCAGGAGCCTTATGATGGAGCAGTACTGAATTAGTTTAGCCATTTAAAACAAATACAGTAGAAAGGAGAGGGAGTAGTGTGTTCATTGCAGTTGGTGATTGACCGTATGTAGCTGTGCCATTCTGAGGCATCGGTCTAAACACCTGCATACTAAGCTCAGCTGCATCTCGGTTTTTCTATCAGAAGCAATGTTCCTCAACTGCAATTTGAAGTTGTTAACGAAACCGTTAACTAGCATTAACGCAATGACTGGAAGTCTATGGTAACTGCTAGCATGCTAATACCAGTTAGCATTGGCTCGTGAAACTACCTTCATACTGGATGCAGAGACCTAAAAATTGTATCCATGAGTTAAATCCGATTCTGGGAAAGTAGATAAATGGCTTCATTGACAAAATCCCAAAGTATCCCTTTAATGGATTTTAACACTTGAATTTTGGTGTTGTGGTTTTTAGTTTGTTCAGTCTACAGTTACATAAACTAATGAAAATGCTATTGTGTTTTGAGATACATTTTCTTTCGTATTCTAATGTTACCCAAGACCTTCATTTTTGCAATAGCGTGTATGAAATGTATTTATTAAAATGTTGACGTTCAAAAAGCGTCCAACAAGGCTTTTCTAGAGTTAAGTAACGGTAGCGAGTGCTAGTTGGCTGTACCTACACAAAAATCTAAAGTATTTCTCCTTCAAAACTCAGCCTCAGTTTTTTTTTGCCAATGAGCCAACACGTTTTCAGTACTTTAATTTCCATGACTGATCAAACCTAGTTGTTTTCTCATGCTCTCTCGTCCCTTTGCAGCAGGCATAGTGAGCAATAGGCCCAAGTTTGGAACATCGAATCGCAATACATAGAGAATCATGATATCGAATCGCAATAAAGAGAGACACCCAAGTATAGTGATAATATCATATTGTGAGGTCCTTGGAAATACCCAGCCTTAAGAGGATACTTTGGGATTTTGGCAACGTTTACTTCCCCAGAGTCATATGAACTTGTGGATACCATTTTTAGGTCTCTGTGTTCAGTATCAAGGAAGTTCGAAGTAGTTTCACGAGCCAATGCTAACTAGCGTTATCGCACTGAATGGAAGTCTCTGGGTATCTGCCAGCATGCTCATTTGACACTGGGGAAGTAGATAAAGGGCCTCATTGCTAAAATTCAGTAGTATCCCTTTAACACACACCACTCACCTACCCATGGCTCATTTTTTATTTAACTAGGCAAGTCAGTTTAGAATACATTTTTATTTACGATGACAGCCTACCCCGAACAACACTGGGCCAATTGTGCGCTGCCCTATGGGACTCCCAATCACTCCCGGTTGTGATACAGCCTGGAATCAAACCAGGGTCTGTAATGACACATCTTGCACTGAGATGTAGTGCCTTAGAGCGCTGCGCCACTCGGGAGCCCATATCAGAGATCGCACTGTTTAGAGTAAACACTGTTCATTTCTTCAGGAACGCAGTACAACAGTATCAGCTCTCTCAGGTTAGATCAAACATTACTCTGTCCAAAGCAGAACAGGATATCATCAAAGAGCACTGGGCCCCCAACAAGAATGTCAACAATGGAACTAAGCTATGCATACCTCCACATTTTAGCAATTTGTTTTGATGATATAGGCCCATCTGTACTAGAGCTGAAGGCTCAATTGAAAAAGACCATGGCAGGCCAGGTAGAGGCAGATGTCCAATGGGAGGAGTGACAGTGGCTGATTGAAAGCTGGCCATCCTGACTGGCTCCAGACATTACTGGGCAGGGGGAGTTCCTCCTATAAGGCCACAGTGAGGACAGAAGATACATTTCCTGTCCACGGTGTTCTGCACAAAGTAGGGGGGAAAGAACAACAATTGATAGGAGCTGTAATCTACTGCAGAGTTCTGTCATGCTATCCAGGTCTGTGCCGAAACAATTCGAGCTTTTACTTCTAAAAATCCACCTTTCCAGAAACAAGCATCTCACCGTTGCCGCTTGTTATAGACCCCCCTCAGCCCCCAGCTGCGCCCTGGACACCATATGTGAATTGATTGCCTGCACCCCCCCCCATCTATCTTCAGAGTTCGTACTGTTAGGTGACCTAAACTGGGAAATTAACACCCCTGCCGTTCTACAATCTAAACTAGATGCCCTCAATCTCACACAAATTATCGAGGAATCTACCAGGTACAACCCTAAATCCATAACCATGGGCACACTCATAGATATCATCCTGACCAACTTGCCCTCTAAATACACCTCTGTCGTCTTCAACCAGGATCTCAGCGATCACTGCCTCATAGCCTGCGTCCGTAGTCAAACGACCACCCCTCATCACTGTCAAACGCTCCCTAAAACACTTCAGCGAGCAGGGCCTTTCTAATCAACCTGGCCCGGGTATCCTTGAAGGATATTGACCTCATATCAGTAGAGGATGCCTGGTTGCTCTTTAAAAGTGCTTTCCTCCCCATCAAAGAATGTAGAACTAAGAACAGATATAGCCCTTGGTTCACTCCCAGACTTGACTGCCCTTGACCAGCACAAAAACATCCTGTGGTGTACTGCATTAGCATCAAATAGCTCCCGCGATATGCAACATTTCAGGGAAGTCAGGAACCAATATACAGTCAGTTAGGAAAGATAAGGCTAGCTTTTTCAAACATAAATTTGCATCCTGTAGCACTAATTCCAAAAGGTTTTGGGACACTGAAGTCCATGAAGAATAAGAGCACCTCCTCCTAGCTGCCCACTGCACTGAGGCTAGGAAACACTGTCACCACTGATAAATCTACAATAATCATAATTTCAATAAGCATTTTTCTACGGTTGGCCATGCTTTCCACCTGGCTACCCCTACCCCGGCCAACAGCTCTGCACCCCCTGCAGCAACTTGACCAAGCCTCCCCCATTTCTCATTCACCCAAATCCAGATAGATGTTCTGAAAGAGCCGCAAAATCTGGATCCCTACAAATCAGCTGGCCTAGATAATATGGACCCTCTATTTCTAAAATCATTCGCCGAAATTGTTGCAACCCCTATCACTAGCCTGTTCAACCCCTTTTTCGTATCGTCTCAGATCCCCAAAGATTGGAAAGCTGCCGCGATCATCCCCCTCTTCAAAGGGTGAGACACTCTCGACCCAAACTGTTACAGACCTATATCCATCCTGCACTTCCTTTCTAAAATCTTCAAAAGCGAAGTTAAACAGATCACTGACCATTTCGAATCCCACCGTACCTTCTCCACTATGCAATCTGGTTTCCCAGCCGGTCATGGGTGCACCTCAGCCACGCTCAAGGTCCTAAACAATATCATAACCGCCATCGATAAGACAGTACTGTGCAGCCGTCTTCACCGACCTTGCCAAGGCTTTCGACTCTGTGCTATCACCACATACTTATCGGCAGACTCAACAGACTTGGTTTCTCAAATGACTGCCTCGCCTGGATCACCAACTACTTCTCAGATGGAGTTCAGTGTGTCAAATCGGAGGGCCTGCTGTCCGGACCTCTGGCAGTCTATGGGGGTGCCACAGGGTCCAATTCTCGGGCCAACTCTTTTCTCTGTATATATCAATGATGTGGCTCTTGCTGCTGGTGATTCTCTGATCCACCTCTACGCAGACAACACCCTTCTGTATATATCTGGCCCTTCTTTGGACACTGTTAACCAACCTCCAAACGAGCTTCAATGCCATACAACACTCCTGTGCCTCCAAATGCTAGAGAAACTAAATGCATGCTCTTCAACCGATTGCTTTCCACACACGCCCGCCCGGCATCACTACTCTGGACGGTTTGGACTTAGAATGTGGACAATTACAAATACCTAGGTGTCTGGTTATACTGTAAACTCTCCTTCCAGACTCACATTAAGCATCTCCAATCCAAAATGAAATCTAGAATCGGCTTCCTATTTCGCAACAAAGCCTCCTTCACTCCTGCTTCCAAACATACCCTCGTAAAACTGACTATCCTACCGATCCTTGACTTTGGCAATGTCATTTACAAAATAGCCTCCAACACTCTATTCAGCAAACTGGATGTAGTCTATCACAGTGCCATCCGTTTTGTCACCAAAGCCCCATATACTACCCACCACTGCGACCTGTATGCTCTCGTTGGCTGGCCCTCGCTTCATATTCGTCGCCAAACCCACTGGCTTCAGGTCATATAGAAGTCTTTGCTAGGTGAAGCCCGACCTTCTCAGCTCACTGGTCACCATAGCAACAGCCACCCGTAGCACACGCTCCAGCAGGTATATTTCACTGGTCATCCCCAAAGCCAACACTTCCTTTGGCCACCTTCCAGTTCTCTGCTGCCAATGACTGGAACAAATTGCTTTAGCTGGAGACATATCTCCCTTTAACTATAAGCATCAGCTGTCAGACCAGCTTCCCGATCACTGTACCTGTACACAGCCAATCTGTAAATAGCACACCCAACTACCTCATCCCCATATTGTCATTTATCTTCTTGCTCTTTTGCACCCCAGTATCTCTACATGTACATCATCATCTGCACATCTATCACTCCAGTGTTAATGCTAAGTTGTAATTATTTGCCTATATGACCTATTTATTGCCTTACCACCCTACTCTTCTACATTTGCACAAACTGCACATAGATATTTATCTATTGTGTTATTGACTGTATGTTTGTTTATTCCATGTGGAACTCTGTGTTGTTGTTTGTGTCGCACTGCTTTGCTTCATCTTGGCCAGGTCGCAGTTGTAAATGAGAACTTGTTCTCAACTGGCCTACCTGGTTAAATAAAGGTAAAATTTAAAAAAACCTGTACAGGTATACCGTCCTCCTAGTGCCTCACAATGCTATCAACATTACATTTAGCGCCATAACACTACGTCAAGGTGAGAGGCAAGGTTGGTTCTAATAGATGTTGTTTCAACACTGATCGCTAAGCAGCTAGCCGAGCATCTTCAATCCTTTTTTAACATGTTAATAACATGTCTAATAATGCGCACTAGAAGCTCCCATCCATAACCATTCACTTTCCATCCAGAACCACCACCACCTCCTTCACGCCACTTCACCATATCCTGTCTTCCACCTCACTTGACCTAGCTTCCCCAGATTTGACTATCAAATCCACAGAGCTGAGTCAGGGGAGAGTTACTTTAAGGTCACCACAGCACAGCACAATGAGTCCCTCCCTACGGATAGAAGCACAGAGCTGCTGTCGGCCAGCCAATTTGGAATTAAACCTCTTCACAAACACACGTAGCCCCTCACTCTCGGCAATTTCATTCCTCATGTGACGGGTCAGTTATTTGAGAGTCAGTGTTCATAAAACGATTTGTCCCCTCTGCTATGAGAGTTTTCCCATAGGAGTTGCAGACCAGGCTCTGTGCTGGCTGGCTCGGTAATACTATTTTACTGTTACTGCCTTTTGGGTTTGCAGTACTGCTCCCTGTACGCAGCCCGATTACAAAACTGGTGCTAGATGTCTGTACCAGCACCATCATGGACGTCAGAGACACCAGTTGAGAAAGAGGTACTAGGCTACAACATGTGCATCAAGAGTCAGCCAATAACCCCATCCCTAACACACACACACACACACACACCTCCACATTATAAAATACCCCACATGCATACAAAAACACCTGCGTTTAGTCACATTCACGAACACACCGGGCACCCTTTAACCAAATACGTATCAAATAATTCCCTGGAATCAGGTTGCAGCACATCCACCACAGGGGTGATGTCATTGTGTGCTTCAATGACCAATAACAGAGAGCGAAAAAGAGCACCACCTCAAAAGTCAATGCAGGAAGGGCAGGCCATGGCAGACTAGAGGAAAGACCGAGGACGTGACACTGAATCATATGGGAAGGGTGTGGGAGGGAGGTCCCAAACTGCAAAGAGCAGCTTCAAAAACATTCAAAATGTTTCCTTGATTCTTTAGGCTACGCCATAAACCACAGTAATCCTCATCATCACGCATCTCATCCATTTACACGACACATTACCACTGTCATCAACTTCAGAGTAGTGTGTTCCTGTCTAATACAGCGGAAGGCAGTGTCCTGGTTGAATAGAACCTGGATTGATTCAGGTTTTTCATTCTCAGAGAGAACATTTGGGAAGGAAATTCATCTAGAGACCACAAACATGTTCAACACACGAAAGTCCCGGAGAAGAGGGGCAACTTCAAACCGGGCAAAGTGCTACCCGCTCAACATCCACCATGTGCGTGGCATGGATACATTTCTGTACAACTCAGCGACTTTGTCTAATCTAACCTGAATAGAGGCGCCTCATTGCCCTAGAAGAGGAATGTCAGTAGTAACAGTGTGGAGTTCAGAGTAACACTCATACCTTCACCCAGCTGATAGTGTAAAAAGCATAGACATGTAAGCTCTCAACCTGGGGTCCGAACTGGTGTCCTGGTGCGTCTGAAGGGAAACCAGCGTGGGACTGTATTTAGGTGTAGCAAGCTGTCAGTGTGGACTAGCTGTAAAGCTCTCATAGGGAGAATTGGTGGATTTGTTGATTCAGCCATGTTTCAGGGAGGAGCAAACAGAGAGCGAGCGTGTTCTGACAGGCAGGGCTGAGCACAAAGCCATGCTGATCGACTGACGAGTCATCACCCTGCGGACGATGGAAAGAGGCTGGTGAACACACACACACAAAACGAGAGGCCTGTTGAGTGCTTACTATAAACAGATAGGTTTGGGTCCTCCATTTTGAAGCCAATAGTAAATTATTTTGAGTTTATTTAATGGTCTTTCAGAAACAAAACAAACCATTTTAGAGGTCCATTCCAAGCCATTAAACTCAGAAGCTACCGTATCATAGAATAAAAATATATTTAAGCCCAAAAAAATTAAAATAACAGCAACTCAAGTTCCATTTCAGCATACAATATAACACCGCTCAGTGACTTTGTGATAGAATATTCCACAGTCCTGCTAACCTTCACTGTGCCCTTTCACAGAGTTCTCCGTCTGTAATACCTTGTGGTCATAGCGGTATGAGCATGCTGCATGTGAAATGTTTATTTATTTAACTAGGCAAGTCAGTTAAGAACAAATTCTTATTTACAATGACGGCCTCCTCCGGCCAAACCCGGACAACGCTGGGCCAATTGTGTGCTGCCCTATGGGACTCCCAATCACGGACGGATGTGATACAGCCTGGATTCACACCAGGTACTGTAGTGACGCCTCTTGCACTGAGATGCAGTGCCTTCGACCGCTGCGCCACTTGGGAGCCCAGAATTGTCAATGTCCCAGATCACTCACTACCACAATAATTTTAAAAACTTTCACACACACAAGACACAAAGCCTTACTTTACCTGGAGGTACTGATGTGGCAATAACAGAATAAACCCTCAATGACCCTATAGCCTACTGTGTTTCATGTGATGGCATCTCATAGGTATCACGTTAGAAGGTTACTGCAGCTGATGACGTTATTGGTTTACCATGTACTAGGCCAAGATAAAACTAAAGATTCAGCCAGTTGATTGACTGTTGACTCTGCTCAACAGCACAACGCCTCATGTGCATACGACAACAGAGTTAAACACAACAACAAAACTCTATAGTCTTGATAAGGCGAGTCAGGCATTCATTGTAAGAGAAAGCTTCATAGTCTGTCAATACCTTTGATGCGGTTGGAGCGAACGGGCCTGGTGGTGGAGGTACTCACCAGACCCTCCTGGTCCTCCTCGATGGTCTGGCCCATGGCCAGCAGGCCCAGGCGCTTCATCCTCAGCAGACGGGGGCCTGTCTCCCGGGGCAACCCTCCCCCAGACTCCAACGCCCCCCCATCCCACGATATGGCGGCCGGGACCAGACTCCTTAGGAACTCCATGTATGTCTGTATTCACGCTAACTCACTCAGTCCAGCATCCAGTTCAAATCCACAGCCAGTCACTCTGCACCATCTTCCCCCACAAAACTACCTGGCTGTTTACCACTAACAGCCAGGGTTACAGTCACTATGTCTGTCTGCTGCTTAGCGCTGTACAGTCAGTGATATCGTAGACTACGATAGTCAACAACAGACAGCCCATTAGAAGAATGAAGAGACACTACCTAACCTATTGAAACTCAGTCTGTTGTATCCCCCTACAGCGAAGAGTCGGAATGGGAGAAACTTCCTGCGCAGCCAGAAACAGTACCTGTCTGCTCAGAGGGAGACGGCAAATAGACATCACACTCCAGCAGTGATGTAATCAGGAGTGGGTGGAGCCAGGCCAGGTCGGTTTCCAGGTCCTATCAGGGGCAGGACCAGAACATGTTCCACAGGAGATAACGCACGCCTGGGCCCATAGCCAATCAAAACAGAGACAACACCCTGGCCTACCTCTCTTAGAAGAGTGAGCGAGAAGGAAGCGAGACCAGTCTTGGTGGAGAATTAGTGAGAAGTGGAAGGGGTGTGTAAAACAGAAGCGGCAGATCAGAGACAGACTGAATGTTCTGGCGCTCACCTCTCTTAGGAAGCTTTTATTTACAATATTAACAGGTGCAGGACGATAAACTTAAAACAGAAAATAAAAACAGGACGTTGACAAAGAATAAATCTAAGATATCCTAGGTATAAACTATTCCGGCAACAACTCTTTACCTATTACAAAACTCAGGTATGGCTCTACTCTAGCCAACCTGTTACCTGCCCAGCCTGCTCTCCCCCAGGCAAAGGCCAACTGACCACCTAAAGTACTCCTTCCAGGAACTCCCTTCAGCTAGGAACGTTCCATCACTATAGCCCCGAAACACATTTCTACCATTAATGCGTAATTTCCCATGGACATATAACACCATAAAAACAACAGTTTTACATAAACCCACACTTGAATAACTTGTGCCATAACAATTTCTTTAAGACACATAATACACATTCATGAAGTAATTTCCCCCTGGGATAATTCGTCATTTTAGTTGTTCCCATAAACCAATAAAATGTTCCTCTGACTCGTAGACTAATTTGCGTAATGCACACCGGCACTTCAACAAGAAACAGCGCGGCGCTTCAAAAACAAATAATTTAGGTAGGTTAAATTATATGATTATTCTCTACCAACACGTCTATCATTACCGTAATAATATATTTCACATTGCTAGAGCATGTACATTTAAATGACAGCTTTATATACGGTAGAAACATGGTTAACAAGTTACATTGTTTTAGTAACTGGCGTGCACAAACACTCGACTTTGGCGCCTTAAGTCAAAGTATTGTTGGCAAACGGAATGCGCAACATATTCTCTTTTGTTTCAGGATTCTTGGCTATATCTTGAGATACAATAAAGAATCTCTCCAACCAATCATTATTTTCAGTGTCATTGTTTATGAGCCACGGACATGCGCTCCATGACAGGATGACTCTACCCTCCGGCCCGTCTGTGTATACTGATAACCCTTATCGCCCACTGAACTGTCATATGGTACTAAACATACACTTGACTAAACTTGGGCGGTATACCCTGTACCGGGGTATTTGTAAATAGCCACGGGATGGTTTTTTCCAAATCATGTCAACACTGTTTTTAAGTTCATCAATAAATTGTAATATTTGTAGCTACTCTAAGTAAATACCTGCAGGCAACTTGTGCAATACATTAAGAGATAAAGATAGACTTCTTCATTTCACCCGTCACATTATGAAGCTTACTGTAGTTCCCCAGAATCTTTGAGCCAGTCGTGTTAGTTTGTAAATAGCACAACGGGAGAAAGCAGGAGCAGGTGAGTCCAGCTGTGTATTGACAGGGGTTGCGTTTTATATTGAAAGTCAACCGTGTTTTTTTGCTTCAATTCAGTGATCAGGGACGTGCAACTATAGTTTTCCTTCACAGAAAATACATTAGTGCAACACATTCGGCAGAAAATAGCTTAATTGTCAGATGACAACAGAAGTGCAACACGATTTGGCTGGCAGCCACACAAGTAAATGAGCTTACAATAAAAAGTATTTGGCCATCATATTTCTGTTTATCATAGCATGAATGTAACCAGCTATCTTTCATAATGTTTTGCTTAAAGTTAATCTTGCATTTTACCAGAGAAAAGTAGGCTGGCTACAAAGAGAGAAGTACCAGAGAAAAGTAGGCTGGCGACAAAGAGAGAAAGAAGTAGGCTGGCTACAAAGAGATAAGTACCTGAGAAAAGTAGGCTGGCGACAAAGAGAGAAAGAAGTAGGCTGGCGACAAAGAGAGAAAAAAGTAGGCTGGCGACAAAGAGAGAAAGAAGTAGGCTGGCGACAAAGAGAGAAGTACCAGAGAAAAGTAGGCTGGCGACAAAGAGAGAAGTACCAGCGAAAAGTAGGCTGACGACAAAGAGAGAAGTACCAGCGAAAAGTAGGCTGGTGACAAAGAGAGAAGTACCAGAGAAAAGTAGCTACACAGTCAGAGCTCTGTCTTTTGTTTGAATGCCTTTGTGAATTCTGAGAGTGGAGAAGCGCAACTGAATAGAACATTTTTCTTTGATGCTGAGCAGAAATAACACAGAAGCAGTTTATATAATTCTTATGAGTTTTATATTTTTTCCCTGCGTGAAAAGCAAAGAATTCTGCGTTAGGGTGACCCCTGGCCGAATTAGTAAGGTCACGGGGCATCATATTGTGTTAGCTTTCTGCCATGTTTGAGATGTCAAAGCCCTTTGGATGAGTTATCTGTACAGCTGCCACTGCAGCTTGATTTCCTTGCGTTTTTCTCCTCTCTATTCTGGGCCCTTCTGCTCCTCCCCTATCTCCTCTGAGCATAGTAGGCTTTCCCGTTGCCCTAGCGACTCCCAAACTCCACAGAGACAGTACTATTCTGTCTTCAGACAAGCATGTGTCAAAACATTGTTAATTTGCTAAAGTTCTTTCACATTCGCTTGTAAAAGGTCCAAACTAACACATTTTATCTCAAGTTTCCTCATTGAGATAAAATACACTGCTCAAAAAAATAAAGGGAACACTTAAACAACACAATGTAACTCCAAGTCAATCACACTTCTGTGAAATCAAACTGTCCACTTAGGAAGCAATACTGATTGATAATAAATTTCACATGCTGTTGTGCAAATGGAATAGACAAAAGGTGGAAATTATAGGCAATTAGCAAGACACTGAAGAATCACCACCTGCACCTGATTCTGCAGGTGGTGACCACAGACCACTTCTCAGTTCCTATGCTTCCTGGCTGATGTTTTGGTCACTTTTGAATGCTGGCGGTGCTCTCACTCTAGTGGTAGCATGAGACGGAGTCTACAACCCACACAAGTGGCTCAGGTAGTGCAGTTCATCCAGGATGGCACATCAATGCGAGCTGTGGCAAAAAGGTTTGCTGTGTCTGTCAGCGTAGTGTCCAGAGCATGGAGGCACTACCAGGAGACAGGCCAGTACACCAGGAGACGTGGAGGAGGCCGTAGGAGGGCAACAACCCAGCAGCAGGACCGCTACCTCCGCCTTTGTGCAAGGAGGTGCACTGCCAGAGCCCTGCAAAATGACCTCCAGCAGGCCACAAATGTGCATGTGTCAGCATATGGTCTCACAAGGGGTCTGAGGATCTCATCTCGGTACCTAATGGCAGTCAGGCTACCTCTGGCGAGCTGTGCGGCCCCACAAAGAAATGCCACACCATGACTGACCCATCGCCAAACCGGTCATGCTGGAGGATGTTGCAGGCAGCAGAACGTTCTCCACGGCGTCTCCAGACTGTCACATGTGCTCATGTGCTCAGTGTGAACCTGCTTTTCTGTGAAGAGCACAGGGCGCCAGTGGCGAATTTGCCAATCTTGGTGTTCTCTGGCAAATGCCAAACGTCCTGCACGGTGTTAGGCTGTAAGCACAACCCCCACCTGTGGACGTCGGGCCCTCATACCACCCTCATGGAGTCTGTTTCTGACCGTTTGAGCAGACACATGCACATTTGTGGCCTGCTGGAGGTCATTTTGCAGGGCTCTGGCAGTGCACCTCCTTGCACAAAGGCGGAGGTAGCGGTCCTGCTGCTGGGTTGTTGCCCTCCTACGGCCTCCTCCACGTCTCCTGATGTACTGGCCTGTCTCCTGGTAGCGCCTCCATGCTCTGGACACTACGCTGACAGACACAGCAAACCTTTTTGCCACAGCTCGCATTGATGTGCCATCCTGGATGAACTGCACTACCTGAGCCACTTGTGTGGGTTGTAGACTCCGTCTCATGCTACCACTAGAGTGAAAGCACCGGCAGCATTCATAAGTGACCAAAACATCAGCCAGGAAGCATAGGAACTGAGAAGTGGTCTGTGGTCACCACCTGCAGAATCACTCCTTTATTGGGGGTGTCTTGCTAATTGCCTATAATTTCCACCTTTTGTCTATTCCATTTGCACACCAGCATGTGAAATTTATTGTCAATCAGTGTTGCTTCCTAAGTGGACAGTTTAATTTCACAGAAGTGTGATTGACTTGGAGTTACATTGTGTTGTTTAAGTGTTCCCTTTATTTTTTTGAGCAGTGTATATTTTAAGAGAGACCTGGTCCTACCTATATATGTATAATTTTATAAGCCCGGATTGCCTTTCTTTGCAATTCATTTATTTTCGTTTGTGCTCGTTAGCATATTTAGCTAGGAGCCTAAATGTAAATTAGATATTACTTGTGCTAATGTTGTTAGCATTCATTTTAGCATTGAGGGGAGCGCCCCCTTGTGTACTAAACTGGTAATACAGTAAATCCCAGTGAGAGAGAAGGACGTGTGAGGCTATGAAAATCTGGATACTGGCCAACCCTACACTTAACACTTTCCAATCCCATTGTCTCGCACACGCTCTACTTACACGAACTCCGTTCGAACCCTGGTATTATATGAACAAGCATAAGACATGGCAAAATGAGCAGAATTGCAGGAAATACGCATTAAAACTGGAAATCGATATAGTTCCATATGACCATTATTTTGGACAATATATCAATACTTAATCTAAGTATTGATTTCTAAGTATTGGTAGCGTTAGCTAGCACTAGTTGGTTGTACCTGCACAAAAACTCCAGTATTTTACCTCCTAAACTTGTTCTCCATCTTTTTTAAAATAGTGAGTCAATGTCATCAGCACTTATTTTCATGACTGATCAAAACCCTTTCTCTCATGCTCTTTGTCCCTCTGCAGCAGACATATACAGTAGTGAGCAATATGTTTGGAACATCAAATTGCAATATCGAATCACAATACATATAGCATCGTGAGAATCGCAATACATATCGGCACTTAAGTATCGTTAGAATATCGTATCGGAAGTTCCCTGGCAATTCCCAGCCCTAGACAATATCCATTCCTACCTTTGCCACCTAGGAAGTGTGTGACTGGACCTTCTCAAATAGTATTAAAGTACACTTGCTCTATAGGTTACTGAATATACATGCATCGCATAGATATTCAAAACAGAACAGTTTAACTCAATACGAATTGCCACAACATGGATGTAGCCCATTTAGAGAGTCATTATGAAGAAAGTCAATTTTCTGCTGATTCGTCATCACCACACCTATTGTGAGTGGTTTAGTTTAGCCAATAGTACGAACACCTCCCTCTGAGTGCCCTCTACCAACCTGATCTGAGAACAGCTGTGACAGATGAAGCTCATCCCATCTTGTGTAAAACAATTTATAATAGAACAAAGATGGCTCTGTGTATCATATAATCTGAATGCTACTGTTTTGAGAGCTGTGCAATACAGCGCCTACTGATGCAGGTTTACTGAGGTCAGCTGTATTAGTGTTCAGTAGGACAGAGCCTTGGGTTAGAGTTCTGGCACAGTAGGAAGTAAAGAGGAAGTGCTCACATCCTTTGGTGCAGCGTGAGAACAAGTTGAGGTGGTGTAATGGTTTCAGTACCACCCCAGCGTACACCCCCCCGTGTGAGTGCTAAAGCTGCTTTCTGTCAAATCACCCACACCCACGACAGAAAGTGTTTGTTTTTTTTAAGAATCCAAAAATGTCAGCCAAAACACTTTGTCTTGTTCTTCACATTTTACTTTTCAGTTACATTAAGTACTAACCACATAACTGTTTTTGCTGTGTAAGAATAAAGCTGCAGTGTGGCATGGATACAAGCCAAATAAAGGACAGGAGTGGTGTGTACTGGGATGTCTTAGGCAGCTAGCATTACAGCAGCCCTGCCCTCCAGAGGCCAGTCAATAGACTGCACTGCCAGCATAAAAAGCATTGAGCAGAGGAGCTGATGAAGGAGCCTTTGCGCTGAGCTCACTCTCAAGGCTCGGTCTATTCCCTTTAAGAAGAGGGTCCCTTGCTCAGGGAGTAGAAACATGATGAAATCACCAAGATGATGCTGCAAGTTCTTCAGACCTGGACTTTCACAATATCTATGTTGCATTGGTGTGACTAGGGGTTATGTACAGTAGTACTGATTTCAGTCTAACCAAGTGATTAGTTCACAGAATAATTTAACTCCCAATCTTCACAGAAAACATTGGCAGATTAACCTACATCCAAGGCCGAGCCAGAGGGAGACATGGATTATTGGGATAATTTCGCTTTGGTACATTGTTGTTCTAATCTAGATTATGCGTTTCCAATGCAGGTTTTCACAGAGTTCACAAAACATTAGGAACAACTTCCTAATGTTTAGTTTGTAAGTCGCTCTGGATAAGAGCGTCTGCTAAATGACTTAAATGTAATGTAAATGTAGTTGCACCCCTTTTGCCCTCAGAACAGCCTCAATTCGTCGGGGCATGGACTCGACAAGGCATCGAAAGCGTTCCACAGGGATGCTATGCTGGCCCATGTCGACTCCAATGCTTCCCACAGTTGTGTCAGATTGGATGGATGGCCTTTGGGTGGTGGACCATTCTTGATAGACAGGGAAATTGCTGTGTTCCACACTCAACGTTGCAGTTCTTGACACAAACCGGTGTGCCTGGCACCTACTACCATACCCCGTTCAGAGGCACTTAAATCTTTTGTCTTGCCTATTCACCGGCAATGGCACAGATACACAATCCATGTCTCAAGGCTTAAAAATACCTCTAATCCGTCTCCTCCTGTCCATCTACACGGATTGAAGTGGATTTAACAAGTGACAACAATAAGGATCATAGATTTCACCTGAATTCACCTAGTCAGTCTATGTCATGGAAATATCAGTGCTCCTAATTGTGTACACAGTGTATGTAAAACAAACCAAAATAAATCTGACAGAAAACAGATCAAAATAACAGAGGAATAGTTGAAAATTGAGCGAAAGAGAGACCGACTGAGCTGAGTAGAGAATTGGAAGAGAGAGAGAGAAAGAAGCCAGTTAGGCCTAGAGAGAGTGAGAAAGCCAAATGATCAGTGAGATCGTCATCACTGGACCAGGGCAGTACAATGGCCAGTGGAGGTGGCTGCAGTGTGGACGGGCCAGGTCAGTGCTGCTGCCAGGTTAAAACAATAACCCAGTGCAGGAGGCCCAGATCCCAGTCAGCCCCGGGGAATGTGAGAGGAAACTCAGGAAACAATGCGCAAGGGTTCCTACGCCTCACTGGATACCGCCCCGACGCTACTCAGGCCTGCTTTCACGCCTGAGAAAAACAGGAAAACTGCCGGGCCGGGCTGTCTCAGATTGTACAGCGCCCAAACACTTGGCTACACTCGCAGATAGACACAAGGTCATTCACTGAGTGGAGTACTGAGGATGACCCTCCTGTTATGTGAGAACGGAGCTGTGCTCCCTCCACGTGACAGAAACCCAGCCCGCTAGTCCACCTGACCTGATCCTAAACAACAGCTGGAGTAGGTTGGGTAAGGACAGTTGCTGTACGCCCTCCCGTGGTCTGGAAAAACACTACAGGAGTTGATAAAAGGAGCTTTGCGCAGTCAGCAAACATGGTCTGACATGACACACCTTTGATGCCTGTCTCAGCAGTGAATCACCTCCTGCAACACTTCTCCAATGCCACTGGCCTTGCCCCTTCACCTGGCTCTCACATACGCCCTTCAGTTTTTCACAGGTCTGAAAGGACGACGAAGCTTCGCTTCATCCATCATTGCCTCCAAATATCCAGATCTTTCATAGATCTGAATACAGGGGGAGGGGGGGGGGGGGGGGGGTGTCATTGAAACCAGGCAGTCGCCATGTTGCCTCTCCTGAGATAGTTGTAAGGTCCGCCCATAGGCAACATGGTTGTCATTGCTGGGAAACGTGAGAGTGTCACTTAACCAGCCCCCGGGTAACAATCACACACGTTTCGGTCTTGGCCAATCACCACTCAAAACTAACAAGAGGACTTCAAATTACCAGCTAGAGGCCAGAGTGTTGCACAGCACTATAAAACTGGTAGATTAAAGTGAACAGAACCAAACAGCTCCATTCCAGCTCTGCTACATTACTGCTTGCTCAAGAACCAATAAAAGAGTGCAATCTAAAGGTCAAACCTATTCTATTGATATGTTGCAGGAACCAACGTGCTCCTCTCTGTCCTGCAGAGACGTGCCCTTGCATACCTTGGCGTTTCCATGCTATCAGACAAGCACGGCAGTGCACACTTAACCCGAAAGGAACCCTTCAACAAGTTTCATTGATCTATCAAGAAAGAGACTCATACGACACAAAGGAAATGATACAAACAAAGAACAGAACTCTTTCTTCGTGTGTTCTGTCTAATGGTGGTAGAGTGTATCAGTGTCAGACTGCGGTGACATTTCTCATGTCATACAGCTGACAGACAACACCTAGTTCACAGCCTAGAGTCAAAACCACCGCCAGTGAGATTGTTTGGCAGTCAGGCACTTGTCAAAGTGCCCAAAACATCTATGCCACTTCCTAATATAGTGTTTAAAGTCCAGAGAATTAAAGGAATATTTAAACAAATAAAATTATTATTTCGGCCATAATAATATTTCCCAGTTCCCACACTGCTTTGCTCTGAGCTGCTGTAACAGCCATGTAAGAACATCACAGTGCAAACAGCTCCTGCTAAACCTGTGTAACGTTACGTACCTTAAGGCCATAGAGCAGTGGCTGTACTGGGGCAGTCAGGAAGAAGAGGTCCCCAATGATGTCAGTGCACAAGACTCTGAAACAAATAATTCAATTAGTTACCACACCAGTCAATCACCCACAGAGATGCATCCTGTAACAACCTCCTATACGGTGCATTCGGAAAGTATTCAGACCCCTAGACTTTTTCCACATTGAGGAAAACTTAACAATCTATACCCCAAAACGACAAAGAGAAAACAGGTTTAGAAATTGTTGCAAATGTGTTAATACAAAACAGAAATACCCTATTTACATAAGTATTCAGACCCTTTGCTATGAGACTCGAAATTGAGCTCAGGTACATCCTGTTTCCATTGATCAGACGTTAAATGGAAACGGTCAGAACACCTCTAACTCCACAGCACATCAGTATTTAAAAAGGCAGCAAAACAAACTCATTCACACACACTCACAGTGGAATGAGGCATCTTTCGCCAAAACGCACTGACAAAATGCTTCACACACACTGACAGACCTGTGAATAATAGATTAACTTCCTGTTACAGCTCAGACCGCAACACCGGAAAGGTGTGTTAACAGACCACAGACAGAACAAGTGGAGCAGAGAATAAGACCATAAAGGCCCTTTTTACCTCACTGGGTTGGGTAACAGATTAGGGTAAGTGCACCTGTTAAGGCCTCCAAAATCTAAGTTTATTTATCTCTAACATATACTGCCCTACTTTTTGTAAGAAAAGTAGAGATACAATTAAAGTTGAACCTCTCATGTAAGGTTGACTTTACAACAACAACAAAAAAAAATCTCTCTCTCATGGTGTACAAGATACCGGTGTGATTCGCGCTGAGTGGACTGAACCATTGTGGAGGCCATGGGGATGGCAAAGTCCATCAGACCGGTGCTTCTGAGACAGGTGCTACTGAAAATGAATATGGTTATATTACATAATAACAATGGTGCGACACTAATACAAAATATTATTTTATAACAAATGCGCTTTCTCCCTCATTGGAGAGTGGTCGCTGTCCACGGTTCTAAAACACATCAGTGTGCTGTTGAATTTGGTGCCTTTTCCTAGACCATGATGCTATGTGCACAATAGCAAAGTTACCCAGCCTATCGGTTTTTAGAACAATGCCCCGGAAGCAGCAGCAGAGCTGGGATATGAGAAAGCAGCCCTTGCCTTGTCTAAGAAAAGTGAGGAAACCAAAACTTAAAATCAGGTTTATAATCAATAGCCTAACTGTTAGATGTGCCTGGCTTTATAAATCAATATATCTATAGAAATAAGA
The DNA here is from genome assembly GCF_029448725.1 of Salvelinus fontinalis. NCBI lineage: Eukaryota > Metazoa > Chordata > Actinopteri > Salmoniformes > Salmonidae > Salvelinus > Salvelinus fontinalis. The sequence continues at coordinate 25,205,349 of NC_074669.1, forward strand.
CAGAACCTGCTTCTGTTGCCGGTTGTTTAATAGCCTACTGATTCCGTCAGCAACAAACCTCACGTAACATGTCAAGTAAACAGTTTCACAAATTCGGCTGTTTCTTTTTAACATCTTTTCTTTGCTGTAATAAAGGCTTTACACTGTTCCAAATGATCAGAAATTATATTTCTAATGATGCTCCTTTATCTTTCTCATAACTATGATAATATGTTATCATTAGTAGGCTTAGTACAGCACCCTTTATAACCACCATCGCGCTGTAGGTCTAAGAGCACATCCTACAGTCTTAATTAGGAATGCACAATATAAAAATATATAGATTTTTAAGTGAACATATCGGAATCGGCTGATATTAACAAAAAATGCCAACATCGGTATCGGCCGATGTCTAGTTTAATGCCGATGTGCAAAACCGATGTCAAAGCTGACGTGCATACCTATATAACGTAGGTACATGATGTAATTACACCACATAAAAATTAGCACAACACAGCATTCCTAACCTAGCCCACAACGTCTGCTGTGTGGATCGAGCAGTCATTTGAAAGAGTAAGAATTTCAGCGAGACAACTCAAAGGCGAAATCAATTAAAGCCAAGATAATGGAATTCATTGCCCTTGACAATCAACCGTTCCCTGTCGTGGGTGATGTTGGCTTTCGCCGACTGGTCGAGCACTGGTATACACTACCAAGTGTGCTATTTTTCAGATGTTGCCCTACCGGAGTTACACAGTATAAGCGTCACTGGTATTAGCTTCATGACATAGATACTATGGAACGCCATTTGAGTCTTTGCGTGTCAAAAACGATACAATAGCACTGTCAAAGCTGTACAAAAAAAGCCTGCAAACACAGGCCACGAATGATGTGTTTACAATACCCCATTAATAATAAAGCATAATTTGTTTGACCGCAACTTCCGGGGTAGCTAGCTTCAGCTTGGTACCAAGCTAGCACCAATTACAACCAGTCTGAAAACAATGACCTGTAGAAACTGCAGTCATTTTCATTATTCTTAGCAATGATTTAGGAATCCTTGAGTAAGTATTAGGTGAACAACAAGTGGCAACCTAGCTATTGAAATTGAACTTAAGTTCATGAAAATAAAGAGCTAGCCAGCTACTTAACCCAACCTACTTAACCTACTTGCCCAAAGCTAACGTTAAAGCTAACGTTACAAGCAGCCAGCTAGCTTCATCTGGCTAGTGAGGCTCGACCTGCCCGGGTTGTGAAGCTAGCCACAATAAGGATTAGGTACATTAGCGGAATTTGGAGTTTGCCTTCAAAATAAAAGTACCTCTTTGAATTTAATGCAAATTCATACAAATAGTAGAATTAAGCCATAATTTTATTTTGAAGGCTAACCGCAAAGTCCACTATTGTAGCTAATCGTTATTGTGGCTAGCTTCACATAGATGGGTCCAACCACCATTAATCAAATAAGAACTGTCTTATAAATGAGGGTTATTTTAGATGACACCTAGCTATATAATTAGCTAGCTAGCTATAGCTACTGAAACAGATGTTGTTTTGCTATGCTTTTGGGGAAGAACATTGTTTGCATCCATGAGCTAGCTAGCTTTAGAATAAAACATTTTTTTTATGACCAGCACTGTTGCGCGAGACAACTTGACCAGCATCATAGCATACGTATCGATGAATCGTTGTGACATATGAAATACGAGTGAGTGTAATCAATGTGTAATAACTACGGAATTTTTTTTATGAACGCGTTAAATTATTATGTGACATGCAGTCATATTCGGGTCCTGATTGGTCAACAAGCTTATTTGACACGCAAAGACCAAAACGGCGTTCCATAGAAACCCTGGTTGAGAACGAAACGACTGAACAACAAAACAGCACAGCAAGTAAGTGAAAGAAATAGGTTTTGATTATGTTTTACTGGTAATGGGGACATATGTAAATGCCAACAAAATAACTTTTTAGACAGTGTGGTGTGTGTGCAATAGAGGTCGACCGATTAAATCGGCCATTCCGATTAATTAGGGCCGATTTTTGGGCGCCGATTTATAAAAATTACACCTTTATTTAACTAGGCAAGTCAGTTAAGAACACATTCTTATTTTCAATGACCGCCTAGGAACGTTCTGCCTCGTTCAGCTCGGGGGATCCAATCTTGCAACCTTACAGTTAACTAGTCCAATGCTCTAACACCTGATTACATTGCACTCCACGAGGAGCCTGCCAGTTACGCGAATGCAGTAAGCTAAAGTAAGTTGCTAGCTAGCATTAAACTAGCTAGCATTAAACTAGCTATTGTTCCCTATTCGTACGGGATTCATTTTTTTTACTGGGATTAGTCGGGTAATGTAATTATGTGCATGAGCACAAAACATCATTTTTGTCCCGTCCGAGTCTGCCATGTCAGTAATTTTTACATTGCAGGAGTGTAACATTTCCATCCAGAAAAAACTGTTTTGACAGGTGTGCGCAAGAAAAATGTATCAACTCGAGCATAAACTAAACTCAGTAAAAAAAAAAAAAAAAAAGTCTCTTTTTCAGGACCGTGTCTTTCAAAGATAATTCGTAAAAATCTAAATAACTTCACAGATCTTCATTGTAAAGGGTTCAAACACTGTTCACCATGCTTGTTCAGTGAACCATAAACAATGAATGAACATGCACCTGTGGAATGGTCGTTAAGACACTAACAGCTTACAGACGGTAGGCAATTAAGGTCACAGTTATGAAAACTTAGGACACTAAAAAGAGGCCTTTCAACTGACTCTGAAAAACACCAAAAGAAAGATGCCCAGGGTCCCTGCTCATCTGTGTGAACGTAACTTAGACATGCTACAAGGAGGCATGAGGACTGCAGATGTGGCCAGGGAAATAAATTGCAATGTCCGTACTGTGAGACGCCGAAGACAGCGCTACAGTGAGACAGGATGGACAGCTGATCGTCCTTGCAGTGGCAGACCACGTGTAACACCTGCACAGGATCGGTACATCCGAACATCACACCTGCGGGACAGGTACAGGACGGCAACAACAACTGCCCGAGTTACACCAGGAACACACAATCCCTCCATCAGTGCTCAGACTGTCCGCAATAGGCTGAGAGAGGTTGGACTGAGGGCTCGTAGGCCTGTTGTAAGGCAGGTCCTCACCAGACATCACCGGCAACAACATTGCCTGTGGGCACAAACCCACCGTTGCTGGACCAGACAGGACTGGTAAAAAGTGTTCTTCACTGACGAGTTGCGGTTTTCAATCCCATTGAGCACGTCTGGGACCTGTTGGATCGGAGGGTGAGGGCTAGGGAAATTCGCCCCAGAAATGTCCGGTAACTTGCAGGTGCCTTGGTGGAAGAGTAAGGTAACATCTCACAGCAAGAACTGTCAATCTGGTGCAGTCCAGATGCACTGCAGTACTTAATGCAGCTGGTGGCCACACCAGATACTGACTGTTACTTTTGATTTTGACCCCCGCCCTTTGTTCAGGGACACATTATTCCATTTCTGTTAGTCACATGTCTGTGGAACTTGTTCAGTTTGTCTCAGTTGTTGAATCTTATGTTCATACAAATATTTACACATGTTAGGTTTCTGAAAATAAACACAGCTTATGTTCATTTTTCTGCTGAGTTTATATATGAATGGACTACATGTAGCCTATCAACTTTCACAGTGAATGCTTTGGTTTATATGTTTTGTGCCTATGAATTGAATATTGCCAAATGCATCAGTAAAACGTAGCCCATTTAAATGCAACCTTTGCGTTAATAGATCGCAAAGCAGCAGCATGTAACTGACCTAAACGTTTGGAAATGATCAGTTAACTTGCTCATCCATTGCCTTAAAATGCATCTCAAGTTGGGGCAGTGTGAAGATTGATAAAGAAAATATATATTTCATCCATTTTAGAATAAGGCTGTAACGTAACATAACCAAATGTGGACAAAGGGGTCTGAATACTTTACGAATGCACTGCATGTCAATCTACTATCACCCATATTAGAAACGTTTGCCTACTCCATTGGTCAGCTTGTCGTTCTGCGCGAGCAAGAAGTAGCCTATTCCAGACTCTAGGACAGCTGTGGGACGATAAATCCCAATTTCATACAACCATTAGGCCTAGACTACATAAAAATAAACAAGTAAAAAGCAAATGAGGCTCATGCAACATAACTATTTATTCACATTATAAGCGGGGCGGCAGTGTAGCCCAGTGGTTAGAGTGTTGGACTAGTAACCGAAAAGTTGCAAGATCGAATCCCCGAGCTGACAAGGTACAAAATCTGTTGTTCTGCCCCTGAACAAAGCAGTTAACCCATTGTTCCTAAGCCGTCATTGAAAATAAGAATTTGTTCATAACTGCCTGGTTAAATAAAGGTACATAAATAAATAAGCGCACAAGCCAGCAGGATACGTGTGAATGTTTGTTCCATAATGAAACTAGCGTAAAACGCCATTGTGAGCAGTTTCATGTGACCGATGAAAATATCCATTAGAAATTTAATAAGAGAGGAGATTTAAAATATGAAACAATTAGCATGGGTTGCTAATATGACTAGGATTGTGCCTTTGACTACTAGACAATGAAAAGTTGATTTGAAAATAAATAGAGCATGAGAGAAAAAGGCTACTGGTTTCAATGGCACATGTCTTTATAAAATAATAGGCTACTTTGAAGCAAGGTAAGACATGCCCCAGTATGTAGTAAAGCGTTCAAGCTTCAAACAAGTACGTAAATGTTTTCAAATCCATGCTGCCTCCAGCTCATTGCAAAGTGGTGTGACGCGCTGAAGCCTGCCTAGTTGCCTATGCACTTGAATGGCGAATTGGAAGCGCGCTTCAATTACCAGTTGAGAAATAAAAGTAGCTTTCTTTAAATCGTGACATTTAAAAAAATGTATTGTTGCGCAATGATTGTGCTTATCAAAGCACGTTTCAGTCCAGCTTCATTAAAACAGCTATTTGAGCTGTATTAGCAGCTCTCGACATACATCGACTGGTAGGCTATTTCAATCAATGAATAGGCCAAAATGCATTTTATCGCAAAGGGATTTCTCTCTCTCTCCCTTCTCCTGGACAATTGATCAGCGCCAATTTAATCAGTTATGCATTTATTTGGGATCCAAAAGGCAGCTAACGAAACCCCGGCCATCTATATATAGACCCATGACAAGCAGCAGAAGTACAGAGTTGCACTCATGCATTTTGCAGCTTGGAAATAATAACATTGACGACATTTACGTAACTAGGCCTACCTACACACTATGACCAGTTGTGACAGACGTGCTGAAATAGACATTGTCGTGGGGGGAGAGTAAGAAGCCTGGACAACAAAGGGCACCACAGTATGCAGGCCCAACCTGATCAATGGTTAAGTGAAACTGAAATTCCGCCAGGGTTTTCTAGGTCAGACAGGATGCTGATCTCATCTGCAAGTGAGAATATACTGTATTATCTTGATCTCACCACTGGTGCAGTCATGACTGGGGTGAGGTCTCACTATTATTACACCCCCCCCCCCCCCCCCCCCCCCCCCCCCCACCCCCACCCAGGTACCAAACACAGGCCTGTGTTGTGCTTTACACATGGAGCCACACCCATTTCTGTAATGGTAATGCAAAAGGGACAAAGAAGAACCAAGTACATCTGGTTCACCAGCACTAAAATGACAGGTTTTGCCCTGGCATAATCACTACCTTCCGATGGAGCGGAAACATCACTAGCTTCTGACAGAGAAGGAGTTCATGCTACCACCCAAACAGGACCCCCTTATTTGCATGTTTTAAAAGCTCTTCCTCACAAATAGTGTGCTTTCTAAAAATAGAGGTATGTGAAGCGTAGTACACATCCCTGAAAGTTCCAATCCAAACACACAAGCACACTGTATGAGGTGTGAGAGAGGTACAGAGTTGGCTTTCCTTGGGCCAAGGACAGGGTGGTTTCTTTGGTGAAGTCAGTCCCAAACATTAATTATCCTGCTCCAAACCAGTTCTCCCGACCCAAAAATAATCTGCCTCAGAAAGGTCCAATTATAGGCTATTTCTAGCTGAACTTACCCCACATTTCTGTGTATTACAGAACACAGCCTTTGAATCCAAAGAGAAAGGATCTCTCTCATTTTAGGATCACTATGACTCAAGAAGGGGGGGGGGGGGGGGGGGGGGGCTTGTCAGATGAAGAACAGCTATTTAAACAGTAACTTGCATGACCTTTCAGTTTAACATGCTCTTCATTATTGCCGGTGGATACCCACTGCAGCAGTTCAGATTAATGATTTAGCTCCAAGCAAACACAGTCATGCCTCCAACCTTTTCAGTTAGGTTTAGTAGATCATTTGGCAAGAGATCCAGCATCAGTCACCAGGCAAGCAAATACAGGCTGTAATTCAGCTGGTAATAAGAATACAGACGGATGTAGTTCACACTCTAAATCCAGGTTTCCTTTAAGTTCTCTTGATAAGGCAGTAGGTGAACTGTTGAGAGGTCATAGGTCAGTCAGATACAGGTGTTATAGAGAGTTCAGAAGCAAGGCAAGATATTTGTGCAGCCCTGTAGGTAAATAATGGGAAGCATCATATATTTGTTTACCAGATGGCAGAGGCGCAAAAAGTGTCAGTCAGTCAGTACAGGGACAAAGCAGTAAGAGAGGGTGAAGGACAACAGTGTCAGTCTGATGGGACAGGAGAAACAGTGAGACACCGGGCTCAATAAGAAGTGAAATGCTCTTTACTGCACAGTTATTATTTGGCTCCTGTAAATCTAACCACCACACTCCAGTGATAAGTGATCCATGGCCCTCGGTCTCATCCTGAGAGGAGACAAGCCCATGGCCTGACAAGAGAACCATTCAACCAGAGGCCAGCGCTTAGTTGCCTTCAAAAACATCATGCCACCTTGAAATTTGAGAGACCTTGCTCAATTGTACCAAGGTATTAACATCGTTCATTCCATGTACCTGATGTGTGTGCAAATCCTTAGCAACAATCAAGTCGTATTGATCGGAATTATACAGACATGACAATGCTGGTATGAAAAGAGAACACAGTACTTCTGTTTTCAGGCCATGAATACCTGCACAACCTCCTACAGAGAGATTTCAGAGGAAAATGTTTCTTCACAAACGTGTCATGATGGTAACATGTTGGGTGTATGAGAGAAACTATTTTGATAACAGCGCAAATAAATGAGGACAAGCTGCAAAATTAACTCCTTGCAATGGGGAGCCAGGGATGCTTAGTCAGGGCCATTCTTAGTGAGCCTGGCCTTTCATCCCTACACTCAATGCCATTAATGTCTTACCAGATTAAACCAAAAACACACATTCCCTGGAATTATGCCCCAGATAATTGCAGATAGATGTCCCTCTGCAATCTAGAGGGATTCCCTGCTGTTCCTATGCACATAGACCCAGTGTGTGTGTCTGTGTACAGTGCAATCACACACCTGTACTGCCATCGGATGCTTATCCTTGCAGGGTGAGGCCGGGAGTATGAGTCAACCACACAGAGAGAGACATGTATGGGAAGGGGAAGACATGGCCCTCACTGTACCTTACACTCACTTTAAAAAGTCACCACAACAAACCAGACTGCCACTAATCCTAGGAAAATCTAACAGCCTCCTGTCCTGACTATGACAATCTAGTGATGTTTTTTTAGTAAAAATAATAAATTCTAACCCATTATGATGAATCAGCATTATACGTTATGTAAGATGTGGCCTGTTATTCGACAATGAAAGAGCACCAGTCCTTGAATTAAGTGGTTACTGATTATTCAGAGCTTGTACAACACCCATGTGGGAGTGACACAGACAAACTTTTCTCCAGATGAGAAGTGCATTGTAAAGGCCTCGGGGTCCACAGGCTACGTCTGAAATAGTTCAGCCCTCTCCACCTCCAGGCTCATTGCAAAGTGACCAGATTCCTCTGTGTGTATGTGTTCCCATTTCAGTGCTTGCCTCCAGAAAACAAGAACAAACTCCCCATTGTCTGTCTGTTGCACTCAACAGAGCAGAAAGTTCTAAGAATGTTAGACATGAAACACAACTATTCCCCCGTACAAACACACCAGAAGACAGTGGCAGCTGACAGGCGACCCTATTATGATTGATCTTTACTGTGCAGTGTGTACACTGCCAAACGTTTTCACAGACACTGATGTTTGGTTCCCATGCCAGTCTGGATGTGGCCCAATTTAAGAAGGGGACACAAACAGCTGCTAAACAGGACAAATGAAACTTGGCTGTTGCTGTAATTACACACTTGGAAGAAAGAGTGCCCAGTAGCAATTACAGAATGTTAGCTATTACAGTTCTGATTGGAGGTTAACTTTATATCTAGCACCTATACATCAAGGTAGAGTGAGAAATCACCCAGCAATGATATTTATAGAGAAGGCAATCTTTGGGGGAGAGAATGATATTCCTTGTTGTTGGGCTACAGGCCTAGGCATACACAACTAGCATTGAATACAATTTTGGGGTATATTGGCATTAAAGTAAAGGCGTTCCCGAAGTAAGATTGAGCTGTATAATAACAAGTGTATATGGATATTTGCTGATTATCCTGAAACATTAGTTGTATCCTAGCTAGTAACTTATTACTTATTCTTGCCAGTCAAATTGCCAATACATTGTGTCAGGAACAATTTACCGGACGTAAATCAACGGATGGACGGAGGCAAAACAAAAGAAACAGGGGGTTATAGTTCGCTATAACTAACGTTACATAATATACTAACAGCGAACTTGCTACTGTACCAGCATTATCATTGTGCTGCGTCTTCTATATTGCATCGTAGCTAACGGTTAGCTTGGTTGGTTAATGTTAGCTAGCGTGGAATTTGTTCCTGACACCATAACTAGTTTGCTGACAACTGTAGTATACTCATTCAAGTATTTCTGGTGCTTGCCAAAATCCTGACAACATGGCTAACTAACTAAGGTTATGGCAAATATTTGTATAACTAACCCTCATAGCTCATTGTTCTATCTGTGCCTATGTAGCTAACTTACCTAGAAAATAAATAGCTTCTAGCTAGCGTTAGCTAGTTAACTGGGCTAACGTGAGCTAACTAGCAACGTGGGTGCGCTTTAGCCAGCTAACTAACTGCAACCTATGGCAGACAAACGGTTGGTTAACGGCTGCTAGTTGTTATCGAAGCAATTCGTTAACTAACCAATTTGTACGAAACGTTAGCTACTCATAAAATAGCTTGCTAACCTGAACTGCCTAGCCAGCTAGCTGTGGTGGGACCGAGTATTTCAAATCTCGGCCGAGCTTACCTCTTTTAAAGTGCGCTTAGCTTGTTTCCTAGCAATCCAACTCCTTTGGCATGCTAAACTAGTTTAGCTTTTTCCAACAGTGAAGCTTCGCCGGGCTCGCAGAAATTATATTTCAACATTTGTCTATGTCCCCACCTCCCTTTTCCTTTCATTCTTTTTTTAGAACGTTCATTTTTTTCAAAGACCTAAAACTCGTCCAATGGCAACTACCCTCCTCTTTGAGAAGGGTGTAATTGCAGATCACAATTAAGGGCGTTTCTTGACGTCAAGTTACTCCCATTGTTGCTCGACATTGATCCGTGGTCGTTTATTTTGCGTCGGGCACAACAGTTGTTGACAAATGTAACATTATAACTAAGACTAACCCTTTTCCTAACTTGAACCTTTATCCTCCTAACCTGCCACGTGAATTATCCTCGTCATCCTAACCTCCAACTTTAACAAATCATCTATGATATCAAGGAACGCCCACATCAAGAAACACCTCGAATTGTGGTCTGCAATTACACCATATTGTCCTCTTTGACAGATTCGGGCATTGGTAAACGATTTTGCAGTTTGTCTTGCATTTTAAGATTAGTATAAACCTATTGTATCAATGATTTTATTTTTTCAGCCTTTGGCAATCTTACGTCTCTCTGCATTGACTGGATGGTGTCCCTGAGAAGGAGTGGTAAGGGGCTTTCAAACTGACGCTACCTCAGTGTAAAATTTCAAGTGCTAGTCGGAAACTAGGAAACTCGGCAATGTTCTACTTGCTAACTGGTTGTAGCTGAGCTGTACACATGCTGCTGTCAATCAGTTAGCAAGTTGGACATTACTGAGCTTCCTAGCTCCGACTAGCACGTGACCGCGGCATTAGCCACTAGGCAGCTATCTATCCCCCTGCTCCCCCGACGCTTTGATGCGTTTGAACTGGGTCTGCTTCTGTACACGTGACGCCCTCTGGTGGTGGTGTACAGCAGCAGGTTCCCTGTTTTTTCCTAATTCCAAGTGGTCTTGAACGCAGTGAAGTCGTACATTTCCGAGTTCCCAGTTGTTTTGAACGCGGCATACCTTGCGTAAACGCTGGATATCAGAGGGCGCATGAGTATTTAGGCATGTGGCTAACTGGCTATGGTTTGATATTGTAACGACCCTGGGTTTATAAACCCCAGGGTCGTTACAATATCATCATCTGCATCAAGATAGAACAAGGCTTGACGGAAAAAATGGCGTCCCTTGAGAGGGCAAAAATGAGATGTACAGTACAAGTTAGAAGTTTGGACACACCTAATTCAAGGGTTTTTCTTTATTTGTAGTATTTTCTACATTGTAGAATAATAGTGAAGACATCAAAACTATGAAACAACACACATGGAATCATGTAGTAACCACAAAAAAAGAGTTAAACAAATCAGAATATATTTTAGATTCTTCAGTAGCCACCCTTTGCCTTGATGACAGCTTTGCAACCTCTTGGCATTCTCTCAACCAAATCAAACTTTATTTGCAACATGCGCCAAATACAACATGTGTAGATCTTACCATTAAATGCTTACTTACAAGCCCTTAATTACATGTTGACCACACCGCTCGCGTCCGTGCTCAAGCTTGCAAAATAAATGTACACATACATGTTATTTCATCATTGCGCGCCAACGAGCGTATGCGTTGCCAGGCACTAAAATAGAAGTTGCTTCTATTTTTGTCGCAGAACATGCTGCAAGTCCTGCTTCTCCCATCTCCTCACTGGTTTATAGAATCAGATACCCACGTGCCATCTCCTCATTGGTGATACCCACGTGGGTGATTGAAAGAGGAACTGAGGTCAGTCGTTGTCATGGTAATACTATGAAAGTTTAGATGCCAATCGCCATATAAAGTCCAAAGAAGAAAAAGAAGCCTTATAGGTTGACCACGCGACGCGAGCGTTGCAAAATAAATTTTGAAATCTATGTTATTCAATTATTGCACCCACTGCTTGCGCGCGTCAACGAGCGTCTGCGTTGCCAAGGGCTAAAATAGAAGTCCTTTTTATTTCTGACGCAGATCGCGCTGCAAGTCCTGCCTCTCCCATCTCCTCATTGGTTTATAGAAGCAGGTACCTACGTGCCATCTCCTCATTGGTTATACCCACGTGGGTGATTGAAAGACGAACTGTGTTGCCGGTCGGTGTAGTAATACTATGAAAGTTTAGATGCCAATCACCATAAGTTCAAAGATGAAAAAGCCTGGAAGGAGGAGAGATGACTAGAAACTATTCGGTTGACTGTTTTATGTGTGGATTGTCAGGTAAAATAACAACTCAATGTTTATATCCCAGGATAAATTAGCTAGCAACAGCAAGCTAGCTAGCTAAATTGCCATAAATGTTTAATGCTTTTTGACCTGTCCCCAAATTAATATTTCAACCTGGGTGTCCTGATCGCTTCTGGTGTGGGTGAACAAAATCGACCTGCATGTGGACGCACGTGCGCGGTAAGCATGTATGTCATGCTATAGCATAAGGATGCCAAAGGTCAGGGAACATGGTCAGAAGTAGTGCACTATAAAGGGAACATGGTGCCATTTGGCAGACATACCAGATCTTCCCCTCTCTATTCCTCTCTTGAGCTCTCTTTTACTCAAGCATATAGCTACTGAAGTGTTTTGGGCATGCATTGTTAAAATAAAGAGCTATAAGGATGTATGGATTCTGTATGCACTTATGACAACATTATTTATTCTCAGTCTTACCAATAACTGCTGTGGCAGTGTCTGTAGCTCAAGTACTAGTTATGAAAGGTGAGTTTAATGTTCAGTCCAGTAAAATTGTGATTCAAATATCAGCCTAATGCCTTTCATTGTCATGTACGTCACTTTCTATATCTCCCTTCCAAGAGTCCTTGCACCCTCATTACGATTTGGTTACCTGCCTAAAGTAGTTAGTAAGTAAAGGCAGATGTTTATTTTGACAGGGAGTCAATGCTGAGTCCAAGGTCTCTTTTCCAGATGAGCCCTGTTTCCAGAGGAGCCCTGTTTAACACAACAATACACATCAAAATACAATAGACACATTAAACTATACATCTATATATACATAAAAATACACATTATTATACATCAATGCATTAAAAGGACAACACAATCATTAAAAAACAGACACCAATTCCTCAAATGTTAAAATGCTTTGGCGATCATTCCACACAAAAGGTACAAAAAAATTGCAAGCAGATCTACCCAACTCAGTGGAGAGTTAGCCATCCCTGAGACCGGGTCTGGTATCTCGTACGTCTTTAAGTTAACAATGAAGTAAGGTACGGCAGAAGTTTATGCAGGAGAGCTTTAAAAGCAAAAAGAGTGCAATTAATCGATCTACGAGATTTCAAAGAGGGACAGACTACATTCTAATACAGAATGCAGTGATATGTACTGAACCTATCGCCCGTAATAAAGCGTAGTGCTCAATGATAAACTGCGTCCAATGGCTTCAATACAGTGGCAGCTGCATTCATATAGTCTATAACCGGTTTGAATGTCGACTGAATGAATATGTGGCTTGTCAGTGTCCTGCTGGAATTCAAAATGTATATGAAGCATTGTCATGTCTTTGGGAATATTCAGTTTTGTGTTTGTCTGGTGTCTATTTTCAGTTTCTGGTCTGTTTGGATACATTGGCGGAAAGAACTCCTACACAAAGTCAGGAGAAATGTAAAAAATCTGGAGAATTCTCCATTGGGTGAAGCCCTAAAGCAAGGGCAACGTCATATCCCTCAACAGTCAGTAGGGCGCCCCCCTCAAACACACACACTCGTTTGGTTGTTGAATGAAAATTCATCATGTCATTTGAGCCTTTATTGTGGTAACAGGTTATTGTTTTGACGTCTTACCAAGTTATATTTTTATTGGACATAGGTTTGCTCCTCAAACCAATCAGAGTTGGGAGATGCTAATAAGGCTTTTTGAGCTCAAGCCCCCAGCTGAAACACCTGTTCCGAAGAGAGATGGTGACTCACTCCTCACAGTGATCTGTTATTATTTGGGACTATTCACATATGGTGCTAACAATGAGGATAGGGCCTGCCTATATAGATTATTCAGTGTGTCAACATTGCTCACATACTTGGACATCAGTTTAAATTTTTGCACCAGAGCAGGGTGTCTGTATTAAGGCACGTGCTAACATACGCTAGCATTTGCTTTGTAGTTTGTAGCATTAATTAACCGTATAGCCTTTATAATTGTTGAATTAAACACAATATTCCGGGTGCATTAGTGAACTGCAATGCATAGATATATCAGATTTGCTGTGTGGTTATTTTGTTTTTGCCTCAACAGTGTAAAAATAACCAATATGGAGATGCATTCGTCGAGTGAATAGTCTGCTTTCAGGAGCCATTGATCAGCTGCTGTAACAGGAGAAGGCACATGCAGTATACACAAGAACTCAGCTAATTATGCAATCATGCCATAGTAATTTGAAGAACGCATAGACGGGTTAGCTGAGGCTGACAACGTCACCAAAACGATGCACACCCTTCAGTGGGGCAGAAGTCCGTGTTTTGTGATTCTGGATGGCCAGATAGCTAGCAACAAGGATAAGGCATGTCTGTTTGCCCCATAGTTGCACACATGTAGTTTTTTTTTGCTAAATAACCAAACCGTTTATAGCTACGTTCCCAAAATCATAAATGTCAAAATAATATAGTGTCAAAAGTGAAGATGAATAGCAGCTTTCTAGAATTGTCCATTATTAGAGACAAGAATGTTGTTGTCATGTTTTGTTGCTAGCATGCTGTGTTGTCATGTTTTGTTGCTAGCATGCTGTGTTGTCATGTGTTGCTAGCATGCTGTGTTGTCATGTGTTGCTAGCATGCTGTGTTGTCATGTGTTGCTAGCATGCTGTGTTGTCATGTGTTGCTGCCTTGCTATATTGTTGTCTTAGGTCTCTCTTTATGTAGTTTTGTGTAGTCTCTCTTGCCTAGATGTGTGTTTTGTCCTATATTTATATGTTATTTTTTTAACATCCTGTCAAACTAGACCTTTAGATGTCCACCTGTGTTAAGATGGTCTTCAGAGGCCCTTGACTTTCAGCTTTTAAAATTATTTAACGAGGCAAGTCAATTAAGAAAAAATTCTTATTTTCAATGACTGGCCTAGGAAGAGTGGATTAACTGCTTTGTTCCATGGGCAGAACGACAGATTTTGTACCTTGTCACCTCGGGGATTCGATCTTGCAACTTTTCGGCTACTAGTCCAACATTCTAACCACTAGGCTGCCCCAGCCATTCTAATATGTAATATCGGTCACCTCAACACAAGAACCTGACACCAGAAAAGGTCCAGAAGACATCAAAGAATGGAATTATTCATTGACTTAGAAAAATATGTATATATTCATTTAGGAATAGGATTTATAGATAAACCTTCAAAAAAGTATGAGCTCACTTTGGTAATACTGAACATTTTACATTTGAATGAAAATTATAGGATGGAAACAGGCTATTGGTAAGTTTGTTGGCTATATTCAATTGTTAATGGTGAGGTCCCCTCACTTGGTTTTTCACAGCATTGTCAAAAGTAACATAATAAAGGATGCGTTGACTGAGATTTCCTCCAGGACCAGGCTTGCCCAGCTGTCAGGTCTGTTGACTTTTCAGTAAGGTGTGGCGCTGTCACAGCAGAAATCCACCATGTACAGCAGACATGAAAAATAGCACTGTATAACGCATATCGTTTTACTTCCACTTATGTTTTGTTAAACAATTGGGTTGATTATTAAACCAAATTGGTTTGGGTAGGGAATGCCGGCTGTAGTCATTTGTCTTCTTCATGCTGTAGGCTCCATATTTCAAAAACTAAAAGCATTGTATTTGGGGCAATTCATTCGCTAAACCCTAAACCTCAACTAAATCTTGTAATGAATAATGTGGTAACTGAGCAAGCTGAGGAGACAACTGCTCAGAGTAACCCTGGATTGTAAACTGTAATGACAAAACATATTGATACAACAGTAGTTAAGATGGTCCATAATAAAGAGCTGCTCTGCATTTAACAGCACTATCAAAAAGAGAGGTCCTACAGGCCCTAGTTGTCTTACCTGGACTACTGTTCAGTTGTGTGGTCAGGTGCCACAGAAGGACTTAGGAAAATTGCCATTGGCTCAGAACAGGGCAGCACGAACAGAGCTAACATTAATAATATGCATGTCAATTTCTTCTGGCTCAAAGTGGAGAGATTGACTTCATCACTACTTGTATTTGTGAGAGGTATTGACATGTTGAATGCACCGAGCTGTCTACTGGCACACAGCTCGGATACCCATGCATACCCCACAAGACATGCCACCAGAGGTCTCTTCACAGTCCCGAAGTCCAGAACAGACTATGGAAGGCGCACAGTACTACATAGAGCCATGACTACATGGAACTCTATTCCACATCAAGTAACTGAAGCAGTAAAATTAGATTTTTTTTTTAAACTGATAAAAATACACCTTATGGAACAGTGGGGACTGTGAAGCAAAACAAACATAGGCACAGACACATGCATACACACACATAATATACGCACTATACACACACATGTAGATATGTGGTAGTAGAGTAAGTGCCTGAGGGCACACACTTAATGTTATGAAATCTGTTGTGAATGTATTGCAATGTTTAAAAAAAAAAAAAATTATAACTGCCTTAATTTTGCTGGACCTCACAAAGGCAGAAGCTACAAATATGCTAGCTTTGTTTATACCCTGATGAAGACAGCTTGGCTGTCGAAACGTTGGTAATTACATTTCTGCATCTGAGCTCCTAGAGTGTGCGGCTCTCCTTTATTTTCAAGCTTTGTTTGGATGACAGACTTACAAACACACGCGTGTGTGTGTCAAAGTAGAAGTCAGCCCAAGTGATTTTCAAAAAACAGTCAAAAAACATGCCCTGCTCAGGGCTTCTGATCGTTCTTTCTCTACTCGAGTACAAAGTAGAGCTGTGTTAACTTTCATAATTAAAAGAGAATATGGCACAGCCATCCTATCCATTCAAATCAAATTTATTTATATAGCCCTTCGTACATCAGCTGATATCTCAAAGTGCTGTACAGAAACCCAGCCTAAAACCCCAAACAGCAAGCAATGCAGGTGTAGAAGCACGGTGGCTAGGAAAAACTCCCTAGAAAGGCAAAAACCTAGGAAGAAACCTAGAGAGGAACCAGGCTATGAGGGGTGGCCAGTCCTCTTCTGGCTGTGCCAGGTGGAGATAACAGAACATGGCCAAGATGTTCAAATGTTCATAAATGACCAGCATGGTCAAATAATAATAATCACAGTAGTTATCGAGGGTTTAGCAAGTCAGCACCTCAGGATTAAATGTCAGTTGGCTTTTCATAGCCAATCATTGAGAGTATCTCTACCGCTCCTGTTGTCTCTAGAGAGTTGAAAACAGCAGGTCTGGGACAGGTAGCACGTCCGGTGGAAAGGTCAGGGTTCCATAGCCGCAGGCAAAACAGTTGAAACTGGAGCAGCAGCAAGGCCAGGTGGTCTGGGGACAGCAAGGAGTCATCATGCCAGGTAGTCCTGACGCATGGTCCTAGGGCTCAGGTCCTCCGAGAGAGAGAAAGAAAGAGAGAAGGAGAGAATTAGAGAGAGCATACTTAAAAATTCACACAGGACACCGGATAAGACAGGAGAAGTACTCCAGATATAACAGACTGACCCTAGCCCCCCAACACAAACTACTGCAGCATAAATACTCGAGGCTGAGACAGGAGGGGTCAGGAGACACTGTGGCCCCATCCGATGATACCCCCAGACAGGGCCAAACAGGAAGGATATAACCCCACCCACTTTGCCAAAGCACAGCCCCCACACCACTAGAGGGATATCTCCAACCACCAACTTACCATCCTGAGACAAGGCTGAGTATAGCCCACAAAGACCACCGCCACGGCACAAACCAAGGGGGGGGGCGCCAACCCAGACAGGAAGATCACGTCAGTAACTTAACCCACTCAAGTGACGGCATGAAAGAGCACCAGTAAGCCAGTGACTCAGCCCCTGTAATAGGGTTAGAGGCAGAGAATCCCAGTGGAGAGGGGAACCGGCCAGGCAGAGACAGCAATTTAATTTTCAACAATGCTGCGATGGTCTCCCTTGTGGCATGGACTGCTACATGGTTTCATCCTAAGTACACAAACTTGAACACAAATCAACAAGGTATTTAACTGAGGTAAATACTCAATCTTTATTTTTTGTAAAACTATACACACAATCATTTCGTCAAGGCCATTTGCACTGCATCCTGTAGCGACAACACAGAGTCAAGAAACAGGTGAGATGTTTAGTAAACCAAAAATGGAACGAGACAACATAACAGTAGTATCTACTTATGAACACAGGAACTATACTGACTGGGGAAAGTACCTAAGGGAGTGCCAGATAGAGGTAATAAATGAAGTAATGGAGTCCAGGTGTGCCTCATGAGGACGTGCAGGTGCACGTAATGATTGATGCCAGGTGTGTCTAATGATGGATCCCAGGACCGGTGGTTAGTATACTGGCCACGTCGAATGCCGAAGGGGAGGAGCCGGAGTAGATGTGACATCCCCTGGATTGGACTCCATGGTGTCTCAAACTTACTGGGGGGAGAATAGAGGATCATTATAATTGAGTGTGTTTTACCTCTAGCTTTGCATGTTCTCTGTAGGTACAGGTGCAGCAGGGACTTGCTGTCTCTTACACTCTTCACACACATGGTGGCAGTGTCTAAAAGAGAGAGGATCCTGCTAATACTGAAACTCACCAACGTTAGCTTTATTTATTTAATTTTTCAATAATATATTTTTTAAATGTATTATCCTAAACATACAATATACTTGCAGTGAAGTCGCTCAACAACTACACCACACCAGTCATCCAACAGACTCCCATTCAGACGTTAGCTTTATTATCACGCACACACCAAACACCATTCATGTGCCTTAACTTTAACATACATGATAATCCACTGGCATGTTAAAGTTTAAGCCACGATAGCTGATATTGCACTTACATACCTGTCACCCATGGAATGCTAAAATCAACATGTATGCCCATTTGTTTATCCAGCAACTCAGCATCTGCCACCATTTAGGCAGGGAGCATCAACTCCATGAGGCCAACAGGCCCTTTAAAGTTGCGTAAAAAGTAATGTGTGACCATGTCACCATAGAAACCAGGTTTCCCCAAACAGTATTGTGAACAGACATGATGAAACCTGCTGTATTGACCTCTACTTCCTTCCAATGGACTCACGACTCACCTGCACATTTTAGGAATGGGCCATGTTTCTTCAATGCATATTAGAAAGTGCATGTTTGTTTGTGTAACAGCTGAGTGGTAATTCCAATATTACTTTTGTAATGTCAGTGTCTTACCTTTGTAGATGAGCCCCCCCAGTGACAGCCATGCTTCCCAGAGAGAGGGGAAGAGCTGAGAGGAACATGAGGTTAGTAGTGTCATACTGTATTATTTGTTGGCAGTTTGGTTGATGTTCAGCTTTATTTACATCATACCTTCTCACTGAACTTCCACTGTAAATGGAGATCATTAACCCCTTTGGTGACTGATGGTCAGAAAACAAGGCATTAAAAAACATCCAAAGTCCTCTTGTGAACAAACCCTTTGAATACGGGCAATTATACAAAAAACACAGTATTTGCAGACTACTGTTCATCACTGAGCAGAGCAAAAAAGGAATGAGTATGAAAGAGGAAAAGAAAGACATGCGCATAGACACACACACCAGGTTGCCCCCGCATCATCCGTCACCAACAGCGTCCAGCAATTTTCAGGTCTGAGACGGTTTGAAATGCAATTTTCAGGTCTGAGACGGTTTGAAATGCAATTTTCAGGTCTGAGACGGTTTGAAATGCAATTTTCAGGTCTGAGACGGTTTGAAATGCAATTTTCAGGTCTGAGACGGTTTGGAATGCAATTTTCAGGTCTGAGACGGTTTGGAATGCAATTTTCAGGTCTGAGACGGTTTGGAATGCAATTTTCAGGTCTGAGACGGTTTGGAATGCAATTTTCAGGTCTGAGACGGTTTGGAATGCAATTTTCAGGTCTGAGACGGTTTGGAATGCAATTTTCAGGTCTGAGACGGTTTTGAAATGCAATTTTCAGGTCTGAGACGGTTTGGAATTCAGAAGGTAGAATGTGAAAACATGCCATTTCCAGGGAAAGGGGCTTAATTAAATTCAGGTCATTTATATTAATTTTACTTTTGAAAAATAATAATAATAAAACACCAAATATGTCGCTTTAGTTTGTCCATAAATCATAAAAATGTTATACTATTTGAAGTTTACATTAAACTATAATATTTATTAGGTACAAACACAGTGTCTGTGTATATGTTTTTGTGAATGTGACAACATTTGTGACTACGGATTACATTTGTGACCTGCTTTTTTATGCATTTGTGATTTGCATTACCTTTGTGATTTGCATTACAAATTTGTGAGTTGCGTTTTACGGATCAGTTTGTGCAGATTAAGATATTAATGTTTTAGACACGTTTCATGGGAACATTCATGTGTCCAGTTCTCTGTGGGGTAGGAGAATATTCCATCAACGTCTCACCAAACATACTCAGAACATGGTTGCCATGTTTTTCAGAATATAAAATATGAATGTTTGTGGCATATTGTATCGGCGGTCACGTCACCACTGAGGGAACGCAAGCCCGCACACATCATTTGGAGAGCAGGAGATTCCAGCTCATTGCACTATACTTCATGACTGGTTAACTTGAATAAATTAAGAATTTATGTTTTAAAGAACAACTGTTCTCTTTAGTATTTCTTAGACAAGAAGATACAATATGGTACAATGACAGAACTCGCCTTAGACTCATCCATGATCGAGTTTTGGTCGAAAATTCCGGATGACTGCAAGAGGCTTCACATCACTAGCTAGCTGACGTAAACTCACCCCAGCAACCGCAACATTCAAACAAGGCTACAAAGAAAACTAATGGGACTGTAGCGACTGTGTTGACTTCAAAATCGGGGGTGTGAACTAGGTTCCTATTCAAGCGTTGATCGACATGGTAATGTCTCTATAGTACTGGAGAAAAGTTAAAAACGGACCCTCCATTACATCGTGACGTGTCATGTCGTAACGTACAGCACGCATAAAGCAACTATTTCTGTCTTACAATCCCTCTCCACCAGGTGTAGCACTTCTCTCATTGTTTAAAATCAAGAAATGGACAGGGACGGGGGTAAGGGGGGGATATCTAGTTATTTTTTGCGTCATCATTGCATGCGATCATCATTCTCAAAGCCGCTGTTTACTTCTAAGATCACTTTAGCACCGCCCTAAAAAACATTCAAATTCAACACAAACCTTCAAATAGGTATGTAATGACACATTATATAAACTCTTTATAGTGTTTTATTTACATTTTAGAAGCGATAAGGTGCTAAGTTGGACAGATCGAGTGAAAAAAAGCCATTTTCTCACAACATCTCTCCTTCTCACTATCACGCATTAGGTTCGCTTCCCCACCCACCATTTTTAAAAAGACCCGACGGGGCTCATTGCCTGCTTGAATTATGCAGAAATGGGCAGCGTTTAGGTCATGTAATTGATACTGTTGGAAAGGGGAGAAATTGTGCTTTACAATGGTATTGACATTAGTTGATATGGAAGTATTACGTTTTTTGGGGCGCTAAAATAAGGGCAATTGTACAGACCTAGGCGATGTACGAGTTTACGTTAGCTAACTAGCCATTGGGCTAGCAAGACTATCTGAGGTAAAATTAGCCACAGAGCGTGCAGTGCATGTAGCTAGTTGTTTTGCAGTGCTAGCTGGCTAACGACATGGAGCAGCTAAAGCCTCCAACCGAACTGAAACTTAACAGCAGAGGTTAATGCAGAGGTTCAAGCAGTTTCCTCTATCTGTTAGCGAGAGGAGTGGCTGAAAAAGACACCGCACTGTTTTCTTACAGTAGCAGGCTCGGACACCATTGGTGTCTACAACAGCTTTCAGCTAACAGATGAGGAGCAAGCAGGCATTGACACTGTCATATGCATGTGAGACATTCCATGTGTTTATTTATGGTAAAACAGTGTGGGCCGAAACAACTCAAACATTTAGTTGCAATTGCAAAGGAGGGTCTAGCATACACACCACCAAGGGTACAGAGACTGTTTCTGAAACTTCAGAAATACAACTTTCAACTCCAGTACAGGCCAGGCCAGGGTAAGAATTGTTAGTGGCAGACACATTGTCCAGGGCTTTTGACAGCTCAGAACCAAACCAGATATACGAGCAGGATGAGACCATACATGTAAACCTTAGAGAGTTGCCCAGTCTCAGATGAAATGTGGACAGTTATTTCACGTGCTACTGTAAATGATTAGTGTTTGCAAAAGATGATTCAAACCATAACATGCGTGTGGTCTGTACAAGCTATACCATACCCTTATGGTCAATACAAGGATGAGCTATCTGTACTTTTAAGATGGTCATACCAAGGATCTTTTAGCTATTTGAATTTTAAGACCCCTTAAGGCAATGTTTCCCAAACTCTGTCCACAGGACCCCAAGGGGTGCACGTTTTGGTTTTTGCCCTAACACTACACAGATGATTCAAATAATCAACTAATCATCAAGCTTTAATTATTTGAATCAGCTGGCGGTCCCGAGGCCCGAGTTTGGGAAACACTGCACCTAACCATTGCCCAATAAGTTATCTTAATGGCATGTGTTTATTGGGCCAGAATAGTTAAGCCCTTTCCAGAAGTAGCCATAAAGCCTCCTCCCTAGGCACTTATGTAGATCTGAAACAACATGATGTAAGCAATAGGGTGAATGCACTTTGAAGTAAATGCCAAAGGAGGCTGCTGATGGGAGAACAGCTCATAATAATGTCCAGAATGGAGCAAATGGAATGGCATCAAACACATGGAAACCGTTTGTTTGATACCATTCCATTACTTCCACTCCAGCCATTACTACAAGCCCATTCTCCCCAATGAAGGTGCCACCAACCTCCTGTGAATTCTCAGACCCTTATAAATGTAGACAAAATAAAATATTTGATTGATCATAGTGATTAAAGAGTATAATTAAAACAGGTTAATATGCCCCACCAACATTAGACAACGGCTATAGTTCTTGCCCTTAAGAAAAAACGAGATCTATTCCTACTTACCCCATGGTCTCAACATTTAGTTTTCCTCAACCCACATTGGCTCTTTGCTTTCTTTTCATCTGTATTTCTGTCATGTTCCACGGGCTCTGGTTGTCTGCTCTATATTAGCATTCATCTTGGGGCCAGAACAAGATGGCCCTTGTGTATTATGATCAGCATCAGCATTATGATTATCTGTAACAGACTTGGTATCACGATTATTGAACTCTTAAAGGCTCTGCATGGTCAATATTTGTCTGATGTGGCCCAACAGCATTTACTGCGATGCAGCCTCCATAGACTTCAGGGGTTTCATACTTCTTGTTCTTAGCGGAGCAGAGCTGTGAGTATTTATTCAGGATGAATCGCACCCTCCTACCGTCAAGCAATCATGTCAATGCGAAGCTATACGGAGCCCTCTGCATTATTACAACATTTGAGAGGCGTAGGGTGATGCGGAGCATGATTTGGCCTCTGCATGCCTCCGGAGGCTCCGCAATTGCATCACACTCTCCATTCAAAGCCTCCAACCACATTTTTGGATTAAGCATAAAATTGTCTGATAACTCTTCTACAATTTATGCGGCTCCGCGGAAATCTAATTAACATTTTAAAAAATCCCTATCAAGGTGTGAATTTCTTAACAGGCCTCGAAGCCATGCCAGGACCATCAGAAGCACCAGCCCCGACAGTAGGTCAATTTACTACAGGTACATCCATGTAAACTTCATCAGTCTATTCTGTAGTTCTAGCAATCTGTTTAACAGCCTTTGCATATGATACATCATGACTGATCCTATATCTCTGAGCTTCTCTCTGTACCTGGCATCCACCAAATGCTGCACTGTGTTGCTCTCCCACACAATTACAGCACTTAACCACATTGCTTCCACATTCACCGTAATCTGAGCAGCTACATGTCCCATTCTCTGGCATTTAAAACAACGCAGTGCATATTGGACAAATTCTCTAACATTGAAACTAAGGAATCCTATTTGTATTTTTCCCAGCAAGACTTTCTCAGACTCGCCTCCATTTCCGACCTCTCGTTCCCTCATCCAAAGTCTTTGCCGAGGACCAGCCCCACCCACTTGAGGGGAGTTCCTTACTAATTAGTGACTTTAATTCATCAATCAAGTACAAGGGAGGAGTGAAAAACCCGCAGACACTCGGCCCTCCCTGGAATGAGTTTGACACATGTGCTCTAGGGCATTTGCTCATTGGGCCAGTATAGTTAGATCCTGTCCAGAATAAACCTTAACCCCTCCTACCTAGGCACTAGTGTCTATCTGAAACAACTTGATAGGTGTAAGCAATAGGATGAATGCACTTCGACGTAAATCTCAACTCTGTTAAAAGTTCACTCAAGAAAATATTTATTGATCATAGTGATTCAGGAGTATCATTAAAACAGGTTAATATGCCCCAACAACATTAGACAACTATACAGAACTCCCTTAAATTGTTGAAATAAGTATATCAAATCAATGATGAGAGAATAGTTAAATTAATTGATAACTGACACAGACATGGTGGTGTTGAAGGAACATCTGAATGCTGTGAACCAAGAGGTTGTGAGTTCAAATTCCAGGTGAGGATATGTTGAATAATAATTACTGTATAAATGAACATGCATAATGTAATCATGTACTGTATGTCAAATATGTAAGTTGAAAACACTATGTTAAAAGCAATGTGTTTGTGAGTATCCCCAACCTTGCCAACTGACAAAAAGAGCTGTGAATGGATCAGTGGTTCACTAATCAGGGCCTTGATGGGCTTAGCAACAGTAACAATGCGTGCTGTGTAATGGAAACACATTTTTGGGGATAACTTTCCTTTGGGACCATCAGACAACGTCCTGACAACTGACACACAGAAATGTTCCATGAAACGTTAGCCTGATGACTCACACAAAATGTTTCTGCTGCTCTGTCATTCGCGACATATGTTAGTCAGAGACTGCCATCATTGAAGTTGTTTGTGGTGACGAGGGGCGTTCTCAGAAGGTTTTTGCTAACATAGAAAGAATGGTTTCATAACTAATAGAAAACTGGACACTCAAACATTAGGGGAACATTACAAGTAACATTACAAAAACGTTCTCTCGCCCCCTATAATTGTTAGCTGGGTGGTTGGCTAGCTAGGTTAGTTGGCTAGGCTAGCTAGCAGGCTAGAATAACTAACTTTAGCTGGCTTGCTGGCTAAAATAACGGCATATGCCGGTAACATTATTTGATAACTGGTTAGATGGCATTATGTATTACCAAACTGGTTTACTTGAATGTAGCTGTAAGCTAGGTGTTGATCGCAACTGGCTGACTTATGCAATGCTAACGTAACATTAACAGGCTGGTAGGGCTAACGTTAGCAAGCTAGTTGGCAAGCAACTTTGCAAGCTGATTTGTAACAATAAATGAATCCCCCAACGACCTTGTCAACCACTTTGAAAAGAAGGTTGACGACATCCACTACTCATTCACTCAGCCTATTGAGTCTATGATCTCACTCACACAGAACTACCATACGCCTTGACTTCTTCCTCCCCTCTCTCCAGATGAGATCCTGCGACTAGTAAGGTCTGGCCGCCCGACAACCTGCCCGCTCGACTCCATCCCCTCCTCCTTTCTCCTGATTATCTCTGGAGACCTTCTCCCATTCCTCACTTCCCTCAAAAACTCATCCCTGCCCACTGGCTGCAGTCACTCCCCTCCTCAAGAAACAAACACTCGACTCATCTGACGTCAAAAACTATAGACCTGTATCCCTTTTTTCTTTTCTTTCCAAACACTTGAGCGTGCCCGCTCTGATCAACTTCCTCATTAT
This sequence comes from Salvelinus fontinalis, assembly GCF_029448725.1. Taxonomy (NCBI): domain Eukaryota; kingdom Metazoa; phylum Chordata; class Actinopteri; order Salmoniformes; family Salmonidae; genus Salvelinus; species Salvelinus fontinalis. The sequence continues at coordinate 25,230,580 of NC_074669.1, forward strand.
CTCTCTCAGAACGATCTTCTTGAGCCTAACCAGTCAGGCTTCAAGACGGGTCACTCAACCGAGACTGCTCTTCTCTGTGTCACAGAGGCTCTCTGCACTGCCAAAGCTGACTCTCTCTCCTCTGTTCTCATCCGGCTAGATCTATCCGCTGCCTTCATCACCATGAACCATCCGATCCTCCTCTCCCCCCTCAGGTCAGGGCGTCTCAGGCTCTGCACACTCTTGGATTGCATCCGACCTGGCAGGCCTCTCCTACCAGGTGACTTGGAGAGGATCTGTGTCTGCACCACGTACTCTCACTACTGGTGTCCCCCAGGACTTGGTTCTAGGCCCTCCTCTTCTTTCGATACACCAAGTCACTCAGCTACATCATATCCTCACATGGTCTCTCCTATCATTGCTATGTCGATGACACTCAACTACTTTCTCCTTCCCCCTTCTGACACCCAGGTGGTGACACCAATCGCTGCGTACCTAGCAGATATCTCAACTTGGATGTCGGCCCACTACCTCAGGCTCGACGAGACGGAGCTGCTCTTCCTCCCAGGGAAGGCCTGCCTGCTCAAAGACCTCTCCATTACGGTTGACAACTCCAGTGTCGCCTTTCCTGTTGTTCTCTGCAAACATCTGCAAACATCAAAGCAGTGACTCGCTCCTGCAGATGTCGCTTTGAAGAATCTCAAATAGAATATATTTTGATTTGTTTAACACTTTTTTGGTTACTACATGATTCCATATGTGTTATTTCATAGTTTTGATGTCTCCACTATTATTCTACAGTGTAGATAATAGTAAAAATAAAGAAAAACCCTTGAATGAGAAGGTGTGTCCCTTGACTGGTACTGTATATGTATCTCTATCTCTGTTTATAGAAGACTCACTATGCATCCGTAAATGGCGATCAAGCCACAAAGGGGGTCTAGTGTCTGTTGAGTTTGTGTAATAAAAGGAACAAGCGTTATATAATTGCTTGGATTAAAAAGTTCCAACCCTTTGACTTATTCCACATTTTGTTGTGTTACAGCCTGAATTCAAAAGGATTAAATGTTTTTTTTCTCACCCATCTACACACAATATCCCAAAAGTGAAAACATGTTTATAGAAATTTTTGCAAATGTATTGTAAATGAAATAAATAAATCTCATTTACATAAGTATTCAAACCCCTTTGCATGCCACTTCAAATTGAGCTCAGTGTCACGCCCTGACCATAGTTTGCTTTGTATGTTTCTATGTTTTGTTTGGTCAGGGTGTGATCTGAGTGGTGTGTTGTGGGTGATTGTTCTTGTTCGTGTGTTCCTGTGGTTAGTGTTCACTATTTCGGGACTGTTGCGTCTTCGTTTATTTCGTCAGTTTATTGTTTTTGTTCTTTCTTGAAGTATTCTAATAAATATAAATACTCGCCACGCTGCATCTTGGTCCGACATTTCTTACTCCTCGTCAGAGAACTACCGTTACACTCAGGAGCATCCAATTTCCTTTGATCATCCTTGAGATGTTGCTACAACTTGATTGAAGTCCACCTGTGGCCACTTAATTTAGAAAGAAACATACCTGTCTATATAAGGTCCCGTAGTTGACAGTGCATGTCAGAGCAGAAACTACATCATGAAGTCCAAGGAACTGGCCATAGATTGCCGAGATTGTCACACCCTGATCTGTCTCACCTGTCCTCGTTATTGTCTCCACCCCCTCCAGGTGTCGCTTGTTTTCCCCAGTGTATTTATCCCTGTGTTTCCTCTCTCTCTGTGTCAGTTCATCTTGTATGTTTCCAAGTCAACCAGCGGTTTTCCCAATCGCCTGCTTTTTGCATGCTCCTTTTTCTAGTCGTCTTGGTTTTGACCCTTGACTGTTTCTGGACTTGGTACCCGTATGCCTGACTATTCTACCTGCCTTGACCCTGTACCTCCTGGACTCTGTACCTCCTGGACTCTGATCTGGTTTTGACCTTTTTGCCTGTCCACGACCATTCTCTTGCCTACCCCTTTGGATTAATAAACGTAAGACTCCAACCATCTGCCTCAGGTGTCTGCATTTGGGTCTCGCCTTGATAGAGATAAAATTGTGATGAGACCTACAGTATGTCTGGAGAAGGGTATAAACAATTTCTGGAGTGTTGAAAGTTTCCGAGAGCACCGTGGTCTCCATAATTGAAAAAATATGGTACTACCCAGACTCTGCCTAGAGTTGGCCGTCTGACCAAACTGAGCAACCGGGCAAGAAGATGACCAAGAACCCACTGACCACTCTGACAGTACTACAGATTCCTTGGCTGAGATGGGAGAACCTGTCAGAAGGACAACAGTCTCTACAGCACTTCACCAATCTGGGCTTTATGAAAGTCCTTGAGCGGCCCAGTCAAAGCCCAGACTTGAATCCCATTAAATCTTTGGAAAGACTTGAAGATTGCTGTTCACTGCTGCTCCCCATCTAACTTAACAGAGCTTGAGAACAATTCTAAAAACTTTGTCATGATGGGGTATTGTGTGTAGATGGGTGAGAAGAAAATATATTTAATCAATTTTGAATTCAGACTGTAACACAAAATAAAAAGGTATGAATACTTTCTGAAGGCACTGTTTAAACAGGTTTGTTGTTTAGATGTGTCGGCTATGTGTGGTACACCACCATGGGCAATGCCTCTATATCAGGAGCTCTCTTCCTTGTACTCTTTTCAAATTTGTCTCTGTGGATGTTACGATCTCCATGTTGACACTGGGACATACATCAATCTTGGCCAAGTTGTGTGTGTGTGTCTCACCATCTTCTCCCATCAGCTGGCTCTGCCTTCACTGTCACTGTATTCTCTGGCGTTTCAGAGCTCATGATGCCAAATGTCTGGAAGAACCTAATATTTGCTCAAATACTCTGCCCAGATTTTCTCTTGGACCTTAATTACCTAGTCTTAGTTGCTACACGTTTCAATTTACTCTTGTTTATTCCTCGACTACATTGTCCTCCTCACTGCTCCCTTTTTCAATGAACACTGCAGAGGCCCTGGTCGAAAATTCTCTGTGCTATGCCAAACAGCACCTAACCTGTAACGGCTAATTCAGCTTCACATTAGCCCGTTACAATCTGCTAGCTAGGGCAGGTCCAGAGTACAAAGACCTGCTGTGGTCTTAATGAGTATATCATTTAATGTATCAGTGGTTTCAAAAAGAACTCAAGACAATAATATTACAAACATTTAAAGTCGGAAGTTGCAGTTCGTCACAATTCCTGACATTTAATCCCAGTAAAAATTCACTGTCTTAGGTCTGTTAGGATCACTTTATTTAAGAATGTGAAATGTCAGAATAATAGAGAGAATTATTTATTTCAGCTTTAATTTCTTTCATCACATTCCCAGTAGGTCAGAAGTTTACATACACTCAATTAGTATTTGGTAGCATTTCCTTTAAATTGTTTAACTTGGGTCAAATGTTTATGGTAGCCTTCCACAATCTTCCCACAATAAGTTGGGTGAATTTTGGCCCATTCCGCCTGACAGAGCTGGTGTAACTGAGTCAGGTTTGTAGGCCTCCTTGCTCGCACACGCTTTTTCACTTCTGCACACAAATTTTCTATAGGATTGAGGTCAGGGCTTTGTGATGTCCAGTCCAATACCTTGACTTTGTTGTCCTTAAGCCATTTTGCCACAACTTTGGAAGTATGCTTGGGGTCATTGTCCATTTGGAAGACCCATTTGCGACCAAGCTTTAACTTCCTGACTGATGTCTTGAGATGTTGCTTCAATATATCCACAATTTTCCTCCCTCATGATGCCATCTATTTTGTGAAGTGCACCAGTCCCTCCTTCAGCAAAGCACCCCCACAACATGATGCTGCCACCCCCGTGCTTCACGGTTAGGATGGTGTTCTTCGGCTTGCAAGCCTCCCCCTTTTTCCTCCAAACATAACAATGGTCATTATGGCCAAACAGTTCTATTATTGTTTCATCAGACCAGAGGACATTTCTCCAAAAAGTATGATCTTCGTCCCCATGTGCAGTTGCAAACCATAGTCTGGCTTTTTTATGGCGGTTTTGGAGCAGTGGCTTCTTCCTTGCTGAGCGGCCTTTCAGGTTATGTTGATATAGAACTCTTTTTACTGTGGATATAGATACTTTTGTTCCTGTTTCCTCAAGCATCTTCACAAGGTCCTTTGCTGTTGCTCTGAGATTGATTGCACTTTTCGCACCAAAGTACGCTCATCTCTAGGAGACAGAATGCGTCTCCTTCCTGAGCGGTATGACAGCTGCGTGGTCCCATGGTGTTTATATTTGCGTACTATTGTTTGTACAGATGAACGTGGTACCTTCAGGCGTTTGGAAATTGCTCCCAAGGATGAACCAGACTTGTGGAGGTCTACATTTTTTTCTGAGGTCTTGGCTTTCTTTTGATTTTCCCATGATGCCAAGCAAAGAGGCACTGAGTTTGAAGGTAGGCCTTGAAATACATCCACAGGTACACCTCCAATTGACTCAAATTATGTCAATTAGCCTATCAGAAGCTTCTAAAGCCATGACATAATTTTCTGGAATTTTCCAAACTGTTTAAAGGCACTGTCAACTTAGTGTAGGTAAACTTCTGACCCACTGGAATTGTGATACAGTGAATTATATGTGAAATAATCTGTCTGTAAACAATTGTTGGAAAAATTACTTGTGTCATTCACAAAGTAGATGTCCGAACCGACTTGCCAAAACAATAGTTTGTTCACAAGAAATTTGTGGAGTGGTTGAAAAACAAGTTTTAATGACGCCAACCTAAGTGTATGTAAACTTCCGACTTCAACTGTATATTATATGCCATTTGCTTTCAAGTCACATGACTCTTGCCACATAGCTGTTGTCACACAAGGACAACTATACATCAAAGAGATATTTGAGTCACTGGGAATAAAGTCCAGCTCAGTAAATGTAAATGATTTGGGTGTGCCAGCCTAGTCTCATTTAGGTGTTGTCCTCGGCTGTATTTACCAGACTGATTACTAGATTGCAGGTGTTATCGCCCTCTTGTGGTCTTGAAAGGATCTGATTGGAAACATAGGGTTTTTTATTGTTTATTACTCTGATCAAAAATATAAATGCAACATGCAACAATTTCAAAGATTGTACTGAGTTACGATTCATATAAGGAAATCAGTCAATTGAAATAAATTAATTGGGCCTTAATCTATGGATTTAACATTACTGGGAATACAGATATGCATCTGTTGGTCACAGATACCTTAAAAAAAAGGTAGTGGCGTGGATCAGAAACCCAGTCAGTATCTGGTGTGACCACCATTTGCCTCATGCAGCTCAACACATCACCTTCGCATAGAATTGATCAGGCTGTTGATTGTGGCCTGTGGAATGTTGTCCCACTCCTTCAAGGGCTGTGTGAAATTTCTGGATATTGACAGGAACTGGAACACGCTGTCATACACGTCAATCCAGAGCATCCTGAACATGGTCAATGGGTGACATGTGTGGTGAGTATGCAGGCCATGGAAGAACTGGGACATTCCAGCTTCCAGGAATTGTGTACAGATCCTTGCGGCATGGGGCCGTGCATTATCATGCTGAAACATGAGGTGATGGCGGCGGATGAATTGCACGACAATGGGCCATTCATCCTTGAAGGTCGCTTTAGAAAATTTGGCAGCACATCCAACCGGCCTCACAACTGCAGACCACGTGTATAGCGTCGTGTGGATGAGCGCTTTGCTGATAGCTTATGGTAGATAAATTAACATTCAATTGTGTTTTTAACAAAACTGCACATTTTGAAGTGGCCTTTTATTGTCCAGCACAAGGTGCACCTGTGTAATGATCATGCTGTTTAATCAGCTTCTTGACATGACACACCTGTCAGGTGGATGGATTATCTTGGCAAAGGAGAAATGCTCACTATCAGGGATGTAAACAAATTTGTGTACAACATCTGAGAGAAATCCTTTTTTTGTGCGTATGGAACATGTCTGGGATCTTTTATTTCAGCTCATGAAACATGGGACCAACACTTTACATGTTGTGTTTATATTTTTGTTAAGAGTAGTTAAGTTCCCAGTAAGCTACAGTGGTTACTCTAAGAAATATTTCACATATGATTCCAAGAATATTTGAAGCACAATTTAAATATGAAGACTAAGAAGTACAACCCCCTCCCATTACATGACTTAACCTGCTTATATTATCCTATGTTGAGTCAGAGATATATACTGTATCTATGATGAGGGCCTAATATATCTCCCTCTGACTCATTCACCTTTCTGCTATCAGAGGCTTTAAAACTACAAAGTTTTGTCCAAGTGTTGGTGACCTACCCTGCTGATCTTTATTTACAGGAAATAATGAAGTGTTGTAGATATGTCATTGTTTACCCAGGTTTGCAGTTTCATTTGAAAATCACAGAACAACATATGCCCTTTTGACTAAAATGTGTATGTTGCTTTATTTGTCCCATTCTAACCCATTAATCCAGGTGACAATTCATTATGTTCTTATTTTCCCTCTAGTGAAGCACTGTAACTCAATCTGTATTGACCTCTCAGTGCTCTACCCCTTAGTAAATGCCTCCTCCTCCTTGAACCCCTCTTGTGAGAACAGGATGTTTTCCCTGCAGTTCTGGTATGTGACTGGGAGATCCCCACAAAGGCAGCCCTGTCAAACCCATCACTATAATGTAGTTATATAGGCTGACCTATTCCAGCAAACTAATGGGCTGCCCTTATGTGGAATCAAGCAGCACCTATTCTGCAAAGGTAGCTATGAAATGTAAGTCCTTTGAAATGAAAAGTACATGGCTTTTTAAGTTCCATACATTTATGAATTTGAGGCCAGGCACAGAATGTTACAAAATTGAGCTTTACGCATTATGCTTGTCAAATATGTTGCAGAAACATGATATATCAGAATATCATTTTGAACTTGAGACAAAAAACAACTCATTCAGATAGGGAACAATAAAGAAAATCACGCCCTTCTGTAAACAACAGTTTTCTGTGTAACCAATTGTATTTTACAACAACGTAGTTGCTTATGACTGAAGGTAATTTTCACCATTCACAAAGTGTATTGGGAGGTTCCTAAAGCGTAAAACGACCAATGAAGGTCCATCGTGGGTTGGTTTTCGTTCTTGCACGAGGAAATTCCGATTGGTGAGGGGATTCGATTAATGCTCAGGCCATTCCCCGGTGAATCGGTTTAGCGTTGATTGCGTCCATTTGGAACCGGGCATGAGCCGGGTGCCCGGTTTTGGCCGGCGGAGAAATCGGTTCAAAACAAAAGTGACGTCGGGTTAAGGTCGTGGATTAACGAGTATGTGTTTTCACCTGCAAAAGTGATTGATTAAGATAAAAAAGCTTTATCTGCCGTCCTAAGGAAAACCAGTTTGAAAATTCGAGCATATATTTTATGAAAAATAGATGTTGTATATTTCTGAACGATGCTGCACTGTTCACAATATGACTGAGCGGCGCAGATTACAGTTTGATTTGAAAAGAGCGTGCATCGCTCACCGGTTTTGCCCGGTCACGTGTTGGGCCATAGTTCGGTTCAACCCGAGGCAGCTTAATCGAACTCTCCCATTGATATACGTAGGTACTTTTCCTAGCCAATGAACCTTAGCGGTGGGATGGCCTGGTTTGGAATTTTGACCTCTCACGTTCATCCAAAGGAGGGTCCAAATTCTTTGTCTTCAGATTTCCTACATGACACCAGAGACATCCTATTATGAAGGAGTAGGGGTGCGGCTACTAGGTTCCTCGTCCACCCAAATCATCTGTGGGCATTGGTTATGTTGACATGTCCCGCCTACTGGCCGGTCTGCGGACTTCACACAGGCAGTTGTGTGTTTCATAAAAATGCACTCTGATGCGGCAAGTAAGTAGCTATAGTAGTGGCTTTTGGTGTGTTTAGGCTCCACGTATTGATAATTTACGTAACAGCGACCGGATCTATTGCATATATCTGTTTATATTTAGATTTAGCTGTTTATCGAGTGTCTAATAGAGGTATGTGCAGACTATCTGTCTATTGCCATTCTCTTTGTATTTCCAAGTGTTGTCTTGGGGCGCAACAAAGGGACTGTACTGTGTTATTGCTGAATGTACGCACTTTTTGTTGACTTGTTGTTAGGACAACTAACGTTGCAAAGGCTACTATTCGGTTGAATACATCAGCTAAATATGTCATTATTGTCGACCTATTATACTGCTATTTTGTCGCTTATTTAAGGACGGGAATGAAGTGCTACTGCAAAGCAACTTACACTTGGAACAGTGTTGTGTAGGCTAAATAGGTCAGTTTTCCAGTCAACTGCGGAAAATTACAGAGGATGAAAATTGTGACGCAGTTCTGTAAAATATATTTCTATGCTTGCTGCAATAGAGCTGGCCGACTGCGCGTCATATACTTTAACTGTTGCAAGAGAACCATAAGATACTTGCATGCACTATTCCATAGGATGTAACATTTTTGTATCGATATAATATGCATTCATCAGTTGGGGTGAGTGTCAGGAGAGGGGTGCAGAATGAAATGTTAATTTCTGAGGGTGGGAATTGTAGTCTAATTCCACTCCCCATTGATCAAGATCTTAGAGCTTTGATCCAGGAAATGGACTACAACAACCATAATGTCTCCCTCTACTCTCCAGATACTTTGTAAACTCTGTGCAAGTTGTGTCTGTATTGCTATTTTAAGTAGTCTATTCAGTTAGCGCTATCATGAGGTTCGGGCCTTTCGTTGATCTAGGCGTGTGAGCGTTTTGACTATAGAAACGGATTTAAAGCGAAAATGACACTTCGTGAGCGCAGATGAGGAGATTGCATGTTTTATTGGAAAGGCCATGTCGGCGTGGTGTTTAATCATAATCGACCACTCTACTTTTTTGTCTGGCATTCTGTGAACCCTGTTACATTTGAATACAATCCTCATCTGTCAATCCTGCTCATGATCTGACTGTAGACTACTGTATTCTAATGTATCTACGTAGCTACAGTCCTTCATACCTCTTTCTGGTTCGTATTAGGCCCACTGAACGATTATAACGGCTCAGCATAAAAATGCACATTTTATTGTCAATCCCATCACGATGAAAGGCATTGATTATGTGCAGTTATGGCTGTTTGACATCACTATTTAGTCATCCCAACTATTTTGATGCAAATTGTGAAGGTGATTAAGATGGTTGTACATGCATACCTTCTCATTCCTATTGGCTGAATGCAAAGATGTGACCCCTATGACAGAGGGAGGAGCATGGTGATGTAGGCAGGCTGTGGGTAGCAGATGGTGAGTTCGCCCAGCTATCAGTGCCCCGGGAAACCTATGTTTCTCTGAGAAGCAGATCATTGTTTAATATTGCCTACTGTTGCGTGTCTGTTCCATATCTAATGTATGTAATGTAGTGGTGTTACATTTAGAGATGTGCTGAAATGTACTTTTCCCCCTTTAGATTTTCAGCTGAACTCCCATTTTTCTACACTGGCCAGCATCCACAAAATCTACCACACCCTGCACAGGCTGGTAAAAGCATTTTGCCCTCATACCAATATGTGTTTTTCATGTGACATATGAGTACCAGCCACCTGTTCCAACAGTTTACTTTATGGAGTTACTCTGGCAAAACGCTAAGAATTTGATCATGGACATTTACCCCTATCTACAAATGAATCCTAGTTATTAATGAGTTATAGACATGGATAGATTTTTCTATTCCTGGATGGATACTTAAAAGGGGATTAATTCATCCTTCCTCTCATCCTATTTCTCTCCTCCCGCTCTCTGAAATAATAACTGCATCTCTAAAGGTTACAAGCTTGAGGAAATGAGAGAGCAAGCCTCCCCTCACACCCTACCCCTGCTCACTGCATGTGAACGTGTGTGTGTGTGTGTGTGTGTGTGTGTGTGTGTGTGTGTGTCTCTTGGTGGGGGTTGCCTAATATAGTTCCATTTATCTCTCCACTCAGAACCTGACGGAGGACGTTGGACAGGACGGTCACTCCACAGGTACCGACCCTGCCTGCACCTTAATGCACACCCACATGACACTTACTAGCTACGTTTCCATCCAATTGGCGGCAGGTTTTAACACAATATTAGCATTTTCCCACCACAGATGTGTTTCCATCTAATTGATTAAAGGCTGTGCGTGATGACGTAGTGCACATGAAAATAACTTTTGCTGTTAAATTCCCATGTACCAAAAGAAAAAGACAAGTTAAATGGGTTTCTATTAAATTTTAAACCCTACTGATGGTTTTGTCACAATCCTTTTGGTTATATAGCGAATGTTCCCACTCTGGCCTTGGCAAGTTCGTTATAGCCAACAGCTCACAGATACAGTGCAGGTATAGCCTACATGATGAGATTATTATGGACAAAAAGAGCAAGATTATATTTATTTGTCAAATGGCAGTGAAGCATTAATCATCATGTCACCAGAATAAGACCTTCCATATTTATTGAAAGGAGCATCAAGCTCATCATCGTGCTCTTTCATCAACCTGTGAAGTTCATCATAACTTATTTCATCTGTAGCCTAATAAACTGCATGCTGCTTGGAGGACCACACAACATATCATCACGTGACTCTCAAGTTTACTTCGATGTGATGGTTATTTGCACCTATAGGCATTTCCACCGCCATTTCTCACATAATACATTTTACCGACGCTAAAAGATCCCATCTTGTCTAGCGTGTTTTTTTTTGTTGACATTTGGAAAGTTTGCCGACAAAATTTGCTGTTTCCATCACGGCCTGTCAAAACATTTTCTATCTGACATGTATTTACTGGCATAAAAAGGTTGGATGGATACCTGGTTGCTGTTCTCTATATCTCTCTCCTCACTCTCTATCTCTCTCCTATTGTGTTTCTCTCAGCCTGCCGCTCCAGAGCCATGCCTCCTAGGAAAAAGAGGAGACCCACTACTGGAGATGATCTGTCAGCTAAGAAGAGTCGCCAGGACAGGTACTACCAACCTGGTACACCAACGAACGCATCCGTTAGATCAGGTCTTACACAATAAGAGGAATTATATCCAACAGTCTTATTCAGATTCACTAATCACTCGTGGACAGGCTACGTAACATCTGTCAAAAGACTGGGATGACTAACACCTCGATCACACCGACCGACAGTCATTGCATTTTGGTACACCAGAAGTACATTCATTTCCAATGGAACGCTGTGTTTGCCTTGCAGCATTCCCTTGCGGAGGCAGTTGCGGTGCGTTCTGTGTGGTCTATATATCCAACGTATGCATCAAATTGTATGCGTCGGCTTGACAGAAATAGTAGCAAAAGGTGAATGTTGAACTTTTGTTGCACACATATCCAGTAAACATTTTTGGATTACATAATAAAAATGCTGTGTCATTTAATTACGCAGCGTTGACGCAAAGACGCTGTCAGTCTGATCGAGGCATAGCGAGTAACAGTTATTCATGTGCGCAGGTTTTTCGTCACTGGCTATTTGAACAAGTCTTGATTTAGCGGGTGTGCGTGTCTTTTCGAATTTCACAAGAGGAGGGTACATTTGACCCCTAGCCTGGCATAGAGAGGCGGGTGGAGCTACCATCCTGCTTTTGCTCCTCAGTCTAGTATCTTTTTCTCATACATCTCCCCCCAGAACCTAATCCAGTATGTTACGCAATTGCGCACAATTTTTGTTCTGGATTTTCAACTGTTCACTGAAACGGTATACATGTGTGATGACACGTGATTTGTCTCCCCAGTGGATTTGCATACTTCATTGTCAGCTTAGAAATCCAAAAGAGCAGCAAGAGGAATTTCCATCACATAGCTCATCCAATAGTTATTTGTCAGGATTAACTTTTTTCTACATCGTAGTGTGTGATATGCTCCTAGACGGTAGGATTTTAGGTCACACAATGTATTCCCAGCACCCGCAGTAATGTGTGAAATATGCTGTGTGTGCAATGCCGTAGATTGTCTGAATGGTATTTTTCAAAATGCAGTGTTTTTAGAAAACATGAGGCACCACAAATCCGAGAGGAAGAGACCTTCTCCAGTAAAAGATGTCTGGAGTGGTTCTATGAGTACGCAGGTGAGACACAAGGTTTGTAAATATACATTTGCAATTCTCTATCAGTTTATATAAGCACACATAATGGTGTAAATACCTTTGTTACTCTTAGATTTGGGTTTTCATGTCATAGTTGAATTGTACTGTGTGAGAGCTGTGAATCGGGCATCATTGATTGCTTCATAAAGGATGTCTCTTGCTTGCTGAAATGATGTCATAGATTAATGTTTTGTGTTTGTCACCTGCAGGTGGGATAGGGTCATAGAGAATTGTTACGTATGTATGTACGCATTGTGATTGTAATTTTTGCTGTGATGATGTCAGAATACTTTGTTACCTCATTCTATGTCATAGAATTCTATGACATCATAACAATAGCGATTACAATCATAGTTTTCGTGATGTGATGTCATAATAGGGACTGCTTTGACCTCCGGATTATGACATCACACCATGTAAATATAATAGAATCTCTATGGTTGTGATGTCATAGCATTGTTGTGTCTGTGGCATACTATGCTGTCATAATATCAGAGCTTAATCCTATGTGTTTGTTTCTGGTAGGAGTGGATGATGTCATAAATAATGGCCCTGTATATATGTGTGTATCTTTGATAGGCTGTGATGATGTCGTGGGGCCAGAGGGAATGGAGAAGTTCTGTGAAGATATTGGAGTGGAACCAGAAAATGTAAGGATGGCTAGTCATGTCTATGTAGATGGGTGACATTTATAATCCATCCACATGTGCATGCACTTGGTTGTTATAGTTGGGTACAACTCCGTTATTCAGAGATGGCACAAAGATGAAAATGACTAATTGAAAAGTAAACATCTCAAGCATTTCATGGTGTTATAGCATGTGAGTGTATGCTGTTCTTTGTGAACAGGTGGTGATGCTGGTTTTGGCCTGGAAGCTAGATGCCCAGAGTATGGGCTACTTCACCCTACAGGAGTGGTTGAAAGGCATGGGCTCCCTGCAGTAAGTCTCTGCTCTCAGTTTGTGTGTTTTACTGTACGTGTGTTCTGTGTGTCTGTCCCTACAGTTTGTCCTTTTCTAGCTGTGCCATGTACAAAATGGTGCTGACCCCAGACTGGGTTTATAGTCTGCCTCTGTCTGTATAGTCTACTTTATAGTCAACAGTCTGTACTCTGTCAGCTGGGACTCTAGTCTGTCTCTAACTTGTCTCTCTGGCGTTGTCAGGTGTGACTCCACAGAGATGCTGAGGAACTCCCTGGACTACTTGAGGTCTGTCCTAAACGACACCACCAACTTTAAGCTCATTTACAGATACGCCTTCGATTTTGCTCGGGTGAGTGAGGCAAAGCCGCATCTGCAGTATTCTCACTAGATTTCCTCTCTGGGATATTTATTTTGACTGGTATATTTATTTGTTGATGTTTAGATTCAACACACGAAAGATGACAGACAAATGAAACTATTACCATTTGTAGAAATTAACACAAGGGTTAAGTGACGTCAGGTAGGAAAGTAAGTCTGTGCTGTCAGCTTTCAGCTTAGTTTTGAGTGTCATGATCATTTTCTTATTCGTCTTGCATGGCTGAAGCTCTCATGAGTACTGCTCTTTCTATTGAGTCAGTCATATTTGACCCCTGACTTCTGAGACATCTGTTAGGGCTTTATTCAATCTGTGAAGCTGAGGCGTTACAGACTCCGCAAAATACATTTAAAGGTAATTTCCGTTTGACCCGACATATACAGCGTTTACAGGGAAGGCAGTCTCCGCTAAAGCGGGAACATTGCCTTTAAATTTCCGTCACGCTGTAAAGCTGAATTTCCGTGATACTGATTGAATAGAGACCTTCATTTCTGATTTTGTAGGAAAAGGACCAGAGGAGTTTAGACCTGAACACAGCCAAGTGCATGCTGGGGCTTCTCCTGGGGAAGACGTGGCCACTGTTTCCTGTGTTCAATCAGTTTTTAGAGGTATGGTGTCTAACCTGTGTAACATTCAACTTGATATAGTACATACAACATTTGACACGGGTTTTGTCACTATGTATTGACTGCCTGTCCTGTCTGTCTGTCATTCAGCAATCCAAGTATAAGGTTATCAACAAAGACCAGTGGTGCAACGTTCTAGAGTTCAGCAGGACAATCAACCTAGACCTCAGTAACTATGACGAGGATGGAGCCTGTAAGTGGACACACACACACACACTAATACACAATCACTCATTCCCTAAGTGGTACAGGGGATCAGTGCTCTAACGTTATCCTTCTTTTCTCTCTTCTTTTGTCAGGGCCCGTTTTGTTGGATGAGTTTGTGGAATGGTACAAAGAAAGAGAGATGTCATAGCATTAGATACACTGCAACAAAACCACATTATAATACAACGACGATGACAAACGGCTATGAGAAAACTAAAAACAAACAATACAAAATGGGAGAGGTGCTTGTCAGTGATGACAGGTGGTGCATCCAGGTAATGATAGCGATATGGTTTGGGGGGGGGGGGAGTTTAGGTGCAAGCCGCTCTGGCGAGATTAGGATGTAGGTCACCATGGAGACACAAACCCTCTCCAGGTAATGATCCCTACCCATGTTACATTGTGGGTAATCACACGGCGAGCCCCAGTGGCGTTGCGCCCCCTCACTGTGATGTCATATTGCTGCGTGTTAGGATATCGTGTTCTCATGAGTGGCTAAATGGTTTTGTGTGTGCGAGAGATCCACTCTTGAGCCCTTTGCTCCCGTTAGGAGGAATTAAACCAACTAAATCCCTCCATTTTGAACGGTCGGTCTTAGTCTTAAAAACAAGGTCATTTTGACCCGGTCACATTTGAATATTACATATCTGTGCTTTGAACTTGATCTGTGCTTGTCTCTTTAAAACCTACAGAACCCATAATTTCTATCAGTTTTGTCCTGTTTGGTTTGAATTGGAATTCTTGAAGAAGCACACTGTCAAATGGCTGAGTGTTACAGTAGTTGGTCTTTTAGTCATGGTCATTAAAGCTGTTGTTACAGGTGGATGATGACACCTGTACAGTTTACTGTGATGAAGTCATTTGTGCCAGTGCTTTTTGAGCCCCTTTTTTTCCATCCTTAGTCTTACTGTGATACCAGCCTGTGCTAAAGCTTTGTAGCCCCCTGTGAAGGCTTCAGATTACCTCATACCACAACAACTAACCAATCAGCAGTGCTGCTTATTAACTCTTATTACAGTGCAGTGGTCAGTCGTTAGTGGACTGGCCAGCATCCATTGGTTATGTGACCAATCTATGTTTCTAAGCTGTAGGTTTTTAAGAGTTTTCTGTGCCTCTTTAACAATTTATAGAAGTCACTTTACTTGCTCCACACACACACACACAGTGGTCAGGGATACGTTCAGGATTAAATTAGACTGTTTGGCCTAAGTTGCAAGTTAAAATAGAAACGTACCTCTATTTTTTCTTCATATCTGGCATATTGCTTTGGTCTTGTCTTCTGTTATGTCCACTGATCATGTCCAGTTTCATCCATATTACTAACGAGCCTCTCTCTCCCCAGTACTGAGAGTGTTATAATTGGAAGACTGTTTAAGGCCTTTGAGGAATAGGTTGTGTAGGGTAGGCAGGCTGTACATTAAGGGGAAATCCAATCCCAGCATGCATGCATTGCCATGTATCATTCAAGAGGTCTCAAAACCATGGACACTGACGGGTTAGATTTAGAACCCGGTGGTGATGCAAAGGTGTTCTTTTTGCCTAGCGTAGGGCTAATGTTCTTGTAACACATGTAAACTTTTGTCTCTAGCTGTGATGTGACGCTCAATTGTCATGAGAGTGAAACTTTGCATGCATGCTCTCCATCAGAGCCATCTGCGAATGGATGAGATTTTTGAATACTTATTTTATTGTTGTTTTTGTACAGGAATTTGTGCAAGTGTTTTTGTGCTTCATTTGATATCCTTGGTCATGTTGTCTTAACGCTTTATGAAAACCATGACTGTGTATATTCAGAGCTGGAACACACATGCAACCTCATTTGGGGAAGAGGAGTTCCATCCTGCATTGCCCAACCACTCCCTTCTAACACACACACACACACACAAAGAACCACACTAGTCTTTCAAACAAATGGACATGAACTGAAATTAACGAAAGTTCGAGAAATTGGAGAAAGGAAACAAGTTTTGTGCAGTGTTGAAGGTGTGGTGTAAGAATGGTATCAGGTCATATGTCAATCATTTATTGGTCAAACCCAGTGGTGTCTGAACTAAAGCATGTACAGTAAATGGTTCAATTTCTGAAGTAATAAGAACACATGATAGCTTCACCTATCAGTTATCCATGATGCTTTGACTGTCAGTAATCAGTGTATTTGTGTATATTAGGTTTTGGTAGGAGATGGAGCTAGTTGCTAAACTGCTCACTAATCATTTGCACAAAGTCTAATTCTGATGGTATTCTACATTGGTATTGCAGGAGGAAGAACAACTTTGTCCTGACTGTATGTACAGTATGTATGTCTGTTTTCACTGTAACCTATCTCTACGTATAAATGGGTTTATTAACTTATTGTTGTCTTTCATTTTTGCTTTGCCATTTTCCTTTACAGAACGATTGTGAACAATTGTTGTCAAAGGATGTTTCATTCTGCGTTCCTAAATTGCACAGGATCATATTTGGTCCCTCTACTGTAGGCCTAATGTATTTTTGTTCTGACTATTGCATTATCACAGTAATAACTACATGTGCTGTGTGTGCACCTTATTATTCAGGTATCCATAGAACAACAGAGACAAAGGCATCACAAACACAGTATGGGTTACTTTCTTTACAGGGTTATTTATGATGCATACCAATGTGGTCTCAGAGCATTTCGTATGATATGTTATGAATTTCAATTCATACAACATGTTACGCATTTGCAAAACGTACGATATGTTAAGAATTCCAATTTGTTGTGGCTAACGTTAGCTAGGGGTGGCTAATGCTAATGTTAGTTGGATTAGGTTAGAGGGGTTAGCTAAAATGGTTAGGGGAAGAGTTGGCTAACATTTTAAGTAGTGGCTAATTGGCTAAAATGCTCAAGTTGTCCATGATGAGGTTCAAACACATAACCTTTGGGTTGCTAGGTGTTCACGTTCTATCCTTACCCATCTACCTGACCAACCACCCTCCGTTTGTACTCCCTGATGAAGGCCATGTAGCTGAAACACGTCAGATTTTAAAAAACTTTGTTTCTATTGAACATGCCATACAAATAAAGGCATTTTAATTAATTATATGAAGAGTGCCTTGGTCCTCCTTTCTTTTTGATGACCAATTCACCCCTTTTACCAAAGAGCACCTTATATCTACCAAAATGTACTATTGTGTCCTTTAGTAGCGCTTCCCTTCCTCCTCTTTCCACCCTCCTTTTGATTTAAGTAACCTATCTTATGTAAACATACCTAACATACACTACATGACCAAAAGTATGTGGACAGCTGCTTGTCGAACATCTCATTCTAAAATCATGGACATTAATGTGGAGTTGGTCCCCCCCTTTGGTGCTGTAACAGCCTCCATTCTTTTGGGAAGGCTTTCCACTAGATGTTGAAACATTGCTGCAGGGACTTGCTTCCATTCAGCCACAAGAACATTAGTGAGGTCGGGCACTAATGTTGGGCGATTAGGCCTGACTCGGAGTTGGGGTTCCAATTCATCCCAAAGGTGTTCGATGGAGTTGAGGTCAGGGCTCTGTGCAGGCCAGTCAAGTTCTTCCACACCAATCTTGACAAACCATTTCTGTATGGACCTCGCTTTGAGCACGGGGCCATTGTCATGCTGAAACAGGAAAGGGCCTTCCCCAAACTGTTGCCACAAAGTTGAAAGCACAACATTTTCTAGGTTATTGTATGCTGTAGCGTTAAGATTTCCCTTCACTGGAACAAAGGGGCCTAGGCCGAACCATGAAAAACAGCCACAGACCATCATTCCTCCTCCACCAAACTTTACAGTTGGCACTATGCATTGGGGCAGGTATTGTTCACCTGGCATCCGCCAAACCCAGATTCGTCCGTCAAACTGTCAGATGGTGAAGCGTGATTCATCACTCCAGAGAACACATTTTCACTGTTCCAGAGTCCAATGACGGCAAGCTTTACACCACTCCAGCCGACGCTTGGCATTGCGCTTGGTGATCTTAGGCGTGTGTGCGGCTGCTTGGCCATGGAAACCCATTTCATGAAGCTCCTGACAAACAGTAATTGTGCTGACGTTGCTTCCAGAGGCAGTTTGGAACTCGGTAGTGAGTGTTGCAACCGAGGTACGCGCTTCTTCACTCGGGTCCCGTTCGGTGAACGTACTGACTTGTTGGAAAGGTGGCATTAGAATGACGGTGCCACGTTGAAAGTCACTGAGCTCTTCAGTAAGGCCATTTTACTGCCAATGTTTGTCTATGGAGATTGCATGGCGGTCTGCTCGATTTTATTCACCTGTCAGCAATGGATGTGACTGAAATAGCTGAAAACATGGTTCCAGGGGCAGTATTGAGTAGCTTGGATGAAAAGGTGCCCAGAGTAAACTGCCTGCTCCTCAGTCCCAGTTGCTAATATATGTATATTATTATTAGTATTGGATAGAAAACACTCGGAAGTTTCTAAAACTGTTTGAATGATGTCTGTGAGTATAACAGAACTCATATGGCAGGCAAAAACCCGAGAAAGAAATCCAACCAGGAAGTGGGAAATCTGAGTTTTGTAGGTTTTCAACTCATCGCCTATCGAATACACAGTGGGATATGGGTCAGTTTGCAATTACTACGGCTTCCACTAGATGTCAACAGTCTTTAGAACCTTGTCTGATGCTATTGTGAAGTGGGGCCGAAGGAGAGGGGAATGAGTAAGGTCTGCCATGAGCTGACCATGCGCGTTCATGTGAGAGCGAGCTCTGTTCTATCCCATTTCTGAAGACAAAGGAATTCTCCGGTTGGAACATTATTGAAGATTTATGTTAAAAACATCCTAAAGATTGATTCAATACATCGTTTGACATGTTTCTACTGACTGTTACGAAACTTTTTGACATTTCGTCTGCTTTTAGTGAAGCGCTTCGTGACTTTGGATTTGTTTATCAAACGCGCTAACAAAAGTAGCTATTTGGACATAAATTATGGACATTACCGAACAAAACAAACATTTCTGGTGGAAGTGGGAGTCCTGGGAGTACATTCCGACGAAGATCAGCAAAGGTAAGTGAAGATTTATAATGCTGTTCATGACTTTTGTTGACTCTACAATTTAGCGGGTAACTGTATGACTTGCTTTTGTGGCTGAATGCTGTTCTCCGATGATTGAATATTATGCTTTTGCCGTAAAGCTTTTTTGAAATTTGACACAGCGGTTGCATTAAGAACAAGTTTATCTTTAATTCTATGTAAAACATGTATCTTTCATCAAAGTTTATGATGAGTATTTCTGTTATTTGATGTGGCTCTGCAATTTCTCCGGATATTCTGGAGGCACTTCTGAATATGGCGCCAATGTAAACTGTGGTTTTTGGATATAAATATGAACTTTATCGAACAAAACATATATGTATTGTGTAACATAAAGCCCTATGAGTGTCATCTGATGAAGATCATCAAAGGTTAGTGTTTCATTCTATCTCTATTTCTGCTTTTTGTGACTCCTGTCTTTGGCTGGAAAAATGGCTGTGTTTTCTGTGATTTGGTGGTGACCTAACATAATCGTTTGTGGTGCTTTCGCTGTAAAGCCTTTTTGAAATCGGACACTGTAGTGGGATTAACAAGAAGTGTATCTTTAAAATGGTGTGAAATACTTGTATGCTTGAGGAATTTTAATTATGAGATTTCTGTTGTTTGAATTTGGCGCCCTGCACTTTCACTGGCTGTTGTCATATCGACCCCGTTAACCGGATTGCAGCCCTAAGAAGTTTTAAGGGGTGTCCACATACTTTTTTATATATAGTGTATCATACTAATTTCAGGGTCCCGGATTTACGTTTACTATGTTACGTCTAGTCTATGACCAGTCTGTGCATACACATCATGTGGAGAGGCAGTGTCATGAAGATATATTTTGTGGCAAAGAAAAAAGGGGATTTGTGTATCGAGTAAGGTAGGTAAGGATGTGAATCTGGGAAATTCAAAAAGTGTTTAATGCTCCCACCTTTATTATATCATTCAAAGTCATATAAACATCTATTTTCATTACGATAAACATGTCTGGTTTTCCAGCACAAATTACTCATATTTTACAACAATGTAAGAACAGTATAATTCTATAATAAAATATCAAATCCAACTTCTAATCTCTTTGTCATTAGCTGCGTTTTTCTCAATATTAAGTGCAACTTTTCTTAAATCAGCACAAACAAATACAGTTGGTCTTAAGCCTCACTGTGTCTTACAGTGGAGAAGGTCAGGTCAGAACCATCCCTCTCAGAGATCTCACTATGCTGTGTGGCCATAATGGTTTCTGGGGTAACGCTCTGATACTGACGAGCTGTGCCGAATGGTTTAGCAGCCAATAACCCCATATAGTTCTTCTCTCCCTCATCTCCCTGTGTCTTGGAAGTACGTCCAAATCCATCTATGGCTCTCCACCTCTGTTGTCCCCTGCTCCTCCATCCAGAACCAGCTGCCTCTTCTCCCTCTGGGAAAGGTGGTGGTGTTCCTGGGGCAGCAGGTGGAGCCAGGTGGGGCTGAATGTCTACAACTAGACGCCTCCTATGGCGGGGGATTTGGAGTGGAGACTCTATAGGCCTCGCCTCATCAGTGGAAGTGGAGAAAAAGGGTGATGTTTTTGGCAAAGACAGTTTGGGAGAGGGATTGGTTTCTTCCTTAAAGCCTCTGTCCTTTCTGCTAATGGTACGCTCTAGTATGGGACTGCTGTAGTGTGCTCTGGCTCTCCTGCCCACCTCATCTGTGCTGCTGTCTGAGTTGATATTGAGAGCACTCCTTTGAGAGAAAGAAACATTCATGTTTGTAGAACTGTCCTTTGTGTCCCACCTTTGTGTCTCTGACAGTGCCTTCAGACCACCAAGCCCTGGCCTTTCCCACCTGTCCTCTGCTCCAGTCTTCCTCTCCACCTCATCTGTGGTACTAGCTGAGTTGTAAAGGCTGATATTGAGAGCTCTTCTTGGGGCAAAGGAGACATTAATAGGCGTGTCCCCAGGACTGAGCGAGAAATCTGTGACATCTCTCCCTGGTTTCTTTGTGTGTTCTGTAAGCTCATCTCCATTCTCACTGCTAGCAGAGGATGATTCGGCAAGTGTAGCATCCTGAGAGGGCTGGATATTCTGATGCCTCTGGAGTCCAGGGATGTAGAGTGGAACTGGTGGCTCCTCAGTTCTCGCCCTGTCTGAGGAGGTGGAGTAAAATATTGATGTTTTGGGAGCAGGCTTGGCATCTTCCTGAAAACCTCTATCATTTGTGGTGGTTATACTCTCATACTTTGACTCTGATGATTGATTTTGAAAACTCTCCTTGGAGAAGCCGATATTGAGAGCTTTCCTTGGAACAAAAGAGACATTAATGGGTGTGTCTCTAGGACTGAGAGATGGATACTTATATGGGACCTTAG
Organism: Salvelinus fontinalis; assembly: GCF_029448725.1. Taxonomy (NCBI): domain Eukaryota; kingdom Metazoa; phylum Chordata; class Actinopteri; order Salmoniformes; family Salmonidae; genus Salvelinus; species Salvelinus fontinalis. Next base: position 25,252,138 of record NC_074669.1, read on the forward strand.
CTTTCTCCTCTTCTCTTTTTTGGTTCATTGTAGTCTCATCTTCACTCTCACTGCTGGAAGAGGGTGATTCAGAGTTATGTGATGTTCGTAGGGAAGCAGGTGGAGTTTCCTGATGAGGCTGAATGTCCACATGTCTCCTGAAAGTAGGGATATAGAGTGGAACAATATACTCTTCATCCCTTGTCCCATCTGAGGGAATTGAAGATTTGGGAAGGGGCTCCTTTGTACTGATGGCAATCTGGGAGGTTAGACCCATGCCAGTCAAACTTGGCTCTGATTGATACTGAAAACCCTCCTTGGAGAAGCCAATATTGAGCGCTTTCCTTGGTGCAAAAGAGACATCAATGTCTGCGGGAATGAAAGATGAATCTGTGACATGAGATTTCTCTTCCCTTTTTTGATTCATTGTCGTCTCATCCTCACTTTCACTGTTTGAAGAGGATGAACCAGCATGTGGGCGTGACCCTGGGGCAGCAGGTGGAGTTTCCTGAGTGGCCTGAATATCTAAACGTCTCCGGAGCCTGTGCATATCTAGTGGAGTCTCTCTAGTCCTTGTCCCTTCTGGGAATCGATTTTGGGGAAGCGGCTCCTTTGGGGTGATATCACTCTGAAAGGAGAGATCCAAGCCAGGCGACCTTGTCTCAGGCTCTTGTTGATATTGAAAACCCTCCTTGGAGAAGCTGATATTGAGAGCTTTCCTTGGGGCTATAGAGACATTAATGTCTCCAAGACTGAGAAATGGATCCTTGTGTGTGACATCTGGGACCTCTCTGTCAAGTTCCTTACTCTCACTTCCAGAAGAGGATGAACCAGAGGGTGGTGGTGTTTGTGGGGCAGCAGGTGGCGTCTCCTGAGGAGGCTGAATGTCCACATGTCTCTTAAAACTGGGGATATAGAGTGGAACTAGAGACTCTTCATCCCTTGTCCCATCTGAGGGAATTGAAGATTTGGGAAAGGGCTCCTTTGTACTGATGGTAATCTGGGAGGTTAGACCCATGCCAGTCAAACTTGGCTCTGATTGATATTGAAAACCCTCCTTGGAGAAGCCAATATTGAGAGATTTCCTTGGTGCAAAAGAGACATCAATGTCTGCGGGAATGAAAGATGAATCTGGGACCTTGGATTTCTCTTCTCTTTTTTGATTCATTGTCGTCTCATCCTCACTTTCACTGTTTGAAGAGGATGAACCAGCATGTGGGCGTGACCCTGGGGCAGCAGGTGGAGTTTCCTGAGTGGCCTGAATATCTAAACGTCTCCGGAGCCTGTGCATATCTAGTGGAGTCTCTCTAGTCCTTGTCCCTTCTGGGAATCGATTTTGGGGAAGTGGCTCCTTTGGGGTGATATCACTCTGAGAGGAGAGATCCAAGCCAGGCGACCTTGTCTCAGGCTCTTGTTGATATTGAAAACCCTCCTTGGAGAAGCTGATATTGAGAGCTTTCCTTGGAGCAAAAGAGACATCAATGTCTACGGGATTGAAAGATGAATCTGGGACCTTAGCTTTCTCTTCTCTTGTTTGATTCATTGTAGTCTCATCCTCACTTTCACTTCTAGAAGAGGATGAACCAGAGGGTGGTGGTGTTCGTGGTGGAGCAGGTGGAGTGTCCTGAGAAGGCTGAATATCCAGACGTCTCCGGAGGTTGGGGATATAGAATGGAGCTGGAGACTCTCCAGCCCTTGTCCCATCTGAGGGCAATGAAGGCTCTTTTGGGGTGATGGCACTCTGGAAAGAAAGACCCAAGCCAGTCAACCTTTTTTCAGGCTCTGGTTGATATTGAAAACCTTGCTTGGAGAAGTCGATATTGAGAGCTTTCCTTGGAGCCAAAGAGACATTAATGTCTCCAAGACTGAGAGATGAATTCTTCTGTGAGACATCTGGGACCTCTCTGTCAAGTTTCACTGAGTTATCTGTAGTCTCATCTTCACTCTCACTGCTGGAAGAGGATTCAGAGGGTGGTGGTGTTTTTGTGGGAGCAGGTGAAGCTTCCTGAGGCTGAATATCTAAACGCTTACTGAGTCTGGGGATGTAGACTGAAACTGGTGGGTCTTCAACCCTTGCCACGTCTGAGGGCAATGAAGGTTGGGGAAGGGACCCCTTTGTGCTGATGGCACTCTGGGTGGTTAGATCCAAGCCAGTCGACCTTGTCTCAGGCTCTTGTTGATATTGAAAACCATCCTTAGAGAAGCCAATATTGAGAGCTTTCCTTGAGGCCAAAGATACATTAATGTCTCCAAGACTGAGAGATGGACCTTTGTGTGTGACAGCTGGGACTTGAGCTTCATCCTCCTCTTCCTCGTCGCTATCCTTGTTCACTGTGTACTTTGTGGGTTCATCACTACTATCACTGGACAAATCAGAGTGCTCTGAAAACAAATGGGAGCGTTGAACTTCCTGTCTCAGTTCACTCACATGAAATCCATCCTCATCTGGAGAGGGACTGACTGGGTCCTTATAGTGCTGCTTGTCCAAACTGACATCATATTTGAGATAGGGGTTCGCTGCAGCAGGGTCTGTTGTGCTATCATGTGTAAGCAGTGCATCCTGGACAATCTCCTTCTCCTTCACTACCTCCGTCTCTGGGTTCACAGTGTACTCTGTAGGTTCATTCCCACTGTCACTTGAGTTGCTGGAGCTGGACTTATCATTCTCCCTCCAGTCTTTCACAAGTGTTTCTTTATTCAGCGTTTGTTCATACTCTTTTCTCAACTGATCGGCAAAAGCAGAACCTGAAAGATCTTGACTACTGGACCGTGCCGATGCACCTTGGATGGAATCAGGGAACTCAAAGCTCTCTCCGCTGTCATTCCACAGCTCAGGATCCATGGGGTTGGGATCTGCCATGTTTGATTTCCTATTAGCCAATCCAGGGATCTCACCCACTCTGCCAATGTTGATCTGTAGAACATCAACTGGTTTAACTGTAGGGAAATCTGAACTCCGCTCAAAGGAGTTGTCTTCCTTCTGGGGGGATTGAGGCTCCCAGGAATTATTCCGGGTCTTGCGCTCCTCCAATCTCTGAGCCAAATTGTCTTTGGGCCAGTCCATATCCTGATCCCTATCTGGACTCTCCTGGTCAGAGTGTGAAGACACAGACGAGCTTCGACACCGCTGCAACTCATCTGGGTCAGGGATGGATTCAAACTCCATGCCGTGGGTATGGACTGGGTAAGCGCCCCTTTGTGGTTCACTCAGAGAGATATCAGAGAGGTCTCCACTGTGAGTGTCTGTCTCTGGGTTGTCATGTCGGAAGCTTCCTGAGCTGACAGAGCCCCGTGCACTAGGCTTCTCCCCCTCAGGTGGGTGATAGACCTCAAGGGAGGGGTGTGAGGCACCCCTCTCCTGAACATTCTCATATGTTGCATCATATTCCCCATCGAGGTTGTCCTGCATGCCATTGACCACAGTATCATAGTATGGAATGCTATTCTGATCCCTTAGTTCTGAAGGATGTCCACTAAATGTCACTCTCCTCTCCCTGTGTGTCCCTAGTTCCTCTCGCTCATCCTCATCTGAATAGGCCTTGTTGTCGTAGGGGGCCTGCCCAGCAGAGGAGACCGATTGTGGTGGGGAGGCGCTTTGCGTGGTATGGTTACAGCAGCTACAGCACCTCCTCCAGAGAGCGTCCAGGAGAGGTCTGGTCAGAGCACCAATTACAAATGCTACCAGGAAGGTGATGAACACAGACAGGCAGACAGCCAGGACCAAGTCAGACTGTGTTCTCTGGGTAGCCCTGTGGAGATCTAGAGAGTTCAGGTCTGTCTCCTGACCTTCCCCCTGGATGCTGCCGAACTCTGGGTTAATCTGTAGCCGCTCCCTGTGTAAACTCCTCGTGTCTCTGGTTTTCCTCTGTGTCTTGTGAACGCGCAGGTTGAATACAGACACAGACTCCTCGTCTGTCCCATAGACGCACACGTACAGTCCTGCGTCTCGCTCTGTGATGTCACTGATCAGCAGGCCTGCCTGGCTCCCAGGAACTTGTCCATTGGGCGTCCACCATGTTGAATCTAGAACAAATACATAAACAGTGGGAGACTATTATAAAGCCAAGTGATTACAATTCACATGGTTGTTAGCTATATACTCAACACACACAAACAAAGAAATGAAAGGTCCAATGTATCTGTTTTTATTTCTGGATAACAATTAAGTACCTTACTGTGATTGTTTTCAATTAAAATGGTCAAAAAGAAACAAAAATAGCTTCTTAGCTCTAATTTTGCTAAGACTGTCTGGTAGTGGTCTGAGTGGGGAGCGGAAAACTGAAAAGTAGCTGTTATTGACAGAGAGGTTTGGAACTCTTTTTTGTTGGTCTATTAACTAATTTACCGCCTGGTGATGTCACTAGGCAGGCCAAAACTCCATCCCACCTGAAATTTCAGAAGGCCTTTTCAAACAGCTCGTACACTAAAAGAGCATTATCATCATTTTCACACTATTATTCCAACCTCATAGTGTGGAAATATATATAAAACACAGGGAAATCACATTTTTGACTAGACTTGGCCTTTAACTGTTGGTGTAATGCAGGGCCCTGCCCCCTCTCTGGATGCATATTTTGGTTTTTGCCTAACACTACACAGATGATTCAAATAACCAACTCATCATCAAGCTTTGATTATTTGAATCAGCTGTGTAGTGCTAGGGCAAAAACCAAAACATGCACCGGGGGGGGGGGGGCAGTACCGAGTTTGGGAGACCGTGGTGTAATGTATCAGAAGTGAAAGAAGTGTGTTACCTTGCTTTGGAGAGCCACAGGGCAGCAGGATCTCTGTCCCTTTATCCACTGTCACATCCTGGTGGAGCCCCGCCCTGTTTTCAGCAGTAGAGCAGGTGAGGTCACTGTCCTCCAGGTGTAGCAGGTCTCTACCTGCGTGGGTGGAGGGGGATGAACACACCACCCCCCTCCAGGTCTGCTGCAGGGCCCTGTCCCTGTCGTAGGCCATCTTCCTCCTCAAGCTCCGCAGGCTGCAGTCACACCTCCACCTGTTCCCACTCACCTCCACCAGGACATTCAGTTTACGCAGCGACAGGTAGGCTGATGGAGTGATCGTGGTCAACAGGTTGAAGCTCAGATCCAGGACCTTGAAGGATGACATTATGAACATGAATATCAAAAATCTGGTCAGGTGGGAAGAAAAGGACAACAAAATGGCTGTTATGATGTTGTAGTTTTCATGTGTATAGTTACCCTGAGCTCTGGCATGTCCCTCAGGGCCTGTGGGTGGAGGCTGGAGATGCGGTTGTGCTGCAGGTGGATCTCTCTCAGAAGGGGGCACCTGCTCAGGTCTCCAGGTCGTAGGTCAGAGATCCTGTTGTGGGAGAGCTGCAGCACCTGTAGGAACTCACTGCCTCCCAGGCCTGAAGGACAAAGCACAAACACAGTCCTAACATTAGAGCAACATTGGTGTAATTACACAGATGACTGGGGCGGCCCCATGTTTGTCCTCAGTGTAAATGCACAGAGGATAGTAATTGTAAGGTGTGAGTCCTCTGCTCACCTTTGTACTGTTCTATACATGGGCAGCAGTCCGACAATCCTCTCAGAGCTTTACAAGCAGCCGACCAACCTGAGATGAATGAATACCTGCCCTTACAGCTCCCTATACCTGACAGGTCTAACAGTATTTGAGTGATTGACAATAACATGGTAGAATACTTGTAATTGTTTTGTTTTTAACTACGCTAAACATTCCATCCCGGGATCAGTTGTGGAAAAAGTAACCAATTGTCATACTTGAGTAAAAGTAAAGATGCCTTTATAGAAAATGACTCAAGTAAAAATTAAAGGCACCCGGTAAAATACTACTTGAGTAAAAGTCTAAAAGTATTTGGTGGTAACACTTTACTTGACACCTAGCGTCATAACATGTTATGATACCATCATAACCATGTCATAATATGTCAGAACAACTGACATAACTTGTCATAACCTGTTATGACACATATATTTAGACCTGTTGTGACATATATTGCGTGATTTTATTGCTGGTTATGACACCTACAAAATAGTGTAAAAACCCACAAAACCTACCATGGTAGTTATTTTATGGCTGGTTATGACACCTACATAAGAGTGTCAAAATCCACAAAACCTACCACACAAGGCAAAAGATTCCATTACATCATAGCCTGTGTCAACAGTATGTTTATGTTGTGTGTATATATGTATATATATACATATATATATAATTTAATTTTTTTTATTGACCATGTTAAATTATAATTGTAATTGCGCACACATTGATGTCAGACATGCACCTACTCCAATGCTCTGTTGCTGATGACTGGGATGAATGCAGGAGAAGATTTCAGGAGCAGGACAAGACACCCTCTTTTTGACTGATGACTAATACAAGGGCATGTACATGAAAGGCCTGTCTGGCTTATATGATTATGAAGCTCATAATGCTTCGCAACAGTGTCATAAAGTGTATTTCCTTAGTCCAAGTTAAGTAACACAGGATGGTCATAATGCTTCATGACAGTGTCATAAAGTGTATTTCCTTAGTCCAAGTTAAGTAACACAGGATGGTCATTATGCTTCATGACAGTGTCATAAAGTGTATTTTCTACAAGCTATTTAAAATATGATCTAAAAAAACATGACTAAAGAATTCATTACACCAACAACAAAGGATTTAAGAAACAAACTTTCAAACAAAAGGAAACTTCTTGGCAGGGGAAAAACGAATTTGAATAAATGTGGGTTTTGACACTCTTATGTACTATGTGTCATAACCAGACATAAAATAATGCAATGCATGTCACAGCAGGTGTAAATGTATGGGTCATGACAGTGTTATGACCATATTATGACAAGTTATGTCAGCTGTTATAAGCATGTCATATTGTGTTATGACACTGGGTGTCAAGTAAAGTGTTACCCAAAAATATATTTAAGAATCAAAAGTAAGAGTATAAATAATTTCCAATTGCTTACATTAAGCAAACCAAACGGCACAAGGTTCTAGTGTTGTATTTATTTACGGATAGCCAGGAGCACACTCCAACACTCAGACATAATTTACAAACAAAACATTTGTGTTTAGTGAGTCTGCCAGTTCAGAGGCAGTAGGGATGACCAGGGATGTTCTCTTGATAAGTGTGTGAATCGGACCATTTTCCTGTCCTGCTAAGCATTCAAAATGTAACAAGTACTTTTGGGTGTCAGGATAAATGTATGGGGTAAAAAGTACATTATTGTCATACTTGAATGTAGTGAAGTAAAAGTAAAAATTGTCCAAATATCAATACTAAAGTACAGATACTCCAAAAACGACCTAAGTATTTTTTACTTAAGTGCTTTACACCACTGCCTGGGACAACAAACAAATCACTGGGGTTGGGTAGAAATATGTGTACTGTTATGACTGATTAAAGCCAAGGATTTTCTATTGACAGCAATTATTTCACACTATGATTTTCAGTCTCCCCAGTCTCCTCTTTTCTCTAGGGTGAGACTGCTGAGCTGAAGTGAGACATTGTGGGCCTGGGCTTCATTAGAGGAGCACTAGGAGACTGAGTAGAATATCAAGCAGCATAGAGAGGCCTCTGTCTGTCTCACAGAGCTCACATAGCAACTGCCCACAGTCCTCACAAACCTCAAACTAGGAGAAAACACTCACAGTCACCAGTGAATACATATAAAACTGATGGAATGTTGACAAAGAGAGATTAAAAACTACTGTAAAATGATGATTGAGGCGTGGCCCTCTTTTAAAACACAATCATTGCACTTTTACACCCTCTTATGAGCCATTGGAATGTCAGTAAACAGCCTCCAAGGTTAGCTGAAGATTGTGCAATGGTTTGTCAAGTTATTTTTGTGATTGGCAGGGCTGGTTTAATCATTTTCTTATAGAGCAAAGTCCTAATTATTAAGGATAATCATTCATAGGCGTATGGGTGTGAATGTGTGTGTGTGAGCATGTGTGCTTATTTACTGTATGTGTGTTAGGCAAAGTCACATTTTCATGATTAGTGTAACTACATGTATAGTACAGTGAAGCAATTCCTTATGTATTTGTGTGTGTGTGAGAGAGACTCACCTTCAGGAATCATCTCTAGCTGGTTCCTCTCAGCAGAGAGCAGCTGCAGAGTTGGGGCCCAGGACACACATCTCCCTCGGCTATGTGAGAAGGGGATTTTCCAATGTTTACCCCTCCAGGTCCTCCGCACACACAGAGACAGGTGAGTGATGCTGTTGTGTCCAAGCCATAGACTCTTAAGCCCCCAACTTGGCCATGAGGGGGTAACGGACTTCAGGAGGTTGTGAGAAAGATCTAGTTCAGTGACAGTGGATGGAACATGTTGTTGGGCCTGGGAAAGGCCAGCGAAGGAACAGTTTAGAAGACCTTTCTGACAAAGGCAGGACTCCGGACAAGCAGGGGGAACGGGAGAACACTGGAGCCCCTGGATGAGGAGGAGCAGCACTGCAGCACAGAACATCCACTGAGACACGGCCATCACAAACAGCCCTGTGCCTATATAGGTAAAACAAGAGAGAATAACTAAAGTTAGCGAAATGTGAGTTTCAACATGAAAGACAATATCTGAACACATACCGTATTAAATATGAATCTAATACATCTTACACATACAAAAACACCCAAATGGAATCAAAACACACACATTACTCTCAATGTAGAAATCAAACTGCAATATTGGCACACGTCATAAACAAAAATCTAAATTAATACGTTAAAAAGATTCTAACTCACCCTTCCGTGTCCGCATTGTATACAACCGAAGCGAACTTGTGACTCTCACTCTCTCCCCACCCAGCGCACCGGCAAAGGTAGCATATTATTTTACTTTGTCTCCTGTAGTTTCAGATCAAAGTCTGCAGTGTGTACTGCCATGTTGAGTCAGACATGCACATACACAAAAATTACATAAGCATTTCACAGATTCCCTCAATCATTCACATGACATGGTTAATGTCTTACCAGGATGTTATTACCCTCTCCTTCATAGGTAACTGTGCTGCCAGGAATCCTCATAACAAGGACAACTAAGCCCAGCTTGGATTTATTATTGATTGATAAATCACTGGATCGGAACTGAATTAAGCTAAAAAAGAAATCTTGGTTATTTAGCCCCTTTACAGTGTGAAATGTAGTAAACATAGAATGTAATACACACTAAATTAATTGTGGCATAACACCTCCAAGTGGACATTGTGGGATAGGGCACAAAAAGGGTGGTTTTAAACATGAAAATAAAACTGCAAATTGACAAAAGACAACAGGGCCTTTCAAACACAGCACAACCCTTTATTAAACAAACATGGAAGTTAAATAATGGACATTTTCCAAAAGCTCATTCTCAAGGTTCCAGTGGAAAACAATGAATACATACATAAAGGCATGGAGTCCATATTGCTGCTTGAGATGATGACCACATTGTTACCGTAGCAACACTTTAATATACACTCCAGTTAGAACAAAGTAAATACACATCACACTTGTAGCACTGCCACTCATGTTATGTTGCACAAAATGTCACTCAAATTATTTGTTTCAAACCAATGTTATCAAAATGTATAATTGAAACAAACACAAAAGTCTCATGAATACCACCCCCAAAAAACAACAACAAAAAACAGCTGACTGCATTAATCTGTAGTATATCTTATAATTGTCCTGTTTCTGAGCATTAGGCAGTATGATATTATAGACACATGAAAATGTATTCCATTTGGCACCGTAACTAAAGACACTCCAATCTCTTCCCTTGTGAAGACACAGAGACAATGTTTGGCACATACAGGATAAGAAGGAAGATGTACAGGACATTCCAAAAGTATTCAGACCACTTAACTTATTCCACATTTTTTTACGTTACAGCCTTATTCTAAAATGGATTAAATCGTTTCCCCCCCCCCATCAATCTACACACAATACCCCATAATGTCAAAGCAAAAACAGGTTTTTAGACATTTTTCAAAATGTATTAAAACATTTTATTTTTTATTTTAAATATCACATTTACATAGGTAGTAAGACCCTTTACTCAGTACTTTGTTGAAGCACCTTTGGCAGCGATTACAGCCTCGAATATTCTTGGGTATGACCCTACAAGCTTGGCACACCTGTATTTGGGGAGTTTGTCCCATTCTTCTCTGCAGATCCTCTCAAGCTCTGTCAGGTCTCTCCAGAGATGTTCAATCGGGTTCAAATCTGGGCTCTGGCTGGGCCACTCAAGGACATTCAGAGACTTATCCCGAAGCCACTCCTGCGTTGTCTTGGCTATGTACTTAGGGTCGTTGTCCTGTTGGAAGGTGAACCTTCGCCCCAGTCTGAGGTCCTGAGTGCTCTGTAGCAGGTTTTCAAGAAGGATCTCTCTGTACTTTGCTCCGTTCATGCGTCCCTCGATCCTAACTAATCTCCCAGTCCCTGACGCTGAAAAACATCACCACAGCATGATGCTACCACCACCATGCTTCACAGTAGGGATGGTACCAAGTTTCCTCCAGACGTGACGCTTGGCATTCAGGCCAAAGAGTTCAATCTAGGTTTCATCAGACCAGAGCATTTTGTTTCTCATAGTCTGAGAGTCCTTTAGGTGCCTTCTGGCAAACTCCAAACGGGCTGTCATGTGCCTTTTACTGAAGAGTGGCCTCCGTCTGGTCACTCTACCATAAAGGCCTGATTGGTGGAGTGCTGCAGAGGTGGTTGTCCATCTGGAAGGTTCTCTCATCTCCACAGAGGAACTCTAGAACTCTGTCAGAGAGACCACCGGGTTCTTGGTCACCTCCCTGACCAAGGCCCTTCTCCCCCGAATGCTCAGTTTGACCAGGTGGCCAGCTCTAGGAAGAGTCTTGATGGATCCAAACTTCTTCAATTTAAGAATTATGGAGGCCACTGTGTTCTTGGGGACCTTCAATGCTGCAGACATTTTTTGGAACCCTTCCCCAGATCTGTGCCTCGACACAATCCTGTCTCGGAGCTCTACGGACAATTCCTTCGACATCATGGCTCGGTTTATGCTCTGAAATGCCCTGTCAACTGTGGGACCTTATATAGACAGGTGTGTGCCTTTCCAAATCATGTCCAGTCAATTGAATTTACCACAGATGGACTCCAATCAAGTTGTAGAAACATCTCAAGAAGAGGATTTTTCCTGAGCTCAATTTCGAGTCTGGGTCTGAATACTTATGTAAAATAAGGTATTTCTGTTTTTTTATTTTAATTGGCTGTAACGTAACATAATGTTTAATAATTTTCGAATGCACTGTAGATAGCAATGTAGAGAGCACTAAAAGTAATCTCATAAAGCCCAGATTATCTCCTGAAATCAGTAATACTGGACAGCTAAAATTATGTTTCCTATTTTAAGTGTTAACCCTTGCACATATCCCACTAACTCCAACTCATAACTCCTTAACTAACCATAATCAAAACATAAATATAGTGGCCACTAAGTGATCAGTGGCTGATGCCTAATACAGGGTGACTTGTACTTGTACTTGAGTCACACACAGCTGCCAGTGGAAATATACATAAACAAATCATTATCAATATAAATACCCAGAACACTGGTAATAATACTGGACTGCTTGGTAGAGTGCTGTGTCTGTTGTTACTTCATATAGTGAGCTGCTCTAAGTCTAAACAAAACAAAATGATAATACTGTATGTAGCTCTTATCTTTGGCCAAGTGGATATGCAGACAAACAAAAAGGCCACCATAAAAAAGAGAGTGTTTCTGGGTGTTACATTTTGAATGTGTATGCAGTATGCACTGCACATTGTTCTAGAGTATTTCAACACTGGTTGGCCATACTTGACCATCTGTTAATTGTAGGACAAGATGGATGGTGTATCATCAGTTTGTCTTCCAGTCTCTTTAGTGGGCCGTTCCACAGGGGTTGTCTGAGGTCTGGCAGCCCATGTTCTGATACTTCACCTGGACACGGAACAGAGTGCCGTCTGCACACATACACAGCTTGTACCTCAACAGACCTTCGTCGAAATACACGTTGGCCCCCACTGAGGAGTTTGGCATGCGACTGACGCTCACCATCACCGACCCGTTCAGAACAATACTGTTCTCCTGCAAAGGGAAAAAACTTATTAACCATAACTTTTAAGGGAATACAATACACTATAGACCAGGGTTCCCCAACCCTCTCCTCACCTCTAAACTGGCACACCTGATTCAATTAGTAAACTAATCATCAAGCCTTTGACTAATTGAATCAGGTGTGCCAGTTTAGGGCTAAAAGAAAAATGTGAAAATTCTGGGGGGCCTGAGGAGAGGGCCTGATAAACATGTAGACCTAATTGGGTAAGGGGTAACACTCACAGCTCTGAGCTCGATGTCCCCTCCCATCCTGAACTCCACCGTCTTGCCCATGATAAAGACCCCCTCATTGCCGCGGATGATGGCCTTGCTGTCCGCTTTGATGGACAAGTCAGAGGAAGCGTTGCTGGTGATCTGAAAGCAGAGAGAGTATTCAGAGATCTACCACTTTTTTCTGGGATTTAAAAAAAAATACTAATCAACGACAGGAATGGATACTAGAATTTATTTTATCTACAGGAACACTATTTGTGGTGCTACATGTTTTATTAGATGGCTTCTGTTGGCCTGGAATATACCCTTTCTGTGGAGGCTTTCTTCACACTGAGTACTTTGACTCCTTTGGGCAGGTGGAATTCGTGGTTTTCAAAGTCTGTGCTGAAGAAGGTGTTCTGAGTGCGGGGGTCAGTGAAGGATATGCCTATGTCACTGGTGATAGACGTCTTCTCTTTCTCAACACTGAGCTTAGTGGAGCCCTGCTGAAACACCACCTGGAACACAAATACAAAAACCATATACATGTAAGAGCATACAGTCTGATTAATGTATTCATATCTGGGTCAGACTGGGGAAGTGTGTGTGTATTTACTGGTTATACCAATGTATTTGTGTGTTCTGAATCTATTCTCTGTGTGTGTGTGTGTGTGTTGGTGTTTGTGTGTGTTGCCTAAGTGGGTGTGTGTTGCCTAAGTGAGTGTATTTTTCCTAAGCGAATGTGTTTTGCCTGAGTTCACCGGGTTGTTGTTGCCGGTGATAACCAGGTCCTGGTCCTTCCTGCCCCCCACAGTGCTCTTGTGTAGTGGGTGGACCACGCCCATGTCTGCCTTCTGCTTGAAGCGCAGCAGCCCACTCTCATGGAACTCTATACTGTCACAACCACTGGGCCCGATGCGGATCACTGTCCATATCACTAGAGTGATCTGAGAGACGGGACAAATGTCAGAGATTCATATATATTGATTTGATTTGTCATAATCAGAACTAGTTATAAACATATCCATAACTAACATTCTGATGATACCATGCATGCTACTAGCCTGTGTTAAAAAGTTAATTCAGATAAATAAGGATGATTACATTATGCAGAGGATGCTTTGTGTGTCATTGGGCACTCACAATGAGGTTGATGAGTGCCAGCAAGAAGAGCAGGACTATGATGCAGACAGCCATGTTGCCCTTGCGTCCTCTCAGGCCTGTCTTGTGCAGGCGCTCCTCCTCAATGGGCACATAGCCTGCCTTAAAGTTGCTGTTGTGCTCCTTGTTGGTGGTCCGCCGTTCCATGGCCTTCTCCCTCATAGACCTCTTCACAGGCCCATTAGAACTCTCCTTCAACACACAGAACAGCAGCAATGTCAAGGCTCAGTAGGCTCACCCCACTTTAACATGCTATACTGCTGTGACATCTACAAACAACACTTTCTGGGTGGTCCCCATCAATCAAAGCATAGACTTCACTGTACACCTACCTACCTCTCTGTGTGAGATTAAACATTAAGACTTCTATACATTGTAACTACCACATGTTATTTTGTTTCACTCTGCAGTCTAGTTGACCTAGTAGTTGATAAAATGTAACAACCCAATTGACAGCAGATTTAACTGCCATATGCAGTTACAATGTAACAAATATACTGTATCTCTGAGTACAGAGAAACAGAACCACATATTGAAACCACCACATTCTATTTTATTAGACTTTATGCAGGCGTCGCTGGATAGACAGGTTGCTTCTGAGGAATGTGCGCAATTAAACACCCGGGTCTCTCTGTCTGTAGGTAATGACTAAAAATAAAGTACACGTATATTCCATGTAACAAATATGAATAGTACAGGTCCATATTCAACTCTGATGAAAATATAACTTCATGATATGGGGTATTACAATCAGTTTAAACTTTCCAATGCCGTGGAAAAACTGCGGCAATCAAGCCGTTATTTCGAGCTATGTCTATCATAAAAAGCGTAACAGTAGTACAGGGCTTGGAAGCGTGATAGCGTACTATGGATATTCCGCATACGCTTTACAACGCCCGACCGAATACCGTAATTCCTTTCAAATGAGTTCGTAGTGCATATAGATGCCTACATCTAAACCACCGACGTTTGGAAAGCAAAACGGGAAGGCAAAATGTAGAAAAACAATAATGTCTTAATGGAAACAGACCTGCTCAGACGCCATGTTCACCCTCCCCCTCTTCCAAAGCGTTTGACAGCTCCGGAGCCCGGAAAGACAGTGGACTAGACCAATTCATTCAAATGAATAAAATAATATATATCTGGCCAGTTTTAATACTTGTGAGGGTAATTCATTATTATATTAGCAGGTGGAATTGGAAGCCTTTTTATCAAATTGTTCATAGCTGGATCACTGTAGGCTACAGTCCATGTTATCACAGATGGTTCTTTCCTGGCTAAACCAGCCAATGGGAAAGGCCCGCAACAGGATTCCAAAATAAGAAAGTCTATATAAAGCCTGTCCATTCATATTTTCTTCCAGGCAGGGCTTCCGAATAGTCTACAGTCCACAGACAATTAGCATCAGTTTATCCTTAAGTGATGTTTATTTCAATTAATGAAGGTTTTATCAGAGATGATGACACAACTTGATAATGTATGGATGCCAGTGCCACAGCCCCTAAAACACCACCAGACCGACACTTTTGCTAAAGCGTGGCTTTCGGTGTTAGTGGAACATTTTAGTAAATGAACTGGGACACTGTATTCTTCTTAGAACTACATTCGTGTCCCACTTCAATCAATAAGACTGTAGAATTTGTAGAAACTTGTAGATAACATACTGTTTTCAGAATTTTGTGACAATAAACTTTTACTAAACCTTCCCCATGCCCTTGGAAAATGTATTGGGGGACATTCCAAGCTCTTGGGAGTCTGCACAGCTTTAACTTGATCCTGGAACACCTCTACTATCCCCCAAATTCCCCTTTCATAATTAATGTAGCCTCTTTCTATAGTCTCTTTCTTCCATGTGCTTCCTTTATTTCCTTTCTTACCCTTGTTTGTTATTTTCCCTCTAATTCCTTCCACCCTCATCCTATGCTGTTTATTTGCTTTATAGTGTATAAAATCGATTCAGAGATGCTATGAACAACTAAAACAACACATTTCAATGTATTTTATCATATCTAATGCCAGAAATATATTTAAATTAATTAACCATACTTTTTTAAAGATTCATCAAACACCAATCAGGGGAAGTGGGACAATACTATAAACCTGGTTTTCATAAAATATAATGACTGTTTACATTAATAGTTATTATATTTTAAAACACTACCAATAACACAACAAGCTAAATTGTTTATAATTAATTATAATTGACTGAATTATACCTCTGTCATTCATTCATATGTACGCCGGTTTTTCATGAGTTTCACACTACGATGATGTCACACTAACCAAAACCATTTTTTTCAAGCACAGAACACATTCAGCAGCAAACCAAATAACATTTATTTTGATTGGGTTACAAAATTACTATAGTACAGTAGGCCTACCTTAAAATATAAACGTACCACTAGACCTATAACCGATTTGTCCAACTAATACTGACGTCATCCGAAATTAAATGGGCCTCTGAAAAAAAGTTGTGTTTCACATCTTCCACATATGACATTAATGGCAGGCGACACTCAACGCCCACGTGTGTGTAACAGTATGACATTACAATGGTCTCGTTTACAGCACAGACAGCCTACTTCACTTGTGCGCCTACATCATAAAGGAAGAACCGGTAGAAGACGCTTACGGTCTATACATTTCTCACAGAAATAACCAGACTATTACTGAAAACAATGCAAGTGGCTTTAGCAAACATTCTCAATCTGTATATGAGTAAAATGAGTAAAAAGCGTTGCCACAACTGAGATGGTACTTGGCACCCGTTGTAACGAAGGTGGACAAAACGTCAAGGGCAAGAATTTCTAAGGCGGGTATAAAAAGGGAGCGCGCGTCTGTCACGGGCGCTCTCGCCCCAGATTAAATCCCACGGTTGTCCAAGAGCATTTTGAACCTTTCAAGATTAGGGAGAGCAGACATGGCCGACTCGCTAAGGAGGCTGGTGAACACATCTTCCTTCAGCGTTCTACAGGACAAACTTGAGTCCTGGTACAAGGACTACCATGTAAGTCATCAATAATTTATTTCTGCCCTAAATCTGTTGGCCGAAAAGTGGCCTAACCAACAATAAAGGTAGGCGACACATGATTATTGCAATCATTCGATCCATGTAATAGTTTAGGCTATTGTCTAAATTAGTCTTGGCTATAATAAATGTGATATTGGTGTGGAAATCAATAGCATATTTAATGAATCACTGTTTGATTCAGCAAATACGTTCTTCCCTTGAGAACTTGATTCCTCTATAGAATTTCTGTCCACCCATCTAAAATAATTTGATTAGCCTACTTGATTATGCCACTCATGACCAGATAGTGAAATATATTTGGAATCATTATTTGTTATGTATTTTTTTTTTTTTTTACAATGTATCACATTGACAATGAATTGGAACGTTTTTGAAACAATGTAACGTTAGAGGCTAAAGGAATTCAATTGTTTCGATTAAATAGATTTTCTGGCGAAGTTTGGTTGCTATAGACGCTAGTCGTCATGGCGACCGTGAAACCATTGCTGACTGAAAGCTAGTGGCTCGAGCACGCCCCCGTGAGCATTTTGGTGTGAACCTGAAACGCTTGTCCTGATAGAACCCATGCATTATCACACAGAGATACTCCAGAGACCAACCAGTGCATTTGCCCGGAAGTCACAGATAATTTATTTTAAAAGTAGATATAGTATATCCCTCAATTCATTATGATCAATACAGATATTCACTAGTGATCCATGTGAATGATGTGAATGATCCATGTGAATGTTTGTTTTTTAAATGTCCTCCATTGTTGACCCCACAATTGAGATTACATTACATCTTTAAAATGTATGTCCCTTTTGTGATGGTACATAATTCTCATACAGTGTCTGTCACCTTCCTAGGTCATCTCCTGTGATCAGAATCTGAACAGGTGCTGTGAATTGGTAGAGCTCACCTCCAAGATACAGGGTCAACTCTTCACCATCCTCAACTTCACTGCTAGAGAGGGTATGTGTCCAAGCTTCTCACAACTCCCCTCTTTTTTGCCTTACCCAAACAATTCTCTAATAATGTCTCCTTTTCCTTTGAGTCAGGTGGTCACTATGCAGGAGTGGATGTACTCAAATCACGCCTGCTGCCTTGGTTGGGGACCTGTTTCTCCATGGCAACCTCCTCTGTAACCAACGACACCAGCCTCAACCTCATCCAGGTGAAATAATATGTTCTGTTATTTATGGTTCTAGCTACTGTACATTCATTAAGTTATTCTATTCTATTATGCTGTCCTGTCACATAGTGTAAATAAGACAGTGATAATCAAGGTTAAATGAGGAGTGTTGTCATGCAGGAGTCTGTGGAGAAGGAGAGGAAAATCAGGGAGCTGTCTGCCTCCCATGAGAACGACATGCAGAAGATGGAGACTCAGCTGTGCTCCACTCACCTACAGCTGGACTCTGTCAAACAGGAGTAAGTCTGCACTAAACATACAACAAATGATTCATCTATACAATAGACCTACTCATTTTCTATCCAACCAAATCAGTCTGCCCCAGGTTACGTTAGTATGGCTAACTTTCTGGTCTCTGTTTTATTCACCTACTGGTATGTTGAATGCGTTTACAGACTGGCGGATGCTCATCTGCAACTGGACAACACAAAAAACATGTCAGCCACAACTCTGCTGGCCACCGAGGATGAGATACTACAGCTGAAAGCAGAGTGAGGGAAACATACTGTAATACAATATTGTACAAGTTTCATTTGAGTATTATTTGTCCTCTTTGGCTTATTGATGTGTATGTTCTGAGGTTATTATGGTGTGTATCTGTGTGTGTCAGGTTGCGTGTGGCCCGTGACCAGGTGGAGACCTATAAGAGGAAGCTGGATGTTCTGGATGACTATGAGAGACAGGTGCGTCTGCTGAGGGATGAGGTGTCTTTCCTCACAGCAGAGAAGAGCATGCTGCAGGAGAGGTGAGCAGGACACGCACACACACACGCACACGCACACGCACACGCACACGCACACGCACACACACACACACAGGGCCGTAGCTACAAATGAGGACACAGAGGGTCAGACCGTGGTCATTTAAAAATAAAATAATAACATTTGTTTTAGGAATTCAGTCACTTACTGTTGAGAATTAGAATAGTAGAATACACAAGGTCAGTAATTTTTTTAGATTGGTAAATTAGTCTAGTTAGTCTAGCCAGCTATCTAAACATGTAGTAGTCATGGCCGACTTCCCGACGGGCACGCAGGGTACGTGCCCAGGAGACCTCCAGGGGGCCCTTATTGATTTTGTTAGTCACTCACTCAGATATCATATTAACATGGCATAAGTCAACCATCCCTCCCCTCTTCCTTTCTATCTGTCTCAGGTTGGTGAGGAGTTGTTCCCCCAGCCCCCTGGCCAGACAGAGCCGCCCCTCCAGCCCTCTGAAGAGTGAGTCTCCCACCCGGGCCCAGCTCACCAATTCGTCCCGCCACGCCAGGCTGGTGTCCCGCTTCAGTGACTTGTACGCTGTGGAGCGCCTGGAGGCCCAGAGTCTGCTCCGACGCTACATAGACGACCTGGAGATGGTCCAGAGAATCATCTTCATTGCCACTGTGGTATGACATCTGGAAACCCTGTACATTATGGAATAACACTACATACAGTACAACCTGTGATGATTAGCTGGGATTCACAATGTATTGGAGATGATCATCCTAGCACATGTAACCACCTGACCTTGTTTTCATCCAATTTGATATGTCAGATCTGAGGTTCTGGTTTCTCTGTAAATCTCCTATACTATACAGTATCTCTAATCCCTTTGTCTGAGTGTGTGTGTGTGTGTGTGTGTGTGTGTGTGTGTGTGTGTGTGTGTGTGTGTGTGTGTGTGTGTGTGTGTGTGTGTGTGTGTGTGTGTGTGTGTGTGTGTGTGTGTGTGTGTGTGTGTGTGTGTGTGTGTGTGTGTGTGTGTGTGTGTGTGTGTGTGTGTGTGTGTGTGTGTGTGCGTGTTTGTGTGTGTGTGTGGTGTGTATGTTTGTCAGGAGGCCTTCCAGGCAGCCAAGCTGGCCTACCGTCAATTCAAGCTGCGAGTGAAGAAGACCCTGTCACCCTCCCACCTGGGGCCAGAGACCCTGGAGGACTCGGTGGTGGACTATATCGTCAGGAACCTGGACCTCTACGACGTGCAGGCCAGTGTTAATGTATGGCCTACACTTTTCTCTCTTACTGACATGTCTGACATGTTACAAAAACCTGTAGATTCCAGTCACCTTTACATTACAATTTCAAGAGTCTCACACACTGTAGTTCATTGAGTGTTTGTTAATAGGAGATGTGTGTCAGAGTGTATTGTGATGTGTTTCCCTCTCCCAGGACGTGATCAACGCCATGAATGTAAACCCACGGATCTCCTTCCCCCCAGAGGTGAACTTTGCCCTGATCAACAGCTTCATCCGGGAGACATGCAGAGTGGCTTTCGCCATGCAGACACTGGACCCTCCTCTGGACCTGGCTTTCACCAGCGGTGGAGAACTCTACAGCGACAACAAGTCAGTCTGCATCCATTGACTTCATGAAACAAGATGTTAGATGTACAATTCCTAATCCTACCACTAGATGTCACCTTGGTCATGTATATACATCTCCTCCCTCTTCTCTCTGTCTCTCTCTGTCTCTCTCGCCCTCTCTCTCGCTCTCTACCAGGTATCGTCGTAGCTATGACTCTGAGTTTACTGCTCCTCTGGTGGCTTACCATGTGTGGCCAGCACTGGTGGAGGGGGACGGTGTCATAGTGAAGGGAGAGGCAGTCACCAGGAGAGGAGCTCTGGTACTGATGCACCTTCAGTCCCTACTGTAGAAGCATAGGCTTTGCTTGAGCAATTACTGCATGATCACAATATAAAATGCAGAATGATTCATGTGGTGTTTCTCTGCTGTCTTCCAGTGGAGGAGCAGAAGCAGGAGCTGCAGTCCTGTTCGCTCTGGCAGCCCCACACGCACTCTCGTAAGTTACTACGACGACTGAGACCTAACACGTTAAAATAATGTCACAAATATCAAGAAACTCTTTGGAAAGATGTGTCAGCCCAGGGTTTTTATGATGCAAGAAAATATTCAGGGAAGTTGCAGTTGGGAAAGCACACTAGATGAAAGCTGTGCATGTGTGATTTAGTGTTAAGACTTTTCTTTTGCCACCAAAATACATCCATGCATACCCTGAGCCCTTGGGGTAAGTACAACAACAAAACAGCAACTCCTAGATGTTGTATTAGTGGGAGAGAGTAACTTAATCTCAAATCCAAAGGTGCAAGAAATGCTCTGTGTGACAGACTTTCTCTCTTTCTCAGGGTTTTAGTCGCAGCAGAAGCCCCTCTCCCGGACGTCTCTCCGCCAGTCGCCTGTAAACCCTAACTGACCACTGAGTTACAAAAGGAAAACAAAATTCTACACATTGATTTCATGTTTGCAACAAAGACAGATTTTTAGCTTGAATGGACTGGATCCTGTCGTTATTTGTCAGTTGTGATGACTTGATGTTAAGTAGTTAGACTCCGTGTCAATATGGACATTGGTCCAGGGTTTACAGTATTCTGGAGAGAAGTTCCATGTTACCATTACAGTATCCAGAGACTCTGGCAGCTGGTCCTTTCAGATCAATCCTTTCAGGGTGCTGTAGCAGCACGTGACAAGGCTATGTATGTGTGTGTGTGTGTGTGTGTGTGTGTGTGTGTGTGTGTGTGTGTGTGTGTGTGTGTGTGTGTGTGTGTGTGTGGGGGTGTGTGTGGGGGTGTGTGTGGGTGTGTGTGTGGGTGTGTGTGTGTGTGTGTGGGTGTGTGGGTGTGTGGGTGTGTGGGTGTGTGTGTGTGTGTGTGTGGGTGTGTGGGTGTGGGTGTGTGCGTGTGGGTGTGTGCGTGTGTGTTTAATCTATGCTCATTATCTTAGTAATTCTTAATTGTGCACTATGCAAAACCAGGAGGATTGTGTGGTTGACCATAATGTAACTTTTTAAGGACATTTAGACCTGCACAGTATCATTTTCTGAGACTGTTGTAGTTTAGGTTTTATCTTTAACCTCAAACCTTGATAGACCCTGGGTTATAAGGAATATAATGAATACATTTTAATGTAATTTTAATGTAAGTCTTAACCTGCTTATATGTTGGTAGATTTTCTTTTGTAAGACACATGGTGCTAAAGTTCAGTCAGAACTGTTCAACTCCACAAAAAACTAGAGAGATTGATTTTGCTGAGAATAATGATTAAGCATACAGTTTGTAAAGTAATCTGTTCCAGTCTGTTTCTTTGTTTTGGTGTTGTGATATTAGCTAGATGTGTGGTTTGGATGGATTTGGAGCAATAGAAGGGATTTAAAGTGATACAGAACATATTCTGTAACTTCAAATGGTTGACTTGAGAAAATATGCCTTTTTTGTTAGTCCTAGTGAAGTTGCTTACTATCTACTGTACGCACAAGATCCAAAAGCAACCATATACCATATTTAGGATAATTGTTAGGCTGTAATCAATGAAATGTGGAACTATTTTTCACTATTTTTAACGTTGTGTCTTTGGCAGCTGAAATCATTATACAGTCTAATCTTTCATTTAGCATTTAACAGTGTGTTAGTGTTGTGTATGCAAAACGTTGTGATAAACAACAAAACACTTGGACTTAAATATATATCATGTAATTGAGCTGTTCTTGTTACAGAATACAAAAAACAACATTATTTACCAACAGATTGTGCCTTTTTATAGATTAAATAAATAAATCAGAAAAAAGGTTACTATCAATTTCTTGTGATAACGAATACTAATTTAATTATTGTCTTCCTTACCCTCATCCACTGTCAGTCATTTTTTCCTACAGTCCTTACCCTCATCCACTGTCAGTAATTTTTTCCTGCAGTCCTTACCCTCATCCTGTCAGTACTTTTTTCCTGCAGTCCTTACCCTCATCCACTGTCAGTACTTTTTTCCTGCAGTCCTTACCCTCATCAACTGTCAGTAATTTTTTCCTGCAGTCCTTACCCTCATCCACTGTCAGTAATTTTTTCCTGCAGTCCTTACCCTCATCCACTGTCAGTAATTTATTCCTGCAGTCCTTACCCTCATCCACTGTCAGTAATTTTTTCCTGCAGTCCTTACCCTCATCCACTGTCAGTAATTTTTTCCTGCAGTCCTTACCCTTATCCACTGTCAGTAATTTTTTCCTGCAGTCCTTACCCTTATCCACTATCAGTAATTTTTTCCTGCAGTCCTTACCCTCATCCACTGTCAGTACTTTTTTCCTGCAGTCCTTACCCTCATCAACTGTCAGTAATTTTTTCCTGCAGTCCTTACCCTCATCAACTGTCAGTAATTTTTTCCTGCAGTCCTTACCCTCATCAACTGTCAGTAATTTTTTCCTGCAGTCCTTACCCTCATCCACTGTCAGTAATTTATTCCTGCAGTCCTTACCCTCATCCACTGTCAGTAATTTTTTCCTGCAGTCCTTACCCTCATCCACTGTCAGTAATTTTTTCCTGCAGTCCTTACCCTCATCCACTGTCAGTAATTTTTTCCTGCAGTCCTTACCCTTATCCACTGTCAGTAATTTTTTCCTGCAGTCCTTACCCTTATCCACTGTCAGTAATTTTTTCCTGCAGTCCTTACCCTTATCCACTGTCAGTAATTTTTTCCTGCAGTCCTTACCCTCATCCACTGTCAGTAATCTTTTCCTGCAGTCCTTACCCTTATCCACTGTCAGTAATTTTTTCCTGCAGTCCATACCCTCATCCACTGTCAGTAATTTTTTCCTGCAGTCCTTACCCTCATCCACTGTCAGTAATTTTTTCCTGCAGTCCTTACCCTCATCCACTGTCAGTAATTTTTTCCTGCAGTCCTTACCCTCATCCACTGTCAGTAATCTTTTCCTGCAGTCCTTACCCTTATCCACTGTCAGTAATTTTTTCCTGCAGTCCTTACCCTTATCCACTGTCAGTAATTTTTTCCTGCAGTCCTTACCCTTATCCACTGTCAGTAATTTTTTCCTGCAGTCCTTACCCTTATCCACTGTCAGTAATTTTTTCCTGCAGTCCTTACCCTCATCCACTGTCAGTATTTTTTTCCTGCAGTCCTTACCCTCATCCACTGTCAGTAATTTTTTCCTGCAGTCCTTACCCTTATCCACTGTCAGTATTTTTTTCCTGCAGTCCTTACCCTCATCCACTGTCAGTATTTTTTTCCTGCAGTCCTTACCCTCATCCACTGTCAGTAATCTTTTCCTGCAGTCCTTACCCTTATCCACTGTCAGTAATTTTTTCCTGCAGTCCTTACCCTTATCCACTGTCAGTAATTTTTTCCTGCAGTCCTTACCCTTATCCACTGTCAGTAATTTTTTCCTGCAGTCCTTACCCTTATCCACTGTCAGTAATTTTTTCCTGCAGTCCTTACCCTCATCCACTGTCAGTATTTTTTTCCTGCAGTCCTTACCCTCATCCACTGTCAGTAATTTTTTCCTGCAGTCCTTACCCTTATCCACTGTCAGTAATTTTTTCCTGCAGAACACGCTGAATTCTAGTCAGTTATTATGATCGTGTTGTACTAGTATGTAGGCTATAAATATACTCTGTAGGTTATGTGTACTTTGTAGTCTATGATTATAGGCTATGAATGTAGACTATGAATGTAAGCTATGAACAGGTCCATTTGGGGATGGGAGGAGGACATCCTATCTGGCAAATAATCCCATTACCAGTGTGGTTTTGGGTTGTTCATGATGTGGGTGACTGTTGGAGTATCCTTAGTGTTGTTCTTTGTCCCTGTCAGAGAGTCTAGAGACCAAACAGAGACAGGCAGACAGGCATGGAACACACCAAACCAGTTACTAAGACAGACTGTTTCGAAAGACTGATTCACTGACCAAATGGACAAATAAAAAATACCATTCTGCCGTTGCCAGGATATCACATAACCTCCCCCAGCCTAAGCCATGGCCTATTTAGAGAGACTACAGCCATGTAATTACAGAATGTCTCAGGACTCAAGCCGACAGGAAAATTAGAAAGCACTGCTTGGTATAATGCATGCAGATGTGTTATGAATTCATACACTTGTAATTTTCAGCGTGAAAAACCTGCTCTCTTTTGCGCATACTGTATTCTGTGTCCTCAAAGAACCCTGGTCAAAGTTATTCTTACAGCAAGAAACATGTTGCACCGTAATGTTCTTCCCTCTCTCTCCCAACTACAGCAAATGACTCTTCCATCATCCTTTACAGCACCAGTGCCCCTCATAGTGCATGAAAGGAAAAACAGTCATGTTCCCTATGGGTGAAGTTAGAGCTGTCAATTAAAAGTATGCTCCATCATTGTAAAGGGTTCGAGTCAGTATCTGATCAGGGCGTTGATCTCAGTGGGTCTCCTCTACTGTTCTGCACTGATGTTTAAAAGGGAGTTCCAGTACATATTGCACGCAAGTAAGACATGAGAGGGCACTGTTGTTCCACTGTAGAGACTCTGCAGGGGAGAAGAGTGGATCCAGAAAGAACAAGGTTTTCTCTTGAGCCAAAAATATGCTTTTGACTTGTTTAAAGAAGAGAGGGGACGTTTGGCCTTGTCCTTGGACTCTCAAAGTCACTGCACATCAGGAACTTGGTGCAAGACTAAGTGTTTGTGGCTGTGTAGTTAAATTAGGGCCTAAACCATGACTCTCCGTCAAGAGACACTGAGAGCCATGGAGAGAGCAACAGGGAGAAAGAAAAGACATAAGACATAAGAGCCCCCAGACATGCTGAAGAGCGCGTGTGTGCAGCGCACGTGTGTGCTTTCATGTGTGTGTGCGTGTGTGTGTGTGTCTTTCTTTGTGTGTTCATATGAATCCACTCATTAAGCACAATCCCAGTGGTGATGCCAGTCTCGTGATTATCCAGCATTCACAGTCCCTAATTAACACAGTCTAATTAGTGCCCCTTCTCCCAGGACTTGCCCGGTCCTGGCCTGCTCCCCTTCCCTCTCCCCAGGCAATGCCTTGCCCAGTCCTGCCCTGCTCGCCTACTCTCCTCACAGGTCAGACACATGACACAGTTGGCTGTCCAGCACATATAGTTAGCACCCCTGCTTCACAGAGCAGACACTAAACTGAAACAGACATTAGGCCAACTTCCACCCTCCAGGTTTTTTGTTGATGATAGCAGCTCACTGGTCATAGTTGTTTGGCGATGAGATAGTGCCTGTAAGGGGTTTATTCAATCCGTAATGCTGAAGGTCCGCTTCATAGCGCGATTGACAATTAAATGTAATTTTCCCGTGGTCGCGGAGACTTCAGAAGGAGAAGAGCAGATGTCACCTCCAAAAAGCTTTCTCATGGATAATGGCATTTTATTTGATTATACATTCATAACATTTAATTAAAATATGTTTTTCACATGGTGGGTGACAGAAGAATAATATTTCAACGAACTTGCTAACACAGCTAGCTACCTATCTAGTTAGCTCATCTGTAGCTTGCCACCAACGTGCAGTGTGACTGACCAAGGTAAGAATTGTTTTGAAAATTGAAGTTGAGTAGAGTTAGCTAATTTAATGTTTGTATTAGATATCATTATATTTACTCACTGCTTGAGCACACTCTGTCAAACACTCTGTCCTAGCTGTGTCTGAATCCTGGCTTAGGAAGACCACCAAAAATCCAGAAATTTCCATCCCTAACTATAACATTTTCCGACAAGATAGAACTGCCAAAGGGGGCGGTGTTGCAATCTACTGCAGAGATAGCCTGCAGAGCTCTGTCATACTATCCAGGTCTGTGCCCAAACAATTCGAGCTTCTACTTCTAAAAATCCACCTTTCCAGAAACAAGTCTCTCACCGTTGTTATAGGCCACCTTCTGCCCCCAGCTGTGCCCTGAACACCATATGTGAATTGATTGCCCCACGTCTATCTTCAGAGCTCGTGCTGTTAGGTGACCTAAACTGGGACATGCTTAACACCCCAGCCGTCATACAATCTAAGCTAGATGCCCTCAATCTCACACAAATGATCAATGAACCTACCAGGTACAACCTCAAATCTGTAAACACGGGCACCCTCATAGATATCATCCTGACCAACATGCCCTCTAAATACACCTCTGCTGTCTTCAACCAGGATCTCAGTGATCACTGCCTCATTGCCTGCATCCGTAATGGGTCTGCGGTCAAACGGCCACCCCTCATCACTGTTAAACGCTCCCTAAAACACTTCAGCGAGCAGGCCTTTCTAAATCGACCTGGCCCGGGTATCCTGGAAGGATATTGACCTCGGGTATCCTGGAAGGATTGGATACCTCATTCCGTCAGTAGAGGATGCCTGGTTATTCTTTGAAAGTGCTTTCCTCACCATCTTAAATAAGCATGCCCCTTTCAAAAAATGTAGAACCAGGAACAGATATAGCCCTTGGTTCACTCCAGACCTGACTGCCCTTGACCAGCACAAAAACATCCTGTGGCGTACTGCATTAGCATCGAATAGCCCCCGCGATATGCAACTTTTCAGTGAAGTCATGAACCAATATACACAGGCAGTTAGGAAAGTAAAGGCTAGCTTTTTCAAACAGAAATTTGCATCCTGTAGCACAAACTCCAAAAAGTTCTGGGACACTGTAAAGTCCATGGAGAATAAGAGCACCTCCTCCCAGCTGCCCACTGCACTGAGGCTAGAAAACACTGTCACCACCGATAAATCCACGATAATTGAGAATTTCAAAAAGCATTTTTCTACAGCTGGCCATGCTTTCCACCTGGCTACCCCTACCCCGGTCAACAGCCCTGCACCCCCCACAGCAACTTGCCCAAACCTCCCCCATTTCTCATTCACCCAAATTCAGATAGCTGATGTTCTGAAAGAGTTGCAAAATCTGGACCCCTACAAATCAGCTGGGCTAGATAATCTGGACCCTGTATTTCTAAAATGATCCACCGCAATTGTTGCAACCCCTATTGCTAGCCTGTTCAACCTCTCTTGTGTATCATCTGAGATCCCCAAAGATTGGAAAGCTGCCATGGTCATCCCTCTCTTCAAACGGGGAGACACTCTTGACCCAAACTGTTATAGACCTATATCTATCCTCCCCTGGCTTTCTAAGGTCTTCGAAAGCCAAGTTAACAAACAGATCACTGACCATTTTGAATCCCACAGTACCTTCTCCGCTATGCAATCTGGTTTCCGAGCTGGTCATGGGTGCACCTCAGCCACGCTCAAGGTCCTAAATTATATCATAACCGCCATCGAATAAAGACAATACTGTGCAGCCGTATTCATCGACCTGGCCAAGGCTTTCGACTCTGTCAATCACCACATACTTATTGGCAGACTCAACAGACTTGGTTTCTCAAATGACTGCCTCGCCTGGTTCACCAACTACTTCTCAGATGGAGTTTAGTGTGTCAAATCGGAGGGCCTGTTGTCCGGACCTCTGGCAGTCTATGGGGGTGCTACAGGGTCCAATTCTTGGGCCAACTCTTTTCTCTGTATATATCAATGATGTGGCTCTTGCTGCTGGTGATTCTCTGATCCACATCTACGCAGACGACACCCTTCTGTATATATCTGGCCCTTCTTTGGACACTGTTAACCAACCTCCAAATGACCTTCAATGCCATACAACACTCCTGTGGCCACCAACTGCTTTTAAATGCTAGAGAAACTAAATGCATGCTCTTCAACCGATTGCTGCCCGCACACGCCCGCCCGGCATCAATACTCTGGACGGTTCTGACTTGTGGAATATGTGGACTATTACAAATACCCAGGTGTCTGGTTAGACTGTACACTCTCCTTCCAGACTCACATTAAGCATCTCCAATCCAAAATTAAATCTAGAATCGGCTTCCTATTTCGCAACAAAGCATCCTTCACTCATGCTGCCAAACATACCCTCGTAAAACTGACTATCCTACCGATCCTTGACTTTGGCGATGTCATTTATAAAATAGCCTCCAACACTCTACTCAGGAAATTGGATGCAGTCTATCACAGTGCCATCCGTTTCGTCACCAAAGCCCCATATACTACCCACCACTGCGACCTGTATGCTCTCGTTGGCTGGCCCTCACTTCATATTCGTCGCCAAACCCACTGGCTCCAGGTCATCTATAAGTCTTTGCTAGGTAAAGCCCCGCCTTATCTCAGCTCACTGGTCACCATAGCAGCACCCACCTGTAGCGCGCTCCAGCAGGTATATTTCACTGGTCACCCCCAAAGCATATTCCTCCTTTGGCTGCCTTTCCTTCCAGTTCTCTGCTGCCAATGACTGGAACGAATTGCAAAAATTACTGAAGCTGGAGACTCATATCTCCCTCACTAACTTTAAGCATCAGCTGTCAGAGCAGCTCACATATCACTGCACCTGTACATAGCCCATCTGTTAATAGCCCATCCAACTACCTCATCCCATATTGTTATTATTATATATTTTTTTCTCCTTTGCACCCCAGTATATCTACTTGCACATTCATCTTCTGCACATCTATCACTCCAGTGTTTAATTGCTAAATTGTAATTACTTTGCCACCACGGCCTATTTATTGCCTTATCTCCCTAATCTTACTACATTTGCACACACTGTATATAGATTTTTTCTAATGTGTTATTGACCGTATGTTTGTTTATTCCATGTGTAACTCTGTGTTGTTGTTTGTGTTGCACTGCTCTGCTTTATCTTGGACAGGTCGCAGTTGTAAATAAGAATTTGTTCTCAACTGGCCTACCTGGTTAAATATAGGTGAAATATATATATTTTTTAATAATGTTGTCAAAGCTATTGTTAAATATTATTGGATAGCCAAGCAATGTAATGATTGCTAGCTAAATACCTTAGCTAGCTTTACTGAGGGTTGAGTGTCTCTGATAGAACTGGCTAGCTTAGTTAGCTACAGTATATTATGTTTAGCCAAAATAAATTCATATTTTCCCTACTGCAGTGGATCCATCTGGTCTGGAGCCAGCTGCCTATGGACAGACCTCAGACAATGTAGCCTTTTTATCATCTACTAGCTAATTCCCAATAAATTTTTTACAAAGTATGTGTTTACATCCCTGTCAGTGAACATTTATCATTTGCCAAGATAATACATCCACCTGACAGGTGTGGCATATCAAGATAACGATTTAATGGCATGATCATTACACAGGTGCACCTTGTGCTGGGGACAATAAAAGGCCACTCTAAAATGTTTTGTCACACAACACAATGCCACAGATGTCTCAAGTTTTGACGGAGTGTGCAACTGACTGCAGGAATGTCCATGAGCTGTTGCCAGATAAATTAATGTTAATTTCTCTACCATACGTTGTTTTAGAGAATTTGGCAGTACGTCGAACTGGCTTCACAACCACAGACCACGTGTAACCATACCAGCCCTGGACCTCCACAACCAGCTTCTTCACCTGCGGAATCGTCTGAGACCAGCCACCCGGACAGCTGATGAAACTGTCAGTTTGCACAACCAAATAATTTCTACACAAACTGTCAGAAACCATCTCAGGGAAGTTCATCTGCGTGCTCGTCGTCCTCACCAGGGTCTTGACCTGACTGCAGTTTGGCTTTGTAACCGACTTCAGTGGGCAAATGCTCACCTTTGCTGGCCACTGGCACGCTGGAGAAGTGTGCTCTTCACGGATGAATCCCTGTTTCAACTTTACCGGGCAGATTGCAGACAGCGTGTATGGCATCGTGTGGGCGAGCGGTTTGCTGATGTGAACATTGTGAACAGAGTGCCCCGGTGGCGGTGGGGTTATAGTATGGGCAGGCATAAGCTACGGACAATGAACACGATTGCATTTTATCAATGGCAAGTTGAATGCACAGAGATACCGTGACGAGATCCTGAGGCCCATTGCCGTGCCATTCATCCACTGCCATCACCTCATGTTTCAACATGATAATGCATAGTTCCATGTCACAAGGATCTGTACACAGTTCCTGGAAGCTGAAAATGTCCCAGTTTTTCTATGGCCTGCATACTCACCAGACATGTCAGCCATTGAGCATGTTTGGGATGCTCTGGTTAGACGTGTACGACAGGGTGTTCCAGTTCCCGTCAATATTTGCACCAGCTATTGAAGAGGAGTGCGACAACATTTCACAGGCCACAATCAATAGCCTGATCAACTCATGCAAAGGAGATGTGTTGCGCTGCATGAGGCAAATGGTGGTCACACCAGATACGGACTGTTTTTCTGATCCACTCCCCTACCTTTAAAAAAAAAGTTATCTCTGATCAACAGATGCATATCTGGATTCCCAGTCATGTGAAATCCATAGATTAGATCCTTGTCACGCCCTGACCATAGAGAGTTTTTCATTCTCTATGTTGGTTAGGTCGGGGTGTGACTAGGGTGGGTCATCTAGGGGATTATGTTTCTATGTTGGCCAGGTATGGTTCCCAATCAGAGGCAGCTGTTTGTCGTTGTCTCTGATTGGGGATCATATTTAGGCAGCCATTTCCCCTTTGTGCTTTGTGGGATCTTGACTATGGATAGTTGCCTGTTAGCATTATTGTTAGCTTCACGTTTCGTTTTGAGATTTATTGTTTTGGTTTTGCTGTGAGTTTCACTTAGAAATAAAAAGATGTGGAACCCAGATCACGCTGCGCTTTGGTCCAGTTATTCTAACGAACGTGACAATCCTAATTTATCTATTTCAATTGACTGATTTCCTTATATGAAATTGTGAAATTGTTGCATGTTGCGTTTATATTTTTGTTCACTAGTTGTCAAAGTATACCACAGCATGATATTGTGATTTAGCGCTGAAATTTGTATCCATTTTAATGTAGTCTAGCTAAAGTATGTAAAGTAAAAAACTACATATTTTATTCATTAAAATAGATGGCAACGTACAGTACCAGTCAAATTGGGCTAATTGAGTGACTGTCAGTGAGTGACATATAACAATTGCACCTTATGTATTCTACTCTTCCAACTCTAAACAGTAAGTTGAGAACCATACTGAGTTCCTAAAAATATATACCGTACCAGTAAAATGTTTGGACACACCTACTCATTCAAGGGTTTTTCTTTATTTGTACTATTTTCTACATTGTAGAATAATAGTGAAGACATCAAAACTATGAAATAACACATATGGAATCATGTAGTAAGCAAAACATTTTAATTTAAATTTGATATTCTTCAAAGTAGCCACCCTTTGCCTTGATGACAGCTTGGTACACTCTAGGCATTCTCTCAACCAGCTTCATGAGGAATGCTTTTCCAACAGTCTTGAAGGAGTTCCCACATATGCTGAACACTTGTTGGCTGCTTTTCCTTTACTCTGCGGTCCAACTCATCCCAAACCATCTCAATTGGGTTGAGGTTGGGTGATTGTGGAGGCCAGGTCATCTGATGCAGCACTCCATCACTCTCCTTCTTGGTCAAATAGCCCTTACACAGCCTGGAAGTGTGTTGGGTCATTGTCCTGTTGAAAAATGTTTGATTGTCCCACTAAGGGCAAACCAGATGGGATGGTGTATTGCTGCAGACTGCTGTGGTAGCCATGCTGGTTAAGTGTGCCTTGAATTATAAATAAATCACTGACAGTGTCACCAGCAAAGCACTCCCACACCATTACACCTCCTCCTCCATTCTTCACAGTGGGAACCACACATGCGGAGATCATTCGTTCACCTACTCTGTGTCTCACAATCTAAAATTTGCACTCATCAGACCAAAGGACAGAATTTCACCGGTCTAATGTCCTTTGCTCATGTTTAAGGCCCAAACAAGTCTCTTCTTATTATTGGTGTCCTTTAGTAGTGGTATCTTTGCAGCAATTCAACCATGAAGGCCTGATTTACACAGTCTCCTCTGAACAGTTGATGCTGAGATGTGTCTGTCACTTGAACTATGTGAAGCATTTATTTGGCCTGCAATCTGAGGTGCAGTTAACTCTAATGAACTTATCCTCTGCAGCAGAGGTAACTATGGGTCTTCCTTTCCTGTGGCGGTCCTCATGAGAGCCAGTTCCATCATAGCGCTTGATGGTTTTTGCAACTGCCTTTGAAGAAACTTTCAAAGTTCTTGAAATGTTCCGTATTGACTTACCTTCATGTCTTAAAGTTATGATGGACTGTCATTTCTCTTTGCTTATTTGAGCTGTTCTTGCCATAATATGGACATGTTTTTTTACCAAATAGGGCTATCTTCTGTATACCACCCATACCTTGTCACAACACAACTGATTGGCTCAAACGTGTTAAGAAGGAAAGAAATTTCACAAATTAACTTTAAACAAGGCACACCTGTTAATTGAAATGAATTCCAGGTGACTACCTCATGAAGCTGGTTACTAGATGATTCCATATGTGTTATTTCATAGTTTTGATGTCTTCACTATTATTCCACAATGTAGAAAATAGTAAGAATAAATATGAGTAGGTGTGTCCAAACTTTTGACTCGTACTGTATATTTATGAAATATATTTTGGAATATTTTTAATAGCTTAATATTTCCACACCATATACTTAAACACATAAACATATATGTAGAACTATATGAAAACTGCCAATTCTGTAATATGTCCATGAATTTTTGTCCATATATTTAAATATATATGTACATATAAGGATTAAACATATATTTAGATATCTGTAATTTACATGTATGTAAATACATGTACATACATGTTGTTAAAATATATGTAAATGTGTTATTTTTCCATACTCTCCTGATATATTGTTGCTCCCTTGCAATCAGCCAGTTTGAAACATTTCCTCACATGAACTTATTTATATATTCTTGTTTAACCTTTGTGTTGGTGAACCTATGAATCCTGGGAGACCGGGGAATATGTATGGAAAAACCCTGTGTGTTATGGAACGTGCAGACACCCTCAATCACTCCATCCAGGATGTGATGGAAACTCCGACCATGTTTCCTCACCACATTCCCACACCGAGCGTGTCCTTTCTGACCCGGCTCACATAGTCCAATCAGCTCCTAGCTCCCATACCCAGTGCCAGGGCCAACCGTTACCATGGCGTAGATGGAACTGGGTCTACAGCACAGGAGGCTGCTGAGGGGAGAACGGCTCATAATAACGGCTGGAACGGAGCAAATGGAATGGCATCAAACACATAGAAACCATGTATTTGATACCATTCCACAAATTCCACTCCAGCCATTAACATGAGCCCGTTCTCCCCAATTAAGGTGCGACCAACCTCCTGCAGTCTACAGGGGCTGTGCTGCTGCGACACCACACTAGTGAGAGCTGAGAGCTCTCCCTTTCAGAGCCAGGGGAATGTTTACACAGGTGTGCCGTGGTCAGCCGTGGTCATGGAGTGGTTAACCACAGAACCCCGCAGTCCAGAGGGGACAGATGAGAGAGAGAGGGGTCTCTATTGGCTCTGCCGGGTCTCTTCTGAAGACAATAACTCACAACTCTCCCCTACCGAGAGGCAGGTCCATCCCAACATGCAGGGCCGGCTCTAGCCTTTTGGGCGCCCTAAGTAACATGACCATACTGCACACTATATTCACTCACTGTACATACAGGTACTTTATGAAGTCACACACATACAGTACACCGGCTATAACACACACGCACATACACATTCTTTCTCTCTTTCCTTGTCTTTTTCTCTTCTCTTGCGTTGTGCACTATAGCTGCAGAGATAATGTGGAGGGGAGCATGCATTGGAGATGAGCCATGGTACCCTCTAGTCTGTCTGCTGCTCTCTCTCTCTCTCTCTCTCTCTCTCTCTCTCTCTCTCTCTCTCTCTCTCTCTCTCTCTCTCTCTCTCTCTCTCTCTCTCTCTCTCTCTCTCTCTCTCTCTCTCTCTCTCTCTCTCTCTCTCTCTCTCTCTCAACATCATCTTGTTCCGTGCCTGGGACTTGAACGCCCAGTAGAACGTGTAATAACCCACCATTTTAAAAAATACAACTTTATGGGTTTATGGTAACTGAGGAGCTGAAACCTGTGGTGGCAAACGTAGAAGCTTGCTTTTTTCATTTTCATTTGATGGATATTATAATACAGTGTATTCGGAAAGTATTCAGACCCCTTGACTTTTTCCACATTTTGTTAAGTTACAGCCGTATTCTAAAATTGATTAAATTGTTTTTCCCCTCATTAATCTACACACAATCCCCCATGATGACAAAGAAAAAACAGGTTTTTAGAAAGTTTTGCAAATGTATTGACAATTAAAAACTGAAATATCACATTTACATAAGTATTCAAACCCTTTACTCAGTACTTTTTTGAAGCACGTTTGGCAGAGATTACAGCCTCGAGTCTTCTTTTGTATGACTTTACAAGCTTGGCAAACCTGTATTTGGGGAGTTTCTCCCATCCTTCTTTGCAGATCCTCTCAAGCTCTGTCAGGTTGGATGGGGAGCGTTGCTGCAGTTATTTTCAGGTCTCTCCAGAGATATTAGATCGGGTTCAAGTCCGGGCTCTGGCTGGGCCACTCAAGGACAATCAGAGACTTTTTCCGAAGCCAGTACTGCATTCTCTTTGCTGTGTGCTTAGGGTCATTGTCCTGTTATAAGGTGAACCTTCGCCCCAGTCTGTAACGGTTGTTCTCCTCCTCTTCGTCCGAAGAGGAGGAGTAGGGATTGGACCAAAGCGCAGCGTTGTTATATGACATACTGAAGTTTATTAAAGTAAGACGAAACACGAAACACTTTAACAGACTACAAAACAAATAAACAATGTAGACAGACCTGACTTGAGAACTTACAAACTACAAAGAACGCACGAACAGGAACAGACTACATATACGAAACGACAAACGAAACAGTCCCGTGTGGTAGACATACAGACACGGAAGACAACCACCCACCACAAACAATGTGAAACAACCTACCTATATATGGTTCTCAATCAGAGGAAAACGTAAACCACCTGCCTCTGATTGAGAGCCATACAAGGTCAATTAACACTGACACTTAACATAGAACAAACAACACAGACTGCCCACCCAGCTCACGTCCTGACCCACCAAACACAACTATACAAAAGGAAAACAAGTTCAGGAACGTGACATTACCCCCCCCCCCCCCAAGATGCGGACTCCGGCCGCAAAACTCAACCTCAAGGGGAGGGTTTGGGTGGGCATCTGTCCACGGTGGCGGCTCCGGCTCCGGCTCCGGACGCTGTCCCCACACCACCATAGTCACTCCCTGCTTCCATATCCCCCTCTCAATGACCACCCTCCAAATAAACCCACCTAAATTAAGGGGCATCACCGGGATAAGGAGCAGCACCGGGATAAGGGGCAGC
This sequence comes from Salvelinus fontinalis, assembly GCF_029448725.1. Taxonomy (NCBI): domain Eukaryota; kingdom Metazoa; phylum Chordata; class Actinopteri; order Salmoniformes; family Salmonidae; genus Salvelinus; species Salvelinus fontinalis. Next base: position 25,287,803 of record NC_074669.1, read on the forward strand.
TCCGGACTGAGGGACGGCAGCTTCGGACTGAGGGACGGCACCTCCGGACTGAGGGACGGCAGCTCCGGACTGAGGGACGGCAGTTCCGGACTGAGGGATGGTGGATCCTGGCTGGCTGGCTCTGGCGGATCCTGGCTGGATGACGGCTCTGGCGGATCCTGGCTGGATGACGGCTCTGGCGGATCCTGGCAGGATGACAGCTCTGGCGGATCCTGGCCGGATGACGGCTCTGGCGGATTCTGGCCGGATGACGGCTCTGGCGGATCCTGGCCGGATGACGGCTCTGGCTGGTCATGGCCGGATGACGGCTCTGGCTGGTCATGGCCGGCTGTTGGCTCTGGCTGGTCATGGCCGGCGGACAGCTCTGGCTGATCCTGGCTGACGGACGGCTCTGGCTGATCCTGTCTGGTGGAAGGCTCTGGCTGCTCATGGCTGGCGGACGGATCTGGCTGCTCATGGCTGGTGGACGGCTCTCGCTGATCCTGTCTGGCGGACGGCTCTAGCGGCTCCTGTCTGGCGGACGGCTCTAGCGGCTCCTGTCTGACGGACGGCTCTGAAGGCTCATGGCAGACGGGCGGCTTTGCAGGCTCAGTACAGACGGGCGGCTTTGAAGGCTCATGGCAGACGGACAGTTCAAGCGCCGTTGGGCCGACGGGCAGTTCAGGCGCCGCTGGGCCGACGGGCAGTTCAGGCGCCGCTGGGCCGACGGGCAGTTCAGGCGCCGCTGGGCAGACGGGCAGTTCAGGCGCCGCTGGGCAGACGGGCAGTTCAGGCGCCGCTGGGCAGACGGGCAGTTCAGGCGCCGCTGGGCAGACGGGCAGTTCAGGCGCCGCTGGGCAGACGGCAGACTCTGGCTGGCTGAGACGCACTGTAGGCCTGGTGCGTGGTGCCGGAACTGGAGGTACCGGGCTAAAGACACGCACCTTCAGGCTAGTGCGGGGAACAACAACAGGGCACACTGGACTCTCAAGGCGTACTATAGGCCTGGTGCGTGGTGCTGGAACTGGAGGTACCGGGCTAAGGGAACGCACATCCGGGCGAGTACGGGGAGAAGGAACAGTGCGTACAGGCCTCTGGAGACGCACAGGAGGCTTGATGCATGGTGCCGGAACTGGTGGTACTGGGCTGGAGACACGCACCATAGGGCTAGAGCGTGGAGGAGGAACAGGGCTCTGGAGACGCACTGGAAGCCTGGTGCGTGGTGTAGGCACAGGTGGTACTGGGCTGGGGTGGGGAGGTGGCGCCGGAAATACCGGACCGTGCAGGCGTACTGGCTCCCTTGAGCACTGAGCCTGCCCAACCTCACCTGGTTGTATGCTCCCCGTCGCCCGACCAGAGCGGGGAGGTGGAATAACCCGCACCGGGCTATGTAGGCGAACCGGGGACACCATGCGTAAGGCTGGTGCCATGTAAGCCGGCCCGAGGAGACGCACTGGTGGCCAGATGTGTAGAGCCGGCTTCATGGCACTTGGCTCAATGCTCAATCTGGCCCGGCCGATACGAGGAGCTGGTATGTACCGCACCGGGCTATGCACACGTACAGGAGACACCATGCGCTCTACTGCGTAACACGGTGTCTGCCCGTACTTTCGTTCTCCACGGTAAGTACAGGGAGTAGGCGCAGGTCTCCTACCTGACTTCGCCACACTCCCTTTTATCCCCCCCCCCCAAGACATTTTTGGGGTTTATTTTCGGGTTTCCAGCCACGTCTCCTTGCTGCCTCCTCATACCACCGATCCTGGGCTTTCGCTGACTCCATCGCCTCCCGAGAGCGGCGATTCTCTCCCACCTTAGCCCAGGGTCCTTCTCCGTTCAATATTTCCTCCCAAGTCCACGAGTCCTGGTTTCTTGGCCGCTGCTGCTGGTTCCTCTCACGCTGCTTGATCCTTGTGTGGTGGGTGGTTCTGTAACAATCGTCTACTTCGTCCTCCTCCTCAGACGAGGAGAGGCGAGAAGGATCAGAGGACCAATGCGCAGCGTGATAGTTTGACATACTGATGTTTATTAAAGTAAGACGAAACACGAAACACTTTAACAGACTACAAAACAAATAAACGATGTAGACAGACCTGACTTGAGAACTTACAAACTACGAAGAACGCACGAACAGGAACAGACTACATATACGAAACGACAAACGAAACAGTCCCATGTGGTAGACATACAGACACGGAAGACAACCACCCACCACAAACAATGTGAAACAACCTACCTATATATGGTTCTCAATCAGAGGAAAACGTAAACCACCTGCCTCTGATTGAGAGCCATACAAGGTCAATTAACACTGACACTTAACATAGAACAAACAACACAGACTGCCCACCCAGCTCACGTCCTGACCCACTAAACACAACTATACAAAAGGAAAACAAGGTCAGGAACGTGACACAGTCTGAGATCCTGAGCGACATGGAGCAGGTTTTCATCAAGGATCTCTCTGTACTTTGCTCCGTTAATCTTTCCCTCGATCCTGACTAGTCTCCCAATCCCTGCAGCCGGAAAAAATCCACACAGCATAATGCTGCCACCACCGTGCTTCACCGTAGGGATCGTGCCAAATTTCCTCCAGATGTTTCATCAGACCAGAGAATCTTGTTTCTCAATGTCTGAGAGTCCTTTAGGTGCCTTCTGGCAAGCTCCAAGCGGGCTGTCATGTGCCTTTTACTGAGGAGTGGCTTCCGTCTGGCCACTCTACAATAACTGCCTAATTGGTGGAGTGCTGCAGAGATGGTTGTCCTTCTAGAAGGTTCTCCCATCTCCACAGAGGAACTCTGGAGCTCTGTCAGAGTGACCATTGGGTTCTTGGTCACCTCCCTGACCAAGGCCCTTCTCCCCCGATTGCTCAGTTTGGCCGGGCGGCCAGCTCTAGGAAGAGTCTTGGTGGTTCCAAACTTCTTCCATTTAAGAATGATGGAGGCCAGTCTGTTCTTGGGGACCTTCAATGGTGCAGAAATGTTTTGGAACCCTTCCCCAGATCTGTGCCTCAACAACAATCCTGTCTCGGAGCTCTACGGACAATTCCTTCGATCTCATGACTTGGTTTTTGCTCTGACATGAACTGTCTACTGCGGGACCTTATATAGACAGTTTTGTGCCTTTCCAAACCATGTCCAATCAATTGAATTTACCACAGGTGAACTACAATCAAGTTATAGAAACATCTAAGAATGATCAATGGAAACAGGATGCACCTGAACTCAATTTGGAGTCTCATAGCAAAAGGTCTGAATACTTATGTAAATAATGCATTTCTGTTTTTTATTTTTTATAAATTAGCAAACATTTCTAAAAACCTATTTTTGCTTTGTTATTATGGGGTGTTGTGTGTATATTGATGAGGGAAAGCAATTATTTATTCAATTTTAGAATAGGGCTGTAGCGTAACAAAATGTGGAAATAGTCAAGGGATCTGAATACTTTTCGAATGACCTGTACATAAACTGGAACCTTGTGAGTAGAATTGCAAAGCTACCGGTATTTTACCAAAGTTACCGGATTCTTCAGTGATTTGGGTAATTAACAGAGCGTCTATGGCAATCTATCGTAACTTTGGTCATTTAAACTTGGATAATGTTTAAAAAATGTATTCATATATAATATTATTTTTTGATATCTGTGTCAATATTGTCTGAGTTTCTAGAAGATGGACCATATGGTTCAAGAGAAAATAGCCTAATTAATGAAAAAGCATCTAATCAAAAATGGCATTATTTTCTATTAACTCTGCAACTCTTCCAACTATTGACATTTTTTACAACTGCCACTAGTTTGACGCAAAACATTGAGAAAAAGTACATACTAACATACAAAAATAAATAAGTGTGTAAATTTGTTTTATTTTATCCTGAAACCCTCATATTAAACACCAATGGTATTCACTAAGTTGATGGTTCATATTTAGGATAATGTTCTACACCTTTGTCAGTCTATTTTTTATTTTAAAAGCATCTTATTAAATTATTTCATATATTTTACATTTGATAAGGCCGCAACAGAGGGCCGGAGATAATTAGACACCTGTAAAAATAGATAGATTTGATAGATTACATTCAAAATCGGGTAGTTTACTGGTAAACTTCAATAGTTTCCAGTAATATACCCTCCCGTTGCAACCCTTTTTGTGAATCGTATTGCTTTCCAAGAGCCAAAGAGCTGTGGAGAAGCTGCATGGGGGAATGAAGTGCAGGCAGAACCAAACAGAACCCATCTGTATCTCCTGTTTGGTCACCTGGGATTTATCTCCCTGGTCACAAGTCACATGTGATCTATTGCCCTAGTTGCAGGTGAATCTATTTCCCTGATCTATAGCCCTGGGCCCAGGCTGAATCTTTGAGGTCAGGCGGTTCCCACTCTCTCAGCCCTCTGGTGGCTCCACATGTGACAAAACCATTCAGGCCTGCAATCTTCTGTATTAAAAACCATTAAACCCACCCCCTACAGTTTTTATAGGTCCTCAAATCACAGACTAATGGACACTTTGGAAACACTTCCTGACTTTAAAGGCTTAATATTTCACTCACAGGAACTTTAGTTAGAGAGCAAACACATGTAGACATACAAATAATGACACGCACATGAATATTGACATGCAATTTCATACCCACAATCGGTGCAGAAACTGCGAAAGAGTTGCTTTACTGAGGAGTCTGGATAGAGATGCACTGGGCACAAACGGGTTGAATCAACATTGTTTCAGAGGAATTTGTCAACGTATTGTGACATGGAATCTCTGTGGAAAATTGGATTTAAAAAAAAGTTAGCAATGTAAACTGTTGTTTTGAGGGTGAAATTTCAACTACAGGATAATGTCATAATTGTAAGGAATTTTCAACATAGATAAGCCTTGTATATATAAGTTGAATTTAGATATTTCAAACTAACGTCAGATCCACTATCAGAAAAAAATATATATATAAGCTGGGCTGCACTCACACTCTACAGCTATTCATTTGGTATCCCATCCAGGGTTTTAACCAATCCCTGTCTAGCTTAGATACTTGTCACAGACTACTAACAATGTGCTATCATGAGAATTATTGAGAATTATGAGAATTATCATGAGAATGATTATTATATAATTTGGTTGTGCTCATTAAAAACACATTAAGTTGTTTGTTATCTGACATTGTATTCCCTCTTGAACTTTGTTCTGCTTTAAAATGGTTGAAAGCGCAGTGATAACACATTTAGATGACAACTAAACCAAAAATCTGACGTTGTTTTTCCATTGGAATTTGGTTGTGGTATTAAATGGTTGAAAGCATGGTGATAACACATTGGGAATTTAACAAACTTCTGGCTCACTTTTTGAGTGGGTAAATAAAGGTTGACATCTCATTGATCAACATCTCTACCAAATATTACCCACATTTCCACATTGAAATAACATGGTGTTCCCAGTGGGGATGTGTTCTGGTAGTCAGGAAGAGACAAGATGGGACTACTGTGTCTTGTTGCACCAAGGTGAGCACATGGTATAAGCAGCTGTGAGATAGAAGTGAGACATTTATTTACAGCGCTAGTTAGAGGAGCCGTGTTATAGTTGGACCTCCTCCTGGCTAGATCCAGAGATGTGAGTCCAAATTGTGCCTTCAGTTCAGCCTCAAAGCTCTGTTTCGACATCAATGGAGCATATGATGCTTCCGCCCAGGGCCATTTCCATTGTGTTGTATTCAGTTCTGGCCAGCCCTGAGGTTCGCTCTCTCTCCTCCAAGTGGAAGTCTGAATGAATACCCTCCCTGGCCAGGCCTCTGGCCCCCATCTCCAGGCCTTGCAGCCTGCCAGATGAACAGGGGTACATTAATAGGGCCGTATATCACTGCACATGATGACACGGTTATGGGTGACCGGACCCAAGTGCATAAATCAAAGAGAATATGAAAATGGAGGAAAAAAGAGAGGGAGGGAGAGATGGAGGGATAGAAGGAGGAAGGGAGGAGGGAGAGAGGGAGCGGGGGAGGGGGGGGGGCATGGAAAGTGCAAGATAAAGACTTGTAACAAATTGAACTTCGGGAAAAAAAGATCTAGAGGAAAAGTTTCAGAGTAGACTCGCAGGACAGAACAAAAGCAAGGCTGTGTGTGTGTCTACTGTCAAGAACAGTTCCCAATTCCCAATCAACAACACTCTCTGAACATGGGAACTTGTAAAACGCTTACTCAAGAGATTGCAACAAATTACATTGTGTCCAGTCCAAAGTTGATTACACTATACTTTCTCACAGACAAAGTTTATGAAACTGTTGATAGTGGTTGTGGATATTGGTCCATGTGAAACAGACTGGGCCAGGGGTCCAGAGTTGTGGTGAATCAATGTTGTCTCAACGTACTTTGTCAACGTATTGTGACATGGAAGCGCAGTGATAGACATTTGGGTGACCACTAAACCCAAAAAACAGAGGTTGTTTTCTGTTGGAATATGTTTGCGCTTTTAGATGGTTGAAAGCATAGTGATAACACATTGGAAATTTAACTAACTTTTGGCTGTCTTTTTGAGTGGTTGAATATAGGTTATAATCTCATTGATCAATATCTCAACCAAATATTACCCAATTATCCGCGTTGTTATGACGTGGTGGGGTTTGGCCAGTTTACTCTGCTCCCTGATGGAGAAATCCCTCACTGGAGGAGTAAGTCAGGAAACCGCTGGACGCTTGGAGACTCTGGGTCTGTGTGGCCCTGGAGGGCCATAAAAACACATCTGGTCCAGAGCAGGACACAGTGGCCGCTGCACAGGAGGGACCTGTTTATGACAGCAGGGACCAGGGCAGGCAGAGTGGGAGAGTTATGAGAGGTGTGATTGGAGAGTTTACAGTATGTTAGAAATATACAGATCGTGTACAGTATTTGTGTGACTTCATACATACAGAAGAAGAGTGTATTGGAGTGTACAGTGTGTGGGAGTGGATGTAGTGAATGCATCTCTCTCTGTCCCAGTCGGCCAGTGGTGATATGGCCTTGGACAATGACTTGGCTCTGCTGAGTCTGTGAGGTCAGTATGGGGGCTGGCCAGAGGCGACAGCCCCGTTAGCCTGATTAACAGCCAGCCTGACGTCCGGACCCTGAGGAGGAAAGTCCAAACAGTCATGACACAACATTACCTCCGCAGCTCGACTCCAGCGAGGTCAGAAACCGGACGGACCACTCTGCCAGCGATTCCATGGCCAAACACTTCCTTCCTCTTCTCTCTCTGAAGATCAATCTACCTCACATCAACTAGGCCTACTTAATCTTTTTGGACATCGCATCTCCCTCTGCAGAGATTTGTCAACGTTTCTTTCCTTGTTCTGTTGTAGCACATCTGGAATTTCACAAGCAACGATGACCAATGAAAGTGACTGAGTTATGTAGCCTCAATACGTTAGTTCAAAAGAAAGGTCTGTCTTTTAAAACGTGGAGGCATATGATCAATGTTTGGCCCACTGGACCTCAGGTTTCATAGGATGTTGTCATCAGCTTGGAGACAGGTGACTGGTTAGGGTTGGGGAGTATGTCATCTGATTACAAAAAACGGGAACTGTAATCAGTTAAATTACCAGATAAAATATTGATTACAGATCATTTTGAAAAACTAGATGATTACTTCTTGGATTACTTTTAAATTCAGAAAAAATATTTGCGGGAAACCTTGCTGTTTTCTCAATGATATTCAATTCAGCATTGAAAAAAGGGCCAAGTTTGAGTTTGTTCCACCTGAGTGAGTCCGACCACAAGTCAGAGACCAATATGATGACACACCATATGCTTTTAATGGATCCTTTTTGTCTTCTTCTAATGCCTCTTTAGTGGAAAGTAATCCAAATTAACTGAAAGTTGTCAGATTATGTTACTGAGTTTGGGTAATCCAAAAAGTATGTTAATGATTATAATTTTGGACCAGTAACTAGTAACTGTAATAGATTACATTTGGAAAGTAACCTAACCAACCCTGCTGGTTTCTGCCACCTGTGTGCCAATCAAAGCTCTCAGTAACCAAATGTTTTAAATGATTGGCTGACATTCAGGGCTCAGAATACAGAGAGAATTGTGTCTCCACTAGCCTGTTGAAACAGTCATATTTTATTTTTGAAATCAGTCCAGTTTCCAGAGACATGTCTAGACCCGGTCCTACTAATCATTTGAAGAAACATTTTCACTTAAATTATTTTAAAAGCACAACGACAGATGAAGGGCCCGGGAGTAAGGTGATTTGGTTAATGTTTTTGACAGACTAGCGTTTCAGACGTCGTTAAAGCCGCAAAGGCAGTCATGATAATTTCTCTCTGAAAGAGTACAGAATCAATAAAAAAAGTATATATTTTTTTGCAGTTGGATCTTTTAATAACGGTCTCATGCCAGTATCCAACAGAAATGGAGAGTGTTCTGATTAGCAACAACTAAAGGTGTATGTTGTAACCTTCAACCTGCACTGCATGTTTATATTTATTCTTTTTTTTCTTACCAAGCTAAATTATCTAACGTCATTCACAGATAATTTTCAAAAATGTAAAAAAAAAGGCTTAATACAAGTAGTTTCTCATTTCAAGATGTTTTTCAAGATATTTTACTTCAATCTTCTTACCGATGTAAAATATCTTGAAATAAGATAAATTACTTGTATTAATCACTCAATATAAGATTTAGGCTTGCTTAGATTTCACTTTTTGCAGTGTATATGAACGAGGACACATGAAAAGGGGGCAAAAACATTTCACTTCAATGAACAATCCAGTCCTTTTCACAGGTGGTCAGAGCTACAGAGTCTACAGCTACAGAGTAAGGAACTAGCTGGGGGTACCAGCCTGGTCTCATAAACTAGACGTACAGTGGCAAGAAAAAGTATGTGAACCCTTTGGAAATACCTGGGTTTCTGCATAAATTGGTCATAAAATTTGATCTGATCTTCATCTAGGTCACAACAATAGACAAACACAGTCTGCTTAAACGAATAACACACAAACAATTATACGTTTCATGTCTTTATTGAACACACCGTGTAAACATTCACAGTGCAGGGTGGAAAAAGTATGCGAACCCTTGGATTTAATAACTGGTTGACAAAAAACACTTTGGCAGCAATAACCTCAACCAAAGGTACCATTCCTCTTTACAAAATTGTTTCAGTTCAGCAATATTCTTGGGATGTCTGGTGTGAACCGCTCTCTTGAGGTCATGCCACAGCATCTCAATCGGGTTGAGGTTAGGGTCACTCCAGAAGGCGTATTTTTTTCTATTGAAGCCATTCTGTGTCGATTTACTTCTCTGTTTTGTCTCGTTGTCCTGTTGCATCACCCAACTTCTGTTGAGCTTCAATTGGTGGACAGATAGCCTTACATTCTCCCGCAAAATGTCTTGATAAACTTGGGAATTCATTTTTCCGTCGATGATAGAAACCTGTCCAGGCCCTGGGGCAGCAAAACAGCCCCAAACCATGACGCTCCCTCCACCATACTTTACAGCTAGACTGAGGTTTTGATGTTGGTGTGCTGTGCTTTTTTTCTCCACACACAGTGTTGTGTGTTCCTTTCAAACAACTCAACTGTAGTTTCATCTGTCCCCAGAATATTTTGCCAGTAGCGCTGTGGAACATCCAGGTGCACTTTCGCAAACTTCAGACGTGCAGCAATGTTTTTTTTGGACAGCAGTGGCTTCTTCCGTGGTGTCCTCCCATGAACACCATTCTTGTTTAGTGTTTTACGTATCGTAGACTCGTCAACAGAGATGTTAGCATGTTCCAGAGATTTCTGTAAGTCTTTAGCTGACACTCTAGGATTCTTCTTAACCTTATTGAACATTATGCGCTGTGCTTTTGCGGTCATCTTGGCCGGACGGCCACTCCTACGGAGAGTAGCAACAGTGCTGAACTTTCTCCATTTATAGACAATTTGTCTTACCGTGGACTGATGAACATCAAGGCTTTTATAGATACATTTGTAACCCTTTCCAGCTTTATGAAAGTCAACAATTCTTAATCTTAGGTCTTCTTAGGTCTTCTTTTGTTCGCGGCAGGTAATTCCAAAGGGTTCACATACTTTTTCTTGCCACTGTAACATAGTAAACATAAATCCGGGACACTCAAGTATTACGGTTCTGTATTTTACGTTTGGTAAGGTTACATAAGACAAAAGGTTACTTACAATATGTAACTTTTTGGGCGACCTGACCAAATTCACATAGAAATGTATGTTATGGATCTGTCATTCTCATTGAACGCAAGTCTAAGAAGCGGTAGAGCTGTTCTATGTGTGCTATTTCTATGAGTCACATTCTTAAGTTTTGTTTTTGCATCTTTTACTTTCAGTTTTGTACACCAGCTTCAAACAGCTGAAAATACAATATTTGTGGTTATGGAAAAGATATTTCACAGCGGTTTGTTTTGTCACATAAAATACAATCAGGTGAACTATTAGAATTTTTGCAACCAGGAAATGCGATTTAAGGCAAAAATGAGAGTAGGGTGGTTGGTCGGGATGGATGGGTTGGTGTATAACGCAAATGTCTAGCAACCCAAAGTTTCTATGTTCAAAACTTATCATGGACAACTTTTGCATTTTAGCTAATTCACAACTTTACAACTGCTTACTGCTTTTTAGATACTTTGCAACTACTTAGCATGTTAGCTAACCCTTCCCCTAATCCTAGCCTTAACCCATTAACCTAACTCCTAACCTTAACCCTAACCTTAACCCCTGACCCCTAGCCTAGGTAATGTTAGGTAACATTAGCGTTAGCCGCCTAGCCACATAGCTAGCGTTAGCCACAACAAATTGGAATTCGTAACATATCATCCGTTTTGCAATTTTGTTACATATTGTAAGAATTTTAATTCGTAAAATATGGTACAAATTGAAATTGGTAACGTATCATACAAATTGTAATTGGTAACATATCATACAAAAAGCATAATGGATATCCACAAATGAATACATACCATACGAAATGTAACATATCATACTAATTGGAGTGTCCCGGATTTACATTTACTATGCTACATCTAGCCTTGAGTCCAGGTTGTAGGTACAGGACTGGGACCATCTACAGTGCAGTGAGCTCTGGCCTATGTGCTTCAGACCAGTAAGCCCTGCCTGCCTGGATTCTGGAATGTAACTTATAAAAAAACATCTGGTTGATTTGTTTAATGGCTATAGCAGCAATCCATTACAGAGTAGCTCTGGGTAGAGTCTTTGTGCAGGTGTGAGTTTCCCAGTGTTACTGCTCCCTGGAGACTAGTTACAGCGAAGCTTGATTTGAGACTCTCACGGAAACTGGCGATCAAAAAACGGCGTCAATCCTGCATCCGACTGGTCCTGACTTAACGCTAAACAGCCCCACCACACAGGGGGAGAGAGAGTTGAATAGAGGGAGGGGGTACATCTGGGAGTCTGATGTTTGTCGTAGGGAGACTGTGTGGATCTGAGAGATAGAGTAACTGTGGTTTCACAGGGGTCATATGTAACAGGCTATGTCACATCAAATGAATATAAACTCTTTCATAGCTGTGGTTTGTCCTCACTGAGCAAGAGGTCTAAGGCTAAAACAAAATACTTTATGGAGCAGCTGCTAAATCTCTTATATTGAATCCGCTGAACACTCAAGCTCTCTCTCAAATACGTATGCACGCCCCAATTAAATACATTACTGTGATTGTTTCCAATTAAAATTGTCAAAAAACTAACAAAAATAGCTTCTTAGCAAAGGGCAATTTCTCAAGCAAGAATTTTGCTAGTATTGTCTGAGAGAGGTCTGAGTGGGGAGGCAAAAACTTGCTGTTATTGGTAGAGAGGTTTGGAACTCTCTTTCTTTTCGGTCTATTACCTAATTTACCCCATGGTGATGTCACCATGGAAGTCCCAAACCCCATCCCACCAAAACAGGCTATTTTAGAAGAAGAAGAAGAAGAAGAAGAAGAAGAAGAAGAAGAAGAAGAAGAAGTAGTAGTAGTAGTAGTAGTAGTAGTAGTAGTAGTAGTAGTAGTAGTAGTAGTAGTAGTAGTAGTAGTAGTAGTAGTAGTAGGCTTTATTGGTTTCTCGAAATCATAGACTGAATTGTACACCAATTTACAATCATAATATCAATTATATATAATTATCAAATAGTAAAATCCTAATCTAGCAAAAACGTAATAGATTACAATGTTAAAATATGCAATAAATACAAAAAAAATTATACTACAACGACAAGGTGTGGGGTGGCAGCTTTAGAAGATAAGTCTTTAAAGTTCTAGGGAAGTTATTTCTAAGGCCCCTGGGCTATATGGTGTGTGCATTAAGTGCATTAATCAGTTTAGTGAAGTATGGAATGGGAGAGTTCTGGTAGCGCCCTGTGCGTGTAATGGGAGTGTTCAGTTTGTGGCTGTTGCAGGTTGCCCCTCCAGTAATCTGCTGTCTGGTTGAGGTGAGCCAGTCTGCAAACTGGGAGTTCTGCTCCTGTCTGCTCTCCAAGGACATTATTCTGAGGTTTTTTAGGGCTTTCCTGTAGCTGGTATACGACCCATCCAGAAATATTCTGCAGGCTCTCTTCTGGACACACTCCAGCTGAGAAGTCTCCATTTGTCACGACTTCCGCCGAAGTTGGTGCCTCTCCTTGTTCGGGCGGCATTCGGCGGTCGACGTCACCGGCTTTCTAGCCTCCACCGATCTACATTTCTTTTTCCATTTGTTTTGTCTTGATTGTACACACCTGGTTCCCATTATGTTTGAATTATTTCCCTATTTAACCCTCTGGAGCCATCATGGTTTTGTGCGTGTTTATTGTTGTCAGTTGTCTCGTTTATGTGATTCTGGATTTTCGTTCTCCTTGTTGGAAGATTATTTTTTGAGTAAAGTTACTATTATTACTCATCTCTGTGTCCTGCGCCTGACTCCACCTTACCCACATCACCTAGACTCTGACACCATTTGGTAAATCCGACCACAACTCTATCCTCCTGATTCCTGCTTACAAGCAACAATTAAAGCAGGAAGCACCAGTGACTCGGTCTATAAAAAAGTGATCAGATGAAGCAGATGCTAAACTACAGGACTGTTTTGCTATCACAGACTGGAACATGTTCCGGGATTCTTCCGATGGCATTGAGGAGTACACCACATCAGTCACTGGCTTTATCAATAAGTACATCGAGGACGTCGTCCCCACAGTGACTCTACGTACATACCCCAACCAGAAGCTATGGATTACAGGCAACATTCGCACTGAGCTAAAGGGCAGAGCTGCCGCATTCAAGGTGCGGGACTCTAACCCGGAAGCTTGCAAGAAATCCTGATAAGATTGAATCATACTACACTGGCTCCAACGCTCGTCTTATGTGGCAGGGCTTGCAAACTATTACAGACTACAAAGGGAAGCACAGCCGCGAGCTGCCCAGTGACATGAGCTTACCAGACGAGCTATGCTTTGAGGAAAGCAACACTGAGGCATGCATGAGAGCATCAGCTGTTCCGGAGACTGTGTGATCACGCTCTCCGTAGCCGACGTGAGTAAGACCTTTAAACAGGTCAACGTACACAAGGCTGCAGGGCCAGACAGATTACCAGGACGTGTGCTCCGGGCATGTGCCGACCAACTGGCAGGTGTCTTCACTGACATTTTCAACATGTCCCTGATTGAGTCTGTAATACCAACATGTTTCAAGCAGACCACCATAGTCCCTGTGCCCAAGAACACAAAGGCAACCTGCCTAAATTACTACAGACCCGCAGCACTCACGTCTGTAGCCATGAAGTGCTTTGAAAGGCTGGTAATGGCTCACATCAACACCATTATCCCGGAAACCCTAGACACACTTCAATTTGCATACCGCCCAAACAGATCCACAGATGATGCAATCTCTACTGCCCTTTCCTACCTGGACAAAGGGAACACTCATGTGAAAATGCTATTCATTGACTACAGCTCAGAGTTCAACACCATAGTACCCTCAAAGCTCATCACTAAGCTAAAGATCCTGGGACTAAACACCTCTCTCTGCAACTGGATCCTGGACTTCCTGACGGGCCGCCCCCAGGTGGTGAGGGTAGGTAGCAACACATCTGCCACGCTGATCCTCGACACTGGAGCCCCCCAGGGGTGCGTGCTCAGTCCCCTCCTGTACTCCCTGTTCACCCACGACTGCATGGCCAGGCACGACTCCAACACCATCATTATGTTTGCAGACGACACAACAGTGGTAGGCCTGATTACCCACAACGACGAGACAGCCTATAGGGAGGAGGTCAGAGACCTGGCCGGGTGGTGCCAGAATAACAACCTATCCCTCAACGTAACCAAGACTAAGGAGATGATTGCGGATTACAGGAAAAGGAGGGCCGAGTACGCCCCCATTCTCATCGACGGGGCTGTAGTGGAGCAGGTTGAGAGCTTCAAGTTCCTTGGTGTCCACATCACCAACAAACTAGAACGGTCCAAACACACCAAGAGAGTCGTGAAGAGGGCACGACAAAGCCTATTCCCCTCAGGAAACTAAAAAGATTTGGCATGGGTCCTGAGATCCTCAAAAGGTGCATCATCGAGAGCATCCTGGCTGGTTGCATCACTGCACATCACAGCAATTGCTCGGCCTCCGACCGCAAGGCACTACAGAGTGCGGCCCAGTACATCACTGGGGCTAAGCTGCCTGCCATCCAGGACTTCTACACCAGGCGGTGTCAGAGGAAGGCCCTAAAAAGGAATAAAGTCCCCAGCCACCCCAGTCATAGACTGTTCTCTCTACTACCACATGGCAAGCGGTACCGGAGTGCCAAGTCTAGGACAAAAAGGCTTATCAACAGTTTTTACCCCCAAGCCATAAGACTCCTGAACAGGTAATCAAATGGCTACCCGGACTATTTGCTTTGTGTGTGTGTGTGTGTCCCCCAACCCCTTTTTTACGCTGCTGCTACTCTCTGTTTATCATATAAGCACAGTCACTTTAACTATACATTCGTGTACATATGTACATACTACCTCAATTGGCCTGACCAACCAGTGCTCCCGCACATTGGCTAACCGGGCTATCTGCATTGTGTCCTGCCACCCATCACCCGCCAACCCCTCTTTACGCTACTGCTACTCTCTGTTCATCATATATGCATAGTCACTTTAACCATATCTACATGTAACATACTACCTCAATCAGCCTGACTAACCGGTGTCTGTATGTAGCCTCGCTACTTTTATAGCATCGCTACTGTATATAGCCTGTCTTTATACTGTTGTTTTTATTTCTTTACTTACCTATTGTTCACCTAATACCTTTTCTGCACTATTGGTTAGAGCCTGTAAGTAAGCATTTCACTGTAAGGTCTATATCTGTTGTATTCGGCGCACGTGACAAATAAACTTTGATTTGAGTAAGGCCAGGGTGCTAGCCACGTACAGAACTGGTCTTACGTAGCCAATGTAGATGGACAGTAGGTCTACTGTGGTTACAAAGAAGAGCTTAACGCTCTTGAGGAGGAACAGTTTCCTTCTGGTGCTTGTGGTCACGGTGCTAACCTGGCTGCTCCAACACAGGTCCTGCTGGACAGTGAGACACAGCACCCTGACCTTTGATGTCTCTGACAGGGGGACACCGTTAATGAAGAAAGCGGTGTGACATGCATCACTACACATTTCTTTTCATTGAGGAGCATGTCATTGGTAGCGGTCCAGGTGCTCAGCTCGTCCAGTTGCTTCTGCATTGATGATGGTTGCTGCAGTTTCCTGGTTTCATGCAGAGTCATGTCATCGACATACACTACATGACCAAAAGTATGTGGACACCTGCTCGTTGAACATCTCATTCCAAAATCATGGGCATTAACATGGAGTTGTTCCCCCCTTTGGTGCTATAACAGCCTCCACTCTTCTGGGAAGGCTTTCCACTAGACGTTGGAACATTGCTGCCAGATGAGCATTAGTGAGGTCAGACACTGATTTTAGGCGATTAGGCCTGGCTCGCAGTCTGTGTTCCAATTCATCCCAAAGGTGTTCAATGGGATTGAGGTCAGTGTTCTGTGCAAACCAGTCAAGTTCTTCCACACCAATCTCGACAAACTATTTCTGTATGGGCCTCGTTTTGTGCACGGGGTCATTGTCATGCTGAAACAGGAAAGGGCCTTCCCTAACCTGTTGCCACAAAGATGGAAGCACATAATTGTTTTGAATGTCATTGTATGCTGTAGCGTTAACATTTCCCTTCACTGGAACTAAGAGACCTGAACCATGAAAAACAGCCCCAGACCATTATTCCTCCTCCACCAAACTTTACAGTTGGCACTATGCATTTGGGCAGGTAGCGTTTTCCTGGCATCCACCAAACCCAGATTTGTCCGTCGGACTGCCAAATGGTGAAGCGTGATTCATCACTCCGGAGAACGCGTTTTCACTGCTCCGCCGATGCATCATTGATGAGTGCAAGGAAAAGGAGAGGGCCAAGGAAGGTGAGGGACTCCCATTCAGATAGGACACCACAATAGCGTACCCGTTGTCTCCTGTCAGCGATAAAGTCACAAATCCATGGGACTATTTCAGGCCTCACCCCCAATGACAGAATCTTTTGGATGACAGTTGTGAGGATAACCATGTCAAATGCTTTGCTGAAATCTGTGGCTATCAAAGAGCAGACCAAGCTTTTTCTGAGTCTTTGGAGAGACAAGGCTAACAAGGTCATGGGGATGATGGGAGGTGGACTTGCCTTTTAGAATTTCAAATTGTCTGGGGTCAGAAAAGATTTCATTGAGTATCCACTGGAGAGCAAAGCCTTCAGCAATCTTTGCAAACTGGGATGTCAGAGAGATTGGTCTTAGTTGTTCTACATGGACAGGTTTTGTGGATGGGGATGTCCACTGCTTCATTCCACTGCTTAGGAACTAGGCCTTCCTTCGAAGAGGAGCTGTGAACATGACATAGGAGAGTACTGCCCTCACAAGTAAAATATTTCAGTTTCTGGGGAATTAGGTCCGGGCCGGGTACTTTACAGACCTTGATCGCTTGGAGCATTTTGTAGACATCCCAGACTGGGAGGATGGGAAGCTGGTGGGGGAAAGGGGGGAAGCTGGGAGTTGTGTCACATCAAGTGGAGGCATGGCAGATTAAATCACAACAAAGCACTTTCAAACAGCTCTTTCACTAAAAGGGCATTATCACCATGTTCACTATTTCACCGTTTTATACCAATCTTGTAGTTTAGAAATATATATAAAACACATGAAAATAACGTTTTTGACTGCACTGGGCCTTTAAGAGGTTTCCAGCTAACACTCTTTCCAAAGCAGAGAGAAATCTTTTCCCAATGCTGTAAAGGACTGGCACAAAGCAGAGAGAACAATGCAGTCCACCAATACGAGTGGCAGTTTTACATTTAGCCTAGACAATGTTTTCAATAATATAACTTTCAAGAGCAATTTAGTTTTTTTCCCCATGTGCATGGTGAAGGATTTCAGCACTTGAAAGCGTACATGAACATAATGCCCTGTGTTGTGATGTTAATCTGCTTGCTGTGGTTTTCAATGCGACTTTCAGTAATGTGGTCTCTCTGGTCTCAGTCTTGCTCCTTGTTGTTGTTTGACCATGCTCTCTCACCAAGATGCTGAGTGGAGAGAATATCCTCTATTGTTCTGTTTGTGGGTTACAGTCATAGGTGATAGGTGCCAACCAAAGCAAATACCCACGAGGTGTGGGAGAGAGAACAGGGCAAAGAGAAAGGCATTGGCCACAAGATGTACCAACACACACGCATGCACACACACACACACACACCCACCCACACACACACACACACACACACACACACACACACACACACACACACACACACACACACACACACACACACACACACACACACACACACACACACACACACACACACACAGATCCCATTATTCGTAGCGGAATCAATGTAGAGGCATTTCCTCCAGGCTGCCATGGGAGGCAGAGACCCATCTGTTTGATTATTTGTGTTGGATTCTGGATGTTGCAGAATCTGTGCCAATTCACTTGCATCCCTTAGGACTCTTTCACAATTCACCCTTAGTACTAAAATACTCGACATAAACACTGGATGGCAGTCTGGCCACGTACAACTGTATTGACCCTCACTCGACTTTCTTGGGTACTTCCAGCAAAGTGTCTACATTCAGTGTCAGCAAGATGACAGGATATACACTAATCCATGAAGAGTTGCTACTATTTCATTACAACAACACAAAAGTTGCAAAAAGCCAACAACATCCATGGGGAACAAAGAGAGGCTCATATTTTGGCATCTCTCTCTCTCTCTCGCTCACACACTCTCGCTCTCTTTCTTTCAATTCAATTGGGCTTTATAGAGTAATGCAGTATCATAATACCCATAAAACCTAGCAGTCAAACAGGGAAATGGTTCCAATCATTTTTCCACCATTCATTTTTCCCATAGAGGATTTTAAAAACACTTAAAATAAGGAGGGTGTTTCTTGTAGGCTTACCCTGGCATGACATTTTGATAACCGTGTAAATTTCTCTAGGACAAGGTGACTTTTATCAATATATTTGCTTTTATTTAACCCCCCCCCCCTCCAAAAAAAATGAAATGCTAATTAGCTGCTAATGTGGCTTTCATAAAGAACTACCAATGCCATGATGATCTGGACAAGACTGCCGAATCGAGGCAAAGGTAAGAATCTCTGGATTAACTATCTAATGTCAGCTAAATTTAGAAATATATAAATTGGCAACATTTCTTTGAATGTTCAATTATGTGAACTGTCTTGTGCAAGTTTTAAATTGACACAATACCTGTTAGCAAAGGTGTCAGCTAGAGATGATGTGCAGGAGCTTGCAGGGATTTGTAGTCTTGCATGATGTTTACTTTGATGCTAATTAGCATTTTCAAATCTGAGAGTAAATAGAGTCGAATATGTTGATTGAAGTCACCTCGTCCGAGAGAGATTTATATGGTTATCAAAACATCACGCCTACACAAAACACAGCCCTTATTTTAAGTGTTACCTATGGGAAAAATGAATGGTGGAAAAACGATTGGAACCATTTCCCTGTTTGACTGCTGGATTTGATGGGTATTATGACATCTCCACTGTGGGGCTCTATTAGCAAGGCAAACATGTTAACATTGCCAAAGAAAGTGAATTAAACAATAAACCTAAATTAGAAGACACCAAACAACATCAACAAAAAAATATTTAAATTTAATATTAAATATTGCACTCAAAAAGGTTTAATAAAATATACAGTACAAGTCAAAAGTTTGGACACACCTACTCATTCCAGGGTTTTCCTTCATTTTTTATATTTTATACATGGTAGAATAATAGTGAAGACATCAAAACTATGAAATAACACATATGGAATCATGTAGTAACCAAAAAAGTGTTAAACAAATCAAAATATATTTTACATATTCTGCAGCAATATGCCATCCCATCTGGTTTGCGCTTAGTGGGACTATCATTTGTTTTTCAACAGGACAATGACCCAACACACCTCCAGGCTGTGTAAGGGCTATTTGACCAAGAAGGAGAGTGATGGAGTGCTGCATCAGATGACCTGGCCTCCACAATCACCCGACCTCAACCCAATTGAGATGGTTTGGGATGAGTTGGACCACAGAGCGAAGGAAAAGCAAATAGTTGTAGTACGAATAGTAGGGGAAGATAAATAAACAGATACATATTGGTGGTATTTACAATGTTGTTTGTGCTCAACTTGTTGCCCTTTTCTCATGGCAACGGGCCACAAATCTTGCTGATGTGATTGCACACTGCGATATTTCGCCTAACAGAAATACAGGAGTTAATCTATGATTAATTTGTTTTCAAATTCCTTGTGTGTCTCTGTGATTTGTGGGAAATATGCATCTCAAATGTGGTCATACATTTGTCAGGAGGTTAGGAAGTTTATCTCAGTTTCCACCTCTTCTCGAGAGCCACGTCTGCCAATGCCAGCCTCTCTCAATAACAAGGCTATGCTCACTGAGTCTGTACATAGTCAAGGATTTTCTTAGGCCTCTGAATTTTGGGTAAGTCACAGTGGTCAGTTATTCTGCCATCAAAATATATCAAGAGTCAAGAGTTAATTGGGTGTGTGTATCATTTAGTGAATTCTTGGTTGGTGAGTGGACCCCAGAACTCACAACCATAGAGAAATGAGTTCTATAACTGATTGAAGTATTTTTTAGCTAGATCCTAATTGGAATGCTGAGTTTTATGTTCCTGTTGATGGCGTAGAATCCCCTTCTTGCCTTGTCTCTTAGATAGTTTACAGCCTTGTGGAAGTTACCTGTGGTGTTGATGTTTAGGCCAAGGTTGGTATAGTTCTTTGTGTGGTCTAAGGTAACGGTGTCTAGATCAAATTTGTATTTTTTTGTCCTGGCTACTGGAGCTTTTTTGGAACACCATTAATTTAGTCTTACTGAGATTCACTGTTAGGGCCCAAGTCTGACAGAATCTGTGCAGAATATCTAGGTTCAGCTTTAGGCCCTTCTTGGTTGGGGACAGAAGCACCAGATAATCTGCAAACAGTAGACATTTGATTTCCTAGTCCAATAGGGTGAGGCCAGGTGCTGAAGACTGTTCTAGTTCCCTCGCCAATGTATTGAAATATATGTTGAAGTGGGTGGGCTCAAGCTGCATCCCTGTCTCACCCCACAGACCTGAGGAAATAAATCTGTCAGCTTATTAAATGCACACTTTTGTTTCTGTGTTGTTTGTTTGTCAATAGGGGGGGGGGGGGGGGGTGCAGGGTGCATACGCGGTCTGTCGTACGTATTTTGGTAAAAAGCCAATTTGACATTTGCTCAGGACATTGTTTTCACTGAGGAAATGTACGAGTGTGCTGTTGATGATACTGCAGAGGATTTTTCTGAAATTGCTGTTGACACAGATTCCACTGTAATTATTGGGGTGACATTTTTCTCTCCACTTTTGTGGATTGGTGTAACGGTATTCCTCCTCCTCTACAACCGAAGAGGAGGAGTAGTGATTGAACCAAGGCGCAGCGGGTTGTGATGACATAATTTTAATAAAACAAGACGGGAAAAACACGAAACCACTTGAAATAATTAACAAAATAACAAAACAAATGTAGACAAACCTGAACTATACGAACTTACATATAACACTAAGAACGCACGAACAGGGAAAATAGACTACACAAAAGGAACGATGTACAAACAAACCGAACAGTCCCGTATGGTGCGACAAACACTGACACAGGAGACAACCACCCATAGGCGGAAATCCCAGGGGGGACGGGGGGGACACGACCCCCCCATCTTGGGAAAAATATGATTTGTCCCCCCCAATATATCACTGTAAACATAACTATGTAATTTCAATAATATTAATAATACGCAATGAAAGCACTTGTGCTGATTATAGACACTTAATAGCGCATTTAAATTTCAAAAGATTGCGACCCCCCCCGCCCTTTGCCTCACAATGGTTTGATCCACTGCCAGTTCTTTAGGTAATAGAGAGTTCGTATCTACTGTCCGAAAGGGACATGTACGTAACTGACGCGAGGTTAATCCAGTCAATCCATAGCAGGTCCATAGCAATGTTATTTATTTATTTTTATGTTGGCAGGGTTCACACACTAGGGGAATTTGCAGAGCTAGCGCGCAAACTAAAGCAAACATTAACTATCAAGCTAGCTAGTACCTATTCCATTTATGTGGCGTCGTCAAAGATGGAATCTTTGCTATCGTCAGTTTATTCCAAGATCAGCATGCAGCTGTAGTGCTTCGACGTCCCTGTGATAAGGTTAGCAATAAACTGAAGTCCAAACTGAACCGAACAGAACTACACTCTCTTCTACCATTGTCTTAAATATATATAATGGTCTCGTTGCAAAAGATAAATTGTCGCTAGTGAACTTTTTTATTTTATTTTATTTCACCTTTATTTAACCAGGTAGCAAAGATTATAGCAAACACACAGAAACGGAATTGGTGCTCGCTAGCTTTACAAATTCAGCTATTGTTGGAAGCCAGTGTCACGTTCCTGACCTATTTATGTTAGTTTGTTATGTGTGTTAGTTGGTCAGGACGTGAGGTTGGGTGGGCATTCTATTGTTTTCTGTTTCTGTGTTGGTTTTGGGTTGCCTGGTATGGCTCTTAATTAGAGGCAGGTGTTTGGCGTTCCTCTAATTAAGAGTCATATTTAGGTAGGCGTTGTCACAGTGTTCGTTGTGGGTGATTGTCTTCCGTGTCTGTGTAATTGTTTGCACCATACGGGACTGTTACGGTTTGTTCGGTTTGTGTAGTCTAATTGTCCTATTTCGTGCGTTCTTCTTGTTTTGATGTAAGTTCGTCGTATAGGTCTGTCTACACCGTTTTGTTGTTTTGTTAGTTTATTCAAGTTCGTGTCTATGTTAAACGTTTGTAGCCTGTGTGTGCACATCGTTTATTTAGTTTCACGACCGTTTTCTTGTTTTGTTAAATAAATATGTGTTCAAACTTCGCTGCGCCTTGGTTCCCTCAATACTCCTCCTCTTCCGAAGATGAAGAGGAGGAGGATCGCCGTTACAGAATCACCCACCAAGAATCCAGAACCAAGCAGCGGAGTAAACGGAGTAAGGGACAGAGAAAGAAGGAGGAATGGACTTGGGACGATATATTGGACGGGAAAGGTTGCTACACATGGGAGGAGATCCTGGCTGGTAGGGATCGCCGCCCATGGGAACAGCTGGAGGCACTGAGGAGAGCAGAGGCTACCGGAGAGAGGAACCGGAGTTATGAGGGAACGCGTCTGGCACGGAAGCCCAAAAAGCCCGTGAGTAACACCCAAAAATTTCTTGGGGGGGGGGGGGGCTAAGAGGTAGTGGGCCAAGGGCAGGTAGGAGACCTGCGCCCACTTCCCAGGCTTACCGTGGAGAGCGGGAGTACGGTCAGGCGCCGTGTTACGCAGTAGAGCGCACGGTGTCTCCTGTACGAGTGCATAGCCCAGTGCGGGTTATTCCACCTCCCCGCACTGGTAGGGCTAGATTGGGTATTGAGCCAGGTGTCATGAGGCCGGCTCAACGCGTCTGGTCTCCAGTGCGTCTCCTCGGGCCGGCATACATGGCACCTGCCTTACGCATGGTTTCCCCGGTTCGCCTACATAGGCCGGTGCGGGTTATTCCACCTCCCCGCACTGGTCGGGCGACCGGGAGCATTCAACCAGGTAAGGTTGGGCAGGCTCAATGCTCAAGAGTGCCAGTACGCCTCCACGGTCCGGTATTTCTGGCGCCACCTCCCCGCCCCAGCCTAGTACCTACAGTGCCTACACTACGCACTAGGCTACCAGTGCGTCTCCTGAGCCCTGTTCCTCCTCCACGCACTCTCCCTGTAGTGCGTGTATCCAGTTCGGTGCCTCTAGTTCCGGCACCACACACTAAGCCTCCTGTGCGTCTCCAGAGCCCTGTACACACTGTATCTTCTCCCCCTACTAATCCTGATGTGCTTGTCCTCAGCCCGGTGTCACCAGTGCCGGTACCACGCATCAGGTATAGAGTGGGCTTTGAGAGTACAGTGTGCCCTGTCCCTGCTCCCCGCACTAGTATGAAGGTGCGTATCCTTAGCCCGGTGCCTCCAGTTCCGGCACCACGCACCAGGTCTACAGTGCGCCTTATCCGGCCAGAGCCATCCGTGCCAGAGCTGCCAGCGAGCCATGAGCAGCCAGAGCTGCCAGCGAGCCATGAGCAGCCAGAGCCGCCAGCCAGCCATGAGCGTCGAGAGCCGTCAGCCTGCCATGAGCGTCGAGAGCCGTCAGCCTGCCATGAGCGTCGAGAGCCGTCAGCCAGCCATGAGCGTCGAGGGCCGTCAGCCAGCCATGAGCGTCGAGAGCCGTCAGCCAGCCATGAGCGTCGAGAGCCGTCAGCCTGCCATGAGCGTCGAGAGCCGTCAGCCTGCCATGAGCGTCGAGAGCCGTCAGCCTGCCATGAGCGTCGAGAGCCGTCAGCCTGCCATGAGCGTCGAGAGCCGTCAGCCAGCCATGAGCGTCGAGAGCCGTCAGCCTGCCATGAGCTGCCCTTCAGCCAGAAATGGCTATATACCCAGAACTGCCCCTCAGTCCAGAGCTGTCTCTCTGTCCGGAGCTGCCTTTCAGTCCGGAGTTGCCCCTCTATTATGATCTCCCTCTCTTTCTTGATCTATCTCTTTATTCTTATCTATCCCTCTGTCTTGATTTATTCCTCTGTCCCGGTGCTGTCCCTGTCATGGATGTTACAAAGAGGATTTTGTGGGATATGGGTGGACATTTTTAGGGGTAGATGGAGGTTGGGATTGACTATGGTGGGGTGGGGACCTCGCCCGGAGCCTGAGCCACCACCGTGGTTAGATGCCCACCCAGACCCTCCCCTAGACTTTGTGCTGGTGCGCCCGGAGTTCGCACCTTATGGGGGGGGTTATGTCACGTTCCTGACCTATTTATGTTAGTTTGTTATGTGTGTTAGTTGGTCAGGACGTGAGGTTGGGTGGGCATTCTATGTTTTCTGTTTCTGTTTTGGTTTTGGGTTGCCTGGTATGGCTCTTAATTAGAGGCAGGTGTTTGGCGTTCCTCTAATTAAGAGTCATATTTAGGTAGGCGTTGTCACAGTGTTCGTTGTGGGTGATTGTCTTCCGTGTCTGTGTAATTGTTTGCACCATACGGGACTGTTACGGTTTGTTCGGTTTGTGTAGTCTAATTGTCCTATTTCGTGCGTTCTTCTTGTTTTGATGTAAGTTCGTCGTATAGGTCTGTCTACACCGTTTTGTTGTTTTGTTAGTTTATTCAAGTTCGTGTCTATGTTAAACGTTTGTAGCCTGTGTGTGCACATCGTTTATTTAGTTTCACGACCGTTTTCTTGTTTTGTTAAATAAATATGTGTTCAAACTTCGCTGCGCCTTGGTTCCCTCAATACTCCTCCTCTTCCGAAGATGAAGAGGAGGAGGATCGCCGTTACAGAATCACCCACCAAGAATCCAGAACCAAGCAGCGGAGTAAACGGAGTAAGGGACAGAGAAAGAAGGAGGAATGGACTTGGGACGATATATTGGACGGGAAAGGTTGCTACACATGGGAGGAGATCCTGGCTGGTAGGGATCGCCGCCCATGGGAACAGCTGGAGGCACTGAGGAGAGCAGAGGCTACCGGAGAGAGGAACCGGAGTTATGAGGGAACGCGTCTGGCACGGAAGCCCAAAAAGCCCGTGGGTAACACCCAAAAATTTCTTGGGGGGGGGGGGGGGGGGGGGGGATAAGAGGTAGTGGGCCAAGGGCAGGTAGGAGACCTGCGCCCACTTCCCAGGCTTACCGTGGAGAGCGGGAGTACGGTCAGGCGCCGTGTTACGCAGTAGAGCGCACGGTGTCTCCTGTACGAGTGCATAGCCCAGTGCGGGTTATTCCACCTCCCCGCACTAGTAGGGCTAGATTGGGTATTGAGCCAGGTGTCATGAGGCCGGCTCAACGCGTCTGGTCTCCAGTGCGTCTCCTCAGGCCGGCATACATGGCACCTGCCTTACGCATGGTTTCCCCGGTTCGCCTACATAGGCCGGTGCGGGTTATTCCACCTCCCCGCACTGGTCGGGCGACCGGGAGCATTCAACCAGGTAAGGTTGGGCAGGCTCAATGCTCAAGAGTGCCAGTACGCCTCCACGGTCCGGTATTTCCGGCGCCACCTCCCCGCCCCAGCCTAGTACCTACAGTGCCTACACTACGCACTAGGCTACCAGTGCGTCTCCTGAGCCCTGTTCCTCCTCCACGCACTCTCCCTGTAGTGCGTGTATCCAGTTCGGTGCCTCCAGTTCCGGCACCACGCACTAAGCCTCCTGTGCGTCTCCAGAGCCCTGTACACACTGTATCTTCTCCCCCTACTAATCCTGATGTGCTTGTCCTCAGCCCGGTGTCACCAGTGCCGGTACCACGCATCAGGTATAGAGTGGGCTTTGAGAGTACAGTGTGCCCTGTCCCTGCTCCCCGCACTAGTATGAAGGTGCGTATCCTTAGCCCGGTGCCTCCAGTTCCGGCGCCACGCACCAGGTCTACAGTGCGCCTTATCCGGCCAGAGCCATCCGTCTCACCAGCGCCATCTGAGCCCTCCGTCTCCCCAGCGCCATCTGAGCCCTCCGTCTCCCCAGCGCCATCTGAGCCCTCCGTCTCCCCAGCGCCATCTGAGCCCTCCGTCTCCCCAGCGCCATCTGAGCCATCCGTCTCCCCAGCGCCGTCTGAGCCATCCGTCTGCCATGAGCCTGCAAAGCCGCCCGTCTGCCATGAGCCTGCAAAGCCGCCCGTCTGCCATGAGCCTACAGAGCCGTCCGCCAGACAGGAGCCGCTAGAGCCGCCCGCCAGACAGGAGCCGCTAGAGCAGCCCGTCAGACAGGATCTGCCAGAGCCGCCAACCAGACAGGATCTGCCAGAGCCGCCAACCAGACAGGATCTGCCAGAGCCGCCAACCAGACAGGATCTGCCAGAGCCGCCAACCAGACAGGATCTGCCAGAGCCGCCAACCAGACAGGATCTGCCAGAGCTGCCAGCGAGCCATGAGCAGCCAGAGCCGCCAGCCAGCCGACGCGTCGAGAGCCGTCAGCCTGCCATGAGCGTCGAGAGCCGTCAGCCTGCCATGAGCGTCGAGAGCCGTCAGCCAGCCATGAGCGTCGAGAGCCGTCAGCCAGCCATGAGCGTCGAGAGCCGTCAGCCAGCCATGAGCGTCGAGAGCCGTCAGCCAGCCATGAGCGTCGAGAGCCGTCAGCCTGCCATGAGCGTCGAGAGCCGTCAGCCAGCCATGAGCGTCGAGAGCCGTCAGCCAGCCATGAGCGTCGAGAGCCGTCAGCCAGCCATGAGCGTCGAGAGCCGTCAGCCTGCCATGAGCGTCGAGAGCCGTCAGCCTGCCATGAGCGTCGAGAGCCGTCAGCCTGCCATGAGCGACGAGAGCCGTCAGCCTGCCATGAGCGTCGAGAGCCGTCAGCCTGCCATGAGCGTCGAGAGCCGTCAGCCTGCCATGAGCGTCGAGAGCCGTCAGCCAGCCATGAGCGTCGAGAGCCGTCAGCCTGCCATGAGCTGCCCTTCAGCCAGAAATGGCTATATACCCAGAACTGCCCCTCAGTCCAGAGCTGTCTCTCTGTCCGGAGCTGCCTTTCAGTCCGGAGTTGCCCCTCTATTATGATCTCCCTCTCTTTCTTGATCTACCTCTTTATTCTTATCTATCCCTCTGTCTTGATTTATTCCTCTGTCCCGGTGCTGTCCCTGTCATGGATGTTACAAAGAGGATTTTGTGGGATATGGGTGGACATTTTTAGGGGTAGATGGAGGTTGGGATTGACTATGGTGGGGTGGGGACCTCGCCCGGAGCTTGAGCCACCACCGTGGTTAGATGCCCACCCAGACCCTCCCCTAGACTTTGTGCTGGTGCGCCCGGAGTTCGCACCTTATGGGGGGGGTTATGTCACGTTCCTGACCTATTTATGTTAGTTTGTTATGTGTGTTAGTTGGTCAGGACGTGAGGTTGGGTGGGCATTCTATGTTTTCTGTTTCTGTGTTGGTTTTGGGTTGCCTGGTATGGCTCTTAATTAGAGGCAGGTGTTTGGCGTTCCTCTAATTAAGAGTCATATTTAGGTAGGTGTTGTCACAGTGTTCGTTGTGGGTGATTGTCTTCCGTGTCTGTGTAATTGTTTGCACCATAAGGGACTGTTACGGTTTGTTCGGTTTGTGTAGTCTAATTGTCCTATTTCGTGCGTTCTTCTTGTTTTGATGTAAGTTCGTCGTATCGGATCGCCGTTACAGCCAGCCAATATGAAACAAACTATTTAAATTACAAAAGGTTGCAGCATGTGTTGTGTAAATGTGTGTGTGTGCAGCTAGGCCAGCCAGCCAGCCAGGTAGAAAAATGGCAGAAAAAAGTAAGAAGACGGACATCAGAGTATTTGTCAGTACACCAAAACGCATAGTAAGAACTCTAGTATCCTAATATCTCAAAGACTAGTTGATAAAATGTTCATAAGAAAGAAGTGAAATGCTAATGGAAATGTTTCACAATGATGTCATTAGGCAGAGCAGGCAACAGATGGCACACAGACAGCAGAGCTGGGGACAGACTGGCAGAGACAGGGAGTCTCAGGTAAGTTTGTTGAGTCTTTGTTTGGCAACATTATGAAAGGTTCTCAATTTTTTTGACTTGTAAAATAGGGACATAATTGGAAAATGCCATGGATACCCCCACTCTCAACTTAAACTGGTGACTAAACTAAGATTTGTTTACGGCAATGGTATTGCTGTTGTGATTAATTGTGTAGTTTTGGGTACCGGTAGTTAGGAGTACGGCAAACACCTTATTTATTTTCTAGGAGACAGGCTGAGTCAGTTAGGGGGGTGAAAGGGAAAGAGCCAGGAAGAGAGACTTCAGAGGACAGTGTCACAGCCACGGCAGGACCAAGTGTCACCCTTGTTGCCAGCAGCACCAGTATAGGGGACAGTGGCACAGCATTGTCCAGTTACCACAGTGATGGCACAAAACCATATCAGCCACACCCACAATTTATAGAACCGCAAACTCTTGCCAACAGAGTGTTGACGTTTCAAGAGAGATGGTTTCGCGATTTCCCCTGGCTACATTATAATCCATCAATAAAAGGAGTGTTGTGTTTTCACTGTAGCCAAGGGTTTTCAAGCCAGCCATCTTTTGGCCAAAGAGCTGATGCTGCCTTCATTAGTGCAGGATTTAGGAACTGGAGAAAAGGCATTGAAAAATTCACAGCACATCAAAATTGCCAAACCCACCGCCACTTTGTAATTGTAACAGCACACCAGCTAAATCCAATCGGTGTCCAGTTATGTCCAGCGCGTGGGTTAAACAGCTGGATGACGCAAGGCATTGCTTGATGAAAATTGTTAGTTCGGTGCGGCATGTAGTAAGACAGGGACAAGCCTTTAGAGGCCACACGGATGACAGTGGGAATTTATACCAGATTTTGAAACTTAGGGCAGAAGAGGATGATCCCATTTTACTGAAGTGGTTAACAGAGCGTACCACAATGTACACAGGCCCCAAAGCACAGAATGAAATTCTGAACATCATGGCCAATAGTCATTCGAGGCATTGCAGCTGAGATTAGGTCTCTTCCGATTGTACAATTTTCATTCATTGTTGATGGTACTCAAGATGTCTCTGGTGCTGAACAGGAGAGTGTCTGTCTGCGTTATGTTGACCATGACCATGTCCCTCACAAGGAGTTTATTGGGCTATACAGGGTGTCGGAGACAACAGGCGAGGGCATTGCGAAAGTGCCAACTGATGTGTTGTTGAGGAAACCCGCAAACATATGCTCGGTTCTTTTGTTCAGTAGTGTGTATAGCAGTGGTTCTCAACCTTTTTGGGGTACTGGAACCCCTGCATATTTTGAGGCAAGGCAGGCAAGGTTTTGAGCAGTCCTCAGGGACCTCCACCCCCTCTATATTATATGTAAACTTACTGGAAACCTTGTGGTACTGACTACATTCATTACACTTTTTTATTTCACGGACCCCTTGCAATTAGTCCATGGACCCCTGTTTGAGAACCCCTGGTGTAATTGATATTTGTTCTTTTGTTTAGTAGTTTTCAGGACACTTACAAATGATTTATTTCATGTTATTTTATTTAAAATGGCCTACTTTGTGCGACATACTTGTCCATAGCTGCTGTTTGAAGAATTGAGACACTGACTGAGTTGAGACACTGGCTGAGTTGAGACACTGGCTGAGTTGAGACACTGGCTGAGTTGAGACACTGGCTGAGTTGAGACACTGGCTGAGTTGAGACACTGGCTGAGTTGAGACACTGGCTGAGTTGAGACACTGAAGGATATTTTGTTTGATTTATTTGGGTTTTTCATTGAAGTAGTTATTTTGCTTTTAGAACTACTTATTTTAAGCTTTTTGTTCTTGCAAAGATATTGTAGACTCAGGCCAGGTGGACATATTTAATGACTATATAAATGTATCAGAAAAAGTCCAATTAAAAGGTCAATTCAATACGGAGACCAACTTTGTGATGGTTCTCAATGGAGATTCTTTTAGATGTGATCACACCATGTTCATTGTATTTATGAAAACTACACCCATACAGTGTACAGTACCATTGTCACCTACTGACCTTTCTTGATATTGCTGGTTGTAAGTACGAATACCTGCATACATACTGGACTGGTAAGGAGCACTGCTATAACTATTATTAGTAGTAGAATTATAATGATTTAAACATTTGAACAAGTTGGGAAAACCCTTCAGTTAACTACTGTACCTATCAATTATCCAGTTGTAGGAATTATGGTGCCTCAATATACATTTAACAACGTATGCTATGTGTTACAGCACTACTTTTGGTGTCCCCCTCAGGAATTGCTCTTGAGAAAATGTAATGTAATTGTCCCCTCCAAGGTTGATCTCAGATTTTCGCCCCTGCAACCACCCACAACGAACACTGTGAAACAACCTACCTAAATATGACTCTCAATTAGAGGAAACGCCAAACACCTGCCTCTAATTGAGAGCCATACCAGGCAACCCTTAAACCAACATAGAAACAGAAAACATAGAATGCCCACCCAAACTCACGTCCTGACCAACTAACACATACAACAAACTAACAGAAATAGGTCAGGAACGTGACAATTGGGCTGATCAGTCCTTGGTTCCAAATATTGGGGAAGTTGCCAAAGCTGAGGATGATGTTAAAGAGTTTAAATATAGCCAATTGAAATTTGTGGTCTGTATGTTTTATCATTTTGTTTAGGATACCATCAACACCACAGTCCTTTTTGGGTTGGAGGGTTGGTATTTTGTCCCGTAGTTCCTTCAATGTAATTGGAGAATCCAGTGGTTTCTGGTCAACTTTAATAGTTGATTCTAAGATTTGTAGTTGATCATGTATATGTTTTTGCTGTATGTTCTTTATATCTCTCTCTCACTCTTAAACACAAACAAACTTACACAAAACATTACAGTAGCCTACCACACAGAACTGCACACAAGGGGGTGAGATCAATCTTTCCCCTGTGCGTACCTCACTTAACGTCCCCTGGGGAACGCAGCTTGTTACTGTTCAGTCAACCCTCCCTCCCTCTGTCTTTACTCTCTATGCTGAACTCATTCCAGAGTCTGAACAGGACTTCATAAGGGCATCATTATACCACAGTACACTGATATTTGTATTTGATATTTGCCCCCAGCACTGCCACCATGCACTTCCAATCCAGTCATAAAGCTGTCGACTTCTTGTTTATGTTAGTGAGGAGAGGCTAGCGGCTAGCCAGGCAGAGCCCATCAGAGAAAGTCTGGAACTAGATTGCAGTCATAAATACAGCTTTGAACTAGATTTTGAAGTTATGGTACACCATTACACACTCCCATTCAAATTGGTGCTGTTCAGAGAACTAACATTACGTCCATTTGACTCATAAATCCATGTTGTGGCAGAACCTATCTTGATGTAACTTAAAGCCTATAGTAACAGTGAACTTCACACTTGAAATTATAACTTGTTAATGGCTATGCAGGGACAGGGGCGTTGTGGTTGATGTACTCAGACGTACTCAGATGTATGCATGCCTTTCTCACAGGGGTCCCTAAGACAACACAACCCTATTTGAGGAGCCCTGTGACTTGTGTCCAGATATGCACCCCTCGTCTCTGCCCCTCACCCCAGCAGGGACAGGAAGGTAAATATTTCTGCAGGGATGAAACTGGGGGGGGGGGGGGGGGCTACTGTGACTTCCTCTGACCCAGACTTCACGGTCAACAGTCCATGAAGTCTTGTGAATGATCAGTGTACTAAGGTACTGACCTGACCTGGTGGCCTGGAGGGGCGTGGATGGGAGGACATGGTCTCTCTGGGGTGGAGGGAGTGGGAGGGAGGTCACTGAGGGAGAGAGAGAACCCACACTTCCTAAGATACTTTTTAAATGTAGATTAGGTGGACTAAAAGAAGAGGGATGCTGATAATAACTTGTGTAAAATACCACATCATGCATTATAATTGCAATCATGAAATGTGAAAGCTTTAAATGAACGGCGAGAGAATAACATGGCAAGCATGTCTCTTGTATTTGCTTAGCTGCAACAGCCCATGTTCCAGTGTGTGTAGTCTCACCACTTTGTGTCTCTAAGATAAATGAATATCCAGTAGGTTTATGTGCTCAGCAGGAACACGTTTCCAGACATGTGCTCGTGTGTGTGTGTGTGTGTGTGTGTGTGTGTGCAGGGTCTTTAATTTGTTTGTTGATAAGTCTGAGTCAGAGTATGTGCTCCATTTTATAACACAGCTTGTGCATGTCTGTGTGTGTCACACATGTGCAGTCCCACTGTGTTCATGTCTCTGCTTTCCTTTGTGGGAATGCATGACTGACTCATGATTCTTAATAGCCATTTATCAATGAATGTATTCCTCCTGTTCAGTGCTCCAACACAGTGTGTCTACAGCTGCTTGTTCCAAACCACTTATAGAGCACATAGCCTAAAACGTGTCGTGCTCTTAACTTAACATTCACATGATTCAATGCGGTCTATCACTTAGAGTATGGTCCAATGACATGAATACATATACTGTACATAATTGGTATGACCTCTATAGGGCACACTTTGGGATCATATAATGTCAAAACCTTGATTCATTGACACCTTTACCCCTGGATCCGATGTTGCCGTAACAACCCGCGTGCCATCCTTTCATAACAACTACTGAACGGTTACAATCCTCTGAAATGTTTTATTTTATCTTTATTTAACTAGGCAAATCAGTTAAGAACAAATTCTTATTTACAATGACGGCCTACCCCGGACAACACTGGGCCAATTGTGCGCCGCCCTATGAGACTCCCAATCACGGCCGGATGTGATACAGCCTGGATTCAAACCAGGGACTGCAGTGATGCCTCTTTCACTGTAATGCAGTGCCTTAGCCCGCTGCCCTACTCGGGAGCCCAAAATGAATAAATCCATTTTACAAAGTGTTTTCCCCCCTCTGAATCGTTCATTTCCTGAATGGCACAGTGGAGTCCCTGTTCTTCCTCACACACACACACACACACACACACACACACACACACACACACACACACACACACACACACACACACACACACACACACACACACACGATTATATCAATAATAAGTGAGTCTCAATCTTTAATACCTCTTGCACTTTTATTGCTATAT
Source organism: Salvelinus fontinalis (assembly GCF_029448725.1). Taxonomy (NCBI): domain Eukaryota; kingdom Metazoa; phylum Chordata; class Actinopteri; order Salmoniformes; family Salmonidae; genus Salvelinus; species Salvelinus fontinalis. The sequence continues at coordinate 25,320,884 of NC_074669.1, forward strand.
ATTCTGCTGAGCTGCCTCTGAGACCACATTTATGTCCTGCTGGTGAAAGATGAAAATGCCTGAGCCAAAGCCTGTCTAGCTGTTCTCATGGTGGCAGTATAGGGTTTCACACTGGGAAGAGACACACTGCATCCACCCGCAGCAGACTATTCAGCATGGTTTAGCTCCAGACCTATTCCCTGCTCATGAAGGGTCGCAAAACTAACTGAGATTATAAATCTAGTCTAGAAGGCCTCTGAAGGGCACACAGACCCTGGTTTTAGAATGCAACCGTGTTAACAAGGCTCAGCATGATGGTTAGGGAAGCTATAAGAATGGAAGGTACTGAACGGCTTCCTCGGCTTGCAGTTGTAATGACAGTAAATGGCCATTGGAGGGCAATAAAACCTAAAAATGAAACATCCTGTGAGTGAATGGACCGTCTTCGCCTTGAATTGTCAGTGACGAATTCAACTGCACCAAAAAGCAGTGCATGTTATTGTCTCACGTCAGATAGGGTGATACCTCTGTTTGCAGTGATTCAGCCACCCTTCTCTTGAATTAGGCCTGCATAGTAAAAGTTCACCGTCACAGCGGGTCTGGCAGAAGCTTGTTTACTGTTATAATCTCCACCCAGCACAGCCAGAAGAGGACTGGCCACCCCTCAGAGCCTGGTTCCTCTAGTTTTCTTCCTAGGTTCCTGCCTTTCTAGGGAGTTTTTCCTAGCCACCGTGCTTCTACATCTGCATTGCTTGCTGTTTGGGGTTTTAGGCTGGGTTTCTGTACAGCACTTTGTGACATCGGCTGATGTAAAAAGGGCTTTATAAATACATTTGAATGATTGATTGATGGGATGCACGTCAAGCTTGGACTGGAAGTACCCACCTCTCTCGGGGTGGGTACCCAAAATAGAAGTGACTAAGCACCAAAGACCGTAGTGGCTCAGAATTTTGTAGTATAATAACTGCATTAAGTCATCCAGCCGGTCCATTTCCAAGGAACATTACTAATGGACATTTTACAAGCATTAACAAAAACATTCCTTTATTTGGCCAGATGAAATGACTGTAAACTTCCACTTTCATATGTCTACTTTACAACTCAAGTATTTCTCTGGTGTTTGGGTGGTGGTCCCCACTGGGACAAATAGCATGTCTCCTGTGTAATATCAGGCAGTGTAATGTTGTTCAGTGCTCCTTGGTATTGGAATATAAATGCAGATAGATACACTGTCATCACCGGTTACACCTTATCTGCAGCATTACAGTTTCTGTTCTGTTCTCTTAATTAAAAATGATTTTTTAGATGATGCATAATAGCATACTTATCACAAGTTCCAACTCCTTGTAACCTCTGGGTTTTTTCTATAATGTGTTCTGGGAAGATTTTGTTGCTGTGATTAGTTTGTTCCAAGAAGTTGCACTCATTATTCTCTTTTTATGGTTTGATATTTGTCCTTGTGTATATATATATATATATATATATTTGTATGTGGGAAGAGGAGCATTACTGAGAATGGTCCAGGGTCGGTGTGAGGCTTTCCATAGAAAACAGGACGAAGAAGCAGCATCACATTCCTCTTATGGTGTTCCATTGTGGGTAGTTCCTCTCTGATTGTTGATATGTATGACCAGACATAAGCACCCACCTTCCGCTCCCCCCACCCCTCATTTGCTTTCCTCAGAAATGCACACACACACACACACACACACACACACACACACAAGCAAGCACAAAAAACTGTTCCCAGGTCAATAAGTTACATGTTTATACACTAGGAGGGTATAGTACAGAAACATCACCTACCAGATAGCAGGGATTCATGGAATTATGACAGGGATTTATGCAATTATTTAAATAAGTTATTTCATTGATTTATTTAATCAGTGACATATTTCCTGCCCTTCTAGCATTCATCATTAGCAGAACTCTGCTGCTACATCAGAGTTAATTAAGCAGATAATTATTATAATGATGTGTAATTACAATAATGTGGCAGATGCAGAGACACTCAGTGCTGTAATCATGATGAGGCAGGACTTTTGACCTCTTGACTTTTGACTAATCCCAGATCAGACCTGGCTTGGTTAGGCCCCCTGTTCTAGCTGTCTTCACTTATGCCAGACAACTTGCACTACCGTGGCCTACTGACACTTATGTTTACAGAGACCGACAGACTTGAGGCTGGACAGACGGACAGACTCTCACACAATCATTCCACAGAACTATACACACATACTGTACCCACATTGTGTGTGTGTGTATGTGTCGAGCTAGAGGAGCCTTGGTTTGTGTACTAGTCCTCTACACTACAATGTTTGGTGCACAGTCAGCTGTCAGAGTACATTCACTTGATCTGCAGGGAGGGAGGTAGAAAGGGACAAGGGGATAGAGAGAGACTGGAGGGAGAGGGGGAGGAGACAGGGGTAAAGGGAGAACAGAGAGGGTGAGGAAGAGTGAAGAGAGAAAAACATTCTTTATTTCTGACTGCAGGAAATCTTTAGAGCTGGGGATGATTAAGAGGGAAACTAAATGTCCTCAGAGCTGGGGAAGGACAGAGTCACAGAGTTGACTAACTCTGATACCCACAGACAAGTACAACAAATGTGATTTTCCACACACACAGCCAGGCGTGTACACACACAACATACAGTAACCCTTAAAATCATCACAATGGCAGACATTAAATATATTTTTCTGAGGCAGATGCCACCCCAAAATGCAGACCTATGGGACTGTTAGCCTGCAGAGCGGTAGGTAGCTTAGTGGTTAAGCGTGTTGGGCCAGTAACCAAAAGATTGCTCGTTCGAATCCCAAATTTGTGAAAAATCGGTCAATGTGCCCTTGAACAAGGCACTTAAACCTAGTTGTGCTGGATAAGAGCGGTCTACCAAAATGCAACAAAAAAAACGATCTGCCAAAACTGATGATGCGTTGGCTTCTACAAGATGGGCTCTCAAGGGTCAGAGCTTCACTAAACACATTCCAATAAAACATAAAAGGCATTCTTTCCTCATTTCCTCACCGTCACAGATGGCTGTAATATATAGTAGATGAAGGAAGGAGAACGCAAGATGTCTAATAGTTCTGGAACATTCTCTGTTGGAGTCTCCCCTCACAGGCTGTTGTACATTGTGTTCTGTGATGCTGTGTTCCTGTGGCTGGCTGTCACCACAGCAACACGTGCGCACTGCCTGGTAAACATGATGTGACAGAGGAAGTGACCAGGTTGACAACACAGGAATGAACTGTGTGTGTAACTAACGGGTAAAGGAAAACGATTGTGGGGATGTGAAGGACTGGCCTGGGGGTGAAGAGGATAAGAGGAGAACGAATCGATGGTGAGGGGGTTAAGAAATCTTTGAAAATCCAAAGAACATGACAAATTAATTCTTCACAAATCCCAGTGCCTTAGTTGATACAGTCCTTTTATTGAACAGAGGACAAGGAAATCCAAAAAGTACTCAGACTGTGGCTCTCATTAAAGCATTTAAGCTCATCACTAGTAAAGTGCACTTTCAGTTTACAAACAACTCATTGGAATTGAGAGTTAGCTAGTGCCTGGATCTCCCTTCAACTTCTCCTCTTACCAACATAGACATGCTAGTACAGTACGTATTCATCTCTAGACACTGCACCAGAGTCCCATAGGTAGAACACTTCACATTTCTAGACTGTTGAGACCACGTTAGGACTGCAATAAGACAGCATCTGAGCGAGGGTGTGTGCAGAAGAGTAATTGGAAGATTAGCACACACAGTATCTCTTCCCATCATAACGTTTAAAATGCCTTACACAGCTCTGGCTAGTTCTCTTGAGCCCCAATGTGACTGATTGTGACATTCCTCGATTGTTTAACTATTGTGGGATGAATTGATTATGTGATTGACTGATTGTAAAGCAGCTCCATATTTCTTTACAGGGTTTGTTTTTATTTTCTAGTTAACTCCTCTTTCTCTTAGTGTTTTAGCTTCTAGGTTTTAAAAAATATATTTCCTACATAATGTATGTACACTTGTATCTTAGCAGAGAAAATAGTGTTCTGTAAGAGTTCCTGTCCAGTTTTGCAAGGTCATTAGTGACTCCAGATTGGCACATATTCATCATTGACTTTACTCAGTTATACTAAACAGAAGGAAAGACTCAGTTAACCATCTAGATGCCTCAACACACTCTCACACATTACATGCTACCTCACATAAAAAAGGAGGCACACTCAACCTCACACATAACCCAAATCATCTCTACTTCTAATTTAAAGAGATTCTCCGGTACATTTGTATACTTTTTATCCAGTAATTCTGAAAGTAGCTCTCACGAGACAAAAGTGTTCCGTGAAAATGCTGTACTACATCACATATGTGCAGATTTTACTCAAATGGCGAGGGTCTGAAGCTCATTGGCCAGAACTCGAATTGCTAGGGGGCTGTAGTAAAATGGCGCAGCACAAATTCCAGAAATAGTCGCTTTCAAACTAGGGATTTTGTGGCTAATTTAGGTAAAATAGTAATTCTGCATGTATAAACTACACTGATACATCTAGCCCAAAGCGGGAGGTTTAAAGAATACTTAGCAGTCGCCAAAGTTCCGGAGCATCTCTTTAAAGCGAGATGCACTTTAATGGGTCATTATTCTTTCAGTATTACAGTGAATTAGAGTGCCATAGGACAGTCTGAGCAGCACTGATTCTTCAAATACCTCTATATGGCCTTTGATATAGTTCTACTCTACAGTACGTGGCCCTAACCATGGGATGGTAAATCATCAGTCTATATAGACCACTGGTCGCCTTTACACTGAACCCAACTTAATATAAGAATCTGCCAGGCACAGCTTCTGAGTAAAGACCATTGGTTCCAAGTCAAGTGCCTAACAATGGAAGGGACAACGAGGCAAAACAAAACAGTGATAGAACACATGTAAAGACTTCAACATAGGAATGACCAATATCAATATTCAGACTATGGTGTCACTGCAGAAGAACTAAAAGGTTCTAAGTAACATCCGACCAACGTTTGCAGTGTGTGAACCGCAGCCCCATATTGCACCTAGCAAAGGAGTTCCACCTTTAATATCTATATTCGCTTCAACAGGGAAGTCAACATCTTATCAGCTCATTTCACCTCCTCCTATTGCACCAATCTCGCTGTGAAAAACAGTACAGTTCAAGGACGCCTTGCCAGTTGCAACTGTGGATTTTGATCCCTCCGTCTTACCTCATGTGGTTGTTTTGACAGAGCTCAGCTGTCCACGTACTTCAAACTAGAGCTAAAAAAGAAAGACGTTGTGAGAGTTCAAACCCCAGAGAGCTCTGTGTGTATTACCTACGGGACTCTGTAAGGGGGAGACGTCACATACACAAGACAAGATGGAGTCTGACACACAATATCCTCCGCCTACCAGCACACTCAACATTACAACTCCCCAACGTGAATAAAATTAGAGCAATAAATAGCGTTTTACACAACAAGGACTAGACAGAGAATGAACTGGGCATGAACTAAACCAGACTATTCTAGAGACTAGTAGAGCTGTAGTTTGTACATGCAGCCTGGTCTTCTGTAGGACTACTTTTTCTCAGCACCGCAATGAATAGGTTTGGCTTGGTCACAACTCAAGTCAACTCTAATCCACACCAGCTTAAACTGTGAACACTGAAATATGCATTTCAGCTACACCATATGCATAGACCCTCTCTCACCTAGTTTATATCTTTCACTTGAACTTCCATCCCAGCTCTAGCCACACCCCAGGTAGAAGACTTCTATGGGCAGGACAAATATAAGGTCACAGGATAACCCTACTAAAAGGACTTATGAGAGTGTGACATTACGTGAAAATAGACATACTATACAGATATAGAAAGGATACAATCTTCTTTCCAACAGTAGTCTGTATCTGTACCAGTCCAGCCAGCTCTGTATGCCAGGCAGAGCCAGGGAGAGTGACCCGTGCTGGGACTCCAGACCTCAAGAGCTGGCCCCATGTGGAGGCAAACAGGCATCACACACCAGCCTGTTGTATCTTCCTTTTCCCCCTCGTTCTTGTTGCTGTGACTTTTTTTTTTTTTGCGTGTGGCTGAAGGGCAAAACGCAGTTGGCAGAGTCGGAAGGGGATTACGGGAAATGAAGTGCAGGCAGACCCAGGGCAGGCCGTGGGATAGGGAATGGTGTTGGCACACATCTCAGACAGGGTTCAGGGGTCAGGGTCAAAGTTCCCATCGTTGTCTCTATCGGTCTCTGGTTGGCTGGGTGTTTAATCCATTTACTCCCTGGACTGGTAGAAGAGGATGTATCCAGACTCAGAGTTCTTGGAGATGTCCGACGTCAGCCCATAGAACTCCTCGATGGCCTGGGCATCGATTTTCTGAACAAACCAGAGAGGGACACAACAAAATGATGAAACATGCTGTATGAGACATATAAAACAGGTGTGCTGGCCAACTAAAAAGAACAGTATTACAGAAGAGCATGACTGTGACACACACCTCCACGATATCATCATCAAACAGCAGCCAGAAGCCATGACTCTTCACTATGGTGATGTAGTGTCCTCTGTTGGGTCCACTGAGGAAGAAAGAAGGGGAAAGCGGTGATATGACAAAGTCTCTGCAAAGTACAAGGTACAAGTTTGTTTGGATACGAGTAAGTGTGTTTGCATAAGAATGTATGTCCAAAGGTGCTGAACGTATACTGAACAAAAATATGAACGTAAAGTGTGAAGTGTTGGTCCCATTTTTCATGAGCTGAAATAAAAGATCCCAGAAATGTTCCATACGAACAAAAAGCTTATTTCTCTCAAATTTTGAGCAGAAATTGATTTGCCAGAGAATTGAATGTTCATTTCTCAACCCTAAGCTGCCTCCAACGTTGTTTTAGAGAATTTGGCAGTACATTCAACTGGCCACACAACCACAAACCACGTGTAACCACGCCAGCCCAGGACCTCCACATCCGGCTTCTTCACTTGCGGGAAGTGGGGGTGCTGAGGAGTATTTCTGTCTGTAATAATGCCCTTTTGTGGGGAAAAACTCATTCTGATTGGCTGGCGCCCCTGCCCAGTCATGTGAAATCCATAGATCAGGGTTTAATTTATTTATTTAAATTGACCGATTTCCTTCTATGAACTGTAACTCCGTAAAATCTTTGAAATTGCTGCATGTAGCGTTTATATTCTTGTTCGGTATAGAATAAACGTGTGTGTATGTATTTGTGCCCCCTACCTGCCACAGTGGACGACCACAGCGACCAGGTCATACATGCGATCGAGGTTGGTAGCGTCTCCAGAGGTGTTGAAGAGGCGGAGCTCCAGAGGGAAGACGACGCGATACGACAGCTTGGTGTATCGGTGCAGCTGCTCCATGTACTTAAACCGTTTCAGGTGCAGGGCCAGGATCATAGGCAACTTCTTAACCCGCATCCTACAGGGACACACATGAGTTATATACAGACACAGACAAGAGTCTGACAAAGAGTAAAAACACACAGAAATACAGTACCAGTCAAAAGTTTGGACACACCTACTCATTCCAGGGTTTTTCTTTATTCTGACTATTTTCTACATTGTAGAATAATAGTGAAGACATCAAAACTATGAAATAACACATATGGAATCTTGTATTAACCAACAAAGTGTTAAGTGTCAAAGCAACCACCCTTTTGCCTAGATGACAACTTTGCACACTCTTGGCATTCTCTCAACCAGCTTCATGAGGTAGTCACCTGGAATGCATTTCAATTAACAGTTTTGCCTTGTTAAAAGTTAATTTGTGGAATTTCTTTCCTTCTTAATGCGTTTGAGCCAATCAGTTGTGCTGTGACAAGGTAGGGGTGGTATACAGAAGATAGCCAAGGCAAAGGATGGCTACTTTGAAAAATATTTAGATTTTATTAAACACTTTTTTGGTTTCTACATGATTCCATATGTGTTATTTCATGACATATTCACTACTATTCTACAATGTAAAAATTAATAAAAACCCTTGAATGAGTAGGTGTGTCCAAACTTTTGACTGGTACTGTACATAGACAGACAGATACCGCAGTCATACACACCCAATCTGAGTGGCAACGTGTTGTGTACTGACCGTTTCTGGGCCTCCTGCTTGCTGCAGCATGCCTCACAGTAGTATTTGTATTCACTGCACAAGGTCTCTGTGTTACTGAAGTCCCTGGGGAAAACAACACACACAGAGGGGATTGTGTCAGAAAGCTTGATACAGGGAGTAGTTATGGTACAGAAAGGTACCAGGTCAATATTACCTAAGACAGTGTGTTATTGATGTATTCTGCTCTACGTCCACAGACAGATCCAGGAAGTCCTCATCTTTGCTGCTCACCTGTCCGAGAGAGAGAGAGGGAGGGAAGGAGAAACACACAGATGAGGTGAGTCGGTGTACTTGCCTCTTTACGTGCTGAAAGGCACTGATGCTGCTCCTGCTCTGTGACCTGACCACACACTGGCACACAAGATGAGAGAGCGGGTCTATTTGATGTATTGATAGTATGTGTCATTGAGAAGCACAGTGCCTGTAGCGTGGTGAAGAGGGTTGTTCAAGGCCATTCTCTACCTCCCTCCCTCCCTCTGCTCTTCCTCTCTGAGCATCAATGCCTCCTGCGTCGCAGATACAGAAGGAGAGAGTGGCAGAGTGGTAGGCCGATGCCACAGCCTGTGGGGGCTGGAGGATATCCGTCAGAGCTGAGAGCTTACTATTACAGACAGAGCTAATCCCTCTGTGGGAGATAGTCATTTAGCCATGCCCTGGTAGTCGATTGGCAAAGCATTACCAACACTGCTGAGGAAGGGGGTTGAGTTAAAAATAAACAAGAGACACATTTCCAATCAATAAAGTATTCTTACATAAGCATTTATGTCCTACATAACTTGGTTGAATTAGTACTACCCATTTCAATCACTGCCAGAGAACATAAAACCTTGCCTCGCAAGCTGCCTGATCTCGCGAGATTACATGAATGGTTCGCTGCACGGATGTAAGCTCATGAGATCAGGCGGCTTGCGAGGCTCCATAAAACCCACTACCCCAGAAATCACTATATAGGGTCTACCAGCTCTGACTCACCGTCTCACAGTTGAGGCAGCGCGTCTCATTGGTCAAAGTTCCCTGGAAGATGTCATGCACCCAGGTGGGCTCCGTGGGCTTGTTCTCGGGCTCCGTCTCCGTGGTGACGGCCGTGCCGTTGTTCTTGAGGCGGCCGTTCTGCTTCTCCTGCTTCTTCTCCTCCTGCAGGATGTCTGCCACTGTGTTCAGCAGGTAGTTGAGGAACTCATGGGCGTCCTGCTGCATGTAGTTGTCAAACAGGTCTGTAGGGGGAGACACAGAGGACAGGGGCTTTTAGGGAAACTGTGTAGAAAGGTGATCAAAAAGGTCAGTCAACAGTCCTGATCAAGGTGAATCAAGGCAGGTCAACGCACATGCATGCATACACAAATCCGATATATGCGAAAAGTGAAATTGGAGAGCAGGAGAGAGAGTGTGAGAGAAAGCAGCTGACCAGGCCCTAGTCCACACATAGATGTTCATTCATAGAGAGAGCTGCCTGGATTCAGACAACAACATCCTGCTTCTATTCCAGGTCCATGCTCTGAATGTCCACACCGCCACCACAACATGCACCTGCCCTTCACCCCACAGTGACAATCACCTGACAAAAGCACTTCCACTTCCCCTCTAGCCCTATCTCAATCCCCGGCTCAAAACATGCCTACTGTATCATTCCTGAATACGGTTGATTCAAGATAACTGGTCTCAGCAGTTTGAAACCTCTAAACGCTGGTCTGAAACCAATCAACACACAGTCAGTTTGTCAACCAACAACATTCATATGACAACCTATACAAAACGGTAGCTATGAGGGTATTACACCATGGTCCTCTAGTGTATTTGTCCCCAGCCTCAGCCCTCTCCCAGACAGACAGTGATTGTATTTGGGTTTGGTGTAGTCTCTCTCACCATTCTCCTTGCGCAGGCGTGAGATGAACTTCTTGGGCGGGATGACTCCCACCTTTTTCTTCTGGGTAGCGATGCTGTGGAAGAGGTCTGCCAGACACGTGAGCAGGTTCTCCTTCTTCTTCTGCTGGGCCTTGTAGGCCAGTACGTTCTCCCGGAAGGGCCGGCAGAAGTACAGGGCCTGAAGCACCGAGTTACAGTAACACGTGTTGCCAAACTGAGGGGGCCAACCCGGCAGGGACAAATAGAAAAAGAGAGGGTGAGATTTTTATCACCGAGGACCAAAAAACATAACATTGAAAACACGGAGAGAAGATTCATGACCGTCACCTCCAACAGAGACTTGGTGCAAGGTGAGATGAGTGTTCTCACATCTAAAAAGGGATGTGAGAGCCAGACTGCACAGCTGCCATCAGATAAATGTATGAATTGTAACTTAATGTAGCCAAACTAGTCTTCGTACCAGTCTTTTTTAGCTAACATTCCACTCCTGTCATTTGCCAGAGACTGGTCTTTCGGGCAATCTTAGCGTTCAATATGCAGCCAGATTTACGGCGCAAGTTGCTGATTGGTAGTTGGAAACATTAATATTTTCCATGACAACGTTATGGTACATGGGGTGCGTGCAAATTTGGTGCAATATAGAATGAGGATTTGAAGAAAAACAAACAATACTATTATCACCTGCTACGGTCATTCCCTTGTGAGAAGACAGTGTCAATGCAAGATGATGTTGTTAAAAGTGGCTATATAGGACTCCGTAATGAGAGAGAAATAATGATACGAAAAATATTATTCAGACAGGTTACTTTAGGAAACTTTTCTGTAAGTCTTCACAAGGTTACAATTCACAATACTTATTTTCCACCATAATTTGCTAATAAATTCATAAAAAATCCTACAATGTGATTTTCTGGATTTTCCCCCCTCATTTTGTCTGTCATAGTTGAAGTGTACCTATGATGAAAATTACAGGCCTCATCTTTTTAAGTGGGAGAACTTGCACAATTGGTGGCTGACTAAATACTTTTTTGCCCCACTGTAAATTAATTATAGTAAGCTAAGCCTAATATACAGGCTAGCATACAAGTGGTGGATTAATAGCCCAGCCTATGAATGAACTGACTTACACATCTCTGTCACTCATTGTTCCCTTCTTGCGCAATTCATGCATCTCCACTGGCATCTCTCTCTTCCATCCTCTCTGTATGCCTCTTATAGCTCTTGAACCAGTAGCCTTGCCCAATGTGTTACCCAGAAGTAGCAATATATACACATATATACAACAAAAATATAAAAGCAATATTCAACAGTTTCATTGATTTTACAGTTAATATGAGGACATCAGTCAATTTCAATAAATTGATTAGGCCCTATGGATTTCACATGACTGGGAATACAGATATGCATCTGTTGCTCACATATGCCTTACAAAAACGGGTCTCATGATCTCGTCACGGTATTTTTGTGTATTCAAATTGCCATCGATGAAACAATTGTTTTCGTTGTCCGTAGCGTATGCCTGCCCATACCATAAACCCACCGCCAACATGAGGCACTCTGTTCACAACGTTGACATCAGCAAACCGCTCGCCCACACGACCCCATACTGTAACGATTTTCCTCCTCCTCTCCATTTTCGGAGAAGGAGGAGTATTGAGGGAACCAAGGCGCAGCGAAGGTTGAACACATAATGATTTATTAAATAAACAAAATAGACAAAGACGACGTAGACAGAAAACGAACTATACTTGAATAAACTACAAAACAAATAAACGATGAAAACAGACCTGGACACGAACTTACATATAACTTGAAGAACGCACGAACAGGCACACGACTACAAACAAACGCTACAGTCCCATGTGGCGTAACATCACACAGACACAGGAGACATCACAAGAGACAATCACCCACAAACACACAGTGATAATGCCCTACCTAAATATGACTCTTGATTAGAGGAAAATGCAAACCACCTGCCTCTAATCAAGAGCCATACCAGGCACACCGAAACCAACATAGAAACAGATAACAGACTGCCCACCCAAAACACATGCCCTGACCATAAACACATAAAAACAACATAAAACAGGTCAGGACTGTTACAGTACCCCCCCCTCAAGATGCGCACGCCGGGCGCACAAGCACAAAGTCCAGGGGAGGGTCCGGGTGGGCAGTTGACCACGGTGGTGGTTCCGGCTCAGGACGCTGTCCCCTTACCACCTTAGTCACTCCCCTCTTCTGTCTACCCCTTCTAATGACCACCCTAAAACCACTTTCCCCTAAATAAACGGCCAACACCGGAACAAGGGGCAGCACCGGGACAAGGGGCAGCACCGGGACAAGGGGCAGCACCGGAACAAGGGGCAGCACCGGGATAAGGGGCAGCACCGGGACAAGGGGCAGCACCGGGACAAGGGGCAGCACCGGGACAAGGGGCAGCACCGGGACAAGGGGCAGCACCGGGACAAGGGGCAGCACCGGGACAAGGGGCAGCACCGGGACAAGGGGCAGATCCCGGCTGAAGGACTCTGGCAGGTCCTGTTTGGACGGCTCTGGCAGGTCCATGCTGGCTGACGGCTCTCGACGCTCATGGCAGACTGACGGCTCTCTACGCTCATGGCAGGCTGACGGCTCTCGACGCTCATGGCAGGCTGACGGCTCTCGACGCTCATGGCAGGCTGACGGCTCTCGACGCTCATGGCAGGCTGACGGCTCTCGACGCTCATGGCAGGCTGACGGCTCACGACGCTCATGGCAGGCTGACGGCTCACGACGCTCATGGCGCTCTGACGGCTCTGGCTGCTCATGGCTCTCTGACGGCTCTGGCTGCTCATGGCTCTCTGACGGCTCTGGCTGCTCATGGCTCTTTGACGGCTCTGGCTGCTCATGGCTCACTGACGGCTCTGGCTGCTCATGGCTCACTGACGGCTCTGGCTGCTCATGGCTCACTGACGGCTCTGGCAGATCCTGTCTGGTTAGCGGCTCTGGCAGATCCTGTCTGGTTGGCGGCTCTGGCAGATCCTGTCTGGTTGGCGGCTCTGGCAGATCCTGTCTGGTTGGCGGCTCTGGCAGATCCTGTCTGGTTGGCGGCTCTGGCAGATCCTGTCTGGTTGGCGGCTCTGGCAGATCCTGTCTGGTTGGCGGCTCTGGCAGATCCTGTCTGGCTGACGGCTCTAGCGGCTCCTGTCTGGCTGATGGCTCTAGCGGCTCCTGTCTGGCTGACGGCTCTGTAGGCTCATGGCAGACGGGCGGCTTTGCAGGCTCATGGCAGACGGGCGGCTTTGCAGGCTCCTGGCAGACGGATGGCTCAGATGGCGCTGGGAAGACGGATGGCTCAGATGGCGCTGGGAAGACAGATGGCTCAAATGGCGCTGGGGAGACGGATGGCTCAGATGGCGCTGGGGAGACGGATGGCTCAGATGGCGCTGGGGAGACGGATGGCTCTGGCCGGATATGGCGCACTGTAGACCTGGTGCGTGGTGCCGGAACTGGAGGCACCGTGCTAATGACAAGCACCTTCCTACTAGTGCGGGGAGCAGGGACAGGGCACACTGTATTCTCAAAGCCTACTCTATCCCTGATGCGTGGTACCGGCACTGGTGACGCCGGGCTGAGGACAAGCACATCAGGATTAGTAGGGGGAGAATATACAGTGTGTACAGGGCTCTGGAGACGCACTGGTAGCTTAGTGCGTGGGCCCGGAACTGGAGGCACCGGGCTAAATACACGCACCACAGGGAGAGTGCGTGGAGGAGGAACAGGGCTCAGGATACGCACTGGTAGCCTAGTGCATAGTGTAGACACTGTAGGTACTAGGCTGGGGCGGGGAGGTGGTGCCGGAAATACCGGACCGTGGAGGCGTACTGGCACTCTTGAGCATTGAACCTGCCCAACCTTACCTGGTTGAATGCTCCCGGTTGCCCGACCAGTGCGGGGAGGTGGAATAACCCGCACCGGCCTATGTAGGCGAACCGGGGAAACCATGCGTAAGGCAGGTGCCATGTATGCCGGCCCGAGGAGACGCACTGGAGACCAGACGCGTTGAGCCGGCCTCATGACACCTGGCTCAATGCCCAATCTAGCCCTCCCAGTGCGGGGAGGTGGAATAACCCGCACCGGGCTATGCACTCGTACAGGAGACACCGTGCGCTCTACTGCGTAACACGGCGCCTGCCCGTACTCCCGCTCTCCACGGTAAGCCCGGGAAGTGGGCGCAGGTCTCCTACCTGCCCTTGGCCCACTACCCTTTAGCCCCCCCCCAAGAAATTTTTGGGAGTTACTCACGGGCTTTTTCGGCTTCCGTGCCAGACGCGTTCCCTCATAGCTCCGGTTCCTCTCTCCGGTAGCCTCTGCTCTCCGCAGTGCCTCCAGCTGTTCCCATGGGAGGCGATCTCTACCAGCTAGGATCTCCTCCCATGTGTAGACACCCTTTCCATCCAGAACATCGTCCCATGTCCATTGCTCCTTCTTTTCCTGTCCCTTTCTCCTTTGACTCCGCTGCTTGGCTCTGGAGAGGTGGGTGGTTCTGTAACGATTTTCCTCCTCCTCTCCATTTTCGGAGAAGGAGGAGTATTGAGGGAACCAAGGCGCAGCGAAGGTTGAACACATAATGATTTATTAAATAAACAAAATAGACAAAGACGACGTAGACAGAAAACGAACTATACTTGAATAAACTACAAAACAAATAAACGATGAAAACAGACCTGGACACGAACTTACATATAACTTGAAGAACGCACGAACAGGCACACGACTACAAACAAACGCTACAGTCCCATGTGGCGTAACATCACACAGACACAGGAGACATCACAAGAGACAATCACCCACAAACACACAGTGATAATGCCCTACCTAAATATGACTCTTGATTAGAGGAAAATGCAAACCACCTGCCTCTAATCAAGAGCCATACCAGGCACACCGAAACCAACATAGAAACAGATAACAGACTGCCCACCCAAAACACATGCCCTGACCATAAACACATAAAAACAACATAAAACAGGTCAGGACTGTTACACATACACATGGTCTGCGGTTGTGAGGCCAGGTGGACGTACTGCCAAATTCTCTAAAACGACGTTGGAGGTGGCTCATGGTAGACAAATTAACATTTACTTCTATGGCAACAGCTGTGGTGGACATTCCTGCAATCAGCATGCCTATTGCACACTCCCTCAAAACTTGAGACATCTGTGACATTGTGTTGTGTGACAAAACTGCAAATTTTAGAGTGACATTTTATTGTCCCCAGCACAAGGTGAACCTGTGTAGTAATCATGCTGTTTAATCAGCTTCTTGATATGCCACACCTGCCAGGAAGATGGATTATCTTGGCAAAGGAGAAATGCTCACAAACAGCGATATAACCAAATTTCTGCACAAAATTTGAGCTAAATAAACTTGTTGTGTGTATGGAACATTTCTGGGATCTTTTATTTCAGTTCATTTCAGGCTTCAGCATTCACAATGAAATGGTGGGGAACTTTGAATGGCAAGAGCTTCTCTGGTATATTGTGATCATATTGGCTTCTGGTAAAAATGCAATAAACAGGAGTCCTCTGTTCTCCCCACGTGCAATGTTTATGTTTACAACTAAATGTATTACGTCAGAATGCCCAATGTTAGAATGCTTCCAATCAAATGTATGAATGAATTAGGAAAATGTTCTATCAGTCTAATTTGCATAAACATTGTGATTGGACGAAAGATGTGAGGGTTATCAAATCGGGATCAAATCCTCTAATCTCCTCGAGCTCATTAATGATAGAATGTTCATATTTGAAGATTGCAGAAAGGCCAGTCTCTTTTGCAAATGACAGGAGTGGCAAGGAGTGGAATGTAATGGCTGAACAGAGACGGCAACCAGGCTAGCTAAACTCTGCTTTGAGAATCATCAATCTCCATCTGAAGTTTTATTTAATTAAATGTTTTTTATGCATACAATCCACCGGTGAACCGCTCAACATTTAATTTAGATTCCAGCCATTAAAAAGAAGCCATCTGAAGGGTTGGCTAACAGAGTAGTTGGGTAACATAAGGCCCTCAAAGATTTGTTTTGTTTAGCCAACAGAAATAGAATAGCAGGGAAACTGGGACAGTCATAGACATCAAAACTGTGTAAAGACATAATTCACAAACAATGGTAGCATTACTGACAAGTCAACAAACAAAACAACCCGTTTCTCATGAAAAGTGTCAACACCAAGCACCTGTCCGATGGAAAACATGACTCAGTAGTGACCTAGTGGACAGAGTGAATGACACTTACGTTGACCAATCCAAAGTAGTGTTCGTTGATTGGGAACTGCTCCGGACCAATGTCTTTCTCCAGAGCAGAGGCATTGGTGCCCTGAGGGAGACCAGAGAAAGAGAACATGAGCTCAAATGTGCACTGTCTAAACATCCTTATTATGCATGAAATAGGCGACACATCATCTGGAGTGCCTTACTCACACATGTCTGTTCTATCTTCTTCAGTTCTGTGTTACTTACTATGTTACTATGGATCCCCATTAGCTGCTGCCAAATGCAGCAGCTACTCTTCCTGGGGTCGGGCAAAATTAAGTTAGTTATACAATTTTAAAAACATTACAATACATTCCCAACAGATTTCACAACACTGTCAGGCTCCTACTCTACTACCACATATCTACAACACAAAATCCATGTCTACAGTAGGTGTGTGTGTATAGTGCGTATGTTATCGTGTATGTATGCATGTGTCTATCTATGCCTATGATTGCTGCTTCACAGTCACCGCTGTACCATAAGGTGTATTTTTATCATTGTTTTTTAAATCTACTTGTACTGCTTGCATGAGCTACTTGATGTGGAATAGAGTTCCATGTAGTCATGGCTCTATGTAGTACTGTGCACCTCCCATAGTCTGTTCTGAACTTGGGGACTGTGAAGAGGCCTCTGGTGGCATGTCTTGTGGGGTATGCATGGGTGTCCGAGCTGTGTGCCAGTAGTACAAACAGATAGCTCGGTGCATTCAACACCTCTCACAAATACACGTAGTGATGAAGTCAATCTCTCCTCCACTTTGAGCCAGGAGAGATTGACATGCATATTATTAATGTTAGCTCTCTGTGTACATCCAAGGGCCAGCCTTGTTGCCCTGTTCTGAGCCAATTGCAACTTTCCTAAGCCCCTCTTTGTGGCACCTGACCACACAACTGAACAGTAGTCCAGGTCTGACAAAACTAGGGCCTGTAGCACCTGCCTTGTTGATAGTGCTGTTAAGAAGGCAGAGCAGCGCTTTATTATGGACAGACTTCTCCCCATCTTAGCTACTGTTGTATAAATATGTTTTGACCATGACAGTTTACAATCCAGGGTTACTCCAAGCAGTTTAGTCACCTCATCTTGCTCAATTTCCACATTATTTCTTACAATATTTAGTTGAGGTTTAGGGTTTAGTGAATGATTTGTCCAAAATAAAATGCTTTAACTTCTAGAAATATATATATTGTGAAACTAACTGCAGCTCTTTGTTAAGTGTTGCAGTCATTTCAGTCGCTGTAGTAGCTGACGTGTATAGTGTTGAGTCATCCGCATACAGACACACTGGCTATACTCAAATCCAGTGGCATGTCATTAAAGATTTTTTAAAGTAAGGGGCCTAGACAGCTGCCCTGGGGAATTCTTGATTCTACCTGGATTATGTTGGAGGCTTCCATTAAAGAACACACTCTGTTTTCTATTAGACAGGTAAGTTTTTATCCACAATATAGTAAAGCCATAACACCTAATGTTTTTCCAGCAGCAGTATGATCGATAATGTCAAAAGCCGAACTGAAGTCTAACGAAACAGCCCCCTCAATCTTTTGTATCATCAATTTCTCTCAGCCAATCATCAGTCATTTGTGTAAGTGCTGTGCTTGTTGAATGTCCTTCCCTATAAGCATGCTGAAAGTCTGTTCTCAATTTGTTTACTGTAAAATAGCATTGTATCTGGTCAAACACAATTTTCCCCTAAGGTTTACTAAGGGTTCATAACAGGCTGATTGGTCAGCTATTTGAGCCAGTAAAGGGGGCTTTACTATTCTTAGGTAGCAGAATGACTTTTGCTCCCCTCCAGGCCTGAGGGCACACACTTTCTAGTAGGCTTAAATTGAAGATATAGCAAATAGGACACTATTATCCTCAGTAATTTTCCATCCAAGTTGTCAGACCCCAGTGGTTTATCATTGTTGATAGACAACAATACTTATTTAACCTCTTCCACACTCACAAAATTACAAGGCTTGTCTTCCATAACTTGGTCAGATATACTTGGATGTGTAGTGTCAGCGTTTGTTGCTGTCATGCTTAAGTTTGCTTATCTTGCCAATGAAAAATGTAATTAAAGTAGTTGGCAATATCAGTGGGCTTTGTGATGAATGAGCCATCTGACTCAATGAATGATGGTGTTGAGTTTGCCATTTTGTCCAAAATTTCATTTAAAGGTGCTCCAAAGCTTTTTACAATCATTCTTTATGTCATTTATCTTTGTTTCATAGTGTAGCTTCTTCTTCTTTTCATTCAGTTTAGTCACAATTTCTCAATTTGCAGTACGTTTGCCAATCGGTTGTGCAGCCAGACTTATTTGCCATTCCTTTTGAATCATCCCTCTCAACCATACAAATGATCTATTCCTCATCAATCCACAGGGATTTAACCATTTTACAGTCATTTTCTAAATGGGTGCATGCTTATTAGTTACTGGGATAAGCAATTTCATTATTGTGTCAAGTGCAGCGTCTGATTGCTTGTCATTTCACACCACGGACCAACAAATATTCTTTACATCAACAACATAGGAATCACTACAAACCTTATTGTATGACCTCTTATAAACTATATTAGGCACAGCCTTTGGCACTTTGGTTTTCCTAGCTATGGCTACTATATTGTGATCACTACATCTGATGAATTTAGATACTGCTTTAAAGCAAAATTCTGCAGCATTAGTAAAGATATGATCAATACATGATGATTTCATTCCTGTGCTGTTTGTAACTACCCTGGTAGATTGACTGATAACCTGAACCAGGTTGCAGGCACTAGTTACAGTTTGAAGCTTTCTCTTGAGTGGGCAGCCTGATGAAAGCCAGTCAATATTTAAATCACCCCAAAAATATACCTCTCTGTTGATATCACATACATTATCAAGCATTTCACACGTTATCCTGATACTGATTGTTAGCACTTGGTGGTCCATAGCAGCTTCCCACCAGAACGGGCTTTAGGTGAGGCAGATGAACCTGTAGTCATATTACTTCAACAGTATTTAACATGAGATCCTCTCTAAGCTTTACAATAATGTGTTTCTGAATTTAAACGGCCACACCTCCACCTTTGGTATTTCTGTAGATCTTATAACCATGTATTGCTACCACTGTATCAACAAATATATTATCTAAGTGAGTTTCAGAGATTGTCAGAATATGAATGTCATCTGTTACTAGCAAATTATTGATTTCATGAACCCTGTTTCTTAAGCTGCATATGTTAACGTGGGCTATTTTTACAACTTTTCTGGAACACTTGATTTGTTTTTATTGCTTTCCTGGGAAGCTTATCAGAGGTAGACATGCTCATGTTTTTTATGTTAGTGCCGGGTGAGCTGCACACATTGGACTTCCTACTAGGGCACACCGCCTCAGTGCTAACACTATCACTCTGGTTCATAGGCACAAGATTACTGCAGCTAGTGAATCTGGTCAAGAGCTCTCTGGTCTAATAGTCATCTAGGTAAGTACAGTATATCGCAGGGAACTGACGGACCAAAGCCTCTTTATAGAGAGGTCACATGCTGCACATGTCTCTGTCTCACATAAGTCTAACCTTTGCTTCAGATATATGTGAATGCCTGGATTTTTTCTGACAAAGACTGGCAGTCCACTCCAGCCTATTATAGCTTTCATGTAGCTTGCTGTTTCCCATCCCAAACCCTGCTTATTCATGCTACTGGAAATCAGTAATCCTTTGGTTTCATCATCTGACAAACTCACTACCAACCTCTTCCCTCAGGGGGATAAGCATCACAATGTAAATATTCAAGAGCATTTAACATTCCGTAATGTAGTGACAGGGCACTTATCTCTTGACAGAGCCCATTGACTAACCAGAGCTCAGAAAGCTTCTAGATGAAGCCATGTCTTTGTTGACAGAACATAGAGATTTCTGCTAGCGTTGCTTAAGTCTTCAAATTGCGGTAATTTTCTCTCATTCAAAGCAGAACACATTGCTTTGTTGTCTCTGATTTCCGTTTTGACAGAGTTCTCAATGTTGAATTTCTCATACAGACGCATGCACACACCGCTGAGCCTGCGCTCGTGTGCCAAACACACATGAAGTGTTTAATCAAACTAGACAACGCACACTTTCTTGTCTCATCTAAACAATAATGTCCCATCAAAGCTTACGAACAATGGCACAAAGGAAAGTAAACAAAGACCAGATGATGATAACAGTCCCATTCAACACCAATCAAATGCTCTGTGTCACATAACATTTTGTACTTCCAAACTTGACATCTTCCTGAACTTTTGAATCCTTATCAACAGCAGGATTCAGTAGCCTAAACACTGTTCTGGTAAAGAAAGGTAACCCTACATTAGCCTAGTGTACTTATTCCTGTTTGGAGTAATTACACAGTCATAAGGACACTGCAATGTAAAATGTTACACCGAAGGACCTCCTCTACACGTTGAGTCAGTCAGATGCTCATCATGCCCATCAGTAATGCCCTTGGCAAGTCATCACCTCCATGTGAGACAATGAACCCAAAACATTTAAAATAATAAATAGCATTGCAATCATAGAATAATTGAAATTTCATGAAGTCTCCCACCACTAACAGCTTATTACACTGCCGTGGCTCTGCAGCAGGTGCACACATGTGTATACAGGTGCAGCAGTGGGGATGGAACCATGTCATGAGACAGGATACTCTCTGACTGTCACTAAACATGTACTTGAGGAAGCTGACCTGAAAACCACTTTCACACAGCACATGGGTCCTTTAAATATAGATTGGCATAGTTTCATGGACATATGAGAGGATCTGTCATATTCCCGTTCTTCACTTCCAAGTTAAGCTTAGAAATCTTTAAATTTACACGAGCCTGACACTAGAAATCAACCTGTCAAAAGGTGTCAAACAACGTCACTCACCGTACTAAGAGGTGTTTGTAAAGTGTGCACAGCAAGCTTTGTGTGACAACGTTGCTGTCTGATACCAATTTTCCTGACGTCGCCAATTGACATTGCATGTGTTTATTTGGCTAGAGTGCTAAACATGTAGGGCTCATACTCATCATTCAAGATCAAGCTACCCTTCCGAAATGATGGACCCCACCATGCATCCCTGTCAAACAAGGACTGGTGGCTTGATACTACAGCCGATCAGCTCGAGCTCCCAGGAGCAATTCGACCATGAACCTCTCTCATCATCATTACACAGACAAGGTGGCCAACGGTGACTGCAGCAGACACTCGAAGGCGCTATGGCTACTTACCATATTACAAATGGAGGCGATATTTCTGACAGTCATTTAGTTTACAGGGTCCCTCTCACCGTCATATTTATAAAATAAACATGTTTCAATGCAGGACGATATTGAGAAAAGATTAAGCTGATTCGCAGCAGCGGCTAAGGCCAGACCGCAACCACAGGGGTAAAAAACGGGCAATGACTGTCTCGACTAGAGACCAACCCGCATGCAGTTAACACACACAAAAAAAAATGCAGCTTAATTTTAACGCTTTGATTACTTAATTGTCGCAGACTGCTAACGTATAATTTATCTAAAAATGACATATGCATGAGTGACTAAACACACATGAAGTTGCGGCAGGTTGATAGCAACGGACAACAAGCTACGTAAGGAAATGTACATCCCGCCCACCACAAAAAGCTACCGCATTTGTGTCGAATCAGCGCTCTGATGTTTGATTGACAGAGCAGACAGACTAATCAGAGCCTAGGATCAGGGTTTGAATGATGCAATGGATTTTGGGAGTTGTGGTGAATTTGGCTAGTAGTACTAGTGGATTGTCACTGATCATAATTTACATACATCGAATAATCACATCACATTTCACACCAACTTGCAGACGTATGGTGATACTCAAGTGTCATGCTGCTCGCGTTATATTGGTTTGAAACTTAATTTATAGACATATTTGCATAGCAAATGTTTCCATCGTCCTTTGCCATCAAAACCAGCCCATTCAATAGACAGTAGGGTACGTTTGGTGAAAACGCACCCACACCCACAAAGATAGAATCCCCTGTAGGGGCAACAGTGCCACTGTCCGACCCACGGACTTTGTTATGGTTTTTGTTTTGTTGACAAAGTATAAGCGAGGAGTTTGTAAAAAGATTACATATTCTACCGTACTAAGATATCCGAGGAGAAAAAATCGGTTTGTTATTTGGAGTAACTTCTTTGTAGTTGTAATATCGCAAACGGACGTGGCAGTTTCACAATGAAGGATTCCAGCTTTAAGGAAAATGTTTTTAAACAAAAAAGCTGCTAGAAAGGGGACATTTTGCCCTCTATGTGGCAAAATGCCTCTTGAAGATTAGTGTGTTAAAATATATTTTATACATTTTATTTTGACATTTTTGAGCAGTTGACTCTTAAAAGCTCGAGGTATCTTATTTTAATTAAACAAATCAAATATCAAAACAAAATTACATTGTACATTTCACTATTAATATCCCAAAGTATCTCAAAATCGATTGTGTAACTCAATTAAGTTACTTATAGAGAATTTGGACATGGTTTGGAAAATGATAATATAGGTACCATTGACTTTTGTTGCGCCTGCTCCCGCTCTCCCTCCCTGGCGTGTGAAGGTGCCAGGCTCCCCAGCATTACGCACTCCTGCCACCATCAGTACACCCACCTGCCTTTCCCTGTCATGCGCATCAGCGATTATTGGACTCACCTGGACTCAATCACCTCTGTCATTACCTTCTCTATATCTGTCTGGTTCCCCGCTCTATTCCCTGCTGCAGCATTAATTGTCATATGTTCATGTTTATCTGTGTGCTGACGCTGTTCCTGTTTTGTATTAAATGTCAACTCCCCGTACTTGCTTCTCATCTCCAGTGTCGGTCCTTACAGAATGCTGCAGCCATCTAATGAAGCATCGGGGAGTGCTGGCATTCCGGTTGATGGAACCAGGGGTGCCTAAGCCAGCTCATGAGGCTGTCACGCCCTAGCTGGCTCGAGAGGTTCTTGCCCCAGTTGGCTCGGAAGGCGCCCATCCCACTTCGGGCCTCAGCCGGTCAGATTTTTATGCCCAGAAGGCTCGTCGGGATCTTCAGGCTCCTATGCCTCAGCCGGCTCACCAGGGGGTACTGTCACACCTGCTCCCGCTTTCCAGCATTACGCACTCCTGTCACCATCAGTACGCACACCTGCCTTCCCTGTCACACGCATCAGCGACTATTGGACTCGCCTGGACTCAATCACCTCTGTCATTACCTGCCCTATATCTTTCTGGTTCCCCGCTCCATTCCCTACTGCAGCATTAATTGTCATATGTTCATGTTTATCTGTGTGCTGACGCTGTTCCTGTTTTATTACCTGTCTGTTCCGTATTAAATGTCAACTCCCCCTACCTGCTTCTCATCTCCAGCGTCGGTCCTTACAGACTCGAGCGATAACTCTCTGTCCATTCTAGTAGCAGGCTACGTGGAGAATGGAACAGCTGGATAAGGGAAACAGCTCGAGTCGCACAAAATGGAATATAATGTTGTGGATGAAGTTGAGGTGCGTTTTTCAAAAACAAATTAAATAACCAAAAAAAGTTTCTGGACCCTTTTATAACATGCCATTTACATTTTTAAAAAAAGCGAGATTTGGTTGTAAAAAATGAATTCTCTAAGTGATGAACACGGGGGTGGAGCAGTTCTCTCATAAACCTGTAGTGAAGCCACTTCCTCTGTGGATCCTGTCGGGAGAAACACACCTGGATCTCTGCCATGCAGCTGGACATCTTCATTAGGGGTGTTTAAAAGTTCAAGATGTGTTCTAACAGCTTTCTGTCTCTACTCACAGATGTTCAATGGAAGTCGGAAGTTTACATACACCTTAGCCAAATACATTTAATCTCAGTTTTTCACAATTCCTGACATTTAATCCTAGTAAAAACTCCCTGTTTTAGGTCAGTTAGGATCACCACTTTATTTTAAGAATGTGAATTGTCAGAATAATAGTCGAGACAATGATTTATTTCAGCTTTTATTTCTTTCATCACATTCCCAGTGGGTCAGAAGTTTACATACACTCAATTAGTATTTGTCAGCATTGCCTTTAAATTGTTTAACTTGGGTCAAACGTTCCAGGTAGCCTTCTACAAAATTCCCACAATAAGTTGGGTGTATTTTGGCCCATTCCTCCTGACAGAGCTGGTATAACTGAGTCAGGTTTGTAGGCCTCCTTGCTCGCACGTGCTTTTTCAGTTCTTCCTACAAATGTTCTATAGGATTGAGGTCAGAATTTGTGATGGCCACTCCAATACCTTGACTTTGTTGTCCTTAAGCCATTTTGCCACAACTTTGGAAGTATACTTGGGGTCAATGTCCATTTGGAAGACCCATTTGCAACCAAGCTTTAACTTTAACTTTAACTGACTGATGTCTTGAGATGTTGCTTCAAAATATCCACATAATTTTCTTTCCTCATGGTACCATCTATTTTGTGAAGTGCACCAGTCCCTCCTGCAGCAAAGCACCCCCACAACATAATGCTGCCAAACCCGTGCTTCACGGTTGGGATGGTGTTCTTCGGCTTGCAAGCATCCCCCTTTTTCCTCCAAACATAACAATGGTCATTATGGCCAAGCAGTTCTATTTTTGTTTCATCAGACCAGAGGACATTTCTCCGAAAAGTATGATCTTTGTCCCTATGTGCAGTTGCAAACCGTAGTCTGGCTTTTTATGGTGGTTTTGGAGCAGTGGCTTCTTCCTTGCTGAGCAGCCTTTCAGGTTATGTCGATATAAGACTCGTTTTACTGTGGATATAGATACTTTTGTACCTGTTTCCTCCAGCATCTTCACAAGGCCCTTTGCTGTTGTTCTGGGATTGATTTGCACTTTTTGCACCAAAGTACATTAACATTAACTGGCATCAAGCCTGACCAGTAACAGTATGCCAGATTAACAGAAAGGCTGTTAATGAAGGCCAGTCGGCTGTTTTATGCCTTTTTTCAGTGCTTTATGTCTCAGTCCTCATGTTTGGACGGGTTTGACAGGACAAGTTTGCAGATGATGGAAGGGGAAACTAAACTTTGACAGGCTCCTGTGGGGTGTTTAAAAGTTCAAGATGTGTTCTAACAGCTTTCACGGCTCCTCATGATCAAGACAAAGGAGATCATTGTGTACTACAGGAAAAAGAGGACCGAGCACGCCCACATTCTCATCGACGGGGCTGCAGTGGAGCAGGTTGAGAGCTTCAAGTTCCTTGGTGTCCACATCACCAACAAACTAACGTGGTCCAAGCACACCAAGACAGTCGTGAAGCGGGCACGACAAAACCTATTCCCCCTCAGGAGACTGAAAAGATTTGGCATGGGTCTTCAGATCCTCAAAAGGTTCTACAGCCTGGTATGGCAACTGCTCGGCCTCTGACCGCAAGGCACTACAGAGGGTAGTGCGTACAGCCCAGTACTTCACTGGGGCCAAGCCTTCTGCCATCCAGGACCTCTATACCAGGCGGTGACAGAGGAAGGCCCTAAAAATAGTCAAAGACTCCAGCCACCCTAGTCATAGACTGTTCTCTTTGCTACCACACGGCAAGTGGTACCGGAGTGCCATGTCTAGGACAAAAAGGCTTCTCAACAGTTTTTACCCCCAAGCCATAAGACTCCTGAACATCTAGTCAAATGGCTACCCAGACTATTTGCATTGCCCCCCCTCCCCTCTCCACACCACTGCCACTCTCTGTTGTCATCTATCCATAGTCACTTTAATAACTCTACCTACATGTACATATTACCTCAACTAACCGGTGCCCCCACACATTGACTCTGTACCGGCACCCCCCTGTATATATTATAATTTTTTAGTGCTGCTCTTTAATGACTTATTAGTTTTATCTCTTATTCTTATCCTTATTTTTTTGAAACTGCACTGTTGGTTAGGGGCTCGTAAGTAAGCATTTCACTGTGAGGTGTTGTATTCAGTTTACAATTGGCTCATTCATCCCCCTCCTCTCCCCTGTAACTATTCCCCAGGTCGTTGCTGCAAATGAGAACGTGTTCTCAGTCAACTTACCTGGTAAAATAACGGTAAAATAAAATAAATAAATAAATAAATAAAATTCACCTGTTGTATTCGGCGCATGTGACTGCTTTACGGAGCCAGTTATCAGTCATACTGAAAACCACTAACTAGACTAGAGGATGAATACTATTTAATGCATCACTCTTTCCTTCTTCTCGTGTAATCATGTATGAAGTGAAAGGGTAGATTGTTCCTTTGCCTATTTAAGATCAGTGATAACGTTGTAGGGAAGTAAAGGATGCATTGCAAAGGTATTTGAACAGTACCAGCCTCGCCTAGTGGTGAAATCAGTGTGGACACAACAATCACCCTTCAAAGGCTGACAGCCACTGCTGTTTATTGTCAACACAGACAAGAGCTTCACCCACTGTGATTGCCCAGGTCCTCTCAAGCACTGCACAACAAAAGGCTATCTGTCACATACTGTACTGTACACTTGAAATATCTGTTGTGACTTCAGTGATTATTTCTGGTGCATTACAACACAGAGGCTGAGGCTTTACACTTAATCAGGCCTGTCTAATCACCTGATATGAAGATCTGATATCCTCTCCCTATCTGGGGCGGCAGGTAGGCTAGTGGTTAGAGTTTTGTGCCAGTAACCGAATGGTTGCTGGATTGAATCCCCGAGCTGACAAGGTCAAAATCTGTCGTTCTGCCCCTGAACAAGGCAGTTAACCCATTGTTCCTCGGAGGCCGTCATTGTAAATAGGAATTTGTTCTTAACTGACTTGCCTAGTTAAAAATAAAAATCTGAGCTCCATTGAGATGTGTGGCACTTTCATTATCCCATGACCTCAGTCCATTCATTACCAATTAAGTAATTTTCACTTCTGAGCGGTATTGCGAAAACCCCTTAATTGCGTAGAAAACTACATGACACTAAGGCTGCATTTGCACAGGCAGCTTAATTCTGATCATTTCCAGAAATTAGTCTTTTGACTAATCAGATCAGTTCTTTTGCCAATAATTGGTCAAAAGATCAGACATGGGCTGCCTGTGTAAACGCATGCATTTTGGGGAAGGATGTGAACAGGCTACACATAGAATCATGGAAGATTATCAAAGTTACACTGAACAGCACTGGCAGAGTAGGGTCATAGAGGGATGGCCTGTCATAGAGGGACGGCCTAATTAGAAAAACTAGTGTTTGACGCAGGGTGGATATGATCTCACCTAGTTTCACTTTGAAGACTGACTGAAAAAGAAAATATTCAGTATTTTCAGTATTCTCACAGGACAGCCATGCCTTGTGGCACAGTATCTGTATCTTCGGAGGGAGTAAGGGTAATGGGTCTTTAGCATGCACCCTAAACACCAATTATATGTCAATAATAAAGAGGAGGGAAGGAGTGACTGTTCTCTCTGAGGCTCCACAGGGCCCCAGGCCCCTAGGTCTCTCTTCTTTAACATGGGCTTTTTCTGGGCTTTCACAACACTGACAGCAATTATCTCCATACCATTTACATGTGAACAAAAATAAGGAACAAGAACAGCTAAGAACAAATGTCAGACATGCTTTTAACTTATGTACCCAGTAGGACCCTCAGGTCCTCTGGCACTGGCCTTTTAACTATCCTAAAGCCTAGGACCAAGAGGCATGGAGAGGCAGCCTTTTGTTATTATGCCCCCAGCCTCTGGAATAGCCTGCCAGAGAACCTGAGATGGGCCGAAACTGTGAACATTAAAAGAGATCTTAAAACACCTTTTGAGTTTTGCTTTTCCTTAGGGTACTTTTTAATCATTCAGTTTTTATTGTTATTCTTTAGTTTTTTTATCCTTTTGGTTTAGTAAATATTTAAGTTTTTATTCATTTGTTTTTTCCTGTAAAGCACATTGTGTTGCTTTCCATGTCTGAAATGTGCTGTGTAAATAAAGCTTGATTTAATTTAATTTGATAAATAACAGACTTCAAGAGAAATCTGGGGGAAAAAATTGAAAATAATAGAAAATAATTGAATGACACAACACCATTGTGTGCTGTCAGTTTGCGTGGTATGAGGAGCTGGGAATGACCAAGATTAGATGAAGTCGTCAAGCCTCATTGTTGGCCTGAGCTCTGGAATGTTCCAGGGGTTTATTTGAGAACATGTTGATTGATAGGTTCTTGTACGTACCAAGGTTTATTTATGAATTAGGGGAACAATTAAGAATGGATAGCTGCTGGGTTCTCTTAACCCCACTGTGTCTGAACAGAATGTTCTCACAACAGTTTAGCTGTTTTTATTGTCCAATGTTAAAACAGGCTGCTAAATTCCACAGCTACTTTTTCAATCAGGGGACTTGACTGGTTCTTTTTCATTTGGACAGATTTTAGTCAAGTCACTCTTAATGGACTTTGAATCTTAGCATCACACATGTTTTGATTTCCCTGGCACTCAATACATTGATAGAGTGTTTGAAAGCTTTATTGACATGGTTATTACAGTTATTACTATTTCCAGTCACTACTGACTGAAAGGTTAGTCAAATAAACGATATTGCAATGGAATAACATCTTTGGAATAGCCCGTAGAGAAATGTGTTGAATAGTTTAATCTCAGAAAGGCTGTAAAATGCCTCTCAAAGGGCAGTAGACTGTGTCCTTTACTCATGTCTGGCTGCCTGCTTAGAAAAAAGAACATTATTATCCACAAAAGATCAGTCGAAATTCATTTTCACTCTGCTATACCAACAATAGTCCTGAAAACGCATAATGTTATTACAGCTGTTTGCTGCCTTTGTTTTCAGGGCTTTAATCTGTCTCAGATGTGGCTCTGCCATTTGACAGGACTGTTATACCCGCTGCTGGACTTTTTTTTGTCTGCTCATTACTGGGACAGGCAGGCCCACATGTTTGGGTCACAGATACACACATGCACGCGCACAGAAGGAAGCAAGCATGCACATATTGCAAGCATGCACAACACACACACACACATCCTCCAGGTCTTTAAAGGGTTTCAGTCAGCTGAGACTTTCGGTGAGGACTTTGCTGTTGTGGGCTGCTACAGACATAAAAAGGAGCTGAGTTATGTATCATTTCCTAAAAGTTGAGACATAACCTCCCCACCCCCCTTATGAGAAATTCATTAGAAACAGTGATGCAGTGCAGACTGTTTATCCTTGGCACCGGCCTCTTCACTGAGACAGTATTATGGAGCGGAAACTCTTTAACAGTGGTTGGGTTTTGTTTAATGTGAACAAGGGAAACAACTATTTTTCCTTTGAAAGCTGGTGTGCGTTTCTGGTAATTGATGGGATGTATTGGTTACAGTAATAGCAATGCATCTTGTTTGATATGTTGTGGCTGGAATGTCAATAGTGCCTCTGTCTGCCTGGTGTTCAATAGTGTTCTTGTAAGGGAGTGCGTAACTGGCGGCAATGAAGTCAATCGCAGGAGAGCAAATCTTGGTAAACAACGGAGCAGTTTTATTCATAAAACCACCGGTAACCAAAACCACAAACAAATGGGTACAAAACCCGTCGCGTACCAGAGGAAACGTGCACATGCACTTACAAGAAACAATTCCGCACAAAGACATGGGGGGAACAGAGGGTTAAATACAAAACATGTCATGTTGTGTGTGAGAAGACAAGACAAAACAAATGTAAAATGAAAAGTGGATCGATGATGGCTAGAAGACTGGCGACGCCGACCGCCGCCCGAACAAGGAGAGGAACCGACTTCGGCGGAAGTTGTGACAGTTCTTCTGTATTACAGTGGAATACAGCAGGTTGGTCTCTCTCCTTAACCACAGGAAATTCCAAAGGGATAGTATGTGTGTTTTCCCTGTGTCTGATCTCCATATGGTTTTGATAATATGTCCTGTACCCTTCTCACAGAGGACCGTTGTTCAGACGGATCGACTAGTTAAGAGTCTCTCTCATAGGTCACCCATTCCACTCCACTCAGACTAGCTCAGAGGCAGACAGACTGTTTTCCAGTCATGAGCAAGATCATTGTCTAGTCCTCTCTCTGGCACCCAAGTTGTAGCCTACTTATGGGGGGGCTCAGAAAACATCAGCCTGATGCCAGTAAATGGATGAACAGTACACTTATATAGAGAGAGAGAGAGAGAGAGCGAGCGAGAGAGAGAGAGAGGGAAGAGAGGAAGAGGGGAAGAAAAAATATGGGAAGTGATAGTACGGAGAGAATGGAACGACGAGGCAGAGAGGTGTATGTTCCAAACAAACTCTATGTGGGATTTATTGCCTTGGGTACAGTGTTCCACCAGCCCCATCTGGAATCTATTCCAAACATGTACTTCCCAGCTGATTCTATAAACAGAGCAGAGCAGGGCAGGCAGTGTGGTGGTGGTGGAAGACCCTGGACCAGCTGTGTGTTTATAGACCCAGAGCTACTGACACTGTGGGGCCGACCCTCCTCTTGGTATGTACTGTAAAATGTGTCTCTGTGTTACCATCCTGAGTTATCATTTAGGAGAGATCAGGGGACATACTGAACTGGTATCAAGCCAAACCGCAGTAAAGTTACAGAACGATATGTAATCCAGTGACATGCACACGCACATGGGCACACACAGGAAAGCAAGGGTAAGGCCCATTGTTACAGCCTCCTCCACAGATGCCTTCGTAGTCAGTCAGAACTCCTCCACAATGCACCTGTGCTGCTGCCACATATTCAGCCCCAGTCACCTGAGAGACCAACAGCGCTGCCATAGCAACAGCAGAACAATAGACACTCTGTGCTCGTTATAACAGAGAGCAGCTGGGAGCAGCAGAGTTCAGTGTGATGATGTGTGAGTGCATGTGTGCGCATGACATGTACAGTGTATGCACACATATGTGACCGAGGGGGGGGATACCTAGTCATTCTTTCTCTGTCGTGCAAAAACAGCCGAGTGTGTTGGTGGGGATATCAGAAGGAGAGAGTAGTGTTTGTCCCTTACCTCCATGTTCTCTCTATCACTCTAGAAGCCTTCCATCACTGTTTGTCCCTTACCTCCGTGTTCTCTCTATCACTCTAGAAGCCTTCCATCACTGTTTGTCCCTTACCTCCGTGTTCTCTCTATCACTCTAGAAGCCTTCCATCACTGTTTGTCCCTTACCTCCGTGTTCTCTCTATCACTCTAGAAGCCTTCCATCACTGTTTGTCCCTTACCTCCGTGTTCTCTCTATCACTCTAGAAGCCTTCCATCACTGTTTGTCCCTTACCTCCGTGTTCTCTCAATCACTCTAGAAGCCTTCCATCACTGTTTGTCCCTTACCTCCGTGTTCTCTCTATCACTCTAGAAGCCTTCCATCACTGTTTGTCCCTTACCTCCGTGTTCTCTCCATCACTCTAGAAGCCTTCCATCACTGTTTGTCTCTTGCCTCCGTGTTCTCTCAATCACTCTAGAAGCCTTCCATCACTGTTTGTCCCTTACCTCCGTGTTCTCTCTATCACTCTAGAAGCCTTCCATCACTGTTTGTCTCTTACCTCCGTGTTCTCTCTATCACTCTAGAAGCCTTCCATCACTGTTTGTCTCTTACCTCCGTGTTCTCTCTATCACTCTAGAAGCCTTCCATCACTGTTTGTCCCTTACCTCCGTGTTCTCTCTATCACTCTAGAAGCCTTCCATCACTGTTTGTCCCTTACCTCCGTGTTCTCTCTATCACTCTAGAAGCCTTCCATCACTGTTTGTCCCTTACCTCCGTGTTCTCTCTATCACTCTAGAAGCCTTCCATCACTGTTTGTCTCTTACCTCCGTGTTCTCTCTATCACTCTAGAAGCCTTCCATCACTGTTTGTCCCTTACCTCCGTGTTCTCTCCATCACTCTAGAAGCCTTCCATCACTGTTTGTCCCTTACCTCCGTGTTCTCTCTATCACTCTAGAAGCCTTCCATCACTGTTTGTCCCTTACCTCCGTGTTCTCTCTATCACTCTAGAAGCCTTCCATCACTGTTTGTCCCTTACCTCTGTGTTCTCTCCATCACTCTAGAAGCCTTCCATCACTGTTTGTCTCTTACCTCTGTGTTCTCTCCATCACTCTAGAAGCCTTCCATCACTGTTTGTCCCTTACCTCCATGTTCTCTCTATCACTCTAGAAGCCTTCCATCACTGGGTGCCAGACTAAATAGAGCACTTCCCAAGTTCCCCCCAGAATACCACAGCCACCAAGGACAATGACAGTGAAAATATTCTTCAGTCATATTCTATCTGAGACAGGCATACTCATAGTCTGTGTGTGCCTGGGGATCCACTCTTAAGAGAGCCCTGCAGGGAGCAGTGGGTGACTCACCTTTCAGGAGGTATTGTGAGAGAGTGACACAGTGCCAAAAGCACCTGAAGCAGAGTTTCCATGGAGTAGTACTGAGGGAGAGAGACTGATCAGCTGCATAAAGCTTGGACATCTACGGTGTTTCCTCTCCTCTATTGTCATGAGTCCAACAGATCAGGATGCGTCAGTTTACAGTGCACATGGCAGCTCTGACCCAATTTCTACCGCCTTGAACTGCCTTAATTCTGTTACTGTGCCAGGTGGAGAGGACGTCCCCCATTAACATTATTCTTAAATGGCTCTAATGTAATCTAGAGGAATATAGAGGTTTGGGGAAAGGTTTCTCTGGGTGAGCCTTCCATTTCATAGATAGTTCTGTGTGGCAGAGGGAATATGATTTCAGGGTTCTCAAATACTCTATTACCTTGTTCATCTTGTTAATAAGTCTGTCTGTCTGCTTCCTTTTGTCCTCAGTGACCCGAGTCGACACCCAAAATCCATGATTTCTTGTCTTACACACTAAAGTTAGGATAATCAAATGTCTGGTCCTGCTCTCTCTCCCCAGGGGTAAAATGCAGCAACATGTGAATCCATTTTGCAGGCACAGCGCGTCCCTCTCAGATGCCAGGCGTGTTTTGGTAAGGACGAGGGGAAATTAAATGTCATGTGCTGAGTGGTTCAACTCTGAGGGGCATATCTGACGCACATCTCATCTTCTCTCCGCTGGTACCAGCTGCCAATTCTACATGGTGTATCCACCCAGAACATTGAATCCAGTCCACCCTTTACTACCTGAGGCGCCTCGCAACATGCTATTTTCCTACTCTCGCTCTGCGGTGTGTTATTGGCCTGGCCGCACCTCGTCTCCGCCTCAGATGAAATTGGTGCTGCTGAGAATGTGTTAGTGAGAGCTGGGCCCGGCCAGGTCAGGAGAAAGAGGGCCCACTTACTGGCCTCCAGGTACCGCCTGTGGTGGGCTTAAGAGGCTAAAGAGAAGCAGAGGCATGAACCTGCGGTGTTACCCGCTGTCCACTCAGCAAAGTGGAAGTGGAACAGCCAAATAACCAAACACACAACTAAACACACATCAAGTCACACAACCACACACATCAAGACACACAACCGCACACACATCAAGACACGCAACCGCACACACATCAAGACACACAACCGCACACACATCAAGACACGCAACCGCACACACATCAAGACACACAACCACACACACATCAAGACACACAACTACACACACATCAAGACACGCAACCGCACACACATCAAGACACACAACCGCACACACATCAAGACACGCAACCGCACACACATCAAGACACACAACCGCACACACATCAAGACACACAACTACACACACATCAAGACACACAACCACACACACAACAAGACACACAACCACACACACAACCACACACACAACAAGACACACAACCGCACACACATCAAGACACGCAACCGCACACACATCAAGACACACAACCGCACACATCAAGACACACAACTACACACACATCAAGACACACAACCACACACACATCAAGACACACAACCACACACATCAAGACACGCAACCGTACACATCAAGACACACAACCACACACACATCAAGACACACAACCACACACACAACAAGACACACAACCACACACACAACCACACACATTCTTGGAAACAACTGCATATACAGTGGGGCAAAAAAGTATTTAGTCAGCCACCAATTGTGCAAGTTCTCCCACTTAAAAAGATGAGAGAGGCCTGTAATTTTCATACACTACAACTATGACAGACAAAATGAGAAGAAAAAACCCCAGAAAATCACATTGTAGGATTTTTAATGAATTTATTTGCAAATTATGGTGGAAAATAAGTATTTGGTCACCTACAAACAAGCAAGATTTCTGGCTCTCACAGACCTGTAACTTCTTCTTTAAGAGGCTCCTCTGTCCTCCACTCGTTGCCTGTATTAATGGCACCTGTTTGAACTTGTTATCAGTATAAAAGACACCTGTCCACAACCTCAAACAGTCACACTCCAAACTCCACTATGGCCAAGACCAAAGAGCTGTCAAAGGACACCAGAAACAAAATTGTAGACCTGCACCAGGCTGGGAAGACTGAATCTGCAATAGGTAAGCAGCTTGGTTTGAAGAAATAAACTGTGGGAGCAATTATTAGGAAATGGAAGACAAACAAGACCACTGATATTCTCCCTTGATCTGGGGCTCCACGCAAGATCTCACACCGTGGGGTCAAAATGATCACAAGAACGGTGAGCAAAAATCCCAGAACCACACGGGGGGACCTAGTGAATGACCTGCAGAGAGCTGGGACCAAAGTAACAAAGCCTACCATCAGTAACACACTACGCCGCCAGGGACTCAAATCCTGCAGTGCCAGACGTGTCCCCCTGCTTAAGCCAGTACATGTCCAGGCCCGTCTAAAGCTTGCTAGAGAGCATTTGGATGATCCAGAAGAAGATTGGGAGAATGTCATATGGTCAGATGAAACGAAAATAGAACTTTTTGGTAAAAACTCAACTCGTCGTGTTTGGAGGACAAAGAATGCTGAGTTGCATCCAAAGAACACCATACCTACTGTGAAGCATGGGGGTGGAAACATGCTTGGGGCTGTTTTTCTGCAAAGGGACCAGGACGACTGATCCGTGTAAAGGAAAGAATGAATGGGGCCATGTATCGTGAGATTTTGAGTGAAAACCTCCTTCCATCAGCAAGGGCATTGAAGATGAAACGTGGCTGGGTCTTTCAGCATGACAATGATCCCAAACACACCGCTCGGGCAATGAAGGAGTGGCTTCGTAAGAAGCATTTCAAGGTCCTGGAGTGGCCTAGCCAGTCTCCAGATCTCAACCCCATAGAAAATCTTTGGAGGGAGATGAAAGTCCGTGTTGCCCAGCAACAGCCCCAAAACATCACTGCTCTAGAGGAGATCTGCATGGAGGAAGGGGCCAAAATACCAGCAACAGTGTGTGAAAACCTTGTGAAGACTTACAGAAAACGTTTGACCTCTGTCATTGCCAACAAAGGGTATATAACAAAGTATTGAGATAAACTTTTGTTATTGATCAAATACTTATTTTCCACTATAATTTGCAAATAAATTCATTAAAAATCCTACAATGTGATTTTCTGGGGGTTTTTCTTCTCATTTTGTCTGTCATAGTTGAAGTGTACCTATGATGAAAATTACAGGCCTCTCTCATCTTTTTAAGTGGGAGAACTTGCACAATTGGTGGCTGACTAAATACTTTTTTGCCCCACTGTACATGTCATTTGGGCTTATTCGTAAAAGCTGACTGTGAGCAACACCCATATACTTTTTTTTGTAAGGAAAAATACTTTATTTCTACTTTACAATTCCTCTAAAGCAGACCAAAATGTCATGTATATCAATTTACGCAGAAGCAACCGTTGTAGGTGAGCATTTGAAACTCAGACGTAGAGATTTTCATTGACCTCCTACGAGTGGTGTGCTTCTACTGACACACACACACACGCGCATGTGCACACGCACACAAACGCACACAGGAAGCGTCAGAGAATGACCTTGGGAATCTACACAGAGAGATGAGTCTCTCTCTGAATCAGCCTCGCCAACACTACACACAGACTAGGGGGAGGTGTAGGGGGGTGTGTGTAGCCTACACAGTATCCGTTTGACTGAGTGTTTACACCACAGGTGTCAAACTCATTCCACGGGGGG
Organism: Salvelinus fontinalis; assembly: GCF_029448725.1. Lineage (NCBI taxonomy): Eukaryota > Metazoa > Chordata > Actinopteri > Salmoniformes > Salmonidae > Salvelinus > Salvelinus fontinalis. Next base: position 25,357,071 of record NC_074669.1, read on the forward strand.
CCGAGTGTCTGCGGGTTTTCGCTCCTCCCTTGTACTTGATTGATGAATTAACATCACTAATTAGTTAGGAACTCCCCACACCTGGTTGTCTAGGGCTTTATTGAAAGGAAAAACCAAAAACCTGCAGACACTAGGCCCTCCGTGGAATGAGTTTGACACCCCTGGTTTACACCTTCTGTGCGTATGTGTGTTTATTGGATGTGTCAGTATTTGTATAAATATACCCCCCCCCCCAAAAAAAATATATAATTCCTAAATGGATTCCATTAAAACTAGGCCAGAGGCACAGATGAAACTATCTATCAGTGAATTAGAAAGAATTTGCTCCACATGACGCCTCTCCTTTCCTCTGGGTGAAGGCTGACTGAGACTAAAGCTTCACTTCACAGGCAATTATTCTCTTTTCTCTTCTCCACACAATGATTGGTGCAAGTTGAGGACTCAGAGACCTCGCCCAGGATAAAGAAGAGAAATGAGAAGTAACTCATCACTTTAAGAGGAGACGAGCACCGTGGCCTGACCTGTGAAGTGGAACCACACGGCCTTCCTTCCCAAAGGAGATTCATCAACCCTATTCACTGAGCTCTGGTTCTACAGCTAAGCAAACACAGGACAGGGGAGGGACAGAGGGGAAAAATGATCACACAATGTAGCAAACAATATTATTGATTTCGTAGTTGGGCTGCAGATATCGGAAAACTAACATGACTATTGACCGTGCTGAACTCAATAAAACTTAACCAAAACTAAACGGAAAACCTGCAGAGCCCCGCAGCATGCTGCACCACGTTCATGAGTACCATTGTTTGTGTCTGGTCTCGATTCAGTGAGCTCAACAGACCGATGCGATAAACAAACTTTTCCCATTTCATTTTTCAACCCACTCTTGTTTAAAACGTGTCAGTCACCTCATAGCACGATCTACTGCTCTGTGTCCTTAAACGTCCCGCTTTCATGTCTGGGAAACGTTGATGTAGAGCCCTCAAGACAAGTTCATATTTTCTCGAACATGAGTTAAATCCATACTTAACTAGAAATGTTTTGGCATATGTGTTGGTGCAAGTTCATGTGAGATCAGTCCTCTGTTCAAGAGGCGTGAAATCCATCGTAAATCTGCTCCATTCATTAAGTAACAGAAGGTACTGACAGGACCCAAGGGTGAGCCTCTGTCTGTGTGTTAACACATTAACCTTTAGCCTGTGATTAGACACTGGACAGACAAACCTGCCTTAGCCGTTCTTGGCTATAAACTGTGGCATCTGCTTGTAACAACAGTGAGCATGTAAATGCTGCGACTAAATAATGACGTAAATAAATAGAAATGAGAACTTGTCCAAATAGGATATAGAAAAGGACTGGTGATGGGGATATTTTGGCTCGTAGCAGCAGTGTGCTGTTTAGCTAGGTCACCTGTTTCCTGTGAGTAGGACAGTGATGGGGGTGGGAGGGGGGCTGATGTGACAGAGTAATGACACAGTACTACATAGAGTTACACACAGAGAGATGACCAGAGGTTGGGTGATGCAACTCTGGTTTAATCAGACAAAAAAGACATGCAGCAAAGTTACCCAAAATAACGTTATTCCCTGATGCCTCTTATAACAGAATGTCCGATTTCTCCTCTGCCTGCCTGTCTGTCTGATTCTCCCACTGTGCCAGTCTGATGGACATTTATAACCCACTCTGCCAGTCTGATGGACATTTATAACCCACTCTGCCTGTCTGTCTGTCTGATGGAGATGTATAACTCACTCTGCCTGTCTGTCTGTCTGATGGAGATCTATAACCCACTTTGCCTGTCTGTCTGATGGAGATTTATAACCCACTCTGCCTGTCTGTCTGTCTGATGGAGATTTATAACCCAGTCTGTCCCTCTGTCTGTCTGATGGAGATTTATACCCCACTCTGTCTGTATGTCTGATGGAGATTTATACCCCACTCTGCCTGTCTGTCTGATGCAGATTTATAACCCACTCTGCCTGTCTGTCTGTCTGATGGAGATTTATAACCCACTTTGCCTGTCTGTCTGTCTGATGGACATTTATAACCCACTCTGTCTGTCTGATGGAGATTTATAACCCACTCTGTCTGTCTGTCTGATGGAGATGTATTACCCACTCTGCCTGTCTGACAGAGATTATAACACACTCTGCCTGCCTGTCTGTCTGACTGAAATGTGTAACCCACTCTTTCTGTCTGATGGAGATGTATTACCCACTCTGTCTGTCTAATGGAGATGTATTACCCACTCTGTCTGTCTGATGGAGATGTATTACCCACTCTTTCTGTCTGATGGAGATGTATTACCCACTCTGTCTGTCTGATGGAGATGTATTACCCACTCTGTCTGTCTGATGGAGATGTATTACCCACTCTGTCTGTCTGATGGAGATGTATTACCCACTCTTTCTGTCTGATGGAGATGTATTACCCACTCTGTCTGTCTGATGGAGATGTATTACCCACTCTGTCTGTCTGATGGAGATGTATTACCCACTCTGTCTGTCTGATGGAGATGTATTACCCACTCTGTCTGTCTGATGGAGATGTATTACCCACTCTGTCTGTCTGATGGAGATGTATTACCCACTCTGTCTGTCTGATGGAGATGTATTACCCACTCTGCCTGTCTGATGGAGATTTATAACCCACTCTGTCTGTCTGATGGAGATGTATTACCCACTCTGCCTGTCTGATGGAGATTTATAACCCACTCTGTCTGTCTGATGGAGATTTAAAACCCACTCTGCCTGTCTGATGGAGATTTATAACCCACTCTGCCTGTCTGATGGAGATTTATAACCCACTCTGTCTGTCTGATGGAGATGTATTACCCACTCTGCCTGTCTGATGGAGATTTATAACCCACTCTGTCTGTCTGATGGAGATTTAAAACCCACTCTGTCTGTCTGATGGAGATTTAAAACCCACTCTGCCTGCCTGTCTGTCTGACTGAAATGTTTTACCCACTCTGCCTGCCTGTCTGATGGAGATTTATAACCCACTCTGCCTGCCTGTCTGTCTGACTCAAATGTTTTACCCACTCTGCCTGTCTGATGGAGATTTATAACCCACTCTGCCTGCCTGTCTGTCTGATGGAGATTTATAACCCACTCTGCCTGTCTGTCTGTGTGATGGAGATTTATAACCCACTCTGCCTGTCTGATGGAGATTTATAACCCACTCTGTCCCTCTGTCTGTCTGATGGAGATTTATACCCCACTCTGTCTGTCTGATGGAGATGTATTACCCACTCTGTCTGTCTGATGGAGATTTATAACCCACTCTGTCTGTCTGATGGAGATTTATAACCCACTCTGCCGGTCTGATGGAGATTTATAACCCACTCTGCCTGCCTGTCTGTCTGACTCAAATGTTTTACCCACTCTGCCTGCCTGTCTGTCTGACTCAAGTGTTTTACCCACTCTGCCTGCCTGTCTGTCTGACTCAAATGTTTTACCCACTCTGCCTGCCTGTCTGTCTGACTCAAATGTTTTACCCACTCTGCCTGTCTGATGGAGATTTATAACCCACTCTGCCTGCCTGTCTGTCTGACTCAAATGTTTTACCCACTCTGCCTGTCTGGTGGAGATTTATAACCCACTCTGCCTGCCTGTCTGTCTGACTCAAATGTTTTACCCACTCTGCCTGTCTGATGGAGATTTATAACCCACTCTGCCTGCCTGTCTGTCTGATGGAGATTTATAACCCACTCTGCCTGCCTGTCTGTCTGACTGAAATGTTTTACCCACTCTGCCTGCCTGTCTGTCTGACTCAAATGTTTTACCCACTCTGCCTGTCTGGTGGAGATTTATAACCCACTCTGCCTGCCTGTCTGTCTGACTCAAATGTTTTACCCACTCTGCCTGCCTGTCTGTCTGACTCAAATGTTTTACCCACTCTGCCTGTCTGATGGAGATTTATAACCCACTCTGCCTGCATGTCTGTCTGACTCAAATGTTTTACCCACTCTGCCTGTCTGGTGGAGATTTATAACCCACTCTGCCTGCCTGTCTGTCTGACTCAAATGTTTTACCCACTCTGCCTGCCTGTCTGTCTGACTCAAGTGTTTTACCCACTCTGCCTGCCTGTCTGTCTGACTCAAATGTTTTACCCACTCTGCCTGCCTGTCTGTCTGACTCAAATGTTTTACCCACTCTGCCTGTCTGATGGAGATTTATAACCCACTCTGCCTGCCTGTCTGTCTGACTCAAATGTTTTACCCACTCTGCCTGTCTGGTGGAGATTTATAACCCACTCTGCCTGCCTGTCTGTCTGATGGAGATTTATAACTCACTCTGCCTGTCTGTCTGATTGAAGTGTATAACCCACTTTGCCTGTCTGATGGACATTTCTAACCCACTCTGCCTGTCTGTCTGATGGATATTTACACCCCACTCTGCCTGTCTGTCTGTCTGATGGAGATGTATAACCCACTCTGCCTGTCTGTCTGATGGAGATTTATAACCCACTTTGCCTGTCTGTCTGTCTAATGGAGATTTATAACCCACTCTGCCTGTCTGTCTGATGGAGATTTATAACCCACTCTGCCTGTCTGTCTGATGGAGAGTTATAACCCACTCTGCCTGCCTGTCTGTCTAATGGAGATTCATACCCCACTCTGCCTGTCTGTCTGTCTAATGGAGATTTATAACCCACTCTGCCTGTCTGTCTGATGGAGATTTATAACCCACTCTGCCTGTCTGTCTGATGGAGATGTATAACCCACTCTGCCTGTCTGTCTGATGGAGATTTACAACCCACTCTGCCTGTCTGTCTGTCTGATGGATATTTATAACCCACTCTGCCTGTCTGTCTGATGGAGATTTATAACCCACTCTGCCTGTCTGTCTGTGTGATGGAGATGTATAACCCACTCTGCCTGTCTGTCTGATGGAGATTTATAACCCACTCTGCCTGTCTGTCTGTCTGATGGAGATTTATAACCCACTCTGCCTGTCTGTCTGTGTAATGGAGATGTATAACCCACTCTGCCTGTCTGTCTGTGTGATGGAGATGTATAACCCACTCTGCCTGTCTGTCTGTGTGATGGAGATTTATAACCCACTCTGCCTGTCTGTCTGTGTGATGGAGATGTATAACCCATATGAATATAATGCATAAAGCCTAAACTGGAGCCCAAAGGAAGATCTGCCAAAAAAGTGCTGGTCCAGGGTCTGCTTCCACCCTCTCTTCTCCGGACTGTAAACACCATCCTCTACAGAACAGAGAAGAGCTGGCCCAGAGGCAGCCCATAGGGAAGCTCTGTGTCTGAAAACAGAAGTCCTTGTTGTACCCCTCCAGAAGCAGACCAGGCCAGGCCACGGATGTAAAGCAGGCTAGACGGACATGGCCCCAGGGGCACAGCTAAATTACCAGCTAAACGAGGTCCTTCGACAGTCGCCTAAACCCATAAATCTCAGTCCCTTACCCCTGCGTCCCGACATGATCTGTAGGACTATGTGTGTATAGAGAGTATCTACTGTTGTCTGTGTTTCCTTACATTCCCTGTGCAGCTGTAATCACTTTCCAACTCCTATGTTTGATATAGCTACTGTAGATTCTGGTGTCTGTGTGAAGGAGTCATAAACACAGCCAACTTGAGAAATACTGCACCAAACACATTAACTAGATGTAAAATTGTGCAACTAAAGGCGTCTGGATACTTCCCATCTGAAACAGTTAGTGCATATATTATGGCGACATTTTGTGACGGTTTTGTTCATTTTGGTCTTTGGCATGGGTTTTTTCGGCTGTTTGTACGTACAAAAACATTTCTTGAGGCAAGCCGAAGTTCAGTAGCTGAAGTCTACGACCCTTCGTCGGTGATTGGTCAACAGTAGGGATTCTTCAATGAAGTGTTTGTTGTCATTCAACAAGAGACGACTCATTTTCATGCACATTTATTCACTTGAGAAATACTGCATCAAACGTCTTCGCTAGATTTAAATTATGCGACTAAGATCTCTTCTGCAAAATCGTCAAAATTAGTGATAGATTTCTTGACTTATCTTAGATTAATTCAGACTATTTTGAGGAAGTGCATACTGGCTATGGCGTCTCAAGATGGAGAAACAGTACTATTGCCGCTTTTTATTCTCATTTTTCAAGCTAGGGTCTTTTAAGGGAGTAACCGAGGGACAGACATTCACTTTGCTTAGCTGAGTTCGGCTAGGAGCAAACCAAACGTAGTATGCAGACGCCTCAAAATGAATTACAGCTTTCTTAATTTTTAAAAAACGTATATATTTATTCTATATATCTATTGATTCTTGAAGAATATCACTTATAAATGCCTCATGAGCTTAGTTTAACTGTCATACTCCAACAGAATCCAACAATTGTTTACAGACAGATTATTTCACTTATGTGTCACAATTCCAGTGGGTCAGAAGTTTACATATACTAAGTTGACTATGCCTTAAACAGCTTGGAAAATTCCAGAAAATGATGTCATGGCTTTAGAAGCTTCTGATAGGCTAATTGACATAATTTGAGTCAATTGGAGGTGTACCTGTGCATGTATTTCAAAGCCTACCTTCAAACTCAGTACTTCTTTGCTTGACATCATGGGAAAATCAAAAGAAATCTACCAAGACCTCAGAAATAAATTGTGGTTAATCCTTGGGAACAATTTCCAAATGCCTGAAGGTACCACGTTCACATGTACAAACAATAGTACACAAGTATAAACACCATGGGACCACACTGCCGTCATACCACTCAGGAAGGAGACGCGTTCTGTCTCCTAGAGATGAGCATACTTTGGTGCGAAAAGTGCAAATCAATCCCAGAACAACAGCAAAGGACCTTGTGTAGATGCTGGAGGAAACAGGTACAAAAGTATCTATATCCACAGCAAAACAAGTCCTATATCGACATAACCTGAAAGGCCGCTCAGCAAGGAAGAAGCCACTGCTCCAAAACCACCATAAAAAAGCCAGACTACGGTTTTCAACTGCACATGGGGACAAAGATCGTATTTTTTGGAGAAATGTCCTCTGGTTTGATGAAACAAAATTAGAACAGTTTGGCCATAATGACCATCGTTATGTTTGGAGGAAAAAGGGGGAGGCTTGCAAGCCGAAGAACACCATCCCAACATGAAGCGCGGGTGTGGCAGCATCATGTTGTGGGGGTGCTTTGCTGCAGGAGGGACTGGTGCACTTCACAAATAGATGGCATCATGAGGAAAGGAAAATTATGTGGATATATTGAAGCAACATCTCAAGACATCAGTCAGGAAGTTAAAGCTTGGTCACAAACGGGTCTTCCAAATGGACAATGACCCCAAGCATACTTCCAAAGTTGTGGCAAAATGGCTTAAGGACAACAATGTCAAGGTATTGGAGTGGCCATCACAAAGCCCTGACCTCAATCCTATAGAAAATTTGTGGGCAGAAGTGAAAAAGTGTGTGCGAGCAAGGAGGCCTACAAACCTGACTCAGTTACACCAGCTCTGTCAGGAGGAACGGGCCAAAATTCACCCAACTTATTGTGGGAAGCTTGTGGAAGGCTACCCAAAACGTTTGACCCAAGTTAAACAATTTAAAGGCAATGCTACCAAATACTAATTGAGTGTTGGTACACTTCTGACCCACTGGGAATGTGATGAAAGAAAGAAAATATGAAAGAAAATCACTCTACTATTATTCTGACATTTCACATTCTTAAAATAAAGTGGTGATCCTTACTGACCTAAGATAGGGACTTTGTACTAGGATTAAATGTCAGGAATTGTGATTTAAATGTCAGGAATTGTGATGTAGAGGTCCTGGATGGTAGGGAACTCGGGCCTTAGTGATGTACTGGGCTGTCAGCACCCCCCTCTGTAGTGCCATGCAATCGAGGGAGGTGCTGTTGCCATACCAACAGTGATGCAGACAGTTAAGATGCTCTCAGTCATGCAGCTGTAGAACTTTTTGAGGATTCGATGGTATTTAACCGTCACTTTAAACGTGTACATGACACTGCAGCAACATTTCCCCATGGGGACAATAAAGTCAGTAAGTAAGTAATTAACCATGCCAAAACTTTTCAACCTCCTGAGGGGGAAGAAGCACTGTCGCGCCTTCTTCTAGGCTGTGTGCGTGCGTGTGGATCATTTTAAGTCCTTAGTGATTTAGACACTGAGGAACTTGAAGCTCTCGATCGTGCTTCTTTTTGTCCCGGCACCACACGGCCAGGTCACTAACCTCCTCCCTGTAGGCTGTCTCATCGTCGCCAGTGATCAGACATACCACTGTCGTGTTGTCAGCAAACTTGATGATGGTGTTGGAGTCGTGCCTGGCTACACAGTTGTGGGTGAACAGGGTGTACAGGAGAAGACTAAACACGCACCCCTGAGGGGCCCCGGTGTTGAGGATCAGCGTGGCAGATGTGTTGTTACCTACCCTTACCACCTGGGGGCAGCCCGCCACGAAGTCCAGGATCCAGCTGCAGGGGGAGGTGTTTAGTCCCAGGGTCCTTAGCTTAGTGATGAGCTTTGTGGGCACTATGGTGTTGAACACTGAGCTGTAGTCAATGAACAGCATTCTCACATAGGTATTCCTCTTATCTAGGTGGGTGAGGGCAGTGTGGAGTGGATCTGTTAATGGATCTGTTGGGGAGGTATGCAAATTGGAGTGGGTCTGGGATGATGGAGATAATGTGTGCCATAACCAGCCTTTCAAAGCACTCCATGATTACAGATGTGAGTGCTACAGGGTGGTAGTCATTGTGGCATGAAGCCTTAGTGTTCTTAGGAACAGCAATGATGGTGGTCAGCCTAAGAAATGTGGAGATTACAGACTGGGACAAGGAGAGGTTGAAAATGACCGTGAATATGCCTACCAGCTGTTCTGCGCATGCTTTGGTTATCTATCTTATTATAAAGTGACTGGCCAATAGAATGAACAGAAAAGGTGGGCCGTTTTCCCTTCACCTTAATCTCGCCAGGATTCCCCCTCTCTTGTCTCTGTAACGCCAGCATTTCCTCTTGAATACCCTGAAAATTGGATCAGAATTACATAAAGAGCCCAGGGCAGACGAGTCGAAGTCGAAGTTTAAGCCGGAATTGAGATTAGTAACTGTCGATCTGATGTCCAAAAGTTATTGTCGGTTATAAGAAATTATACCTTGTGAAGATAAAGTAAAACTCAATGCCAAAATAATCACAAAATAGCAAAGTAGGCTCAGAGCTGGCAAAGCGGCAGCCATATAGTACGGCGCCAAGATGCTTACACACGTGTGGTTCCTGAGTTAATGAAGTAATTAACATCCTATCATGCTTAGGGTCATATATAAAAATAAACAGTTAACCATTATTTTGGCTACCATGGCTAGAAGAGATCTCAGTGAGCGATACGTGGGTAAAATCACTGGGGGAGTCAAGCAAGGAAAAAAAAGCCAAATTACAACCTACACTGAGTGTACAAAACATTAGGAACACCTTCATAATATTAAGCTGCACCCCCTTTTTTTTACACATAATTTTATTTGTTCCAAATAGGACAATCAACATTACAGAAATACATAAAACATTCAAAATAACACATACCTCCCCAACTCAAAGAGACAAAAACATAACAACCAAACATTCACAGAATTAAAAAAAAATAAAGTCCTCATACTTCCAATAATTATAATACATAAAAAGTAGAATATGCAGCCACAGATAATGCAGATATGCATCAACTATAGCCAATATTCACCGAAAGAATAGAGAATATACAGATTTACAAATCCAATGTTTCTACAGTATTGGTTTGCAAAAACTCACAAAACAGATTCCAAATATCATGAAACTCTGGGGCTTTCTATTTCACTATACAAGTACATTTTTCAAGAGCCAGGCTTAATGTTCATTATTTTAACCAATGACCAAGTGAGGGGGAACTGACATACTTCCAGTGGAGAGCAATTGAACGTCTAGCTTGTCTCAGCACATTCGACCGGCAATGATACAAGGTGCCTAAATGCATGTTACATTTAACACACAGGTCTGGGATATTAGGGTCAAATTTGTGGAGTTTAACAGGGGTGATTTATGTTCTCATTATCCAACTGTATTGCAACAATCTCAGGCGGGTGTTTCTTGTCTGTATCTGAGCTCTAGAGCATATCATACCCCAGTCCTCTGCTGAAATATCTTCCTGCATAACTTGTATCCACTGAAGTCTCTTACTATCAGAGTTGTCTTTATGAGTAGCTACCATTTTCCCATATAATGACGTAATATGACCTCTCCCATAGCACATATTAACAGACAGCCTTTCTAAAGTGGTCAAGGGAGGTTGTAGGGCAGATTGTTTTAGACTGGAAAAAACCAATGGATTGTACCAATGGATTCAGTCTCTCTTGCTTGTTTTCAGGAAAAGGGTAGAATATTTGGTTTTATTAACTTTAAATCCAGAAAACGGATCAAAGTTATTAATTCAATTGGAGAGGGAAGAGCTAGAATTCTTTAGATCTGTTAGTAATAAGAGGGTGTCATTGGCATACAGGGCCACTCAATGTTCAAAATCTCATGGTTTAATTCCACTAATTGATGGGTGGGCCCTTACTGCAATAGAAAAGGGTTCTATCGCTAAAAGAAAGAGTCCTGGACTGCCCGGACATCCTTGTCTCGTGCCCCGAAAAAGCTTAAACGGTTGTGAAATCAAGTTGTTAGGGGCAACTTCTGCAGTGGGGTCGGTATATAATATCTTAATCCATTTACAGAAGTAGTTCCCAAACCCAAATCTCTTTAGCGCTTCAAATATAAAAATAAATAAGACCACTTAACTCTATCGAATGCCTTCACTGCATCAAGTGAGAGTATGGCACTATCAGGGGACCCTCCACAAATGTGCACTATGTTTAGTACTCTCCTCACATTGTGAAAACCTTGACGGTTTTTCACGAAGCCTATTTGGTCTTTGTGTATTAGATTTGGGAGCACTCGATCCAATCTCCTGGCTAAAGCTTTTGTAATAATTTTTGAGTCAGAGTTCAGAAGAGAAATTGGTCTGTAACTTTCACATTTTTGTGGGGATTTAAAAGGCTTCAGAATAAGAGTGACTAAAGAATTCCTTAGAGAGGGGTGAAATAACCTTGCTGAAAGGATTCAGAATACACATCCAAAAGTGGACCTAGAAGTTTGTCCTTAAATATCTTAGAAATATCTATTGGGAGCCCATCTGGATCTGCCGCTTTCAATACCATCCAATTCCTTTTCCAGATCAAACGTTGTGTCTTCTGAAATAGAGGGGAAATCCAGACTATCCCAAAATGATGTCTGATTAGTTAAGTTCTCATGAGAGAAAGCGTGTTGTAGGAAGCAAATGTTTGGTTTATTTCTACAGGATCCTCTGATAATTGTTCTTGTAAATTATGAAGAGCATTAATGGCTCTGTCTGAATTGAACTTCTTAATGCGCCAGGCCAGCAATTTACCAGGTTTTCACCTTGATCATAGAAGGACTGTTTCAGCCTCGTTAAGCTGTTTGCAGCCTTTGAGGTGGAAAGTTCTTCATACTGAGCTTTAAGAACAAATGATTCTTTGTTTACTTCTACTGAGTTTTCCAAAAAAGCTTCCCTCTCCAATTCTCAGATTTTTCTGCCCATCTCTCTCATTTTCAGATTTAATTGATTTGATTTGAAACTGGTAAAACGTATAATTTGGGTACTCGCTGACGTTTGGTCAGTGTTCAATGTGAAATCAACATCTAAATGGACTCCAAAGTAATGTAAGAAGTCTGGGTCCTGTAACCATCTGGGATGCAAACACCATCTAGAGGATCCTTTTACTAGTTTTGTATCCTAATAGAATAATGACAAGGGAATGGTCACTTAGAACAATACTATCATTTACACGTCCTGCTACATTGGGAAGCAATGAGCAAGAAACTAAAAAGCAGTCTATACGAGAATATGATTTAAATGTTGACGACTAACATGAATACTCCCTTTTACTCGGGTTCTGAGTCCTCCAAGGTTCACATCGATTTAAGTCCTTAATAAAATGCTGTAATTTCATTCTACTCTGTGAGTGTAAAGTGTCTATACCAGAGGAGCGATCTAGATGAGGATCAAGAGTGCAATTAAAATCCCCTGCCATTAAGACTTTACCAGGAAGGGAGGCTATCAATTAAAATAAATTCTCAAAGATTTTGGGATTATCATCATTAGGACCATAAACATTAACCAGATTAATACACTAATTCAAAAGAGTTCCCTGTATCAAAATGTATCTACCAGCTGTATCAGTTATAATATTATCCACTTCAAACAGAACAGATTTGTCAATTCGAACCATAACACCACGAGAATGAGAGGAGAAACTGGATGCTATTACTTGCCATTGCCATCTCCTGCATACTTTAAGTAGCTCATCCTTCAACAAGTAAGTTTCTTGTAGGAACACAATAGATTAATGAAGTTGTTTAACCCTAGTAATAACCTGTTTAAGCTTGGATAGTTTACAAACTCCACGGACATTCCACAAAGTAAATTTCAGTTTTACATTTTAAGTAATTTAAACAAAGATTGAAACATGGAATAAGCTATATCATAAAGGCATATCTAAAATATGTTTAGTAACCACAAGGACCGCATTAATATTTTGTAGTGAGGAAAATATATAAAGATCTGTTGGAACAAACAAACATAAATCTATCCTAACAGTAAAACACTGAACCCCATTCCCTTGTCTCCCTATCCGAGACACCCAGCGCTTCCTCTCCCACCTCCCCTTAATCGTAGAGTGTAGCCGCGTGGACGACTGATCCATTAAGGATTCGCACCTTTTTAAGGATCTGCCCCCTTTTTTAAATTTTCGCCTAAAATGACATACCCAAATCTAACTGCCTGTAACTCAGGCCCTGAAGCAAGGATATGCATATTCTTGGTACCATTTGAATGGAAACACTTTGAAGTTTATGGAATTGTGAAACGAATGTATGAAAATATAACACAATAGATCTGGTAAAAGATAATACAAAGAAAAAAAAAAAAGTTCTTTGTATTTTTTGTACCATCATCTTTGAAATGCAAGAGAAAGGCCATAATGTATTATTCCAGCCCAGGTGCAATTTAGATTTTGGCCTCTAGATGGCAGCAGTGTATTTTAAAAGTTTTAGACTGATCCAATGAACCCTTGCATTTCTGTTCAAAATGTTGTATCAAGGCTGGCCAAATGTGCCTAATTTGTTTATTAATAATGTTTCATGTTCAAAATTGTGCACTCTCCTCAAACAATAGCATGGTATTCTTTCACTGTAATAGCTACTGTAAATTGGACAGTGCAGTTAGATTAACAAGAATTTAAGCTTTCTGCCAATATCAGATATGTCTATGTCCTGGGAAATGTTCTTGTGACTTACAACCTCATGCTAATCGCATTAGCCTACGTTAGCTCAACTATCCCGTGGAAGGAACACCGATCCCAAAGAGGGAGCAGTCTAACCTAAGTGATGCTAAACAAAACAAAGTGTCTCCTGCCTTCTCTCGGCCATTACTCCTCACGAAAAAAACAAAAGGCTTATCTTGCAAGATGTTATGTGAAATATCACAACAAAAGGCATATCTAGCAAGATGATATGTGAAATATCACACAGTATTCATTTGAAAAGTAGCAAAGAATAGCTCCACCTAAAACAGTAACGCTAGTTAGTGAAGCCTGGCTAACGTTACAGTATGGACAGTCCAAAATAATTGTAGATGATCCACAACATAGGGTCTGCTGCTAGTAGCTACCAAGTAACAAAATGGCTCATACATATAGCGCTAACGTAGTATACCATGGTAAGTTTATAAACCAAAAAAAGTATCAATGATCATAAATGAACAGGCTTTGTGAGAAAAAGAGATACCATTGAATATGTGCTACGTCGTTACGCAAAGGCCCTTTGCACATGATGTTGATGTCAGGCTTGCACGAGAGTGTCAATCATTTTAGTCTAAGGATATGATCGAAACTTAAGTCTTCATATAAAGTAGTCCTGATGCTTCTCGGTGGTGCAGGATGAATTAATAAAGTCCCGCTGTCACGCCCTGGCCTTAGTATTCTTTGTTTTCTTTATTATTTTAGTTAGGTCAGGGTGTGACATGGGTATTTATGTGGGTTTTGTAGTGTCCAGGGTGATTGTAAGGTTTAGGGGGTTTATTTAGAGTAGTTGGGTTTATGTTTAGTATAGTTGTCTAGCTGTGTCTATGTTGTGTGTAGTTGTCTAGGAAAGTCTATGGGTGCCTGAATGGGTTCCCAATTAGAGACAGCTGGTTTCTGTTGTCTCTGATTGGGAGCCATATTTAGGGTAGCCATAGGTTTTAGTTTGTTGTGGGGAATTGTCTATGTTGAACGTTTGTAGCATGTGTGTACTATGTTTATAGCTTCACGGTCGTTTGTTGTTTTGTTAGTTTGTAAGTGTTTTTTTTCGTTTTGCCTTCTCTATAATAAAAGAAGATGGCTTATTTTCCACATGCTGCGTTTTGGTCCGTCTCACTCCCATACGATCGTGACACCCGCTGTGTTAAGGCTGGCTCACTGGCTAAATAAGTGAGGTAACGTTAGCCATTTAGAGTCCGTTGACAGTGTTTTATGTAATCCAATGGAAGAGAATTATCAACATAGCAAAATAAACTTAAACATGACGTCCAACATTCAATGGACAGCTATCTCACCTGTCATATAGAAGAAACTGAGCTAACTGATGAGCACATACAGGCTACAAATAATGTAAGGAAACTTTGAGTGGGATAGCTTGCCATGTTATTCACTTAACTGTTATGCTAGCTACAGTACTACAGTAGCAGCTAATAAATTAGCTAATGTTAGTTAGCTTTCCAAAAGTCATATAATCCAAGGTGGTTTAGTTCTCTGCAGTCCAGAGTGGTGGTAAACTCACAGCAGCAACATGACTAGGAAGAAGATTTACGTTGTATGCCACAGATGAACGCCTCAGCTTGAGAGGGAGATTTAAACTTGTGTGACCGTCCATTTTAAGTCAGATGTAGTTTAGCTGGGAAGGCTATTCCATAGGCAATGTCGAGGGACCTGAGCTGGCGTTTGACCCTGTCGTAGACTTTTCTTTTTCGGTGCCATTCCGCGGATAGGTCAAGGAAGAACATGTTTTTTTTGTCCCCGTATATCACCTCCACCTTAGCCCTGGCTTTCCACATCACTCGGATTTTGTCTTGAAAGTTGAGAAACTTCATGATAAGGGCTCGAGGGGAGGGGTGATTTCTTGGGCTTGTAGGAGCCGGAAGCCGATGGGCTCTTTCAATGCGCAGGGGATCCGGAAAGTTGTCTGGGACCAATGCCTCGGAAAGCAATCTATCGATTAATGCAAATGGGTCACCATTTTCTACTTGTTCGTGTAGATTAACCAGTCTGAAATGTGTCCTCCTGTGGTGGTTCTCGAGCGAGTTAGGTTTGAAGTAAGGTCCGCCACCTGTTTTTCCAACTTGTTTTGATAGTGATGACAGTATCTTCCACCATGCTAATGCATTCCTCTGCTTCGTCCAAGCGCTTGGATTAGGCTTTAAGGTCAAGTTTAACCTCACTAATCCCTGTTAGGACACTTTCGGGTTTGATGGAAAAGTCCGCCCTCATGGCAGAGATTGCTTCCAAAACCCCTTAGTTCTGGTTTAGAACATCGACATCGATGGTAGTCATGTCGGACTTGTGGTGTGAGGAGCTTGCAGGGCTAACTGGGTTAGTAGAGCTGGCTGAATTAGCAGGGCTAACAGGCCTAGCCTGGACCACGTTGTCAGTGTGAGATGTTCTTCTTGTTTTAGGAGGACTATGTTTAAGTTGATTCATAATGGATGTAGATACGCCTATAATTATTAAAATAATTAAAAAGAAGTTTAGCCGAAATTGTCAGGAGAGCACTAAAAACATGTCTGCTCAGTTCAACGTCATAATCCCCCCCCCCCCCTTGCCCTCAGAACAGCCTCAATTCGTTGGGGTATGGACTCTGCATGGTGTCGAAAGCCTTCCACAGGGAGGATGGCCCATGTTGACTCCAATGCTTCCCACAGTTGTGTAAAGTTGGCTGGATGTCCTTTGATTGGTGGACCATGGTACACAATTGGAAACTGTTGAGCGTTATAGTTCTTGACACAAAATGGTGTGCCTGGCACCTACTACCATACCCCGTTCAAAGGCACTTAAATCTTTTGTCTTGCCCATTCACCATCTGAATGGCACACAGACAATCCATGTCTTAATTGTCTCAAGGTTTAAAAATCGTTTAACCTGTCTTCTCCCATTCATCTACACTGATTGAAGGGGATTTAACAAGTGACTTTCATAGCTTCCACCTGCATTCACCTGGTCAGTCTATGTCATGGAAAGAGCATTGTCATGGACTACTAAACAACTATTTATTTAGAACCACAGAGAGTTACCACAAGTTGCAAAAAAAACAGGAGCTGCCTCCACTATTCCAGTACCAACTTCTATTTCAACATCATCAAATCACCTATGCTTAGTCTAATAGTGACTATAAAAGGTACCAAAAATGATTTAGTCCAATCAATGTAAGCAAAATATGATTTGTGTGTATGTGTGTGTGTGTGTGTGTGTGTGTGTGTGTGTGTGTGTGTGTGTGTGTGTGTGTGCAAAAACATGTTTTAGAGGAAAGCCAAGGCCATCCTCCTCTCTTTCATGTTGATGAAACGGTCTATGACTCTAATTTAGGAAAGGGATGATTTTAGCTAGCTAGCCACCGGAGGACAACGACATGAAACAATTCACGTTTTTTCTGTCATTGACATTCTGCTTTTGATGTGATGTGTATGGTGTGAAGCCAAATACAAACTGGCATCCCATGACACTTTTTTTGGTGACCCAGGACCATTCACAGTTGAGCACACTCAGTTTAGCTCAATGCTGATTGGCCATTGTTTTATCTTTTTTAAATCAAATAAGGCCAAATGCTCGCAAGAAATTTGTGGAGTGGTTGAAAAACAAGTTTTAATGACTCCAACCTAAGTGTATGCAAACTTCCGACTTCAACTGTACATTCAGCCACTTCCAAATTGAAGGAAACTGAAAAACAAGAAAGACAAAAGATTTGAAAAAACAATACGCCTTTTTCTTATTTTCTTGGTGTATTTTTAGGGGAAGCCTGGTTTCCCCTGGCATCCATGAATAAATGCCACGTCTCAAAGGAGCATAGGGGGTTTAAAGTGTGTGTGTGTTCGTGTGTGTCTAAATCACCAGATCTCAACCCAATTGAACACTTATGGGAGATTCTCGAGTGGTGAATGAGTCAGCGTTTTCCATCAACAAAACATCAAATTATGGAATTTCTCATGGAAGAATGGTGTCGCATCTCTCCAATAGAGTTTGACATTTCTACATGAATGTGGATGCTACTATGATTACGGATAATCCTGAATTAATCGTGAGTAATGATGAGTGAGAAAGTTACAGACCCACAAATATCATATATATATATATATATTTTTTTTTCTTCACCAAGACATGCTAACCTCTCACCATTACAATAATGGGGAGGTTAGCATTTGGGGGGGGGGGGGAATGACATCTGTGCCTCTAACTTTCTCACTCATTATTATTCACGATTCATTCAGGATTATCAATAATCATGGTAGCATCCACATTAATATAGAAGTGTTTAGAAACATATTATATTCTTATTTACAATAAAAGTGGCTCCAAAATGACACAATACATTATTTATCATTCATTTCTATTGGGCACAAAATCATCTGAAACACAACCAAAACGAACAGCAAATGCATCCAAAAAATGTGTAGAGTCACAAGCTTGATGTAGTCATTGAATGCTATGAATATGGGACCAAATACTTAACATTTGACTACTTTAATACACATATGCTTCCCTGTCCCTATCATTACGGAGTGCACTGTATATCAAATAACTATATTTTGTCAACTACTGTGTAAAAAAAGTGGCATGTATGTAAAATATGTGTAGAATCTAAATGTAACAAAAACTGAAAAGCTGTAAAAACAAAGATATTTATTGTCCTCCAAAGAGGTGGGCAAATAAAACAAACAAAAAAAACATATATATAAAAAGACTTTACACTGTAAGAGCCTTGGGCACATTCCTGAGAGTAGGGGGCTATTGTAATTCAGACTAGCAGCATAGCAGCACACATCCCCCCACCACCACCCTCATCCCCCCCAGCCTCTTTGTTGACATGCAGGACTATGCAAATTGTCAACATGTTAGAATCTTCACATTTCAATAAGAATAAACAACCTCTCTTCCTTTGTCCGGGCGAAGAGCTGCTGTGACAAATAGCTCAATAGAATTTCTATTGGTCATTGCAAATGCTAACACACTTGTGAGAGATATAAACAAATAAGTGAATAGAGCTACCCCTTCTTTTTCTGTTTTCCAAATACCCCCCGCTTTTTGCATTTGCTTAGGAATCTTGTGGGAAAAACATTAAGGATGGCACACATCCTACTGATATCAGATATCAGGCGTTGGCAGGGTTACAGGTATTACCCTAAACATTGGCACTGACCGTGTTACATGTATTAGGTCTAGGGCCTGGGAAGTATAGGCATCCATATCACAATATCAAATCAAATCAAATGTATTTATAAAGCCCTTCTTACATCAGCTGATGCCACAAAGTGCCGTATAGAAACCCAGCCTAGAACCGCAAACAGCAAGCAATGCAGGTGTAGAAGCACGATGGCTAGGAAAAACCCCCTAGAAAGGCCAGAACCTAGGAAGAAACCTAGAGAGGAACCAGGCTATGCGGGGTGGCCAGTCCTCTTCTGGCTGTGCCGGGTGGAGATTATAGCAGAACGTGGTCAAGATGTTCATAGATGACCAGCAGGGTCAAATAATAATAATCACAGTGGTTGTCGAGGGTGCAACACGTCAGCACCTCAGGAGTAAATGTCAATTGGCTTTTCATAGCCGATCATTCAGAGTATCTCTACCGATCCTGCTGTCTCTAGAGAGTTGAAAACAGCAGGTCTGGGACAGGTAGCACGTCCGGTGAACAGGTCAGGGTTCCATAGCCGCAGGCAGAACAGTTGAAATTGGAGCAGCAGCACGGCCAGGTGGACTGGGGACAGCAAGGAGTCATCAGGCCAGTTAGTCCTGAGGCATGGTCCTAGGGCTCAGGTCCCCCGAGAGAAAGAAAGAAAGAAAGAGAGAGAGAGAGAAAGAAAGAGAGAGAAAGAAAGAGAGAGAAAGAGAGAGAGAATTAGAGAGAGCATGCTTAAATTCACACTGGACACCGGATAAGACAGGAGAAATACTCCAGATATAACAGACTGACCCTAGCCCCCCGACACATAAACTACTGCAGCATAAATACTGGAGGCTGAGACAGGAGGGGTCGGGGACACTGTGGCCCCATCCGACGATACCCCCGGACAGGGCCAAACAGGCAGGATATTACCTCAACCACTTTGCCAAAGCACAGCCCCCACACCACTAGAGGGATGTCTTCAACCACCAACTTACCATCCTGGGACAAGGGCGAGTATAGCCCACAAAGATCTCCGCCACGGCACAATCCAAGGGGGGGGGGGGGGGGGGGGGGTGCGCCAACCCGGACAGGAAGATCACGTCATTGACTCAACACACTCAACACACTTCCTAGGGACGGCATGGAAGAGCACCAGTAAGCCAGTGACTCAGCCCCTGTAATTGGGTTAGAGGCAGAGAATCTCAGTGGAGAGATGGGAACCGGCCAGGCAGAGACAGCAAGGGCGGTTCATTGCTCCAGTGCCTTTCTGTTCACCTTCACACTCCTGGGCCAGACTACACTCAATCATAGGACCTACTGAAGAGATGAGTCTTCAATAAAGACTTAAAGGTTGAGACCGAGTCTGCGTCTCTCACATGGGTAGGCAGACCATTCCATAAAAATGGAGCTCTATAGGAGAAATCCCTGCCTCCAGCTGTTGACTTAGAAATTCTAGGGACAGTAAGGAGGCCTGCGTTTTGTGATCGTAGCGTACGTGTAGGTATGTACGGCAGGACCAAATCGGAAAGATAGGTGGGAGTGAGCCCATGTAATGCTTTGTAAGTGAGCAGTAAAACCTTGAAATCAGCCTTTGACTTAACAGGAAGCCAGTGTAGGGAGGCTAGCACTGGAGTAATATAATAATTTTTGGGGGTTCTAGTCAACATTCTAGAAGCCATGTTTAGCACTAACTGAAGTTTATTTAGTGCTTTATCCGGGTAGTCGGAAAGTAGAGCATTGCAGTAGTCTAACCTAGAAGTGACAAAAGCATGGATACATTTTTCTGCATCATTTTCGGACAGAAAGTTTCAGATTTTTGCAATGTTACGTAGATGGAAAAAAGCTGTCCTTGAATCAGTCTTGATATGTTCGCCAAAAGAGAGATCCGGGTCCATAGTAATGCCGAGGTCCTTCACAGTTTTATTTGAGACGACTGTAAGATTAATTGTCAGATTCAAAAGAAGATTTCTTTGTTTCTTGGGACCTTGAACAAGCATCTCTGTTTAAAAGTTTAAAAGTACAACATTTGCAGCCATCCACTTCCTTATGTGTGAAACACAAGCTTCCAGGGAGGGAAATTTTGAGGCTTCACCATGTTTCATCGAAATGTACAGCTGTGTGTCATCCGTATAGCAGTGAAAGTTAACATTATATTTCCGAATGACATCACCAAGAGGTAAAATAAATAGTGAAAACAATAGTGGTCCTAAAACGGAACCTTGAGGAACACCGAAATTTACAGTTGATTTGTCAGAGGACAAACCATCCACAGAGACAAACTGATATCTTTCCGACAGATAAGATCTAAACCAGGCCAGAACTTGTCCGTGTAGACCAATTTGGGTTTCCAATCTCTCCAAAAGAGTGTGGTGATCGATAGTATCAAAAGCAGCACTAAGGTCTAGGAGCACGAGGACAGATGCAGAGCCTTGGTCTGATGCCATTAAAAGGTAATTTACCAGCTTACGTGCAGTCTCAGTGCTATGATGGGGTCTAAAACCAGACTGAAGCATTTCGTATACTTCAATAGTTTCAACAATTAACAAAATTACTATATGAGTGTTGCTAGTGCTAAGTTTATGTGGCACAGCTTCCATTTTGAAAATGTTCTGTTTTGTCATGAGAGGGATGAAATCGGATGATTTGCATATCACCAACATCCATATTGTGATACACAAATCATACCTAACCCAGACTTAAAGCTGCAATATGTAACGTTTTGTGCGACCCGACCAAATTAATATAGCAATGTAAGTTATAGATCTGTCATTCTCATTGAAAGCAGGTCTAAGAAGCGGTATACCTGTTCTATGTGCGCCATTTCTACGCTTCCTGTTCTTACGTTTTTTTTTGCGTATTTTACTTTCGGTTTTGTACACCAGCTTCAAACAGCTGAAAATACAATATTTTTGGTTATGGAAAATATATTTCACAGCAGTGTACATGGTACAATGATTATCTACACTGTACTTGCTTGTTTTAAACAGAAATTAGGCAAACTATTAGAATTTTAGGAACCAGGAAATGGCGGAGCGATTTAACAGGTGTGACCCAAAGCATGACATCATGTCAGACTGTCCCCGTCCACCAGATCACTGCATTTGTGTACTGAGACCCAGTCTATGGCCTTAATGAATGCCTCTCCTCTTTGGGGAGAGTGTAAAAGGCGGGCTACTTCCATTCCCCACCACGGGAAATCAGTCTTCACCTCTGTGTCAACAAACATCCTTCTGAGAATACCCCCCACATCACTCCCTCCCCCTGTCCCCTCCACAAGCCCAATTACCCTGCCACTCCCCTGCTGCTCCATGGAAGCCCCCTGTCCCCTCGAGGGTCCACACCCCAACTAGAGACCACCCCCATTCTGTCCCCTCTAGCCTTCCGTTGTCACCACTGTGTGAGTGACACCCCTATCCCTAGTTGATTCCTTGTTCTACTCACGCTTTGTTTATTCTCTCTGGCTAATTGTCTGCTCTTTATATTCACATTTATTTGTATGTGTTTCTCTTTCACTCTCTCAGTGAAAAGGAACTTTCAACCCAATGCACAACTACGCAGCACTATGTACCTGAGGGAGCTCATTCACACGCATGATCTTAACACAATACCATAAACTGAAATGCATTGTCGCAGTAACAACAACTATCAGAATGAGGAGCAATTGATTTACTGCCAGGTTGTATGTATCACAATATCCTACACTCAATAATGGGAAGGTTTATGACCCACATTCAGAAAAACACAATCAATTACCTTTGTCAATCAACAATGCACAGAATATCATAATAGGACACGTGCTGTACGCCGTCAGTGAGATGTTATATGGATGGATGACCCGACACCTTAAAACTTCTATGTGAATGACAAGCTCACAGCGTATCGGACATCTGTCTTTATGGAGCTAAAGAGTGAATATCACCGGCCCTTCAATAGGCTAACAGGCACCTAGAGCTGCTAACGCAACACCTTGGACATGGCGGTGAACACCAAGCTCATTTGTAGAATGAGCTCGGTATGGGGGGAGGTTAGAGGGGGATAGAAGCTGAGGAGTGTGTCACCATCATGGCATAATAAAGTAGCTGTAGCCATGGCACAGTCATAAAAGTACAAAAGTACAATCAACCTCTGTCTCTCGTGACTGCCTTAACATTAGCTGACCAGTGGCCAGCGTTCTTAAACAATTTGGTTCTGGGTGCAGAGATTTCTATATCACCAGCATAAATACTGCAGCTACAATTACGAAGCCGTTATTGTGACAGTGCTAAGTTGCAGATCACTCACCAGTACAAAGGACACCCCTGAACAAGCTGGTTATGGGCATGGTAAACACACGCCCATCCTATGAGGCACTGGGGGCTGGGTGTTTGTGATGTGGTGAGCTGGGCTGTGGGAGGGCTGGTGACATGCTGTGCTGTGCAGCTAGCAGGGACCTGTCTGCTGATGAATCCTAGGCATTCATTTTATATATGAGTGCCCTCGCCTGTCATCAGGGCTCTTATAAAAAAGACATACCAGGCCATAATCAGTCTACGACCGGCTGCCAACATACCTCAAGAGGCAGACGCATGAAAGCGGATGAAAGATGGGGGGGGGGGGGGCTTGTGGGTGAAGGGAGAGAGGGATACATATTAAAGTGGGGCAAAGAAAAGGAATAGGTTAAAAAAGAGAAGTAGGTTATTCAACAGCAGTAATTGTAGTAGAAACAATAAAGACCGACAAAATGCTTTCTTTTGAATCACTGCTCTGTCACCACAGGCACCTACACTCCTGCTGCTGCACAGGCTGCAGACATAAGCAAATGGAACATTTCTGGGATCTTTTATTTCAGCTCATGAAACATAGGACCAACACTTTACATGTTGCGTTTATATTTTTGTTCGGTATACTTTGTTTCTGGAAATATTTAAGTGCTCTGCTGTGAATTGAGGGTTGTAAATAATGGAGGAGGTAGGGGGCTGCCACGACTCACGTGGTACACAGTGAGGGAGAGCTGTGACACACTGGTCTGGACAGGAGTCCGTTGTTAGTGCAGTATTCGCACAGAAGTCGGCTTGAGCTTTGATTGGTTCTGTCAAACTTTTTTTTTTCTCCCTAGGGGATTGCGGCATCTCGTTGTTAGGATTTGAAAATCCAACAGTTGTATTGGAAGGGGGCGGCGCTCGGGCCTTTGTGTGGCTGTCCATGTGGGTGTTTGAGCCTTCTACCTTAGGTTAGTATTTGAGTGAGAAAGACACCGAAGAACCAATCAGTTAAAAACCACAGCCCCCATCATTATAGACGCATCTTGCCTACAACATCACGGAGCCTTTCCAGACTCTGAAGTCAGGAAGACTTCGAGTTAGGTGTCAGCCAGACAACTTTCACACCTCTGTGTGTTTGCATGGGGTCTGATAGGCGTGTGTGGGGTTCCGTTTAGAGAACATCAACCCCCTGTGCAGAGGGCTGAGGACATGTAAGAGCATGTCTGACTGCTTCCATTACCTACCACCACCAGCATGGATCTATTTCACAACAATACTCCATGGAGTAGCCTACAAAGGGTCTGGTTATATTCCATTCACACAACTAGGGATGGCTGCCACTGAAACGACAGCTATCTTCTCAGTACTTTTGCACAAGCACACTGTCAGACACAAAAGACCGGGATGTTTGTGTGCATGTTTTATACAGACAAGTACAGTCAATGAGTCTCTAAATAGGACAACTGTAAAACAAATACCTTTCTACTTTCCTGTGTAGCCTATGTACTGTGATATTTTAGAAACAGAGGCCTGCACACTCATTAACTCCACCACGCGCCTTTATTAATAAACATGAAGATCCTTGCAGGCAGTTCTAGCTTGTATGGCTCCCTGGGCGACCCGATTTCGAACAAACCAGAAAAAAATGCAACAATGTGTCTGTGAAACTATATATTCACAGTATTATGAATGAATTGTAGTTTATTTGGTAGCATTTCGTAGTGTGACTAATTGTACTAATTGCATTAGAACTGTACAACGTTAGAGGTGCGCTATTTGATAGATTCCCCGCTTCCCCTACCTCGGGCTTCCAGTGGGGAGCCCTGAGGTCAACCTACTCCCGCCCCCCTCCCCATCTCGTATTTCTGAGTGGGAGACCTTCCCAGGCAACTAGAATCAGGGCGCCCACTCCGACAAGGTTAATTGACCTTCAGTCCCACACGGTGACATGATATCATTGACGTGATGTGCAAATGAGCGATAGAAAACCGATAGTGCCAATGTCACCATTCCGATTTTTTTTTGTGCGGCGCCTCGTGCAGCCCCCAAAAGATGTCGCCTTGGTTGACTGCCCATGTCGCCTATACCTAAATCCGCCACTGCTTGAAGGATCAAAATGTTGTGGGTTTATTCATAAGGGTACGTGGTGGAGTTTACGAGTGTGCGGGCTGTATTACTTTTATAACAAATTTTTCCGGCCCTGCACCCCACTATAGGATGTGCGTTTGATCACACTTTACCTGTGATGTTTTAGATTCTCCTTGCAGATGTGCAATGTGCATCTGTGTGCACGTGGTCATTATATTCTTATTTTTTTCTTATACTTAGGCCCAAATAACTTTTTCGATAGGTTTGGTTTCTATTGAGGATCAATAATTATACTATAATCTCATTCACCATTTTTTCACGTGTTTTGGGTATTATAAAATGTCATATATCTGGTCAATTCCCAGCGCCCCAGTCCCTCTACAGTAGCTATTAAGGCTTATTCTGTATACGAAATTATGTTTTGTTAAGAACTGACCCACCTGTTTGTTGCACGGGGCATTCTTTTTATTTATTTATTTTGCCACTTTTTCTCCACAATTTCGTGGTATCCAATTGGTAGTTACAGTCTTTTTCTCCTTGTGTTTGGCTCCCGGATCCACGTGAAAGGAGGCAGGGTGCCGAGAGAGCCTGCTGTTGCCACTAGCCAATCAGCATTGACCATTTCTTTGGCACTATAAATCCAACGGGCTTTCACATCTTGCAGTATTCACAAAGTCAGCTCCAGTTTGGAAGGAACCGCGGACAAGAGAGTGGTTTTCTGAAGCTGCTATAAGGGCTTACTTTAGGTATTTACAAACAATTTTACGAAACATAATTTGACAGAGCTGAATAGATTTTTTGCATCATCTTGAAAACTGAACGAGGATTTAGTAAAAATGCGTCTGATCCAGAACATGTCAACCATCGCGGAGTTTGCGACCCCAGAGTGCCCGTCCAACGGGAACATCAAAATAGCGGTGATCGGGGGCAGCGGAGTTGGAAAAACAGGTACATTGAAAAATCAATTGGACTTATCTACAGTTTTTTGTTTTACTGTTTGAACTTGTTCGTTTATGTTAACTGCATTTCAGACATGTATTTATAAATTCATAGACCATTTGATTAATGTTATGGTCGTCTTCTCTTCCAGCTCTGGTAGTAAGATTTCTAACAAGGCGCTTCATCGGCGACTACGAGAGAAACGCAGGAAACCTTTATTCAAGAGAGGTCCAGGTGGACGGAGGAGAGCAAGTAGCCATCCAAGTCCAGGACACGCCGGGTGTTGATGTAAGTTCACCATCTGCCTTTTGCGACACAAACTCTTCCAAAATCGGCTCACTCAGCTTGAATTGAACGCTCGAGACGTCTGCTTGTGCGTGCCTACAAATCAACACCATTTAGGCTAGTCTTTCATTTAGGCTAGCTTCTGATCAGTATAGGGTTGTTTTAGGAATAGATCGTTATTTAATCCTACCATCAATCAGTATCTACAGTCGTTCTATTACTATAGTAGGCTATGAGAAGTCTCTGAGATTTCTGTGTAGAGTTCCTCCCTCCCTGGTCTGGGCTTTGGTCCAAACCCGCAGGTTTTTTATTACTGAAGTACATAGACTTGTAGTCTAGCCATCTAATTTCCCATTTCTATTCAGTGGATGTCTGAGCCAGGGGTAAATGATACCCCACTCCTGGCTCCTCAATCAACCTCACCTAGTTCCCCTTCACTCACTCAGCAGCCACAGGAGAGAGTAGGCCAGGGGCAGGAGAGGAGTTAAGTTACTCCCACTGGCTGACTAGACTACAGCTCTCCATTCAGTAGAACAGACCTGTTGCATAATGATGGGAATATTTGATCTGGTCTCAATTTAAATCCCATAGCTGTCCAGGGTGGATTATATAATGTTCATCAAATGGGTTCCAATGCAGCAGTTCTCTAACCATGATCTCCTCCTCTTGTCTCCTCAGCTGACGGGTAACGGCCTCAGCATCCCTGATCATGTGACCTGCTCTATCCAATGGGCCGATGCCGTGGTGCTGGTCTACTCTGTGACCGACCGCCATAGCTTTGATCTGATTGGCCAGTTGCACCAGCTGGTGACCCGAGCGGGTGGGGCCAACGTGCCACCTGTCATCCTTCTGGCCAATAAGGCGGACCTGCTGCATATGAGGCGGGTGGATGCCGAGCAGGGCCCTCTGCTGGCGGCAGCGCTGGGCTGCTCCTTCTACGAGGTGTCAGCCAGCGAAGACTACAGCCAGGTACATGGTGCCTTCCACAGGCTGTGCTGCCACATGGCCAAACAGCAGCCCACAGCCTCTCTGTCCTCCCACACCACCTCCAGCGGCGCGGCTGAGAAGAAGGGACGCTCACCCCTTATCCCCAGGCCCAAGTCCCCCAACATGCAGGACCTGAAGAGGCGCTTCAAGCAGGCCCTGTCGGCTAAAGTCAGGACTGTCACCTCTGTGTGAGAAGGACTTGGGTTCGTCTACTACACAACGTGGTCCAGAGTGGCTACTGGAAATAAAGTGAGGAGAAAAGAGGGCAGAGAAGATTCCTGTGCCTTGTTTGTGACTTCTCAATATGGCTGGAGCAGCCTGACTTGCGATGCGCAGCAGAGACAAAATGGAGGCTCAACTCTGACCCATGTTCACTCTGACAGCGGAAATGACCAGTGGGGTGGACAGGTGTCAGCCTGTTTGCCACCGTCACTCCTGTCCTGTCTGAGACTGTTCACTGACGTCTGCTATGAGACAGCAGCTGGGAGGTGTTGGTATGTCAGCCCACCAGAAGGGACAAAGAGGAAAGCTGTCCTTGAGCTGAATGAAGCCCAGATACTCCACGCGTGAACACTATCTCATATCTTCTCCTGGCAACAAAAGCCATGAAGGACACTGCACAGAATTGTTTTTATTTTTTAAAGCTGTTATTGTGACTTTTTTTTTGTTCAGGCTGCCACTCTGCTTGGCAATGCTGAGAGAACACTCATTGTCAGACACGCCAAGCACTTGAGTCAGCGCGCTGTTTCCACTGGTCCATTTCTCGTCTGTCATTATCTCCAGTTCCCCAGTGCATTGCTTGTACAGCAGGCAACCATCATTTTGCACATCACGGTCGTGAACTATGAGAGGAAGGCAGGATCACTGCGGGGCAGCATAGATTGGACACTGGGGTGTTGGGTTTCTGTGATGCACTTTAAGAAAGCCAAATGGCTTACTTATATTTATTTGTTATACTTCTGAAAATAAAATGATAGAATTCATGACGACTCTTGTCTTCTGACTATAACCTCTTGAGTAAAATACACGGACATACTTTTATACAGGCCAGGTTTGAACCAGGTACACACAGACTTGGATTATAGGGGAGGGTCTGTGTGCATACACTATTTACAATGAAGCCATTTTTTAACAATAACATGTCCCAGGTTTAGGAACAGCCTGGCCTAAGACTCAATCACGCCCCATCTCTTAACTCCACAGAGAATTCTGAAACTTGTGAGAAGACTGGTTGATCAATGACTGGCTCCACAAAATTAGCATATACTATCTAAGTGGGAGGAAGGCTTTTAAAGTATAATCCATGACATGTTCTATTCTACCACAGCAGTGGGTGTAGAATGCACAAAAACAGTGTGACGGCTGTTTGACTCATCCATAGATACAGATCTTTAAAGGGCAATTACACCATCTCAGTGAAAACAGCGCATTTCTAAATTTCGTAGAACTTTAAATCTATATATTTCTTTCTAACGGATTACTTTCAAACACCGATTTGTGGGGAGCACTCTGGCTAAACTTTTTGCAGGTTTTGAAAATCACAACTTTCAATCCTCCTGTCAGAAGCGTTTTTTTAATAGAAACCAGCTGTTGTCACACACATACACTGGTTTGGTGCTGCAGATAATGAATATAAGGTTCAAAAGTAGCCTAATTGTCCTCTAACATGACTGCTACAACCGAGCACCACCATTGTCTTACTATGATGTCACAGGAAGGTGGGCAGTGTGACTGACAGGACAGCATTGAGATGGTTGTGTGAACGTCAGGATTACAACATGACTGATCATGTCATTGTCAGGGCAACAAATATCACAGCCACCACACAACAGTATTATTGTGATGTCACAGAGGGGGTGATGTATGTTTGTGGTGTCAGGGTTGTAATGTGCATAGAGACATGGCTCTAATTCTCGCTGCTCTCCTCTCTGCATTCTGAACGGCTAGTTGTTGACACACCAACACCAGGACGCCTCACGTTACTTCACACTCTCACCTCTAATGAGCTCACACATACTATAGGACTGTTCGCACTTCAGTTAGTGCCACAGCCAGAACAACCCTACAACACACACATACACTAACCAACCAGCATTCAAGAACTTTCCATTTCACATGGATGAGTTTCACAAATATACAAGATTTATTCAACGTATTCAGATGGAATGTAAAACAAAACATGTATTGAAGTAACTTGATTTGAATGTCATCTGTCTGTTTGGCGTTGAGCTTCGAGACCAGATTACACCAGATTGGATCACGTTTACATTCTGTACAGTTTGGAATAAGAGAATCCATAAGTACCTAAGTGTTGCCTTACAACGTGATTTGGGGAGTACAAGGGAAGGGAGAGGACTCTAACGTAACACAACTGAAGTAAACATTTGGGAATGCCTTTGAAAAAAGCCTAAGTAGATCATCTGTTTTTTCCTGTAGTCGAATTCATAAACCTCCACCTCTGCTCACCACACCCACGACTCCATTACCAAACCACACAATCTCACTGGAGCCTCTCATTTCTCCTCTCCACACCGTAAGAGCGGTAGGTGTTGGTGGAGTGTGTGTGTGATCCTTGTTCCGTGCTCACACACCAATATCTGGCACCAGTCTTTGGGTGGTGAAGAGCAGCTCGGGGACGTCTGTGGGTCTCAACAGTCTGGTGGAGAGGACCAGCACCTGGGAACAAGCGCAGACAGACAGGGAGAGTCAGACTGGCCAGTGGCTACATCAGCAAAGGAGAAAAACAACAGTTGCTGTGTGTTCAGACCATTGGTTCAGACAACTGGAGAAAACGTCCTACTTAAAATAAGCAGATGCTGAATGTACATGGAAGGCGCAACAATCTCTCAATTAAAATAATGCAAATGGATTTACATAGAGATTACGTTTATTGCACCTTCTGTCCACATTCAGTATATGACCCAATGACTCAGTTTAGACACTAAGCAAATCCAGGCTATTCATTTTGAACTGGATTTGAAAAAAGATATCTGTATCGTTAATCCAAACAAAACTATTGTCTGACTGCATTTAAATCTGGGTTATTTCATGACCAAGTCCTTAGATGACCTCTATGTTCCTGGAAGCCAGCCTTGATCAGAACACTACTAAAGGCAGACAGACGGAGCAGCCTGAATGGGTTGGGGTCAGAGTATGTGGGCTGAGGTCAGACTGTGTGTGGGCTGCTGGCTTCAGGATGAGGGTCCTACAGTACAGTACGAGCGTCTCTTCTGTTGTTCTGATTCGAGATGTATTCATTTATTCATCAGGCTTTGATGCTGCTCAGGCCTTTCATCCCCTCTGAACTCCATTATACATCCCTTTCATTAGCACAGCTAGCCACGGATTAGACTGTACTGCACCACACTGGCACACAGTTCACTAAGCATGTACACACAATGTACAATACACACTGATGTTTAGCATGTGGTTGAGATGCATTACCACACTCAGAACAGCCAAACACACACAATGGCTTGGCACTTACTGTACGTGTCTATATAACATGAGTTCCTTTTACCGCTGCACTATCCATTGTCTGTCACCTGAGGATATGGGTCAGTGTGTGTGTGTGTGTGTGTGTGTGTGTGTGTGTGTGTGTGTGTGTGTGTGTGTGTTTGTCAGGTTATATAATATCTAGCTACTCTTGACTTTCTTCCAGGGCAGATGAAGGAACATCGTCAACTCAGCACCCAGATTTTTGTGGTCGCCTCCTCCCTGCTTCTCGCTGCATTTTCTGCTCAGGTTCCTCTTTTGATATGTCCCTCAGACTCTGATGACAAACCCATCACAGAGTGTTATGTAACGACACTGAGCCACAACCTGGAGAGCTGTAGCCTAAACAACACATCAATACCACAGCAGCGTAGTCTGCACCTGGCCTCTCACATCTCCTCTCCTTTGATCCATTTACATCACCCTCCCTCTCTCTCTCCAATCCCTCCCTCCCTTTCTTCAACCCCTCCCCTCTCTCCAACCCCTCCCCCCTCCCTCTCTCTAACCTCTCCCTCTCTCTCTCCAATCCCTCCCTCCCTCCCTCCCTCTCTCCAATCCCTTCCTCTCTCTCTCCAACCCCCCCTCCAACCCCTCCCTCTCCCCAACCCCTCCCCTCCCTCTCTCCAACCTCTCCCTCTTTCTCTCCAATCCCTCGCTCCCTCTCTCCAATCCCTCCCTCCCTCTCTCCAATCCCTCCCTCTCTCTCTCCAATCCCTCCCTCCCTCTCTCCAATCCCTCACTCCCTCTCTCCAATCCCTCCCTCCCTCCCTCTCTCCAATCCCTCCCTCCAATCCCACCCCCTCTCTCTCCAATCCCTCCCTCTCTCTCTCCAATCCCTCCCTCTCTCTCTCCAATCCCTCACTCCCTCTCTCCAATCCCTCCCTCCCTCTCTCCAATCCCTCCCTCTCTCTCTCTCCAATCCCTCACTCCAATCCCTTCATCCCTCTCTCCAATCCCTCACTCCCTCTCTCCAATCCCTCCCCCCTCTCTCCAATTCCTCACTCCCTCTCTCCAATCCCTCACTCCCTCTCTCCAATCCCTCACTCCCTCTCTCCAATCCCTCCCTCCCTCTCTCCAATCCCTCCCTCTCTCTCTCCAATCCCTCCCTCCCTCCAATCCCTCACTCCCTCTCTCCAATCCCTCACTCCCTCTCTCCAATCCCTCCCTCCCTCCCTCTCTCCAATCCCTCCCTCCAATCCCACCCCCTCTCTCTCCAATCCCTCCCTCTCTCTCTCCAATCCCTCACTCCCTCTCTCCAATCCCTCCCTCCCTCTCTCCAATCCCTCCCTCTCTCTCTCTCTCCAATCCCTCCCTCCCTCTCTCCAATCCCTCACTCCAATCCCTTCCTCCCTCTCTCCAATCCTCCCTCCCTCTCTCCAATCCCTCTCTCCAATCCCTCCCCCCCTCTCTCCAATCCCTCACTCCCTCTCTCCAATCCCTCCCCCTCTCCAATCCCTCACTCCCTCTCTCCAATCCCTAGCCCCCTCTCTCCAATCCCTCTCCCCCCTCTCCAATCCCTCACTCCAATCCCTCCCTCTCTCTCCAATCCCTCGCTCACTCTCTCCAATCCCTCCCTCCCTCTCTCCAATTCACCCCCCCTCTCTCCAATCCCTCATTCCCTCTCTCCAATCCCTCCCCCCTCTCTCCAAACCCTCACTCCCTCTCTCCAATCCCTCACTCCCTCTCTCCAATCCCTCCCTCCCTCTCTCCAATCCCCCCCCTCTCTCCAATCCCTCACTCCCTCTCTCCAATCCCCCCCCTCTCTCCAATCCCTCACTCCCTCTCTCCAATCCCTCCCCCCTCTCTCCAATCCCTCACTCCCTCTCTCCAATCCCTCCCTCCCTCTCTCCAATCCCTCCCTCCAATCCCACCCCCTCTCTCTCCATTCCCTCCCTCTCTCTCTCTCCAATCCCTCACTCCCTCTCTCCAATCCCTCCCTCCCTCTCTCCAATCCCTCCCTCTCTCTCTCTCTCCAATTCCTCCCTCCCTCTCTCCAATCCCTCACTCCAATCCCTTCCTCCCTCTCTCCAATCCCTCACTCCCTCTCTCCAATCCCTCCCCCCTCTCTCCAATCCCTCACTCCCTCTCTCCAATCCCTCACTCCCTCTCTCCAATCCCTCCCTCCCTCTCTCCAATCCCTCCCCCCTCTCTCCAATCCCTCACTCCCTCTCTCCAATCCCTCCCCCTCTCTCCAATCCCTCACTCCCTCTCTCCAATCCCTAGCCCCCTCTCTCCAATCCCCCCCCTCTCCAATCCCTCACTCCAATCCCTCCCTCTCTCTCCAATCCCTCGCTCACTCTCTCCAATCCCTCCCTCCCTCTCTCCAATTCACCCCCCCTCTCTCCAATCCCTCATTCCCTCTCTCCAATCCCTCCCTCCCTCTCTCCAATCCCCCACTCCCTCTCTCCAATCCCCCCCTCTCTCCAATCCCTCACTCCCTCTCTCCAATCCCTCCCCCCTCTCTCCAATCCCTCACTCCCTCTCTCCAATCCCTCCCTCCCTCTCTCCAATCCCTCCCTCCCTCTCTCCAATCCCTCCCTCCCTCTCTCCAATCCCTCACTCCCTCTCTCCAATCCCCCCCCTCTCTCCAATCCCTCACTCCCTCTCTCCAATCCCTCCCCCCTCTCTCCAATCCCTCACTCCCTCTCTCCAATCCCTCACTCCCTCTCTCCAATCCCTCCCTCCCTCTCTCCAATCCCTCCCTCCCTCTCTCCAATCCCCCCCCTCTCTCCAATCCCTCCCTCCCTCTCTCCAATCCCTCCCTCCCTCTCTCCAATCCCTCCCCCTCCCTCTCTCCAATCCCTCCCTCCCTCTCTCCAATCCCTCCCCCCTCTCTCAAATCCCTTCCTCTCTCTCTCCAATCCCTCCCTCCCTCTCTCCAATCCCTCCCTCCCTCTCTCCAATCCCTCCCCCTCCCTCTCTCAAATCCCTCCCTCCCTCTCTCCAATCCCTCCCCCCTCTCTCAAATCCCTCCCTCTCTCTCTCCAATCCCTCCCCCCTCTCTCAAATCCCTTCCTCTCTCTCTCCAATCCCTCCCTCTCTCTCTCCAACCCCTCTCTCTCTGTGTTGTTTGTTCGACCCAAGCTCTCCCAGATAAGTTAAGAGCAGCAGGCCGGGGTCTCTCACCTGTGTGCCCGGCTTGTGGGCGGAGACTACCTCGCGGATCAGGCGGAGCTCAGAGGGAGTGACTCCTCCCACCAGGAAGAGAAAAAGCAGGCCGTGGTCGCTGGGGTGTGGCCGGCTCACCTAGAGCGGGGTTAGGGATTGGGATAAAAAGAACACGACAGAATTAGCTCATGTAATTTGAACGGAACAAGCTAACCATAACATAATTGAAGGTTATGTTATGGTTGGTGAGCAGATACTCTGAAGAAAAACTCTGATCTGTGGAGCCAGATTACAGTTCAGCATAAACTGACTCACTCTCTCTCTTCCTCTCTCTGTCTCTCTATATGTCACTACCCCCTGGGCAAAAACTGGTTGAATCAACGTTTTCCCCACGTAATTTCTATGTGATGACTGAGTCAAAGTGGAAAACTCATGGGATTTGCTAAAAGCTTCCAACGTAAGGAGGGCATTTTGTCTTTTCTTTACCTAACATTTTACCTAGATCAAATGACATGGCAATTTTGTGTTGATTTCATTCACAATAGTTGACAACTCAACCAAATGTAAATCAAAACAAGACATTAAACCGATGTATGTGCCCAGTGGGCCTCCCCTTCTGTCCTTCAGTCTCTCCTCTCTCTGGTCTGAGTCACTGCCCAACACAGTGGTCAGAATGCACTATTGAGTCGAAGGCTTTAAACAACACTCATTCCAGACATACACGGATTTGTACATGAGTGTGAGTCAGAGGGTCTGGTGAGCGTGCTGTGTGTGATTGGTTGGCCTATGGATAATGGCTGTGCTCTATTGGCTGGGAAGCGGCGTCAAGGTCACATCTGCAGTCTTCGAATAATAACCGTACAATCAAAGCTGCAGGGGGGCGGGACTGGTCCTGCATGGCCTGACATGTGCATCAGGGCTGTTTGCCTGGGCTGGCTCAACATGTGTCTCAGAGTAGGTAGCGTGTATATATGAGTGTGTGTGTTTACGTTTAAATATTTGTGTGGATGTGAGACTGAACATGTGTGTGCAATGTTGTAGGTCAGATGGGTATGGGTCTTTGTGTTCATTTTGTATGAGTCTTTGTATGCGGGTGCATGCATTTGTGTATTAGCTATACCAGCACACACAGAACAGCAGACAAAAACACAGCATCTACATGTGCATCATTAAAGAGGTATAAACACCTGCCCTCCATCAGGTAACACACACCCACTGTACTCTAGCAACAACCAATTGTTGGATACATGTGTATAAGTGAGAGGGGTGGGGGGGGGGGGGGTTATGAAGAGAAAGGGAAGAGAAGAGAAGAGAAGGAAAGCGTAGCGAACATAATATCAACCAGATGAGAAATGTAATTTTACATGAAGTAAACTTGTGTGACTTGCTTCAGCTGTTTAAAAGTATTTTCATGTTAGTTGAAGAAGATTGTTTTCAGTGCTGGTTCTAGCCTTTTTGGGGGTCCTAAGCGGGATTTGGTTGCCCCCCCCCCCCAAGGGGGTGTGTACCTGGGTATGTGTGTACCCTGCCACATTTCATGAAATTCTACTCATTTTGCCATGGGTCAGAGATGTTTTTGCAGTTTTAAAGCTAATTTCTACAATTCTACACATGTTAATGATATCTGAGGTGAGAGTGACAAAATTCATCAATGAGGGGCCCACTGAAGGTCAGGGCCCCTGGGCACGTGCCCACCGGTATTCAGCCATGATTACTTAAAAGTTTAGATAACTGGCTTGACTAACATACAAATCAAAAAATTGTTAGCTCACATGGTTAATTGAGTGAATACTGATACATTCACTGTTCATGAGAAAAACTGCTGATGCACAACCAAATTTGCACCTCGTGTATTCAACTACTCTAACTCTCAATTGTAAGTTGAGACCCTGACTGAGTTACAAAACCCCCCAAAACAAATATACACAAATAATTGGAGTCGGGCCCTGTTTGTTTTAGTTAAGCGAACCAGTCATGCTTTACATTTTGTACTATCTTCGATTGGTAGAAGATATTTCTGTTCTGATTTCAGATTATATATATTTTTAAATATCTATATATTATTTTAGCTTACAGCACTTGATATTACCAGGTGGACCTCCATCCAAGTACTAACCAGGCCCGACCCTGCTTAGCTACCGAGATCAGGCCTGTTCAGGGTGGTATGGACCAGGGTGGTATACCCCATTTTCTCCCTGATTTCAGGTTTGAATAGCAGAGAAGTAGACTAAGATTTCATACCCTCTACGTTTTTGTCTAACTTGTTGGGAAAGTGGTCAAAGTAGCTGATTTGTGTCAAAAGTCACATTGTTTACTAATTGTCTCATTCTTAGAATGTGCTCCACAGTGCTATAATTAAGCAATAAGTAATCTTGGTTAAACCAGAACTAAAGTCTTGCGCAATTGGTCAGATGCTCGATTAAATTTAAATCAAATCACATTTTATTGGTCACATATCCAGGACAAGTCAAAGGTTTGGACACACCTACTCACTTAAGGGTTTTTCTTTATTTGTTTACTATTTTCTACATAATAGAATAATAGTGAAGACATCAAAACTACGAAATTACACACGTGGTGCTGATGTAACTCAGTCACGTCAAATATTGCACCTTGAATGACATTAAATTAGCTACATTTTCATTTGTTTTAACTTTTTTTTCTATTGTCATTGACTTGAATATATCCATAATAATGACACTGATGCGTGATTTCAGCTGGCTCAGAAAAAGTTGATGTCTCGTCTGGACACCGTTTGTTCTATATGGTACAGTACATTGTTTCCGAGGTCGGAGAGGCAGACACCTAGGCTTATATTAACCTCCGCTGCACCAAACTAAATGCCAGGCTGGAAGGGGAAATGTGTGCGAGTTGAGAGAAATACAACAGATGATTCAGACAGCAGTGTAAAAAATTATGATATTCTTATAGAGGCGCAGTGGTAATGCAGGTGGAACTGTTAGCAGGCCCGTGTCTGTGAATACAGCATGGCTTGGAATGCTGCTTGTCCAATCAGTATCCAGGATCCAAACAACCTGTTTTAAATTGAGACATTTCGGGAGGTTCCATGGCAGTTCATTCAACAGCGGGAATTAAGCTTAATGAAAGTAGTGGATGCGGTTACTAAAACAGCTGTACTTCTTGATTGGTTCAGATCCTCTGTTCTGATTTCAGATTGGAAAAGCAGAGAAGTTGACTAAGACTTCATATGTCCTATGTTTTTGTCCAAGTTGTTGGGAAAGTGGGGAAATGGTAGTTGCTTCAAAAAGTTGAGAGGAAATGTGGATGCGGTTACTAAAACAGCTGCACGTCTTGATTGGTCGAAGTTATTTCTGTCCTGATGTCAGATTTGAGTAGCAGGGAAACAGACTAAGATTTATCCTCCACGTCTTTGTCCAAGTTGTTGGGGAAAGTGGTCAAAACGGCAGTTTTTTTTTTGTTGAGTGGAAAAATAAGTTGATAAAAAGTCAGAAATAAGTTGTACATGATTCAAAGTGCGGCTGCTGAAGCCAGCCACACAAACTACTGTGAAGACGAAAGATAACACTTCTCCATACACTCACTCAAACACATTAACACATACTCCCTGTTTGCGTGAGTTAAAAGCGTGCTGCTGACAGACATTGTCTCCGGCAGACTGAATCAGAGTGGCATGAGGTTTACAGCGGCGGGGGGCTGAGAAGGAGCCAGGGAGTCTGTACGACTCACAGTCTGTCTAAACAAGACATCAGGAAAACTCTGCGCTCAAACACGCAGCACATACCCACCTTCACCTAGAGTACATCTACACGTGCACACAGTGAAAGCACATGATGTTCTCTCCAGACTAGAGGGTGTACACTGCATGTGTTTTATGGTTAAAGCTTATACTGTAACGGTACAGAGGTCTTATAGAAAAGTCGTTTTATGGCATGGTCGGTGAGTTTTATATTCATGTTTTACTGGGTGGAGGGTGTGTATAGGATGACTATAGAGATTGTATGGTTCAGAGAAAGTTACTTTGATGGTATGGACTTTCTTGTTGGCTGTCTGTTTGGGTCTTCATTTCTGTGAAACCAGGCCATGTTACACAACCAGTCTAATTCTCTATGCAGGCCAGTCTAACTAATACCAGATGTGGGGAAGTTAGACTGCTGGCGGAAAGGAGTCTGTAGTGTATATACCTTACCCACAAGCCCAAATCTCCATATCCCCTGTGCCAAATCTACATAAACCTCTGGCCCAATCTCCATATCCAACACATCTCAGCCAAATATGACCCTTTCCTAACTAGACCTCTCACGTGTGTGTGTGTGTATATGTGTGTATATGTGTGTTGGTCCAGTCTCTCACCTTCATAAACATACTGAAGCCAGTCTTGAGCAGGTCGGTGAGGCCTCCAGACATGTGTTCTATGTCGGGACACTCAGGTCTGTCTGGGTGGAAGATCTCCTCCAGAACCTGTCTGAGGAACGGACGGTACGTCGCCTGGAGAACACACAGGAACCCAGAGGAACACAGAGGAACAGGGCCAGTCAAAACATAGTACACATACATCACTAGTTAGCGGCTGGCGATTAAAAGCCTGTTCCCAGTGCTGTTGCTTTTTCCCTGTGAGTTATGACATATTGACAACAAAGTGGATGGGGAGCGATATATAGCACGGGGGCTGTTATATGGTTGTAAATTGAATGGTACTGTGTATTAGGTCTTTGTGCTAGTTAGGTATCTGTGAGTTGTGTCTGTCTGGGTTGTTAGAATAAAGAAAGAGGGTTTGTGCGTGAAGAACCCTCATCAGTGGTGTGACCAATGATGTACAGTATATAGAAACCCTGGATTGCTAATGCTACGTATTGGCCAATTAGAAGATTTGAAGCCTCCGGCCGCCATATTGGTACTCCCCAGAATGAGCGGTCCTTCATAGGAATGAAGGGAATTCTACAGTATTTCAATAAAATGTTTCAAGGACAAAATCAAGTGTATTTTTGTATTTCTTTGTTGAGGTGGGGACAGTAATATTAGTAAAACAAAGTTCAACTTAATTTAAAATAATTAATTAAGGTGTCTGTAATAGAATATACTTGTCACAAAAAAAACAATGAAGGGGAACCAAAATGGCTGCACGGCGGCTTCAATACAGCGCCCCCTGTCAGCCATCCAGGGTTTATGCACATCATTACTGGACGGATGAGAGACTCTGTGATGTGATTAACTATGAAGGAGATTTATAAACCCCTCACCTCTTTAAGGCAGGCCTCTCATTGAATTTGGTCCATGCAGATGGGATGATGGTATTGAGTTGTTTATGAAAGGGTCATTGTTGCTCGGGATGAAAATAACTTGTTTTCAGTTATGAGCCAGTGTGTTGTGGTGGGTATTGCTAAAGACAAGTGTTTGTGTGTTAAGTGTTTGTGTACGCTGATGATTTTGGTCTGGAATAACCTTGTTGATTAGTGCACTGTGTTGAGTGTTGTGAGGCTCATACACTGATTGCACAGTCGGGCATGTCAGCCAGGCAGGCTGTTAGGCTGTTCGCTAGGTGAATATGGCTGAATAGTCAATGCGACATGACCTAACCTGCTCCACCAAAACACCCAACCGCTGCAGGCAGGGCATTCCGGTTAACCCTGGTAGAACAACATGCCCCTACAGATACACACCCAGGAGGTGTACATTTCCCAAGCTGCACACGTCATCACTGCCCTTTTAACACACACACACACATACGCGCAGGTCGCATACATGTACACACGCTCATCAACCCGACTCGGAGTGGACGAGTTAGACTTTTTTCATTTAATAGCCCTTCGAGAGATATATTTATTCTACATTTATTCTATCCTTGCACACTAAGAGCACTCTATCCTGTCAACACGCTACTGCATTCAGTTCAAAAGTTCAAC
The DNA here is from genome assembly GCF_029448725.1 of Salvelinus fontinalis. Lineage (NCBI taxonomy): Eukaryota > Metazoa > Chordata > Actinopteri > Salmoniformes > Salmonidae > Salvelinus > Salvelinus fontinalis. The sequence continues at coordinate 25,396,550 of NC_074669.1, forward strand.
CCCAAAGTCCTGGGAGTGAAGGAGGGCACTTTGAAAAGACCTACATGAATACAGTTATCGTCATGCTATGTTGTCGTCTTAGGTCTCTCTTTATGCAGTGCTGTGGTGTCTCTCGTGGCGTGGTGTGTGTTGAGCCCTATATTGCACCTGATAAACACAATACTCAAGAATATTGTTTCAGAGAAACACAGACGAGAGAGGAAAAACAAGAAAGAGCGAATGAGTGAGAAAGAAAGAAAGGGAGAGAGAGTGCAAGGAAGAAAGAGCGTAATTAATTGAATGAAGGTTTAATCTGCCCAGCTACCCAGGCCTATAAAGCTGCCCAGTTTTAGATGACAAGATAACCAGACCAAGGATTCAAGATGGAGTTGTTTATGTGAGAAAAGTTACCCAAGTGAACAATGCAGCCCCAAAGTGTGGCAGAGCTTTATGAGAATACTCTGAATAGCAGGGCTTTATGAGAATACTCTGAATAGCAGGGCTTTATGAGACTACTCTGAATAGCAGGGCTTTATGAGAATACTCTGAATAGCAGGGCTTTATGAGAATACTCTGAATAGCAGGGCTTTATGAGACTACTCTGAATAGCAGGGCTTTATGAGAATACTCTGAATAGCAGAGCTTTATGAGAATACTCTGAATAGCAGGGCTTTATGACAATACTCTGAATAGCAGAGCTTTATGAGAATACTCTGAATAGCAGAGCTTATTGAGAATACTCTGAATAGCAGGGCTTTATGAGTATACTCTGAATAGC